>NC_089516.1:103614287-104864702 GCF_036850995.1 Saccopteryx leptura | reverse complement strand
TATCTTGTAGACAGCATATATAGGGTTATCTTTCTTTACTTTTTTAAGATTTTCTTTGTTGATTTTACAGAGGTGGGGAAATGGGTTGAGAAATATCAACTCATAGTTGCTTCACTTTAGTTATTCATTGGTTGTTTGTTATATGTGCTTTGACTGGGCAAGCCCAGGGTCTCAAACAGGCAACCTCAGCATTGCAGGTTGATGATCAATTCATTGTACCACCACAGGCATCATTTCTTATCTATTTAGCTACCCTGTGTCATTTGATTTGATCAATTAATCTGTTTACATTTAATGTTATTACTGGTAAGTAGTTATTTGTTGGCATTTTATTCTTACTACCTATGTTCCTTTCTGTCTTTATTTATTTATTTATTTTTCTTTCTTCATCTTAAAGAAGGCCCTTTAACATTTATTGCAATACTGGTTTAGTGGTAATCAACTTTTTTTTTTCTGGGAAGCTCTTTATTTTGCCTTCAATTTTAAATGATAGCTTTGCTGGATAGATTAATCTTGGTTGTAGGTCCTTGCTTTTCATCACTTTAGATATTTCATGCCAATCCCTTCTAGTTTAAAGTGTTTTGGTTGATAAATTAGCTGACAGCCTTATGGGAGCTTCCTTGTAGATAACTGTATTTCTCTTCCTGCTCTTAAGAATCTCTTTGTCTTTAACTTTTACATTGTGAATTATGATGTGTCTTGGTGTGAGCTTCTTTAGATTCATCTTCTTTGGGACTGTCTGTGGTTTCTGGACTATTGTATCTTTTCCCTTCATCAGGTTAGGGAAGTTTTCAGGTATTATTTCTTCAAACATGTTCTCTATCCTTTTCTTATTTTTGTCTTCTACTAGTGCCCCTATTATGGAGATGTGATTACACTTGATGTTGTTTCCCAGAGGTCTCTAGACTTTATTTTTTTAAATTCTCTTTTCTTTTTGTTGCTCTGCTTTGGTGGTATCTTGTCCTCTAAATTACTGATTTGATCCTCTGCTTCATCTAACCTGCTGTTGATTCCTTCTGGTATATTCCTCATTTCAGATATTGTATTCTTTTTTACGACTTGCTCTTCTTTATGGTTTCTATGTCCTTTTAAATGCTTACTTTCTCTCTGTTTATGTTCTCACTGAGATCATTAATTCTTCCCCTAAGGTCCTTGAGCATCCTTATAACCATTGTTTAAAACTGTGCACCTGTTATCTTGGTTACTTCCATTTAATTTCATTCTTCTTCTGTGGATTGGTTTTGTTCTTTCATTCAGGGCATATGTCTTTGTCCCCCCATTTTTTCTCTGTGTATTAGGCTTATCTCTATAATCTGACCCCAAACCTGTTCTGATGGCTTTATGATATAGGTATCTTATGGGACTCAGTCTTCTAGATAACCTGAACTACGTGCTCCAGGAATGTTTCTTGTTTATTTTATGTGTGCCTTCATGTTTTAGTTTTGTCCTGAATGTTGTTGACCCATTCATGGGTGACATTTACCCTCAGGCTGCATGAGTATATCAGTAGATCTTGATCACCACACATGAGTCATTTGCAGAGGTTGCCCCTTGAGGCAGAGTTGTTCCCAAAGGTTTCTGGCACCTGCCCGATGGCCCTTTTGCTTGTGTCACTTGTGTAGCTAGTTGGATTGAGCTCTTGTATTATTCGAAGCACATCATTGGTTGTGTCAGCTCTAGGTCCACTTGAGAAGAGTTCTGGTGCAGAGTGACATTCAGATATTGTATGTAATTGTCCTGGAGCTATCCATGTATTCACTGTTTGTAGCTTTGTCTTCTGTGCCTGGGTGTGCATTGGGTGGTACTAAGCTGTGTACAAGGGTCAACTCTATCTAGCTCTGAGCTGTGAGCAGATCAATAAAAGACCTAGGGCTTCCTAAGGTCTATGTCCAACTATCAGCTATTCGCCCACTCTCTGAGGTTACCTGGACTTCCT
Source organism: Saccopteryx leptura (assembly GCF_036850995.1). Lineage (NCBI taxonomy): Eukaryota > Metazoa > Chordata > Mammalia > Chiroptera > Emballonuridae > Saccopteryx > Saccopteryx leptura. The sequence continues at coordinate 104,862,766 of NC_089516.1, read as the reverse complement.
CCAGAGCCTTCTGAATAAATACTTTAGAGTGGGCCCAGGCTGGCCATAACTCATAGACCCTTCCACAAGGTACAAACTCAGTATAGCTGGGTGAGCAGTGCTAGTGGGTCCCCTATGTAAGGGCAGTGTGGTCAGGCACTCAGTGCAGGGCAGTATAGCCCTTACTCCAGAGCTATATCACACAGTTTCTGCCAGAGTCTATAATTTCAGTTATCCCAAGATGAGTGTTCCAAAATTTCAGGTTGGGGTAAACCAGCCATCCCTACTGCAGGAGCAAGTTCAGCAGTATGGAGTAGCCAGGATTCAGGAGGAGAGATCAAGAGTCTCTCATTGGGATTGATGATGTTCCAGGCTGCAGGAAGAGGCAAGCATTTCATCTACCCCCAGCTCTACAGGCACACAGCTCAGCCAAGTCCAAGACTATAGCTTCCAAGGGAGAAAATCTCTAAAGTTACTAGCTCTGAGCAGCAGTCCCTTCTTTTCCAAGAACTGAGCTTAGCAAGATGGGGTTAACAGCACTTGGGTGGACAAATCAAAGCACGTACCCATTGGGGTGGTGCTGGCCAACTTTGTGGGAGGTGAAAAAGATTAGCTTCCATTCCATAACCACAATGCTCAATGACTTTCTGAGTCTGCCTATAGCTTCTCCAGAAAGAGAGTGTAACAAAGTTCTTGTTGGGTGAAAACAACAGACTTTTCTGTAGGACTTCAAGCTTAAAAGGGTGGTGTTGCCAGTTGTTGGAGGTCTGGCTTAGTGCACTCTTCAGGATGGTACTGTAAGAATAGGAGTAGTTGACCCTGGGAAGTAGGCACCTCAGGGCATTTTGGGATAGGTAATCAGGATTGGGACCTCAGTGGCTGACCCTCCATATCACTCCTTGTGGTTGTGTCACCCAGATACAATTTATGACTCCTGTAAGCCCTGAGCCACTTTGCCTCTACTGGAGCCCCAGATGAGTATCTGAGAGCAAAATTCTGTGCATTGTCCCTTTAAGAGAGTACCTGGTTTTCTAGCCAAATCTCTCCTCTTCCAGGCAGAATCCCTGCTGATTTTCACTGCCAGATGTCATACATCTTCTCTTCCCAGCTTTGATGTTCTTGATTGGGGGTCCTGGCATGGGTTGAGACCCACTTGAGGGGGGAGCTTTTGACACTTTGGTATCCTGCTGGCTTCTCAGTCACCACATGTGGGAGCAGAGATTAGCCTTCTCTGTATCTCTGCCCTTCTTACCAGTCTCTATATGGCTTCTATGAATCCTTTATGATAATACCCTGTTTAGCTGTCCTTAAGTTGGTCATTCTGGTTGATTGCTCTATAATTTAGCTGTAAGCCCAGTTTACCACTGGGAGGAGTTACATATAGTTTCCACCTACTCTGCAGCTATCTTGAAATTTCTTGGACTTCCTATCAGAATATTAGTAAAAAAGCTGGCACAGCCTAGTTTCTAAACTCAAAAGAAAAACCATCAAATAAAGTGCAATGTCACCTAGTGCCTTTTATTTCAATTGTCAAATCTACTCTAATTGCTGCTTACTTTTGGTTAAAATCCAATACCTTAAAAAAGATTTTAAAATATTTTGTCTAGAGTAGTGTTATAAGTACAAAGGTTACTCTGATAAAGGGATACTTGACCAATACTGGAAGGTGAACCCACCCCCCTTATATGTATTCATATGTCTACACATGAGTAGGCAAGGTAGTCACATACATACTCAACACTATCGATTTAAGTTGCTCTGTAAATTTGGCTTCAGAACAAAATAAAAGAGGTAGTTGATTCTTATATATATCTGCTTGTTATTTCTCTCCAAGTAGAAAATTAATAAAAGAGAGTGAGGACTTATAAGAACTTTAATATCATAATCTGTTGCCCAACATTTGAATTTCTGCAGTTTGAACTTTTAGGCTGCTTACAGAGCACAATTCTTCTCTTTAGACTTAGAAATTGATGGCAGAACAGTCTCTCTGTGCTCTTTGATTTCTATTGATAAATAACCCAAAAGCTTTTTCTTCTACAAGCCTGAGCCGGAACTCGGCTGATGACAAATGCCTAACCAAGTTACCATTGCTCTCATCTCACAACCCCACTTGCTTGACCACAGATGAAAGGCCAGCTGCCCTCACCGATCAGAAAAGGAATGATGTAAGTGTGTGGTCTTGTTTCCCCTAGCAACCTATCTCTTTGATCATCAGCTTCTTGAACTTTTACTTTAAAAACCTTGCTCTATCTCCTCACTTTGGAAAATGCCTTTGGTTAATACCAAAGGCTACACCCCTGAAATCACACATGAATAAACTTATCTTTTGGAATTTTCTATTAACAAGAGAATCATATAATTTTCCTTCAAAATAAATCAGAGTAAGTAGAATATATATCTGAAAAAAGAGGTATGAAAACAGATATGGTATGGTAGCTGTCTAGAGTAGTAACAACATATTACCAAATGTATTTTGATAAGCATATACTATAGTAAAGAGAATTTTAAAATTATGTTTAGACAGGTATATGTACATATCTCTGTATATGGAGGGTAGAGAAGGACAGAAGGGAAGACAGAGAGAGAGAGAGAGAGAGAGAGAGAGAGAGAGAATGTGAATGCACATACTCTTCACATTGCCAGTCAATTTAATTTAAAATGCATGGAATACTCTAATCACAAGTTACCTGTTCCTTATCTTTGAGCACATCCTATCACATCCTGGTTTAGAAAAATGTGTACTTCAGCCTTAAGAAAGTAAGGATTTTTTAAAATTAGTTTTGCTATAAATGGATCACTAGATAGTTAAAGGACTTGTAATTTAGCATGATAGTAATTGTTATTTAGTATATTATTATGTTTTAGTGTATATGGTATAAATGAAGAATCACGTATGAGGTAGTATAAAATTTCTCCAAAATGTTAGTGATACTGATGATCATAAAGGGGTAATTATATTTTTTCTTATATCAATAAATTTTTAAAGTTTTCTGTAAAAAATTAATTTGAGTTTTCTTTAATATTAAAAGTTTTTCTCTGCATCAATTTCTAAATGCAAGGAGTTGTTTCATGTGGTTAACTTGACAGAGGTATTAGAGTAGGCTCTAATCACATTTCTTAAATTACTAGAAAATTTAGAAAAATTGCAGTAGCATATAATAGCTTTTTTTCTCCTATACTTTAATATAATCATATATGAGTATTATACCCATCAAGCTATGTAATAGGGTTCCATAATAATCAGAAAATTCATTTTTGCTAGTTATCCAGGTTCAAAGCTTGAGTCATTCTGACTTTTCCTTCATTATCACAATCAATGTAATCACAGAGTACTATTTTACTTACCTAGTAATGGGCTTAATATCTTCCCCTTTGATTGTTACTTAAATTCTCCTAGCTCTGATGCCTAATGCCTCATGCCTGTACTACCACAGAAGTATCATACCTTTCAATATTATCACTGTCCTAACTTCCAGTCTGTCTTGTTTTTTTTCTATTATTTTGTTTTTTTTTCTTCTAGTCTATCTTGTTCACTGCAACTACTTATAGTAGTCCAAATATTTAGTAATAGTTCTAAAATAATGTTCTTTAATGTTAATTGCTTGGCTATTAATACTTGATGGTTCAACATTCTATAAAGAGTTTAAACTCCTTACCCTGGTCGAAAGCATCCTTTCATTTTGAACCATTTGTTCCACTAGTTTAGTCTACTTGGTACTCCCCTCAAGCATGGTATGTGCTACATGTTGCTATAGGGTAGGAGAAATGCAATTCTCTTAAATTTTAATGTTTTAAGACTCTATCTTGGTTTTTTCATAATGCAGTTTAGGTAAGCGTTGGGCAAATAAGTTTGTAAAGTTTGAGTTATTTGATTTTGCTCACTTTAATTGTTAAAAATTAGCCAGGTGAAACAGCTAATTACCTTCCTGCTAAGGAAGGGGCTTTGTTATGCTAACGTGTGCTGGAGGAGGGGTTTTCGCACCAAAAGTTTTAAGAATCAGAAAGAAGTAGAAGGAGACCATGTTTTTGCAGGAAAGAGGCAGCCAAGATGGCAAGGTGCTGAAAGAGAAGCCAGTTTGTGCAGTGAGAGGAGATGGGGAACCAAGGGGACTGAACTGGTGGGGCCTTTGATTCTAGGAAAAACTGGAAAAGATTCTTCTGACTGTGGAAGTGGAGAACATGTAAGTGGGTTTTGGTGCCCCGTGTGTTTGTGTTTACCCATCAGCCAGATGTGAGGCTAGAATAACAGTATGGCGCACCAGTTTTTGGCTCTGCAGTGTCATTACCATCTATCTGAAACTAATGGAAACATGTACGTGCCTGGCAGTGGTAGCAATGACAGCAGTGACTACTGGGCCTACAGTAAGGATCATGTTGTATATTCCTAGGTTTCATCTACAGAGATTCTGATACAGTAGGTCTACAGGTGGGACCTGGCAATCTGTAGCTTTAGCAGCTCCTTTAGTGGATTCTGATGAAGGTGTTACATTGAACACAAGGAGAAATGTTTTGTCCATTTGTTAACCCTACTTGTCCTCCAGTGACATATATTTCATTTTTTTTAATATGAAGTTTTCAAAATTATTCATCAGGTGAACATCTCTCTATAACATTTATTCATTCAGCTCTCAGAAAGGACTACTATCTATTATAGAATAGCATTTTCCACTCTTTCTATTCCCTTAATTTGCTTTGTTTTTCTCCAAGGCCCTTATCACTGATATCACTGTATATTTTTAGTCTATTTTTTATTGTTTTACCATTTAAAAAACAGCTTCATGAAGGTAGAGACACTACGTTGTTCACTCCTATAGTATCATCAGAACCTAGAACAGCATAGTATAGGGGTCCCCAAACTGTTTACACAGGGGGCCAGTTCACTGTCCCTCAGACTGTTGGAGGGCTGGACTATAAAAAAACTATGAACAAATCCTTATGCACACTACACATATCTTATTTTAAAGTAAAAAAACAAAATGGGAATGAATACAATATTTAAAATAGAGAACAAGTAAATTTAAATCAACAAACTGACCAGTATTTCAATGGGAACTATGCTCCTCTCACTGACCACCAATGAAAGAGGTGCCCCTTCCGGGTGTGCGGCGGGGGCCGGATAAATGGCCTCAGGGGGCCGCATGCAGCCCGTGGGCCGTAGTTTGGGGACCCCTGGCATAGTAGGTACTCCATAAATATTATTAAACAAATAAATTTGACAGTATATTGGCCTTCTATTGTTAATTGTCTTTTTATGACTGTTTCCGATGATCCAACAATATAATGTTCTTTTAAGGGGAAGGTCTCATTTATACTTCTTAATATTTTACTTTATATCACCCAATACAATGGTTTGCACAATAAATACACAGCACAGTTTTGTTGATATATGCTATTGTATTAACATGAATCTGAAAATGGAATAAACTGATAACTAATTTAAGCTTTATTTTTTAAGAAACAATGTAAAAGGCAGAAAAATTCCCACTACCCAAAAATCTCCATGTCCTAATTCCAAGAACCTGTTAATATGTTACTTTGCATGACAAAGGGGACTTTTCACATGTGGTTAAGGTTAAGACTGAGATGAGAGAGTATTCTGGATTTTTTAGGTAGGTCTAATTTCATTAGTCCTTAAAAGCAGAGAACCATTCCCAGAGAATCAGTGAGATGGTAGCATGAAAAGGACTGACCTTGCTGTTGCTGACTTTAATGGTGGAGGAGAAGGGCCCTGAGCCAAGGATTGTGCGTGTTTTCCAAAGTCTAGGAAAGGTCAAGAAGGGATTCTCCCTTAGATTCTTCAGGAAAGAATACAGCTCTGCTGTTGCCTTGATTTTAGCTTTAGTGAGATGCATGGTGGATTTATGACCTACTGAGATTTAAGAAAATATACTTGAATTGTTTTAAGTCACTAGATTTCTCATAATTTGTTATGGCAGTAATAGAAAATGAATGTCAAAAATCACAACAACAAAAAAGTACTTCAATCTTATTCTTTTCTCCATATGAAAAATGAAGCAGATTTCTGTAGAGCTGATGATTTTTTCATATATACTCACTTATAAGATAATTTTGAATATAAGGAATTTTCCTGTTTTCTTGAGGAGAAAGAATCTTTGAGAAAAGGGTCTGTAGCTAATTTGAATGTAGAAACTTGTGTAAATAGAAGTTAAGTAAATATCTACTCATAATAATGATTGAAAGTATTTAATAAATTACACAAACATATTTAAAATTGCATATTTAAAAATGTATTTTCCCTCTTTCACATTTTATGAAACAATTCATTCACACTGTACTAGCAAATTTAATACCAGTTGTTATCATTAATAAAATTTCCTCTTGGGAGACTTAACACAGTTTTCCAGAGCACAATATGTTTTTCTCCACTAATATATTTGAGAGAAAATATTTTTAAATCTACATATGATGCTGACACTTGACACTTGATGTGTATTCTAGGTTATAAGTATGTATCTGTTATTCATCATTTCTGTAATATAACCACTTATATATTTGCTTTTAAAGTAGTCAGTAAAAGGCTTATTTACAATGGCATCTAAAATCTGCAGTTTTGCAGTCATATCATTTTAAATTTAGTAATAATATATATATTTAATATTTTTTACTTTATTGATTTTATAGACAGAAGAAAGGGAAGAGAGAGCAAGAGAGAGAGAGAGATAGAAACATTGATCTGTTCCTGTATGTGCCCTGACTGGGGATCAAACTGGCAACTTCTGTGCTTTCAGACAACACTCTAACAAGCTGAGCTATCTGGCCATGGCAGCATTAATATTTTTATCTCCCTCTTTTTTCTTACTGGTTCTGACCAGTAATTTATATTAACAGCCAAAACTAGCATTAACTGCGGTTATTCTTTCAGATTAATGTACCTCCCCCAAGTTGTTATTCAAAATAAAATAATTGAGAAGGACCCTGTAACACTAGAGATAATTTAGAAGGAAATTTTCTATCTTTCTAAATTATCCAAATTAAACTTTGAGTGAAAAATTCACCTTATATTCAGAAAGATAAATTATTTCATTCTCTTTACTTGGTTTTCTTCCCTTTTTATGAATTCTTTTTTTTAACATTAATGCAGATATTTCAACAATGTCCTACTTACTGTTTTATTTATTATATGCTATTATTTCAAGTTCCCTATTAATGGACCTTTAAACTGATTCCAATTTTTAGTAATTAAGAAGAATGATGCAATAAACATTACATATGTCATTACATGCTTGCATGAGTATTTATATAGGATAAATCTTTAGAGTTTGAACTGCTAGGTGAAAGGCAACAAGCATTACAAATTTAAAAACTATTTCTAAATTAACTCACAGTTATATAAAGAAATTTATGCTACCACCCATTGTGGCATGAAAATGTGCTTCTCTGCACTGGCAGGTTGGCTCAGTGGATGAGCATCTTCCTGGAATGCAGAAGTCCTGGGTTCGATCCCCAGTCAGGGCAAACATGAGAAATGATCATTTGCTTCTATTACTCTCCCTCTCCCCCTTATCTCTCTCTTTCTCTCTCACAGCAGTGACTGATTGGTTTGAGCATCAGCCCCAGGAGCTAAGGACAGCTACGTTGATTTGAGCATTGGCCCCAGACAGGGGTTGCCAGATAGATCCCCGTCGGGGCACCTGAGAGAGTCTGTCTCCTATATCCCCTCCTATCACATTAAAAAAAAAAAAGAAAAAAGAAAATGTGTTTTTCATTTCTTTAATGGTAGGGAGTGTAATTGACCTGTGGCCCAGCTTCAGCACATTGAAATCCATCACTGTCCTTGCTCTATTAGAGGCTACTCTGTCTACTCGATGCTTCCAGCCAGTAAATATTTGAGCACTGCATAGATCTTAAGACAGGTCCATTGCTTTTCTTTTCTTTTCTTTTCTTTTTTTTTCCTTTCCTTTCTCTTTCTTTCTTTCTTTCTTTCTTTCTTTCTTTCTTTCTTTCTTTCTCTCTCTCTCTCTCTCTCTCTCTCTCTTTCTTTCTTTCTCTCTCTCTCTCTCTCTCTCTCTCTCTCTTTCTTTCTTTCTTTCTTTCTTTCTTTCTTTCTTTCTTTCTTTCTTTCTTTCTTTCAAGACAGATCTATTTCTAAGACATACAGGACTGCTCTGATCATGGACTTTGCTTCAATGTCTCCCCAGGATCTTGCTGAAGTCTCTTAGAACCAGAGTGTTGTATAGAATGCTTTCGGCCCATCTTTATTTCTTCTCAATTTCCCTTTCCCTTTCATCCACAGGCCACATGCACGTGTAGAACTGTGTGTAATACCTAGAGCTGTTAACATGCTCAGAAAGCATCTGAGGAGGTCCTACACTGTAACTTCTCACTAAATTTGAGGATTTAAAAGCAGAAAGTAGAAGCTATGATAGAGTTGCATTTTTATGTAGTTCTATTTGTATATTCCTTACTTTCTTTCACTTGCCTGAGGAGATACATTGGCAGAAATATTGCTATGAGAGATGTCTGAGATTCTTCTGCCTATCTTTTCTTATAATTTTTTATGATTTGATGAATTGCATTGAAGTATTTTATCTACTTCAGTTTATTCTTGTGTGTAGTGTAATTTGGTGGTCTAGTATCATTTTTTATGTACCTGTCCAATTTTCTCAACACCATTTATTGAAAAGACTATCTTTACTCCATTGTATACTCTTGCCTCTTATGTTAAATATTAACTGACCATAAAGGTATGGGTTTATGTTCTGTTCCATTGATCTATATACCTGTTTTTTTATGGCAGTATCAGGCTATTGTGGTTACAATGGCATTGTAGTATATAGATTGATATGATGTAGTGTGATACCCCCCACTTTGTTCTTGTTTTTAAAGATAGCTGAGGCTATTTGGGTTCTTTTTGGTTCTATATACATTTTTTGAATATTTGTTCTAATCTGTGAAGTATGACATTGGTATTTTAATAACAATTGCATTGACTCTATAGATTGCTTTGGGTAGTATGGACATTTTAATGATGCCAATTCTTCCAATTCATGAACACAACATATGCTTCCACTTGTTTATATCTTCCTCAGCCTCTTTTTTCAATGTTCTATAATTATCCAGGCACAAGTTTTTGGGTTTTTTTTTGCACAGCAAAAGGAGCTATCAACAAAATAAAAAGACAACTCACTGAATGAGAGAACATATTCGCTGATACATCTTATAAGGAATCAATGTCCAAAATTTATAACAAATTTATAAAACACAACACCAGAAAGACAAAAAATCCAATTAAAAATGTGCAGAGGACCTGAGCAAATACTTCACCAAAGAGGACATACAGATGGCCAACAGCCATATGAAAAAACACTCAAGGTCACTAATCATCAGAAAGATGCAAATTAAAGCCACAATGAGATATCATCTCACACCTGTCAGAATGGCTGACATCAACAAATCAACAAACAAGTGTTGGCGAGGGTGTGGAAAAGAGGAACCCTCATACACTGTTGGTGGGAATGCAGACCATGCAGCCACTGTGAAAAACAGTATGGAGTTTTCTCAAATAAATTAAAATGTATCTGACTTTACACCTAGTGATGTCACTTCTGTGAATATATCCTAAAAATCCTAAATCATAATTCAAAAGAATATGTATGTACCCCCATGTTCACTGTGACATTATTTATAACAGCCAAGATCTGGAAAGAGCCCAAGTGTCCATCAGTGGGTGAGTGAACAAAAAATTTGTATTACATTTACATAATGGAATACTATGTGGTTGTGAAAAAGAAGGGAATCTTGCTTTCACAATAGCATGGATAGATCTGAAAATTATTATAGGTTAAAAAAGCCAGTCAGGGAAAGACAAATATCATATGATCTCCCTTGTACATAGAACCTAATGAATACAATAAACTGAGGAACAAAGTAGAAACAGAGTCATAGACATATGGAACAGATGGACAGCTGTCACAGGGTTGGGGGTGAAGGGAATGGATGAAAGAGGAGAGGGAAGTAGCCAAAAAACATATATACATAACACATAGATTCAGAAAAAAGGGTGTTGATAGACAGAGGAAAAATGAGGGAGGTAAGAGGAGGAGGGCAATAAGGGGCTATGGGAACAGAAAGAGACTTTGCTCAGGGGTGTAGGGTGCTCGACATAGTATGAAGATTGTGTCATATTGAATTTTATACTTGAGACCTGTATGGTTTGATGATCTTGCCATCACAATAAATTAAAAATAAATAAATTTTAAAGATGGAGGTGTGAATTACCTGGGTAAGTATTCAAAATATGCCCTAAAATACCATACACACACAGAGTCCTTCTACAAAGACAAGGGGTTTTATCGGCTTCAGGTATCTAAGGAAATCTTTTATAATCATTAACTGTCCAGTTGGCAATCTGAACAGAGATATCAGTGGGCATAAATGACAAATAATATAGTTTACTTAATTGTTTTAGAACTTATGCTAAAAAAATCCAAACAATAAAAAATTACCTACGGCCTGATTAGGCAGTGGCACAGTGGACAGAGCATTGGACAGGGATGCAGAGGTCCCAGGTTTAAAATTTTGAGGTCCCCGGTTTGAGCAAGGGGTTACTCGCTCAGCCTTAGCCCACTGGTCAAGGCATATATAAGAAAGCAATCAATGAGCCACAACAAATAATTGATACTTCTCATCTCTCTCCCTTCTTGTCTGTCTGTCCCTATCTGTCCCTCTCTCTGTCTCTCTCTGTCTCTGTCACAAAAAGAAAAAAATTACCTACTTTCATACACTTATTAGAATGGCCAAAATTCAGAACACTGACAATACTAATTGCTGTGAAGGATATAAAGAAAAATCTGATTTAAAGGTTTTCCACATAATACTATCTAAAATGCTCAGATTTTTTTTTTAAATTGCAACACATTAAAATAAATAAGAAAGTATGGCTTATACACAGAAAATGTAGCAGTCAATATGAGAACTTCAGAATATATGAGATTAATGTCACTAAATGAATAATATAAATAAAGATATAAAATATTTTTAAAAGAATCATATGACAACTCTGCAGTTACTAAAATGAAAAATTACTAAAGGGGCTCAATAGCAGATGTGAAGAAAGAGAATCAGCAAATTAGTATAGCCAGTATGGATAACAATATGGGGTTTCTGCAGAAAAGTAAGAATAGAGCTACTATATGACCCTGTAATCCCTCTTCTGGTTACCTACCTGAAAAATTTGAAAACATTTATTTGTGAAGAAATATGTACCCTATGTTCACTGCATCATTATTCATGATGGTCAAGACATGACAACAACCAGTGTCCTTCAATATATGATTGGATAAAGAAGGTATGGTATGTGTGTGTGTGTCACACACACACACACACACACACACAGTGGAATACTATTCATCTACAAGAAAAGATAAAATACTGCCATTTGTGAAAACATGATTGTATCTTGACAATATTATGCTTAGCAAAATAAAAATATATCGAGAACCAAATGATTTCACTCATATGTCGGTTATAAAACTAATGGCAAAAAATGAACAAGCAAACAGAAAAAAAACCCTGCAGAAATACAGACAACAATATGGCAGTTACCAGAGGGAAAGGAGGGTAGAGGAGGGGGTCAAATATATGGTAATGGAAGAAAACTTGACTTTGGATGGTGAACACACAATGCAATATACAGATGCATGTATATAGGAAAACCTATATAATTTTATCAACCAACGTCACCATAATAAATTTATTAACATCTAAAAAGAATCAGCAAACCTAAAGACTTGAAGATAGTTCAATTGAGATTATTCAAGTTGAGGTAAAAAAGTCTCAGTCTTGTGATTCAAGAAAGAATCAACTGACCATTGCTGGCTTTGAAGATAAAGGACACTTAAATTAAAAAAAAATAAAAATTCAGATCGTTTCTAGAAGCTAAAAAAGCAAGGTAACAAGTTCTCTTCTAGGGTTTGCTAAAATGAATACAGCTATAGAAACAGCTTAATTTTACTTTAATGAGATCCACTTAGACTTCTGACCTATGGAAGTGTAATTTTGAAAATGGGTGCTTTTAAGCCATAAATTTGTGGTAATTTTTTTATAGCAGCAACAGAAAACTAATATAAAACTTGGGAACAAGTTCTCCACAATCAGCTCTATGTTAGGTTACAAAATAAAACAAGTCACAATAAATATAAAAAGAGTAAAACCATATAAAGTATGGTCTCTGACCACAGAATAATGAAATCTGAAATCAATAACAAAAGATTTGTAAAATTCCAAAACCTAAGAAAATTTTACACTATGTTCTTTACATAACCAATGGGTAAAGGAAAAAATAAAAAAATATAAATTAAAAAATACTTTAGCTGGAATGAGAAGAAAAACACAAAAAATAAAAACCTAAGGGATAAACAATAAATAGTGCTTAAAGCTAAAATTATTGCTTTAAATGACTACATTAAAGAGAAAGATATCAAAATCAGTATCCTAATCATTTACCCTTAATAAACAGAAAAAGAAGAATAAACTAATCCCAAAGCAAGCAAAAGAAAAAAATAATAATGACTAGAGTGGAAATAAATAAAACAAAGAATAGAAAAATAACAAGGGAAATTTAGGGTATGGCAGAGATGGCTAGGACAAGAAAGAGCTAAGCAATTTGGAACAATGTGGAGTAATACAGATCATGACACAGTATGTCAGGGTGAGCTAGCATAAGGCAGATGGGATATAGCAGAGAATTAGTCAGGATAGAATTGAATAAATAAAATAGGTATAGTGCTGGGAGGAATAGAATAGAATAAGCGCATTGTAAAGGTTATGTGTAAATTATTTATGGCAGGGCACAAACAAACCTGACAGAAAATAGAAGGCTAAAGGGGATAGAGTAGGATGGGGCACAGAAGGCTTGCATAAGGTGAGACAGGGCAGGGAAGAGCAATGAATAAGTTGTCTGTAAAGAAATTTTGTGTCCATGATGAAACTAATGGAAGGTTCCTATTAATCGATTAATAAGAATTATAGGAAGTCTAGTTGTGATTGACATGAGTTTTCTACATTGGTAGCACATATTAAGCAGGACTAAACATTGATTATTGCAAATTCTAAGGGTCTTACCTCAAGGTGATCATTAACACTCTATTCTAATCACAGAAATTTTTCTACTATTAGTCTTTAAACCTATACATATTTTCAAGACATATTCTTTAAATAAATCAATGCCTATTGACATAACTGATTTCTAAATATTTAGAATTTAATAGTGTTTTTCAAGTTGAGTGTTAAAAATCACATAAGAAATTTGTGGAAATGTATGTCATAAGGTTCGACCTCTAAGACCAGGTGTGATGAGGTTGGTGTTATATTATTCTCACAAGATATTTTGCAGTCAGAAAAAATGAAAACTCATATTGTTGTGCAAAATTCTAGGAGAAGCCATTAAGACCACATATGTCATTAGTTATATCTGTTCCAAAGCGATGAATATTCACAGTCTTCTTCCCTTAAATAGAGGGTAGGAGAATGGGAATTTACTTAGTGGACTTCACTCATTTCTAATTAGTAGATATATATTTCCTCTTTTTAACATGTCTAGCATTTAGGTGTACACGTTAGTATAAACAACATGTGGGCAACTGCCTTGGGTAAGTAATAGAACTTCTCCTTGGACTACAGAAAAAGTATCATAAGTGGTTTCTCAGAAGACTATCTCTCTTTACTCTGTTCTTCGTAGCACTACTCTGAGCAAAATCATTCAGTAGCAGCCAGTACCTAAAAATCCATTCTCCTCCTCTTGGTCAAATGACTACCCACTCAGCTAGAATCTGTAATTTCTACCCTCTTTTGGAGCTAAGTGTAAATATGTAACTAAGTTTAGGCAAGTGGAATGTGGGTATGCAAGATCTGAGTCATTTTCACCAAGAAGATAAGTTGCTTTCTGTGGATTTTTTTTTAATCTTTCTCAAAGGCTAGTTTGCTAAAATCACCGGTTTGAAACCCTGGGCTTGCCTTGTCAAGACAAATATGGAGGTTGATGCTTCCTCCTCCTCCTCCTCCTCCTCCTCCTCCTCCTCTTCTTCTTCTTCTCTCTCTCTATCTCTCTAAAATGAATAAATAAAAAATAATTTTAAAGGCTAGTTTGAACCTGTGGACAAGATCAACACCCTAGGAAAGGGTGGAACTATAAGATGGAAGAATTTTTTTTCTTTCTATCTGTTCATTCATTCTGAAATTGGGAGAAAAATTAATATATTTATATATCTGGCACTTTCGATACTACTGTGGAATCCACTGTCATTTTGGATGTGTTTGTTAAGAGTACTGTAACCTTGGATCATTTACAGCAAAACGGTGGGATCTTGATAACATTATACGAAGTGAAATAAGTAAATCAGAAAAAAACAGGAACTGCATTATTCCATACGTAGGTGGGACATAAAAGTGAAACTAAGAGACATTGTAAGAGTGTGGTGATTACGGGGGGAGGGGGGAAAGGGAGAGGGAAAGGGAGAGGGGCATAAAAAAACTAGATAGAAGGTGACAGAGGACAATCGAATTTTGGGTGATAGGTATGCAACATAATTGAACGACAAGATAACCTGGATTTGTTATCTTTGAATATATGTATCCTGATTTATTGATGTCACCCCATTAAAAAAATAATTTTTTTTAAAAAAAAAGAGTACTGTAACCTTTATATTAACTAATGGATTAACTATTTTAATATATTTTAATACTTTATTTATCATTTTAGAGAGAGAGAGAAAAGGAGGGAAGAGCAGGAAGCATCAACTCCCATATGTTCCATAACCTGGCAAGCCCAGGGTTTCAAACCAGCAACCTCAGCATTACAGGTCAATGCTTTATCTACTGTGCCACCATAGGTCAGGCTGGATTAACTATTTTTTTATACTTCTCCTCATTTGTGTCTAGCTTACAATATGTTTCTTGAATAATAGAATAATGATACATTGATACTAATCCATCCTGTAGGAGAAGACGTGTTATTGACTTTATACAAGTATAAGGTCTACCGGGAAGTTCTGTCCGTTTTTGGAATAAAACAAAATACAAATTTTTCTTACTATCAATAAACTTTATTAAATAATATAATTACCATTATTATTAATAATTTCTTGCCAGCGTGAGGGCAATTTGCATATCCCATTTTTGAAAAATGTTTTATCTTTTGATGCGAAAAATTGAACCAGTGCTTGTTTGATATCTTCTTCATTTTTGAATTTTTTGCCCTTCAAAAAATTTTGTAAGGATAAAAACAAGTGATAGTTGGAGGGTGCTAAGTCCAGGGAATATGGTGGATGCGACAGACATGCTTCTGTAGCATTTCTTCCTTGTTGAAATTTGTAAAAATTACAGTGGCATAAATGAACTTTATCAGTAGCCATGGGTACACTATGGCTTCACACATAAGACTAACGTGAATCAACTTTGTTTTAGTTAATTTGCTATGTCAGTATGTATACATTAAGTGATAAAAATAGAGAGGCACACATGTGTCAAATAAACATGTGCTTATGTGTTGAAACTTGTTGTGATAGAAATGGATAGAACTTTCTGGTAGACCTTATACATCATCTGTTATCTCTTAAATTCAAGTCCTATTTCTAGTTTATACTTCACTTATTACAGATGTTTCTGTATAATTGTTATTTTTCACAAAATTTTTGTTCAGGTGTTGCTTCCATAAAAATAGATTTGGCAAGGTGACCAAGAGCATCAATCAATCCTCATTCTTTTTCTAGTCTGTTTAAAGATACTATTAGAATTATAAATTATGTACCAATTACAGGGTCTCTGGAAGGTCCTAGTTAAGATGAAAGTTAACACATAGAGAAATTCTCCTTCATTTACACTTGAAATTAAAATTAGTTATGATGCTACTTTCAAATATGACAGCTAGAGTTCATAGGTTCCAGATTATAAGAATTATGACAGGAAGATTTGATCAGATATAGAGTCAGAAAAAACAGTCCTGGCCATGAAATACTGTTGAGTAAGCATAGATCTACCCAGGTCGAAATTTCATCTTTGTCAAAAATGCTGAATGTCCAAAATCAATACATAATACATACTCACTAATTCTATCACTGATATATGCTCAGGTGGAAAGTTAGTAGTTATGAGTTGGTTGAAATATTTCTTCATTTAAGGATTATACTCAATATTGTGGTAGGTAATTGAAAAACCTTGCAGTCTTCATCCATATTATAAGTGAGCCAAGATTAAAAATATTCTGGCAATTAGATATAGAAATAATTCAATTAAAAAATGGGCAAAGGACCTGAATAGACACTTCTCCAAACAGGACATCCAAATGAAAAAGACATACAAAATGATACTCAACATGAATAATCATCAAAGAAATGCAAATTAAAAGCACAATGACATATTACCTCACACCTGTCAGAATGGCTATAGTCAATAAATCCACGAATGACAAGTGTTGACAGGATGTGGAGTAAAGAGAACTCTCATACACTATTTGTAGAAATTCAGATTGGTGCAGGCACTGTGTAAAACAGTGTAGAATTTCCTAAAAAAAAATTAAAAATAAAATTGCCTCCTGACACAGAGATTTCTCTTCTGGGAAAATATCTGAAAAAAATGAAAAAAAAAAACAAAAACAAAAACACCTGAAACACTAATTAGAAAGAATATATATATGCACCACTATATTCATTGCAGCACTATTTACAATAGCCAAGATTTAAAAGCGGCCCAAGTTCCCTGTAGATGAGTGGATAAAAAATTTTGTACATTTATACATGAGTGTTAAAGTGAAACACTATTGTATTATTGGCTATTTGTTTCATTCATCTACTTGGGTGTTAAAAAGAAGAAAATATTACTGTTTCTGATAACATGGATGGACCTATAGAGTATTATGTGAAGTGAAATAAGTCAGTCAGATAAAGACAAATACCATAAGATATCAATTATATGTAGAATCTAATGAACAAAATAAACAAAATATAAACAGACCCATGGATTCACAGAACAGACTGACAATTGTTAGAGGGGAGGGGAACTAGGGGGCTGGGTAAATTAGATGAAGGGATTAATCAAAAGAAAACAACTCATAGATAGACAGCAATATGGTGATTACCAGAGGGAAAGGAAGGTGAAGACAGGTAGGAAAAGGTAAATGGGAAATAAATGGTGATGGAAGAAGACTACACTTTAGATGGTGAACATAGAATATGGTATATAAATGATGTATTACAGAATTGCACAATAGAAAAGAAACCTATATAATTGTATTAACCCATGTAATCCCAACAAATTCAATAAAAAAAAAATGTTTGCTAGACACTGATAGGCAATGTCGGAAATATTTTTTAAAAAGATATTTTAGTTAAAATAAAAATATAAAAGATAAACTGGAATAACACTGTCAGAAAGATACAAGCAATTACAAAGGTGAATTATTAGCTTCTCCAAAAGTGAGAAAGATGGATACATTTTAAGAAACAAATGTTTTAGATTTCAAATTGAAATTGAAGAGTAAAATCATCATACTTGCATTTTAAATAAAATTGATCTGACCTTGCTTATGAATCAGCATATTAGATATAGATTAATCTTAAGCATTTCTTTTCCACTAGCAAATTACTAAGTAAAAATAAATGATTACTTGTAATAAAATTGTTATTTTGTTTAAAGGATCTTGATGAGCTTTTTATATTAAAAAGGGTAGTAAAGCTGCTGAATTTTAAAAATATATTATTGGCTATTTGTTTCATCCATCTAAAGTTTAAAATTCATTCGTTAAAACTTTATTATGACATGATTAATGATAGGCAGTTGCCAATCCCACTGATTATTTTTTTCACTGTCAATTTTAAGTAGAACTACTAGCCATAAATAACTTCCTAGAGATGTCAGAGCCTGTTGGCCATTACTTTAAGTATTCCAATCTAGCCTTTTCACTTGGGTTGTTCATTGCTGAAATTCCTCCTCTGGACTCTGTTCTGCCATGAAAACTCTTGAGTGTTTGTATCAACTAACATGTTGTTTCCTGCTTAGATTTAACCCTTGAGCCCTACTGAAGAGGATCAGTGAGCTTGATACATGTCACAACATTGGTAGAATGAGGGAAAAAGATTTAGGTCTTTTTATTTCTTCAGTATGCTCAACTCCATATAGCCTTTAATGTAAACATATTCCATCACATCAATAATTGAAACAAAGAGTGGTAATCCTTTTTCTCCACCTCAGAACCCTGAATGGTCAATATCATCCTAATGTGAACTAGGCCTGGCCTAACTATTCAATAGCATGCCTCTCACTAAAAAGAATTGTCAGGCTTAATCAGTTTAGTCTATCTCCATTATTCCATCTGTAACTTTCATTTGCCAGGAATACCTTCTGTTTTCTACTTACCTGTCTGTCTTGTATCAACTCAATTCCCATCACTTCCATTGAAACCTTCCCAGAAAATATCAATTATAAATATCTTCCTCTTTTTAAAGTCTATAACACTTACAGCATTCACTACCAATACAGCATGGATGCATACTTATCATCTATTGAAAACTAAGTGTCTTATGTTAGCTAATTCTGTGTTCCAACTACATTGTGCTTTTATACTTCCAAATCCTCAAGTGTCTAGTCAGTGCTTGGCTAATAAACACTTGTCCCATGACCATCCATTATCACAGAGTATCTAGAAATTTTTTTAAAAAAAAACGTAAATCAAATGATTCTACTATTCTGCTTTCAAACCCTTCAATTACCTCTTATCACTGGTAGAATAAAATAAAATCTTCTAACCATGACCTATAATAATTTGTGTGATCAAAGTGGAAAACTATATTAACCATTAGCCTTAATTGGTTTAAATCAGATGATTAACACTCCTCTACACACTTTACTTCCAATTTACCCTTTACTTTACAGTGTACCATTTAAATGGAGCCCAGTTTAGCTTGTTGTCACACTAGTAGGGGTGTGATCAAGAAACAAATAGTGTTATTACACTAATTCCTTTATGTAAAACACCTATTAAACACCAAGTGTATGCTAGGTTCCATCTAGAGATACTTGAGAAACAAGAAAATGCCTATGACTTCTTGGTTCATTTTAATTAGGGTGACAAAATGTCCTCGTTTAAATGGGAAAAAGAGGTCTTCTGGGAAATAAAATTTTCAGTACTAAGATTTTTAAAAATCTCAGTGCTAAAAGCTGGAATGAGTTGATCGCTGTAATTCTAATAAAAGAAACAAGCAATAAATATGTATCATCTGTTTTATTAATAAAACAATAATCTATTTTATCTATAGAACACTTTTTTAGCAATAAAACAATGAGGAAGGAAAAAGTCTTTACACATTTCTTCAAGACTCAGTTAACAAAACTGAATCCTGCCTTGTGATTTTCATGTGGAAAATATCACATGTATTGCTGTATAACAAATCACCCCCAAAGTTAGTGGATTAAAAAAAAACCCAAAAAACAACAACAACCAATAAGCATTTATTTTCTCACAGTTTTTGAGGGTCTGGAGTCATATAGGAGGGGTTTGCATTCATGGTTCTGGTTCAGGATTATTATGAGATTGCTAACTAATAGATAGTAGCCAGGGCTGCAGTTTTCAGAAGTCTTACCTGGAGCTTTGGGATCATCAGTTAAGCTCACTTGGTCACTATATGGTTGTTGACAGGCCTCAGTTCTTCACTAAGTAGGCCTCTTCATAGGTTGCCTGAATTTTCTCATGTGGCTTCTTTTAGTACCAGTGATCATAAAAGAACCCCAATATGGAATACCTCAGTAATTTTATAACTAACACAGGAAGCAACATACCATGTACAATTACTTGTGCCATATTTTATGTGTGACACAGACCAAACCTGATCAAATGTAAAGGGGTAATATATAAATGTATACATACTGGGAGATGGGGTTTATTAAGGGCCAATTTGGAGAGTGGCTAACATACTATGCTTCTATCCCTGATTCTTTTTGCTTTGTATCATAAACCAGTAGTTTTAAAATTTAGTATGCTAAAGAATCTTTTTTCTTTCTTTTTTCCCCTTTTTTTTCCAAGTGAGAGGAGGGGAGATAGAGAAACAGACTTCAGCATGCACCCCAACCAGGATCTACGTGGCAACCCCCATCTGGAGCCAATGCTCTGCCCATCTGCGGCCATGCTTGCAACCGAGCTATGTTTAGAACCTGAGGTGGAGGCTCCAAGGAGACATCCTCAGTGCCCAGGTGCAATGTGCTTGAACCACTTGAACCATGGCTACAAAAGGGGAAGAGATGGAGAGAGATGGGGGAGGGGAGGAGTGGATAAGTAGATGGTCACTTCTCCAGTGGGCCCTGACTGGGAATCGAACTGAGGACATCCACATGCTGGGCCGATGCTCTACCAACTGGCCAGGGAAGAACACTTTTGCAAAATATAAGTTCAGGCCTTACTCCTAATATTTCAATTTAGTATATTAGGGTGCAGCATGTTTTATGAGTGTTGATATAGAATGTGTGAAGACAACACATTGAAAAAAAAGTACTCAGAGCATGCACCAGAAGATTTTCATTTAGTCTTATGAGTTTAAACTACCTCTGATATGATGACCTCCAGATATATTTTTTCCTGGTCTAGGTTCGGCATCATCTCACAGAGATGTTTCCCAAGTGGCTCAAATCCCTACTCACACTACTCCATAGTCACAACTTCCCCTGAATTCTTAAAATTAATTATTAGAAATGCCATTTTTTCAGTAGCTCATGTGAGAACTCCTTTGTTTTGCTAATATTCCTTATATTAACAAGTCACAAAGTCTGTAAATTATATTTTCTTATTCCTTATTAGTAATCATCTTTTCCCTTACCAATGTCTTAATTCATGCACTGTTTCCTCCCAGATTTCTGCCAAACAACCTTTACTCCAAATATCTGCTGTCAATCATTCTGTATTCATCTGCCAGACATTATTTTTTCTAGAATGCTAATTTGATAATCTTATTTTTTGCTCAAAACCCATCAATGTTCCCCATTAACTTCTGAATAAAATATAGCGTGGAACAAAGTAGGTTTACAGCTGTTCATATGGAAAATAATACAACAATTAATAAATAATAGTACAAGGAAAAGTTTTATATTTAATATACTTACAACTATAAACCTACATTTGTCTCACCCTGTAGAAACTACATACTATAATACAAAATGTTCTTGTTTTTTAATTTTTACCAAGCCTTACTTTGAATTTGTAGTTTCTTAATTGCCTATTAATTATAGTCACTAAAAATAATCCAGTCCAATTTTAAACTCTATTTTTGATTTGATACTACTGAATCCTTTCTATAAAGTAGTATATTTGTACAAAGGTTATTAATAGTTTATAAGGTGAAACTAAAAAAAAAAACTACAAATTTTATTTATCTATGTGATATATTTTTTTCATTAAGAGTTTACAATTCATTCAGCTCTGACATTTTAATGTTTTTAAACATGGAGCAGCCCTTAATGCAGTACTCAATAAATTCTGTCATGTTGCCATGGATTTCATTTTGGGAAAAAGCAAACATAAAAAAATGCATCATCATTGTAGTATATTGGTCATAATAACTAGAGTGCCATTTCATTTCTATCTGTAACTTAAAGGGGGCCATATTGAAATTTTGAATGAGATTAGTTTTTGTTTTCTGGGACCTTTTGGCACCCACTGCTAATATTCACTAAATGTTAGTGTGGTGCTTTAGTCACTAAACAATGAAAGATACTATCAGACACTTCAAACTCCCCCAGAGATGTATGACACTACTGTCTTTTGAGAATTACTGCTAAATTACTAATTTCTGCTGGTTAACAATGTTCATCTTTTTTTTCAGTTACTCTGTTGAGAAATTGTTTTTGGTGGGAGCTACTAAAATTATAGAAAAAATATACAATTTTAAACAATGTACATTTAGTCTGTCAACTCCTAAGCAGCATAATAAAGCCCTTTATAAATAATAGAAAGCTTTGATTTCCCATACTATCATTATGCCTTTGATGCAGCTGATGAAATCATTAGAGAGGTAGGTCACTCCCCAAAGACCCTAAAATGGTGTGTTGCTGTGTATCTTTGACACTTTTGATTTTACACTTTATATTTTATACCACATTTAGAGTAGTTTAAATGGAATTTGAAGGACAACAATGGCTGTACTAATGTTCATTCTCAGGCCAGGTTTTCTAAGCTTAAGCAAGCTCTAATGCTATTGGATTTAATCAGTAGTAATCTTGGAATAGCTCAATGAAGTATCCAAAGGGCAAGCGATATGAATTTAAGATAAAAAAAATCTATTTGAAACAAGCAAGGTGGTATCCTCACATGTTGCCATTAATGCCAGGTTTCTACACTCTGTGGAATAGAGAAAAACAACAACAACAACAAATTAATGTGCAGATATGTGCTCATCATTTCAAAATGTAATGGCCATTCCTATTGGTCATTATTTAAGACGTTAGCACTGTGAAATATGGGGTTGGAACACATAACTCAGAGAATAAACGTGAATGTTACTCTTGGGTCAATTTCAAACATTATAAATTAAAATTCCTTTGGGAAATACACAAACTGAAATGAATCAGGAAATAGTGGTTTTTCTAACCTTCTAGGAGCTTATGTATCAGACCCAAATGATCTGCATGATGCTGAATGGGTAATCATTGTATTTATAATATGTGTTATTCAGATTTCAGTAGAATATGATAAATGTTTTGTACCTCTCTAAATAATTTGAAACAAAAGTAAACATCGCATGCCCCAGGACTTTGCAAGGAAACGAGCTTGGTTAACTAATGTCTAGAGGGGATACATAAATATATGCTTGGGGATGGGAGGTGTACTATCAAATGAGAACTACTACTGCTTCATGCAATTATATTTCCCTGTCAAAAAATGAGCTATATCTATGGGGGGAGGAAACTTTTTCTTAAAAAATAAAAAAAAATAAATGAGCATGTATTTTAATAGAGCAGATGGCTTTGTTTATATCCCAAAATATTCAACTGTCGAAATACATTTTTTCCACATTGTGCTAGGGAGATTAGAATTTATTAGTATGTGAGAGAAGACAGTGTTCTGCAGATTTGAACAAAATCAAAGACTGCTGTCACATGTACTAATAAAGAAGTTCCCCAAAAGTTCTGTCTTCTATAACCAATGAGAACAGTGGGAAATATTCAAAATAAAAAAATTTGAAAACTCAGAAAATTATCTAGAGCCTGATAGTAGTCCAAGTTGTATTTCTTAAAAAAAAATAATCAAATCTTTGTAAAAACAGCATGTTCTGTGGTGTTTTAGCTTGGCCTATTGCTATCCACACTCTCTAGATCTGTAAGAGCCCTGAAAACAAACAGCCTCATGAATATGGAAGATACAATAACCAGCATTCTAGCCACCAGTGGAAGAAAAGAAACAGGATGGAGCTCTAAAAACTTTATCTCCTGATAATTGTCATTATTTGACATGTCCGGCAGCTCCTTGCATAGCTCCATTTTCAGAGAGATCTTCAATTTACCTGAATCAGAGCTTCCTCTGGGCAAACAAGCTTATACCTAGGGAATTTGTTAAGAAAGTAGTGGTAATTTTTAAACACTGCAGCTACCTGAGATAGTGATATCAGTTGGATTTAAAAAGAAGTTGACAAAAATCTTTTTAAAAAGTGAAGAATGAGATGGTTGAACCAGGCTTTGTAAATCTGAGCATATTTTTGGGACTCTAGAAGGGCACAGGGGTATGCAAGACTGTAGGTATGACCAAAAACAAACAAACAAACAAACAAACAAACAAACTCAGAAGGCCCTAAACTCACCTCTAACCTTAAGGTTCTCAATATGTAGAAAGGCTATGGCAGAATTTTTTTTTCTTAACTAAGTGAGCAGTAGTGAGGCAGAGAGATAGATTCCTGTATGCGCCCCCAATGAGATCAACCGGTAACCCCCTACCAGGCCATGCTCTGCTCACCTGGAGCCACTGCTCCATAGCTTTGACAACTGAGCTATTATAGCAACTGAGGAGAGGCCATGGAGCCATCCTCAGCACTTGGGGCCAACTTGCTTGAACCTATTGAGCCACAGCTGAAGAAAGGAGAGAGAGAGAGAGAGAGAGAGAGAGAGAGAGAGAGAGAGAAGGGGGAGAGGAAGGAGGAGGGGTGAAGACCAGTGTGCCCTGAGCAGGAATCGAACATGGGACTTTCACACCTGGGCCAAAGCTCTACCACTGAAACTACCAGCCAGGGCCAAGGCTAAGGTAGAATTTTAAACTGCAGAAGCATTGAAGCTATGTCAAGAAACATACAAAATTATCTGGCAAAGGCTAGAGAATTGTTCGTGGCATTTAAAGAAATGTCTATCTAGTTATTAGCTGACCCTGAGATAACCAAGCAGACGTTTTACTTGTTGCATATAACAAATAAGACAGACTTCACAGAAGTAGTCCAATAAGGTCACTAAACAAATGAAGAATAACAAAAATAACAACAGCTAATAGCAATAAAAACAAACCATGGGGAGAGTGAAATTCCGATTTTCAGAATGACCACATTATATTATTTAAAATATCAAGTATTCACACATTTTATAAGTATGTCTATTGAGGATGGCCTGTTCCTGTACATTCTCAGCATATCTTGCGTTTTAAAGAGCTAACTGATATCATTACTGAGGTTATGGTTGATAGCTTCCTTTTATATGTCACACAAAATAAAATATTTTAAAATTATTATTCATTTGTTTAATATAATATCTGCAAATCTTATTTAATTATTATAAAATAAAAATGCCATTGTTTTAGGGAAAATAAAATTTCTAGTATTCAGACAAAATTAGAAAACATGCAACAACAAACCAGGAATGAATATCCAATATAAGGAAAAAAGGTAGTCAACAGAAAATGTCCTTTTGGAAACCAAGGTATTGGACATACTATGCAAAGACTTTAAATCAGCTATTATAAAATGTTCAAAGAACCAAAGAAAATCATAATATCAAAGTTGGAAAATTTCCAATTCCTAATTTCAAAAGTTATCACAGAACTACAGTAATCAGCACACTGAGGTACTGGCATAAGCATTGATATATAAACCAAAATAATACAAATGAGTATGCAGACATAAACCCATATATTTATAAATAGTAGAGTTCTGGTATGGGTGCACAATTCAGTGGAGAAAGAATGTCTTTTCAATAAATGGTGATGGAATGACTAAATATCCACATGTGAAAAATATTAAGTTCATCACTCAATTCCACCATATAAAAAAATAATTAACAAGGGATCATGCTCTCTTGGTTCCTGAAATTAGCATTGCAGCAGAGAGACAGCCAAGATGGTCAATTGCTGAAAAAGAAGCCAGTTTGTGCAAAGTTTGTCCAGAAAGAAGGAGATGGGGAACAGAGGTAAATAAGGCTGTTGAGGTAGAAACCTTTGATTCCAGGAATATTTGGATAAGTCAGTGGCTTTGGCAGCCTTGAATGGAAAGGGAAGTGTTTTCCCACTGTTTGTATTTCTCTCCCACTGGGTGCAAGCTAGGATTAAATGTAATGGCCCACAAACAAACAAACAAACAAACAAAAAAACAAAAAAAAACCCCAACAACAAGGGATTATATATCTAAATGTACAACTTCAAACAATACCATTTTTTCAAGAAAACTTAACTAAAAAATCTTCCTGGGACTTAGCAATGGATTTTTAGAAATGACAGCAAACATACAAGTAACAATAGAAAAAATTGGTCAAATAGACTTCAAAAGATAAAAAAAAAAAAACAAACAAAAACTTGTGCTTCAAAGGATCCAGTAAAGAGTTGAGGTTATTTATGGCTGTCTATATAATGACACATTTAATCCTTTTAATTTTTATTTCAGTGACCAACTCATAAAAGCAAGTATTTGTTTTAATAAAGTAGAAAAATAAAATATAATAAAATAGCATATTTTTCTGATTCTTGAAATGAACAAAAATAGGTATAGCATAAAATTAGATTAGTAATCTTTATTTAAGAAATAGAAACTTAAAAATTGGGGTAATTTTTTAACCTCAATTTTCTCAGAAGTCATATTTAAAAAGAAAAATATTTCACAGTAGTGAATACAATCATTTTGGTTATTTTCAAATCTCTAAACAAAATACAATAGTAGTGTATAAATAATTTTCAAATACAAATAAAATATTTAGTTTGATGTATTGAATAGACCAACAGCCCAATGCATTCCTAAATTAAAATCCAGTTTGGAGAAATTATCAGTTCTATGTTGGTTCTGATTTCTAAGTACATGTGAATATTTATAAATTTCCAGAAAAATCAGATGTAATAATTTTTCACAATGACATGATCAAACAATATTATGAAAAATGCCTATAATGAGCATTTTTAACTCAATAGTAACATTCATATTCTTTGTATTTATACTATTTGGCTGAATAAGCAACCACAAACATCTTACAGTATTTTTAAAATAATGTTTTTTTTCATAATATCCTAATACTTAGAACACTTTTGTTGCATAGATGTAAACATTTCAGTCAAAAGTAATGAAAAAATGGAAGTGCCTATGTCCAGAAACTCCCCAAATACTATTTAATATGTACATTTGGTAGACAAACCTTATGCTTTTGATGGTGTCTCCAGAATTTCAATGAGTACCCCGAATCATTGGAATGATTAGTTACCAAAAATAAAGAAAAAAAGAATTATAAGACACTCATTTTACAGTTCCTGTGTCACTAGGTGTTTAGTCTACCACAACATTTCGAAGATAGTATCATACAAGTTACTAAATTCAGTTATATAAGCAGTCACTGAGTATCAATTATAACTGATGACATTTTAGAAAGACAGTTCTGTGAACCAGTTTTAAAGGCTTTATTTTAGAATTTTTTACTTGAATCTCACATCTGAACATCTCAAAAAAATTCTAAGAAAGAATTACAGAAAATAATAGATATTTTTACTTTAAAACATGACCTTCCATTTCAATAGTTATTTTAATAAAATGAGATTTATTACATCTTTTTCAAAGTAGAGCTTTTACTTTAAAATATCGACCCATTATGAAAATCACATACATGTTACCTTGAATCTTCTCCGGGCAGGGAGGTATTATATTTAGGTATCTGACTACCTCCTTTGATAAGCTCTCTACCTCTCTAATTAGTAATTATCTTATTCCTTCCTGTCTGATCTGTTGTCTAAACTTCTTTCAATATTGGAAAAAGCTTAATTCATTTAATAAGTTTTCTGTATTTTCTTATGCTATTGTTGCTCAAGGACCAGCTTGTTTGTGTTTCTTATGATTAAAGAACTAAATACTTCTTGAAAAAAATAGCACTGTAACAAAACTTATTGCACATGCACATGTGTGTGTACAAAGAAATTAAGTAAGGCAATTAATTCAGTTCCTCAAATGAACAAAAGAAAAAAAAAACATGAATGATAACTAAGTATGGCTTTCTTTTCTTACTTGAAAAATTTATTTTAATTCATCCTCCGCTTTCCTCTTTCAGCCTATTCATGGTTTTGAAACACAATTAAATTTATACATAATCTTTTTTTCTGTGATTACTTTGTGAAAACCCACAATACAGAGGAAACTAACTTATTTTGTTTAAGAATGAAAGAACTTCCTATTATCAAAATGGTCTGAAGCAATTTTTCTCTCCAAATAAAACTTCTGTTCTATGGTTCATATTCAGATGTGGGCTTTATTCAAACCTGCTTCCCTTTTTCTGAGCTGCTAATGGATGCTATGGTAACATTTGTGCCTTGGCTAATTTAAATAATCTCTCTTATTACTTTCTTTTTTTAATTAAATTTATTGGGGTGACATTGGTAAATGTGATTTATTAATAATAATAAATAGATTTGAAGTGTAAGTTTCTATGATACATAAACATTATATTTCATTGTCTGCCCACTTCAAGTCAGATCACATTTCATCACCACATATTTGTCTCCCTTTACCCTTTATTATGACCTCCACCCTTCCCTCTGGTAACTACTATACTGCTGTCTGTGTTTATGAGTTTCAGTTTTATATCCCACATATGAGTGAAACCATATGTTTCTTAGTTTTTTTCTGACTGACTTATTTCACTTAGCATAATATTTTCAAGGTCCATCCATATTGTCGCAAATTACAGTATTTCATCTTTTCTTATGGCTGAGTAATATTCCATTATATATATATATATATTCCATTATATATATATATCACATCTTCTTCATACAATCATAAACCAAAAAATGCATTGGTTGTTTTCATGTCTTGGCCACCATGAATAAAGATGCAATTAATATAGGGGTGCATATATCTTTGTAAATAAATGTTTTCAATTTTGGGGGTAGATAACAAGAAGAGGATTTTCTGAGTCATAGTAACTTTATTCTTCATTTGAGGAGACTCTGTAGTGTTTCCTATAATGGTTATACTATTTTATATTCTCATCAGCAGTGAATGAGGGTTCCTTTTTCTCCACAATTTCTCCAAAACTTTTGTTGATAATAATCATTCTAACAGGTGTGAGGTGATATCTCACTGTAGTTTTGATTTGCATTTCCCACATAGCTAGTGAAGATGAGCCTCTTTCCATATAGCTGTTGGCCATTTGTATGTCCTCTTGGAAGAGGTGTCTGTAAATCATCTTCCTTAAAGTAATCCCTGAGTAAATAACTTAGCAAGTTATCTTTACTCTACAAACAGATCTATTTTGACACAATGTTTAATTGTACATGTAAAATTATATGAATACAATTCTAATATTCTAGATATTCCACTCATACACACTGAATTGAGTTCACTGACATTTGACCCTCTTCTGAGAGCATCATTAACCAGTAAAAGTGGAGAGAGATAGACAGAACCCTGGATATATAAGTCCAGAAAGGAAAAAGCACTTTGCAGTTAGAGTTTACATGAGCGATCCTTTAATAGTTTTGCCTCAGTAGACAGACCGTAATAGCAGAGGTTGTATTCCATTTTCCCTGTAGAATATGAGTTCTTTTATCTATTAGTAAGGAGAGGTGTACAGCACATATTAACAAAGAATCTTGTTGCAATATTTTAAGTTTCAAAAAAGGCATGTCATCCAGAGATGTTTTTTTAAAACATATTTAAAATATATTTCTACTTTAATAATTAGGTTATTTAAGCTGTTCAAAGCCCATCCATCTAGTCTCATGTTTTTGAAATGTAAAGCTTTCAATTCTGTCACTTCTGAAATCATATAGTGCTTTCACTCAAATTTATGTTGATTGAGATCATATAATGAAAAATTTAAATTGCATCATGGCTATTTTGACAGGTGTACAGACCATGATTAAATAGTTTGGACATGTGTTCAGATATCTATAAGCAAGAAAAAATAGTATATAAAAACGTTTCTTATTCACAATGGTTTCTATTTGCAGGAGATTCATTTCTAAGCAATTACTTTTTAAGATCTTTAAATGACATACTATAAAATAAATAAAATATAAATATGTTGAACTTTTTATTAAGTTTAGTTATATCAAATTTTTATTAAAAATGTTACATTTTATTTATATAGGAAAAAAGGCAATAGCATTGTCAAGTTAGGAGATTAAGTTCTGAATCAAAAAATTCAGTTAGTGATTTCTTAAAGCTTTACATATTTGGATTACAGATATTTTACCTGAAAGCAAATAATTGCCTTGATCATGACAAGTTTTGGGTGTCTTAAACCACGCTAAAAGTTTCCTGCACAGAAACCAAATTGATGGACAGACTTGTAAACCAAGTTGTTTTTATTTTAATCTTAAATTAAATATTATATATATATTATAAGCAGTTAGAATATAAATATTAGAATCTCCTAATCTCTAACGTATACCCCTTCTGTTTTTGAGACTCCTTACAGTGCAATTCATTTTAAAAAAGAACTCCCCTTTATGTCAGTTGCTTTCAAAATTTCTCTTGGAGAGGTAATAGATTAAATATCTGACAAAATATTGACAATTTAACAGATCCTTTTCCTTCACGACTGGGAAGATCCAGGCCTGTGGAAGGCGCTGGACACCTGGAGTTGAGGCATTACACAGGGGCCAAAGATCACTCAAAATGGAGGCAGAACAACTCTAAGGATTAGCATTGCCTCCCTCACAGTTTGGCTAATGGCTGACCCCTGAACAAAAACAACTGTTCTAAAGACCAGATGTGTCCATAGAGTACATCTCTGAAGGCAGTTGTTTCTGCCTGGAATTTACAAAACTAAATAGCTCATTTTCCTTCTCTTGTTCCATTTAGGCTATTAATCTTAAATTCAAAGTCCAAGACAAAAGCCCCTTATAAGAAGAAATTCCTCTGGCATTTTGTAGAGAAGATTAGCAGTAGCTATTATCCCTTTTTATAATCATGTAGCTACTTAAATAAAATGAAGAAAGACCTCCTGCCTTGCTCACATTGTAAACACATGGGAAAGAATGGGCTCACATGCCCAAGCAGGCCTGAATGTGCTTGAAGGGCATTGCAAGGTTCTGCACGTCCACCTCCCATCTGGCTTGTCATTCATACCATTAAAGTCCCTCTAGATCTGTTTTAACAAATGAACAAAAAGGATTGGGGGACCTAGGAGCCTCCGGCATCATCCACCGCCTTACTTATTCCAAAGTAGCTTTACAATATCATTGAATGATTTATTACAAAGAATAACAAAAAACAAACTATTTATTGGATGCTCATTATATACTTAGCGTTTTACATTTATCTGAGTTATCTATGGTAACAATTCTATTTAGTATGCTTATTATCTTCATTTTGCAGATTCAAAAAATAGTCAAGGAAAAGTTATTTAAGTCCCATAAGGAGAAACAGCTAGTAAGTAGCTGAAAAAGAATTTGGACCTTAGCAGAATACTCATATTGTCTCCAGTTTTAACCGTTATACTAAGTTGTCAGTAGATGAACAGGACCCATTGAAATGTAGGTGGATAATGATGTAATTAAGCAGTTAGCTGAGGAATCAAACTTCTAATTGGACACAGTATTTGTATTACCATTGCAAAAACATTGCAAAGGGACGAGAAAAATGTTATCAACAGTTCAGCATTTTGCCAGCAGTTTAATATTAGCATATCATGAAAATAAAATACCTAGTTGGAACAATGAATATTTGATTTTGCATCTGGGTAGTCTGGCCTTATATGCAAAAAGATATGTGACTCTATTCAGGTAGTTATCACTTGTAGTGATATCAGCACTCTATAAACAGAAGGAGAGAAAACAAATGCTAGTGTTCATACTATATCTATAAAGTGTTGAAATATATCAGCAACCGTAATTACGTGCTTTAATGTATTTCAGTGAGATGTCATCTGAGGCAACCTCAGCAAAATCACAAAAATTAGATTCACTTTTCAGTGTCTTTTTGCATCTTAAGGGATGTATCTTCCTTTTATCCTTGCCAGATGAAATGTGATTTCATTCACTCTAGGGTAGGAGCCATTTATTCCCATGTCCCCAAATGTCAGCACTCTCCCCATTACATCAGCTTAAGGATATCCACTAGTTCCAACCTCTTGAGTCCCTTATACATTGATGAGAAATCAGCTAGCTTCAAGCAGCCTAGGATCACTTCAGTCTTTCTTGGAATGCTGTCAAGGAGGTATGGATAGGTATGGATAGATTCTAGATCTGTTTTAACAAATGAACAAAAAGAATTTGGGGACCTAGGGGCCTCTAGGATCATCCACCTCCTTACTTATTCCAAGGTAGTTTTATAACATCATTGAATGATTTATTACAAGGAATAATAAAATATACTATTTATTGGATGCTCATTATATACTTATCACTTTACATTATATGATTCTCTGATACAAAGGGAGAGACTGAATTGTGTGGTTCTGAGGTGAAGGCTATTTTTCTCTCCTGCTTGCATAGAACTGCACTACAGTGCAGTTCCCTTCCTCCATAATGCCAAACATTAATTAATTTTTAGCTTGATAATCACTACTGTCACTACTGCCCTCACTCTGATTATTCCATGAGACCCTCACCACCACAAAGGTCTGCTGACCAAGTCAGGTAGTGGCTGACTTTGTTATACACTTAGAAATTTTATCAGTGGCAAAATAACCAGCACTGGCACTGAATTTGAATCTCTATCAACATAGCAAACACCACGTGTCCCTACTTTGTGAGTCATGAAGAACCTACCTCATGGATCTCATAAACCACTAGTAGTTCTTTAAGTGAGCCTAACAGGAAGGCAGTAAACAGAGGTGAGTCTTGGGTTGCCTGGGCAATTTTCTGACATCCCCCAGCTTATTTCTGGTGGAATATGGTCTTGGTACCCAGCTGGGCCCCTTCCACATGCACCCAGTTCTAGCAGAGGCAACCTCCAACCATGGTTCACTTTTTAGCTTCTAAGATGTAGGCCAGAAGTTGTTTCATATAGCAACTGACATTGACCTACACAAGAATTCCTCTGAAGAGGCCCAAGAACTGACATACATAATGATGTATTTCAAACTGCATCAGAGCATGACCCAATTAGCTACACAAATGGCACACTCAAAAGAGATAATGGCAGGTACCAAACTCTGATTGGGCCAATTTCACCTCATGGGTTCAGTCCCCACACAGCAGTTTATACATTGTGATACAGTCTGACGTAAATCTGTAAACCCCAAGTATAAACAGGTCAGCAGCAATCAAGACTCATCTACAACAAAAGGACTCATATAACCCACACAAGAGACATTACTGGAGCACCTATTAAGTGATCAGTGAGACTTTATGAGCCTAGCAAGACACTTTTTACATAAGGCCATACTACCAAGACTGGGAGACATAGCAGATCTACCTAATATACAGAAACAAATATAGAGGCAGCCAAAATGGGAAGACAAAGGAGCATTCCCCTAAAAAAAGAACAGGATAAATATCTAGAAAAATAACAAAATAGAATAGAGGCAAGCAACCTAAAACAAACAAACAAACAAAAACAAAGATTAAAACAATGATTATAAAGATGTTTAATGATATTAAGGGAAAATTGATTAACTCAAGTGAGAACTTCAACAAAGAGAGTAAACATATAAAAGGGATATAGAAAGCATTAAAAAGAACCAGTCAGAAACATAGAAAACAATTTCTGAAATAAAGAATACACAAGAAGGGTTCAACACAGGTTAGATGAAGCAGAGGATCAAATCAGTAATTTAGAAAACAAGATGGCTCTGACCAGTTGGCTCAGTGCTAGAGCATCTACCCAACATGTGGATGTCCTAGGTTCAATTCCCAGTCAAGGCACACAGGAGAAGTGTCCATCTGCTTCTCCATCCTTGCCCTTCTTCTCTCTCTTTTTTCCTCTCTCTCTTCTATTTCCACAGCTATGGCTCAATTGGTTTGAGTGAATTGGCCCTTGGCCCTGAGGTTGGCTCTGTGGCCTCTGGCTCAGGTGCTAAAAATACCTCAGTTGCTGAGCAACAGAGCAACAGCTACAGATGGGCAGAGCACTGCCCCACAGGGAGCTTGTCAGGTGGATTCCAGTTGGGGTGCATATGGGGGTTCATCTTTCTGGTCCTCTCATTATACTTAATAAAAAGAAAGAAAGAAAGAAAAAACAAAATATCAGAAAACACCCAATCAGAGCAACAAAAAGAAACCAAATTAAAAACGAGGATAGGACCTATGATAAAGAGTGTAACAAAATCCGTATCATATGAGTGCCATAAGAAGAAGAGAGAGCAGGGGACTGAGAACCCATTTGAAGACGTAATAACTGAAAACTTTCTTAAATTGTTGAAGAAGCTGTAAGACACACAAATCCAAAAAGTGCGGAGTGCCAAAAAAGATTAAAAAATGGAGGCCCACACCAAGATACATCATAATTAAAATATCAAAGGCTAAAAACAAAACAGTGAGGAAAAGAGAGCTAACTACACAAAAGCTCCCATAAGACCATCAGTTTATTTTTTACCAGAAGGGATTGACACAAAATATTCAATGTAATGAAAAGCAAAGACCTAAAATCAAGACGTCTCTATAAAAAAAAAAAAGCTATTTTTTTATTTGAAAAAAATAAAGAGCTTTCTAAACAAGAAAAAAAGCTAAAGGAGTTCTTTACCACCAAACCAGTATTACAAAAAAATGTTAAAGGGTCTTCTTTAATAAAGAAAGGAGAAAAAAGAGGGGAGCATAGTTATAAAGCATAAAGCAGCAATAAATAAGAACCTATCATTAATTACTGTACAAGTAATTGGCTTAAATGTTCTAATAAAAAAAGATCAGGTAGCTGAATGAATAAGAAAACAAGACCGCATATATATGCTCTCTACAAGAAACTCACTTCAGAACAAAAGATAGACACAGTCTAAAAGAAAGGCATGGAAAATTATTTTTCATGCAAATGGTAATTGAAAGAAAAAGCTTGGGTAGCATACTTACATCAGAAAAAACAGACATTAAAACAAAGGCTATAATAGAAGACAAAAAGGATATTACATAAAAATAAAAAGATTAGTTCAACAAGAGGATATAATCCGTGTAAACATTTATATATCCCACACAGATGAACCCAAATATATAAAGAAAATCTTCATGGACAACTTAATATTGACTATTCTAACTTTGCTTTTTCTCTGTATTTTAGAGATGAAGGTAAACTCAAAATTCTGAAAAAATTAAGTCCAAAAGTTTCCTTCTCCATTTAAAATGCCACTAGAATTCACTATTTCAGTGAATTCTACCAAACATTAAAAGAATATTTGGTACCTATCCTTCTCAAAGTCTTCCAAAAATGAAAAGAAGCAATGCTCCCCAACACATTTTATGAGGACAACATAATCGTGATACCAAAACCTGGCAAGGACAACACAAAAAAAGAAAACTACAGACCAATATCTCTAATGAATATAGATGCAAAAATCCTAAACAGAATACTAGGAAATCAAATATAACAACACATTAAAAAATAATATATAACGATCAAGTGGGATTCATTCCAGGAGCACAAAGATGGTTCAACATATAGAAATTGATAACATAATATACCACATTAACAAAACAAAGAACAAAATCATATGATCCTATTAATAGAAGTAGAAAAGACATTTGATAAGATATAACATCCCTTTATGGATAAAACACTCAATAAAATTGGAATGGAAGGAAAGTAACTCAACATGATAAAGGCCATATATGACAAACCATCAGCTAATATCATACCAAATGGTGAAAAAATGAAGGTTTTTCCTTTAAAATCAGGAACAAGGCAAAGCTACCTACTATCTCCACTCTTTTTCAACATAGTAATGGAAGTTTTAGGCAGAGCATTGAGGCAAAAGAAAGAAATAAAATACATCCATATCAAGAATAAATAAGTAAAGGTATAACTCTTTGCAGATGACACAATCTGTATTTAGAAAACCCCAAAGACTCCACAAAAAAATATTACAAACAATAAACCGATAGAGTACATTTGCAGGATACAAAATCAATATACAAAAGTCTATGGCTTTCCTATATGCCAACAATGAAACTTAGAAAATAATCTAAAAAAAATAAAATAAAACAATTCCTTTTACAATTGCAACAACCACAATAAAAAATACCTAGGAATAGCATGACCAGGTGGTGGCACAGTGGATAGAGCGTCAGACTGGGATGCTGAGGACCCAGGTTCAAGACCCCGAGGTCACCAGCTTGAGCACAGGCTCATCTGGTTTGAGCAAAAGCCCATCAGCTTGGACCCAAGGTCGCTGGCTCCAGCAAGGGGTTACTCAGTCTGCTGAAGGCCCGCGGTCAAGGCACATATGAGAAAGCAATCAATGAACAGCTAAGGTGTTGCAATGCGCAACGAAAAACTAATGGTCGATGCTTCTCATCTCTCCATTCCTGTCTGTCTGACCCTGTCTATCCCTTTCTCTGACTCTCTCTCTGTCTCTGTAAAAAAAAATACCTAGGAATAAACATAACAAAGATTGTAAAGGACCTATATACTGAAAACTACAAAATATTATTCCAAGAAATTAAAAGACATAATGAAATAGAAAAATATTTTATGTTCATGGATTGGAAGAATCAACATAGTTAAAATGGCCATATTACCCAAAGTAATATATAAATTTAATACAATTCCCATCAAAATCCCAATGTCACTGTTTAAAGAAATAGAACAACAAGAACAACAACAACAACAAAATAACACCAGGTTTGTATAGAACCATAAAAACCCAGAATACTCAAATCAATCCTGAGGAAAAGAATGATGCCAGAGGTGTCATACTTCCTGACTTCAAATTATATGGTAGAACCATGATCATCAAAACAGCATGATATCAGCAGAAAAACAGAACTAGAGACCAATGGAACAGATTCAAGAGCCCAGAAATAAAACTACATGTATATGAACAAATAATCTTTGACAAATGAGCCAAAAATACACAATGGAGAAAAGAAAGCCTCTTCAATAAATGTTGCTGGGAAAATTGAAAGTCATATGCAAAAGAATGTAACTTGAGTACTATTAGTTGCCCTGCACATAAATTAATTCAAAATGGAGCAAAGACCTAAATATATGATTTGAAACAATAAATTTCATAGAAGAGAACATAGGTACTAAACTCATGGACCTTGACTGCAGAGAGCAATTATGAATTTGACCCCAAAGGCAAGGGAAGTAAAGGGAAAAAAAATGCATGGGACTATATCAAACTGAAAAGTTTCTGCACAGCAAAAGAAACTGACAACAAAACAAATAGGCAGCCAACTAAATGGGAGACGATATTTGCAAACAACAGCTCTGATAAGGGGATAGTATTCAAAATATATAAAGACCTCATAGAGCTTGGCAACCAAAAGCAAACAATCCAATTAAAAAATGGGGAGAGGGGCCCTGGCCGGTTGGCTCAGCGGTAGAGCATCAGCCTGGCGTGCCGGGGACCCGGGTTCAATTCCCGGCCAGGGCACATAGGAGAGGCGCCCATTTGCTTCTCCACCCCCCCTCCTTCCTCTCTGTCTCTCTCTTCCCCTCCCGCAGCCGAAGCTCCATTGGAGCAAAGATGGCCCGGGCGCTGGGGATGGCTCCTTGGCCTCTGCCCCAGGCACTAGAGTGGCTCTGGTCGCGGCAGAGCGACGCCCCGGAGGGGCAGAGCATCACCCCCTGGTGGGCAGAGCGTTGCCCCTGGTGGGCCTGCCGGGTGGATCCCAGTCGGGCGCATGCAGGAGTCTGTCAGACTGTCTCTCCCCGTTTCCAGCTTCAGAAAAATACAAAAAAAAAAAAAAATGGGGAGAGGATCTGAACAGACACTTCTCCCAAGGGAACATACAAGTGGCCACCAGATGTATGAAAAGATGCTCATCTTCACTAGCTATTTGAGAAATGCAAATCAAAACTACGATGAGATACCACCTTACACCTGTTAGATTGGCTGTTATCAACAAGACAGGTAGTAACAAGTGTTGGAGAAGCTGTCAAGAAAAAAGAACCCTCATTCACTGCTGGTGGGAATAAAAATTAGTATAATCATTATGGAAGAAAGTATTGTGGTTCCTCAAAAATGAAGAATAAAACTACCATATAACCCAGCAATCTGTATACTGGGTATCTACCCCAAAGACTCAAAAAGATTGGTACATAAAGATACATGCACCCCCATATTCATTGCACAATTATTCACAGTGGCCAAGACATGGAAACAACCAAAGTGTTCCTCAATAGATGATTAAATAAAGAAGATGTGGTACATATATACAAGGAATACTACTTAGCCATAAGAAATGATGACATATTGGCATTTATTACATGAATGTACCTTGAGAACATTACACTGAATGAAAGAAGTAAATCAGAAAAAGTTAAGAACTGTATGATTTTACACATAGGCGGGATGTAAAACTGAGCCTCATGGACATAGATAAAAGTAAAGTGGTTACCAGGGGGAGGCTTTAGTGGGGGAGGGGTGGGGAAGGGGGAAGGAAGTAAAGAACAAATACATGGTGACAGAAAATGATTTGACTTTGGGTGATGGATATACAACATAATCAACAGTTCAAATGTAATAGAAATGTTTACCTGCCTGACCTGGCAGTGGCACAGTGGATAGAGTGTTGGACTGGGACAGGGAGGACTCAGGTTCAAGACCTCGAGGTTGCCAGCTTGAGCACAGACTCATCTGGTTTGAGCAAGGCTCACCAGCTTGAACCCAAAGTCGCTGGCTCAAGCAAGGGGTTACTCGGTCTGCTGAAGGCCCGCAGTTAAGGCACATATGAGAAAGCAATCAATGAACAACTAAGGAGACTAAGGAGCCGCAACAAAAAAATTGATGCTTCTCACCTCTCTCTCTTCCTGTATGTTTTTCCCTATCTGTCCTTTTCTCTGACTCTCTCTGTCCCTGTCAAAAAAATAAATTTTAAAAAGAGAAACATTTACCTGAAATCTATGTACTGTACTCTCTTATTGATCAATGTCACCCTGTTAAATTTAATTTTCTAAGTTAAATTAAAAAAAAAAAAAACTATTTGCAAAAGCAGAAGGCTAGCACACAGGCCATAAATTGCTGAGCCCTTCTCTACAAGTGTTTTAATTTTATGCTTTAAATTATGTCTACAATACATTTTGATTAAATTTTATATATGGCACAAGATAAGAATCAACATTCATTTTTTGCATATCTTTTTCTCTTTGTTAGCTCTTTTCTCTGTTCCTTTGATTTATTTTTCATCTTGAAGGCTAAAACTTTGCTGCTTTATATGTGTCTAATTATATTATGAATTTTGAAATCAGTTTTAGCCCTCTAATTTGTTTATTATTCTCTGGATGCTTTTAAGGTTTTCTCTTCATTTCTAGTTCTAATCTTTTTAATACTGACATGCCTTATTGTATTTTTTCTTGAGTTCTTGTGCTTGAGATTCTTTCTACTTTTTTTATTTCTTTTATATTTATTATCAATTTAGAAATATTTTTGCCATTACTTCCTGAAATATCATTTTTTTTTACCTCCTCTATTACTCTTTTTTTTTTTTTTTTTGTATTTTTCTGAAGTTGGAAACGGGGAGGCAGTCAGACAGACTCCCGTATACGCCTGACCAGGATCCACTTGGCATACCCACCAGGGGGCGATGCTCTTCCCATCTGGCGCATTGCTCTGTTGCAACCAGGGCCATTCTAGCACCTGAGGCAGAGGCCATGGAACCTTCCTCAGCGCCCGGGCCAACTTTACTCCAATGGAGCCTTGGCTGCGGGAGGGGAAGAGAGAGACAGAGTGGAAGGAGAGGGGGAGGGGTGGAGAAGCAGATGAGTGCTTCTCCTGTGTGCCCTGGCCAGGAATTGAACCTGGGACTCCTGCACACCAGGCTGACACTCTACCACTGACCCAACTGGCCAGGGCCTACTCCTTTCTTTTAAGGACATGAATTACACATATGATAGGTCCCTTAGTGTCATAAAAAATCTTAATAGCAGTTTGTTCTTGTTCTCCTTCTCTGGATTATTATGTTCTTTCTTTGTTGCTTCCTTTTAGAAAGTTTCTATCACTACGTCTTTGAGTTCATCAATCTTTTCATCTGTAATATCCAGTCTGCCATTAATCC
Source organism: Saccopteryx leptura (assembly GCF_036850995.1). Lineage (NCBI taxonomy): Eukaryota > Metazoa > Chordata > Mammalia > Chiroptera > Emballonuridae > Saccopteryx > Saccopteryx leptura. The sequence goes on along the minus strand of NC_089516.1, from coordinate 104,823,252 downwards.
CAACCAGTGAATTTTCATCTCATACATAGCAGTTTTCATTCATATGTGTATTTGAGTCTGTTTAAATATCTTTCATGTCTCTGCTTGCCATTACATACACTTATAATACAATTATAGCCTGACCAGGCGGTGGCGCAGTGGATAGAGTGCCGAACTGGGATATGGAGGACCAAGGTTCAAGACCCCGAGGTCGCCAGCTTGAGCGTGGGCTCATCTGGTTTGAGCAAAGCTCACCAGCTTGAACCTAAGGTCGCTGGCTCGAGCAAGGGGTCATTTGGTCTGCTGTAGCCCCATGGTCAAGGCACATATGAGAAAGCAATCAATGAACAACTAAGGTGTTGCAACAAAAAACTGATGATTGGTGCTTCTCATCTCTCTCCGTTCCTGTCTGTCTGTCCCTATCTATCCCTCTCTCTGTCTCTGTAAAAAAAAAGAAAATACAATTATAAGAACTGGTTTACTCTTCTTATCTGCTACCATCTAATATCTAGGTCACTTTCAGTTGTTTGATTTTTCTTCTTATATGAGCTGTATTTTCCTATCTTTTTCCATGTCTGGTTATCCTTTATTGGATGTAAGAATTTATGAATTTTACCTTTTTGAAGTGATTATATTGTCTTTTAAATAAATATTACTAGATATGTACTCTTGAGCTTCATTCTCAGATATAGTAAAATTACTTGGAAATGCTTTGGTCCCTTCAGATCTTGTGTTTAAGAATGGTTAGGTCAGATGAATGCTGTCATTAGCTTTGCACTATTTATCTCCTGCTAATGTGTCAAGAGCCTTCTTAGTACTCTGCCCAATGCTTCATGAAATATGAAGTTTTCCAGTCTGACTTGTGAAAAAGACACTATTCGTGGTTCCATGTGAGTGGCAGGTACTGTACTCTCTAATCTTTGACAAATGATCCACTCATCTGTTCAGATTTTTATCAATACTCTAAGTTCTCTCTTTGTGTGAAGAAAAGGATCCAGGACTGCCTGCAGGATTATATAGGCATGGATTCTTTTGGGAATCATAAATATCTTTAGGACTCATGTTTCCTTGTCACTTCAAACATCTCATGCTCCTGGTAATCTTCTCCAGTACACTGAGTATTCTAGTTTGTTTCGTTTCTCTGGACTCCTAGCTCCTCAACACAAGGACATCACAGGACTCTCTCTGACTTCCCCATCTGCATTATGGCCTAGAAACTCAAAGAATTACACTAGGGAAATTATATGGCACACCTCATTTAACTATATTTTAGGGATTACTGTCTTTGATTGTCTGATGTACATTGTCTTTATACTATTGTTTCATATACTTCATTCACTTTTTGTTTTTGAATGGTTGTATTAGGAAGAAGGTTAAATTTGGTCCTTATGACTCTGCTTTTTGCCAGAAGTGACATTTTTCATCTGTTTAATCTTATATTTAGATGTAAGAAGACATTTTTCATGTTGACTTGTGTATCAGTAACTCAGAAACTCTAGCTCTATTTTATTTGAACTCAATTAGATGACACCCACTAGACTAAGAAACTATTTTAGTCTTTACTCAGTCTAAGTATGTGACAGCTACTAAAATCCTTATTTTACTTATTTCATAGCTTTAAGTACTGAAGATCAGTACTTGATATCATTATTAATTTATATTGACATTTATCGGAACATTGTTTATAATTGCAGAAATAAAAAATACACTGTAACTATCCAATAACAGCAATGTTAAGATAAATAATATGCCATAAAATTGAGTATTATACCATCTTTAAATAACAGGTTTCTAAAAAATACTGAATTACATTGGAAAATATTATTACATAATATTAAATAGAATTGTAGATAATTGTCAATTTCATTAGAATGATAAACATACATTTTAAATTGGATAAAGGTCTGACCTGTGGTGACACAGTGGATAAAGCATTGATCTGGAATGCTGAGGTTGCTGGTTCAAAATACTGGGCTTGCCTGGTCAAGGTACATATGGAAGTTGATGCTTCCTGCTCCTCCCCCTACTTTTCTCTCTCTCTCTCTCTCTCTCTCTCTCTCTCTCTCTCTCTTTCTCTCTCTCACTTTCTTCTCTAAAACAAATAAATAAAATCTAAAAAATTTTATAATTGGATAAAAATACATTAACTTCTTAATAATAATGGTGGTTATTCCTGAGTTTTAATGCTATAGTCATTTATTGTTTGTTAAAGTTTTGGCTTTCCCAACACATAAGATTGCATTTCCTGGCTTCCTTATGGTTGTATGAAGCCATGTAACTATTTTTAAACAACGAGTTGTGAACAAAATTATAATATGTCACTCTGGGATGCAGCATTTAGTTGGCTTTGTTAGACTTTCCAAAATCTCTCTACTCTCTGACATGACAAATAGTAAATTCTATTCAGTTGCTTCTCCAAAAACCTTTGTTGTTGAGTAACTATTATGAGTGGAGACTCTCCTTATAAAATCACAATTGAAAGGTAGAATGAGTAAACAGTAAGTCTTTATTGTTTTATAAACTGAGATTTAAAGGTTACTTGTTAAACCGTAAACTGGACTATCCCAACCAACAGTGGGAGATTATGAAAGAATTCATTTTTCTTCTTCATATATTTCTGCATTTTTTTGAAATCTATACAATAAGTTTGAATTAATCTTTTGATATAAAAATTTCTTACCATTAATTTATTTCACTGAATGAAAGGTAATATCAATTGTAATAAACCCTATTATTTTATATACTCCTAAGAAAGAACAAATGTTGTAAATTAAACTAGGACTTAATGCTTTAATGATAGTGCTATATACTATTTATTTATTTATTTATTTTTAATATGTCTTTTAAGTATCTTTTAATATATGTGTTTCTTTTTCCACCTCTATTTTCTTTCATTGCAATTTACTTGTTGAAAAAACAGGTGGTTTGTCTTATAGGGTTTCCCATAGTTTCAACTTTTCTTTTTCCTGTTTTTTAATTGATTTTAATTTACTGTGTTTACATAGATTCTAGAGATGCCCCAAATGCATGCCCCCTCCCGCGTATTCCCCTCAACATCTCCCTTGCCTCCCTTTCCATAGTGCCATCCCCTCTTCCCTTCAGGATTATATCCCATCCTATCATCCCCTTTCCCTCTGTCCTCTTTTCCTCTGTTCCCTTTGATCTCTCCTCTGTCTCAAATCCGTTCCTCAGTTCACATTGTTCATTGTACTCCTCAAGTAAGTGAGGTCATATGATAATTTTCTTTTTCTGCCTGGTTTATTTCACTTAACATAATAGTTTTCACGTCCATCCATGTTGTCACAAAAGGTAATATTTCCTTCTTTTTCATGGACCCATAGTATTCCATTGTACATAAGTACCACAGCTTTTTAATCCACTCTTTCACTAACAGACACTTGGGCTGTTTCCAGATCTTCGCTATTGTGAACAATGCTGCCATAAACATGGGGGGGGGGGCATTTCTCCTTTTGAAACAGTGCTATGCTGTTGTTCTTGGGTTATATTCCTAAAAGTGGGATGGCTGGGTCAAAAGGCAGTTCGAGTTTTAATTTTTTGAGGAATCTCCATACTGTTTTCCAAAATGGCTGCACCAGTCTGCATTCCCAACAGCAGTGCAAGAGGGTTCCCTTTTCTCCACATCCTCGCCAGCACTTATTCTGTGATGTTTTGTTGATGAGCGTCATTCTGACTAGTGTGAGGTGATAGCTCATTGTGGTTTTAATTTGCATTTCTCTAAAGATTAGTGATGTTGAGCATTTTTTCATATGCCTATTGGTCATCTGTATGTTCTCTTTGGAGAAGTGTCTATTCATTTCTTTCGCCCATTTTTTGATTGGATTGTTTATCTTCCTGATGTTGAGATTTACAAGTTCTTTATAAATTTTGGTTATTAACCCCTTATCAGACATATTGTTGAATATGTTCTCCCATTGTGTAGTTTGTCTTTGTATTCTGTTCTTATTGTCTTTAGCTGTGCAAAAGCTTTTTAGTTTGATATAATCCCATTTGTTTATCCTGTCTTTTATTTCACTTGCCCATGGAGATAAATCAGCAAATATATTTATGCGAGAGATGTCAGACAGCTTACTGGCTATGTCTTCTTCTAATATGTTTATGGTTTTACGGCTTACATTTAAGTCTTTTATCCATTTTCAGTTTATTTTTGTGAATAGTGTAAGTTGGTGCTTTAGTTTCATTTTCTTTTTTTTTTTTTTTGCAGGTATCTGTCCAATTTTCCCAACACCATTTGTTAAAGAAGCTGTCTTTACTCCATTGTAGGCTCTAACCTCCTTTGCCAAATATCAGTTGTCCATAAAGGAATGGGTTTATTTCTGGGTTCTCTATTCTGTTCCATTGATCTATATTCCTGTTCTTATGCCAGTACCAAGCTGTTTTGAGTACAATGGAACAGAACAGAGAACCCTTGTAGTATAACTTGATATCAGGAAGTGTGATGCCTCCCACTTTATTCTTTCTTTTCAAGGTTGCTGAGGCTATTCGTGTTCTTTTTTGGTTCCATATAAATTTTTGGAATATGTGTTCTATATCTTTGAAGTATGTCATTGGTATTTTAGTTGGTATTACATTGAATTTATAAATTGCTTTGGGTAATACAGACCAGTGGTCCCCAAACTTTTTTGGGCCATGGACCCGTTTAATGTCAGAAAATATTTTCAGGGACTGACCTTTAGTGTGGGATGGATAAATGTATCATGTGACCAAGACAAGCGTCAAGAGTGAGTCTTAGACGGATGTAACAGAGGGAATCTGGTCATTTTATACAAATAAAACATCGTTCAGACTTAAATATAAATAAAAAGGAAATAATGTAAGTTATTTATTCTTTCTCTGCATACCAGTACCAAATGGCCCACGGACTGGTACCGGTCTGAGGCCTGGGAATTGGGGACCACTGATGGATACATTTTAATGATGTTTATTCTTACTAACCATAAGCACAGTATATACTTCCACTTGTTTGTATCTTCCTTGATTCCTTTTATCATTGTTTTATAATATTCCAAGTACAAATCTTTAATCTCCTTGGTTAAATTTACTCCTAGGTACTTTATTATTTTTGTTGCAATAGTGAAGGGGATTGTTTCCTTAATTTCTCTTTCTGACTGTTCATTGTTGGTGTATAAAAATGCCTCTGATTTCTTAGTATTAATTTTATATCCTGCCACCTTGCTCAATTCATTTATCAGGTCCAGTAGTTTTTTGAGTGAGACTTTAGGGTTTTCTATATACAATATCATATCATCTACAAAAAATGATAGTTTTTTACTTCTTCTTTTCCAATTTGGATGTCTTCTCTTTCTTCTTATCTGATTGCTGTGGCTAGGACTTCCAGGACTATGTTGAATAAGAGTGGTGAAAGGGGGCACCCCGCCTTGTTCCTGATCTTAAGGAAATTGCCTTTAATTTTTGCCCATTGAGTATGATGTTGGCTGTGGGTGTTTCATAGATGGCCTTCATCATGCTGAGGTATATTCCCTGTATTCCCACTTTGCTGAGAGTTTTGATCATGAATGGGTGCTGAGTTTTATCAAATGCTTTTTCTGCATTTATTGAAATTATCATGTGGTTTTTCTCCTTCCTCTTGTTTATGTGATGAATTACATTGATTGTATTTGTGAATATTGTACTGCCTTGCCTCCCCAGAATAAATCCCACTTAATCATGGTGTATGATTTTTTCCATATATTGTTGGATCCGGTTGGCTAATATTTTGTTGAGAATTTTAGCATCTAAATTCATCAGGGATACTGGCCTATAATTTTCTTTCATTGTGTTGTCTTTGCCTGGTTTTGGAATCAGAATTATGCTCACCTCATAAAAGGAGTTTGGAAGTCTTCCTTCCTCTTGAGTTTTTTGAAATAGCTTGAGAAGAATAGGAGTCAGTTTTTCTTTGAATATTTGGTAGAATTCACTTGTGAAGCCATCAGGCCTGGGACTTTTGTTTGTTGAGAGTTTTTTGATAACTGTTTCAATGTCATTTGTTCTAATCAGTCTGTTTTGGTTTTCTGATTCTTCCAGATTGATTTTTAAAAGATTATATTTTTCAAGGAGTTTGTCCCTTTCATCTAGGTTGTCTAATTTTTTGGCATACAGTTCTTCATAGTATTTTCTTACAATCCTTTGTAATTCTGTTGTGTGAGTTGTTATTTTTCCACTCTAATTTTAATTTTATTTATTTGAGTCCTCTCTCTTTTCTTCTTGTTGAGTCTGCTTAAAGGTTCATTGATCTTGTTTGCCCTCTCAAAGAACAAGCTCCTGGTTTTATTGATCCTCCATATTGTTTCCTTAGCCTCTCATTTATATCCGCTCTGATCTTTATTATTTCTTTCTTCCTACTACCTCTGGTCTTTACTTGCTCTTCTTATTCTAGTTCTTTTAGATGCAGGGTTAAATGGTTTATTTGAGCTTTTTCTAGCTTCTTAAGGAATGCCTGTAATGCTATGAACTTCCCTCTCAGGACTGCTTTTGCTGTGTCCCACAGATTTTGAGTTGTTGTATGCTCATTATCATTCATTTCTAGGAATGTTTTTATTTCTTCTTTGATTTCATTGTTAACCCATTATTCGTTATTTAATAACATGCTATTTAGTTTCCAAGTGTTTGAGAATTTTTGAGTTTTTTTGTAGTGGTTGATTTCCAGTTTCATGCCATTGTGATCAGAGAAAATGCTTGATATGATTTCAATCTTCTTAAATTTGTTAAGACTGCTTTTGTGCCCTAATATGAGGTCTATTTTAGAAAATGTACCATGAGCACTTGAAAAGAATGTATATTCTGCTGCTTTAGGGTGAATGGTTCTGAAGATATTTGTTAAATCCAGTTGATCTAGTGTATCCTTTAAGTCCGCTGTCTCTTTGTTAATTTTCTTTCTTGAGGATCTATCTAGTGATGTTAGTGGGGTATTGAAATCCCCTACTATTATGGTATTGCTATTGATATTGCCCTTTATATTCATCAATGTCTGCTTTATATTTTAGGTGCTCCTATATTAGGTGCATAGATATTTATAATGGTTATATCTTCCTGTTGGATTGCTCTCTTTATCATTATGTAGAGACCTTCTTTATCTCTTACTATAGCCTTTGTTTTAAGGTCCATTTTGTGTGATATAAGTATTGCTACCCCAGCTTTTTTTTCATTTCCATTTGCATGAATTTTTTTTCCATCCTTTTACCTTCAGTCTATGTGCATCTTTTGTTTTAAGGTGTGTCTCTTGTAGACAGTATATATACGGGTCCTGTTTTCTTATCCACGCAGTTACCCTATGTCTTTTGATTGGATCATTTAATCCATTTACATTTAATGTTATTATTGATATGTAGTTGTTTATTGCCATTTTATTTTTTTTATTTTTTTGCCATTTTATTTTTTAAAGCTGAATTCATCTTTTGCTATATTTTTTTTCCCCATTTGATCTGTTTACAACAGGCCCCTTAACATTTCTTGCAGCATTGGTTTGGTTGTAATGAATTCCCTGAGTTGTTTTTTGTTTGTTTGTTATTGTTTTTTGTTGTTGTTTTTTGTCTGGGAAGCATATTATTTCTCCTTCAATTTTAAGTGATAGCCTAGCTTGATAAAGAAGTCTTGTTTGTAGGTACTTGTTCTACATTACTTTGAATATTTCTTGCCATTACCTTCTGGCATCAAATATTTTTGTTGAGAAGCCTGATGTCATTCTTATGGGTGCTTTTTTGTAGGTGATAGCCTTTATTTCTCTAGCAGATTTTAATATTTTCTCTTTATCTCTTAGCTTTGGTATTTTAATTATAATGTGTGTTGGTGTAGATTTCTTTGTGTATCTCTTTAATGGAATTCTCTGTGTTTCTTGAACTTGTGTGACTTTTTCCTGCATCAATTTATGGAAGTTTTCAGCTATGATTTGATTGACCAAAGTCTCTATCCCTTTTTCTTTCTCTTCTTCTTCAGGAACTAATATGATGTGGTTGTTATTTCTCTTCATGTTGTCACAGAGTTCTCTTAGAATTTCCTCAGACTTTTTGAGTCTCTTTTCTTTTTGCTGCTCTGCTTCCATGCCTCCATTTATCTTGTCCTCTAACTTGCTGATTTTATCCTCTGCCTCATCCACCGTGTTTTTAATTCCTTCCATTGTGGTCTTCATTTTTGGTATTGTATTTGTGATTTCTGACTGATTCTTTTTTATTATGTCAATGTCCTTTTTTGTACTTGCTATCACTTTATTAAGGTGTTCATCATGTCCACTTATTGTTGTTCTAAGATCTTTGAGCATCCTAACAATCATTATTTTAAACTCTGCATCCTGTACTTTGGTTATATCTGACTCATTCAAGTACTTTTCTGGGTATTTCTCTTGATTCATTTAGATTTCATTTCTCTGCCTTCACATTTTGTCTGTGTATTAGAAGAGTGTGGCCTCTGGAGTCCAATAGAAGTGTCCTCTGTGTTCCTTAGGTGTGGTCTGTCTGCAGGCCTGTCACCCCCTCTGCCAATGCCTCGAGCATTCAGGTATGTGCATTGCTAGAACCAGCCCGCTTCTGCTGTTGCTGTGGTTTCTGCCTCTCCTGCATGGAAGGGGCTGTGTTCATGTGCCTGAGTACAAGCCTCAGTCCTATATACTATTTAAATTAGTTACATCAGTCACTGGTTGTTTTACACTTTTTTTTATCCATTCCAAAATATTTGGACAATTTCTTCTGTTTTCTGCTTTCAATTGAATTATGAGATGATATGCTAAATAATCATTTTCATGTATATGAAAAATTAACTTACTGCAATATAATATGTGTGCATTTACATATAGACATCTTTATTTCTTAAATTTCATAAAACTTTTGGTTTGTTCTTTGAAAGGAAATTATGAATTTATCCTTTTACTACTTATCCCTAATATAACTAGCTTCCAGTTACTGCAATTAACAAACTGCTACCAAATCATAGCTAAACCAACACAATTTTATTGTCTTACGTTTATGGTGGTCAAATGTCTTACATCAATCTTTATGTGCTAAAATCAAGCTGTCAGTAGGACTGCATTCCTTCTGAATTCCTTACTGGATAATGTTTCTTTCTTTTCTTTTTTTTCTTTTCTTTTTCTTTTATACAGACAGAGTCAGAGAGAGGGATAAATAGGGACATAGAGACAGGAAGAAGAATGGATAGAGATGAGAAGTATTAATCATTAGTTTTTTGTTGTGACACCTTTGTTGTACATTGATTGCTTTCTCATATGTTCCTTGACCATGGGGCTACAGCAGACCAAGTAACCCCTTGTTCAAGCCAGTGACCTTGGGTCCAATCTGGTGAGCTTTGCTCAAATGAGATGAGCCCGCATTCAAGCTAGCAACCTCAGGATCTCAAACCTGGGTCCTCCACATCCCAGTTCGATGCTCTATCCACTGTGCCACCGCCTGGTCACCAGAATAATATTTCTTTGCCTTTTCTAGCTATTAGAATCTGTCCATACCCTTTTTCTTATGGTTACATTGAAAATTGACAATGTTGAACTAAATTTTTCCACTGCTATCAATCTGAATTTTTCTTTTGTAATCACATCTCTTGCTGACACTGACTCATCTCATGCCTCTCTCTCCACTTTTAAGTACTTTTGTGATTACAATAGTTTTATCCTGATGTTCCAAGATAATCTCCACATTTTAAGGTCTTCTGATTAGCAACTTTAATTACCCTTTGCTATATAAGGTGTTATATTAATAGGTTCTTGGGATTAGAATGTGTATATATTTCTTGGGGGGTGCATTATTCTGTTTACCACAATCATTAATATCAAATTCAGAATCCTTGTTCTTTTTCTGTGTCTTTTTGTATACTCAGTACCTTATGCCTCAATAAGAAAAATCCATGTTATAGCCTTTTGGAAACATTTAAAAAACAGTGGTTGGAACATCTGCCTATTGGCCATCTGTATGTCTTCTTTGGAGAAGTGTCTATTCATTTCTTTTGCCCATTTTTTGATTGAATTGTTTATCTTCTTGTTGAGTTTTATAAGTTCTTTATAAATGTTGGTTATTAACTCCTTATCAGATGTATTGTCAAATATGTTGTCCCATTGTGTGGTTTGTCTTTTTACTTTGTTCATATTGTCTTTAGCTGTGCAAAATTCTTTTGCTTTGATATAGTCCCATTTGTTCATCCTGTCCTTTATTTCACTTGCTTGTGGAGATAAATCAGCAAAGATATTGCTGCGAGAGATGTTGGAGAGCTTACTGCCTATGTTTTTTTCTAAGATGCTTATGGTTTCATGGCTTATATTTAAGTCTTTTATCCATTTTGAGTTTATTTTTGTGAATGGTGTAAGTTGGTGGTCTAGTTTTATTTTTTATTTTTTGCAGGTAGGTGTCCAATTTTCCCGACACCATTTGTTAAAGAGACTGTCTTTACTTCATTGTATGCTCTTACTTCCTTTGTCAAATATCAATTTTGTCTTTAAAGGTGTGGGTTCATTTCTGGGTTCTTTGTTCTGTTCCATTGATCTGTACGCCTGTTCTTATGCCAGAACCAAGCTGTTTTGAGTACAATGACCTTGTAGTATAATATAATATCAGGAAGTGGGATACCATCCACTTTATTGGAGAAATGCAAGTTGAAAACACAATGAGATATCACCTCACACCAGTCAGAATGACAGTCATCAACAAAACAACACAGAATAAGTGTTGGCAAGGATGTGGAGAAAAGGGAACCCTCCTGCACTGCTGGTGGGAATGCGAACTGGTGCAGTCACTATGGATAACAGTATGAAGCTTTCTCAGAAAATTACAAATGGAACTGCCTTTTGACCCAGCCATCCCACTTTTAGGAATATATCCCAACAATACCACATCAGTGGATTTAATAGAAGAAATGCACCCCCATGTTTATGGCAGCGTTGTTTACAATAGCCAAGATCTGGAAACAGCCCAAGTGTCCATCAGTGGACAAGTGGCACATAAACATAATGGAATACTATGGGGCCATGAAAATGAAGGAAATCTTACATTTTGAGAGAACATGGATGGACCTGGAAACTACTATGTTAAGTGAATTAAACCAGGCAGAGAAAAAAAATATCATATGATCTCACTCATTTGAGAAATCCAAAAACAATGTGAACTGAGGAACAGAATAGAGACAGAAGCAGAATCAAAGGGACCAGAGGTAAAGCAGACAGAAGAAAAGGGTATGATAAGATCGGATCAGAGAAGGGAAAGAGATTGGTTAAATTGTATACACATAACACAGCTTTATAGAAGGCAGGACAACAAATCCTGGAGGGAAGGGGAAGGGCATTGGGGGCAAGGAGGATATTGAGGGAAACATGGGGGAAAGAGGATGCATTCAGGGGGACATTATAATCTATATAAACACAATAAATTAAAATCAATTAAAAAAGTGGTACAATAGGACCAAGAAAGTATTCAACACATTTCAGTGAGGACCATATGAACACTGACAATGGAATTTTACCAAAAGACAATGACAACCAATTTACACCCAGTTGATGATAAGACACCATAGTGTTAAAAATATTACAACAGAATATATACAAAACTTTACTGTTGTTTACTAAATTCCTACTTTGGAAAATAGTAAAGCTTCTTCAAGATACAAGTACAGACAAAACTTCAGTAATTAAGAATAATTGGGACAGAGCAATTATGATATAGTGAAAAGTCTAAATCACACGTTTTAAAAGGAATATAGCTGAGTTACATTCAACCAGTGTAATAAAGTGAGTTAAAAAATACTAACAAAGTTTTGGCAATTGATGGAATTTTTTTCAATAATTATGATTATGCTCTGAAAGGATAACATGGAACAGAGTAGATATTCTCAGTGAACAGAATCAAAACATACCTTGCTCCCAAATCTGCCATTGAAAGTACTTTGTTTCTTTGTCTATAAAATGAGATTAGAATAGTTAGTGTCTGAGACTGTGTAGCTTTATAGTGTTTAAAGTATTTATTTATCAGTAGATAGATGTCGCTAATATGTTTTTGGAACTATGAGCTTAAATCTGTGATTTAGGTATTCTTCCCACATCTTCTTCAAAATATTAATTTGTTTCCTAGATATAATTCAAAAGGAAGCCAGTCTCTGGCAAAACTTTATGGACTGTTTTTAATTTGGAATTATTTTCATGGTATTCTGGTAATTTACTTTAGTTTGTATTTACAGATAAACATCAACTGAAGCAATTAAAAAGTATAACACTGCAATAGGAAACACAACAAAGGAAGACATCTGTATTTCAACTTGCTTTTATTCTGACTAAGCATTAAAATTGTTCTTTATATAAAAATAATGCAATCAGACATTTATATGTCTGTCAGATCTAATCTGTGCTTTCAATAGAATGACAGCAAGGATTAGAACTGATCTCTGAAAAGTGTGTGGAGGAAGGACAGGGGATAGAGAAAGCTGGTGTAAACCCACAAGAATGAGGCTCAAGATTTTTAGTTTTTTGGAATGTGTGTGATTTACAGCCCACTTTCCCAGCTGAAATTTTAGTAGCTGAAAACATTTCTAGACCTCTTTCCTTGTATTCCTCACCCAAGTTCTTTTTGTATTGCTTCTCCTTCCTTTTACTTTATCTTCTCCTTTGGTAATTACAAAGTTAATTTTTACCCCATAACTTTATTTCTTGAATCCATCACTATTGAGAAAAAGACAAGTCTAGATAAGATGAAATAGTGCCATTATTTTTTGTCTAAAACTTGCTAAAATTCCAGTGAGTGTGAAAATTGGATTAATCTGCCAGCAACTGTCTCTTATTTTTTCAGGACCGCTTTCCAAAAAAAAAAAAAAAAAGGAAAAAAAAAAAACAGCTCACACATTTTCTTTTTTGATTTTACACTTAGCTCTTTGTTTGTAATGGAGAATCTCATTTAAGTTGAAGGAAAAACTAAGTCATTTGCATGCAAATATAGCAATAAGGAGAGCATGCACAAGTAATGAACATGGTGTATTAGCCAATCTTCCCACAATCAGTGACCAGGAATATATTCATTCTAAATGATTCTCTGATTCATTCTTGTGATTAGCATAAAAAGTGTCTTACAATATGTATTCCACTTTATATTAAATGGCAGCAATTCACAGTATATATTCCTTACAATATCATGAATTATACAGACTATATATACACTGAATATACATAACCATCATACCATTAAAATATAAATAGACTAAAAGGACCTGGATAAGAAGGCATTTGGAAAACCAATGTTACTGATTATGAATGGTCCATGTGTTTTTCTCTTCATGGAGTTTTACTTCCTAAAAGTGAAATATTGCTTATCAGTTATGACAAAAGAATAAGTTTGTATTTCTTTGACTTTGAGAACAATGAAATACTTGTGGATGCTTTTAGATAAAGATGATTGAGCTACTAACAGCAAGATGACAATTTGCTGCCATCTACAGTAACCATGTCTCCTTTATAGACCAGGCTTTATGGAATACAAGGGGCCTCCACATCTAATGTTTTATTTGATTTCCAGAACATCCTGGTGAGGAGATTAAAATCTGTGTAATTTATCCCAGTTTTACAGCAGGTGAATGAGGTTCTCAGAAACTATATTACTTCCTTAAGGACAGTTAGCTTGTATTATCATATCTGCTAAATCAGTGTTTCTCAAAATTAGTAATAATAAGAAAGTATGTTTTGAAGATAAAATTACTTTTTATTGCATTAACTTGTTTTAGAAACAGATTTAGAAAAAAATTAAGTTATTTTCCAATTATAGTTGAGATAGATTGTTACATTAACTTTTTGTGTTTTAAATATTTATATATAGTTTATTTATTTATTTATTTTTAGTGAGAGGAGGGGAGATAGATATACAAGACTTCTGCATGCACCCCAACTGAGATCCACCCAGCATCCGCCATCTGGGGTCGATGCTCGAATCAACTAACTATCCTTAGCACCCAGGGCCAGCACTCAAACCAATCGAGCCACTGGTTATGAGATAGGAAGAGATAGAGGGGACAAGAAGCAGGTGGTTGCTTCTCATCTATGCCCTGAGTGGGGATCGAACCCTGGGACATCCTCATGCCCGGCCATCACTCTCTCCAATAAGGCAACCAACCAGTGCCTATATATTATATCTTAAAATCACAAATAACATTTAGAGCATTTTTAAAAAATTCATATATACCAAAGGGGCATGGGTTGTAAAAGGCAGTAAAATAATATGCTAGTTAATCAGCTAAGTTCTGATATTTAAAAAAAAATGCTCACGAGAAAAGTACTGTTATATAAAATTGGTAAGGAAACTCTATAGTTTTATTTTTTTTCCCATTCATTTGCAAACTCTTCTGAACAAGGACTTTATTTTAATGATTTATTCAGTTTGGAATACAAACAGCTTCTAATTATTGACAAAGATTATCTGCTGAATAAAATAAAAATAGTAACAATAGCTAACATATATTTAGCACTTTATTACTTACTTGTACCAAGCTTTATTCTGAAAGCTTTAAAATCTTTACTGAGACTTCTGGTCAAGATGATGGCATAGGTAAATGAGATACGCAGAATCTCTCATGAGCCCATAAACTTTATAACTAAGTAAAAGAAAAATAATCATTCAGAACCAACTGAAATCTACCTGAGTAGAAGTCTTACAACTAGGGATTTTAAGAAGACATATTGAGACTGGAAAGAGGGGCAGAAGCAGAATGGGCCAGTACCACACAAATGTGTGGCAGATAAAAATCAGGAGAGATATTTGGGTAGCAGAGGTCCCTTCCAAGGAGCAGGGCATAGTAGCAGCCCTGTACCAGGCCTCCCAGCTCAGGGTCCCTGCACCAGGCAGAGAAGTCCTCATAGCTCCTGGCTGTGAAAATGAATAGGGATTGTGGCTGAGTGATACGGAGGCCTGGTGGAGTCTCAGGGAGTTCCTCTCAAAGGGCCCACACATGGACTTACTCCCTCTCAGCTCCAGCACTGGCGCAGTAATTTGAAAAGAACCAGGGACATATAAGGAAGAACTGAAATGTCTGTCCTCAAGTTGAGAGCTATGCAGCAGGGAGCTTTCTTTCAGACAAAAGTGCTGGCAGAGGCCATTGTTCCTATTCTGAGGCCCCCAAACACAGATCTGGCAGGTAGACACCATATCTGACTCTCCATCAATATGATTCACACTGTTCACCCTGCCTTGGTGATTCTGTGAGACCCCACCCCACCCAACTGTGGGCCCACCCAAGTTATTTCCAGTGGTTTTCCATACAAATGAACTTGTTTGCCTCATGACTTGGAAACAACATCTGGCCTCTGTATACCCCCCATGTCTTGCTATGTGGCACTAGGCCCTGTGCTAGGGACAACAAGCCTTGATTCACAGTGTGGCCTCCCTCCTAGGCACCTCCAAACACAGCACAAGTAGAATCCATCTGCCGATTGCTCTGTAGTTCATGCTGGGTGGCTCCATACAGGGCACAGGCATTAGCTTACCTCTCAACATCCAGGAGCTCCAAGAGCCAGTGCACACAGTAGACAACTTCAGACCATGCTGGATCACAACTTTACTATCCCCACAAACAAAATGCTCAAGAGATACATTCAATGAGCACTGAAGCCTCACTGAAGGAAGTCCTGCTCCATAGGGTCAGCTCCTGAACAGCAGTTCCTCTGCTGTAGGTGCAGCTGTTCCTTGCATCCAGTTGGCCTGGGTCATTCCCACCAGTGATGCCAACAGCAATCATGGCTCAACTATAATAGTACAGTGCACACACCCAACACAAGAGCACACCCAGCACAGGTGAATGGGAGACTATGCCAGTAGTCCCTATAGGGGACGCCCTATAGGGCGTCTACTACACAAGGTTACTCTACCAAGTTTGGAAATGTAGTAACTCTCCTTAATACAAAGAAACAAACACAGGGAAGCAGCCAAAATGCAACACATTTGCATTAAGAAAAAGAAACAGGTTCAAAATGAAAGAATAGGAGAAACCTCCAGTAAAAGAACTAAATATATGGAGGAAAGCAAATTACAAGATACAGAGTTTAAAACAATGGTTATAAGGATGTTCAATGAAATTATCTAGAAATTATAGAAATTTAGTGTGAAATTCAACAGTATTGAAAAAGTACATAGAAACCATAAAAAGAACCAGAAATAAAAGATGTATGAACTGAAATGAAAAATAGTTTACAGAGAATCAACATTAGAGTTGATGAAGCCTAGAATTAAATCAGCATTTGGAAGATAAGGAAGCAAAGCACACAGAGGTGGATGTAACAGCAGGCGCACCAGCTGTGCACCCTGAGCCCCAACTTCTGAAGGGCCCCACAAAATCCCAACTTTATACTTTTTTCTAATATAAGGGGCCCGATATTTTCCTCTGCACCTGGGGCCTCAACCGACCTTAATCCGTCTCTGAAAACACACCCAATCAGAACAGCAAAAAGAAAAAAAGAATCCAAAAAGTAAAATAAATGCCAATATTGATCGACTTACAACCTATGCAACTTAGGACCATTTGACTTTAAGACCACAATCGTTAGCCATGACTGCTCCATGTCTGGCAGCACAAGCGTTGCCCAGCTGGGCATACAAGAGTGCGGACCAGCTTCCGGCAGCACTACCATCTCCTGTCCACCATTTCAACTGTTATCCCAGACTCGGTACAGCAATTTGTGTTTTGTGTCATGGATATTTTTCATAAAACCCCTCCCAAGATGTCTACCAAGAAGAAATTGTCTTTGCAAATATTAAACCAGTTGTACTGGTAATGCAGTATTTTACTTAAACCTGACAAATGTAAAAATAAGAAACAAAATGGTGTAGAGATGATACAAATGGTATAAAATGAACAAAGAAAATTACGATCTATAACAATAATGAAAGAAAATTATGATAAAATATGACTTAAAGATTTTTATAACATCATTTCACAGTACTGTACATAAGGCCTACTCAACTTGCCATCAAATCATGTTACAACTGGTCTGTTGGAACCAATTGTGGTCTGGTCGTAAGTTGAGCACTAGCTGTATAGTGTAGGAAGCCTCTGGGACAATTGCAAACCTACCAACATTTGTATCATAGGGATGCCGGAAGCAGAAAAGAGAAAGCAAGAAATTGAAAACCTGCCTTGGCTGGATAGTTCAGTCGGTTGGATCACTGATTTGGAGCATGAAGTTTGCCGGTTCAATTCCCTGGTCAGGACACATGCAGGAGCAGCTTGATATTCTTGTCTCTCCCCTGCCTCTCTATCTCTAAAAAAAAAAAAAAAAATTGAAAATCTATCTGAAAAAATAATGATATAAAACTTCCTGAATCTGGTGAAGGAATTAGACATATAAGTCCAGGAAGTGTAGAAAGTCTCAAACAAGAGGGATCCAGAGGCCTATACCAAGACACATCATAATTAAAATTCAAAAGGTTAAAGAGAAAGAAAGATTATTAAGATTATCAAGAATAAAGCAGTTGGATTTTCAATTTTTTGAGGAATCTCCATACTGTTTTCTACAGAGGCTGCACCAGTCTGCATTCCCACCAGCAATGAAGGAGGGTTCCCTTTTCTCCACATCCTCGCCAGCACTTATTCTGTGTTGTTTTGTTGATGAGCGCCATTCTGGCTGGTGTAAGGTGATATCTCATTGTGGTTTTAATTTGCATTTCTCTAATGATTAGTGATGTTGAGCATTTTTTCATATGCCTGTTTGCCATCCCTATATCCTCTTTGGAGAAGTGTCTATACATTTCTTTTGCCCGTTTTTGGATTGGATTGTTTGTCTTTCTGGTGTTGAGATTTACAAGTTCTTTATAAATTTTGGTTATTAACCTCTTATCAGATGTACTGTCAAATATGTTCTCCCATTGTGTAGTTTGTCTTTTTATTCTGTTCTTATTGTCTTTGGCTGTGCAAAACTTTTTAGTTTGATATAGTCCCATTTGTTTATCCTGCCTTTTATTTCCCTTGCCCGTGGAGATAAATCAGCAAATATATTGCTGCGAGAGATGTCAGAGAGCTTACTGCCTATGTTTTCTTCTAAGATGCTTATGGTTTCACGGCTTACATTTAAGTCTTTTATCCATTTTGAGTTTATTTTTGTGAATGGTGTAAGTTGACCCAGCCATCCCACTTTTAGGATATACCCCAAGGACACCATAAAACGGTTCCAGAAGGAGAAATGCATCCCCACGTTTATAGCAGCATTTTTCACAATAGCGAAGATCTTGAAACAGCCCAAGTGTCCGTCAGAGGACAAGTGGATTAAAAAGCTTTGGTACATATATACTATGGAATACTACTCAGCCATAAGAAATGATGACATCAGATCATTTACAATAACATGGATGGACCTTGATAACATTATACGGAGTGAAATAAGTAAATCAGAAGAAAACTAAGAACTATATGAACCCATGCATAGTTGGGACATAAAAATGAGACTCAGAGACATGGACAAGAATGTGATGGTAACAGGGAGTGGGGTGGAGGGTGGGGAGGGGGCGAGGAAGGAGAGGGAGGGAGTCAGGCAAGGGTAGGGGCACAAAGAAAACCAGATAGAAGGTAATGGAGGATGATTTGACTTTGAGTGAGGGGTATGCAGCATAATCAAAGGTCAAAATAATCTGGAGATGTTTTCTCGGAACATATGTACCCTGATTTATCAATGTCACTGCATTAAAATTAATAAAAATAAGATTTTAAAAAAAGAGTAAAGCAATTGGTTACCTACGAAGGAGCTCTTATAAGATTGTCTACTGATTTCTCAACAGAAGGTTTGCAGGCCAGAAGGGATTGGCAAGAAATATTCATGTGATGAAAAGCAAGGACCTACAAGAGGGGTCGGGAACCTTTTTGGCTGAGAGATCCATGAACACCACATATTTTAAAATGTAATTCCATGAGAGCCATACAACAACCCGTGTATGTTACGCATTATCCAATAAAAATGTGTTGTTGTCCCAGAGGACAGCTGTGATTGGCTCCAGCCACCTGCAACCATGAACATGAGCGGTAGGGAATGAATAGATTGTAATACATGAGAATGTTTATATTTTTAACATTTCTTTTTATTAAAGATTTGTCTGCAAGCCAGATGCAGCCATCGAAAGAGCCACATCTGGCTCATGAGCCATAGGTTCCCGACCCCTGACCTACAATAAAGATTATTCAGTAAAGCTGTCATTTAGAATCATAGGACAAAAAACTTCCCAGACAAGAAAAACCTAAAGGAGTTCACTACTACCAAACCAGTATTATATTAAATGTTAAAGGATATTCTTTAAGAAGAAGGAAAAAAGATGAAAAATACGAACAATAAAATCTCAGTGAATACCTATCTATAAAGGACAGAGATGGATTTAATGGTGGATGCACAGGGCACATGCACTGAGCGCCAACTTCTGAGGGGCCCCACAAAACCCCAACTTTACACTTTTTTTCTAATGACACTATGTTTGGTTTCATATGTGCAATTTTAACATTAATAGTACATAACATTTTTTATTTATTTAAAAATACAGTTAACATGTATTTTTATTTTCCCTGTCTCTCTCTTTTTTTTAAGGGGCCCAATATTTTCTTCTGTGCCCAGGGCTTCAACAACCTTAATCTGTCTCTGATAAAGGATTGCATATAAAAAACAAAAGAGCCTGACCTGTGGTGGCATAGTGGATAGATCATTGACTTGGAACACTGAGGTCGCCGGTTTGGAACCCTGAGCTTGACTGATCAAGGTATATATGGGGAGTTGATGCTTCCTGCTCTTCCCTCCTTCTCTCTCTTTCTCTCTCTTTCTCTCTCTCTGTCTATTAATCTCTTTCCTCTCTGAAATGAATAAATAAATAAAATAAAAGAAATAAAATAAAAGAAAAAATAGGCCCTGGCTGGTGGGCTTCGTAGTGGAGTGTCAGTTAAGCATGTAGATGTTCTAGGTTCGATTCTGGTCAGGACACACAGGAGAAGCAACCACCTGCTTCTCCATCTCTCCCCCCGTTCCCTAGCTCTCTCTCTTTCTCACTCTCTCTTTTCTTCTACTGCAGCCATGGCTCAATTCGTTTGAATACATTGGTCCAGGGTATTGAAGATGGCTCTGTGGAGCCTCCACATTAGGCACTAAAAATAGCTCGGTTGTGAGCACAGCCCTAGATGGGCCAAGAATCAGCCCCAGACAGGGGTTGCTGTGTAGATCCTGGTTGGGGTGCAAGCATGAGTTTGTCTCTCTATCTCCCTTCCTGTCACTTGGAAAAAAAAAAAAAAAAAAGAAACAGACTCATAGATACAGAGAACATTTTTACAGTTCCCAGATGTGGGAGGAGTTTTGGGGGGATGGGTGAAAAAAGTGAAGGTATTAAGTACAAATTGTTTGTTATAGGTTAGTCAAAGGGATGTAAAGTATAGCATGGAAACATAGAAAATGATACTCTGATAATTATGTATGGTATCAGATAGTTATGAGGTTTATCTGAATGATCACTTAGAAAATTATATAATGTCTAATCACCAAGGTATACATCAGAATCGAATATAATATTGCATGTCAAATGTAACTGAAAAATAAAACATGATTTAAAAAAATAGAAAAAAAAAACTTTATTGATTTCAACTCATTAATATTCTAAGCAGCTGTGTGAGACAGACTCCATTATTATTCCATTTTACAAATGTGGAAACTGAGGCCCCAAGAATTAAAATACTTCCTTATGGTGACACAACTAGTAACTGAAAAAATTGCAATTAACAAATTCAAACCCAGGCAGTCTAGCTGCAGATTCACAACTCTTAACCATTTTGTATGCTGCCTTAAAAAGATGGATGTTTTAGAGTCTGCCTATGTAGACTCTAGTCCTGGATCTATTTCTTATTAGCCATAGTCAAGTTATTTAGTATCTATAGGCCTCAGTTGCCCATCCAATATTATGAAAACATAAACCTTATAGGGTTAATATAAAGACAAAATATATAACAACTTTAATAAAACTTAGCAAGATACCTGGAGACTAACTCTTAATGAATGCTAATTTTTCCTCTTTCTTAATGACAATATGAGTACTGCCTTATGATAATTCTATTTCTGAATTTGGATGTTATCATAGGCTTATACTTGTAGCAATGTCTCATGTATGACTCCTCTCTTTAGATGTATTGTACCATGTAAAAGTACCTGGCTAATACTGGGAAAAAAAATAAAAGTCAACAGAATGATTAACTGGTTTCCTTAAATGAGCTTTTAATTTGCCATTTTATAAAAATCTTGAGTAATTTGATTTTATACTAAAATTCCTTAAGAGACTGCTGAATTTGGCCTTGTGTATAGGCTAAACTATCACTGTAAAAAGGAACTATAAAATAAATGTGTTTAATAATAAGGTTGAAGAAATTAAAAACAAATATGGAGAAATGGAGAAATTTTTAAATTCTAAACCACTAATACACTGACCACTTTCTCGGCATTCAACTACACACCAACAAATATTATATTTGCAAGAGTTAAAATTAAAGTTAATCAAAGAAATTATAAGCCCTTCTTCTAAGCAAGAAACTGTGGGGGCTCCAAAAAGATTTCAAAAACCTTGTCATTGTTGCATCAGTTTTCTAAATTTGTCTGTGGTGTGCCCAATTTGGAAGAGTTACCAGGCAGAATGTTTCTGATCAATAATAAAAACTTATCCAAGATCCAGTACTGTGTTATCCAAAACTCAGACTAAAATCATATTTTGAACACTGGCAAAGTTCAGTTTTAACTAATCTATTATATTTTCTAATAAAAAATATTGAAAAAGAAGAAAAATATCTGGAAAAATGCCTAAAATGTTTAATTTTAGTTTTGAATCAAGTTTTGTATCATTTTGAAAAATAAAATTTTATTTTTAATTACATAACAATGTATGAGGCACTGTGATTTCTCAAAGTTTAGAATCTCAATCCAATTCTACCTAAAATTATTATCTCGCTAAAAGCACTGTGCTCTGTGTGAGTAATCATTGGATTAGGTGTGTTCTGGAAGAATGCCTTGGAGCAAAGTTAGCATGAATGGGGATGGGCCATTTCTAAATAATCTTGCCAAAGCTGAATTTTAAGTTAGTATAAAAATGATTCAATTTTTAAATTCCACATTTTGGCTTACTTTTTAACTATTACAGCCTGACCCAGAATAGCCATTTCAGAAAGGCTGGTGGATTGGCTGCTGATTGATTGCTGCTGGGACTGTTTTGCAGCAGCTTTAGAAGATCTGCGTGCTTAGGGTCACTGTGCTGTTATTGCCACACAGGCTCCTGACAGATTTCTTTGCCAAGGCTGACTAACCATTGTTCAGGAAACAAAAACCATTGAAAGGCCTTTTATCTTTGGAAATAGTACCTTGCAAAACCTCACAATTTTGCTTCCATGGATGTTAATTGTTTTTTAAGCCTGATGGGTTTACAAAAATTAGCTAAAACCTCAAATTGCCTTTGACATATTGAAGTGCCTAAATGGATAGACAACTCTTGCTTATTTTTTACTTAGGCTTTGTACATATAATCCCAGTCTCATATTGTAGGATTGAGGTTGAATATAGCCATTATTTTTAAATAGACATTAATTACATGTTAACAGATTTCATTCACTGGGAGTGAAAGGACATTGTATTTAAGACTTATTTTTATGAGGAAAAAAAAGAGTTAAAACTCACAAAAGACAAAAGCAGGATTGTTACCCCCTCATTACACTGATTAATACTCCTGTGTACCCATATGGGCATAGGTCTCTCTGAGATTATATAAATAAATTGCGAATTGCTCAAAATAGTGACACTGCCTCACCTGATCCCAGCTCAATTGGAATAAGAACTTAGAAAGTAAAATTAGTTCTCCTAAACTTTCTACAACACTAAGAAAGTGTCACATATATGCAGAAGTATAGACACATGCAAACTTAAATTGTAAAAATGTTATCACTTCAAAATATAACCTTGACATCTACTTGAATTTTGGTCCAAAAAATTTTTTTATTTATTGTAACATTCTATTCCTGAAGAGCTTTCCTTCAAGCTTGCACATTATTTTCCAAGATGCTGTTAGTTTAGTGATGCTTTAGATTGCCACGCTTGTGTGCATGCATAGGAAGAAAATTTTATAAAATCACCTATATTGTTTTTATTCCATCTCAATATAGAAAAACAAAGATTTTTTTTGAAATGTAATTCCCATAATTGTTCAAGAATGTGAAGAAATGTTTAAAGTTGCTTTAATTTTATAAATACTAGTTATAGCAACATTCATTGAGAACTAAGTCAGGCGGAAAAAGAGAAAAAATCATATGATGTCATTTATATGTGGAATCTAATGAACAAAATGAATTGAAGAACAGAATAGAGGCAGAGGCGGGGTCACAGGGAGCAGAGGCTCAGCTGTTAGAGGGAAGGGGTATGAGGAGGGGATGGGATCAGAGAAGGTGAAGGGATTAGTGATATATATATATAACACAGAGATACAGATAACAGGACAGCAAATCACAGAGGGAAGGGGGGATGGTACAAGGGGGAGGGAGGCAAAGGGGGTCTAATGGGGGACAAAGGGGTGGGGTATGAGGGAGTTATATTGAGTGGGACACTTGAATTCATGTTAACACAATAAATTAAAATTAATAAAAAAATTTTAAAAATTTAAAAAAGCAACAATCAATGATTTTCATAGATTATAATTCTATTAAAATGCTCGTCATTACCTACTCTTATAATAAGTACAACTCCAAAAACATTAATATTAATATGTGTCCCTTTTCAGTTCATACTATAAAAATAATACAAATAAAAATATAGTAAAAAACAAATTTTAAGAAAAGAATGAAGGAATAATATGCTTAAAACCAAAGAAATGTTTCTCTTCAGGTAAGCAACTTTCTAATAATGTATATATCTACTTAGGTTTGGCTAAATATTTCCTATTAGTACTGTTGTGTATGTGGTTTTTATTTAGGAGTTATGTTCACTCATTTCAACAAATTCACTGAAAGTAATAAACATTATAAGAACATGGAAAACCATTCAAGCTTAAAATCTTTTATACTTAGTCTTCTTTATATATAGCATAAAACATGCCAAAATAGTCACATGTGAACTTATCAAATGGTAATTTTGTGAAGATTAAGCTCATAGCCTATCCTCTGCTCATGTTACACTTTATGGGAAATCCTCTGAATGACAAGAACAATGGCAAAGTCTTGATTCCTTGTCAGGGAATTACAATTTCCATTCTTATGAATATATTCATAATGCTGCTTGAAAATAATCATGTTTTTAATATTGAAGAGTTGTCAGAGCTTTGGTCATGTTGTTAAACAAGAAATATTTTGATCCTCTGATAATGAGCCAATTATATATTTAAAAATATTGATTGTGCACAGTAGGGATTTTGAGAAAATATTGGGGTTGAAGAGAGGGTTCTCTACATAATTAATATAATTAATGAATCAGCCTAGCTAAGGACTGGAGAAAAACTGGCAAAAAAGTAGGAAGATGGGAGTTACTCATTAGTTAATGAAATCAAGTTGTTAGAGCTCAAACATTAGGCTTAACTAGATACACATTTGAAATCTTACTGAGAAACTCTTAAAATCTATATTTGCTAACATCAGTAATTTATGAAATACTTGTTTATTAAAAGTAACAAACGTTCTTATTCCAAAAATGTGATTTTTAAGTTACTTCCATTAATGGGAACTTTTTACTTGTTTTTACATAATGAGCTACATATGCCTGAAGACCTTCAAATAAATAATCTAATTCATATTTCTGAAGTAGATTGTGATATTCTTAATCATGTTTTAGGAGGAAGATCCCAAGATCAGCAAAAGTTTATTTTCTCCTTAGTATATTGACTGCTTTTAAAACTAAGCTGTCACCAGGTGGAAAGTGGTAGTGTTATGACAGCTAGGATCACTATATGTTTCAGTTTGCTTAGGAGAGCTCCATATTGTGTCTATTATTCTATATTAACTATTAATAACACCTCCTTTTCACTCTGAAAAGTTTCCAAATTTGGACAATTAATGTTATGGTCACTTTAAGTATAACTTCATAGTCCAAGAGCATTGCCAACTTTAAATTGGGTAAATGGGTTCCGGGTCTTGCTAATATTGTAACAAATAAAGAGCATAGCATTCCCGGTAACATGTCCTTTCATACACAGCATTTTGTCCTTAAAATTAATAATTGTCTCATTTATTTGTCAAATTTTATTTTAATTATATTTAGGTTTTTCTATGGCTCCCACATGCTTAAACTTGTCTAGTAATCTGATTACTTGGTCTAGTAATCTTGTCTAGTAATCTGTAACATGTTTTTCTGGAGCCCTCCCTCTTCTAGGTTAATTTGTAATTGTTGCAGTTTAGCTTTCTTGAGTCATCTGCTATCCTGGGGCTTCTACTGGCCATAATTAGTGGAATTCCTCTTATCTTTCTGTTGCTTTCTCATTTATTGAATCACCTGCTTCTTGACTATCACTTTATTGGTTTAATTTCTTATTTTGGCAGAATACTTTCTTCAGTAGTGTAATTTTTGACAGTTTTTGTATGTGAAAATATACACTGATAAATAATTTGGTTGAATTTGGAATTTTAGATTAAAATCATCTTCCCTGGCTCTGGCTGGTTGTCTTAGAGACAGAGTGTCACTCAGTGTGTGAATGTTCCAGGTTCAATTCCCAGTCAGATCACACAGTAGAAGCAACCATCTGTTTCTCTACCCCTTCTCCTCCCTCTTCTTTCTTTCTCTCTCTTTTCCCCTCCTGCAGATACAGCTCAATTGTTTCAAAAGCATTGGCTTGGTAGCTGAGGATGGCTCCATGGAGCCTCTGTCTCAGGCACTAAAAATAGCTCCACTGCAAGCATAGCCCCAGATGGGTAGAGCATTGGCCCAAGACAGGGGTTGCTAAGTGGGTCCCGACTGGGGCACATGTGTGAGTCTGGCTGTCAATCTCTCCTCCTCTCACTTGGAAGAGAAAAAGAAAATCAACTTTCCTGAGAATCTTGAACAGTGCTTTCTAGTTTCTGGTATTAATACTAAGCTTTTTGAAGCTATTTTGATTCTTGATCTCTGAATGAAACCTATTTATTTTGCTCTTTGGAAGTTTTTTTTTGTCCCCAGAGCCCTAAATTTTATGATGGTTTGCCTTAGTTGGTCTTTTACTTTGTTGTTGTTAATAGACAATAGGTCCTTTCAATCAGAGAGCTGATAGCCTTCATTTACAGGAATTAGTTTACAACTGTTCCTTTGATGATTTTCTAATTTCTATTTTATCTGCCCTTTTTATTGAATGTTGCCTTCAGAATGGTGAAACACTTCCCTATTAAAAACAATTTCTGTGTGCCTACTACAGTGACTGCCACAAATTTAAAAATTAAATAAAAGTAATCTGAGTTTGAATAGCACTATCATTGAATACCTTGTCAGCTGAGGTCCAGAAGAGGTGATTCATTCCTAAGTAGAACATGCAGAATTAAGTCAGATATAATCTCTAGAAGTGTAGCTTATTTTTCAAGTTTATTCTGCTTTAACATTAAAAAAGGTTAGTTAGTACCACCAAGTTACATTTAAGAAATTTAGAAATTGGGTTAATTATGGCAATGCTTGAATACATGTTTCTGAGAGGATTTAAAAACTATTAACTACTCAAATCCAGCTGCATGATAGAGTTTCAATGTAAGTGGAATAGGCAACCTTCTGCCAATAACGTTATGAGATGTGGGATCATTATATTTCACAAACAAGCCACAAATTTCCCTTACCACATTCCTACTTACTAGAGCATAGAATATCTCTGGCATTAACATGGGAATACCCAACAGATTGATTCTGGGGTGATATGAACTGCTTAACCTCTTTGGTTTGGTAAGTTATTTATTGAGAATGGGGCCTTTGCCAGAAGCTATATTTCATAAGCTTAATGAACCTTCAGACAACCAACTCTCTTTTGGCATTAGTGACTCTTCCCCCCTGCCACACATATGCTCAATACACACACAACCAGATTCTCAGGTGACCTCTAATCATAGGAGAAAAAAGAACATCTTTTCCAACCCTGGTCTGTTAGCTTAGTCAGTTAAGAGCTTCATTTGGAATCAACAAGGTTGTGGTTTCAATTCCCAGGCAGGGCACACGTGTGAAGCAACTAATAAATACACAACTGAGTGGGACAACAAATGAATGCTTCCCTTCCCCCTCCCTTCTCTCCCCCTTCCTTCCTCTTTCTCTCTAAAAAAATAAAATAATAATAATAATAAATTAAACTCTGGCCCTATAGCTTGGTTGGTTGGAGCCTAATCCCAGAGCACGGAAGTGGCCAGTTCAATTCTCCAGTCAGGACACATACAGGAGCAGCTTGATGTTCTTGTCTCTCTCTCCCTGCCTCTCTAAAAAAAAATTTTTTTTAAAGAAAAGAATATCTCTTCCATTGTAACGTAGTTTCCAGAAATAATTTTAAATATACCAATCTAATGATTTATTAATTCAATAAAGCCTAAGTGGGGCATATATATATGTGTGTGTGCATGTGTATGTGTTACACACACATTGAGACATATCACAGTTTAACTATAGATCAAATGTAAAAAGAAGACTTAAAAAACTGTCATTGTCTTCTGAAAAAGTTGCCTTCTAAAATAGTTGCCTTCTGAAGTGCTACAATGGAAGTCAGAGGACAGTGGCATAATATTCTCAAACTGCTAAGAAAAATGACAGTGGACCTCAGATTTCACTCCCCTTGAAATATGCTTATCTTCCAATGGTAGATGTGAAATAACAACATTTTCAGATAACAAATAAAACCTCACTAAAGGAATTCCTAAAGAATGAACTTTTGGTAGCATAAAAGTAATCAGGCACAATAATAATCATAATAAAACTTGGATGCAATATAAAAGGAATAACAAAGATAAGGGACTGAAGGAGAAAAGCTATAAATTTCTTTGAAATTTAGCAATCTCTAAATTAAAATTTCACCATGAAGTCTTTGTTAAATATAAATACACTATGAAAAAGAAGTGTATTTCTTGTCATTAACATCTTCTAATACACTGTGTTCTAATACAGGAAGTGTGTTCTCTGGAAGGTTACTGCTCTGAGAGACATTAAAAAGTGTAATTTGAAAATAAATATATATGTTCAAATAACTTTGGAAAACTTAGTGTAAACCAAAGTGAAACCAGATTCTTGACTGCTGGATTTTTCAGGACCTTTAAATATGCTAACGTACATTTTGAATTACTAAGGGGGTAATATAGTCTATAGCAATTCTCAATTTTATTTAATCACAGTTTGTTTGTTTTTTCAGAGTAACTCAGTGAATTGGCATTCCATGGGTCACATACAAGGACATTCTTCTGTCGCTAGCACACATTTTCCGTTGACTCTTTATCAAATTAGATAAAGGATGACTTGAAAAGCAACAAGCAGTACCTAACACAGGGAGGCAACAGATGGGTAAATCCTTACAGGAAAAAAAAGGAGCAAGATTTAGAGTACAAAGTGGTTCCTGGGATGGAAAATCCAGATCAGGAAGCTAGCTACCTTTGTGAGAAAGAGGATTGCACAAGCATGGAGGGTAAAATGGCAAAAAATAACACTATGTGCTTAAAATTTGTGTGTGGTCTCTGTTGCTCAACTATATGGGTCATCCATGAGTCTTTGAAATCGTCTAGCAATATAAAGGAAAATGGCTAAGATGTGAAATAAGTGTAGGCATTCAAATGTGCAACTAATTCTCCTTCTGATGAATGTGATTTGAAAGGAGTGTCTACTGATCATTATATAAACCTACCTGAATATTCAATGATAATTTTTGCATGATTACAAGATACAAAGTAACATAGTCAAATGGCTTCCCATTATACAATACTAATAAGATTTTATATACAATGACCAAATATTTGTTACATAAAGCAATATTCATTGGAGGCCTATAAGATTATCAATAGGTTTCTCATTCATTGGTGAGATTCATGTTTATGCTAATTCTAAAATTAAGGACATATTCCCTAATAAATCCTAATAAGTTTAGAATTTAATTTTAATTATTGAATTAGTATTTGCATTAAATTATATTAAATTAGTATCTCATAATTATAAATATTATAATAATTTTTATTATTTTTTATGGATGGGAAGGAGAGTTTTAAAGATTTCTGTAGTATTTTTTCTACACCTCTGCAAAAGTACCAACTCTTAATAGTAGGCAGAGAAGTTGAATTTTCCCTGATTGGCAGATTTCCCTACGGCCACACAGCTAAAGATGATAAGGATTATAAACTGATGTTCTATTCTAGATACTTCCAATTAAATCGTATTACCTTATTTATTATTGTCCTTTCTATGAACTAAGGACTATGCCAGGAATGAATTACAATTTATTTGTTCATGGTACTAAGCAAGGAATATGAAACAGAAATGAGGCTAAGTGGGGAGATTAGAGTAGATAAATTACGTGCTGTTCAATTTTAACATGTTTAGAGACTAAGGAAAGCCAATAAGGTAGCAGAATCATTTATACATATGCTAAAATTCCATCCCAGAGGGACCAAAAGGGATTTACTGTTTCATCAGTGATGGTAAATGCACAGAGACAGTTCAGGTGGCATTGGTAGTAGAAGCATGTGGAACAGAGAAAGAATTGAGTTTTCTGGGAAAGACTCTAATTAGAAACGGGCTGAATTCACAAGATCAAGCAGAAGTATTGTTCTAAATTTTACTTATATTATTTTAAAATTTCCAGGAGAGATTAATTCACATACATTATAATTCTCTCCAGGTCACACCAACTCAGAGAAAGGTACATGTTTAGGTTTTGGTTTTTAACTCTGTCCAGCTTTGTCACTGGTACTCCAAGCTTCCATATTCTTCCTTTCTCCTGGTGTCTCAGTGCTTTTTAAGCTTTCTCAAGAGGCCATTATAGATTTTAGATGGTAGCCTAGATTATAGAATTTACTGTCTTATTACTCTTTCCTACCTTGAAACTAATTGGGTCATTGCTTTTCTCTTCTTTGATGATTACAATGTTAGAGCATGGTCTTCAAGTATACTGCTAACAAAAATTAGGGGATATTTTATCTCTTAATATTTATTTTAAAATATCCCCTGATTTTTGTAAGTAGTATATTATACCTATTTTAATTAACTTGAATTTTCTGATTTTTATGTGGCCACAGTTATTTACCCCACAGTTAGCCTCTTAGAGCTTAAATATTCTTTCTGTCTTTATCAGGAATGACACATGTATAATACCCTCTTTCCTGGAATCACAGCAAACATTGCTAATTGATCATATAATTTCTGACCCTGGGTCCAGACAGTAAGAATACTGCACTTATTAAGCACAAAATACTATTAAAAGCACTCCAGATCAACCTTATAAGATAGCTCTTTTTATTATCTCTTTTTACAGATGGGGCAACTGAGGTTCAAGTTTAAATAACATGACCAAGATCACACAGGCATCACTTCTAGAGTTAGAATTTGAATGTAGGTTGTCAAGCTCCAGATTCTATGGGTTTTACTACTAATGTTATACATATGTACTCCAGATCAACCTTATAAGATAGCTATTTTCATTATCTCTTTTTACAGATGGGGCAACTGAGGTACAGCAAGTTTAAATTACCTGACCAAGATCACACAGACATCACTTATAGAGTTAGAATTTGCATGTAGGCCATCTAGTTCTGGATTCTATGTGGTTTACTACTAATGTTATACTATCTCTTATGCTCCTATAGAAAAAAACAAAACTTACATGCTCAACTCCAAATGAGCAACTCCAAAAGGCCTTATTTCTATAAATTCCCTATCATTCCCAATGATACAGAAAAGGGGAAAAAATGGCCAGAATGATAGCCACACACAGTCACAGTTTTCACTGAATTTGTAACAGTAGGGAAGTGTTGAATGAATAATTAGTCACACAGAATCACACAATAGGTAAGCTCATGTAAGATAAACAAACTAGATTCTTTAAACCTTGGAATTCGAATAAGAATTTGACACTGCTTTGTTAATTTCTTGGTGAAGGCTACAGTGACTGATTTCTCAGAATTTCACGTATACACCTCATACTGGATGATCTACAGCCCTATTAGGTGGGGAATTAATAAAGTCAAAGGCAGTACTTTCATTTAAGAATAGCAAAGTGGGCAAATACATTAAGAGAACCTCCTAATAATTTTCACTGACACACCATTAGTTTCTCAGAACCGTGAATTTAGAAAACAGTGATTTGGTTCTTCTAAAGACAAGTAAGTTTTAATATTTGAGCATTTTCTTTTCTTTTTTGAAGTGAGAAGTGGGGAGGCAAAGAGACAGACTCCTGCATGCATCCAACTGGGTTCCACCCAGCATGCCTACCAGGGGGCGATGCGCTGCCCATCTGAGGCATTGCTCCATTGCAACCTGAGCAATTCTAGCACCTGAGGCGGCGGCCATGGAGCCATCCTCAGTGCCCAGGCCAACTTTGCTCCAATGGAGCCTTGGCTGTGGGAGGGGAAGAGAGAGATAGAGAGACAGGAGAGGGGGAAGGGTGGAGAAGCAGATGGGTGCTTCTCCTGTGTGCCCTGGCTGGGAATCAAACCCGGGACTTCCACACACCGCATGGATGCTCTACTGCTGAGCCAACTGGCCAGGGCTAATATAAGAGCTTTTAAGGAAGAAAAAAGGAAATAGTGAAGAGAAGGTTAAGTTGTATGCCTGGAGATGCTACAATGCTAAAGAGAGGGACCTAAGAAATCAGATAATAATATTGGAAAACACCACATAGATAGAAGCCAAAGGTATGGCAAAAGTAAAATTAATCAAGACAAGTGAAATGGTAAAGTACCAGAGACCAGGGCAGTAGTTATATTCTGGGTATCATTCCTGGCTCTTCTGCAAGCACCATTACTCTTCAAATTTTATCATGAAATATACCAGTTCAGAATTCTTATTAAATGACAAGTTCTAAACTAAATAATCTCCAAAGAGTCTTCCAGCTTTATCTTTTCATGATTCTATGATATATAAATTTACAAAAACTTGGAATTCTGACCTTTCAAACTCCACAATACAGCCAAATATTTAAAGCACTGTTTTTGGCAGGCAGTTTGGTTCAAATCATTGAATTATTATCAGATAGACCATATAACCTGAAAAATTTCCCCATAACATCCTACCTCAGAAACCCAAGTCATCTTAGGATCCTTGCCTCTGATTTTTCCTAAGGGGCTTCCAAGTCTGCCATTCAGTCAAGTAATATCTTCTGAATTCTTACAATATATGTGGACACTGAGTTAAGCCTTAGGAAGAGAAAGATAAACAGGACTGATGAATGGTTTTTAAAGACAATGACAGTATAATGGAGGAAATAAAAATGTATGCCATGGGACAATATCATGGTAGATATATGACCAGGATACTATGGACTCTGATCAAAGGAGTATTTATAACTCAATTTCAGAGAGGTGATATGAAAGGTTTCAAAGTAGAAATTTTACCTTATTTCATTCTTCAAACTGAGATATGAACTTGTGGGAAAATGCTGGGCAGAGCATGCCAATTAAAGAAGACAATATGAGCAAATGAATTGAGGTGAGAAATAGCACTATGATGTAATTCTTATACCTACGTGGACCAAGAAGAGGAAGAATATGAAGGCAAGGAGATTAATTTGAATCCAGATAAGAGATTAAAACAGAAAGGTTTTATAGGGAAGAAGAGAAAACTGATAACAAAGATATACACACTATGTAGAGTAAGCATGTTATTAAGCAGTATAAAGGAGTTAGTAAAGGGAGAATCATGGACACATTCTAAGTTTCCAGTTTGTACAGCTGGGGGAGTGATGATGACACCAATGAAATATAGAATATAAGAGGAGGCACAGGAGCTTCTTTTTTGTCTCTTGATTTTTTTTTCTTTCCTGTTTCCACATTCTGTCAGCCTCCTTTGATTGCCAAAATCTATTTTAACACCCTGACCCCCTGACTGGCTTCTTGTAGCTATGATAAATATTTATTTTTAAGCCCTCTTTGATCGAAGTATGCTCATAAATAATTTTGACAATAAGCAAATAAAAGAATCATTAAATCTAGCCTAATATGTTTATTAAAAGGAATAACATTGAAATAAAACAGCACTGAATTGCAGCAACTTATTTGTGATTTGTTAGCATCATCAACACTCTAGTTAACAAATATTTTAGAGCCAACTCAGTGCTAAGCACTGTCCTGGGCTCTAAAGATACAAAGAACCAGAGAAGCAGCCTAGCAGAATAAAAAATGTGCTGATAATGTTGTAGTTAGAATCACAGTGTACCTCTTGATCCACCACCTAATGGGTTTGTGACCTTGAGCTAATCATTAGCCCTTCAGAGCCTCATTATTCCCTGCCAGTAAAATGGGGATAATTGTATAGTATAGACATCATTCACCTGTCATTTTAAATGAGATAAGAAATTTAACAGTAGCTGATATATAAGCACTTGAAAAATGGTAGCTGCTATGAAATTAAAATTATAGTTATCTTGTTGAAAAGCTACCAGTGTATTATATATTTTTATGAGCCTTCTATATCTTTTTAATTATTAATTCAGAGAAAAATAAGAGCATTGGATTATATTCTTATCAAAGGGAGGTATAATTATTCAAAATGGTGGAATTTCAGTGTCCTAGAACAGCATTCCTTAAAAATTCTGACTATAATCAAATACTTAAAACCTCTGGAGACTTACTTCAATGATCCAATGAAGAAAATGAAGAAAAGAAAAATTTCTTTAGAATACTAACTTTAAAATGATATATTGCAAACAAGCAGTTAAAATGTGTTAATTGGCTACAATGCAGCACCAAGGTTATGATTGCTCTGAAAGAGGGGAAAAAGCAAAATCACAAGAAGTAATACAAATTTTCTGCTGTATTTCCATGAGTGCAATGAATGTCTCTGCCAGACTGGGTTATAATGAATTCACTGTGCTTTAATGAAGCTGGTAACTGAAAATCTTACTGAAATTCACTAAAATCCATTGAAAACCACTTTTTTTTTTAGCTCTATTAAGATCTTCTGTGAATCCAGAATTGTACCAGATAGTATAAGAAAGTAAATGTATCTGCATTATTTACTTCCATCACTAACATGATTATTAATAGTTAATAAGCAATATTCTTCATCTTAATAATATTTATATTATAATAAATGAGGAAAATATTGAAAATAAAAATACATATCAATATATATTGCTGTCATCAAATCAGAGACTATAATTTGGATGAAGCATATGTTTTAATAAGGTTTTAAGTTAGAAAAGTAAAAATACATTTGGCTTAGATTTTCAAAACTCAGTGTGTAAGATTTGGTAAAGTCCAAACGTAATACATTTTATGAAAACCTTGGTAAACTCTATATAATAACAAATGCAAGTAAAACAAACGACAGTGACCCCACTGTGGTGCTTTTAAAAATTCAGCAATAGTTTCTTTCACCATGCACATCAAAGGCCAGTGCTTGGCAGTGCTATCTAGTAGGCAAATTATTTCCTTATTGTCTCTTATTCCTCATTTTGTATCTTTTTTCAAATTTTCTACTGTATTTCCATTTCTTGACTGTCAGCAGTACTGACTATGCTACTGTACTCAGATCTTTTCAGTTGAGCATATCTCTCATATAAGAGCAATATATCATTTTCCAAAGGTCATTTTAAAAAATTATTTATTTGTTTGTTTGTTTGTTTGTTTATTTTTGTGACAGAGACAAGAGAGACGCAGAGAGAGGGATAGATAAGGACAGACAGACAGGAACAAAGAAAGATGAGAAGCATCAGTTCTTTGTCATGGTACATTAGTTGTTCATTGAATGCTTTCTCATATGTGCCTTGACCTGGGGGTTATAGCAGACTGAGTGACCCCTTGCTCAAGCCAGCGACCTTGGGTTCAAGCTGGCAAGCCTTGCTCAAACTAGTTGAGCCCACACTCAAGCCAGAAACCTCAGGGTTTCAAACCTGGGTCCTCTACTTCCCAGTCCAATGCTCTATCCACTGCGCCACTGCCTGGTCAGGCAGTCATTTTTATTTCATAGGTTAATGTCTCAAGATTTTCTACTGAACACAAACAAAATATATAAATGTATATTTAGTTTGAGGTTTAGGCAACTTTAATGAAATAGTGAGCATCTGTATATCTTCTAATCTGATATATATTTGTAAAATATTTTATTTATTAGTTTTAGAGATAGGAGAGAAAGAGAGAGAAGGGGGGAGAAAGAAGAGCTAGAAGCATCAACTTTTAGTTACTTCCCATATGTGCCTTGACAGGGTGGGGTTTAGAACCAGAGACCTCAGCATTCAAGGTTGAGGTTCTATCCATTGTGCCACCACAGGTCAGGATCTCTTATTCTGATATTTTATACTTAATAGGCAAGTCAAGGTTTTAATCTTGTCAAGAATTAATGCTTTTCCTTTTCACAGGCCTTTCACATTACCATCCTAGTCACTTCTCTCTCGCTCAGGAATATTTTCTCAAGTGTTCCTTAACTCAGACATTCCTTGCATGGGGTAAAAATGGAAGAAAGGGAGAAAAAAAACCCCAGAATTTGTATGATAGTTAAGGCAAGAACATCCCAGCACAGAAAATTCCATTTTTATTGAAACATGCTAAAATTTGTAAGCCTAGATGAAGAAGCAATCTTTTCAATGTTATTGGTAATATCAAATGTAGAGCTAGTGGATTTAGTAAATGTCTCATATATAAGAGCTTTAGGTCAGACAGGAAGAGAAAGGAAGACAACATTTCATCTATTTTGGGTGGATTATGGAGAAAACAAAGGGAAGGCAGATAGGGAAAGGGGGTAATCAGATGTCTGTCCTAATTACTCCATTAGGTAATTAGGGCAAACTGATAGGGGGAGAGATTTATTGGACAATTTGAGGAGAAAAGAAGGGGCAGGAGGCTTCTGTCCCACTTCTTATTGGGAACTCAGCAAAGAAATAGTTTTACAACGTGCCCTTACCCACTATGTGATTGCACATGTTTTGATAGTCAGAAGTGATCAGTGGCTAGGCACACAAATTTTCTCTTTCTCTAGGAAAATAGCATCATGGGTAAGCTTGAGAAGTGGAAGACTTCAAAAGAACATGCTTTTTAAAAGGGGCATTGAACAGAGCTATGGCAATCAAGACAACATAGGACTGGTATAAAGATAGTTATATAGATCAACAGAAAAGAATCTGAAAGTCAGAAACAAACTCTTTCATATGGCCAAGTGATTTTTGTCATGGGTACCGAGATCATTTAGTGGAGAAAGAATATTCTTTCAACAAATAATGCTGAGAAAATTAATATTCACATGTAAATGAATTAAGCTGAACTCTTACTTTATATTATATGCAAAATTTAACTAAAAATGAATCAAAAACTTAAATGTAAAAACTAAAACTATAAAAATCTTAGAAGAAAATGTGTGGAAGCACAAGCAACAAAATCAAAGTTTAACAAGTACTATTACATCAAACCAAAAAACCTGTGGACTGCAAAAGAAACTAATCAAAAACTGGAAAGACACCTTATAGAATGGGACCTTATGGAATGGGAAAATATTTGCAAATCACATAATTGATATGAGACTAATAAAATTTATGTAAGAATCTCATACAAGCAATCTGATTAAAAAATGGTCAGAGAAACTGAATAGACTATTTTTTCAAAGAAAACATCAAAATGACAAACAGATACACAAAAAT
This sequence comes from Saccopteryx leptura, assembly GCF_036850995.1. Classification (NCBI taxonomy): domain Eukaryota; kingdom Metazoa; phylum Chordata; class Mammalia; order Chiroptera; family Emballonuridae; genus Saccopteryx; species Saccopteryx leptura. The sequence goes on along the minus strand of NC_089516.1, from coordinate 104,786,578 downwards.
AGAAAATATAGTAAATAATACTGTAACAGCTATTTATGGTACCAATTAGGTACTTGAATTATCGGGCGACCACTTTGTAATTTATATCATTGTTTCACCACTATGCTATAAACCTAAAATTAATATAAAATACAATGGTACCTTGAGAAGCGAATTTAATTTGTTCTATAACTGAGCTCGTAAGTCAGTCAACTCGCATATCAAACTGCTGATACTGGACCCGTGCGACAACACAACTAGTGGCAGCTTCCCGAATCATGACTCGTATCTCAGAATTTTGCTCGGATCTCGAAGAAAAATACAGACTGAGTCGCAGCTCGTATCTTAAAAAATTCGTATCTTGGTCTGTTTGTATTTCAAGGTACCACTGTAATATTGAATTGATGATTATAATTGAAAAATAAAATTTAAAAATGTAGTATTAAAAATGATGCTCAACATCACTAATCAACAAGGAAATGAAAATTAAAATCATAATGAGATATTGATTCACACCAGTTAGAAAAGCTTTCAGCAGCAAGACAAGAGATAACAAATGTTGGTGAGAATGTGGAGGAAAGGAAATCTTTGTACACTGTTTTTGGGGATATAAATTAGTACAGCCATTGGAAAAAAAAGTATGGAGGTTCCTCAAAAAATTAAAAACAGAACTATTATATGATTCATAGGAAACAAAAAGATAGATAAATTAAACTTGATCAAAATTAAAAAAATAAAAACTTCTCTGTATCAAAAGACATAAAGAGAGTGAAAGGTAACTTATAAAATGGGAGAAAATAGTTAAAAATTACATATCTAATAAGAAATTAACATCCAAAATATAAAAATAAATTCTACAACTCAACAGCAACAGAACAACCCAATGAAAAATAGGCCAAAGACTTGAATAAACACCTCTTCACAGAGATATACAGATGGGCCACAAGTTAATGAAATATGCTCAGCCTCACTAAGTGTTAAGAAATGCAAATCAAAACCACAATAAGATGCTACTTCACAGCTATTAGACTGGCTAGTAAAAAAATACAGAAAATAGTAAGTGTTGGCAAGCATGTGGATAAATTGGGAGCCTTGCATATTACTGGTGGGTATATAAAATGGAGTAGTTGCTATGGAAAGCAGTATTGTGGTTCCCACCCAAAATTAAACTTAGAATTACTGTATGACCTAACAATTATACTGCTGAGTTTATACACAAAAGAATTAAAAGCAGGAACTCAAATAGATATCTGTATCCCCAGATTTGTAGCACTATTACAGTAGCCGAAAGATGAAAGCAACACAAGTGTCCATCATTGGATGAATGGATAAACAAAATGTGGTGCATACATATAATAGAATATTATTCAGCTTTAAACGGAATGAAATTCTGACACATGCTGCATACAACATGGGTAAACCCTAAAGAAAATGACAAATGCTTTAGGACTCAACTTATATAATGTACTTGGAGTAGTCAAATTCATAGAGGCAGAAATTATAATGGTGGTTACCAGGGGCAGTGAGAGAGGGAATGGGTAGTTGGTGTTTAATGAGTATAGTGTTCAGTTTCAGGAAATGAAACAAAAATCTGGAGATAGATAGTAGTTACGGTCACACAGCAATATGAATGTACTTAATGACGCTGAAAATTACACTTAAATTTCTTTCTTATATAAGTTTTATATTATATATATTTTATCACAATAAAAAGAGGGGAATGAAAATAGATCAGTTATATTTTGAAAATATCGTGCTTGTTACAAGGGTCTTGTCAATTGCTGTTCTTACTCTAAATGTTAATTATTCTCCTGGGCATTCTCCTTAAGCATTCTAGCCTCCTGCCTCTCCACCTTTACTCTTTATAGACCCTGACTTTTTATGTATTTGTAAAGAAACACCCCCTGCTACTTTCTCCTCACCTCTTCCTCATACCTAAACGTGCATCTATCTGTTTCTTATATACTGTTCAGAAAAAAACCAGTTTACCTCCTTCTGACAAAGCATGTGTTCTCTTGCAAAATAACAGTTATAAAATCCAGATACTGTGGTGGTGGTGGTGGTGGTGGTGGTGGTGTGTGTGTGTGTGTGTGTGTGTGTGTGAAAGAGAGAGAGAAACAGAGAGTTAGTTTATTTCATTCACAATTAAAAAAGCAAGAGGCAAATCTACTTGATCTAGCATTTTATATAAAAGAAATGATCAATGTAAAATAAAAAGGTAAAGGGAAAATATGATCCTACCAACCTCAGTGAAATATGAGAATTAGAAAGAAGAAGTAGAAAAAGTGGGTGGGCAGATGGATGCCTATGTGTCTCACACCTTATTTGGAATTCCAGAAGTTTCTGAAAGAAAGCTTCAGAGGTTGCCCCTTCACCTGAGTCTCCCTGAGAGCTTCCCTGTGCTGTGAAGCATGTCTGCTATAAAGAGTTGTAGACTATGGCTGAAGGTTCTGAATGGGGAGCTTATCCATGAGAGTTATGGCAGGGATAAAGTAGCCCTAGATCTCATGGTCACATGATACTATTCTTGAGCCCATTTTTATGCCAGACATTGTTTTTTTGTTTTGTTTTGTTTTGTTTTTGTTTTTTTGTGGCAGAGACAGAGAGAGTCAGAGAAAGGGATACATAGGGACAGACAGACAGGAAGGGAGAGAGATGAGAAACATCAATTCTTCATTGTGGTTCCTTAGTTGTTCATTGATTGCTTTCTCATATGTGCCTTGATCTGGGGGCTACAGCGGACCGAGTGACCCCTTGCTGGAGCCAGAAACATTGGCTTCAAGCTGGTGAGCTTTGCTCAAACCAGATGAGCCCGTGCTCAAGCTGGCGACCTCGGGGTCTCAAACCTGGGTCCTCCACACCCTAGTCTGATGCTCTATCCACTGCACCACCACCTGGTCAGGCTATGCCAGACATTGTTCTATGAACGTACACATTCCTGTCCATTCAAGCATTACAACAACAACATTATGCTAAATTAATACTACTACTATTATTATTATTATCATTATTATTTCAAGGCCCAGGTCGTATAAAATTGAGTCTTAAATATCATGTCAACACAATGAATTCAAAATACATCATAAGCAGGAGAAACATGCGTAGTCTATTTTAGAATGTATGATATTGACACATTGCAAAGGTCATGGATATAAAGCTTTACTGCATTCATCTTATACTTTAGGTCACTAATGTAGTTCAGTAACTTTGATTGCATTTCCCATTTCACGGGATAATTGCAGAAACCTTGGCTCTTATATTACAGTTTCAAGTGATAATCATATCCTTCAACTAGGCTTAAATCCTTCAGTTGGCTGTGTTATATTCTTTCAGACTAATTTTCTTCTGGGGGAATGCCCATTCTCTTTGCAGACTTATCTATATATTGTCAGGTGCCAGTGCACTCAAACTTTTGTAATGTTTTAATTGTATCTATGTTTGGCAGAGAGTGCACTTGCATTGTGGCCTTACTCTTTAATGTAAACAACAACAAAAAAAGGGTTTTAGTAGCACAGATTGCTTTTTTTTTTCCAATTTTTAGAGTACTATGAACATTCCCTAAATAAGATTCCCCACAAGAGATTTCACTTAATACCAATTTGCTAAATAATATATATGGACACTTGCCAGACATATTTCCCATTCCCACACTCAATGTCAAATACTGAAACCATGAAGTATAAAATATCTTTCTACATCAAAGAAGACTCTGCTTCCCCATCCCTAGATGGTTCTGAATTATTCTTCTTTGATTGTTCACTAATATTCTTTCTTTCACTGAGTATTTATTGCAAAGACGTTATTCTTGTTCCACAATTTTGGTACTATAATTGGGTTCTGTTCCATTCTTTGTCTTTTTTTTCCAGAAAAAAAAATAAAGTTCACTCAATGGCTATTACTCTGACTTGGATTCAAAATCACTCCAGACAACATCTGTGTGGTATTTGACAAATCATGTCCCTTATCCTACTCTGACCTGCACAATATGCTTTCTTGAACTTTACCATCTTTGTGCAAACTAAGACAATTGATACATGTTGATGCTTTTATATTTTTATATAACTTCTCTTTTGACATAAATTGTGTTAAATTATCATCCTTAAATAAATTATTACTTGTAAGTTGATCTCTATTCTTTGGAACTAGATTTGTATTTGTGTTTTATCCCCAGCAGTATTGCAAATACAAACACATTGCTTTTATCTCAGTCTTTTATTTTTTAGTTTTTTGTATTTTTCTGAGGTTGGAAACAGGGAGGCAGTCAGACAGACTCCTGCATGTGCCCGACCAGGATCCACCCAGCAGGCCCACCAGGGGGCGATGCTCTGCCCATCTGGGGCATCGCTCTGCTGCAATCAGAGCCATTCTAGTGCCTGAGGCAGAGGCCACAGAGCCATCCTCAGCGCCCGGGCAAACTTTGCTCCAATGGAGCCTTGGCTGCAGGAGGGGAAGAGAGAGACAGAGAGGAAGGAGAGGGGGAGGGGTGGAGAAGCAGATGGGCGTTTCTCTTGTGTGCCCTGGCCGGGAATCAAACCCGGGACTCCTGCATGCCAGGCCGATGCTCTACCACTGAGCCAACCAGCCAGGGCCTATCTCAGTCTTTTATGCTCCCAGACAACTTTTACAGTACTTCTATTTTTACAGTAACCACGGTTGACTTTGTATTATTTTATATATAATTGTCTATCAAAGTGACTGCCCTATATCTCTTTGATTTGCCAGAGGGTACAGACTACATCTTATTCATTTCTCTGTACCCAGCGCAGTGCTGTAAATTCAGAAAATACTAAAGTAGTAGGTGATTTACATTAAGTGATGAAATCTGACAATGAACACATAGAAGTGTATGTTTCTAGAAAAGACCGTTATTTTCTTCTCCTTCTTTTGCTGTCTGCTAAAATATTTGGGCAAATACCATCACTTGTTCTGTCCTATGTCTGTTTGGGTGGCATGGCTTAGCACAAAAGGTTAAGATGTGTATTGTTCAGAGTGAAGGGACAAAGTGAAGCAATATGTGGTTATCTCATGTTTTTCATTATGGTGGTGGTCAATAATTATTGTAATAACTAAACCTTTTGTATCCCTTTGCAGTCCTACTCATTAAGTGCCAATTATATGCTGTGAAATTTAGATATTATTTTACTAATATTCATAGCAGATATAAGGAAGCTACTATTATGCTGATAACAATATAAATAACAATAATATTTATTTATATACCAGGAATTATGATAAGTTCCTTACACATATTTTCTCACTGACCTTCCACAACAATCCTGTGAAATTAGTACTATTAACATATCCATTCTATACATACATTAACTACAGTTTAGACAGGTTAAGTAATTTGTCCAATATTACACAGCTTGTAAAAATAGATCAGGGAAAATGTAAAAAATAATAAGCAAAGACATAATAAAATTAAAATTTAATGAGTTGAATGAAGAACTAAATCAACAAGGTAAAAGAATTTATCAGAGAATAGAAAAATGAATAAAATATGTTAAAATCTAAACTAACTTATTTAAAATTTTTTAATTTTATGAACATAAAAAAGCATTCTAAAAGGATCCAGCACCCTTGCTCCCAAATCAGATTACTTCAAAAGAATAAAAATCAGGCTGGCCTCAGAGTTATTCATTAAATATCAGTAGACAGCCTGACCAGGCAGTGGCGCAATGGATAGAGTGTCGGACAGGGATGCGGAAGGACCCAGGTTTGAGACCCTGAGGTTGCCAGCTTGAGCGCTGGCTCAACTGGCTTAAGCAAAGAGCTCACCAGCTTGGACCCAAGGTCACTGGCTTGAGCAAGGGGTTACTCAGTCTGCTGAAGGGCTGCGGTCATGGCACATATGAGAAAGCAATCAATGAACACCTAAGATGTCGCAATGAAAAACTGATGATTGATGCTTCTCATCTCTCTCCATTCCTGTCTGTCTGTCCCTATCTATCTCTCTATCTAACTCTCTCTCTCTCTGTCTCTGGGAAAAAAAAAAAAAAACCCAACCAAAAATAAATAAATAAATAAATAAATAAATAAATAAATAAATATCAGTAGACAACATAACCACCTAATATTTATCAATGGTTAGTGTGTGCTAGGTATTGTGCTACATACATAACATTGCTTGTCTCATTTAATCTTCAGTATAATCTTGTAAACTTGGTATTATTTTTACCTTCACTTAAGGTTGAAAAAATTAAGGCACACAGTTGTTAATTGTTTTCTTAAAAATTCTCACAGTATGTAAGTTGCAGAATCAGAACTTTTTCCTATCTCTTTGAATTCAAAACCTGTCGGATTACTTCATTGTTCTTCCTAACATAGTTTTACATCTCTCTTCTCAGGTACTTAAAGTTATATTTTAACTAGTGGGTGTTCCAGCTTTCATGGTGGGCGGTAGCGGAGCAACCAAAGTATAAATAAAAAGATAGATTTAACTATAGTAAGTTGTTTTATAAAGATTTATTCTGCCAAACAGCGAAAATCCGACATAAAGTACTTAGAAAGTAATTATTATTATATGCTTTAACTTGCTGTAACTCTGCTTTATAAATTTTATAAAGTTACTTCCCTACTTTATAAATCACCATTACTGTCGAACCAGTGGGTGGTTAGAAAATTTTACTACTAACAGAGATACAAAAGTGGGCAGTAGGTATAAAAGGGTTGACTACCCCTAATCTAGCTCTTGATGGTTTAACCCAACACATGGAATATGTCCTCATTTTAAAAAATTGATATTTGTTGTAACACATATTCTTCTACTACACCCCATATCTCATATCCAAAATGACCTTAGGTCTAAACTTCAAACTTATTCTTGGTGTTTATTATTTCACAGTTGCTATGGGCAGAAAGTGCATGTCCTCTCAAAATTAATAGTTTGAAAATATAATGCCTAAGGTGATGGATTTAGGAGGTGGAGACTTTGGAAGGTGAGTAGATCATGAGGGCTTGACCTCATACAAAATTAGTCATACCTCACTTTATTGCACTTCTCAGATATTGTATCTTTTTACAAATTGGAGGATTATGGCAACCCTATGTGGAACAAGTCTATTGGCATAATATTTTTCTAAAAGCATTTGCTCACTTTGTGTCTCTGTGTCACATTTTGGTGATTCTTATAATATTTCAAATATTTCATTATTATTATATTCTTATGGTGATCTGTGATCAGCAATCTTTAATGTTACTATTGATTGTTTTGGGGCACCATGAACAGCTCCCTTATAAGATTGCAAACTTAGTAAAGGTTGAATGTGTTCTGACTGCTCCATGGACTGGCTATTGCCCTGTCCATCTCTTCTCCTTGCTGCCCCCCCTTCCTTGAGATACACTGATATAGAAATTAATCCTATTAACAGCCCTACAATAATTTCTAAGGGTTCAAGTGAAAGGAAGAGTAACAAATCTCTCACCTTAAATCAAACGTTAGAATTATTAAGCTTAGTGAGGAAGGCATATAGAAAGCCAAGAGAGAGGCCTGAAATCATGCCTCTTGTGACAAATAATTAGATAAGTTGTGAATGCAAAATAAAATTCTTGAAAAAAATTAAAAGTGCTACTGTGGAAAAAACACAAATAATAAAAAAAAATGAAAGAGCCTTATTGTGAATATGATGAAAATTTTAAAGATCTTGATCAAACAGGCCACAATATTCCATGTAGCAAAAACCTATTCCAGAGCAAGGACCTAACATGATTTAATTCTATGACAGCTGAAAGAAATTAAAAAGCTGCAGAAGAAAAGTTTTGAAGTCAGTAGAGTTTGGTTCATGAGGATTAAAATAAATAAGTCCTCTCCATAAAATAAGTCTAAGGTGAAGCATAAATTGTTGATGCGGAAGCTGCAGCAAGTTATCCAGAGATCTAATTGTGATAATTAATGATGGTGGTTACACTAAATAATAGATTTTTAATATAGACAAAACAGCCTTATATTGGAAGATATCATCTAAGACTTTCATAACTAGATAGGAGAAGTCAATGTCTGGCTTCGAAGTTTCAAAGGACAGGCTGACTCTCTTGTTAAGGGTGAATGCAGCTAGTGAGGCCAATGCTCATTTATCACTCTGAGAAACCTAGGGCCCTTAAAAATGATGATAAATCTCTCTGCCTGTGGGCTACAAATGGAACAACAAAGCCTGGATGATAGCACATCTGCTTACAGCATTGTTTACTAAATATTTTTGGCCCACTGTTGAGACTTACTGCTTAGAAAAGCAGATTCTGTTCAAAATATTACTGTTTATTGAAAATATACTTGCTTACCCAAAAGCTCTGATGGGTATGTACAAAGAGATTAATGTTGTTTTCATTTTGGTTAACACAACATCCATTCTGTTGCCCATGAGATCAAGAAGTAATTTCAACTTTCAAGTCTCACTATTTAAAAAATACACTTTGTAAGAATATATATGCCATAGATAGTAATTCCTCTGATGGATCTGGGCAAAGCAATTTAAAACCTTCCAGAAAATAGTCACCATTCTAAATGCCATTAAAAACATTCGTGGCCCTGGCCAATTGGCTCAGTGGTAGAATGTCAGCACAGTGTGTGGATGCCCTGGGTTTGATTCCTGGACAGGGCACACAGGAGAAGTTCCCATCTGCTTCTCTACCCCTTGTCCTTTTCTCTTCTCTCTCTCTCTCTCTCTCTCTCTCTCTCTCTCTCTCTCTCTCTCTCTCTCTCTTCCTCCTCCTCCTCCCCTCCTGCAGCTATGGCTCCATTGGAGCAAGTTGGCCCTGGCTGCTGAAGATGGCTCCATGGCCTCTGCCTCAGGAGCTAAGAAAAGATTGGTTCTGCCCTAGTGGGATTTTTGGGTGGATTCTGATTGGAGTGCATGTGAAGTCTGTTTTTCTGCCTCCCCTCCTCTCACTAAACAAAATAATAAACAAAAAAAAAATGTTCATGACTCATGAGAAAAGATCAAAATGTAAACATTCACACAACCTTGGCAGACGTTGATTCCCACCCACATGAATGACTTTGAAGGGTTCACAATGTCAGTGAAGAAAGTAAGGGCCAATATAATGGAAACAGCAAGAGAAATACAATTAGAAGTGGAGCCTGAAAACCTAATGCTACAATCTCATGATAAAACTTGAAATGATGAGGAGTTGCTTCTTACGGATGAGTAAAGAAAGTAGTTCCTTGAGATAAAATCAAGATGTTGTGACAATTGTTGAAGTGATATCAAAGGATCTAGAATATTACATAAACTTAGTTGATTAAACCGTAGCAGGATTTGCGAGGACTGCCTCCAATTTTGAAAGAAGTTCTACTGTGAGTAAAATGCTATCAAATGACATCTCATGTCACAAAGAAATTCTTCCTGAAAGGAAGAGTTAATCCATGCAGCATACTTCATTGTCTTATTTTGAGAAATTGCCACAGTTAACCTAATGTTTAGTAACTACCACCCTGCTTCACAGCGATTAACATTAAGGCAAGACCCTCCACCAGCAAAAACATTACAGCTATCTGAATTCTCAGAAGAACCCACAATATCTCCAAGGCATAGCTATAGTTCCCTTTTAAAAGAGACTTTAAAAGAAATGTCTTTCTGTTTCTACCATGAGAGAACACAACATAAATTTAGCTGTCTGCAACCCATAAGAGTGTCTTTACCAGAACACATTCATGCTTTTGACATAATCTTGTACTTCCCAGTCTCCAGGACTGTGAATTTATACTGTTTATAAGGCAGCCAATCTGTTGTTTTGTTATAGCAGCTCTAAGGGAGTAAGGCAATAAGACAGTTATTCTTAGATCTGACCCTGATAGTGATTTTGAAGTAATTATTTATTGTAGTTATTTATATCTTCTTTTTTTCTAACATCTGCCATCCCTCTCCCCAACCTTTATCTCAGTACTTAACTCACCAGGCTCTGTGTCTCCTCTGAAATAGTCTCTATAACATCCTGCTTGTAAACAGGTAAATCTGGTTATTAAAGAGTGTCTCAGTGTTCACTTGATCCGAAATGGTGTTCTGTGTATGGCTTTATTCAATATTTTATCAAATATCTAAGTTATATAAAAAGTCTTTCTTTTTGACATAGAAGCAAGATCAAAGAAATAAGAATTTGAAAATTAAACTGTATGTTCTTCTAACACATTATCAGCTCTCAGAAAATAGAGAGGGTTTAAGAAAAAAATTAAGAATAGAAATTATATATATATTTGCATATATGTCAATTAACAAACAAATATTTCCAATATATTTCTACAAAATTTAGTGATTACTTAGGCAAATCACATCAATGCTTTCTAAGACATGCCAACAAGTTATTTCCTAAAAAGACTTTAGTTGCAACCTCAAAAACCAGCACAGTTCTGAAAGAAGATAGAACAGGCTCTGAAGGAGGACTGACTTAGTTTGAATCTTGACTCTTTTTTTTTTTTTTTACAGAGAGAGAGTCAGAGAGAGGGATAGATAGGGACAGACAGGAACAGAGAGAGATGAGAAGCACCAATCATCAGTTTTTTGTTGTGACACCTTAGTTGTTCATTGATTGCTTTCTCATACACGCCTTGACCATGGGGCTACAGCAGATTGAGTAACCCCTTGCTGGAGCCAGCGACCTTGGGTCCAAGCTGGTGAGCCTTGCTCAAACCAGATGAGCCCGTAATCAAGCTGGTGACCTCGGGTTCTTGAACCTGGGTCCTCCACAGCCCAGTTTAACACTCTGTCCACTGTGCCACTGCCTAGTCAGGCTGAATCTTGACTCCTAACACCAAAGTGACCTTATGCAAAAGACACTAAAGTCTATGAGTTTTAGTATCTTAATTAAGACTACTTAACTAATCCTATGCTACTGCAGACACACTCAAACATCCAAGAAAGTTTCTGGTGTATGTTCAGCACTCAAACAAGATTACTTACTCATTCTGCCCTCCCACTTTTTTGAACCAATAGGACAATAATATTGCAGACTAGTTTTATTTACTATATAGTGCAAATTCTATAAAATGGTTGATTCAGTTCCAAAAACAGTACATAAGTATTACATATAACAAGATTATTTAGCATAAACATAATGCCGGTATACTTTACAAAGTGCCTTTTCATAGCTTGCTTCATCTATATTTTATAAAAATGCTGAGGCAAATGGATATGTTATGAGTAATTTGAAGTACTAATTGGTTAAGTGACTCTCCCAAATCATGGGGGCTAACTAGCTAAAATTGGATTGGTGCAAAGACAGCTCTGAAAATTCCAAAACTATTTCATGGTTTTGAATTTAGGAGATTTGAGATCCCTATTGCCATTTTCCACCAAGCCTCCATAACCTAGCTGAATCTCAGGTCATCTCATGTCAGATGGGTCATGTTGAAATACAATCTGGAGGTATAAATGAAAGTGTTAATATTGACAATTTGATGTAAATCTAAAAAATAGTAAACAATGAGATTCTGACATCAAAGACCTAATATGTCTTAGTTCCTTAAGCTAAAACAACATGATGGGGAAACAAAATGGCATTAAACATTTTTTAAAAATTTTGATATTGTACAATACATAAATTGTACCATTTGAGAAAAGTAGGAGAATAATAAACAGGATTCCCCTGCCTCCTGTACAATTTTTTTGTAACTTCATGTAATAATTATCATCTCAAAAATCAAAAGTTAAAAGATAGCATTACATATCATGCCCCTGTGCTATTTGGTATCTAATTCATTTTAATTAATTAATTAATTTCTGTGACAGAGACAGAGAAAGACAGAGAGAGGGACAGAAAGGGACAGACAGACAGAAACAGAGAGAGGTGAGAAACATCAATTCTTTGTTGTCACTTTAGTTATTCATTGATTGCTTCTCAAATGTGACTTGACCAGGGGGTTGCAGCAGAGTGAATGAATCCCTTGTTCAAGTGAGTGACCTTGGGCTCAAACCAGTGACCTTGGGCTTTAAGCCAGCCACCTTTGGGCTCAAACCAGTGACTGTGCAGGCATGTCTATGATCCCACGCTTAAGCCAGTGGCCCTGCCCTCAAGCTGGTGAGCCCACACTCAAGCGGGCAACATCGGGATTTCGAACCTGGGTCCTCTGCATCCCAGTCCGATGTTCTATCTACTGTGCCACCATCTGGTCAGGCTCATTTTTCTTAATTTAAAAGAAGTTGCATTATGTTTTATAGCACTGATATTGGAATTTAATATTTAAAGTGTTGAGCATAACAGAAAACAGGGAGTCACTTCATTAAGTAAAATGTAAAGTCTGAAACTCATATAATGAAAACAATGCCAGAATAAGACCCCTTCTGGACACTAGGGCAAGCTGCTCGGCAACCTCTGTTTCCTGAAATCTGCAGGAACCATATAGATCAGAGACCCAGAAAAAGGTTAATGGATGGCATGGTATGCTGTGAATTGTTAGAGCACATGTGGCCTCTTTTTTTTTTACCAGTTATATATCAGGCCCAAGCTTTGTTTATGCAAGTTATCATCAGCAAAAGCTGCCATGGGCAAACCTTTTACTAGGCTAATGCAATCAATACTATTGCAAGATAGTCCCTTGTAACTGAAGAGAGAGCTCCATGCCATATGATTAGGTTTAATCTTTTGTTGGGGCTCAGATACTGTTACTGGAACCTAGACAACAGTATCAAAATAGAAACCTATTATGGTCAATATTCCCAAACTGACAGTTTGAGGCATGAACCCTTGTAAGAACTCAGATGTAAGCTGGGGTGTTCTGTTAAACTGTGCTTGGCTCTACTGTTTTCTTCTCTTTGTTCTATTTATGTGTGCTCAGTTATGATCTTCTGCCTCTAAACAGCTTCCTTCAAAGATGTTCTTACTATTGTTTCCACTATAACCTATCTCCTGATTGTCATTCTCTATTTGAAAAGGATAATCCTAATTGCCTTTACATAAATTCCCAGGAATCCAAGGCTCCATACTGTGGTTTTCTACCCTCATTATCCTGAGCTGGATATTAATCCAATGATTATATCCTTTCTCTCTACTCTCCACTAATAAAAAATTAACTGTTCTGTGTTTCATCAAAATGGATATTAAATATGGTATATTAAATTCTAAATTAATTCTTTGTACCAATGGTATTAAGGACTTACCTTACACAAGGCATATTCTAGAAAATAAGATGGACAAAATAGGTAAATTTCATGCCTTCAAGGAGCTTACATAATATTGGGGGGCAGAAAATATACAAACAGATTTTCAGTATAATGTCAAGTAACAAATCCTTATGGGAAAACATATAGAACAGTATAAAGTAATAGAGAATAATTGCTGTTGCAGAGACAATGACTACTCAGAGTAGCAAACCAGTCATTTGGTTCCCAGTCCTCACATGGGGTACCACTTGTCATAGAGACAATGAACTACTCAGAGACCAGATTAAATGCATTGAGGGGCTCAGGGGAGGGAACAGTCCTGGTAAGCAGGTCAAAGGACTGAAGCTCCATCCCCAGCCTTACTCAGATTTTTACTAGCAAGTACAAATAATTCAAGGAAGCAGAAAGAAGTTTTCAGGGGGTGAAATAAAGTGCAAGGAACATGCTGACTCCTAATCTCTGTACTGAGAGCCTAAAGATTTTCTGTTGCTAATTCTTATCATGCTGCCTTGCTGTTTCCAGCATGCATTGTTTCCAGTACAGGGTCAAAGAGGCCCCTGGATTCTTGTTCACTCAGGGCTTTCACCCTAGGGTGCTTTGCTTTCTCTGTTATTCTAACTCTGCATATTTTCACAGCATATTCACACAAACTACTATTTAGAACAGGAGTTAATGGTGTCTCCTTGAGTTGATAATATTTGAGTGGAGACCTAAATTTTATGGGCGAGGAATTCATAGGAGGAAAGATAGTTCTGGCAGAAGGAACAACAAATGCAAAGAACAAGTGAATATTAGCAAATGGTTTAATTAGATCCTTGGCATTCTCAAAGGATCATATCAAGACTTTTGTAAATTCAGTTTTTGTGACTATCCCTTATAATCCTTTATAATCTTAAAGCCCTGGAGACCTCACAAGATGGTGGACTATAAAAGTTCATAATAGGAGCAATATTTAAATTTTTAGAAACTTTCTTCTTCCCTACACCTGCCAGATGTGAATAAATTCTGCATCCAATCTGTACTATTTTTGAAATAACTAGAGTTTTCAATGAAACATGCTATTTTCTCCATAATGTGTCTGAAGGATTTTTTTTTTACAGAGACAGAGAGAGAAAGTCAGAGAGAGGGCTAGACAGGGACAGACAGACAGGAATGGAGAGAGATGAGAAGCATCAATCATCAGTTTTTCGTTTTGACACCTTAGTGGTTCGTTGATTGCTTTTTCATATGTGCCTTGACCGTGACCCTTCAGCAGACCGAGTAACCCCTTACTCGAGCCATTGACCTTGGGTCCAAGCTGGTGAGCTTTGCTCAAACCAAATGAGCCCGCACTCAAGCTGGCGACCTCAGGGTCTTGAACCTGGGTCCTTCGCATCCCAGTCCAACGCTCTACCCACTGCGCCACCGCCTGGTCAGGCTGGCTGAAGGATCTTACTGACTGGTCAATGTTATTTTGTTCTGCTTCATTGCATAAAAACACATTGTCTTGACTGCCATTGACAGTCACTTTTAATCAATAAACATTATGAAGAGTGCCATAGTGACAGTCTTGCCACATCTGAACTCCTTTTAAACTAATTATTTTAGCTTTTAATACTTAAGCTCAAAAAGTTTATATTGACTTAAAAAGAGGGCTATGCACACAATTTTATCTTTCTTTTCATTTTCTCTTCCTCTACCTTTTTTTCTCAATGTTTCTTTTTTTCTCCTTTCCACTGATGCCAGGACCACCACTTCTATGTCCTGTGAAATATGCCATTCTTTCTGTTGCTAAAATATCTCATTTGGTTAATCTGTGTCAAAATACCTCCTGCTGGTTATGAATTTTCTAGGGTCTTTCCCTTGGTTACTAGCAATTATGACTGAACAGAATCCTGGGCAATTGCTCTGGATTCAATGATCATATACATGTACATAGCACACTTGGTCCAGTCAGGAGTAATACCCAAAACATTTGTATTGAAGATTTTTGTTTCTATAAGGGAAACGTGTTTTTAGAATTAATTTGGATGATCTCTTTAAGCTGTCATAAGATATTTTTTTTTTTTTGTATTTTTCTGAAGTTGGAAACAGGGAGGCAATCAGACAGACTCCCGCATATGCCTGACCAGGATCCACCCGGCATGCCCACCAGGGGGCATTGCTCTGTTGCAAACAGAGCCATTCTAGCACCTGAGGCAGAGGCCACAGAGCCATCTTCAGTGCCCCAGCCAACTTTGCTCCAATGGAGCCCTGGCTGTGAGAGGGGAAGAGAGAGACAGAGAGGAAGGAGAGGGGGAGGTGTGGAGAAGCAGATGGGCACTTCTCCTGTGTGCCCTAGCTGGGAATCGAACCCGGGACTCCTACACGCCAGGCTGATGCTCTACCACTGAGCAAACTGGCCAGGGCTATAAGATTTTATTTTTAAAGAACTGACAACTAGAATAATGCACATGAATTTTTAATTGTGAAATCTATCTTACTTTTAGCAATAAAGAATCAGGCATTTATCATGCTCTTATGGTGCATTGTCATTCAACCAAATAGCACTTTATAAAGACAAATACTTCCAGAATTAGTTCAAACACTAATTTACAAATGGTTATTCCACAATTTGTTCCATTATTCCTGATTCAGTAGAAATGTGGTTCTCTAATAGAATACAAGTGTGTGTGTGTGTGTGTGTGTGTGTGTGTGTGTGTATATATATATATATATATATATATGAAATTAAAAGTTAAATTATGCTGCATTGTTTTGAATTCAATTTAAATTAATTCATGTATTTATTGTGTATAAGGCAAATTTCCATTATTTCTAACTGTTGTGAAATCTAAATACACTGACAATATTAAAACTAAAACTTGTATGATTATGTTAACTAGTACAATTCTAACAAATTCAATTAAAAATTGAAGGCAAATTATATTAAAAAAATAACATTATAATGAGTTAGTCTCCATGTAGATTTGACACAATATTAGTTTGTTAGAATGTAGGAACTGAGGCTCTCAAAGTGTTTGTGAAACTGCATGATGAAAATTTTATTTAGCATTTGAATGTTTAGAACATTGCCTAAATAAAATTAAGTGACTTGCATGTAATAGGAGTAATTAAGATAAAGGATAACTCTTTTCCTTACAGCTCTCAAAGTATACTCTAATTCTACTTACTTTAACTTTGTTGAGGCCTGGTTTCTAGAATTATCTATATTGATACAAATTCCCTTTTTTTCACTGCCTTTGTGTTTCTAAGGAACTTTATTCATTCTAGTAAAGTACGTAAGATATTCCACAGAATTTATCTATTATAAATTGTTCTTATGCACTAATCTTTGAAATCAGGTTCTCTGTTCTTTTCAGTATCATATATATCCCTTTGCCTACTTCAGTGCTTAGTACCAAATGGGAACTTAGTACATGTTGATGAAATGCATAAATTAACAAATGGATACTTAAGGACAGAATATATGTCACTACAATCTTTCCTTTCAATGTAATATGAAATACTTTCAATGGATGGTATTTTATGATAATTACAATATCGAGCATGCTGGAAAACCTGAAGAACACTTAGTCCCTGAAAATGAAAGATGTCTAGATAAACAAATCAGAAAATCTATACTAATTTTCTCAGTCATAAATCATTTAAACTGACCTTGAAGACATGCCTACTGATATGACTGGAATTGCTATTTCATGCTAATTTATTATTGATTCACATTATTATGAACACCACCAACAAAAAAGCAGAATATATCAAGTTTTGATACCCCTAAAAATCTAATAAAGTATGATACTTTCTTACTCTTGAGACTTTTAAATTACAAATTACATTTCTCTGAAGGACTGTTGGCTTATACAAAATATTCAACTCATTTTGGTAACTTGAGTTGATAAAATCATAATTGGAAAATACTTTGACACCTTTTGTTTAGAGAATTTCACCTGAAATAGGAAGGTATATGCAAACTACTAATGGGAGAAATACTGACCTTTTTCTTCTTTTTTTTGAAAGAGATAGAGAAGACAGAGAGAGGGACATATAGGGGCAGGAGACAGGAAGGGAGAGAAATGAGAAGCATCAATTCTTCATTGCAGCACCTTAGTTGTTCATTGATTGCTTTCTCATGTGTGCCTTGATTGGGGGGGGCTATAGCAGAGCAAGTGACCCTTGCTCAAGCCAGTGACTTGGGCTCAAGCTGGTGAGCCTTGCTCAAACCAGATGAGCCCACACTCAAGGGGTTTTGACCTGGGTCCTCCATGTCCCAGCCTGGTGCTCTATCCACTGTGCCACCACCTGGAATACTGACCATTTTTTAAGAACTACTTATAACAGTTGAAATACCTTTATTTCTGCCAAAGAATATAAAACTACAACCTCAAACTGAAAGTACTGAACTCTCGAAGTCCTTGAAAGTGAATCTGTAGATCAGTGCTCCAGTCTGGTACTTTAAGTCAACATTCAAACCATTTAATTATTTACATTATGCAATGCTCAAATATTATTTCACTATTGTGAATAAACCATAATGGCTCAATTTACTTGAAAATAAAGTTCCCTATAGCAACCCTGTCTTATTGAAAAAAGAGTTAAAATTAACCAGTAACTAGGTATAGGAATTCTGGATTAGTACAAACATGATTCATAATTTTTGAACTAGAATTATTGAACTAGAATTACTTCTTGCCTTGTTTTTTGTTTGTTTGTTTGTTTGTTTTCATTTTTCCGAAGCTGAAAACGGGGAGGCAGTCAGACAGACTCCCACATGCGCCCGACCGGGATCCACCCGGCATGCCCACCAGGGGGCGATGCTTTGCCCCTCTGGGGCATTGCTCTGTTGCATCCAGAGCCTGAGGCAGAGGCCACAGAGCCATCCCCAGTGCCCGGGCCATCTTTGCTCCAATGGAGCCTCGCTGCGGGAGGGAAAGAGAGAGACAGAGAGGAAGGAGAGGGGGAGGGGTGGAGAAGCAAATGGGCGCCTCTCCTGTGTACACTGGCTGGGAATCGAACCCAGGACTCCTGCACGCCAGGCTGATGCTCTACTGCCGAGCCAACTGGCCAGGACCACTTCTTGCCTTGTTAATACTAGTAGTATACAGTAGCTAGATAAAAATGTCCAGATTATAATTTTTATAATAGCATAAATTATAGTAAGCTTACTTTTAAATGAAATATTCCTAAAAGTGGTTAAAAACTGAATTGCAGAATAACTATATTATCTCATAAACAACAGAAACTTTTTACCTTTCCCCAGCAATCCTATAAGAAGATTGCAGGTATAAGCTATGCTTTTCCCCACATATGGTGCCAGGTGAGAAACAAACCACATCTGTTCCTTTCACTTTTTTCTTTCTTTCTTTTTCTTTTTGCAATGGACTAGATTGACATTTTCAACCTTTGTTTTATGAGCATATACACCCTGCAAAATGTCAATATTTATGTGTGAGTGTGAGTGTGTGTGTGTGAGAGAGAGAGAGGGAGAGAGAATATGAAGGAAAAGATCTTTAGTCAAGTAATTTGTGTTCCTCTGGGTTAAAAAAAAAGTGAAATAAGGTTCCCCCAGCCAATAAGTCCAAAAGCTTTAAATGTTTTAGTATATATTCTGAACACTCATGGTTTCAAATACCCAATCTCAAAGGACATTAAATTTCAATAAACATGTTTTTGGAATGCTAGAATAAATAGCAATCACCTCTAAAGGTAGGAACAATTTCTATTTCACTCTTGCATCACTGTTGCTTAGCACAGTGCATGAATTCACTATGGATTGTATATCCTTAAATACATAATGAATGTTATAAGTTTAGATGCATACAACTGTACCTCTTTGTTTACCAATGGCTAGAGCCAAATTGAATGTATACTTTATGAAAAGTACCTCAACATGAAAAATTTAAACTGTGCAAGTGTCAAACATAAGCACAATTCAAATAAAATAGTAACACATTTAGATCTTTTCTTTTAAACACCTATTTGTATAACTAATATTTTGTAACCAAGCTAGATCTTGTAGCTAAATGTCTCAGATTTATTTTGACATCATGGATGCCATTCTTTACTGTAAAAAGGGGAACCCTGGGCCCTGGCCGGTTGGCTCAGTGGTAGAGCGTCGGCCTAGCGTGTGGAGGACCCAGGTTCGATTCCCGGCCAGGGCACACAGGAGAAGCACCCATTTGCTTCTCCACCCCTCCGCCGCGCTTTCCTCTCTGTCTCTCTCTTCCCCTCCCACAGCCAAGGCTCCATTGGAGCAAAGATGGCCCGGGCGCTGGGGATGGCTCTGTGGCCTCTGCCTCAGGCGATAGAGTGGCTCTGGTCGCAACATGGCGACCCCCAGGATGGGCAGATTATCGCCCCCTGGTGGGCAGAGCGTAGCCCCTGGTGGGCGTGCCGGGTGGATCCCGGCCGGGCGCATGCGGGAGTCTGTCTGACTGTCTCTCCCCGTTTCCAGCTTCAGAAAAATGAAAAAAAAAAAAAAATGAAAAAAAAAAAAAAAAAAGGGGGAACCCTGTTAGTTTTTGAAATGGACATTGATCAGAGTAAAAAATGAATGTATGTTGCTGAGAACCTAGGAAGCTTTCTGAGCTGAATCTCATCAAGGAAGCAAAATGTGTCACTCAAGACTCAATTAAGGAGACAAAAATAGAGCAATTGTAAGATGAGCTTTAGTTAATTAATTATAACATATCACAAATCATGTTGGCAAAATAGAAGACGTGAACATGAATTTCAAGTAAAGTAGTTCCAGAAAGAAGTACACATGCATATGTCAGCAACAGAGTTCTTAAACATGCAAAGCTAAAGAGCATATCCCTGGAAGCATCAGGACCACAGTAATGTACAGATACTCTGTGTAGTATTTCAGAACATAAACCTAAAAGTGAGAAGATGTTTCAGACAGGCTCTGATTGTTGCATCATCTGTAGCTCCTTCAACTCCTTAGTTTAGAATTCCTCCTCATGTTCCTTGACAAACTCGTTTACATCACCTTCATCTACCTCCAGACCCATCAATTTTCCAAGGGACACAATCTCCTCCAATGCTTCTACCTTGGTCTTGGTCTCTGGTTCGAATCCTTTGAAGATCCTGTCTGTAACAATAACAGGCCATAACTTTTTCCATGCTGAGTTCAAGGTTCTTCTTATAACCTCTTGCCATGCCAAGTCAATAATGCATAAACATATCATGATGTCATAGTGATCTTTCCAAAACTCTCGAAGGGTTAGATTTGTATTTTCACTCACCTCAAAGCAGCGGCAAACAAGTGCTTTGTTTAAAGCTTTTTAAAGTTGGAAATGACCTGCTGATCCATAGGTTGCAAGATTGAGGTCATGTTGGGTGGGAGGTAGAGGACTTTCATGAATTTGAACTCATTGAGAATGTCATCTTTAAGACCAGGTGGTGGGCTGGAGCATTATCAAGGATTAATAATGCTTTTATCAAGAGTTTATTTTCTTGAAGATATTTCTTCACTATAGGAGCAAAGATGAGATTTACCCATTCAATAAAAAACTGCTGCATAACCCATGCCCTAGCATTGGTGTGCCACATAACTTGCAGTTCTCCTTTAAGAATCTTATGAATTTTAAAGGCTCGAGATTTTCAAAATGATACACTAGCAGGGGCTTTACTTTACAGTCACTGCTAGCATTTGCACACAATGCAAGGGTCAGATGGTTTTTCATGGGTTTATGGCCTGGTAGCTTCTTCTCCTTTGCAGTGATGAAAGTCCTCCAGGGCATTTTTTTCCAAAACAATCCTGTTTTGTCAGGAACAACAGTTGAACACTTGTTGGGGGATGTAGCCTTCCTTTGCAATAAGCACAGCAAAATGTGCGATGTACTCTTCAGCTGCCTAACGTCAGCACTCACAGCTTCACCATGCCTCACCACTGAGTGGATGCCAGATCTCTTGAAATTTTTAAACCAGCTATGACTTGCCTTAAACGTATCTTCTGCTGCCTCTTTTGAGGTTGATGGTTCTTTCTTTTTCAAGTTGCCGTAAATAATACATGCCTTTTTGCATATTACAGTCTCCATCACTGTATCTCCTGCCAGCTCTTTCTCTTTCACCCTCACCAGCAGAAGCTCCTCCATTTCTTCATGGATATTTGTCCTTAATTGGGACAGAATTGTAGTTCCTTTTGCTGGATTTGCACTTTTGATGGCATCCTTTTGTTTAAGGATGGTACAAATTGTAGATGTATTGCGGTCCTATATTTCTTGCTTTACTTCTATTGAGTAAAGCAGAGGTAGTCAACTTTTTTATACCTACCGCCCACTTTTGTATCTCTGTTAGTAGTAAAATTTTCTAACCACCCATTGGTTCCACAGTAATGGTGACTTATAAAGTAGGGAAGTAACTTTACTTTATAAAATTTATATAGCAGAGTTATAACAAGTTAAAGCATATAATAATAATTACATACCAAGTACTTTATGTCAGATTTTCACTAAGTTTGGCAGAATAAATCTTTATAAAACAACTTACTATAGTTAAATCTATCTTTTTATTTATACTTTGGTTGCTCTGCTACCACCTACCATGAAAGCTGGAACGCCCACTAGTGGGTGGTAGGGACCAGGTTGACTACCACTGGAGTAATGCAAGATAAAGTAAAGCAAAATTTACTTTACATCATTCTCTTCTTCTTCTCAGCACTGTCCTTTACACTCACTTTCTTTGGCCCTATGATAGCACACAAAAATAGTTAGTAAAAATGCAAAAATGATGCAAGAACGAGTACAGTGCACAAGATTCGACTTGATTATGTGGGTAACACATGAGAAAGAATGAGATGCTGGTGTTGTGCTGCCAATACAGGACTTGTGTGCCAACATGCCAACTAGTGGCAGCTTCCCGAATCACAACTTGTATCTCAGAATTTCGCTCGGATCTTGAATAAAACTACAGACCAAGTCGCAACTCATATCTTAAAAAATATGTATGTTGGTCTGCTCATATCTGCATATAGATCATGTATCATAGAAATGTATACTTGAAACTTATGTGATCGAATTAATCAATGTTACCCCAATAAATTTAATTTAAAAAGTACAATGGTATAAGGCTTGAGGATAGTTAATGTTAGATTCATAAATTTAGAGACCAGAGAAGGACTTCAGGACAAGTCTCATTTTAACAATGAGGAAACTAAACTACCAAAATTTAAGGGATCACAGTCACATAGCTAGTTAGTGTCATCATTTTTCTGTTTTAAATAGTAATAATTAAGCAAAAATAAATTGATTGTATGCTCTCAGTTATTCACAATTACACAAAGAAGACTGCCTTTTTGTATTATAATCAGCCATTTCTTGTAAGTATATCTTATTTGAGGCAAAGCATCTAGGAAATAAAACATTTCTTGAATGCTTGACTTATATACCTAAAGCTATGAATAATTCTGAGGCCACTATAATACCACCACTACAAGACAGAGTTGGAGGAATATAAATCAACCAATGTTATACTCTCAACTATGTAATAGTTCTTAGGACTATACTTCCTTCTGAAGAATTCATGTATTAACCACATTGTTATAAAAGAGTTTTAGACTTTTAATTTTTACAGTTTGTCCTGACTACAAATTCATTATTGTTCTTTATTAGTATTTATTTATCCTAATTAGAAAATGAAATATAAGTTTGGCAATTAATATTTTGGCAGATAATTACAGAATTTTAGAAATAAAAGTGTTGATACTGTTGTTTTATTATGTCTTATTCTCTAAGTTTGCCCCATATTAATGAAAATATATCTTAGATGTAAACTCCTGAATGAAAAAAACCTTTTCTTTCACTCAATGAATATATATTTTGCAACTATTGTGTAACAGATCTTGAACATCTAGAACCAGGCTAATGTGAGCTCCCTGAAACAAACAAAGAAACTCTCTCTCTCTCTCTCTCTCTCTCTCTCTCTATATATATATATATATATATATATATATATATATATATATATATATATATATATATGTATATATAATTATACACACATACACACAACAGTATACTTTGTATGTAGCAGAAACTCACATATCTGATGAACAAGTAAATAATATGATGGGTTTGATCACCGAAAAATCTAGATTATGAAACTCCGTTTCCCAATTTGACTTGTGATAACTCATCACAGTCACACAGTTCAATATAGTAAATAATTGGTTAATCTTTAGGACACTGGTGATAGTGATGATGAATTTCATTGTTCATGATTAAAAAACAAAATGATTGCTTTTTTTACATGACTATTGAACCCCTTCACCAAATAAATTCAAGGAGAGGCATCCTTCTTAGGTTTAAAACAGTATAGAGTTAAACCAAGTATTTGCTTAAAGTAGGCCTTTTTAGATTTAATCAGTTAGCTAAAGCTTTACAATTAGCAAGACTAGCTTTATCTCAATATATATTATCTTAATTTGTTAATGTTTCAGTTCTTGGGGTTGGAGCAGTGGGATGGAAAGCTATCAAAATTTAAGTACTTTATTATTATTTGAATAAGTAACAATCTAGGAGGCTAAGTGCAATATTGTTGTCATGTACTGGGCTTCATTTTATAGTATAAGGTTACATTCTTCTATCAAATATATATTTATATGCTTAATTTCACCTGAAAATAAGAGTGGTACTTGAGTTAATACAGAATGTAAACCACTGATTACTTCTTACTTGAATATGCAGTTTTTGTTTGGTTCACATGATTCTGAATATAATCATATCTCATGGATTTTATTTCTTACTATAAACTTACCATTTTATAAAAAATATTAATTCAACTTCTAGCTAGTTTACATTATCTACTTTAATCTTGGATTCTCACAAACTCCACATTTTTACCATGATGTGGAGCTCAGTATTAGTCCATAGAAGAAATAAGAAATTCTATGATTCTCCTTATTGTCAAATTGCTAATATTCTCAGATGGTCCTAACCAGTGTTCTTTGGAGTTTTTGTGCAATGAAGGAATGGATGTGACAAACAAGGCCAGTTGTACATGTCTTTCTTACTTATGAGATTTTACTTTAATTTATTTCCTAGTTGTGCATCTTTTCTTTTAGTGCTTCAGTTGGACTGCAACAATACTTCAAGGGTCCTATTCAGAGTCCTGGCTAATAAACCCTTAAAAAGTATTTTTGTTTTTTTTCTTAAGTCATCAGAGAGAGGTTCAGAGATACAGATTGACTTATTTGGCACTGCTTAGCAGGAACAGAGATGATATTTTTCTTAGTTTGATTGAATTAGCATGAAGTACATATTTTCTGTAATGAATCACAGCATCCTTATTACCTGTGACATTGGTTCTCAGTTCTTGAATTCAGCAAAAGAAGAATTCGAGCCAAGGGCCCTAGCATGCTAGCATGAGAAAGTTTATTTAGCAAAGTAAAAGTACCCTTAAAGAGAAGATTTATCAGGCTGCTTAGACTTTCCTTGGCCTTTTAGAAAGAAAGTCACAAAGCAGAAGTGAACCAGCTGGATTGCACAAACTCAGGAAAAATGATACAGAGGCAAAAGAGGGGCCCTTAGAGATAGGTTTTGCTCCCCTAATTGCAAGTCTCATGAAGACCCTTAGAGCTTAGGAGAAAGAAAGTAAAGATTCACGCCTAAAGAAAGAAGTTATGAGCATGCTCCAGAGAAAGTGGGCACTGGGTTCTTTATCTTAAGAGCTTTTATCTTTGCCTGACCAGGTGGTGGCACAGTGGATAGAGCATCAGGCTGCCGTGCAGAGGACCCAGGTACAAAACCGAGAGGTCAATGGCTTGAATGTGGGCTCATCTGGTTTGAGCAAGATTCACCAGCTTGAACTCAAGGTCACTGGCTTGAGCAAGGGGTCATTCTGTCTGCTGTAGCCCTCCCGCCCCCCCCCCCCATCAAGGCACATATGAAAAAGCAATCAATGAACAGTTATAGTGCCACAATGAAGAACTGATGCTTTTCATTTTTCTCCCTTCCTGTCTGTCTGTCCTTCTCTCTGTCTCTCTGTCTCTGTCATACATAAAGAAAAAGTTTTTATCTTTTTTCTAAAGGTGGGAATTTTAGGGAGATCTTAGGGGAGGATCTCAAAAGAATTCACTAGATTTCCAAGTGTGTCCTTCAATATGCAGATGAATCAAATGAGTGTATAGGTCATTTTCTCATCAATTTCACCTTTAAAGAATGTCACTGAAGAGGGACCAAGACCAAGGTGGGTCTGCCCCAGCATGGTCTGAAATGGGTAAGATAAGACCTTGTGATTTATTATCTGGCTGTATATTGTTTGGCTCGTTTGTTCAGATGTCTCAGTTTACCCGTTCCATTTCTACATTTCCCAAGGAATTTTCCTAGCTTTTTTTTTTTAGAGAGAGAGAGAGAGAGAGAGAGAGAGAGAGAGAGAGTCAGAGAGAGGGATAGATAGGGACAAACAGACAGAAAGGGAGAGAGATGAGAAGCATCAATCATTAGTTTTTTGTGCAACACCTTAGTTGTTCATTGATGGTTTTTCATATGTGCCTTGACTGTGGGGCTACAGCAGCCTGAGTAACCCCATGCTCGATCCAGCGACCTTGGGTCCAGGCTGGTGAACTTTGCTCAAACCGAATGAGCCCACGCTCTAGCTGGCGACCTCGGGGTCTCGAACCTGGGTCCTCTGCAACCCAGTCCGACGCTTTATCCACTGCGCCACCGCCTGGTCAGGCTTTCCTAGCTTCTTACTGTCCTGTTTCATTTTTACCTAGTTTAACATCTGAAAGCCACTGTGTCCTTGATAAAGTAAATAAATTAAATAAAGTGCTGATGTGTCTATCGTTTATTCAACAAAGCAATTTGAAATCCCAACTCTTACCATTTTTTTGCCTTTTTTTACTCTGCTATAGACATATCAAGTATTTTCACATTCCAAGGTACTTACACTAGCTGTTCCCTTTTCCTGAAATGACTTTTCACTAGATCTTCCTATGACTTGCTTACTTCTTTTCTTCATGTCTCTGAGGAGGGCACCTCTTCAGAAAGGCCTCTGAACCCTGTCTAAAATGACCTTCAACCCCCACAACATTTTATCTTCATAGTCTATTCTCATAGAACTTATCTGGTATTTGGAAATATGCTACATATTCATGATTATTACTATTCACAACTTTATTAAATTATAAGTTTTATGTGGCCTAAGATATTGCCTAACTTGTTTTCACTATTCCTAAATTCCTTATCTCAGTGCCTGGAACATGGTAGGTGTTGAACAAATACTTTTTGAATAAATGGACAAAATAGTAATTGAAAGCAGTCAATGTGTTTGACATTATTACAAGTTCTAAGGATTCAGAAGTGAATAATATTTACAAAATCCTATCTTTTGTGGAACCTACATTCACAGAGGATTGTTGTGAATGCTCTGATGTGAAATCATGAGAAACATTACTAGATTTGCTGTAGTGGGAATGACAAAGAAGGGCTAGAATGGAAAGTTGTTTAATTGGTAGACTAAATAGACTTTGCTGTTTTTTCAACATTGGAGTGAAAGTCAAGAGAGTCTGGACAAAGTTACAATTGATTTGAAGACTTTCAAACCATTTTGATATTTCTTATCCACTTCCTTGTTTCTTTTTTTTTTCCTCTAAGTATACAGTGCTGTCTTCCTTCTTTTTAACTAATCAAGTATCCTCATTAATGCATTCAGGTCTGCTTTCCTCATTACTATTTAATACTTCAAATTGCCATTTCCTTGCTCTGTTTGAAATCTTTAATTTCTGGAACCCTCAGGATTCAGGAAGTCATATTAACATAAATCTTATCAACATTTGAGATTATCTTATATTTCTTGCAACAAATAGGTTTCAGCACTACCATGTGCTAAACACTAAAGATACATAATTAAACCTGATAGATAAGGTCTGGACCTTTAAGAAGCTCCCCATCAAAGTCAAGTCATTTCCCCAACACAGACAGCATGCAAGTCCTGAGCTTTCATTTTTAAAATTGTATCGAATTTATTGGGGGTAACACTGGTTAACATATAATTATAAAGGCTTCAGGTGCCCAATTCCACAACAAATCTCTGTATACTGTATTGTGTGTTCACACCATGCCAAGTCTTTCTTATAAAGTCCATGCCTTTATAAAAGGTCAAATTACTTATAAGCTTCCTTTCTATTATGCTAAGTGAAATAAGTCAGTCAGAGAAAGACAAGTACCATATGATTTCACTTATATGTAGAGTTTTCTTTCTTATGTAAAGAATGTCTCAGGTAATTGAGTTACTCAGAGTACATTAATGTTTAATCCTCTCCCAACCTAGGTCACCAACTTTATTTACAACAAATATGCTCTCATTCAGTGGTCTCCACCCTGTGTACACAGTCATCTCTCGCCATATCATGGTTCACATTTTGAGGTCTCACTGTATCGCAGATTTTTAAATTTGTATATATCTAATTTTGTATCATGAATTTTTCATTATATCGTGAAATTTTGTGGTATATGGGTATTTTTTATATTTATTATTTTAATTATTTTTGTGGTAAAATAAGCATTTTATAGCTTAAAAAATGGAAAACAATATAAAATCATTAATTAAAATACATTAAAAGAATAGAAATTGAAATAAAATACATAGCATACAGCAGATAAGTAGACAAAGACTTGCACATGTGGAAAACGCAGCTACAGCCACTTCCACTTGAGTTAGTTTACCCACGACAGATCATACATGGCGCACTATTGTATATTCACTGGTGAGTACCCATGTTGAATTTTATATATTGTTAAAATTACCTAAGTTTAAGAGTGTAGAAAGTGTTTAAGAGTATAGGGAGTGTTTATATATAAGAGTGTGGTAAAGGTTAATAACAGTGTGGGAAAGGTTCATAAGACTGTGGGGAAGGTTTATAAAGCCTTAAATATATAAATAATAAATAAATATAAGGTCGCTACTTTGCAGATTTCTGCATATCATGGGTGGTTCTGGAACCTAAACCCCACAAATAGACAACAAATTATTGTATTTCCATCACCACCCTCGCACAAAACAAGGAAGAGGAATCAGCAGCAAAAATAATTTAAACAACATTAATAAACCAACTAACCATCAGAGCAGTGATTTTCTTTGAAGGGCTTAGTTTTATAGCCCTCCTACTTTTTAATATTAAAGGATTGCAATGTTAATCCACACATTGATATTTCAAAGTAAGTCTCATTAATTTTTTGTTCAGGCTTCAGTGAACACCTAGATTGTGTTTTTACCCTACTGTTGACTAATATATGCTGTTTTTAAAAGCTTAGGGAAGACAGGTAATAGCAAATGTTGGAGAGGCTGTGGAGAAAAAGGAACCCTCATTCACTCTTGGTGGGAATGTAAAGTAGTACAACCATTATGGAAGAAAGTATGTGGTTCCTCAAAAAACTGAAAATAGAACTACCTTATGACCCAGCAATCCCTCCACTGGGTATATACCCCCAAAACTCAGAAACATTGATATGTAAAGACACATGCAGCCCCATGTTCATTGCAGCATTGTTCACAGTGGCAGGACATGGAAACAACCAAAAAGCCCGTCAATAGATGACTGGATAAAGAAGATGTGGCACATATACACTATGCAATACTACTCAGCCATAAGAAATGATGACATCGGATCATTTACAGCAAAATGGTGGGATCTTGATAACATTATACAGAGTGAAATAAGTAAATCAGAAAAAAACAAGGACTGCATTATTCCATACATAGGTGGGATATAAAAGTGAGACTAAGAGACATTGATAAGAGTGTGGTGGTTACAGGGGGTAGGGGGAGAGGGAGAGGGAAAGGTGGAGGGGCACAAAAAAAAACTAGATAGAAGGTGACAGAGGACAATCTGACTTTGGGTGATGGGTATGCAACATAATTGAATGACAAGATAACCTGAACATGTTTTCTTTGAATATATGTACCCTGTTTTATTGATGTCACCCCATTAAAAATAAAATTATAAAAAAAAAGCTTAGGGGGCAGTGACTCATTGTTTTATTTCTAAAAAGAAAAAAGGTAAAAAAAAAAAAAAAACACAGGCAATGTCCACAAGCAATAAATATATAAATGTATTTGTCATGTGTAATTTTACCTTAGAAAAAGTAAAGTTATAGTTTATACAAGGTATGTAGAATGTTTTTGAATATTTCACAACTAGCTGAACATGAACATGAATAACTGAAAAACATTTGGTGAAGATCTGGTCATTTTAAACCAATCTGTAAAATACAGACTACTCAGATGGCAGGGCTTTAGGCAGTCATTAAATAATTGTGTGAAATCTAAGATTATACATTCAATATAATTTAAAAATGTATAATTACAATAACAAATAGAAATTAAAATGAGTCTTTGAAAACCTGAGCTTGAAACATTAATTTTCTAGTTTACTCTTGGAGTGATATAAATTTCTGATTGCAAATAATGTTCATGTAAAGCACACAAAAGTATTCAGAAAATTCATATCACACATATAAGAGGCATAGCAATTGATTGGATTAAAGAAAATGAGTGTAGTTTAGAAACAACTACATGTCAAGTATAAAAATATCCTGAATAAAGATCTTCAGCATTTTCCATAAATAAATTTGTTTTCCCTAAGTGGTGACTATGTGATAAAAAATTAGCTCAGGTGTTATTCTACTTTAATGATTAAAAAGACTGTCTTTTTCCTGAGTCTGTGAATTTGATTTTTTAAAACTTCCAAATTTCCAAATAAATTATATCAAAACACCCTTACTTTTAAGTATAATGCATGAACATTAAAATATATGGACTAATAAATTTTCCCTAACTTGGTACCATGTATAAAATCTTTCCAGTTTAAATGACCATGACCAGTATATGAATGAATGTACAAAAGTTGTGATTATCCAAATTTTATATTGTACAAAGTGAAGTAGGATACACAACTTTATTACTACTGTTAAGAATAGCTAACTTTTAGTATTTCCTATGTTCCTGACAATGATCTATGCTCTCTACATCAGTGCATTATTTTATTTCGTTTTGATAAATTTATGATTAATTCAACATTATCATTTACAGATGGAGAAAATTACCATTTTCAGATAAAAAAACTGAGACTCTAAGAAATTAACACTTTACTTAATTTCACACAGTAAATCAGAAAAACAAGACTTGAATTCATATTAGTGTGACTCCAGAACCTGTGAGATCACAGAACTGAGATTCTAACAGTTCATGTTTTCCCATTTTAAGATGCTAATTATATGTAATTTACCCTCAAATTTCAATAAAATACATTCTGCTCAATTAAATATTTTTGAGTGTTTGATATTGTACTACAGGTAAAATGGTGAATAATTTATGGTCCCTGACATGAAAATGATCTATACAGTAGCTTCAGAAGAATGGTAGCAATAAGGATGGAGATAAATAAATGGAATCGAGAGATATTTAGGGGGTAAATAATCAGGACTTGTTGAAAAACTGAAGACAGTGCTAAGAAATAAAAAATTGACTTAGAAAAAAAAGAATAAGTTAGTTGGTAGGGTTGGGGAGAAAACAAGAGATCTGCTTTTAAAGTGTGGAGGGGCATTAATGTAGATATCTAGCAGACAGCTTAAACTCAAGTATAAGTCTTAGAAGAGAGCCGTGGATGAAATATATTCGAAAGAGGAGACATTAAAAAACACACAAAAAAATGGTAAATGATTCCATAGGGATTTATTAGGTTGCTTGAGGACAAGGAGATGAGATGTAGGAAAACACTATATTTAAGAGACAGAAATTGTTCTAGATCCTTACATCTAATTGCCCTCTTAGACATTTCATTTTTCGATATTGCACAGGCATCTCAAATGCAATGTGTAATTTCCACTTTTGGCAATGGTGCATTAGTTTGTTTTGCAGCAACCCTCCTGTTGAGAACATGAGGAAAGGCTAGACAAATATACTTTAAATTATTAGAAAGCTAAGGATGCAGGAAGGACTTGTGGACCAATAGTCCAGCGAAAAGATAGCAAGAGAAGATCTGACATTTGATCCAACTTTTTCCTGAAAGATTCCAAGGCAGAAGTTTCAGCAGTCTTCTGGGGTTGAGAGAACTTACTGAAGTTCAGGGACCCAAAAGAAGGATGAGCACTGATAAAGACTTAAAGTTTTCACCTGACCAGGCAGTGGCACAGTGAACAGAGCATCGGACTGGGATACAGAAGACCCAGGTTCGAGACCCCAAGGTCGCCAGCTTAA
Source organism: Saccopteryx leptura (assembly GCF_036850995.1). Lineage (NCBI taxonomy): Eukaryota > Metazoa > Chordata > Mammalia > Chiroptera > Emballonuridae > Saccopteryx > Saccopteryx leptura. The sequence goes on along the minus strand of NC_089516.1, from coordinate 104,755,331 downwards.
GCATGGGCTCATCTGGTTTGAACAAGGCTCATCAGCTTGGACCCAAGATCGCTGGCTCAAGCAAGGGGTTACTCGGTCTGCTGAAGGCCCTCATTCAAGGCACATATGAGAAAGCAATCAATGAATAACTAAGGTGTCGCAACGAAAAACTGATGATTGATGCTTCTCATCTCTCTCCATTCCCGTCTGTCTGTCCCTAACTATCCCTCTCCCTGACTCTCTCTGTCTCTGAAAAAATAAAAAATAAAAAAAAGATTTAAAGTTTTCATTTAAGAACTGAAAAGAATATATATTAGCCCTAGCGAAATAAATAGACTAGACCTTACAAGGACTAAAGCATAAACTTAAATGATTATATTTATTGATTAGATTAAGGTACTTTGCTCCCAAATTAGAAAATTTGTGCAATGAGCCTTAAATATTTTCTGGAGGATGATAATGTTTAAATTCTAATTTCTATTTATTTTATTCACAATGTCTGGAATTCAATCAACTTTAGTGAGTTAAGAGTCAACCAGATCTGGAATTCAATCTACTTTAGTGAGTTAACAGTCAACCAGAATAGCATATGATGAAAGAAGCCAAGACCATTTATAAATTAGTCTTACAAAAATAAAGAAAAAATGAACATTAATCAGTCCAAATCTCTAGATACAACTATTAATTGAGAGCAGAGATCTATAAAAAATGTTTATCTATTTATTTATTTTTTGTGAGACAAATATTTTATTTTATTTTTTTGGTTTTTAGATTTTTATTGAATTTAATATGGTCATTCTTATAAATAAAATTATATGGTTTTAGTTGTACAATTCCATAATACATTATCTGTATACTGTATTGTGTGTTCACCACCCCAAGTCAAATCTCCTTCCATCACCATTTATCGCCCCTTTAAACTCTCTACCTCCTTCATCCCTCTTTCCCTTTTGTAAAGCTCATACTATTGTCTGTTGAAAGACTTTTATTTTCTTTGCTTAATGCCTTCACCCTTTTTACCCAGCTCCCCAATCCCCATCTCCTCTGAGAGGTGTCAGTCTGTACTCCAGAGCTGAGTCTTTTGTTTCTATTTTTTTTCTTGTTAGTTTATCTCAAAAAAGTAAATAAATAAAGGACCAGAGAGTAAATATTCTAAGTATTATAGACCATACGTGGTCTCTGTTCCATGTTCTTTAAAAAAAAATTCCAATCATTACAAAAGAAAAGAACATTCTTAGTTTATACATCATGCAAAAGCCTGTGGTTGGTCAAATTTGGCCCAAGGCTTTAGTGTACCAACCACTGATTCACACAAAATAGAGGACAGAACATATTAATCTATACCAGACAGAAGGAATCTGCTAAAGCTAGTCTGTGGAAAACTATCCAGAAAAAAATGCTTCTCTTTTCATTGCTATAAAAAAAGTTGTCTAAAATAGAAAAATGAACTTATAGATTAAAATAATTTAAAACACAGTTGTACCTTGACACATGAGCACTTGAAATCACGAGCAATTTGAGAGACAAGCAGTCACTTGTGACATTTTTTGCTTTAAGTCACAAGCAGATAATGGAATCACAAGCTTCCACCACCCTCCACTAGAAGGCTTGCTGAATATTTTGAAAAGGAGGAGGAAACTAACTTCCAATGGAAAGGTTTTTGTTGAAATGGCCTCTTAAGTGAACACGAGGAAAATGTGGTGAAAAAGCCAAAAGTCAGTGAAGAAAATGATGATTGTTTTGGGCAAAAGAGTATGTAAAATTTGTATTTTCTGATTTTGCTCACTTTTATTGTTAAACATGGCTCTGGACAGATGTTTGTGAAATTGCTAATTACCTTCCTGCTTGGGAAGAGCCATTTTTATGCTAATGTCTCCTCCTTCTCCACCAGCATTTTCACCAGATCTTGAAGGTAAATACACTTCATAAACCAGTTTATTTCTTTATATTCTCTCATATATATATATATATATATATATATATATATATATTATATATATATGTATAGAATATATATTATAATATATATGTTTGTTATTTATAAAATACATTTTCTTATTTAAAAGCATATAAAACAAAAAAATTTTGTGTGGTTTTTGGGGGCTAGAATGGATTAATTGCATTCCCATTAATTTAAATGGGGAAATTTGATTTGACACATGAGCAAAAATTGAGTCACAAGCCCGGCCATGAAACAAATTAAACTCATCTGTCAAGTTACCACTCTATATATCTGTCAGTGGCAATGTATAAACATTGTTAACTTTAATTTTATAAATGTTAAAGATATATCTTTATGGCAAATGGAATTTTGGATTCTGACTGGGTATTTTATGATATAAAGTGATTATAGTTAAAATTTAAGTATAATAATCATATTATGATTAAAGTTTTTAAAGTATAATTTCAAAGATAAATTTTGAAATATTTATTAAAGAAATAACATAGTTTCTGGAATTTGCTTCAAAATAGTATGAGATAAGTGGATGAGCTGGATGAGACACTTGACAAAGACTGGAATGCTGATGAGTAAACTCAAATTAATGATATCATTCTATCTAATTTGTATATGTTTAAAATTCATCATAAAACAAAAATTTAAAAGTCATCAAAAATGGAGTGAATCAAATAAAAAAGTAGTAAAAATTTTAGAATAATTAGATACTTTAAAGTGGCTCTCATGAAGATGTTCAGAAATAAATTAAAAATGTAAAATAGTATCAAAGAACTTATAAGTATAAAAATCAAATAATAATTCTAGACTTAGGATACAATAACTGAATTTAGAACTCAGAAGATTAAAATTGTGCTTCTAAGAATGAATTTCAAAACCCATATTTACTTCCTGGAAGACTTAAAAATATAAAATAATGTTTTTAGGCATTAAATATCTGGTAGCACAGAGCAATATTGCTAAGGAACTGGGAAGCAAACAAGAGAACCTAATCACTTTGCCAGTTTACATGATGGAGAGAGATTTCAGGCTGTACTGCATGGAGGGAAAAACTTGGAAAAAGAGTTTATAGAGCCAGAGGGCTGTCTCCTCAATTCTTTAGCCAAGTGCTAATCAGAATATATCCAGAGAGAGAGAGAGAGAAAAAAAAAAAAAAAAAAACAACTAAAAGAAATAGAGTCAACCATTTCTGAAGCTGGGCATACTTTGTGTTTTCACCAACCACAGTGATAATAAAAGCCTCATAGTCCACAGAAATTTGGATAGAATAATCAGAAGGCCATTGCCTCATTAGAGCCAAAGTAAGACCTAGAATAAATGTTGAACTGATTTTCTTAACAAAACTATAAAAAATAAAAGTAAACTTCAAGAAGACTAATTCCCCACTAAACAGTGTTGCAAAAAAATGCTCAAGAATATTCATAGTAATCTCAAAATATTTAGCAATGTACAATCTACAATGTGTAGCATACAGTAAAAAATCACCAAGTAGGCAAAGAAACAGAAAAATAGGATGAAAATGAGAAGAAAAACCAAACAATAGGAACAGACCCAGAAAAACAGATAAAATTAGTAGGCAAGGAAATGAAAAGTTATTATAATATTTTTCAGATATTCAAAAAGATAGATGTTAAGTAGAGTCATGGAAGATAAATAAGAGACCAAATTCAAGAAAAATACAACAATATTTGAGATAAAAATATATTGGATACTATCAACAGGAGATTCAGAACTAGAGAAGAAAATGTTAGTGAACTCAGAGACATAGCAATATAAACTATCCAAAATAAGACACATAAAGAAAAAAAATTACTGAAAATGAACAGAGCATAAGTGAACACTAAGACAATGTATGTGCAATTTTTGTTCCCTCCAAAAAAGAAAGAAAATTTGGGTAGAATAAACAGAAGGCCATTGCCTCAATAGAAAAAAATGAAGATGAAAAAGTTTCTAATATTAATTAAAAATATAAATTCATAGATTCAAGACATTCAACAAATCCTAGCCTTTGCCGGGGGCTCAGTGGATAAAGCATCAGCCCAGCATATGGATGTCCTGGGTTCAATTCCAGGTCAGGTCACACAGAAGAAGTAACCATCATCTTCTCTTCCCTTCTCTCTCCTCTCTCTCTATTCCTCTCCGACAGCCAGTGGCTCTGGTGGCCCCAGGTGATGAGGATTGCTCCATTGGAGAGCACCAGCTTCAGGTGCTAAAATTAGCTCAGTACTTCAGCATTGGGCCCCAGATGGGGTTGCAGGATGGAATCCGGTCAGGGCACATGCAAGAACCTGCCTCACCATCTCCCCTCCTGTCAAAAAAAAAAAAATACATGAAGAGAACTACACCAAGGAATGAGATAACTAAATTACTTAAAAAGGCAAAGGAGAGAAAATCTGAAATGTAACCAAAGACAAAACATACATTATGACCAGAGGAAAGTGTCTGTCAGTGGATGGTGGATTAAAAAGTTGTGGTACATATACACAAGGAAATACTTTGTGGCTGTGAAAAAGAAGGAAATCTTATCTTTTGTGATGTCATGGATGGACTTGGAGACTATTATAGTAAGTGAAATAAGCCAGGCAGAGAAAGACAAATATCATATGACCTCACTTATATGTGGAATCTAATGAACAAAGTGAACTGAGAAACAAAATAGAGGCAGAGATGGGGTCACAGGGATCCGAAGGACAGCTGTCAGAGGGAAGGTGGGTGAGGGGATGGTAACAGAGAACATGAAGGGATTAGTGAAATTATGTATACACAACACAGAGATACAGATAACAGGACAGTAAATCTCAGATGGAAAAGGGGAGGAAGTTAGGGGTAGGTGGCCAAAAAAGGTGTAAATAGGGACAAGGGGAGGTGAGGGTGATATATTCAGTGGGACACTTGAATCTATGTTAAAAAAATAAATTAAAATTTATAAAAAATATATATTTTTTTCTTTTTCTTTTTTCTTTTTTGTATTTTTCTGAAGCTGGAAACGGGGAGAGACAGTCAGACAGACTCCCACATGCGCCCGACCGGGATCCACCCGGCACGCCCACCAGGGGGCGACGCTCTGCCTACCAGGGGGCGATGCTCTGCCCCTCCGAGGCGTCGCTCTGCTGCGACCAGAGCCACTCTAGTGCCTGGGGCAGAGGCCAAGGAGCCATCCCCAGCGCCCAGGCCATCTTTGCTCCAATGGAGCCTTGGCCGCGGGAGGGGAAGAGAGAGACAGAGAGGAAGGAGGGGGGTGGTGGAGAAGCAAATGGGCGCTTCTTCTATGTGCCCTGGCCGGGAATCGAACCCGGGTCCCCCACACACCAGGCCGACGCTCTACCGCTGAGCCAACCGGCCAGGGCCTATAAAAAATATTTGTATTTGGAAAAATGTAGTAGAGAAGACTGGAAATACATCTTTAGAGTACAGAAAGAAAAAATATTATTATCCTAAAGTATTATACTCAAAAATGTCTAAAAATAAAGGTGTAACAAAGACCTTTTTGTGTATGTGACAGAGACAGAGAGAGGGACAGATAGGGACAGACAGACAGGAAGGGAGAGAGATGAGAAGCATCAATTCTTTGTTGCAGTGCCTTAGTTGTTAATTGATTGTTTTCTCATTTGTGCCATGATGGGGTGGGTGGGGGCTACAGCAGAGCAAGTGACACCTTGATCAAGTCAGCAACCTTGCGCTCAAGCCAGTAACCTTGGGCTTCAAGCCAGCGACCATGGGGACATGTCTATGATCCCACACTCAAGCCAGGGACCCCATGCTCAAGCTAGATGAGCCAGAGCTCAAGCCAGTGACCTTGGCATTTTGAACCTGGGTCCTCTGCATCCCAGTCTAATGCTCTATCCACTGAGCCACAGCCTGGTAGGCAACAAAGACTTTCTTCAATAATAAAGTAACCTTAGTTTACTGTAATGTTTTACTTTATATGCTTTTTTAAGTTTTAAAACTATTGAGTCTTTCCTACTAACAGTTTGACACATAAACATTGTATAGCTGTACAAAATAAATTCTTTATATTTTTATTCTATAAGATTGTTTTCTATTTCTTATTCTAGTTTTTAAACTTTTTTGTTAAACACTATCTTTTTGGTAAAAACTAAACTAGAACACATTTGTCTATACATACAGAGGGTTAATCTTATCAACATCACTGTCTTCCACCTGCACATCTTGTCCCAGTGGAAGACCTTCAGTGGCTATAACACACATGGAGTTTCATATCTTATAATAATAATAATGCCTTATGAAATACCTTCTGAAGGACCTGCCTGAGACTCTTTCGAGGAGGAGTAACTCTTTTCAGAATTATGTGCATGGTGGTTTCCTTGCTTTGTTTTTTCTTCTTCTTTTTTTAAAATCATAATTTTGCTTGTAAGTCTACAATGCACCATGAGCATTCCATTTTATTAATTAAAACCTTTTGGCATTGGAGTCCATGTTTTCAAACTTTTTAAGGAGCTTATTGGGGTCTGCAAATTTTCTGCTAAATCTTTCACTGTGACTTTCTTAGGAGTTTTTTTTTTCTTCTTACCTTTAGCTTCCTTTTTTCTTGCCTCTTCTTCAGCTATATTTTCCTGTTCTAGATCCAACAACTACTCATTAGTCAACTCGTCAGAAACCATTACTAGAATCTCTTTTAATGTTATCTTCATCCACAACCAAAGTAAAGTCGTTTCCCATCTCAACCACAGTCTTGTTTATTTTTTCAACTTTTTCATTTTTGAAAATTCTTTTGAAGTCATTGACAAAGCTCTTGTGTGTCCTCTTTCACATGCATTCTTATATCTTTTGATGATATTAACTCAAATCAAGAAAGGGTCCTGATGCAGTATTAGATGTTGTATTCCTTTCATAAGTACATCAGTGTCTTACTCAGTGGCATCAATAGCCTTTACAAAGATGTTCTTCTGGTAGTAGGTCTTAAAAGATGATATAATTCTTTGATCCATTGGTTTGATCAAAGAGGTGATATTTGGAGAGAGAAACACCACTCTGCTATTGGGATAAAGAGCACTGTCAACACTAAGCAAAAGTTTGAAAGCTTTCTTATACTGCAGATAGTACTTCTCCATTTTGTTGGCAAAGAAATTTAGGAGGGTATCCTGGAAAAGGACCTGAGTCATCCGTGACTTCTTGCTGCTCCTGTTGGAATTGGCAGTGTATGTTTATTAATATGCTTGAAGGCCCTGAGGTTCTCACTTTGAAACCCTCACAAAGGGTTTCAATCTGTAGCCTGCAACACTGCCCCAAACAAGACTGTTACCCCAACCTTGAAAGCCTTAAAACCTGGCATTGACTTGGTCTCCTGTTAGGAATCTTTTTTTATCCATATTGAATATTTGTTCTGGCAAGTAATTTTCCTCCTATAATAAGCTTATATAGTTTCCAAAAATTCTTTAGCTGCCTTCTCATTATCACCTAGGCTTACCACATGCTTTCACATTATATAATGAATAACAATTCTTGAATTGTCTAAACCACACAGACATAGCAGTAAATCCAACGGTGTAGTCAAATCCAGCTTTTTCTTTCAACATCACAATCTTACTCTTTCCTTGGCTGTGATGTCATGGTGCTAAGGGATATATGCTTATATGTCAGATCTTCAAACTAAGTCATTAGAAACTTCTCCATGTCTGATAGGCCCTTTTCAAATTTTTGTTACTTTCATTGCCTGCAATGAAGCATGTACTTTAATACCTTCCATAAATTTATTCATGTTCTTCAAGATCATAACTATGGTAGAATGGGACATGCCTGACTAGCAAGCAAGAATCATCACTGATTTTTCACCTTCATAGTCCTTAATAATTTTAATCTCATTTCAATATCAAACATGCAATGTGGCTTCTTACTGGCAACATTATCAATGGATTTTTATGTTTCAGTCCTTGATGAAAAAAACCCACATGAGATTAAATCAAGTACAAGCAAAAATGGTGTAAGGAAGAGATGCAGTAAACACTAGATATATGAGACTGTTACCAGTATAACATGGTATGCCGTTTTACACCAAAGATTTATAAGTAGAAATAGTACACCACAAAAATATAGTATACTAAATACATAAACTAGTAAAATAGTCATTTATTATCATTATCAAGTATTAGGTACTGTACATAATTGTATGTGTTATATTTTTATACAACTGGCAGTAGAGTTTTGTTTATACCAGCATCATCACAAACACATGAGTAATGCACTGCACTACATTGTTATGATTGCTACATACTACTAGGGAATAAAAAATTTTCATCTCCATTATAATCTTATGTGCCACCATCTGATACGTGGTCCTTTTTTGACTAAAACACCATTATGCTTTACAAGACTATATTGCTACAAAGGAGTCTAAATTCAATTGGATCAGTTGGTGAACTAATTTATTTCCAGAATGTTGTTATAAATGAAAAAAAGTCAGACAACAATGGGTGAAGATGAACAGGTGACAATGATCAGTAAAAAAGACAAATAAACCACTATTACCACAGGAAGAGTGCCAAAGGACATATATATTGCTGTACCTTCTTAGCAGAAACATTAGGAAATCCACATAGTGGGGGGAGGAGAAGTTCATATAAAAATACTATAATGCTAAGATTCTCAACAAAATATTAGCAAACCAGATCCTGCAATACATTAAAAAAGCATGTATCATGATCAAGTGGGATTTATTTCAGGGAGGCAAGGCTGGTACAATATTCACAAATCAATTAATATGATTCATTACATAAACAAAAGGAAAGATAAAAATCACATGATGATATCAACAGATGCAGAAAAAGCATTTGAGAAAATCCAGCATGATTTATGTTCAAAACTCTCAGCAAAGTGGATAGGAAACATACCTCAACATACTCAACATAACAAAGGCCATTTATTACAAACCCACAGCCAACATCCTACTCAATGGGCAAAAATTAAAAGCAATCCCTTTAAGATCAGAAACAAGGCAGAGGTGGCTCATTTCAACACTCTTATTCAACATAGTTCTGGAAGTCTTAACCACAGCAATCAGACAAGAAGAAAAAAAAAGTTATCCAAATTGGAAAAGAAGAAGTAAAAGTATTATTGTTTGCTGACGACATGATACTGTACATAGAAAACCCTAAAGTCTCAGTCAAAAAATACCTAGAACTGATCAATGAACTTGACAAGGTGACAGGATATAAAATTAATATTAAAAAACAGTGGCAGTTTTATACACCAACAATAAAATGTCTGAAAGATAAATTAAGAAACAATTTCCTTTACTATTACAAAAAGAAATTGAAATACCTATGAGTAAATTTTAATCAAGGACATAAAAGATTTGTACTCTGAAAATTATAAGACATTGAAGAAAGAAATCAAGGAAGTTACAAACAAGTGGAAGCATATACCATGTTCATGGATAGAAAGAATAAACATCATTAAGTTGTCTATATTACCCAAAGCAATTTATAAATTCAATGTAATTCTTATTAAAATACCAATGGCATACTTCAAAGATATAGAATACATATTTCAAAATTTTATATGGTACCAAAAAAGAACACAAATGGCCTCAGCAATCTTGAAAATGAAGAATAAAGTGGGAAGTATGACACTTACTAATATCAAGTTATACTATAAGGCCACTGTAATCAAAACAAGTTGGTACTGGCATAAGAACTATATACAGATCAATTTAACAGAACAGGGAAGCCAGAAATATACCCACACCCTTATGGTCAATTGATATTTAACAAAGGAGGTAAGCGCATAGAATGGAGTAAAGTCAATCTCTTCAATAAATGGTGTTGAAAAATTTGGATAGGTACGTGCAAAAAAAAAAAAAACAAAAAAAAAAAAACGAACTAGAACACCAACTTACACCATTCACAAAAATAAACTCAAAATGGATAAAAGACTTAAACATAAGTTATGAAAACATAAACATTTTGGAAGAAAACATAGGCAATAAACTCTCTGATATCTCTCGTAGCAATATTTTTGTCAATTTATCTCCAAGGGCAAGTGAAATAAAGGATAAACTAAACAAATGTGACTATATCAAACTAAAGCTTTTGCACAGCAAAAGACACCATGAACAAACTAAAAAGACAACCCACACAATGGGAGAACATAATCACCAACACATCTGATAAGGGATTAATAAACAAAATTTATAAAGAACTTTTAAAACTCAACAGCAGGAAGGTAAAAAAATCCAATTTAAAAATGTATAAAAGAACTGAATAGGCACTTCTCCAAAGAGGACATACAGATGGCCAATAGGCATATGAAAAAATGTTCAACATCACTAATCATTAGAGAAATGCAAATTAAAACCACAACGAGATACCACCTCACACCAGTCAGAATGGTGTTCATTAACAAATCAACACAGAATAAGTGCTGGCGAGGATGTGGAGAAGGGAACTCTCCTGCACTGCTGGTGGAAATGCAGACTGGTGCAGCCACTGTGGAAAACAGTATGGTGTCTTCTCAAAAAATTAAAAATGGAACTGCCTTTTGACCTAGCTATATCATTTTCAGGAATATATCCTAAGAATACAAAATCAGTGATTGAAAAAAAGATATGCACCCCATGTTTATTGCAGAATTGTTTACAACAGCTAAAATCTGGAAACAGCCCAAGTGTCTGTCAGTGGGCGAGTGCATTAAAAAGCTGTGGTACATAAACTATGTGGCCATGAATAAAGAAGGAAATCTTACATTTTGCAATGGCATGCATGGACCTGGAGATTAGTATGCTAAGTGAAATAAACCAGGCAGAGAAAGACAAATACCATTTGATCTCACTTATTTGTTGAATCTAGTGAACAAAGGAAATTGAGGAATGGAATAGAGGCAGAGGAAGGGTCTCAGGGAGCGGAGGGACAAGTGTCAGAGGGAATGGGGATTAGGGGGTGGGATCAGAGTTGAAGGAATTAGTGAAATTATAAATACATAACACAGAGATACAGATAACAGGACAGCAAATCCCAGAGGGAAGTGGGGAGGAAGTTAGAGGGAGGGTGGAAAAGGGGGTATAATGGAGGATACGGGGTTGGGGGGCAAGGGTGTTGTATTAGGTGGAACACTTGAACCCGTGTTAACACAGTAAATTAAAATTAATAAAAATTTAAAAAAGATAAACAATACTATAAATATATCTTACCCTTTCTGTTTTCTCTATAAGTTTTTTAAAAAATGTAACATTGTTCTTTTAGTGAGAGAGAGAGATGAGAAGCACATAAACTCATACTTGCATCACTTTAGTTGTACATTGATTGCTTCTCATAAGTGCTTTGACTGGGGGACTCAAGTAAATCCAGTGATTCCTTGCACATGCCAGTGACCTTGGGCTTAAGCTAGTGACCTTGGACTGCATGCCAGTGACTTTTCAGCTCAAGCCAGTGGCCATGAGATCATGTTGATGAGCCATACTTAAGACAATGACCTCGGGGTTTTAAACCTGGGACCTCAGTGTCTGAGGTCAGTGCTCTATCTATTGTACCACCACCTGTCAGTCAATGTGTAACAATTTTATACAGTATTAATTTTTATAACAATGTATTTTTACATTTGCACCATATATCATGTAATATACAAAACAATAATAACACGGAAAGAGGGAAAAAGGAATAAGGTTATATCAAACTAACATTTCTTTATCTCACTGGAATTAATACAGACCTGAAGTAGACTCAGATAAGATATTTAACTTGACTGACCAAGTGATAGTACAGCATATAGAGCATTGTACTGGGACATGGAAGATTCAAATTCAAAACCCCAAGGTCACTGGCTTGAGAGCAGGCTCATCTGGCTTGACCGTGGGCTCACCAGCTTTAGCATGGGGTTGCAAGGTTGAGCATGTGATCAAAGACATGACCCCATGGTCACTGGCTTGAGCCCAAAGGTCGCTGGCTTGAGATCAAGGCCCCTGGCTTGAGCAAGGGGTCACTCACTCTACTGCTGTCCCCTGGCCAAGGCACATATGAGAAAGCAATCAATGAACAATTGAGGAGATTAAGGAGCCACAACAAAGAATTGATGTTTCTCATCTCTCTCTCTCCCTTCATGTCTGTCTGTCCCTCTCTCTCTCTGTCTGCACAAAAAAGTGTTTAACTTAAATATATAGAAAAATGCACTAAAGAATTTAAAGTGCTACATGAGGGAATGTTAATACAACAAAAAAAAAGTAGTAAAAGAAGACGAGAGAAACAAAAAGACATGAGAGAACAAAAACATATTTAGCACCCAGATCGTGGTTACTAACACAATTTTCCAATAAAAGGAAACAGAATTCCTGAGTATTGGGGCAGAAAACATACAAGTTGAGCTTATAACTCTTTGTACTGCTAGAACATAGGGGATGCTGAGAAAAAAATGAAGAGGAGGTATGCCAAAGTGAAATAGAAGCTCCTGAAGGAGATTTCAATGGTCAAAGCTGACACTATCTGAGCAACAAAAAACTAAACAAAACAAAACAAACAAACAAACAAAAAAAAAAACACCAAAAAAATACTAGCACTGGATTACAATGTTGTATTATTTTACTAAGACTGACATAACACAATATTTCAAACTGTGTGATTTAAACAACAGTAACTTATTTTCTCACAGTTCTGGGTATTAGGCATTCAAGATCAAGGCATTAAAAGGTTCAGTTTCATTTGGGGGCTCACTCTCTGGCTTGTGGATGGCTGTCTTCTTCCTGTGTCTTCACGTTACATTTTTTCTGTGCATGTTTCCACCCTGATGTCTTCCTATATGATATAATTTCTTCTTATGAAAACATCAGTCAGATTAGATTAGAGACCACCTTGGAGGCTTTGTGTTAATTTAATGACCTTTTTAAAATCCCTATCTCCAAATGCAGTCAAATACTGAGGTACTGGGTGGTTAGAGCTTTAACATATGAATTTGGGGGACACAACTCTTTCCATACCAAATGTAAACTATAAATAAATATATATCAGCCCACACTAATGTAAATAAGTGATTTAATAAATTAATAAATAGAGAAGAAACAAATTTCCTAATCTAAAGAATTAAAAACTAATTTTAGAGAGACTTCACTCTAAGGTAGAGGGGACATAATTCTCCATTTTTTTATTGGTTTTAATTTATTGTGTTTACATAGGTTCTAGTGTATAATTCTCCATTTGTTAAGTGTGGGTAACGCTTATTGACTTTATCCCAGAGTGCAGTACACAAAGGAGGAAAACAGGAACTTTACACTAGAGAGACCTGACAAGAATTACTTCCTATAGTTTTTCTTAACACTAAATGGACCTAAATGCATCAAAAAGACTAAATTAATCTAGAAGTACGTTTAAGCAAAAAGGTCTAAGTTCTGTCTGTAGAATAAAAACTATAATATTTGGTGAAAGAAATTGAAGACAAATAAATGAAAGGATATACTGTGCTCATGGATTAGAAGAAATAGCATCATTAAAATGTCCATACTACTTAAAGCTACCTACAGACTCAATGCAACCTCTATGAAGACACCAATAGTATTTTTCATGGAACTAGAACAAATAATCTTAAAATTTATATGGAACAAAAGACTCTAAATAGTCAAAGTATTCTTGAGAAAGAAGTTGGAGATATCACACTCCCTGATTTCAAAGTATACTACAAAGTATTTAATAATCAAAACAATATGGTAATGATACAAAAAACAGACAGACATAGATCAATAGAACAGAATAGAGAAGCTAGAAATAAACCCAAACCTATATGTTCAGTTAATCTATGAACAAGGTGGCAAGAATATATAATGGGATAAAGACAGTCTCTTCAATAAATGGTGTTCAGATTCAATTCTTCCCAAGTAATTTTATGAGGTCAGAATAACTTTGACACCAAAATATGACAAGGCCAATGCATAAAAGCAATCTTACAGGTCTATTTCTGTCAGAAGCATAAGTGCAAAAGTCATAAAATGAAACTAGCATTACATAATAATTATAAGATATTATAAGGTTGGAGTTTTTTCTTTAGGAATACAAGATAGGCTTAACATTTGAAAAGCAATTATTGAAATTCACTACATTAATAGTACAAAGTAAAATACCATATAATGATCTCAATAAATGTAAAAAACAAGTACTGATAAAATTAAAAATCACTTAATGACAAAGGAGTTTTGTTTTGAGTTGGGATTATCTTTAAAACACCCTTTAAAATATATGCATTATATATAAATTTAATGCAATTCCCATCAAAATTCCTATGACATTTTTTAAAGAAATGGAACAAAAAATTATAAGATTTATATGGAACTATAAAAAACCCCAAATGGCCAAAGCAATCCTAAGGAAAAAGAATGAAGCTGGGGGCATTACAATACCTGACTTTAAACTATATTATAGGGCCACAATAATCAACACTGTATGGTATTGGCAGAAAAATAGACACTCAGACCAATGGAACAGAATAGAAAGCCCAGAAATAAAACCACATATATATGGTCAAATAATCTTTGATAAGGGGGCTAACAACACAAAATGGAGAAAAGAAAGCCTCTTCAACAAATGGTGTTGGGAAAACTGGAAAGCCACATGCAAAAGAATGAAACTCGACTACAGCCTGTCCCCGTGTACTAAAATTAATTCAAAATGGATCAAAGACCTAAATATAAGATCTGAAACAATAAAGTACATAGAAGAAGACATAGGTACTAAACTCATGGACCTGGGTTTTAAAGAACATTTTATGAACTTGACTCCAATGGCAAGAGAAGTGAAGGCAAAGGTAAATGAATGGGACTACATCAGAATAAAAAGTTTTTGCTCAGCAAGAGAAACTGATATCAAAATAAACAGACAGCCAACTAAATGGGAACTGATATTTTCAAACAATAGCTCAGATAAGGGCCTAATATCCAAAATTTACAAAGAACTCATAAAACTCAACAACAAACAAACAAACAATCCAATAAAAAAAATGGGAAGAGGACATGAACAGACACTTCTCCCAGGAAGAAATACAAATGGTCAACAGATATATGAAAAGATGCTCAGCTTCATTAGTTATTAGAGAAATGCAAATCAAAACTACAATGAGATACCACCTCACCCCTGTTAGATTAGCTATTATCAACAAGACGGGTAATACCAAATGTTGGAGAGGCTGTGGAGAAAAAGGAACCCTCATACACTGTTGGTGGGAATGTAAAGTAGTACAACCATTATGGAAGAAAGTATGGTGGTTCCTCAAAAAACTGCAAATAGAACTACCTTATGACCCAGCAATCCCTCTACTGGGTATATACCCCAAAACCTCAGAATCATTGATACGTAAAGACACATGTAGCCCCATGTTCATAGCAGCACTGTTCACAGTGGCCAAGACATGGAAACAACCAAAAAACTCTTCAATAGAAGACTGGATAAAGAAGATGTGGCACATATACACTATGGAATACTACTCAGCCATAAGAAATGATGACATCAGATCATTTACAGCAAAATAGTGGGATCTTGATAACATTATATGGAGTGAAATAAGTAAATCAGAAAAAAACAAGAACTACATGATTCCATACATTGGTGGAACATAAAAACGAGACTAAGAGACATGGATAAGAGAGTGGTGGTTACCAGGGGTGGGGGGAGGGAGGACGCAGGAGGGAGGGAGGGAGTTAGGGGGAGGGGGAGGGGCACAGAGAAAACTAGACAGAGGGTGAAGGAGGACAATCTGACTCTGGGTGAGGGGTATGCAACATAATTTAATGACGAGATAACCTAGACATGTTTTCTTTGAATATATGTACCCTGAATTATTAATGTCATCCCATTAACATTAATAAAATTTATAAATATATATATATATGCATTATATACTACGATCAAATTTCTATACTGTTTCTGAAGAATTATCTCCTGAGAATCTGTATTTAAACACAGTTAAACACTCTAGCATAAATTTATTCATTATCTAGAAATGTTTGACATTGAATATGTATTGGATATAATTTTCTATGTATAGTTCAGGTATGATATTTCCCAAATGCAATTATCATCTTTCAATGGAGTCTATTCCCCAAAGATGATAACTTTTCATAGTCTAAAAGAAAATCAATATAGTATAGTTAACCAAAAGATAAAGAGGATTGAGGATTTTATTATAAATAGAGAATAAAAAAATGAGTTACATTATCATTGTGATTTTGAGAGACAAAGGGAAAGTTTGTGCTAAATGCTGTGCAAGTCAGTCAAGCTTTTTCCTTGTTTTCTTCCTTCTAAGGAAATAAATTGCATGAAACACTTTTGTACTGACAGAGATAACTAATTACAGTTTTTTTTTAATTTATTTTTTACAGAGACAGAGAGTGAGTCAGATAGAGGGATAGACAGGGACAGACAGACAGGAATGGAGAGAGACGAGAAGCATCAATCATTAGTTTTTCATTGCGCGTTGCAACACCTTAGTTGTTCATTGATTGCTTTCTCATATGTGCCTTGACCGCGGGCCTTCAGCAGACCGAGTAACCCCTTGCTGGAGCCAGCGATCTTGGGTTCAAGCTGGTGGGCTTTTCCTCAAACCAGATGAGCCCGCACTCAAGCTGGCGACCTCGGGGTCTTGAACCCGGATCCTCTGCATCCCAGTCTGACGCTCCATCCACTGTGCCACCGCCTGGTCAGGCACTAATTACAGTTTTAAGGCCAACAAATGTGTGAAATATTTTCGCCTCTATATTCCAGATGAAAAAACAAAAAGAGGGAGGCTAAGTAAATATTTCAAAATCACAGAGCCAATTAATAGTTAATGTAGGATCAGTCCAGTTCTCTTAAAGCAGTACTTTATAAAAAGTATAGAGTTCATCAATAACCCAGATGACACAAATGATTTTGATAGAACACTAGAAAATAATCAAACTTCCTGATGGAAAATATCCTGGCCAAATTTTCATAATGGAAGAATGATTTTCTGTGGGTTACAAATTTGAATGCAGATGTTGCTGAAAGCAACAAGGGCAATTAGAAAACAACAAAATCAAGTTTGTCGTAAAATTCATTCATATACCAGAAAAACAATATTCTTTTTGTACAATATCAGTGATTGTACATAAAAATGTTTATATACCCAACAGAATCATAAAAAAGCACATTTAATTGGTTAAAAACAAAATAGGCCAGACTGTGTGTATAGATCCAAACATTGAAAATGGTCGCCAACTCCCTGACCAGGTGGTAGCACAGTGGATAGAGCATCAGCCTACTGAGGACCCAGGTTCAAAACCCCAAAGTCACCAGTGCAGGCTCACCAGCTTGAGTGTAGGGTCACCAGCTTGAGCATAGGATCACAGACATGACCCCATGGTCGCTGGCTTGAAGCCCAAGGTCGTTGGCTTGAGCAAGGGGTCACAAGCTCAGCTGGAGCCATGCCTCTCCCCAGCCCTCAATAAAGGCAGGTATGAAAAATCAATGAACAGCTTAAGTGCTGCAACCATGAGTTGATGCTTCTCATCTTTCTACCTTCCTTCCTGTCTGTCCCTGTCTGCCCCTTTCTCACACACAGTAAAAGAAAATTTTAAAAATAAGAAAATGGTAGCCAAAGCTGAACCAGTTTTTAATTCCAAAATGAATCTATAGATTACATACTTCAAGTTGTGAATTAGCCTATGTGAGCTGTGTGACAGCTGTGAAAAGTAATAAAGGCGGAGTCCCAATAAAGAGAAACAGCACTGCATAATCATAGTACAAGAAGTAACAGATATAATAAGATTCATAGAATTTGAAATTATGCTTAACAAAGATAGTGCTATTCTTTTATTTCCATCTCTTTTTAAATATTGAAATGAAATTTAATAAAGTGACATTGATCAATAAAAGTACATAGGTTTCTGATGAACTTAACTATAGCATTGTTGATTGTGTTATGTGCCAATCATGATAGTGTTATTCTATAGTGATTCAGGAATAGGAAAATTTTGTTTTCTTAAATTAACAGGAGGTAAGTGTAGTCCCAAGATAAAGTGATTTCTGTATTTTTTGTTTTACCTAAACTCGTTGAAAGCAATCTCCATATTTTCTCACTCTTATTAGTCTGTGAATCTTATTTTGCTATTCCAAGTCCTAGAAAGAAAAAAGTGTAATTCTTTTTTTTTTACTTCTCAATTTCTGCTGACTATACTTTGTCCTTGAAGACTTGCTTTTCTCAGTCCAGTGGCCAGCCAATTAATTTATACCATAAGTGAAAGAAAATTAATATAAGTTCAAAACATACAAGAACTATATCCTACTCACAGATGTCAAAAAAGTATTTTTCTTAAAACTTTAATGAGAAAAATAATTATTCAACCATAAGCTTAATTGGACAAAATACAGATAACATAATTTACTTCCCAAATTCTAGGATGTCAATCTTTATCTTACAAACAAGCCCTCCTTCATCATTTTTTTCTCTAGCTAGATAAGAGGAACATGAATTTGAAGGTTAAGAAAGGAGAAGATGATGTAAAAAGACATTTCAGATATTTATTTTCTTATTAAGTAGAATATATGTGATTATGTCTCAACAGCACTGTTTTGTTTTGTTTTTCATTTGATCACAGGACTTGATTTCAAAGAAAATTTTATCTATGTCACAACTCCTTATAAATCTAGAAGGTAAGGCATTTTACTGAAGTACTAACTGAGGTAGAAAAGATTAAATAATTGTTAGTTTCTATTGCTCTGTAACAAATTACCAAGAAAACAATATTTTAAAACAACATAAACACATTACCTCACATTTCTATAGGTAAAAAATCTGGGTAGGCTTAGATGGTTTCTTCTCTCCAGCTTTTACAGGCCAGAATCAAGGTGTCAAGCAGCCTGTGCTCTCTCTCATACAACAGCTGCAGGGGAAAATCCTCTCCCACACTCACTTCAGTTGTTGGCAGCTTTCAATTCCACATGGCTGTAAAATGGGCTCACTGTTTCCACGATGGCTATTAGTCAGGGCTTGCTTTTATCTTCTAGAGATCACCTGCATGTCCCTGATGCACTACCTTTTTTAATCTTCAGAGTCAGCAATCATGGGTAGAGTCTTCAACCTTCAGATCTTTCTGATGACTTATTCTTCCTCATCTTTCCTGTGTTCAGTTTAAGAAAATTTTCTGCTTTTAAGTGTTGATGTGATTATATTGGTCCCACACAGATAATCCAGAATAATCTCCCCATGTTAAGACCTGTACACTCAATTGCATATGCAAATTCTTTTGCCACATAAGATAATATAACCACAAATTCTAGGTTTAAGGCTTGGACATTTTTGGGGACTGGTGGTATTTGGCCTATTGTAGTAACCTACTCAAAACTAAACAGGTAGGATATGGTATAGTAAGTAGTTTGTTAAAAATCTAGGGCTCTTCCCATCTAATACATACCTCTTTACACTAAATTTTACTACCCTGTTAGTCATTTTCTTTCCAGGTTATTTAACAAAGGACCAAAAAGTCACCACAGTTATAATGGGAAGTAAATATTATGTCTTCAGAATAAACAATGTTGCTAAAATTGGAAAAAATAAGAAACTTTATTTGGAATTCCAAGAAGCTGAGTCTTCTAAGTAATACATTGTTTCCAAGAAAAAAAATCTGTCATTTCAATCAAAGGTTTGCAATTTTAGCTACAGAAAGTTAGTAGGTAAAAGGAACCTTTTTAAAAGGTAATATATTTTCATGACATGACAAAATACAGATTTAAAAAATTATCTAAGAACAGTCAGGATGTAATAAATAACTTCCAGTCTGATTGGTAGAGTATTTTAAGGAATTTGATCTAGTTGGTCACTCTCATTGTATGAATCCAATGAAGAATCATATTTTGGTTTTCTCTTTCTAATCTTAATTATATTGAAAGTTACACACACACACACACACACACACACACACACACACACACTCCAGAAGTCAGTCTTCCATTTTAAACCTAGTACTTAATTGACCAATAGATCTGAATTCTAGTCTAAGAAGTGCCATTATCTGTGTGATTTCAGTTCAATCAGTTCAACCCTCTGGGTTTCAGTTTCCCACTCTCTCTCTTTTTTTTATTTTATTTAGAAAATTAAATTTAATGGGGTGACATTGATTAATAAGTGTACCTATGATTCTTTAAGTTAAATGGGATGATCTAGATGGCCTTTAATATTCATGATAGTTTTGATTTTTTATTATTCCATCATCTTAAATATTCAAATGAAATATCCTTGGTATCCTATTTATTTCCAAAGTTCTTATTTGTTAAGATAGTCTCTCAGATTCTACTGGCATTTTAGATGAGAGATCTTAAAGACTAAATTTTGAATATTTTAAATTTAAAAATCAATTATATTCAAAGTATTACCCTTGGTCTTATTCCTTTCTTATATACAGTGTGTCCGTAAAGTCATGGTGCACTTTTGACCGGTCACAGGAAAGCAACAAAAGACGATAGAAATGGGAAATCTGCACCAAATAAAAGGAAAATCCTCCCAGTTTCTGTAGGATGATGTGGCAGCATGTGCATATGCACAGATGATGACGTAACACTGTGTATACAGTGGAGCAGCCACGGCCATGCCAGTCAAGATGTGGATGGTACAGAGGAAAGTTCAGTGTGTTCTGTGGCTCGCTAAATTCGAATCCATGACCAAAGTGCAACGTGAATATCGGCACGTTTCTAACAAAGTGCCACCACATAGTAACAACATTACTCGGTGGGATAAGCAGTTGAAGGAAACTGGCAGTTTGGTGGAGAAACCCCGTTCTGGTAGGCCATCAGTCAGTGACGAGTCGCAGGGGGTCTCCAAACTTTTTACACAGGTGTCCAGTTCACTGTCCCTCAGACTGTTGGAGGGCCCCCACATACAGTGCTCCTCTCACTGAACACCAATGAAAGAGGTACTCCTTCTGGAAGTGCTGTAGGGGGCCGGATAAATGGCCTCAGGCAGCTACATGCGGCCCGCGGGCCGTAGTTTGGGGATGCCTGCTAGAGGCTATTATGGGATAGCTACCTAAGGAGCCCTAAAAAATCTGTGCTTGAGCCCACATCGAACTGTACTGAATAGGTATGAAACTGGGTGAGTTTTCCTTTTATTTGGTGCAGATTTCACATTTCTACCGTCTTTTGTTGCTTTCCTGTGACTGGTCAAAAGTGCACCATGACTTTATGGACACACTGTATTTCACAAGGAAGGTGGTTTCTGAACAATGAGGTCTACACTATTTTTAAAGAGCTTTCTCTGGCCAGAAACTTTAACTGGATGGATTACTTTCGAAGGCAACTTAATATTGATTATTCTAACTTTGTTTTTCTATATATTTTAGAAGATGGAAGTAGGTAAAATCATAAGGCTGAAAATACCCAGTATAAAATCTTCCTTCTCCATTTGAAATGCCACTGAAAAATTTGGATCACATATCTAATGGGAAGATGCAATAGGTGATTGGTCATTGGTTTTTTCATTTAGCAATATAGTAAGATGGCTGTGAGAAAGAGCAATAAGATAGTTTTTAGCTGGGGTAGGCTAAACTTCTGAAAACCAAACAACAGGAACAACAAAAAAGTTAACTCTCAAATTTCAGTGGTTTAACAGAGTTGAAGTATATTTCCTTACTTAGTATGTATTGTTGATGTTGATAAGAGTGGAACAATTTCTGCTTCCTCAGTTTTTCAGGAGATTTGTAATCTTTTTTTTTTTTAAATAATTTTATTTTTTTAATGGGGTGACATCAATAAATCAGGATACATATATTCAAAGATAACAAGTCCAGGTTATCTTGTCATTCAATTACGTTGCATACCCATCACCCAAAGTCAGATTGTCCTCTGACACCTTCTATCTTGTTTTCTTTGTGCCCCTCCCCTTCCCCCTTTCCCTCTCCCATTCCCCCCTCCCCCCCCCGTAACCACCACACTCTTATCAATGTCTCTTAGTTTCACTTTTATGTCCCACCTACGTATGGAATAATGCAGTTCCTGGTTTTTTCTGATTTACTTATTTCACTTCGTATCATGTTATCAAGATCCCACCATTTTGCTGTAAATGTTCCGATGTCATCATTTCTTATGGCTGAGTAGTATTTCATAGTGTATATGTGCCACATCTTCTTTATCCAGTCATCTATTGACGGGTTTTTTGGTTGTTTCCATGTCCTGGCCACTGTGAACAATGCTGCAATAAACATGGGGCTGCATGTGTCTTTATGTATCAATGTTTCTGAGTTTTGGGGGTATATACCCAGTAGAGGGATTGCTGGGTCATAAGGTAGTTTTATTTGCAGTTTTTTGAGGAACCACCATACTTTCTTCCATAATGGTTGTACTACTTTACATTCCCACCAACAGTGTATGAGGGTTCCTTTTTCTCCACAGCCTCTCCAATATTTGCTATTACCTGTCTTGTTGATAATAGCTAATCGAACAGGTGTGAGGTGGTATCTCATTGCAGTTTTGATTTGCATTTCTCTAATAGCTAAAGAAGATGAGCATCTTTTCATATATCTGTTGGCCATTTGTATTTCTTCCTGGGAGAAGTGTCTGTTCATATCCTCTTCCCATTTTTTTATTGGATTGTTTGTTTGTTTGTTCTTGGGTTTTATGAGTTCTTTGTATATTTTGAATATTAAGCCCTTATCTGAGCTGTTGTTTGAAAATATCATTTCCCATTTAGTTGGCTTTCTGTTTATTTTGTTATCAGTTTCTCTTGCTGAGCAAAAACTTCTTAGTCTGATGTAGTCCCATTCATTAATTTTTGCCTTCACTTCTCTTGCCATTGGAGTCAAATTCATAAAATGCTCTTTAAAACCCAGGTCCCTGAGTTGAGTACCTATGTCTTCTTCTATGTACTTAATTGTTTCAGGTCTTATGTTTAGATCTTTGATCCATTTTGAGTTAATTTTTGTATAGGGGGACAAACTGTAGTCCAGTTTCATTCTTTTGCATGTGGCTTTCCAGTTTTCCGAGCACCATTTATTGAAGAGGCTTTCTTTTCTCCATTGTGTGTTGTTGGCCCTTTTATCAAAAATTATTTGACTATATATATGTGGTTTTATTTCTGGAATTTCTATTCTGTTCCATTGGTCTGAGTGTCTATTTTTCTGCCAATACCATGCTGTTTTGATTGTCGTGGCCCTATAATAGAGTTTGAAGTCAGGTATTGTAATGCCCCCAGCTTCATTCTTTTTCTTTAGGATTGCTTTGGCTATTTGGCATTTTTTATAATTCCATATAAATCTGATGATTTTTTGCTCCATTTCTTTAAAAAATTTCATTGGAAGTTTGATGGGAATTGCATTAAATTTGTATATTGCTTTGGGTAATATAGCCATCTTGATTATATTTATTCTTCCTAGCCAAGAACAAGGTATATTCTTCCATCTCATTATATCTTTTTCGATTTCCCTTAACAATGGTTTATAGTTTTCATTATATAAGTCCTTTACATTCTTTGTTATGTTTATTTCTAAGTACTTTATTTTTTTTTTGTTGCAATCGTGAAGGGGATTATTCTTTTGAGTTCGTTCTCAATTATTTCATTGTTGGCATATAGAAAGGCTATTGACTTGTGTATGTTAATTTTGTATCCTGCGACCTTACTGTACTGCCTTATTGTTTCTAGTAGTCTTTTTGTGGATTCTTTGGGGTTTTCGATGTATAGGATCATATCATCTGCAAAAAGTGATACCTTTACTTCTTCTTTTCCGATATGGATGCCTTTTATTTCTTTGTCTTGGCTGATTGCTCTGGCTAGAACCTCTAGTACCACATTAAATAAGAGTAGAGAGAGTGGACAACCCTGTCTTGTTCCTGATTTAAGGGGGAAAGACTTCAGTTTAGTGCCATTTAATATGATGTTAGCTGATGGTTTATCATATATGGCCTTTATCATGTTGAGATATTTTCCTTCTATACCCATTTTGTTTAGAGTCTTAAACATAAAATTGTGTTGTATTTTATCGAAAGCCTTTTCTGCGTCTATTGATAAGATCATGTGGTTTTTGTTCTTTGTTTTGTTGATATGGTGTATTACGTTAACCGTTTTTACGTATGTTGAACCATCCTTGAGATTCTGGGATCAATCCCACTTGATCATGATGTATTATTTTTTTAATATGTTGTTGTATTCGATTTGCTAGTATTTTGTTTAGTATTTTAGCATCTGTATTTATTAGAGATATTGGTCTGTAGTTTTCTTTTTTTGTGCCATCCTTGCCTGGTTGTGGTATGAGGGTTATGTTGGCCTCATAAAATGTGTTTGGAAGTATTGCTTCTTCTTCAATTTTTTGGAAGACTTTGAGTAGAATAGGAACCAAGTCTTCTTTGAATGTTTGATAAAATTCACTGGTATAGCCGTCAGGGCCTGTACTTTTACTTTTGGGGAGGTTTTTCATGGTGCTTTCTATTTCTTCTCTACTAATAGGTCTGTTTAGGCTTTCTGCTTCTTCTTGACTCAGTCTAGGAAGGTTGTATTGTTCTAGGAATTTATCCATTTCTTCTAGGTTGTTGAATTTAGTGGCATAAAGTTTTTCATAGTATTCTACAATAATTCTTTGTATATCTACGGTGTCCGTGGTGATTTCTCCTCTTTCATTTTGGATTTTGTTTATATGAGTTCTTTCTCTTTTTTCCTTGGTAAGTCTTGCCAAGGGTTTGTCAATTTTGTTGATCTTTTCAAAGAACCAGCTCTTTGTTCTATTAATTTTTTCTATAGTTTTTCTGTTCTCTAATTCATTTATTTCTGCTCTGATTTTTATTATCTCCTTTCTTTGGCTGGTTTTGGGTTTTCTTTGTTCTTCTTTTTCTAGTTTCTTAAGGTGTGAAGTTAAGTGATTCACTTGGGCTCTCTCTTGTTTGTTCATATATGCCTGAAGTGATATGAACTTCCCTCTTATCACTGCTTTTGCTGCATCCCATAGATTCTGATATGTCGTATTGTCATTTTCATTAGTCTGTATATATCTTTTGATCTCTGCACTTATTTCTTCTTTGACCCATTCATTTTTTAAAAGTATGTTGTTTAGTTTCCACATTTTTGTGGGATTTTTTTCCTCTTTTTTGCAGTTGAATACTAGTTTCAAGGCTTTATGATCAGAAAATATGCTTGGTACAACTTCAATTTTTCTGAATTTGCTGATGTTGTTTTTGTGGCCCAACATATGGTCAATTCTTGAGAATGATCCTTGTACACTGGAGAAAAATGTATACTCAGTCACTTTGGGATGAAATGTCCTGTAGATGTCTATCATATCCAGGTGCTCTAGTGTTTTGTTTAAGGCCACTATGTCTTTGTTGATTCTCTGGATGACCGATCTAGAACCGTCAGCGGTGTACTGAGGTCTCCAAGTATGATTGTGTTTTTGTCAGTTTTTGTTTTAAGATCAATAAGTAGCTTTCTTATATATTTTGGTGCTCCTTGGTTTGGTGCATATATATTAAGAATTGTTATGTCTTCTTGATTCAGTGTCCCCTTAGCCATTATGAAATGGCCATTTTTGTCTCTGAGTACTTTTCTTGTCTTGTAGTCAGCATTATCCGATATGAGTATTGTTACTCCTGCTTTTTTTTGGATGTTATTTGCTTGGAGTATTGTTTCACTTTGAATTTGTTTTTATCCTTGTTACTTAGATGAGTTTCCTGTAGGCAGCATACAGTTGGATTTTCTTTTTTAATCCATTCTGCTACTCTGTGCCTTTTTATTGGTGAGTTTAATCCGTTTACATTTAGTGTAATTATTGACACTTGTGAGTTCCCTATTGCCATTTTATAGATTGCTTTCTGTTAGTTTTGTGCCTTGTTTGATTCTTCTCTTTCGTTTTTCTATCTTTTGTTTTTATTTGGTTGTATTCCATACATCTTTCCTCTGTTGCTATCTTTTTTATCTCATGTGCTTCTGTGGTGGTTTTTTCAATGGTGGTTACCTTTGAGTAATGAAAAGGGTCCCTACCCTGTTCATTGTAGCGAACTATTTTGTGAGTACTTTTGCACTCCATCGTCCTTTGCTACTGTTAATCTCCATCTACTCCCCCTCTTTCTTTTTGTTGTTGTCACAGTTTAAATTTGGTTTTATTGTGTTCTTCTTGGAGCTTTTACTTGTGGCTCTGTTTTTTTTTTTGTTCTTTGTATCTGATTGGAGAACCCCCTTTAGTAATTCCTGGAGTGGGGGTTTTCTGATGGTAAATTCCCTCATCTTTTCTGTATCTGTGATTGTTTTTATTTCTCCTTCATATTTGAAGGATAGCTTTGATGGGTATAGTATTCATGGCTGAAAGTTCCTCTCTTTCAGGACTTTAAATATTGGGGTTCACTCTCTTCTAGCTTGTAGAGTTTCTGCT
The DNA here is from genome assembly GCF_036850995.1 of Saccopteryx leptura. Lineage (NCBI taxonomy): Eukaryota > Metazoa > Chordata > Mammalia > Chiroptera > Emballonuridae > Saccopteryx > Saccopteryx leptura. The sequence goes on along the minus strand of NC_089516.1, from coordinate 104,729,115 downwards.
GAGAAATCTGATGATAATCTAATGGGCCTTCCTTTATATGTTGTATTCTTCTTTTCCCTGGCTGCCTTGAGAATTTTTTCTTTGCTGTTGGTTTGTGTCAATTTCATTATGATATGCCTTGGAGTAGGTTTGTTGGGGTTAAGAAAACTTGGAGTTCTGTTTGCTTTTTGAACTTGAGGCTTTAGTTATTTCCATAGGCTTGGGAAGTTCTACCTATTATTTGTTTGAGTATGTTCTCCATTCCATTTTCTCTCTCTTCTCCCTCTGATATACCTATTATTCTTATGTTATTCTTTCTGATGGAGTCAGATAATTCTTGTAGGGCTATGTCATTTTTTTTTAATTTTTGAGTCTCTTTCTTCTTCTCTCTGTTGTGCCTCAAGTTGCTTGTCTTCTATTTCACTAATCCTCTCTTCTATCTGACCTGTTCTATTAGCTAAGCTTGTTTCTTCGTTTTTCAGCTCGTGAATTGAGTTTTTCATTTCTGTTTGATTTGTTTTTATAGTTTCAATTTCCTTGGACATATATTCTTTGTGTTCATTAAGTTGTTTTCTGCACTCCCTAAATTGCCTTTCTGTGTTTTCTTGTATACCTCGGAGGATTTTTAGGATTTCTATCTTGAATTCTCTGTCATTTAGCTCCAAGGTTTCCAATATATTAAATTTTTTCTCCATAGATTTTTCCTCATCTAGCTGTGTTACCTCTCTTTCTTTTGTATCCATGATATTCGATTTTCTCTTCCTTAATGACATCTGAGGGTGGTTTTGTTGATAGTATTAATGAGATTTAATAAAGAATAATAAGTTAAAAAAATAAAAAGTCAAAAAGAGTTGTTTTTTTTAAAAAAAAATTAATAATGCAATAAAGAAAAATAAAATAAAATAAAAATTTTAAAAAAAGGAAATTATTCCCCCCCCCTCCTTTTTTCCTCTCCTCTCCTCTCCCCTCTTTCTTGAGAAAATCTTGTGGTGAACTGTGAATTATAATAAACAATGCCTGTAATGGAGGGCCTGAATTGGGGAAAAGTAATAAAGGGGCAAAAAAAAAAGAAAAAAGAAGAAAAAAAAAAAGAAAACAGAAGGGGGTATGGACCCACAAAAAGCAAATAAGGAAAAAATTTGGGTCAAGAATAAAATGATTTGCTTTTAGGTGTTGGTTGACTAAGAGTTATGATGAGAGGAATATGAGGAAAACAGAAAAATGGGGGGACAAATTAAAAAATTACTATTGTATTTAGTGGAACAAGAACTAGATAAAATGGAGAGCCAGGGATGGGAGCACTGCTAGTGAGTTAAAAAGGTGAAGTAAAAAACCCCCAAAATGCCACAAACATAAGTTTGAGTCCCAGATAAGATAATTTGTTTGTTATTGAGGTTTGAATGCGAGGAGATGTAAAGGAGAAAGGAAGAAACTAATATAGATGGAGAAAAGAAAGAGAGAGAGAGAAAAAAAGAGGGAACCACTAAAAAAGAAAAAAGAAAAAAAAGAGCAGAGAGAGAGAGAGAGAGAGAGAGAGAGTTAAGGGTTTTGGAGTGCAACCCTCATAGAGAGAAAGGAAGAGGAGAGAAAAGATAATGGGAGATGTAACACTTATGGGTAGTGTAGTTCAAGGAGAGGAGAGAGTAAGACTGACAGAGAGTTAATCGGCCAAATTGGAGGAGGAAAAAAAATATCAAGAATGAAGATAAGAGAAACAAACGAACAAATATAATAAAATGGGATAGGTTATAAAGTCTGCAGATTATTCTTGATTTTGAGAGGTTATCTTCTTGCTTTTTCTTTTCTCTCCCTCTTCCTGGTCGGTGAATTTGTACCCCGGGTTCTGCCCCTTTGGCACGCTCAGGTAGAGGTTTGCAGTTGATAAATCTCTATGGCAATGTCATGTATTGTGCTTTAGTCTCGTTGGCAGTCGAGGCTCATTATCATTTATAGGCTCCGACAGTGAGAGAGTCCGTGTTCCTGGAGCCTTTCTCCTAGTCTTTCCTTCTTCAATTAGTAGCCTGATAATCCAGCTATGGAGTTGCTGCTGCCTCTGCCTGGATAGTAAGAGGCTCAAAGAGCTGGCAACTCCCCACTCTGTTTCCACTCAGCACAGGGCTCTGGGTAAGGCTCAGTCAGTCAGAGCTGCTAGCATAATCAGGCGGGGTTTCCACCCACTCAAAGACCTCTGGCTCTGCCACTCTGTCTGGTAACACAGGTGGGCACCCACTTCTGGGGTGCTTGGAGGAAACTCTCGCTCACTATCTGCGCGCACAGACCAGGATATCCGGCCAGCAGTCTCATGCTCTGAGTGAAACCCCCAACCGCATGGAAAAGTTGCAGCGTTGGAATTGGCTTTCACTCCTTCCCCGTGCGCCGCTTTTGCAAGGCACTGGGGCGGCCTGAGATTCCACTTTGGCCCACACAAAGGCCCCTGACTCTGCCCCTCTGTGCGATAACACGGGCGCGCACTGCCGAGGCACTCAGAGGAATCTCTCACTCACTATCTGCGCGCACAGACCAGGATATGAGGCCGGCCGCATTTCCCTCTGAGTGAAACCCCCACCAGCATGGAAAATTTCCACCGTTGGAATTAGTTCTCGCTTCCTCCCGTGCGCGGCTTTCCCAGGGCGCTGGGCCTGCCCAGAGATTCTGCTTTCAGCCCACAGAAAGGCCTCTGACTCTGCCTCTCTGTGGGGTAACACGGGCATCCACTCCCGGGGCTTAGGAAGAAATCTCTCGCCCACTAACTGCGCGTGCACCGATCAGGAGATCGGGTAAAATGGCTGCCCCACTTGTCTTTCTTTGTTTGGGTTTGGCGCGAGTGTTAGCTTGTATTGCCCGGGTTGCTACAGGATCAGTTTTTCCTCGGCTTGGATCTCCGTGCCACAGCCTGGTTCGGCCATTTGTGGCGCCGCCTGGATCTATTCACCCCCTTTGCCCGCCTCAGTTTCTATATTCACAGTTACCAGAGAAAGCCGCCCTGTTTAGGTTAGTGAGGAAGGCGGAGCATTTCTTATTCCCTTTTTCCTTCGGGGTTTGGTTATATATTTAGCCAATTTTTCACTCAACCATACCTTCGGGTGTATTGTGAAGCATCTGGAGGCTCCAAGGATAGGTTTTTCTGTTTCTGGTTGAAGATCTTGTTGAGTTTTGGGGGAGATTTATCGGTATCGCTTACTACCCCGCCATTACTCTGATGTCATCTCTCGAGATTTGTAATCTTTGATAGAATATTTTTAAGGTCATCCTTTGAGATAATATATAACCAGCACATTAAGAAAGAACATGAAGGACAGAAAATAGATTTTAATGGGTCATGCTTGAAAGTATTTTTAGTTATGTCCTTCTAAATATCTCTGTCTATAAACTATCCATATGGCCACATTTAACTGCAATGTGGTTTGAGAAATGAAATCCAGTCATGTGCCCTGAAGGAGAAGGCCTTCAATTAATTAAATGAGGTTGATCCACGTTATTGAGGATAATCTCCCTTACTTAAAGTAACTATACAGGTTAACCACATCCACAAAATACCTTTACAGCAACACTCAGATTATTGTTTAAAAAACTGGGTACAATAGCCTAGCCAAGTTGACACCCAAAGCTAACCATCACAGTATCTATTTGAGGAATATTTGAAATACAAAAATTTATTTATTTCCTAATATCTAAAATAAATCTCTCAAAAATAATACCTGGATTGACTGTAAATAAAATAAATAAAATAAAGGATTGACTTTCTATAGACAATTATCAAGCAAAGAAAAGCTAATTGGTTCCCAATGATTATTATTTTTAAGACTTTTGATGTAAAATCTTAACAGTAAATCATGGTCAGTCCACTTACAGATGTCAAGCTGCTTAAGAAGAGAATTCTGGACTAAAAGCCAGCCAAAATATATATCAGGAAGGAGTACAACCAAAAATATGCTTCATGCCCTATACTTAAACTCTTTAGCCAAATACATAATTTGATCCCTAATATAAGAAGATAAAAATCTCAATAAATACAACAAAGTCTAAATGATATTTTAAAAAACACCAATATTATATTAGTAATGTGTAAAAATTATGACTCAACCTTGGGGATCATTACACTTAATTTAGCTATGCTCACTAGTGCTTTTAAAGTGATTTATATTTGATGAGGTATATTAAATCATGTTACACTGAATGAGTCCACTTATACCTAAAAACATAGGAAGACTATAACAGCAAAAAAAAAAAGAGAGTCATATTTGAGGGAACTCTAAAGTTTACTATCAAAGGATTAAACATATGATTCATTTGTCACCATTATCACTTATGTTGACCATACTCTTAAGGTTAATTCTTCCTTCCACTTTGTCTTTAGAGACTCAGCTTTCAAAGTTACACAGAGAGAACACACAATGGTTAAAATAAAAAGGAACAAAAATCAAGAATGGAAGAAGCTAGTTTTAGTAAACAGATAGGTCAGTGACAATTATCTTCAACTCTTTTCCATGGTTGATAATGCTTTTATCCCTGAGGCTGAAATGGTGACATGGCTGAATGTTTGTGTTCCTTCAAAATTCATACTTTGAAACCATTATATCTAAAGTGATGATATTTGGAGATGGGTCATTTAGGATGTAATTAGGTCATGACTCAGATTAGTATCCTTGTAAGAAAAAAACAGAAGACTCTTTCTCTTTCTATCCCCATGAACCATTTCTAACTCTTACTCTCTGCTCCCCTCCATTCCTGCCATGTAAGGGCATTATAAGAGATGATCATTTTCAAACCAGGAAGAGGGCTCTCACCAGACATCCAATCTGCCAGAACCTTAATCTTGGAAATCTCATCCTCCAAATTGTGAGAAATAAATTTTGTTCTTTAAGTTATTCAGTTTACAGTAATTTGTTGTAGCATCCCAGAAGGGGATATGACTGTAATGGGCAAAATCTTAACTGATTAATGAAAGTGACACCACTTATAACACAGATGATGACTAAGCTACTTTCATAGAAACCTAAACTATAATCCTTCTAGTAAATTACTCACAATCTGTCTGTGACTTTGTCCTCTGGTGACTCTCAACCTACAAAATACCTTTATAGCAGTTTTTTTTTTATTTGTTATTCTTAACTTAAACAGATTAGCAGTCATAAATTTGGTAATTTAAAAATTCCATGAAACTGACTCTGAAGAGAACATTTTAAATATTTCTAAGTGGATTTTTAAAAATCTCAATGACCCTGAATATATTTAGCCTTTACCTATTGCAAATGTCCTGACTATATCTCGTCTATATAAATTAGCTTGCAGTTCAAGTTTGATATATTTTTCTTTTTAATGAGATTTAAAAGTTGTTTTTATCCTCTATAAGCAGAAAAAACCTTAAAGAGTATAACTGAAGTAAAGACAAAAGAAAATTTTAAAAAGACATAAAGAAATGAAAAAGTGTCATAGGAAACCTTTAGATGAAAAACTGTTAACTTACATCTGTTAATAGAATAGTTTGCATTTTAATGATATAGTACTTTAGAAAACCCAGGAAGACCTTTCTGTTCCTGAACATAATGGTCTCTTATTTTGTATTTCTTATAATAAATCACCTAAGGATTTCTTTAAAAACAAATTTGGAATTCATATAGATAAAAGAAATGATCACCATATTTGGGATCATTAGGAAAGTTTAATTACTTTACTAGATAGCATATAGTAATCAGGCTGGTTTTCTCAAAAAATCAATATTAGACTTTGGGGTTGTCAAAATATTAATATTGTTATCATAATTTCAAACAATCAAAATAGGCATAACACCACCTGCTTTTATCATATACTTTCCTTATATCTGATACCTCAAAGATATTATACAATCTTAGTATCTTTGCCAAGGCTGATTGGAGAGAAGAAGGTTTACCTACAGGACTTGCAAACTTAAAAAAAAAATGCGTATTGAAGATGGGAAAAGGATGCAAACACAGGTTATATTACATTAATATTAATCGTTTTAGGGTGCTGTTTATACTTTGCAGTGGTTAATTTTATGTGTAACTTTGACTGGGCCACAGGGTATCCAAATATTTGGTTAAACATTATTTCTGGATGTGTCTGTGAGGGTGTTTCTGAAGATTAACATTTCAATCAATAGACTGAGTAAAGCAGATTGTCCTCCCTAATGTGGTCAGGTTTTATCCATTCCAGTGAAAGCGTGAATTAAATATAAGTCTGAATAAGAAAGAATTCTCTCTCTCACTGTCTTTGAGTTGGGATATTGATCTTCTTCTGCCTTCAGACTTGTGTTAGGTTAGAATATACACCATCAGCTCTCTTGTGTTTTAGGACTATCGACTCAAACTAGAAGTATACTGCTGTTTTTCATGGGTCTGGATTTTTCAGCCTTCATATTTCAGTAAGCAAATCTTTATAATAGGTCATATCCTCAACATAATATCACATATGACTGAAATACTGAGGAACACCTTCAAGTCTTCTCTGGCAAATATATTCTCTGTTAAGCCCATAATCAGCATAGCATTAAAATATGCCATCAAAGAAAAAAGCAGCATTTCCTGGAGGCAACAGAAACACCAAATTTAATACCTTTATTTGGAATACGTGCAATAAGTAACAATCATCACTTGAGCATTGGCAACCACATTTTCAATCGTGAGTCTGTGAAAACTTCCTTTCCAGTAAAAGCACCAAAAATTCATCTGATTGGCTATACTGTTTTGTACTTGTATTATTCACAAAGCATGTTTTTTATAGTGTCAGACTTCATTTTCACCTTTTAGTGCCTGCTAAAATTTAGTCCATCCTAGTAGCACAGTGAATGTGTGGGAAAAGATTAGAGGCATCACAATTTATCAACCGTTCAAGTTCTACTCCCTTCCCCTCCTGTGAAATGAGAAAAATATATTCCTAAATTTTAAGATTAAATCACTCATTTGCCTTTATATGCTCTTAATTTCTTGGAACATAAAAGAAAATTTACTGATAACTCTTGCTATAAACCATCTTTCTTAAAATTATATATGTTTTGGATTCTAATTCCTGACTTGCCTCAACTGTTTCTTACTCAAAATGTTTTAGCCTTCCCTTCACAGTAAGGAATGTTCTTATCTTTGAGAGAATCACATTTTCATTTACAATCACAGATACTACCTATACCAACCTTATATTTGGCATTGTGATCTTGAAAGAAAGATATACACTCTTCACATTTTTGGCAAAAAAATATTTTGAAATAATTTTTTGGAATACACATTTTTCAATTTGTGGTACACTGACATAAGTCAACTTTTATATCACACTGTTGGCTATTTATTAGGGTAATATCAGGAAATACTTTGCTCGAACCCTGAGAACAGGACAGATTTCATATACTTCATCATGCAAAGAATGACCTAGATACCAGGTGATAGTGGGTTTTCTGATAATTCCTTGATTTCATTCAAATGGATTTCAAAAGGCATTCTTTTTAGATGGCCTTCCATTTTGCACTTTACTACACATACTTAGATTTGTAAGTAGAGAATTAGATCAACCATTTGCAACTTAATTAGAACTTTCTAATGTTTAAATTGATTATTGGATCTTTTGCAACATTCATATTCTGTGCGCTATAGGCCTTGCTGTCAAAATTGTGTTTTGACATGGGGATAATTTATACTTGTCCAACTCAGGAATGTTTTTACTTTAAGCAACCATGCTCATCTCCTACAGAAAGATGCCAATTAATTATACTGATGGCAAAAAGAACCCCAACAAAACAAAACATATTACTACATAGCTCAGTATACTTCCTATGCTGTCCCTTAGTTCTATTTTTATTTGTGTCTGGTTTTTCAAACAAATAAATGCAATCATACAAATTATTTTGCATGAAAGTCAATTATTATTTCACCATGGAATAAAAATGATCAACTGTTGACCTTTAATTTTGCCTCTGATACTAAAGAGCTTGTGACCCTGAGTAGGTCTTTTCCATCCTGTAAGCTACATTTTCCTTGTCTTGGACTAAGTTGAGTTTATTAAGAGACATGGCTATGAATCCACCCTTCATGGATTATATCTTGTCTCTGATATTTAACACATGTTCAACCATGGGTAAGATACTTATGTTTGCCACAGTAGAGATAATTAGCCTACATTACAAGTTGCTGGGATGATTAAGTGAATTTAAGGCAAATAAATTTGAACACTGTTTTGCACTTGGAAAATGTTCACCAAATTTTAGTGATAATATACAAAATTAAGCCATTGGACTAGGTAAGATTTATAAAGTTGTCTAGTTCCACAGTTCTGTTTCTGTGACTGTGTATTATAAGCTAGTTAAGAACAGGGCCTGTGTAAAATTATTATCCCAAAGTATTAAGCACAGCATTTTCCATATAGTGCATACTCAAAAATGTTTGGTGAAAGGCTCCACTGGAGCAAAGATGGCCCGGGCGCTGGGGATGGCTCCTTGGCCTCTGCCCCAGGTGCTAGAGTGGCTCTGGTCTCAGCAGAGTGATGCCCCGGAGGGGCAGAGCATCGCCCCCTGGTGGGCAAAGCGTCACCCCTGGTGGGCGTGCCGGGTGAATCCCGGTCGGGCGCATGCGGGAGTCTGTCTGACTGTCTCTCCCCGTTTCCAGCTTCAGAAAAATACAAAAAATAAAGTTTGGTGAATTAAATAAAGTAATAAAAATACCTATATTAAAGCAAAAAGATCTTTTTATATCTACTATTGTCAGGTAATATTCACCTAGTGGTTTTTCAAAAATATTAAATTTTTAAAGTTTTTAAAAGCATCACTACCAATTAAGACAAACTTTGAATTTGTTGACAGATCTTCAAATTTCATACTCCAATATGGAAATCATTATTCTATCATAAGTAGAAGTTAAATTGTCTGAGAAGCAGGGCACTTTTAAAATCCATCACTTAAAAAAAGTGATAAGTATATTCCATAACTTTAGACAGTTCAAAATTGAAAGCAAAGTACACTTGCTTACAATGTCAATAGATGGAAAGCATGACACATGAAGTTTTCTTTGCCATTCAGAGCCTCCTCCTGTTGATATGAAGTGTCTTAGTGTTCTCTTAAAAATTTAAAAATTGGATGCTACACAAAAATGTTTCATACCAAGACTTCCTTTCTTTACTCCCATCATAACTAATACATAACTTTCATGGTAATTACTGCATATATTATAATGATTTTTATATGTAATTTTCTCTTTAATGGACTATTAGCTTTTTTTGGAGCAATGAGTTTGTATTCCTGATCTTTGTATCCCCAGTGTTTACTTCATTTCCTGACATATAGTACATTCTTAATACATGTTTATGAAAGAAATAATTGAAGAGCCAAATGGAAAGATAAAAGAGTGAATAAACTCACCATAACCTGACCAGGCAGTGGTGCAGTGGATAGAGCATTGGACTGGGATGCAGAGGACCCAGGTTCGAGACCCCAAGGTTGCCAGCTTGAGTGCATGCTTATCTGGCTTGAGCAAAAAGCTCACCACCTTGGACCCAAGGTCTCTGGCTTGAGCAAGGGGTTACTCGGTCTGCTGAAGGCCCATGGTCAGGGCACATATGAGAAAGCAATCAATGAACAACTAAGGTGTCTCAATGAAAAACTGACGATTGATGCTTCTCATCTCTCTCTGTTCCTGTCTGTCTGTCCCTATCTATCCCTCTTTCTGACTCTCTCTCTATCCCTGAAAAAAAAACACCTCACCATAAACTTTTTGTGTTTCTCAGAGTTAAGAAATCCCACTGAAGAAAAAATTCAGATAGAAAAAAAAAACCCCTGAAAATATGTTCAATACATTAGTCAACTATCAATGCAAATGAAAAGCACAATGAGATATGACTATACATCTACTAGAATGATTAAGATAAAAAAGGTGACTATATGAAGTGCTGATGAAGATACAGAGCAATTGAAACTTCATAAATTGCTGGTGAGAATACAAAATGATACAACCACTTTAGAAAACAATTTGGCATTTTCTTATAGCTAAATATAAACTTACAACACAAAACAGCAATCCCACATATGTCCACAAAAGACTAATTAATGGATGTTCATGGAAACTTTAATAATATCTAAAAACTGGAAGAAAATATTCATTAAGTCAGTGGTTCTCAAAGTGTGCATCAGGGTACACTGGCATGCTCCAGAAGATTTCCAGGTGCGCCCTATGGTATTCCAGAGAAATATGTGCCTGTTGGGGACCAAAAAACCAACAAGGTTTTTGGAGTTCAGATTTTTGGGGGACAGAGGTGTGGGTAATTGGCTGTAAACTGACAATCTGCCCAACTTCCCACCTCACTTGCCTGATTAGGTTGCAAAAGGCTATTAAGCTGTGGTGCTAGATTGTTTACACTACCCTCCAAGTTCCCTGGAAAGACTGGAGGCAAGTTTCTTCTATCCTTTGGTGTAAAGTTAAGATGATATGTATGGTGGGGGTTTCTGCACTCAACACAATTAAGAGTAAAAAGAGAGGAATTCTTCAATGTATTGATGAGGAAATGGGAGTTTGTCTTTCTAATATATGCCCAAACATTGAAGAAATTGCTAGGACACATCAGGCTCATGTTTCTCCCAAACACAAGATTGAAAAAACTTAACATATTTGGGCCTGGACCTGACAAATTTATTAAATCTTACTAAGGAAGTATCTATATATATATATATATATATATATATATATGATAACTTTTTCATTTTTTTTTATTTTTAACCCCTCTTTTTTACAAATTCTAAAAAGCATAACTCAAAAAATGTAACATAAAAATGTTTTTTAATGTCAGAATAAATTTAATTTTGTTGTGTTTATTTTGTTTAATTACCATAAAAGCATGCTTGGACTTTACATATTTTTCTTTAATATTTGAATTAATTATTACAACATATTTCTCATAAATTTATATATATTCTGCCTACAATTATTTGTAGGATTTTAAATGTGTCCCAACTTCAAAAAGTTTGAGAACCACTGCATTAAGTGGTAATTGAATGAACAAATTGTGATAAATTTATTTTTTTGTGGTATGTACTGTAATAAAAATAGACTAAATGTATGCAGCAATACAGACCCTAAGTTGAGTAAACTGGGCATCAAAAATTGTATACCATATGATACTAGTTATATAAAATTGTAGAAAGGGAAAACTATAGTGACAGCAAGATGACCATTATTTTCTAGGGGCCAGGCATGGGAGGGAGGGATTGATTGAAAAGAGCACTGAAATAATCTTTGTGGTGATAGCTAAAAGACTGTATATACATGGCAATGTTCTTAGAACTAGATGCTTAAAATTGGTGAACTTCATTATATGTAAATTATACCGCACTAAATCTGTTCTAAAAATTGCTTTGCCTCAAAAGTTTTCCCTCAGCAGCCAGCCATAATGCTTAAAAGACTGATCATTAGTCCTTGATAAATTTCTAATGGCCCCTGCTAAAACATAAATAATACCTGAGTGGTGTCATATATTTTGCCAATTGACTTTTAAAAATATTGAAATATAAGCAATTTAAAAATATTATATTTATTTTAGCTGTACAACATTGTGAATTGACCTTACAATGTGATCATCACACTAAATATAGTAACCATCTGTCACTGTGAAAATCTATTACAAAATTATGGCCAATATTCCTTGTCTATACACTACATCACCCTGATTTATTTATTTTATAACAGGAAGTTTGTATCTCATATTCCCCTTCACCATTTTCACTCTTGCCCTTATCCCTTCCTCTCTGGCAACTATCAGTTTATCCTCTGTATCTATGAGTCTATTTTTGTTTTGGAAATGTTTTTCAGAACTAGAACAAATAATCCTTTTATTTATATGGAATCACAAAAGATACTAAACAGTTTGTGTGTGTGTGTGTGTGTGTGTGTGTGTGTGTGTGTGACAGAGACAGAGGGAGAGACAGAGAGAGAGACAGATAGGGACAGACAGACAGGAAGGGAGAGAGATGAAAAGCATCAATTCTTCATTGTGGCACCTTAGGTGTTCATTGATTGCTTTCTCGTATGTACCCTCTTGACAGGGGGGTGCTACAGCAGAGTGAGTGACCCTTTGCTCAAGCCAGTGACCTTGGTGTCAAGCCAGCAACCATGGGGTCATGTCCACGATCCTATGTTCAAGTCAGCAATCCACACTCAAGCTGGTGAGCCTGTGTTCAATCCCAGTGAGCCCACACAGAAGCCTGCGAACTCTGGGATTCCAACCTGGGTCCACTGCATCACCCATGGTCAGGCAAAGATGCTAAATAGTTGAGTTGTTATTTTTATTAACAATTTGCGAATTTCTTTTTCCACCTACCTTGCAGCAGTGATATATGGGAATGGGACATAAGAGAACACTCTGTTGAGAAGGAATACACATGAGAAGCAAAGAGCAAAGGGGAAGGTAATGTGGTGGGGTGGGAGTATCATAATAAATGTTATGTAAATGTTAGGGTCAGTATAGGACATGTCATAATGGAGGCAGAGAAAAAATAAAGGAGATGAAAAGAGCAAGGAAGATTATTTTACTGTGTATTTGATTACAAAAGCTTTCCAACTTTAATACTAAAAATAACCCCAGAGCAAATATAACTATCACCAGTCACAAGTTTATAGATGACAAAACTGACATACAGAGACGTGAGGTAACTTTTCCCAGATCACAACTAATAAGTGGCCAAGTTAGGATTTGAAACTATTTATGTCTCCCAAAATGTGAAAAAACCTATGTTCAAAAGTTTTCACCTTATCAATAAAGAGGGCCAACAGTTGCTATCAAAGAGTTCATTTTTGTACTTCTGCACATGCAATTCTTTGGGGTTTTTGTTGTTGTTGTTGTTGTTGTTGTTTTGTTTGGTTTGGTTTGGTTTGGTTTTTTTTAACTAAGTGACTCATAAGTTTCAAACTGGAAGTGGCAAATCCAATTTACTGTAGCAATTGTCTAGATTTGAGATATATAAAAGTATGGAGATGGCTTCCAATGGGTCATTAAACCTAGAGAGTTATTGAGACCAAGAAAAAGATGGAAAAATGTATTGCATAGAAAGCTCTGGAACTGAATCTAGATCAGAGAAACTTCCCATCACAAACATAAAAAGCCAAGAAAACATTTTTCTTACAACAGAGGGCCTGCTTCAAATAGTCAATTTTTTATTCTTACTGAGTCAGGGAAAAGAAGGTTATATTTTTCATGAATAACATAAATGGTTTTTAGTATCTTTCATACCTGGGGCTAATTGTCACCATGTCTAGTGATGTTAGTTTATTTCATCATTCTGATATTTGCACTGTTTCAAATTCTACATCTGATTAGACATATGCAATTTCCTTAAGAAATTCATAAGTCAATAAAAATTAATACAGATAAGCAGTTATATCTTAAAAATGATATTGCCTTGTAAAACTTTAAAATTATATTGTGACATTATGACATACTAAATGAAGTTGAAATAATTCTTATGGTAACTTTGATTAAAACATATTAACTTTCTCATTACTGACATTGACATCGTCTAATATTTAAAAATACAGTACAACTCATTTTCTGAAAGCTGAATAAATTTCCAGAGAAGGACCTACATACATTTAGCTTCCTGCAGAGATTTTAAAAATTATTTTCCATAATTCCTAGATTTACTTCATCAGGAAAAACATATGGAAAGAAGAAATTTCTTAAATGTACAAAGTACCAGCCCATAAAATAAATGTAAGGTTTATTTAACCCAAGTCAGGAACGGTTGAAACACCAAGAGCAAATATAAAGTATGAAGCACCTGAAAAGGGCTTCCCAATATCCAAAAAGTACATGCATATTAAAAAGCTCAAAATCCTGCATCATAAAGAAGGAGGTATATTCTAGGCCTACCTTAAAATGTGGGTAGTAGTTGGAGAAGTCTGTATGGGAAGCAATAAAGTAAAAATGAATAAATAAAGTAGACACTAGACAAAGTCCTAATCCACAGAGGCATATACTAGCTATATAACGCTGGACAAATTATTAATTTCTCTGAGTCTTAGTTTTCTAATCAGTTAGATGGTAATGATCAGATACAGTATTCTTACAGGAAAATATTTATTTCTGAATCTCTCTCAAATATATTTCCTTGAATCAAGACAGAGAAAAAATGAGAATGGGAAAAATACTTATTAACTTAATTTTCAGTGAATCTGTGTGACAGAAGAAAATTGAAAGCTTCAAAAGATATGTACATTCTGCAAAAGAGCATCTGAAACCAGCAAAGCCATATAGAAAACCTCATAAGAAGACAAAACAGGAGTTACAGAGGAGAATGAGGGTGTAAGAGGTTTTCAAGATGGCAGATTTCAAATATCATTGGTGAACATTTTAAAAGAAAGAAGGACTGCAAGTATGATGTAAATCCTCTAGTATTAGAAAAATTTAATTCACCAAGTCACCAAGTAGACATAAAATAAGTAAGGATATAAGCTAAGATACCCGAACAACATAAAAACGAGGTAAATCTGATGGTTATTTACTGAACTCAGCAGTTCAATAATATTGCATAATAAGGAGCATATCATCTTTTCAGCTTCTCACAGATGCTCCAGAAAAATTGATCCTATAATTTTTTACAAAGACAACATGAATAAATTCTTAAGTGACACCTATGGTACAAATATTTTATTACGATATTATAAAATTAAAAACAGATTGAGAAACAAAAGACTCCTCTTCCATCTGAAAAAATGGATACATATACCTCTCATTCAGTCTTTAGGTCAAAGGATATGTACAAACAGAAGGTGTAAAATTTTGAAAAAATAATGAAAACAAAAATACTATATTTCATAATCAATGCAATACAGCTAAAATAGATTAGAGAAAATTCAGAGTTTAAAATATTGTATAACAATAAAGGGAAAAGAACGAAAACACACTTCTAAACATTAAAAATAAAAGATAAATAAGGAAAATCTTAACATACCAATAACTTTAAAGAGAGAAAACAATGCATAAACTTTTGTCTAAAAGATGAAAAATTTAATATCATTCCTAGTTGAAATAAAAAGACACTCACTAAAATAGAAATTGATGCTTACTTCCTTACTGTAATTTTATATGGCCCCAGTCAAGAAGGCAAGCTTCATTTTTAATGTGGACACAGTGAAGGCATCTCCACTGAAGACTAAAGCCAAGATATTCATTATCACAATTCCTACTGAACATTGTATTAGGGTCATTATTCCTCCTGAACATTGTACTGAGGTCAAACAACTAAATCTAACTAGGAAAGAAAACCAGAGATACTAATTTAGAAAATACAAAGGTGAATTATCGCCATTAATGTTTTTATTTGTATACCAGGAAAACCAAAGATAGTATGTTAGATGACCACCATGAACAATAATATAAAGTAAATAAATAAAACTTCAGTCTTCATATACGTAAACAAAAACTAGCTAGAATGTATAAAATGAAATAATCTAATTTACAATTATAAAAAAATAAATTACATATGGAAAATGAAATGGATTACAAGTTTTTAAAGAAAATTAATTTTAAAACACTCCTAGACGACTCAAAAATAGACATGAACAAAATTGAAAGACATACTATATAAATAAGATTCAACACAATTTTCACTAACCTAATTTAAAGTACGTTACAGTCCCAATTAAAATACCAAATGTTATTATTTTCACTGTGGGACTAGAGAGTTGATTTTAAAGTTCATATGAAAAATTAAACAAGTAAGAATAGCTAGACCAAGGCAGAGGGGTTGAAAGAGCACACAGCACGGCTGCGGATCAACTACCTGGAGTACAACAGGGAGCTGGGCACCACAGCAGGCATCATCCAAGTGCCTGCCATCCGTGCATATTCCATGCTTGCATGCACCATCCATGTGCGCGGCATCCGTGTGCGCGGTGTCTGTGTGTGCTGCATCCATGTGCGCGGCGTCCGTGTGAGCGCCTTCCGTGAGATCACCATCAGTAAGTCCGCCATTCCTGCGCGTGGCCGCGGCATAGTGCTTAATATCTGCCCATGCACAGGGACTCACCTAGCCCTCTCATTCTGCTACCTACCGAGGCTACACTGGACCCATATCAAGCAGGTGGCGCAAATTGTACATGTAGGGCAGCATACTTGCCAACTGCAGCGGACTCTGCTGGAGCCATATGGTGGCGCTCCTGAACTTTGCAAGGAAGCTGCTGGAGAGACCACTTC
Organism: Saccopteryx leptura; assembly: GCF_036850995.1. Classification (NCBI taxonomy): domain Eukaryota; kingdom Metazoa; phylum Chordata; class Mammalia; order Chiroptera; family Emballonuridae; genus Saccopteryx; species Saccopteryx leptura. The sequence goes on along the minus strand of NC_089516.1, from coordinate 104,712,957 downwards.
CCGGGAACAATATTTCCTCCAAGCTACAGGCTGCAACTGAAGGAATGGGAGGCCAATGTTGGCTCGGAGGGCCAGCGCCCTGTAGCCTTGCTATATGTTAGGTTCAAAGAGCTATATCACCCCTGGCTGGAGGGTCATGGTGGCTGGGATGGGTTTTGTCTTTTCTTCACACGTTGATTGTCATCTTTTAGGAAAAAAGTTCTGGTGCAAGGTCTTCTGTCATGCTTTACAGCAACAGTCTTAATCTATCTCTGAACAAAATTATCCTAAATTTAAGAGTTATAACCCATTTCTATCTGCCTGTTACCAACCAAGTGAAGATTTGCGATGTGAAAGAATAGAACTGTACTGACCAACTTCTAAGATATTTTTATCTGCATTTATACAAGGAGTTCTGCGGTGAACATTCTGCCAGGTTTTTTTTTCCTTCTGTTTATTTGTTTGTTTGTTTATCACACCTAATAAGTACTCAGAGGTGTTAGGACAGAGGCATGAATGGCTCTTATTGAAGTAGGGAAAGTGGGGAGTCCAAAAACTCATTGCTCCAAAGAATTGCAGAAGAAACCTGCAATTGCATTGGAAGTACGGTGCTATTTGCTACATTTGAATAAGAGTGAATCAGGGATGGGATTCAGTCGTTTTGCACCAGTTCAGCAGAATCGATACCCAATTTTTTGTTGAGTTCAGCGAATCAGTTGTTAAAATGGAACTTGTAATCAGGGTTCTCTCTGAGGTGGGCATCTGGGCAGCTGCCCAATGCGGAAATCACAAATTTATATCCCTTACTGTTTTTTCAAGTTCCTCTGCGTAACAGCATATTTTTTATTTTTTAACTCAGTGAGAGGAAGGAAGGCAGAGATATAGACTCCTGCATGCACCCAGAGAGGATCCACCCGGCAAGCCAATTAGGGGGCGATGCTCTGCCCATCTGGGATGTTGTTCTGTTGCTCAGCAACCGAGATCTTCTTATCGTCTGAGGTGGAGGCCATGGAGCCATTCTCAGTGCCAAAGGCTAACTTGCTCCAATTGAATCATGGCTACAGGAGGGGAAGAGAGAGAAGCAAGAAGGGTGGAGTGGAGAAAAAGTTAGGCACTTCTCTTTTGTGACCTGACAAGGAATCAAACCCAGGACATCCACATGCCAGGCTGTTGCTCTACCACTGAGCAAAATGGCCAGGGCCACAACAGTGTATTTTAAGTGCTCGTGGTAATGTTCATTCTATCCATAAGTGAAAAAAAAAATTGCAACTGAAGACTCCAATCACAAAGTAATATGGAAATATCTTAACTAAGTTTTATTGCTTTTTGTCAAGTATTATTTAATACTTGTTTCATTAGTATTTTAAAACTCTTTCTTATACTCTACTTTTGTGTACCTCTTTTATTGTTCTTATTTAAATATTAAATGCACAAAACAATGAACTACCTTTCCGTGTCTCATTGTTTTATAATTAAAATGGTCACTAGGGCAGAGAGCGGTTATTAAATTATTTGAATCCCACCATTGGAGTGCATACCAGTCTCTCATTTATCTATGATATCACAGGTAAAATGATATAAAAAATGCTCCAAGTCCCAGTTTAACAAAAATGTAGCATTAAAACTATTTTTAGCCTGACCTGTGGTGGTGCAGTGGATAAAGCGTCGATGATATAAAAAATGCTCCAAGTCCCAGTTTAACAAAAATGTAGCATTAAAACTATTTTTAGCCTGACCTGTGGTGGCGCAGTGGATAAAGCGTCGACCTGGAAATGCTGAGGTCGCCGGTTCGAAACCCTGGGCTTGCCTGGTCAAGGCACATATGGGAGTTGATGCTTCCAGCTCCTCCCCTCTTCTCTCTCTCTCTCTCTCTCTCTCTCTTTCTGTCTCTCTCTCGCCCTCTCTCCTCTTTAAAAATGAATAAATAAAAAAACAAACTATTTTTATAAAGAATTATTTCCAGATCCTTCAAAACTTAATTTATAGATCTTCTAGGTTTGTAGAATTAATATATTAAAATTTTATTTTTTTGACCTGTCTTCAAAATCTTAAATGTATATGGCTTTTAAAATGGGGTGGGGAGGCTGACTAGGTGGTGGTGCAGTGAATAAAGCATCGGACTGGGATGCAGAGGACCCAGGTTTGCAACCCCGAGGTCGCTAGCTTGAGCATGGGTTCATCTGGTTTGAGGAAGGTTCACCAGCTTGAGCCCAACATTGTTGGTTTGAGCAAGGGGTCACTTGGTCTGCTGTAGCCCCTTGGTTGATGCACATATGAGAAAGCAATCAATGAACAACTAAAGTACCGCGACAAAGAGTTGATGCTCCTCATCTTTCTCCCTTCCTGTTTGTCCCTATCTGTCCCTCTCTCTGTCTCTCTCTGTTTCTGCCACAAAAAAATAAAAATAAAAATAAAGTAAAATCGAGGTGGGAGTGGTTCAAGATGTTGATGTAGAAGTATTCTGAACATACAATTGTCATGGTCACAGTGAACCTATAGATATGTGTGGAAAATTTTCCTCTGAAAAACAAGCCAAAGAAAAACCAAACAGCTCCTATATGTCAGATAGTAAAAGAAAAAGAAAAAAAAAACTAAAAAGAAAGAAAGGAAGAAAGGAAGAAAGAAAGAAAGAGGGAGGGAGGGAGGGAGGGAGGGAGGGAGGGAGGGAGGAAGGAAGGAAGGAAAGAAAGAAGGAAAGAAAGAAAGAAGGGAAAGAAAGAAAGAAAGAAAGAAAGAAAGAAAGAAAGAAAGAAAGAAAGAAAGAAAGAAAGAAAGAAAGAAAGAAAGAAAGAAAGAAAGAAAGAAAGAAAGAAAGAGAAAGAAAGAAAGAAAGGAAGAAGGAAAGAAAACAAGAAAAACACATCAAAGTAAATAGGAGAGGCTAGGACACCATTTTGCCATAAAATCCGCCCCTGTCATGGTGAACTGTTATTGCGAGGGAACTCAAAACCCCAAGATTCTCCTTGAGGAGCAAAGGGTTTTTACCTCATAACAGGTATCCTGACATTTAAGAACAGAATCTGAGAGATGAGTCCCTCCCTAACATCTGACTTTGAGGACCAACGGAGCTCACTTGCACAAGATCCTGTGGTCTGTGGCAAACTGAAAAATGACTCTAAAAGGTTTTGTGCAAAGATTCACCAATTCCAGTGAGTTCTGTCTTATTTTTCTCTCTCTCTCTCTTTTTTCCTGTACAGTGAGTGCCATCCTTTTTTTCAACTACAGTTGATATTCAATACTACTTTATATTTTTTCATGTGCACAATACAGTAATTAGACAATTATATAATTTATGAAGTGATCTTGCTAATTCTAGTACCCACCTGGCAACATACATAATTATTACTATATATATGTTTTGAGAGAGAGAAAGGAAGGGACTGAGATGAGAAGCATCAACTCATAGTTGAGCCACTTTAGTTGTTTATTGATTGCATCTCATACATGTCTTGACCAGGGACTCCAGCCAATCCAGTGAGCCCTTGCTGAAACCAGTGACCTTTGGGCATAAGCCAGTGAACATGGGATCATATCAATGATTCCACATTCAAACCGCCAACCCCACACTCAAGCTGGCAAGGCTGCATTCAAGCTGGATGAGCCCATGCTTAAGTCCACAACCTCAGGGTTTCAAACCTGGGACCTCAGTGTCACAGGTCAATGCTCTATCCATTGCACCACCACCAGTTAGGCACAATATTATTAACTGCATTCCTTATGCTGTATATTACATCCCCATGACTATTTTGTAGCTCCTTAATCCTTTCACTTCCTTCACCTAGCTTCCTCACCTTCCCTCATCCCATCTGGCAACCCTTAGTCTGTTCTCTGTATCTATGAGTCTGTTTCTTGTTTGTGTATTCATTTTTTTAGATTTCACATATATGTAAAATTATATGACATTTGACTTTTTCTGACTTATTTCATTCAGCATAGTATTCTCTTGGTTCATCTATGTTGTAACAAATGCTAAGAGGTCATTCTTTTTTATGACCCAGTAATATTCCATTGTTTATATACAGGTCTATACCTTCTTTCTTCACTCATCTAGTGATGCATACATAGGTTACTTCCATATATTGACTATTGTAAATAACACTACAGTAAACAAAGGAGTGAATATTTGTTTTTAAATTAATGTTTTTAATTTCTTTGAAAATATTTCTATGTTTTTTAAGGAACTGCCACACTTTTCCCATAGTGGCTGTACCAGTGAGGGTCATTTTTATGCCCCAGCCAATGGTTGCCATCTTCTGCGGCTTTGTTAAATTCAGTGAGCACCATCTTTTTACTTCTTTTTTCTCTTCTTTTTTGTTTTCTTTAGTTCCTTTACTTTTGCTATTTTTTTTTCTATTTTATTGGTGAGTGTCATCTTTTCATTCACCCTCTGCCTCACTCCAGCCAGGGAGCTACATGTTATGTTTCTCTATGCTGCATTCTAGAACATCAGTATCTCCTGGATGGGGAAATTTATTATATGTTTGTTGAACTGGTTCTTACGGATGATGACCCTTTTTCTTTTCTTTTTTTCTTTCTTTCTTTTTTTTTTTGTGGCTGCCACCCAGGGGATGCCCCTTGATCATTTTGTTCTGGAGGACAGGGCAGATTGCCTTTCTGATTCCCATGGGACTTTAAAAGTCAGAGTGACATTAGTTGGCAGACTACCATACTCAGGGTGCACTCACTACATATGCAAACTGATCATACCCCCAGTTTTTCTGTGAAAGAGCTCTATTTGCTTGTCCTGGAGGTTCTACTTTAGGGAAAGGCTTCTGGTTTGGTACACTTCTAGGAGCTTACCGGAGTCTTTGGAGGGAATTAAGTAAAACAGACGCAATCTTTACTCTCTCTTTCTGCCTTGCTTCAGCACACTGGTATCTGTCTGAAAGGAGTTTGTACCCTGTCTGGCACCCAAATTTTTGTGGCTGCCCTTGAGAGAATAGCTCTAGATTGCTTGGCTCTGATACTCAGCTAGACTTATGCTCATAAGTCTCACAGGACTGTAACAAACTGAGAAAGAATTAATTGGCTACCATTTACAAGGTACAACAGAGGCAAGGATATGAGGATCTTAGTTTGTGAAAAGGCCCATTAGCATACCTTTCTAAGTGAAACATGAAGTACAGGTTTCTAATTAAACACACAAATAAGGTCCAGCACTAATACTCTCCAGAGACCCTGGTGAGTGGATATTATCTTTGCACTCTTTATTTGCCTCACTCCAAGAGTCTCAGTATATCCAGAAGAGGATTTGTACACCTATCTGTCATCCTTGTTATATATCTGGGGACCTGGGTATTATGGCTGTTGCCCCTAGGTTGCCTCTTGATTTTATGACTTTAGTGACTAGTGGGGTTTATATTCATGAGTAAAACAGGACTTCAATGAAGAAAGAAAACTGTTCTTAACTGGCTATCACCCAACAGCTCAGCACAGAGGAAGCAGACAGAAATGTCTATCTCTCAGTTTTTTCCTGAAAGAGGTATATTTGCATAATTTGAATGATATTGCCTGAGGAACTGACTTCTGATCAGCCTAAATCTGGGTACTGACTGAGACCCTCTCTTTTGGGGCACTGACACGTCTTCATACACCTTAAACTAGTGGGAGCAATTAAAATAAAGTAGGTTGATTAGACAATCAAAAGGTTTGAGAGCTAGGGCAGGATAGAACCATAATGGTTACCTAATACACAAGGCCCCTCCTTTAAGACTGGGATATGAGGTTGTTTTATTCAATGTATAGGAACCAACACAGACAGTCAAACAAAATGAAGAAAGGAATATGTTCTTTTTTTTAATTTTATTTATTTATTTATTCATTTTAGAGAGGAGAGAGAGTTAGAGTGGAAGAGAGAGAGAGAGAGAGAGAGAGAGAGAGAGAGAGAAAGGGGGGAGGAGCAGGAAGCATCAACTCCCATATATGCCTTGACCAGGCAAGCCCAGGGTTTTGAACCGGTGACCTCAGCATTCCAGGTCAACGCTTTATCCACTGCGCCACCACAGGTCAGGCAGGAATATGTTCTAAACAAAAGAATAAAACTGAACTTCAGAAAAAAACCCTGAATAAAACAAAGATAAGTTATTTATCTGATAAAGATTTAAAAATAATGCCACAAGGCCTGACCAGTCAGTGGCGCAGTGGATAGAGTGTCGGACTGGGATGCGGAGGACCCAGGTTCGAGACCTAGAGGTCGCCAGCTTGAGTGCAGGCTCATCTGGCTTGAGCAAAAAGCTCACCAGCTTGGACCCAAGGTTGCTGGCTCAAGTAAAGGGTTAGTCAGTCTGCTGAAGGCCCGTGGTCAAGGCACATATGAAAAAGCAATCAATGAACAACTAAGGTGTTGCAACAAAAAACTGGTGATGGATGCTTCTCATTTCTCCCTGTTCCTGTCTGTCTGTCCTTGTCTATCCCTCTCTCTGACTCTCTCTCTTTCTCTGTAAAAAAATAAATAAAAATAAATAAATAAATAAATAAATAAAAATAATGGCACAAGGTGCTCACCAAGCTCAGGAGAACAACACATGAGCATAGTAAGAATTTTAACAGAGAGATAGAAAATATGAGAAGGTACCAAGTAGAAATCATGGAGCTAAGGTATACAATAACTAAACTGAAAAACAATACAGTTATGTGCTGCATAATGACATTTCAGTCAATGACTGCATATACAATGGTGGTCCCATGAGAATATAATAAAGCTGAAAATTTTGTATTTAGTGATGTCATAACCATTGTAACATGGTAGCACAACACATTACTCACTTGTTTGTAAACAAACTGGTATAAACAAACTTACTACACTGCCAGTCTTATATAAAACTATAGCACACACAATTATATACAATACATAAAACCATAATACTTGATAACGATAATGAATGACTACGTTACTAGTTTATATATTACTATACTATACATTTCATGTTTATTAGAGTGTATTCCTTCTAATTATTAAAAAAAACTATTCTGTAGAACAGCATGCCACATTACATGACAGCAGCCTCATACATTTTGCTTTGATCCTATCTCTTGATTGTATCATTTTCTTTTGTGTTTGACTTAATCAAGTGGTTTTTTTTATTCATCATGGCCCCTAGCCATACAAAATCTTTTTCTAATGTTGCCACTAAGAAGCCATGTCAAGTGACTGACCTGAAAATTAAATTAATGATTGACTATGAAGGCAGAAAATCAGTGATGGTCATGGCTCACCAGTCATACATGTTCCATTGCACCATAGCTATGGTCTTGAAAAACAAGCATACAGTAATAAAGCTGTTAAAGAACTTGTTTTATTGGGGGAAGGTGAAGGATGGTATAGTAGGATAAATGGTAATGGACTAAGACTGGACATGGGGGGGTGAACACACAATACAGCATACAGAGATGTGCTGTATAATCGGGCACCTAAAACCTGTATAATTATGTTAACCAGTGTCACCCCAATAAAAGTCAATTAAAATTGTTTTACTAAACATTATGAGACTAACATTATTTGAGAAGGACCTATATCAGACATGAAAAAACTTCTAATAAACTGGATTGAAGCCCACCTTAAAATTGGTAAAATAAGACCAATGACCCTTTAAAAAAAAAGGATTTGATAGTTAGTTTTATGTGTTAACTTATGTAGGTTACAGACCCAGATGTTCTAGATCTCTCTGAAATTATTTTTAGATAATATTAACATTTATTTTTTTTCAGTTCTTTATTTTTCATTTTCATAGAGCTCCTATGGATTTTACTGTCACTGTTTTCTTTTTTTCTTTTTATTTCTTTTTATTTTTTATTTTTTTAATTAATTTTACTAGATTGACATCAATAAATCAGGGTACATATGTTCAAAGAAAACATGCCCAGGTTATATTGTCAATCAATTATGTTGCATACCCATCACCCAAAGTCAGATTGTCCTCCGTCACCTTCTATCTAGTTTTCTTTATGCCTCTCCCCCTCCCCTTTTCCCTCTCCCTCTCCCCCCACCCCCTGAACCACCACATTCTTATCAATGTCTCTTAGTCTCGATTTTATATCCCACCTACGTATGGAATAATGCAGTTCCTGGTTTTTTCTGATTTACTTATTTCACTCCGTATAATGTTATCAAGATCCCGCCATTTTGCTGTAAATGATCCAGTATCATCATTTCTTATGGCTGAGTAGTATTGAATAGTGTATATGTGCTACATCTTCTTTATCCAGTCATCTATTGAAGGACTTTTTGGTTGTATCCATGTCCTGGCCAATGTGAACAATGCTGCAATGAACATGGGGCTACATGTGTCTTTACGTATCAATGTTTCTGAGTTTTTGAGGTATATACCCAGCAGAGGGATTGCTGGGTCATAAGGTAGTTCTATTTTCAGTTTTTTGAGGAAGCACCATACTTTCTCCCATAATGGTTGTACTACTTTACATTCCCACCAACAGTGAATGAGGGTTCCTTTCCCTCCACAGCCTCTCCAACATTTGCTATTACCTGCCTTGTTAATAATAGCTAATCTAACAGGTGTGAGGTGGTATCTCATTGCAGTTTTGATTTGCATTTCTCTAATAACTAAAGAAGATGAGCATCTTTTCATATATCTGTTGGACATTTGTATTTCTTCCTGGGAGAAGTGTCTTTCATGTCCTCTTCCCATTTATTTATTTGATTGTAAGCAATCCTAAAGAAAAAGAATGAAGCTGGGGGCATTACAATACCTGACTTCAAACTATATTATAGGGCCACGACAATCAAAACAGCATGGTATTGGCGAAAAATAGACACTCAGACCAATGGAACAGAATAGAAAGCCCAGAAATAAAACCACATATATATGGTCAAATAATTTTTGATAAAGGGGCCAACAACACACAATGGATAAAAGAAAGCCTCTTCAACAAATGGTTCTGGGAAAACTGGAAAGCCACATGCAAAAGAATGAAACTGGACTACAGTTTGTCCCCTTGTACTAAAATTAATTCAAAATGGATCAAAGATCTAAATATAAGACCTGAAACAATAAAGTACATAGAAGAAGACATAGGTTCTAAACTCATGGACCTTGGTTTTAAAGAGCATTTTATGAATTTAACTCCAAAGGCAAGAGAAGTGAAGGCAAAAATTAATGAATGGGACTACATCAGACTAAGAAGTTTTTGTTCAGCAAGAGAAACTGACAACAAAGTAAACAGACAGCCAAGTAAATGGGAAATGATATTTTCAAACAACAGGTCAGATAAGGGCCTAATATCCAAAATATACAAAGAACTCATAAAACTCAACAACAAACAAACAAACAATCCAATAAAAAAATGGGAAGATAATATTAACATTTAAACGAGAAAACTTAGAGTAAATCCAAGGCTAAGCCTCACCTAATCATTTAAAGATTTCAATAGAAAATATAGCTGAAGTCCTCTGAAGAAAAGGAGATTATGCCTCCAGACTTCCTTTGCTCTTGAGCTGCAATATCAACTCTTTTCTAGTGTGCCAGTCTACTGGCCTACTCAGCGAATTTCAGACTTTCCAGTCCCACAATTGTACAAGCCAATACCTTAAAATCTCTTTAGAGATACAGATATAGACAGATAATATATATAGACATAGATATATGGATACAGATGATATAGATATAGATGACATAGATATAGATAGATATAAATACACACACATACTTTCTATTGTTTCTCTGAAGAACTCTGACAAAAAAAAGGCTATGGTCAGATAATTCACACACACACAAATGGCTCTTAAATATATGAAAATATGTTTCAACACTCATATTAAAAGTAAAAAATAAAATTACTCAAGATCTTATTTTTAACCTCTTAGTTTCCAAACTAATCTAAAAATTTTACAATAGACAATTTCATAAACTGTTATTAAGATCATAAAATGGCAGACCCTCCCTAGAAGACTATTTGGCAATGCATGTCAACATTGCAGATATATTTATTTTTGATCATTAATCTCAATTCTGGGAATTTACTCCACTACTTTGATTGTACACAGACAAAATGAGATATATTCTAGGTTATTCCTTACAATGTTGTTTACAATAGTAATAGACGAAATGAACATAAATGACTACATTTAAATACTATGAAGATTTTTAAAAATGAAGAAGCTCTCTATGTACTTGAAAGATCTCCTAAATATATCTGTCAAGTAAAGACAAAATAAAACAAGAACAAAAAATGCAAGTAGTGTTCTATATTTTATATAAGAAATAATAAAATATAAGTATATAATGTATACATATATTTGTAGTACTTTGTAAAATAAATATTGAAAGGATTCAAATGAAATATATAGATATGGTTATTTACAGAGTATAGGGCAGAGAGGAGGGAGAAAGAGAGAAAGAGAGAGAGAGCAAGAAAAAGAGAAAGAGAGAGAGAGAGAATAAAATATATATTTTCCAACCATGGCATACATCAGTCAGGCAGTGTAGGTAAACAGGACCCTCTGTGGCCTCCTGCTACAGGGCCTTCTGTCCTAAGAGGTTAATGGTTTCAGAAGGATTTTCTAAAAGGATATAAGTTCCCAACAGTTTTGCTTGTCTATGACATTATTTTATTCACCTCATGTGCTTGGACTACATGTGGAGGTTTTTCACGTGGAAAATGTACTAGCTCTCTCAGGCTTCTTCCCAGTCTTCACTGTTCACAATGTCTGATATGACAGTAATCTCTACAGTCAATTTGAATTCAAATTATTGCAGCAGTTTAGGAAAAAAGCATAGAGTGTTTTTTCTTTAGGTGGAAGGGAAAGCTTCTAGGAGCAGTTTTGAAAAGCCAATATTTTTAATGCCCTACTCCTCCCCTGTACCTTCCCAAGTGCTAGGTTTTTGTATTTCCTCTGTTGTTATAAAATTAATGTATCTTATTCAGATTTCAAAACTTTACTTTATTATTATTCCAAAATCTCACAAAGATTTTGCATTTAGAAAAGCTGCATGTAAGAAATACAAAATCCTTTTTTATGTAATTATATATTTATACAATTTAACTAGAAAGACACATCATGCTCAGGAAATGGGATAAATTTTGAATTTTGAATTTTGTTTTTCAAAATGGCACTACCTTCGCACCCATTTTATTCTAGCCATCTATCCAGTAGACACCCAAGAAAAGACCAACTCATTTTTGGGGATAACTGCATTGGATAATTAAATTGCTTTACTAAGTTATATGTATGAGGAGAATGATGAGGCTATGAGTCCATTGTTGCAAATTGCAGCTAATCCAGAAACCAAAGAACACAGATCTATAGCATGAGGCCTCCCTGAGCTGAGGATGAAAGTCCAATCTATCGGGAGTAGGTACAAGGGTCACTGTGCTGGTGATGTGCCCTCCCCTGACTTGCAGTCTCCTCAGGAAACACAATTTAGCAGTGCAGTTTTCTGTGTCAGAAATGTAGAGCCTATGAACAGGTCGATTTTAGATGGCCTCATGAGAGAACAAGCACTTTCCCATGGGCATTTGCCAGTGACCCAGTTAGTCTGCTCAGTATCCATAATATCACCATTTATGGGCTAATAGAGGGGAATCCTAAATCTGTAAAGGTCCAAGAGTCTGAGTTCTATTTGTTGAACCCGTGCCTGCTTTCAGTTCTGCACATATCTTGCTGAGATGAAAACAGTCCATAGCAAACATCAAAGGGCCTAAGTTTAATGTCATATTAGGAAAATTAAGATTTGAGAATGCAGGATCCCAAAAAGACAGTAGCTTTTCCTCAGGAGCATCAAGACCCAGATATAGTAGGGCCAGACGTTGTGTTCCAAGTCAAAGACCAAAGCAAAGTTTGCCTAAGCCCATTTATCCTGTCAGTCTTAGAATTCTCATGGACCCACTCTAAAACATGAACACCAAGGAAAAAAACCATGTCTCTTAGGGGTAATTCACCTAATTTCACCAGAGCTCATTAGTAAACAAAAATTACTTTCTAAAACTTTAAAGGTGTAGCTCCATTTAAAGATTACATCTCCTTTTATATTGTCTCCCTTTTCCCAGAAACTCTGGTAGGCAAAAAATCATAGCAAAAACAATCACTTAGAGAGAATCTCTTTGTTTCCAAAACCCGGTTTAAATTTCAACACGCCACAAGCAGTAAAAAGCAAGAAAGTTGTATCCCACTAAATTGCATATGTGTGTATACAGCTTTCTCTTTAACATTTATGAAATTATAAGCGTATAACATTTTACATTAATTTATATCATGCACCCAGAAGCTTCAAAGCACAAAGCTATTTGTTAAAGCACCCTCTCCTTTTTATTCTCTTTCATTCAAGTCTACTCAAACACCTTGCAGTAAGTTTAGCAATTAAAGGATTAAGATGCGAGTAGTGTGGCTGCTGCAGCAGTGACAGCTGTCTGTCTGTCTGTTCCTCTCTCTGACTCTCTCTGTAAAAAAAAAAAAATTTGTTCAAATGGAACAGTAAGTTTCCCACAGTCACATCATAAGGAAATAAGGCAGAAGACGAGTCACATATAGACTTCCTTATTCACTCCCCTGTAAGTGGTTATACAGAGCCCTTCTCCCAGCAATGAAAATGTAACAATATGTGTGCGATGTTTTGGCCCAGGGAAGCAAAAACAGTTCTCAGATTATTATTGAATGCTGATCACTTCAGCAGCTTCTGCATAGTACATACTAAAATTCTGGACTCCCAGAAGGAAAGCATTTGCACAACCTAGGTATAATTAATCATACTTACATAGGGAATTGTGCTATATTTATCAATATAAGGAACTGTTTACCATTTAAGTCTCAGACATCAAACAAGGACCAATGTTATGTTACCTTCTTTATTTTCTTCTTTTTCTTCCTTTTTTCTTCCCTTTCTCCCTTCCTTTCCTTCTTTCCTTTATACCCTTCCTTTCTTTCTTACCCACTTCTCTCTATTCCCTCCCTCCCTTCCTTCCTTCCTTTCTTCCTTCCTTACCATATAATTCACATACAACATAATTCAAACGTATAAAATATATAATACAATGACTTTTAGTATATTTACAATGTACTATAACCATCATGAACATCCATTTTAGAACGTTTTCATATCCCCCCAAAAGAAACACTGTATTCATTAAGCATTCCCTCCTCATTCTCTACTCCACCCAGCCCTTAGCAACCACCTAATTTCTGAATCTATAGAATTGCCTTTTCTTAACATTTTCTATAAATTCAATTATACAATATGTGGCATTTTGTGTTTGGATTTTTAAAATTAGCATAATGTTTTCAAGTGTGATCATTTTAAAATATGCATCTGAACTTCATTTTTTATGGCTGAATAATATGCTTTTTTATGTATATACCACTATAAATAACCTAGTAAACATATTTGTTTGAACACTTGTTTTTAGATTTTCTTGGGTATGTATCTAGGAGTACAATTTCTGGGTCATATGGGAATTCTATGTCTAAGCTTCTGAGGAATCACCAAACTGCTTTTCAAAGCAGGTGTACCAGCAGTGTTTAAAGATTCCAGTTTCTCTACATCCTTGCCAACACTTATTTTTCTTTCTTTCTTTTTTATAGCCATTTTGGTGTATATTGAGTAGTATCTCATTCTGGTTTTAATTTTTATTTTAAAAATGGTTAGTGATGTTGAACATCTTTTCATTTGTGTATCAGCCATTTGTGTATCTTCTTTGGAGAACTGTCTATTCTGATTTCTTGTCCTTAAAATTAAATTATTTGTCTACTTAATAGTGAGTTATTTCTCTTTTATATTTTAGATTGAAATCTGTTATTAGATATATAATTTGCACATAAATTCTCCCATTCCATGGGTGACTTTTCCACTTTCTTATGTTTTCTTTGAATCATAATTTTGAACTTTGATGAAGTTCAACTTATCTAACTGGTTTTTGTTTTGTTTTGTTTTTGGCACCTGTATTTTTAGAGTCATATCTAATATGACACCTTTACTTTGCTTAACACAAAGTCACAAATATTCATTTCCATTTTTTCTTCTAAGAATTTTATTTTTAATTTTTAGCTTCTATATTTAGGTCAGTGATATATTTTAATATATATATATTTTTAATATATGGTGTGAGAAGAAGTGTGCGATTTAATTATTTTGAATGTGAATATCTAGCTGTCCTAGCACAAATGGTTGAAAAGACTATTCTTTTCCCACTGAAATTTTCTGGTACCCTTGTCAAACATCCATATCCATTGATGCAGGTATTTATTTACTGACTTGTGATTATCTTGTATTGATCTGTATGTTTATACTTTTGCCAATATCACATTCTCTTTATTACTGAGTTTTATGTTAAATTTTGGAACTGGAAAGTAAGAATCTTTTAACTTTGATCTTCTTTTTCATTATTGGCATGGCTATTCTAGATCCTTTGAATTTCCATATGAACTTTAGGGTCAGCTTGTAAATTTTTGCCAAAAATCTGGCAAAGATTATTATGAGAATAGTGTTGATTCTGTGGATTGATTTGGGGAGTACTGTAATTTTAACAATATTAAATATTCCAGCCAATGAAAATTGAATGTTTTTTCATTTAAATATTTTTCAGCAATGTTTTGCAATTTTGAGAGTATTAGTTTTGAACTTCATTACATTTATTCCTAAACACTTTGTATTTTTAATGTGCTTATAAATGGAATTTTCTTTTTTATTTATTTTTTGTGACAAAGACAGAGAGAGACAGAGAGAGGGACAGATAGGGAAAGAAAGACAGGCAGGAAGGAAGAGAGATGAGAAGCATCAATTCTTCGTTGCAGCTCCTTATTTGTTCACTGATTGCTTTCTCATATGTGCCTTGACTAGGGGGTTACAGCAGACCAAGTGACCCCTTGCTCAAGCCACTGACCTGGGGCTCAAGCTGGTGAGCCTTGCTCAAACCAGATTAGCCTTCACTCAAGCTGGCGACCTAAGGGTTTCAAACCTGGGTCCTCCACGTCCCAGTCTGATGCTCTATCCACTGTGCCACTGCCTGGTCAGGCATAAAAGGAATTTTCTAAACTATGCTTTAGAGTGTTTGTTGCAAGTACATACAATTGTATTTTATATAATTGATATTTATCTTAAAACTTTGCTATACTTGTTACTAGTTTAAATAGATTTTTAGTGTATCCATTGGGATTTTCTATATTCAGGATAATATTATCTGTAAATAGATATAGTTTTATTTCTTATATTCAACTCTAGATGCCCATTATTTTATTTCATTGTCGATTGTCTATCTAGCCTAGCTTTTTTCCCATATACCTATGTTCACAGGTTTTGAATACCAGAAAAAATAGACATGTGAAAATGATTTATAAACTATAAACCTTATCTAGACAAATATAAGTTTATTATTACTTATAAAATTGAGTCATTTCTGTGTATTTGAATGAAAAGTAGCAGTCATGACAAGTCCAGATTAAGTGTTTTGGCATTGAATGCCAGTGGCCATCTTGACAAATGACCTCTCTGTGTAGGAAAAGATACCTTTTCCTATTTTTACAATGTTTGGTTTCTCTACCTCTATGTATCAGGGAAGCAACCCTGGCTTTTATTTAAATCATTCAAATCTGTGAAATCTTGGCAGGCTTGGTAGAGTGATTGGGTACAGGCCAAATACAAGAATAGTGAGTTCCTGGCATTTACAATCCATTTCTCCACTACTTCCTAGAGCTGTGCCAAGCTAAGAATAAGACTCTATCTGCCATAGGAAAGGTCTCGAGTGAGAGATGGCAAAATTCTTATAGTGCGTCCAGGAAATGCCCACATTAAGGAAACAACTTATATTGATTGCACATTTATAAATGTATAGAAAAACTATGAAATATTGGCTTTCATGTCTTATTTTCCTGTTCCCCAAATTAAAATTAAATCTCCACATATACACACAAAAAGATCTTGAGAAGAGAAAGAAAATGAAGTTTTTCCTGCAGAGTAAGGTATACCTTTAATATTTATAAATGAATTATACAAAATAGAAGCCTTTAATATTATGCCAACTTATTCCACATACATATGCACTATGACTTCAAAATGTGATTACATAAAAATTAAAAAAAATGTGATTACAAGGCCAAGTGCAATTAAATTGAAGTCAAATACAACTTTTGTTTGATTTATATCAAATAGATTAGGGGAAGACAGCCAACTCTGTCCATTAAACTTTACTTAATCTTTGGTAACATGAAGTTTGGTATATCTCATTTAGTCAGCACTTCTTTTTATTTTACCATCATGGCCTGTAACAGAAATAAATGTTGAACTTTGGGTTGCTTAAGTGAAACATATTGGATAATACATTACATGACCTCAAGGTAATGGGATTGGAAATAAAATTGCAAGCAAAAGGTGAGAATTAAAATGAAGAATGAAAACTTGGCTCACTAAAGTGAATATTATTTTTTACAGTAAGTGCCAAATTTAATGGTTGAAAAATAAATAAAAATCAAAGGTATTGTCTGGGGTTATAAATTACAGTTAATGTTGCTCAACAAAACTAGGAATCGTATCATCTATATATTTATTACAGATGTTAAGAAACAGATATAAAATATTATGAAAATACTGTAAGGTTATAGTGATACTTTTCATCTCCTTATATTACTATTAGCCAAAATACTTGTAGCTTGTCTTAAAAGTAAACCGTATTTCAAATAATCAAGAAAAGCCACATTTGAACATTTCAAAATGGTTTTACAAACAGTTTTAATGGAAAAAAAGTTTACCCTCAAGGAAATACCTTCTCAACACTTTATGCAGAGAAAGAAGAAAAGTTGAGTTCAAAATAAGGCTTCTTCCTCTTAAAACAAAACAAAACAAGACAGACTGCTGCCTATAAAAATGTCACAAAAACGAAACAATGTTCTTCATTTGCCTTGGAGAAAATGTGCTGTAAACAGACGGAATGAAAATATCAACCACATGGGTGTCATGGTTTTCTTGATTAGCATTTATTGAGCACTTATAATATATATACAAATTGCTATTTATTTTGAATATAATATTGTTTATTTTTGAATTTATTTCTTATAACAATCTTGCAGGGTATGTACTGTTAGTATTGTCAATTTTTCAGGTATGGAAATTGAAGTTTAGAGTGATTAAATAACTGCTTAATATCCTATAGCCAGAAATGGCAAACATATGAATCAAATGTAGATCTTCACAAGACCAGAAAACAAGTTCTTAAACATATCACATGCCAGTATTTGTATTACAATATTGCATGCTTAATTCTAAGAGATAAAATATTAAACACAGAAAAATTCAGAGAATTAAAATGAAAGTAATTTTTTGGATCAGTCATGTTTGGCAGAAACTTCAATTTATGCATAAGAGTTACATATAAAGATTTTTTTCTCTTTGGAACTGCCAGTATTTTTAATTTTTGTTTGTTTGCTTGTTTATTAATTTTAGTGAAAAGAGGGGATACAGAGACAGACTATTGCATGTGCCCTGACCGGGATCCACCTGGCAAGCCCACTAGGAGGCAATGCTCTGACCATCTGGGGCCCTTGCTCCATTGCAACCAGAAATTATTTTTTAGCACCTGAGACAGAGGCCATGGAGCCATCCTCAGCACCCAGGGCCAACTCACTCAAATTGAGCTATGGTTGCAGGAGTGGAGGATAAGAGAGAGAGATGTGAGGACGCGAGGGATGGAGAAGCAGATGGGCACTTCTCCTGTGTGTCCTGACCAGGAATCAAACCCTGGATATCGACATGCCAGGCCAACACTCTACCAGTAAGCCAACCAGCCAGGGTGAAACTGCCAGTATTTTAAAATGTTTGTATAGGTATATGTACAGTTTTCTACAATCTTGAGATAAATTTGGCATCAATAAACTACATATATTTAAAGGGCACAATCTGATAAATTTTGATAGCTGTGAAATCAATACCACAATAAATATAATGAACATTTTAATCATCCCCACAAATTTTCCCATGCTTTTTTAAAATTCATCAATCCCTGCATTATCTCCTTCTTCTATTCCCTTCCCCTGGCAACACTGATCTTTCATTCATTGTAGATAAATTGGTATTTCTTGGAAGTTTATCCAAATGGGATTGCTCAGCACATACTTTCTAGGGGTGTGTGATTTCTTTAAAAGGTATAATGATGTTCAGATTTATCAAAGTTGTTGACTTTGTAAATAGTTTGATCCATTTTGCTGACAAGTAGTATATATATATATATTTACAGAGACAGAGAGTCAGAGAGACAGGGACAGATAGGGACAGACAGGAAGGGAGAGAAATGAGAAGCATCAATTCTTCGTTGCAGCTCCTTAGTTATTCACTGATTGCTTTCTCATATGTGCCTTGACTGGGAGGCTACTGCAAAGAGAGTAACTCCTTGCTCAAGCCAGCAACCTTAAGCTTCAAGCCAGCAACCTTGAGCTTCAAGCCAGCGAACATGGGATCATGTCTATAATCTCATGCTCAAGCCAGTTACCCCTCACTCAAGCTGGTGAGCCTGTGCTCCAGCCAGAGACATTGGGGTTTTGAATCTGGGTCCTCTGCATCCCTGTCTGACACTCTACCCACTGTGCCACCACCTGGTCAGGCATAATATATTCCATTATATGAATACACCGTAATTCATCCAGGTATCAATAAACATTGGATTTTTTTCTGCTTATGAATATTATAAATAAAAACTTATCAACATTTTGAAACAAGTTATTTTATGTATATCTTCAAAAATATCTTGAAGTGAAATGGCTGGTATATATTAAATAATTTAAATAACTGCCAGACTTTTCAAAAGATTTTGTACAATTTTATAATTGTACAAAATTTTCCTACCAACAGCGTAAGAGAATTTCAGCTACTTTTTATCCTTTTTAACAATTTGTACACTCCATTTTTTTTCATTTCAGTCATTCAAATGTGTGTTGTTTTTCTTTGTCTTTTGTAACAACTTGTTGATTTAACCTAAATTTCTGTGATAACTTATGATGTTGAAAAATTTTAATATGCACCTGAACTGTGGTGGCTCAGTAGAAATAGCATTGACCTGAAAGGCTGAGATCAGCAGTTCAAAACCCTGGGTTTGCCTGGTCAAGGCACATATAAGAAGCAACTACTACCAGTTGATGTCTCCTGCTCTCCTCCCCTTTCTCTCTCTATCTCTTCTCTCTGAAATCAATAAAATTTAAAAACTAAGTTAAAAATAAAAAATAATATGCTTATTAGCCATTCGTATATAATTTTTGTGAAGTGAAGGTTTATGTATTTTTTCATTTTTTGTTGGGTTGTTCTTTTCCTACTGAGTTATAAGAATTTTTCATCTACTCTGGATCATGTTCCTTTACTATTATATGTGTTACAAAATTTTTCTTCTAGTTTATGATTTGCTTTTTATGTTTCTTAAGGTTGTCATTTGTCTAGGAATATTTTAAAAATAAATTTTATCTTTTTATTTTTCTATGGTTTATGTTTTATGTGTTCTGTCAAAGAAACCTTTGCTTGCATAACTGTCACAAAGATTTTCTCCTATTTCTTCCTCTAGACATTTGATAATTTAGGTGATATATGATCCATTTAGATTTAATCATTACATGTGGTATAAGGTAAAGGTACATGTTCCTTTATTTTCATATGGATATCCAGTTGAATAAGTGCTACTTGCTAAAAATACTTTCATTTTACCATTGCATTGCCCTGCCACCTTAGTCCAGATTGATTAATAATGTATATGTGTGGTTTTATTTTTCGACTTTTTATCCTATACCATTGAACTTTATGTCATTCAGATCAACAATGCCAAACTGTCTGGATAATATAGATTTATAGTAAGTCCTATAATTAAGTAGCATAAGACCTGCCAATTTTTCTCTTTTTTTTTTAATTTCTTTGTTATTCTAGGTCATTTGAATTTCTATACAAATTTTAGATTGAGCTTGTTAATTTATAAAATAAAGCCTGCTGTAATTATTTATTGAATTTAGTATATAGATAAATTCAAGAAAAAATACTACTTTAAAATGTTTTCCTATTTGTTAATTGAATCTCTATTTTTTAGGCCTTTGAAAATTTCTATTATTTAAATTTTTATTGAATTTTTTGAAGTGATAATGATTAATAAGGTTATATACTTATAAGTTTCAAGTGTACAATTCTATAATACATCATCTGTACATTGTATTATGTATTCACCACACAAACTCAAGTCTCCTACCAACACCGTTTATCTCCCTTTCAATCTTTTCCACCTCACTCCTCCCCCTTTCCCTCTGGAAATCACCATACTGTTGTCTCTATGAGATTTTTTGTTTTTCTTCTTTCTTTAGTTATTTTTTATTAATTTTAATAGGGAGAAATTGATAAATCAGGGTACATATGTTCAGAGAAAACATCTCCAGGTTATTTTGACATTTGATTATGTTGCATTCCCATCACCCAAAGTCCAATTGTCTTCTGTCACCTTCTAACTGGTTTTCTGTGTGTTGTTTTTCTTTTTCTTTCTTTCTTTCTCTCTTTCTCCCTTTCTTTCTTTCTTTCTTTCTTTCTTTCTTTCTTTCTTTCTTTCTTTCTTTCTTTCTTTCTTTCTCTCTCTCTCTCTCTCTCTCTCTCTCTATTTTTCTTTATTTCTTTTCTTTCAGTGTCCTTTCTCTTTTTTTGTTTTTGCTTAGTCCATTCAATTTTTTCACCCAAGCCCTTAATTAATGCTCCTACCCTCAGAAAGCTACCACCAGACTATTCTCTGTATTTATGAGTCTGTTCTATTTTGTTTGCTACCTTATTTTGTTCATTAGATTCCACATATAAGTGAAGTCATACTGTACTGATCTCTCACTGACTGCCTTATTTCACTTATCACAATAATCTGCAGGTTATGAACAGACACTTTTCCAAAGAGGACATACAGATGGTCAATAGATGTGAAAAAATGTTCAGTGTCACTAATCATCAGAGAGATAAAAATTAAAGTCACAATGAGATATAACCTCAAAACTTTCAGAATGGCTATTGTCAATAAATCAACAAAAAACAAGTGCTGGCAAGAATGTGGGAAATAAAGGAACCTTTGTGCACTGTGGTGGGGATGGAGATTGATATAGTCATTGTAGAAAGCAGTATAAAATTTCCTCAAAAAAATTAAAATGGAAGTGCTTTTTGACCCAGTGATCCCACTACCTTGAATATATCCTAAGAATCCCAAACCACTAATTTCAAAGAATATATTCACCCCATGTTCATTATAGCATTCTATATAATAGCCAAGATTTGGAAGCAGCCAATGTTCCCACCAGTAGATGAATGGATACAAAAGCAATGGTAAATTTAGACAATGAAATACTACTCAATCACAAAAAAGAAGGAAATCTTAAGTTTTGCGACAGCATGGATGGACCAGGAGATTATTATATGAAGTGAAATAAGCCAGTCAGAGAAAGATAATACCATATGATCTCACTTATATGAAGAATCTAATAAATAAAACAAAGTGAACAAAATAGAAACAGAGGCATGGATGCATGGAACAGACTGAAAGCTCTCAGAGGGGAGCTGTGTGGAGAAACTTGATGAATGAAGGTGAAGGCAATAGCAAAAAAATTATATATATATATAAATATAAATTCTATCTATAAATTATATATAATAAATTACATATATTAAAAATATATGAAATATGCAAATATGAAATATAAAAATATATGAAATAAATTATATATATAAATATAATATTAAAAATATATATAATGCATAGACACAGATAACAGTGTGATGATACTCAGAAAAAAAGGGGAGGGATTAGGTGGAATTTGGAAAAGGGGGGGAATAGGGATGGAAAGAGATGGCTTGGGATGATGGGAGCATATTGCAATGTACAGATGATATTTTATTTAAGTTGTGCATTTGAAACATCTATGGTTTTATAAACCAATGTCACCCCAATAGATTCAATTAAAATAATAATAATCTATAATATTTATTTCTTCATTGATTTCATTGTCAACCCATTCATTATTCAATAACATCATATTTAGCTTCCATGTGTTTGAGTGTATTTTGTTTTTTATTGTAATTGATTTCTAGTGTCATACCATCATGGTCAGAGAATAGCTTGATATGATTTCAATCTTCCTGAATTTATTAAGACTTATTTTGAGTCCTAACATGAAGTCTTTCTTTGAGAGTGTTCCTTTTGCACTTGAGAAGAATGTGTATCCTAAATGTCAATGAAATCTTTCCTTCCCAGTGTGTCATTTAAGGTTCCTGTTGCTTATTTTTTTTTTTTTTCTTTTTGGTCTGGTAGATTTATCCATTGATGTGAATGGGGTGTTAAAAACTCCTATTATGACTATATTGCTATCAATCTTCCCTTAATTTCCAACAAGGTTTTCTTTATATATTTAGGTCCTTTAATTGTGGGAGCATATATGTTTACAAGGGTTACATAATCTTACTGGGTTGATCTCTTCAGTAATATTTAGTGACTTTCTTTGGCTCTTTTTATGGCCTTTGTTTTGAAGTCTACTTTGTCTAATATAAGTATTGCTATCCCATCTTTTTTTTTTCAGTTTCATTTTTTATTCAATTTATTGAGATGACATTTGTTAACAAAATTATATAGGTTTCAGGTGCAAAGTTCTAGAAAACATCATTTGTACACTTGTATTGTGTGTTCATCACTCCCAGTCAGGTATTCTTGTATCACCATTTATCCAATCTATACCCTTCTCAAACTACTCCTACTCCCCTTAAATCACTACACAGTTGTCTATATCCATGAGTTATTTCTTATTTTATTTCACAATTTACCCTCCACTCTGAACACCAAACACCCCCTGAAATTTGTATTGAATATTCCTTCATTTGTTATATAGTTTATGTTTTCTTATCTATTCAGTTGCTCTATATCTTTGGTAGCAGCATTTAACACATTTACATTTAAGGTTATTATTGATATGTACTTCTTTATTGCCATTTTATTCCTTATACTTACATACCTTTCTACATGTATTTTTCCCCCTTTCTTCTTGTTAAAGCAGGCCTTTTAACATTTCTTGCCATATTGGTTTCATGGTAATAAAGTCCTTCAGATATTTTTTTTTTGGTCTAATAATCTCTTAAATTTTCATTCAATTTAAAATGATAGTCCTGCAGGACAGAGTACGCCTTGTGGTAAGTCCTTGCTTTTCATCACTTTGAATGTTTCGTGTCAATCCGTTCTAAGCAAGCTAAAGTGTTTTTGTTGAGAAATTAGCTGACAGCACTATGGGAGCTCCCTTGTAGGTAACTAATTGTTTTTCTCATTTTTCTCTTACAGGTTTTAACATTCTGTCTTTAATCTTTGCCATTTTAATTATGATGGGTCTTGGTGTGGGTCTCCATGGTTCATCTTGATTGGGACTCTCTGTGATTCCTAAACTTCTGTGACTTTTCTTGCACCAGGTTAGAAAATTTTTCAGTAATTATTTCTTGAGTTTCTCTATTCCTTGCTCATTCTTTTCTTCTTCAGGTATCCCAATAATATGAATGTTACACTTAATATTGTCCCAGAGAGCCCTTAGACTTTCCTCATATTTTTATAATTTTCTTTTCTTTTTGATGCTCCACTAGGGTGCTTACTCTAATATTGTACTCTAAATTTCTGATTCAATTCTATTCTACATCGAACTGAACATTTTATCTCTTTTGGAATATTCTTCAATTCAGATACTGTATTCTTTATTTCTGAGTTTTTGTTATGGTTTTTATGTCTTTTTTTTCTTTTTCTATTAACATTTTTTAATTTTTATATAAAAATTAAATTTAAAAGGGTGACACTGGTCCATAAAAACACATTGGATTCAACTATACATCTCCATAGCATGTGAACTCTTATTTATTTTATTTATTTGTTTGTTTGTTTGTTTATTATTTTGTGACAGAGAGAGAGAGGGATAGACAGGTACAGACAAACAGGAAGGGAGAGAGATGAGAAGCATCAGATTTTTGTTGTGGCACCTTACTTGTACATTGATTGCTTTTTCTTTTTATTTATTTATTTTTTATTTATTTTATTTTATTTTTTTACAGAGACAGAGAGAGTCAGAGAGAGGGATAGAAAGGGACAGACAGACAGGAATGGAGAGAGATGAGAAGCATCAATCATTAGTTTTTCCTTGCAACACCTTAGTTGTTCACTAATTGCTTTCTCATATGTGCCTTGACCGTGTGCCTTCAGCAGACCGAGTAACCCCGTGCTCGAGCCAGTGACCTTGGGTCCAAGCTGGTGAGCTATGCTCAACCAGATGAGCCTGCGCTCGAGCTGGCAACCTTGGGGTCTCAAACCTGGGTGCTCCGCATCCCAGTCCGATGCTCTATCCACTGTGCCACCGCTTGGTCAGGTTGATTGCTTTTTCATATGTGCCTTGACCAGAGACTACAGCAGAGTAGGTGACCCTTTGCTCAAGCCTGTGACTTGGGCTCAAGCCAGCGACCATGGGGTCATGTCTCTGATCCCATGCTCAAGCCAGCCACCATGCACTCAAGCTAGATGAGCCTACACTTATGTTGGCAACCTCAGGATTTTGAACCTGGGTCCTCTGTGTCCCAGTCCAATACTCTATCCAATGCGTCACCTCCTGGTCAGGCAGCATGTGAACTATTTATTACTCTATGTGTCCATAATCCAAAATCAAATCATTGCTTATCACTGCACATTTGGCCAACTTTATTTCCCTCGACCTGCCTTCTCCCTCTGATAACCATTGCACTTTTTATTTTTAAGTGAGAGAGAGAGAGAGAGAGAGAGAGAGATAAGTACAGATAGGAATGGAGAGAGATGAGAAGCATCAACTCATAACTGTGGGACCTTAGTTGTTCATTGATTGCTTCCCCCTATGTGCCATGACCAAGGGCTCTAGCTAAGCCAGTGACACCTTCCTCAAGCCAGCAATTTTGGGTTTAATTCACTGGTCTCAGGCTTCAAGCCATAAATCTTTGGGCTCAAGCCAGAGACCATGGGGTCATGTCTATGATCCCATGCTCAAGCCAGCGACACTGTGCTCAAGCTGGTGAGCCCACGCTCAAACTGGATGAGCCTATGCTCAAGCCTGAGACCTAGGTTCTTCAAACCTTTGTTCTCATCATATCAGGCTGACATTTTATTCACTGTGCCCAGCCTTGTCAAGCACCACTGCACTTTTGTCTAAGATCAGGAGTCTTTGTTTTATATCACACTTCTTAATGAAATCACATAGTTCTTACCTTTTTCTGGTTTATTTATTTTATTTAGCATAATATTCTTAAGTTCCATTCATGTTGTCATAAATGACACTATATCATTATTTCTTATAGCTGAGTAGTATTCCATTGTATATATGTACAACATGTTCTTTCAATTCTCTATCAAAGGACACTTTGGTGTTTCCATGTCTTTACCACAGTGAATAATGCTTTGATAAATAGGAAGGTGCATAGCTCTCTGAGAATACATTTTTTTTTAGTTTTGGGGTAGATATCTGCTAGAGGGATTATGGGTGATATGGTAACTCTACTCTTAATTTTTTGAGGAAGCACTATAGTTTCTTCCACAGTGGCTGTACTAGTTTAAATTCCCACTAGAAAATATCAGAGAAATGGCGCTGTGAGGAGCATGACAATAAATCTCCCCAAAATTTCCACAAGTTCATCAACCAGAGACAGAAAAATCTATCCATGGAGCATATGGGAGTTCCATACACTGAAGGTGAAGGTAGGATCAAGCGAAAAATTGACTAAATATATAATTAACCCTAAAGGAAATAAATCAGACAAAGGAACACTCTGCCTTCCTCACTAACCTGAGCAATGGCTGCTTTCACTTGGAACTGAGAGTTGGGGTGGGGGCTAATGGTGTGGAGGAAGCTAGGCTGCAGCACAGACGTTTGTTCAAGCCGAGGAAAGAGTGTGCCTGTGGTGAATCAGCGCACGCACGCTAACGCATGCTCCACAAGCAAACGCCCGTGCCACGAGCACCAGCTGCCAGCAGCGCATGGAGAGTGCGCCAAAGTGAACTTCCCTATGCCCAAGCCTCTCTGGGTGGGCAGGGCACCTCACCCAGCCAATCAAGCTAACAATCAAGCGTCAGAGGGAGGGGTGCGCGGGCAGATTGCAGTTCTTCTAGGACCAGATTGGTGGATCCAATCGCTAAAATTAGCTTAACCCACAGTCAGCTCACCTCCCAACTGACCTACATGGCTCTAATTGACAAGATCTCTCTCAGTTTAGCGATCTAAGACAAGAGGCGTGATATATTTTAGTGCCTCTTGCTAAAGGGGTGGGGGAAACCTCTGATTGGCAGAGCTTTCATACTCAGAGATATACGCTAAAAAGAGTGACTTGGCAGATGTTAAGACCTCCTGTACTGCACGTAGCAACTAGGGCATCTTCTTCCCAGCCAAAACAGGTTACAAAGTGTGGAAAGCCTGGGGAGAGTGGTCCCACAGAATGCTAAGCATGCTGAACAGGCCTGGAGGCTCATAGAAAGTCACCTTGAGAGCAATTGGCTCCCAGCCCCGCCTGATTATGCTGGCAGCTCTGAATGCCAGAGCCTTACCCAGAGCCCTGCGTTGAGTGGGGATAGAGTGGAAATTTGCCAGCTCTTTGAGCCTCTTACTCCCCAAGCAGAGGCAGTGGCAGCCTCATAGCTGTATCATCAGGCTACTAATTCAGGGAGAAACTAGGAAAGAGGCTCCAGGAAAATGGACTCTCTCATTGTCAGAGCCTGCAAACGTTAACAAGCCTTGACTACCAATGAGATTGAAGCCTAATATATAACATCACCGTAGAGTCTCATCAACTGCAAATCTCTACCAAAGTGTGCCAAAGGGGCAGCCTGAGGTACAGAGTCACCGACCAGGAAAATGGAGAAGAAAGAAAAAGGAAGAAGTTAACCTCTCAAAATCAAGAAAAATCCACAGACTTAATAACTTGTTTCACTATTTTTTTTTGTTTCCTTCATCTTCTTGCCTTTATTATTATTATTTCTATTTCTTCCACCTCAGTCTTTTTATTCTCTACCCATCTTATTCTTTCTTCTTTTTGAAACACACTACCCATAAGTGTTACATTTTATTTCTTTTCTCCATCCTTACACTCCATGAGGGTTACACTCCAAAACCCTTAATTCTCTCTCTCTTTTTGTGTTTTTTCTTTTTTCTTCTTTTCCTTTTCTCCTTTTTCTTATTTCTCCCTCTCTATTAGTCTCTTCTTTCCTCCTTTTACTCTTCCTCTCATTCAATCCTCAATCACGAACAAATTATTTAATTTGGAACTCAAGTTTGTTTTGTGTTTTTTTGTGGCATTTCGGGTGCTTTTTACTTCAGTTTTTAACTCATTAGCATTCCTCCTAACCCAGGATCTCCATTCTATTTAGTTTTTGCTCCACTTAATACAATAGTTATTTTTTCCCTTTTTCCTGATTCCCTCTTATCCCTATCATTATATCTCTTAGTCATCCATCACTTACAAGCAAATCATTTTATACTTGACCCAATTTTTTCCTTTTTTGCATTTTGTGAGTCCCTACTTTCTATTTTGCCACTTGAACACTTCCCCCAAACTCATGCCCTGCATTATAGGCAGTTTTTGTTCCATTTAGCATAATATAATTAGCAGTTAATCATGATATTTTCCTAAGGATGAGAAGAGAGAAGAGGAAGAGAAGAAAAAAAAGTGGGAAATAATAAATTATCATTTTTGGGGGTTAATTTTCTTCCAAATTTTTTTCCATGTTTTTTATTTTTTATTTTTTTTTACTTTTCATTGGTTATTAATTCTCATTAGTGCTATCAACAAAACCACCCTCAGATGCCATTAAGAAAAAGGAAATTGAATATCATGGGTACAAAAGATAGAGAAGTAGCACAGATAGATGTGGAAAAATCTATGAAGAAAAAAATTTAATATACTGGAAACCTTGGAGCTAAATGACAGAGAATTTAAAATAGAAATCCTAAAAATACTCAGAGATATACAAGAAAACAAAGAAAGGCAATTCAGATAGCTCAGAAAACAACTCAACGAACACAAAGAATATACTACCAAGGAAATTGAAACTATAAAAACAAATAAAACAGAGATGAAAAACTCAATTCATGAACTGAAAAACGAGGTAACAAGCTTAGCTAATAGAACAGGCCAGATAGAAGGTAGGATTAGTGACATAGAAGATAAGCAACTTGAGGCACAACAGAGCGAAGACAAGAGAGACTCAAAAATTTAAAAAAATTGAGAAAGCCCTACAGGAATTGTCTGACTCCATCAAAAAGAATAACATAAGAAAAATAGGTATATCAGAAGGAGAAGAGAGAGAAAATGGAATGGGGAATATATTCAAACAAATAATAGATAAAAACTTTCCAAGCCTGTGAAAAGAACTAAAGCCTCAAATTCAAGAAGCAAACAGAACACAGAGTTTTCTTAACCCCATCAAACCTACTCCAAGGCACATCATAATGAAATTGGCACAAACCATCGACAAAGAAAAAATTCTCAAGGCAGCCAGGAAAAAGAAGAATACAACATCTAAAGGAAGGCCTATTAGATTATCATCAGATTTCTCAGCAGAAATTCGACAAGCTAGAAGAGAGTGGACCCCAATATTTAAAGCCCTGAAAGAGAGGAACTTTCAGGCAAGAATACTATACCCATCAAAGCTATCCTTCAAATATGAAGGAGAAATAAAAACTTTCACAAATACAGAAAAGGTAATGGAATTTGTCATCAGAAAACACCCACTCCAGGAAATATTAAAGGGGGATTTCCAACTAGATTCAAAGAACAAAACAGAACAAAACCACAAGTGAAATCTCCACCAAGAACACAATAAAACCAAATATAAACTGTGACAACAAAAGCAAAAATGAGGGAGAGGACAGAGATTAACAGTAGCAAAGGACAATAAAGTGCAGAGACACTAATAAGATAGGGTACTACAATGAATATGGTAGGTACACTTTTCATTACTTAATGGTAAGCACCCTTGAAAAAACCACCACAGAAGCACATGACTTAAAAAAGGTAGCAACAGAGGAAAGAAGTATGGAATACAAACAAACAAAAACAAATGATAGAAAAACAAAAGAGAAGAATCAAACAACGTACAAAACTAACAGAAAGCAACTTATAAAATGGCAATAGTGAACCCACAACTGTCAATAATTACACTAAATATAAATGGATTAAACTCACCAATAAGAAGGCACAGAGTAGCAGAATGGATTAAAAAAGAAAATCCAACTATATGCTGCCTACAAGAAACACATCTAAGCAACAAGGATAAAAACAAATTCAAAGTGAAAGGCTGGAAAACAATACTCCAAGCAAATAATATCCCAAAAATAGCAGGTGTAGCAATACTCATATCTAATAATGTTGAATACAAGACAGAAAAAGTATTCAGAGACAAAAATGGTCATTTCATAATGATTAAGGGGATACTAAATCAAGAAGACATAACAATCCTTAATATATATGCACCAAACCAAGGAGCACCAAAATATATAAGACAGCTACTGATTGACTTAAAAACAAAAACTGAGAAAAATACAATCATACTTAAAAATCTCAATACACCGCTGATGGCTCTAGATCACTCATCCAAACAGAAAATCAATGAAGATATATTGGCCTTAAACAAGACACTAGAGCACCTGGATATGATAGACATCTACAGGACACTTCATCCCAAAGCAACAGAGTATAAATTTTTTCTCTAGTGTACATGGAACATTCTCAAGAATTGACCATATGTTGGGCCACAAAAATAACATCAGCAAATTCAGAAAAAAATTAAATTTTACCAAGCATATTTTCTGATCATAAAGCTTTGAAACTAGAATTCAACTGCAAAAAAGAGGGGAAAAACCCCACAAAAATGTGGAAACTAAACAACATACCTTTATAAAATGAATGGGTCAAAAAAGAAATAAGTGCAGAGATCAAAAGATATATACAGACTAATGAAAATAACAATACGATATATCAGAATCTCTGGGATGAAGCAAAAGCAGCAATAAGAGGGAAGTTCATATCACTTCAGACCTATATGAACAAACAAGAGAGAGCCTAAGTGAACCACTTAAGTTCTCACCTTAAAGAACTAGAAAAAGAAGAACAAAGACAACCCAAAACCAGCCAAAGAAAGGAAATAATAAAAATCAGAGCAGAAATAAATGGAATAGAGAACAGAAAACCATAAAAAAATTAATAAAACAAGGAGCTGGTTCTTTGAAAAGATCAACAAAATTGACAAACCCTTGGCAAGACTCACCAAGGAAAAAAGAGAAAGGACTCATATAAACAAAATCCAAAATGAAAGGGGAGAAATCACCACAGATTTCATAGATATATGAAGAATTATTGTAGAAAATTACAAAAAACTATATGCCACCAAATTCAACAATCTAGACAAAATGGATAAATTCCTAGAACAATACAACCTTCCTAGACTGAGTCATGAAGGAGCAGAAAGCCTAAACAGAGCAATTAGCAGGGAGGAAATAGAACAAACTATTAAAAACCTCCCCAAAAATAAAGTCCAGGCCCAGATGGTTATACTAGTGAATTCTGTCAAACATTCAAAGACAATTGGTTCCTATTCTACTTAAAGTCTTCCAAAATATTGACGAAGAAGCAATACTTCCAAACATATTTTATGAGGCCAACATATCCCTCATACCAAAACCTGGCAAGGACAGCACAAAAAAAGAAAACTACAGACCAATATCTCTAATGAATACCAATACTAAAATACTAAACAAAATACTAGCAAATCGAATACAACAACATATTAAAAAAATAATACATCATGATCAAGCGGGATTCATCCCAGAATCTCAAGAATGGTTCAACATACGTAAAACATTTAACATAATACACCATATCAACAAAACAAAGAACAAAAACCACAAGATCTTAACGATAGATGCAGAAAAGGCATTCAATAAAATACAACACTATTGTATGTTTAAGACACTCATCAAAATGGGTATAGAAGGAAAATATCTCAACATGATAAAGGCCATATATGATAAACCATCAGCTAACATCATATTAAATGGCATAAAACTGAGGACTTTTCACCTTAAATCAGGAACAAGACAGGGTTGTCCTCTCTCCACTCTTATTTAACGTAGTGCTAGAAGTTCTGGCCAGAGCAATCAGACAAGAGAAAGAAATAAAAGGCATCCATATCGGAAAAGAAGAAGTAAAGGTATCACTTTTTGCAGATGATATGATCCTATACATCAAGAACCCCAAAGACTCCACAAAAGGATTAGTAGAAACAATAAACCAATACAGTAAGGTCACAGGATACAAAATTAACATACAAAAGTCCATAGCTTTTCTATATGCAAACAATGAAATATTAGAAAATGAACTAAAAAAAATAATTCCCTTCACAATCGCAACAACAACAAAAATACCTACGAATAAACATAATAAAGAATGTAAAGATGACTGACCCTGCGGTGGCGCAGTGGATAGAGCGTTGGACTGGGATGCAGAGGACCCAGGTTCGAGACCCCAAGGTCACCAGCTTGAGCGCAGGCTCATCTGATTTGAGCAAAAGCCCACCAGCTTGAACCCAAGGTTGCTGGCTCCAGCAAGGGGTTGCTTGGTCTGCTGAAGGCCCGTGGTCAAGGCACGTATGAGAAAGCAATCAATGAACAACTAAGGTGTTGCAACGCACAATGAAAAACTAATGATTGATGCTTCTCATCTCTCTCCGTTCCTGTCTGTCTGACCCTGTCTATCCCTCTCTCTGACTCACTCTGTCTCTGTAAAAAAAAAAAAAAAAAAAAAAAAAAAAAAAAGAATGTAAAGGACCTATATAATGAAAACTACAAAGCATTGTTAAAGGAGATCAAAAAAGATACAATGAGATGGAAAAATATTCCTTGTTCATGGATAGGAAGAATGAATATAATCAAAATGGCCATATTACCCAAAGAAATTTATAAATTTAATGCAATTCCCATGAAAATTCTTATGACATTTTTTTAAAGAAATGGAACAAAAATCATCATATTTATATGGAACTATAAAAAACCGCGAGTAGCCAAAGCAATCCTGAGGAAAAAGAATGAAGCTTGGAGCATTACAATACCTGACTTCAATCTGTATTATAGGGCCACGACAATCAAAACAGCATGGTATTGGCAGAAAAATAAACACTCAGACCAATGGAACAGAATAGAAAGTCCAGAAACAAAACCACATATATATGGTCAAATTTTTGATAAAGGGGCCAACAACACACAATGGAGAAAAGAAAGCCTCTTCACAAATGGTGCTGGGAAAACTGGAAAGCCACATGAAAAAGAATGAAACTCAACTACACCTTGTCCCCTTGAACTATAATTAATTCAAAATGCATCAAAGACCTAAATATAAGACCTGAAACAATAAAGTATATTGAAGAAGACATAGGTTCTAAACTCATGGACCTGGGATTTAAAGAACATTTTATGAATTTGACTCCAAAGGCAAGAGAAGTGAAAACAAAGATAAATAAATGGGACTACATCAGAATAAAAAGTTTTTGCTCAGCAAGAGAAACTGACAACAAAATAAACAGATAGACAACTAAATGGGAAATGATATTTTCAAACAACAGCTCAGATAAGGGCCTAATATCCAAAATATACAAAGAACTCATAAAACTCAAGAACAAACAAACAAACAATCCAATAAAAAAATGGGAAGAGCACATGAACAGACACTTCTCCTAGGAAGAAATACAAATGGCCAACAGATATATGAAAAGATGCTCATCTTCATTAGTTATTAGAGAAATGCAAATCAAAACTACAATGAGCTACCACCTCACACCTGTTAGATTAGCTATTATCAACAAGACAGGTAATAGCAAATGTTGGAGAGGCTGTGGAGAAAAAGGAACCCTCATTCACTGTTGGTGGGAATGTAAAGTAGTACAACCATTATGGAAGAAAGTATGGTGGTTCCTCAAAAAACTGAAAATAGAACTACCTTATGACCCAGCAATCCCTCTACTGGGTATATACACCAAAAACTCAGAAACATTAGTATGTAAAGACACATGTAGCCCCATGTTCATTGCAGCATTGTTCACAGTGGCCAAGACATGGAAACAACCAAAAAGCCCTTCAATAGAATACTGGATAAAGAAGATGTGGCACATAAACACTATGGAATACTACTCAGCCATAAGAAATGATGACATTGGATTATTTACAACAAAATGGTGAGATCTTGATAACATTATACAGAGTGAAATAAGTAAATCAGAAAAAACCAAGAACTACATGATTCCATACATTGGTGGGACATAAAAATGAGACTAAGAGTCATGAACAAGTGTGTAGTGGTTACCGGGGGTGCTGGGGAGGGGGGTGCGGGAGGGAAGAAGGGAGAGGGGGAGGGGAGGGGGAGAAGCACAAAGAAACCTAGATAGAGGGTGATGGAGGACAATCTGACTTTGGGTGATGGGTATGCAACATAATTGAATGACAAGATATCCTGGACATGTTTTCTTTCAATATATTTCCCCTGATTTATTGATGTCACCCCATTAATATTAATAAAAATTTATTTATAAAAAAAGTAATTTATTTTCTTATGAAATTATATGGAAATTCTACCTCATTTATGAAAATGTATTATTTTTAAAATCAGTATTTATCAATGAGTTTTTAGTAATGTTAATAAAAGCATAGCTGATAGCTAAATAATAAACTTTTTATTTGAATTCTACATTGTATTTCATTATTTTATTAGTTATCTTTTACTTAGTCACAATTCTGTCCTCAGTATAAAAGACCTCTGCTTGTTTTCAAACATCCATGTTTTGTCTCCTAGAAGAAACTATATCAAAAGACATGAGTAGTTTATTGTCAACAAAATAGCATCAATAAATTACATTATTTGCTTCTTATTTTTCTCTTCCTTAAAATATTGCTAAACCTTTTTTATAATAATGGAGTTTCAAATGTAAATAAATTGAATACCATCAAGCTCAACACTGCTAAATACCAGTGCAGGGAGCAGAAAATAAACAAATGTTGTTTTAGTCCATAAACATAAAAATGTTCACCTAATAGCATTTTAATGGATTTTTAAAATACCTCTTGAACATATAGTATTGATTTTCCAAAGGAAGGTATTATTTAAAAGAGCTGTTTCAATTTATTATACATTTTGGAACTGCAAATTTGAAGGAAGAGAAACAAAAATTTTTTAAAAGGTAAATACATCCTAATGCACACTATCTACCATACTAGTAGGTATTAAAAATAAAGCAAACATTACAAACAGAAAATGTATTAGTGGTGCTTGATTATAGAAGTTAGGGCAATGTTGTTCGTATGGGATTCCACAGACAGTAAAAAAAAATATTTATCACTATTGGTAAATATGATACTATTAAACATGAAAACATATTTGAACAAAAAATTCCATCAATCACCTTAATCTTATTAGGTAAATGAAGTACGGGGGGAAATCCTTTCATTTGTTATTTCTCTAACTCTCTGTTTCTTTAAAGTAGGACCATTTCTATTTTCTTTTCATAGGAGAAAAAAAATGAAAGAAAGAGTGGGTGGCTGAGAGTGAATGGAAAGGTCGATATGTACAAGGTCAGCATTAGAAGAGATAGAAAAGAGAAGAGTTGCAGGCTTTGTCCAAATTCAATTTAGTGAACAATTGAGTACTCATGATATTTCTAGTATGTACTTAAGAAGTCCTTGCTGAATGAACAGAGATAGGTTTGTGTTGGAGGTCCTAAGTTTGGGTATTGAGAGGGCTGTCTATATCTTTAAGGCAAGCAGAGAGATCACAACTGAAATTTTAAAGCCTGATTTCAATTTCTTTGCCTAATAGCATTAGATAAACTGACATTCTGTTAAGCTGCACAAATACCAACCACTGTATTTTTGCTTTGCTCTGCCTTCCTTGTCAAGAAAAATAATTGCTTAAATAAAGTTCATCAAGGCGTAATTTACGTAGCATAAAATTCAGCCTTTTTAGATGTACAGTTTTGTGAATTTTGAAAATGAACGTGTCAAATAACCATAAAAACAATCAAGATATTGTACATATACATCACTTTAAAAGACTCTCTTTTGTATGTTTGTAGTCAGTCCCCTACAAGTCCACCTCAAGCCGCTAACACCCACTGATCTATTTCCCATCCCTGCAGTTTTGCTTTTATTTAGAACATCATCAAAATGGAATTGTATATGATATATAGTCGACTTGAGTTTGGCTTCTTTCATTTATAATGATTTTGAGATTGATTGATGTAATTGCTTATTTCACTAGGTTTTTGTTTTTTATTGTGAAATAGTATTTTTTATAGGTGAACTATGCATTGCTTATCCAGTTATTAGTTAATGCATATTTTGGGTTATTTCTAGGTTTTTGAGATTATGAATTAAGTTGCTATATATTATATATATAATATATAAGTTTTCATGAGGATACATGTCTTCATCTTCATTGGAAGTGGGATAGCTGAGACATATGATAAATATATATTTAACTTTATCACAAAGTATCAAAGTACTTTCCAAAGTGACTTTAATTTTGCATTCAGTTCTAGTTGCTTGAAATCCTTGCTATCACTTTTCTCCTCCACTCAGCAGGTGTGAGTTTGTGGGTTTAATTTGCATTTCTCTAATTACCAGTGATGTTGATAATTGTATCATGTGTTTGTTTCCTATTTGTATCTCTGTTATGATGAAGTAGCTTGCCAAGAAAATCTCTCTTATATGAAAAGGGAAAATTTTATTTGGTGTACACTGGGATTTCTGTGCAGCCTATTCTTCTCTTCTCTAGGTCCAGTATCAAGAGAAACAGCTCCTATGGCTAGAATGGAGTAATCAGAGTAATCTGTAGTAGCTGGATCATTTAGCTTCAGATGCTGAATTTGGAAGGGAGCTAAATACATTATTTTCAGACAATTATTAAAGTCTAGGTATAAGTGTAGCTAGTCAGGGGAGAAGGAAATGGAGAGGGAGACAGATATGGAAAGAGAGAGAGAAAAGAAGTGAGAGAGAGCAACTAAAATCATATCTGAGAATATGTGACCCCAGAAAGAGAGTAAAGGGAAGATATGGTATCTGCTAGCCTTCTAGTTTTGGAAAGTCTCTCACAAGGTCAATATTTATTTCCTATCATTGATTCTTTGTGAGATAATTTTATAATCTTCCCATAAATTTCCTCTTATGATTAAATTAGCTTTGATGGTTCTAAATTAATAAAAAGAAAAATAGAGATCAATTAAAATTCAAAAGGATTTCAAGTTTTATATGTGAGACATTTTTTTTAGTGATAAAGAGACAGTGAGAATGAGACAGAGACAGGGACAGACAGACAGGAAGGGAGAGAAATGAGAAGCATCAATTCTTCATTGTGGCACCTTAGATGTTCATTGATTGCTTTCTCATATGTGCCTTGACTGGGGGGTTCCAGCTGAGCCAGTGACCCCTTGCTCAAGCCAGTGACCTTAAGCTCAAGCCAAGGACACTGGGCTTCAAGCCAGCAACCTTTGGGCTCAAGCCAGCAACCATGGGGTCATGTCTATTCACTCAAGTCAGTGACCCCATGCTCAAGTTGGTGAGCCTGCACTCCAGCTGGATGAGCCCATGCTTAAGCCAGCAACCTTGGCATTTAAAACCTGGATCCTCAGTGTGCTAGGCCGATACTCTATTCACTGCATCACCACCTGGTCAGGCTATGTGAGGCATTGTTTATCAGACAAAAATATATCAAAGTATTGAAAGCTGCCAGTCCCGCAGCTATTTTCTGAGTATTTCCCTGTAGAATACGTTGTTTCATGGGTCTGTAACACTAAGCCACAGGTGGTTTGAACTCATACTGATGTCTGAAACAATGGCAATGCTCTATGAAATGGACATCAATCTGTGGGAAGCTCAGATTATAATATTAACTAATAAAGATTCTGCATATTGTATGATGATTAGCTAAACTATAAAGACCCTGATGTCTAAATGTTAAAACAAAGGGGAAGTTGGAGCTATATAGAAACTATAGGAGAAGTGGAAGTAGAGACAGAACAGTTGAGTCCTGTCATGTTGAAACACGTGTCAAAGTAGCAGTCACTCATTTCTGAGGCGATGTCCACTGGACTTCAAGCACTAATGCCACTGCAGCAACTAGAGTTTTCTTTTTCCCTTATTAACTCATGGAACCTTACAAAATATCATCAGCAATAAAGGTAAAACTGCATTTGTTATTTATTACTTAAGTTTGACTATATCATTGTGTCCATAAAGAGTGTAACCAATACTTTTTGAAATCAGGAAGATCAAATACGAAAGATAGATGTTAAGTCCTGCATTTGGCTTTAAATAATGAAATGTACAAGGCATGTTCTTTTATCAATCTATGTTGAGAAAAAAAGATTAGATATTTAAATGATTATAAGATCAAATAAAATAGCAATGGGAAGAGTCTTCTACAGAGTGAGAGGTCCCAGCCCCATAGCAGGTCACCCGTCCCAGGGTTCCAGAGCCAGGAAGAAAAGTCTCCATAACTTCTGGTTGTAAAAACCAGCAGAAATTGTGGTTGAGAGAGATAGAGGGCTGCTGGAGTCCTATGCAGTTTCTCTTAAAAGGTACATACACAGAATTACTTGGACTCACTCTCTCTGAGCTCAACTGCTGGGGCAACAACTTGAAAGAAACCAGGGAGATAGAGTCAGGAAATGAATTGTCTGTCATCAGAGCAAGAGCTATAGAGGTATCTTTCACCTAGACAGAAATGATGTCAGATACCATTGTTCTTTTTCTGAGACACTCTCCCAGAAGTAGAATGGGGGTGCTATATCTGAGTTTCAATTAATCTGGCATACATTCTTCTCTCTGCTCTGGTAATTCCTTGAGGTCCCACCCAGCCCAAATTGCTGGCCCACCTAAGCCAGTACCAGTGTCTTTTCCATACAAATATTCTTTTGCCTCATGCTTTGCCTCTCCTAAAATCTATCAACTAAATAGCTTATTTCCTCTGTGCACTCCATACTTCTTGCTAAGTATCCACAAGCCCAGTACTAATGGCATCTTGGACTGGAGCTTGGCTTTTCCTGGGCACTCCAACCTCAGGCCAAGTAGCAGCCATTTACAGATTGCTCTGTAGCTCATGCTGGATGCCACCAAGCAGGGCACAGGCAATGACTTCCTTTTAACCTTCTGGGAGGCCTTAGAGCCAGAATACCCAGAGGAAAGCTTCAGACCATGCCAGATTACATCCCTACCACCTCTATGAATGACACATTCAGGGCAGACACAGTGAGCACCAAAGCGCCCCTGAAGCAAGTATTTCTTGCTAGAGTCATAGGATTAGTTCCTGCACAGCAACTCTATTGCTGTGTTCACAACCAGTCATCATAGCCCATAAGCCTGGGGAAATCAATCCCTCCCAGTGATGACAATAGCAATCAAAGCTCAACTACAACAGGATAGCACACAAAGTCAACATAGGGGTACAACTGAAGTGCCTAGCTTGGGTGACTGGGGAGGCTGTGCCACTGGGCCTCACAGGACACTTACTAGCGAAGGCCACTCTATCAAATCCTAGACATGTAGCAGGTCTACCTAATACATAGAAACGAACATAGGTACTCAGCCAAAGTGTGGAAACAAAACAACAGGTCCTTACAGAGACAGTGGTTTTATTCTCCTCACTCATGATCTCTTCTGTCAGAAGAGTACGTTTTTCATCCCTTTCTACATCATGACACACATATACAATCTGAAGAATGTTGTGTTTGCATTCAGTTTCAGTATACCAATGTTTATATGAATATAGTCTTTCAGGAAATCTTCATCAAGCTGTCTTACTTCTTTTGGTCAAGTTGCGCTCCACGTTAGGGTTTGCCTATCAGGTCTTATTTGATCCACAATGTTGCTTATTTGGGGTTCGAAATCCATATCAAACATTCTATCTGCTGCATCAAGGACTAGGGAGGTGGTTTTTCTCAGATTTGTTTTCCTACACTCTAAAATGTCAATCAGTCTTCCAGATGTTGCAATACATATTTCTACATCTCTCTCCAAATCACATGATGCTCCCTTGGGAGCACCACTATAGATGCAAGTAGATTTCAATTGACATGCCTTACAGTATTCAGCAGTGACTTGCTGCACTTATTGGGATAGTTCCTGAGTAGGTACCAGCACCAAGCAAATAGGCCTATCACTGCTATCTAAGAATGGTTGATGATTGATGCGAACAATGGCAGGCAGCAAATAAGACGTTTTCCCAGATCTAGTCTGTGCTACTCTAACCATATAAAATCCACCTTAGAGCAATTGGCCATCCCTCAGCTTGAATAGCAGTGGGTTCAGTAAACTTCTGTCTTGCAATCACATCCTAGATATTTGCAAGGATGTTTGCTTCATAAAAATTTAGAACTGGCTTTAGGCAGGTTTGACCTATAACTGTAATTTCTCTGCTTCTTTTGTGTGTCTCTACCTCTTGTGCTGTGTGCCTAGCCAAATCAGGGTGTTTTTGATAAAAATCCTTCTCAAATTTAGGCAGTTCATCAAGATTCCACTTCTTTTTAACTAGTTTATCCCTAGGGTTTCCAAACTTCTTCCCTGATAGAAGCCCTTCCCTACTTCCTCCAAATTGAGGTTCACCAAACCCTTGATCCTGGCCATGGTCACAGTCACTGGAATAGCCCGATATGAGATCAGTGAATGCAGTTGGCTGGGAATGAAGTGGAAATAATCGGGTGTGACAAGTTGCTGGAAGTGGCATTGGCTACAGTGAGGCCTAGTGGAGGCAATAGTTGTGGAAGGAGGGTGATGACATGGCATTGGCTACAGTGAGGCCTAGTGGAGGCAGTAGTTGTGGAGGGAGGGTGATGAGATAAGCCTGAGCTACTTTCCTTGAGACTGATGGAAATGAATGAGGTCTCTGTTGAAACCAAAAGAAGATGTGATGAACTTACTAGAAAAATGAAGTAAGAGAGGTGGCCTGCCATGGTATCCATGGTGATAAGAGTCAACAGGAACATGACTGGGCTTGAAATGAATTCAAAATTCAAAATGGAAAAGCTCCTATTCTGATCGCTACACATGATCCAGAGGGCGAGATGTAGATGTGAAATTCATTATCAATTATGACTACCCTAATTCCTAGAGGATTATATTTATTGAATTGAAAGAATTTCTGACAGTACCAAAACAGGCACAATGTACACTTTTTTTACACTTAATAGCATAAAGCAAGTGAATGACCTTCTCTATGTGTTTCCTGAAGCTAATCCAGCAATTAACCCCAAATTGTTTCAGTTGTTTGAAGACAGAGGTTCAGGTCATTCTAGGGGTAGATGAGGCATGAAGAATGACTGTTGAGACAGATACTCTATGGGAAAAGGGGTGGATTGAATACCTTTAGAGAAAAAAAAAAAACATGATAGAGGTCATTGTAGTCTGCTTAAGAGAGATTATGGGGCAAAACCCAGAATGGTGTTTACAGTGTTATAAATTATACCAATGGGAGCTTTGGAAGTAATTTTGTGTCTGTTGGTATGCAGACAAGTTTTAGTATTTGTAATCCAACAGGAACTTACCAGAATGGTAATGATAGCACTCAGCAATATGCAACTAATATTCCAAATATGCACAATGTTATGAACCAACAGGCATATGCATAGCCTGCTACTATAGCTGTACCTATGATTGGTTATTCAATGCCAACAAGATATTCTCAATAAGACTCTAGAAGTATATGCAAAGTCTGTTTTTTTTTATAATTGATCTTTATATTGTGTACTATCAGACAAGATAGTTCTTTAAGAAACATGGGAAATGTAGAAATGACTGCAGTGCAGCAGTAAATATGGAGCATTTTTTCGCTATTAAGTTGGATATTTCTCTACATTTTTGAAACAAATTTTAGGTTATTTTTGTATTAGAAAATGCAGGCAGTGTTTTCACAAAAGTACATGTACAGTGATTTGAAATACAATGAATGAAGGCAATGCATGGCCTTCCAATAAAAGTATTTAAAGACTGAAAAAAAAAAGAGGTGTCAAATGAAAGAACAGAAAACATCTCCAATAAAATAAATAAATAACATGCATGCAAGCAAACTACCAAAAACAGAGCTCAAAATAATGGTTATAAGGATGCTCAAGGAACTTCATGAGAACTTAAAGGAACTTGTAAGAACTTCAATAGCATGAAAAAGAACATAGAAACCATAAAAATATACCATTCAGAAATGAAGGATATACTAACTGAAATGAAGAATAATTTGCAAGGAATCTACTGTTGATCTACTGTGTAGGTGAATCCAGGAATCAAATCAACAATTTGGAATAAAAGTAAGCAAAGAACACCCAATCAGAAGAGAAAAAAAAATCCAAGAAAAGTGAAGATAGTATAAGGAGCCTCTAGGACAAATTCAAGTATACCAACCAACCTTCATATCACAGGGTTGTGGGAAGGAGAAGAGAGAGCAAGAAATTAAAAACTTACATAAAACATAATTACAGAAAAATTTCCTAACTAAGTGAAGGAAGTAGACATACAAGTCCAAGAAGCACAGAGAGTCCTAAACAAGATCAACCCAAAGAGGCCCACATCAAGAAAAATCAAAATTAAAATGCAAAAGGTTAAAGACAAAGATAGAACCTTCAGAGCAAGAAGAGAAAAGTACCCATAAGGGAGCTCCCATTAAGCTGTCAGCTTATTTCTCAACAGACATGTTGCAGGCCAGAAGGGAGTGGCAAGAAATACTAAAAGTGCTAAAAGTAAAGACCTATAACCAAGATTATTCTACCTAGCGCTATCATTTAGAATCAAAGGTCAGATAAAGAACTTCCCAGTCAAGAAAAATGTAAAGGAGTTCATCACCACCAAATCAGTATTACATGAAATGCTCAAGGGTCTTCTTTAAGAAGGAAAAGTAAGGATAAAAAATATAAACAATAAAATGGCAATAAATATATATCTATCAACAATTGAATATTTTAAAAAACAGAATAAATAAACAAGCAGAATAGAAACAAACTCATAGATACTGAGAACATTTTGGTAGTTGCCAAATGGGAGGGGCCTTAGGGGGATGAGTGAAAAGGTGAAGGGATTAGGAAATCTGAATTATTTGTTATAGAAGAGTGATGGGGGTAGAGAATAGAGACAAT
Organism: Saccopteryx leptura; assembly: GCF_036850995.1. NCBI lineage: Eukaryota > Metazoa > Chordata > Mammalia > Chiroptera > Emballonuridae > Saccopteryx > Saccopteryx leptura. The sequence goes on along the minus strand of NC_089516.1, from coordinate 104,670,870 downwards.
AATATTCTAATAACTTTGTGTAGTGTCAGATGGGTCTGAGATACATTGGGATGATCACTTAGTAAGTTATATAATGTATAATCACCAGGGTGTCCACCTTAAACTAGTATAATTTGTATGTGACCTGTAATTGAAAAATTTTAAAAATGAACTTAGAAAGTTTCCAATTCTGAATATATTCCTTAAAAAATATTAATTAACATTTTAACATTATGTTTTACATTTGTTTTTTAATTTTATTTAGAAAATTAAATTTAGTGGAGTGACATTGATTAATAAGAACATATAGGCTTCATGTAAATATTTCTATAGCATTTGAACTATTGATTGTGATGTGTGCCCATCACCCAAAGTCAAATTATTTTCCATCACCTTATATTTGTGTCCTCTTGTTTCCTCTCTCCTCTACCAAATAAACATATTGTATAGAAATGACAATGAACAACAAACACTGATATCTGTTCTTTTGAAAAAATATTATTTCTGTTGTACTTTTTTTGAGGGCTTCTTAACATTCCTGCTTCTTCTCCAAAGAGGTTGATTGACAGCTTGCTGCCCATTCAACAGAACGTCAATCCCGTAATACATCATAAGATATTCTATTGGCAGGAGCAAATCAGGAACTGACCTTTCCAAAAACATTAAGAAAAAATAATATACTGATCAACTTTATGTTGAACATGCTCAGATGCAAAGCTAGTGCCCTGCCTGTGAATGAATGAGATTTCTTTTTAATACTTCTATAAGACAGTGGAGGAGACAGAAGAAATATCTGAAAATCAGCACAAGATTGGGAGTCAAGAGTCTCTGGATATAACGTCAGCATTGACTCTAAACTAAAAATGTCATCCCAGACAAATTGCTCCTTTTTTGTGCTCAGTTTTTTATCTTCAGATTATGATCCCCAACACCTATTTTATGCACTGGTAGATTTGTGAGTGCCACTATTTACTGAGTGTAGGAAGAGAAAGTTTTACCGTAAAAAGAGAACCCATGGTTCCACTTATAGATAGATCCCACCATCTCTTTCATCTCCTTTAGCAGTACTCCTCTGTTCTTTTCTTGTCTATTATAACACACTGTACCATACTCTATTGCAATATACTATACACAGATTAGGCAATTAATAGGGCTTAATCAGAAGCCAGAGGAACATCATCAATCATACTATATATTGTGGAGGGCTAAAGGCTTATTCAAACCATGTGCTGCTATTCAGCAATATAACAATATATTCAGCATTAAAAATAACCATTATTAAACACTTTTGCCCAGAACTAATCAAAGATAGTTTTTGGAAGTCCAGGTATTTTTATTGGCTCATTATAAGATCCTCTTAATTTCATACATATATGAGGTTCAGCTTTTTTAAACATGTATTCTTTTAATATTGTTGACATTTTTATTATCAACAACAAAATTTATTCTAAAATAAAATTGCTTCTCACAGACTACAAATTGTCATGAATGGTACATAACTTTGTTTTATTTTATTTTTACTGTTTTTTTTATTACAGTTTACATTTATTATTATTTTTGTATTAGTTTCAGGTGTACATCATGGTAGTTAAAGAATCATATACTTTAAAAAGTGTTCCGCACCCCAATATTTCTAGTATGCACCTGGAACCATACATAGTTATTACAATATTATTAACTATACTTCCTATGTTGTACTTTACATCCCATGATTATTTTGTAACTATTAATCTGTACTTCTCAACCACTTAATTTTCTCATCCTGTCCTCTCACCCCTCTTTCAAGATTTGGTAAGTTATTTCACCTCTCTGTCTCTTAGTTTCCTCTCTGTAAAATGAGCACACTAAGACCCATTTCACAGGTATGTAAAGTACCGTATTTCACCATGTATAAGATGCACCTTAATTTTGGGGCCTGAAATTTGAAAAAAAGTGTATTACATAAAGTTATTAAACTCGAGTTTTATTCATCATAAAATTCATACAACTCCTCATCACTGCCAAAACTCCATCCATTAGCTTGTCTTCATGTGTGTCCAATGACAAATCACTGTCTTCTTATATTACCTCGTCCTCAGTTCTATCGATGGCATTTGAAATGCCACAACCACTGTATAAGACTCACCCAGTTTTTGGACCTCAAATTTTTGACAAAAGGTGCATCTTATACATGGGAAACACAGTGCATAGCACCGGTCTTGGTACTTGGTAGGTTCTCCCCAAGTGCTACTTTCAGTTTTTCTTTTCTTACCATCAGATACTTGGAGCTTCTATTTAGGGCTATTCTTATTTGACTCATCCCCTCCAAGACCTTTTCTTCTCTAAAGTTTCTCCTAAATTCCTGGCTTTGTCATACTTCCTTTCAACCATTTTAACCTGCATCCGGATGACACAGCACTTTAATACACAGTGACATTTTTAAAAGCTTTCCTGAGGATTTCTATATTTTTTAAGTCCTTGAGGTCATTTTAAACTTTAAAATAAAAGGAACATTCCAGAACCTCTTTACATTTGTCCCTTAGGGAAGAGAAACATATTCTTTCAAGAAATAATGTTACCTACTTTTCCTACCTTATAAGGGAGCTGTGAAAATAAAAAATGGTAATAGAAGTGAAGTTTTAAATAATTTCCAGAAGTATAAGAAAATTATTATTTAAATGGAAATACCTGTTCTTCAATCAAATGGGAAACTTTATTTTCTGACAATGAATGTGAAACTTCATAGCAATTAAAATTATCTTTCCAGCTTGCCACAGCAGTGTCCCTTCCATTATGCCTCTGTATATAGCCTATTCTGTTTGTATTCACTACCAGCAGCTAGTGCTTACTGAAGCAGTCACTGCAGAAAGAAACCCTTTCTCAGCTTTGCAGGGAATTAGTAGCGTGTTCCCTGTTACAGAGCAAATTCTGATTATGGGTAAGATAAAACCACAGTGAAAATATAGTTAATGGGGAAGAAAACAACAGTGTTTCCTTTATTCTGTTTTTCTGTGTATATTGCTGTAACAGAGTAAGAGGACAGTGGATATTTGGCTCCCATTTCAAAGAGGCATTCAAAAAGGAATAATTCTCATATCAATGATAAACAGCTTTACTGCTAAGAACTGTCATATAAAGTGCCAAGAGATCTCTTCATCCTACTTCTAATATTATATGAGGTTCATACACAAAGTGTTCTCACTTATTTAGTGACAGTGAATACAAAGTTTGAGTTCTATCTTTACTTGTGGCTTTGAGCCTTCCACCTTCTGTCCTCAACTTCAATTTTTACTTTAATGAATTTGTAAGGTCCCAGAATTAGGATGAAGGCAATATCAGAGAACAAAGTGACAAACTGTAAGATATAAAGTGAGTTTGACTCCATTCATTTACTCATAATTTATATTTGATACTTATTATGTGCTATGCATTATATACAGTGTTAGGAAAAAAAGATGATGTGGTACTACAAGAAATGACTTCTCAGGGAGGGTACAACCTTTTAATCAGTTTGCTATGCAGTCTACTAAGTCTATACACAACATCGATATATTTGAGTATATAGAAAGTGCAATGAAAATTCATAATAAACAGTATCTAAGTTGGCCAGAGAAAAGTAGATGGGGTTTAAAGGAACAGAGAATTATAAAGTGGATAGCTGGGACAGGGTAGAGGAATAGATGATTTCAAAGAGATAAAACAGAATTTGCAGAGACAATAAGGTTCAAGATAATAGTGTATTTCTGAAACTACATCTAGTTGGCTATTCCTAAAGCATCATAACATAGATAAGTACATTAGTATCAATATATATATCACTCGGGGAGGACCTATCAAGTACCAAGACCAGTACACCAGTGCTATGTACTTTTATATACTTATGATATCTATATATATTATATATATTTTATATATATTATATATTATATATATTATATATAACATATATATTATATAATATATACACTGTATAGGCAGTATAGAGTATATATGTGTGTGTGTGTATATGTATATATATATATATATATAGTGTGTGTGTATGTATGTGTGTGTGTGTGTGTGTGTGTGTATATACTGTATAGGCCACTGGAAGCAAAGATAATGAGTACTGTATCACTGTTAGGTGAATTAAGTATGTTGAGTTGTTTTTCTTATGGTGAAGTATATTTGACAAATCTATTATCTCTTCCATTTGTAGCCAGTGTCAAATATTTACAGGAAAAGATGAATTAAGTTTGTTATGTGCTAGGGTATATATGACCTATATGTATGTACGTATATGCATTATTTATTCCTCAAAATAACTAGAAGAGATAGGTGTTATTTGTTTGTTGTTGGCAATTAGTTTTGTGTGTGTTTGTGTTTTGTTTTAGGGAATGGAGGCAGAGAGACATTGGAGCACTCATCTTGCAGCTGAAGAAGAAGAACTTTACTTTAAGGTTTGTGCTCTTACTTGGCATATCATACAATGAAGCTCTAATGAGACAGACAGTTTGCCAGGATCAGGGGACTATAGAAGGTAGCATATTTTCAACTTTTCCCCCACAACTTTTTATGTTAATACTTCTTTGGGGACCCAGTGGTTCAAAGCATGCATTATGTAGTCTTTGTTATCTCCATTGCCCTGAACTTTTATATGTCCCACCTATAACTAATCTATCTAAGTGACATGTGTTATTGAATTATGCCTTACCTCCACCCAGAAATATTGAGCCAATCCCAAAACTTCTCTAAGTTCAGAATTTTCTTAGCGCTGATTGTCTGTACTGCTAACTTGGCACTCATAATATGCACAGATATTTTTTATATTATTTGTACTGATTGTATGTAAATGTCTTATAATGCACTATATTTTTATGCCTAGTCCAATAATTTATAAAGGTAAATATTCAGTATGTTTGCTCATGATTATGGTGATCAAAGAATATTTCATCAGATCTTCATTTTCTTAGCACTAGGTACTAACTCTTCCAGGAACACAATTCTTCTAGTCTAGTGTTTACTCTTTACAAATATAGATCTTAAAAATTAGGTAATCAGAGAACATGCAGATACTCCAGTACTTTCAGTCTTTTGTGTAGTACATTTTCACCAATGAAATAAAAGTTGGTTTTGCACATCATTTTCATAATCAAACAATGTTCTTTGGCTTGTCATATGCTTTTCTGATGTTCTTGTTTAATAAAAAAATCAAATGCTTATTTTTATCGCTTCATATTCATTTTGAAATATCTAATTTTTGTGAGCAGTATAGGTTGTACATGTTTAATATATAACTATTAGTAAGCACAAGAAAACAGCTTGAGATATGAATGTTAAAATGTAAGTAAAATTGGCCCAAAGAAAATAATTTAATTACCAGAGAATTTCATTAAATTTTTTACCAGAAAATTTACTTGACTTTTCCAGTTTCTTTTTATGTTTTCTTTATTCTCTTTTTTGACAATGTTTCAAAGGGCCTGAGATCCAAATGTGGCAGATGCTGGATGGCTGATTAGCTTGTTAGACAAGGAAAGATATTCAGACTGTGTCTATACATAGTACATGAACCAGACTGAAACATTTCTAATATGTTCATTTAGACTGTGGATATGATGGATGTTGATGACTATAGCTAAATCCACTTGAAAAACTGCCAAACTAAAGTAATCATTAGGGTTTGGGCCATTTAGAGGTAACACATATTTAGTTTTTTTTCTGTAATTTTTAAGAATTGAGCTGTTCTTTCATCACAACTATTCTTATTCTTTGTTTCAACATGAGATGTCTCTAGATTTCAAAACTCCATGTAAACATCAATAGAATAATTGATGTAATGGCTAATATACAAATTCATGTATTTCCATCTATAGGAGTTGCTTTTCATGAAAGCTTTCCTCAAAAGTGATTATTAACAACAAGTTAACTAAGGTTTACAGGAAAATTTTCTCAAACATATGGTTTGACAAAATTTACTTTTCTTCTACTACCTCCCTTTTTATTTTACGATGAAAGGTTCTTAAAGAAAAGGCTAGGTAGGAACTTAGCTTGCTGATAGCCAATCAAAAGCTTTTTTTCTCTGGGAAAACTATCTTTATACAATGGGAGAAAAACTAAAAAGCTTATCAAGTATAACATTCTTTTCTCTAAGTTCTATGATGGAATTAAGTTCTTACTGTCAAGTAGAAACAACAGTAAGTTTTCATATAAAACAGACATTACAATGGCCAACAATAACTCTGTCAGCTGCAGAGTAACAAGGCTAATCAACATTAGTGTTTGATATAACTTCATTCTCTTTTGACAAGTGCATCTAGGCCCTAAACTTATGTGAACCTCTTATACTTTAATTTGTTTGTTCCATTTCAGATCCATAACTTACCCCACTTGCAAACATCCCCTTCCTTGATGTCCTGTTATTGCAGTATTTGATGTAATTTGCGAAGCTTCAAAATTTCTCTAGCAGTTTTTAGAAAGTATTCTTTCTCTTTCCCAGCCAATAGTCTCCACTTACATGCTTCCTTTGGCTTGGACATTGAACAGCTCCCTACTGCAATATCCCCTCTTAATAAAGTTTTACCTTATAAACGCTTAGACATATGTTTGTGATAGAGGCAGTTTGGGGTGTGGGACATAGACAAGAGAAACTATTAAAGTCTAGAATTTTCCCACCAATAAGTACATAAACGAGGCCTCAGTTTCCCTCTCTAAAATAGAGATAATAATTTATTCAGTATCCTCTGAGATGGACACACTCAGGGGAACACATGAGAAGACATAATTTGCTGTGAGCCACATGAAAATGTGGTGCTGTGTTAGATAATTACCAGTTGTTATTAATATCCCCATTAATATCAATAATATTTTCTTTTAACCTGGTAATTTTTCAAGTGTGTTCCTTCAAGACCCTTGGTCCAGAAGCAACGATGTCACTTACCACTTGGGAATTCATTAGAAATGCAAATACATGGTTCCCACTTCAAACCATTAAGTCAAAAACTTTGAAGCTGAGGCCCAGTAATCTGTGTTTTAATAAGCCATCCAAGTAATTATGATGCATGGTCAAGTTTGATAACTTAACAAACATTTAAATATATAACAGTGAGTTTGCAAAAAATATATTTTTGCCAAGAGTTTTGAAAATGTTTCTGTAAGACATCAGTTGCATTTACATTATTAAAATAATGGTTAAACACCTGGAAACTCATTCATCTTAAAATATTCAATTATAGATCTTTCTGGTAGATGATATAGATGCTGGCTCATTTTTTATTCTTTATTTATTTCCTTGCTCTTTGAAGTGATGCGAATGAATGCAAGAGGCACATTTTCTAAAACAGAGTGTTGAAATTCCTTTTACATTCTGCTCTCATCATGATACAAATTTCACTATTGATGGATTAAGTCCTGAAAGCATTAGGTTTATAACAATAATTATATATGTCTCCAGGGCTCTTATACTATCAAGCCAGAAAGGAGAATAGTAGTAATTGGTTAGATTTATCAAAAGGGAAAACTTATTTTTACAACATATTTTTGCAGTGGCAAGGGTCAGATGGCCCAATGGGAATAGTGTAAGAATTGTATGAACACCTTACATTTGAATGGTACTATTTAAAATACATCCAATAACTATGTTATCTATATTTATGTTCACAACAACTCTTGAATTAGGTAAGACTAGTGACCTTGAGTTTGGGCAAATAATATCCCCCTTCTTTTGTTGACTCAGTATTTTCCACCTAAAGTGGGAAGACCTATGTAATTCACATAGAGAACAAATTTTTAAGTCTTTTATCCTCATAGAGAAGGAAAGTGCTTCTTTGGCACATTTAACTCCTAACACATCTCTAAGCATTCTAACTTATTTTTAGCAAATGCGATTTTTCACTTGTCTTCAACTTCTCTAAGTCTACAAGATGGCTAGACCCCACTCCTATCACAAAGCAAAGTATTCTGGCATGAGCTTAAAATGAAAAAGAATGTGGAGGAGATGCTCACATATTAGGAGTGGATAGGAGATATCTAGGAGACAAAAGTACACAATTCAAAATACTGAAAGGAAAGACAAGACCTCAAGGTTTCTGACCTTTTTTTTTTACATTTCTTTGTGCTAAGATTTCTCAGTTTTGAATAGGTACACTGAACAACAACACCTGTAGATAAGAATAAAATCACTGACATCATGAGATGTGGAAGCTGCTGCTGACATGTTTGTTTTAGAAGCTGGCAAACTTGACAAGAATTGGAACCAATTTAAATGTATAGAAAAGGTCTATTACATTATGTTTCTGAGGTGTTTTAAGATTAAATATGATAATGTATGTGACAAACTTAGCTCTTGGAATATAATAAATGTTCGTTTAATGTTAGCTACTTCTTTAATAATTGATGATGAAGAGGATAATGAAAAAAGAGGTTGAAGAGATGATTATGAGGATTTTGAAAGTACCTGTCCTGCTTACTCCACTAGAAAATGAAAAGCACTATGCAAAAATAAAGGTGGATAATAATGATTAGTCAATCAGTATATAATCTCCTTTAAGGGAAGGGGCACATCATTTACTTTCAGTAAAGATATTCTCACAGGTCCTATCACTAGACTAAGCTCAATGTTTAGCTAACTATATACCAATTATATACCATATTTGTATGCTGATGGGGATAACCCGTTATAGAAGGAAATATTCATGGTGAAGGTGAGAAGTGCTGAATTCATGTCCTTATATATAGAAAAAAGAATGAGATTTAGGATAAAAATAGAGCCGTTGAGCTTAACTAGGAGCATTGACAGTTCAATCAACAAATAAAACAGAATATTAAGTTGCGTGAAAATCCTGTTTTAGAATTATCAGGAAATCTGTTTCTACCACTTGATCCTCAATTTGGAACTAAAAATGAATATTTATTGAGAACCAAATAAATGGTCTGTTTATTGGACCCAATTGTATACTGAGTAAGAATTCCATATCATGTTCCTCATTAAAAAGTTTGGAAAAAGTAAGATAAAAATGAGGCATTTTGTTAAAGTATTAATTTTATGTAAAGTCTTTTTTAATGTTTATTTTCAGTGACACATGCCTTTTGAAATGGTCCTGGAGGTTTCAGTTAATTTATTTCATCTATTTTTTTCTTAGAAAAGATGGAAAGGAAAGGTGAAGTATGCCAAAGTTTAAAAGTAACTAAAAGAAAGTTAATCCATAGAATTTAAGCTACTGGGGTGATAGAAAGGCTGCTGGCTGTTTTCAGTGGTGTGCCTCTATGTCGAAAATAATTTTTGTTTCTAAAATGAAAGTTATGTTCTAGTTTCATACTAATTAATGCAGAAATGACCATCTGGGGTCAGGTTACCAAGTGAACTAGTGATAGAAACAAAAGAAAATATGCTTTAAGTAAAACAGTATATGAACTCTGATGTAAACAATGTATAAATGGCATGACTTCAAAATATTTTATCTATTATAAATTCTGGTTATATTGAATTGAGAAACATAGTTTTATAAAGTGACTATTGCCTTAGGCCACCATATTCATTCATTAAATAAGCATAGTTCTGCATTATTTACCCATATGTGTCTTTTTCACTTAACTTTGTTTTATACTTGATTTATACCTTTTTTTAAGGTTTCACATTTTTTTTATTAATTTTAATGAGATGACATTGATAAAATTGTCTTCCGTCACCTTCTAACTGGTTTTCTTTGTGCCCCTCCCCTCCCCCAACCCCCTCCCTCTCCTCCCCCCCACCCTGTATCCCCAACACTGTTGTCCATGTCTCTGAGTCTCATTTTTATGTACCACCTATGTATGGAATCATATAGTTCTTAGTTTTTTCTGATTTACTTATTTCGCTCACATTTACTTTATTTCTTCAATCATGCCACATTTTAATGGGCACACAGTGCTTTCACTAGACATCAATAATGAGTTGTTTTTGAGACAATTCATTATTATGACAGCTTCAATGATTACTGGTTTCTCCATTCCTCAGTGGTAAATCTGCCAACAGGGGACCGATTCTATTTTATTCCAAATTGTGTTGCTATATAAGTCCATGTAACAACACACAAAGTGGCTCCACTAGCTAATACAGCATTACCATATTTGTCATAGAAATCAGGTATCTGTTTCTGGTGAATCTGTCTTGCCATTATTTGCTGAATGCTTCGAACTAGGAGAGACTTAGTGCATTTTTGGCCAATGGAAGCATTGTGATTCTAAAGATGAAACTACAGCAATCTCAGTAGCTGGTTCTTTACAACTTCCCAGTAAGTACCCTTGCAAAGAACTCTGAAAAATCTTGATTTATATTTTAATCTTTGAATCTAAGAAAAGATCTTGGATTGATAAAGATATAAATCAACTTTTTCTACTTTATTATTTTTTTACTGTTTTGAAGTTCAACATTTATTTTATTGTATTAAATTTTTGTTTTAAACAATCAAAGGTGTTAGCTGCTTTTCTCTGACTTCTGCTGATTTGGTGTGCTTCAAATTGACGTGCAGTATCCTGATTTATAACATTTTGCAAATAATTTCCCATTTTTGTTTTATTTTTACCATGACTCAGGACATATTTAACTAAATATTTTAAGCATTTAGGTTTGGGGGTGTGGCCTTTTATTGCTGACTTTTTGTTTTTTGATAAATCCAGTAGTTTTTATTTCCTATTTTAACTTTTCTTAAATTTTTTATTAATTTTAATTTATTGTGTTTACATGGACTCAAGTGTCCCACTGGATATAACTCCCTCACCCCCACCCCTGTGTCCCTTTTTTTACCCCCTTTGTCCCTTCCTCCTAACTCCCTCCCCCCTTCCCTCTAGGATTTGCTGTCCTTTTATCTATATCTATGTGTTATGCATATATAGTTTCACTAATACCTTGACTTTCTCTGATCCTATCCCCTCATCCGTCTTCCCTCTGACTTCTGTCCCTCTGGTCCCTGTGACCTCATCTCTGATTCTATTCTGTTCCTCATATAAGTGAAATCATATGATTTTTTTTTCCCTCTGCCTGGCTTACTTCACATAGCATAATAATTTTCAGATACACCCATGCTGTCCTGAAAGTTAAGATTTCCTTCTTTTTCTCAGCCATGTAATATTCCATTGTGTTTATGTTCCACAGCTTTTTAACCCTCTTGTCTATTGATGGACAATTGGGCTGTTTTCAGACCTTGGTTACTGTAAACAATACTACACTAAACATGGGAGTGCATTTCTTCTTTTGAATCAGTGATTTGGTATTAGGATATACTCCTAAAACTGGGATAACTGGGTCAAAGGCAGTTCCATTTTAAATTTTTTGAGGAAACCCCATACAGTTCTCCACAGTGGCTGCCCATTTCTTAATTGGATAGTTTACTTTCCTGGTGTTGAGTTTTAGAAGTTGTTTATAAATTTTGGTTATTAACCCCTTATCAGACATATTGGCAAATATGTTCACACATTGTGGGGGTTGTCTTTTTATTTTGTATATGGTGTCTTTTGCTATTCAAAAGCCTTTTAGTTTGATATATTCCTATTTGTTCACCCTGTCTTTTACTTCACTTGCCTTTGGAGATAAATCAGGAAAATATTGCTATGAGAGATATCAGAGAGTTTACTGCTTATGTTTTCTTTTAAGATGTGTATGGTTTTACGACTTAAAGTCTTTTATCCATTTTGAGTTTATTTTTGTGAATGATGTAAGTTGGTGGTCTAGTTTCATTTTTTGCAGGTATCTGTCCAATTTTTCCAACACCATTTATTAAAGAGACTATCTTTACTCCATTGTATGTTCTTACCTCCTTTGTCAAATATCTATCATTAACCTGAGAGGCATGGGTTTATTTCTGGGTTCTCTGTTCTGTTCCATTGATTTGTATGCCTGTTCTTATACCAGTACAAAGCTGTTTTAAGTACAATGGCATTGCAGTATAACTTAATATTAGGAAGTGTGATACCTCCCATTTTATTCTTTATTTTCAAGATTGCTGAGGCTATTTGTGTTTTTTGTTATTGTTTGTTTTATGTAAATTATTGAAATATTTGTTTTATATCTTTGAAGTATGCCATTGGTATTTTAATAGGAAATGCATTGAATTTATCAATTGCTTTGGGTATTATACACATTTTAATGATGTTTATTGTTCCTATCCATGAACACAGTATATGCTTCCAACTGTTTGTATCTTCCTTGATTTCTTTTATCAATGTTTTATAATTTTCTAAGTATAAGTCTTTTACCACCTTGGTTAAATTTACTCCTAGGTACTTTATTTATTTATTTTTTGTTATAGTAGTGAAGGGGATTATTTCTTCAATTTCTCTTTCATACAGTTTATTGTTGTTTTATAAAAATGCCACGAAATTCTGAATATTAATTTTATTTCCTGCCACCTTGCCAAATTCATTTATCAGGTCTAGTAGTATTTTTGACTCATACTTTAGGGTTTTTATGAAAAGTATCATGTCGTCAGCAAATAATTATAGTTTTACTTCTTTTTTACAATTTGTATGCCTTTTATTTCTTCTTGTTGTCTGATTGCTGTGGCTAGGACTTCCAGGACTATGTTGAATAAGAGTGGTGAAAGGGGGCGCCCCTGCCTTGTTCATGATCTTAAGAGGACTGCTTTTCATTTTTTTGCCTATTGAATATGATGTTGGCTGTGGGTTTGTCATAGATGGCCCTTATCGTGTTGAGGTATGTCCCAATATTCCCACTTTGCTGAGAGTTTTGATCATAAATGAGTGCTGGATTTTATCAAATGCTTTTTCTGTATTTATTGACATTATCATGTGATTTTTCTCCTTCATTTTGTTTATGTGATGAATCACATTGATTGATCTGCAAATATTTTACCATCTTCGCCTCCCCAGAATAAGTCCTATTTGATCATGATGTATGATTTTTTTTTTAATGTATTGCTGGATTCGATTTGCTAATATTTTGTTGAAAATTTCAGCATCTAAGTTCATCAGGGATATTGGTCAATAGTTTTCTTTCTTTGTAAGGTCTTTATCTGGATTTTGAATGAAGATTATGTTTGCCACATAAAAGAAGCTTGGAAGTCTTCTCTCCTCTTGAATTTTTTGAAATAGCTTGAGAAGGATAGGTGTCAGTTCTTCTTTGAATATTTGGTAAAATTCGTGCATGAAGTCATCTGGTCCACGACTTTTGTTTGCTGAGAGTTTCTTGATAACTGTTTCAATTTCATTTGTAGTAATCAGTCTGTTTAGGTTCTCTGTCTCTTTCAGATTGAGTTTTGGAATATTATATGTTTCTAGAAATTTATTCATTTTGCCTATGATGTCAGTTTTTTTGGCATACAGGTCTTTCTTACAATGCTATGTATTTCTGAAGTGTCATTTGTTACTTCTCCACTTTCATTTCTAGTTTTATTTATTTGAATCCTCTCTCTTTATTTTTTCAAAAGTCTGGTCAAAGGTTAATCACCTTGTTTACCTTTTAAAAAACAGCTTGGTTTCATTGATCTTCTGTATTGTTGTTTTTGTTTTTGTTTTTTTGGTCTCTATGTTATTTATTTCTGCTCTGATCTTTATTATTTCCTTCCTTTTATTTCCTCTGGGCTTTGTTTGCTGTGCTTTTTGTAGTTCTTTTAGATGCAGGGTTAAGTTATTTATTTGAGTTTTTTCTTGCTTCATAAGGTATGCTTCTAATGCTATGAATTTCCCTCTCAGAACTGTTTTTGTTTTGTCCCATAAATTTTGAGTTGTTGTAAGTTTATTTTCATTTATTTCAAGGAAATTTTTTATTTATCCCTTGATCTTGTTGTTAACCCATTTGTTATTTAATAACATTGTAATTAGCCTCCCAGTTTTTGACTTTTTCAGTTTCTTTATTTTAGTTGATTTCTAATTTCATGCCATTGTGATCAGAAAAGATGTATGATATGATTTCAATGTTTCTAAATTTATTAAGACCCGTTTTGTGTCCTAACATGTGGTCTATTCTAAAGAATGTACCATGAGTACTTGAAAATAACTGTGGAACAAAATTTTTGTTGCATACACAAAAACACTTGTTGTTACCTAATTCAAGTATGCTGATCTCAAATATGACATTAGTTTTTCTCTGTAAGCTATAGTTTTTTTTTAACAATTCAAGATTTTAGGTTTTCATATTACTATAAAATTTTCAACATTTAGTTTAACATAATGAAGTAGAATGTCTCCTTGGGCATCATCTTTGTGAAAATATAATAATGTATACAATGCTGTAAGTACACTAATACACTAAAAGATATAACTGCATCAGAATTTGTCTACAGTTTTGAAATAGAAAATACTAAAACACATTTTAATTATAAAATTTGTGCAAAACTTATTTAAATTCTATTCAGGCAGAAATTTGCATTTGTAGCTCTTGTGTTTGTGGACTTGATGAGGACAATCTCGTTTGGTGCTTCAGCAGTAGTCTGCTCATCACTAACAACTCCAAAATTTCAGGAAACTTATCAAGGTGACTGTTCAGGAAGTGAATCTTTTTTTTATAATTTTATTTTTTTAATGGGGTGACATCAATAAATAAGGATACATATATTCAAAGATAACATGTCCAGGTTATCTTGTCATTCAATTATGTTGCATACCCATCACCCAAAGTCAGATTGTCCTCTGTCACCTTCTATCTAGTTTTCTTTGTGCCCCTCCCCCTCCCCTTTCCCTCTCCCTCTTCCCCCTCCCCCCATAACCGCCACACTCTTATCAATGTCTCTTAGTCTCACTTTTATATCCCACCTATGTATGGAATAATGCAGTTCCTGTTTTTCTCTGATTTACTTATTTCACTTCATATAATGTTATCAAGATCCCACCATTTTGCTGTAAATGATCTAATGTCATCATTTCTTATGGCTGAGTAGTATTCCATAGTGAATATGTGCCACATCTTCTTTATCCAGTCATCTATTGACGGGCTTTTTGGTTGTTTCCATGTCCTGGCCACTGTGAACAATGCTGCAATGAACATGGGGCTACATGTGTCTTTACGTATCAATGTTTCTGAGTTTTGGGGGTATATACCCAGTAGAGGGATTGCTGGGTCATAAGGTATTTCTATTTTCAGTTTTTTGAGGAACCACCATACTTTCTTCCATAATGGTTGTACTACTTTACATTCCCACCAACAGTGAATGAGGGTTCGTTTTTCTCCACAGCCTCTCAAACATTTGCTATTACCTGTCTTGTCAATAATAGCTAATCTAACAGGTGTGAGGGGGTATCTCATTGCAGTTTTGATTTGCATAGGAAGTGAATCTTAACACTCAGGTTACATCCAATGTCGTGGAAAGCCAACAGCACCCTTTGAACCAGAAGTTAAAAGTTTTCTGCTTTTTTGTTGCCAAGGAACTCCTTTGTAACTGCCATAAAAGACTGCCACTGCCATGCTGCTTTGTCCTCCTTATTTATCTTCCTGGCAAATTCTTTGTCATGTATGATGGTTCGAATTTGAGGTTCATTGAATATACCTGCTTTTATCTTCTTGAAAGACAAGGCAGGAAAAGCATAAATAATATGTTGAAAGCATTCACTTTCTCTATTCAAAGCCTGAACAAACTGCTTCATTAAGCCAAGTTTGATGTGAAGTGGGGGAAAAATGATTCTGTCTCAATTAACTACAGGTTCATTCACAATATTTTGTAACCTTACTTCTAGAGCTTCACGTTTCAGTCACTCCTTCTATGTCCAGTGCGTTTCCTGAGCTTGGTTGTCCCACAAACACAGAAAGAAAGGATACTTCGTGAGACCTCTCTGTTGTCCTAACAGGGAATTTACAATTTTAAGATCCACACAAATGATCCAGTTATGCTCCTCATACTTTGGTAAGTTGAGAACAATTTTTATGTCATTCTTACTAAGCCATTCAATTCAGGTTGGCTAAACTGCTGAGGAGTTAATTACTGGCATCAGAAGAAGACCCTTCAGATTCTACAACCATTTCCTCATGTATTTTATCAAAATACACTTGATCACCATGTTCACTTTCTTTGTCCTTAGAAGAAATATAATCATTGAAAACTGGAACCAGGAGTGTCACAGAGTGTGGGGTAGGTCGTATTGCTGAAGATATATTAGGATATGAGATCATATGCCATTTTTTTTCTTGCCAATGCCCTTTGTATGGATCAGACAGAAATAACAGTTACTGCTGTGGTTCTTAGATTCACGCCAAACCATGGGAATAGCAAAAGGCATTCCTTTGCTTTTTCCTTTTGTCCAGTCAAGAAGCATTTCCTCACAATTATGACACACAATATGAGGAGCCCAATTCTTGTCTTGATCACCAAGGGAAACTTGAAAATAGGCAATATATGCAAGTGTCACAATGCTGAAATATTGTGCCTTTGACTTTGAAGTGTGTAACAGCCACATATATAGAAGAAGGTGTCAGGACTATTCTTACATTTACACCTATTCAAAGAAGCCATGATTCAATCTTAAAACAAAATAAGAGGTGTTTTTATCAGATACTAATTTTTTACATTTAAAAACAACTACAATTATATAAAAGTGATGTTTGTAAAATATTAGTTGCCTTGTGGTTATGTTCAAACCAAGAGTCACCCTTTAACTCCAATTTAAAAACCAATGCATGCCATTAACTGTAACAAAAATAAATTAAAATTGCATAAAAACTAGAGCATGCACCAAAAAACAGATTTTAGATTTGGTATCAGTGATGCAGAAATATATAGAAAGAGTTCTAAAACCTCATGCAACAGAAAAAAAATTTGTTCCCCAGTATAATGTATACACTGCTGTTTTGCGGTGAAAGGTTCTGAAGATATCTTTTAAATCCATTTGATCTAGTGTATCATATAAATCTGCTGTTTCTTTCATAATTTTCTGACTGGAGGATCTCTCCATTCATATGTTAGTGGGGTACTAAAATTCCCTACTATTGCTGTTGATCTCGCCCTTTATGTCCATCAAGATATGCTTTATATATTTAGGTGCTCCTATATTAGGTGCATAGATATTTGCAATCATTATATCCTCCTGTTGGATTGCTCCCTTTATCATTATGCAGTGATTTTTTTATCACTTATTATAGCCTTTGATTTAAAGTCTATTTTGTCAGATATATGTATTGCTACCCCAGCTTTTTTTTTTTTTCATTTCCATTTGTGTAAAATACTTTTTTTCCATTCCTTCACTTTCAATCTATGTGTATCTTTTGTTCTGAGGTGGGTCTCTTGTACACAACATATGTACAGGTCCTGTTTTCTTGTCCATGCAGCTACTCTATGTCATTTCAGTGAAGCATTTCATCAATTTACATTTAAGTTTATAATTGATATGTAGTTGTTTATTGCCATTTTATTCTGTAAATCTACAATCCTATTTTCTAGATTTATTTTCCTTTGCTCTTTTTACAGCAGGCCCCTTAACATTTCTTGCACTACTGGTTTGGCTGTAATGAATTCCTTGAGTGTGTTTTTGTCTGAGAAGCTTTTTATTTCTTCTTCAGTTTTAAATAATAGCCTTCCTTGAATAAACAAGTCTTGGTTTAGGTTCTTGCTTTGCATCATTTTGAATATTTCTTGCCAATCCCTTCTGGCCTCAAGTGTTTTTGATGAGAAGTCGAATGTCATCTTTATGGGGGCTTCTCTGTAGTTAATTAATTGCTTTTCTCTTCCAGGTTTTATTATTCTTTCTTTGTCTCTTAACTTTGGCACTTTAATTATGATGTGTCTTAATTATTTCTCCTTGTGTTCTTCTTTAATGAGACTCTCTATGCTTCTTGAACTTGTGAGACAAGTTCCTTCTTCAATTTAGGAAAGTTTTCCACTATGATTTCTTCAAACAGGTTCTCTATCTCTTGTTCGTTCTCTTGTCCTTCAGGAACCCCTATGATGCTAATGTTGTTTCTCTTCATGTTGTCACAGAGCTCTCTTAGAGTTTTCTCAGTTCTTTTGAACCTCTTTTCCTTTTCCTGCTCTTATTTCATGCTTTCATTTATCTTGTCCTCTAAATAAAGGACAAGATTTAATCAATCTTCTGCTTTATCCAGCCTGCTGTTAATTCCTTCCAGTGCAGTCTTCATTTCTGATATTGTGTTTGTTATTTCTGACTGGTTATTTTTATGATTTCAATGTCCTTTTTGATGTTTGCTATCTCTTTATTTAGGTGCCCATTATGTCCATCTATTGTTGCTCTAAGATTCTTGAGCATTTTAAAAATCATTGTTTTAAACTGTGCATCTGGTGATTTGGTTACTTCTATTTTATTCAGTTCTTTTTCTGGGGATTTCTCTTGTTGATTTATTTGGGTCACATTTTTCTGTCTTCCCATTTTGTCTGTATATTAAGTAGCACTGTCTGACTTTGAAATTTTTGTGCGGTCTTTATGAAGGAGGTGGGCTTGGTGGTACTGACCTCCAGGTACCTGTTTTCCTTGTTCTAGGAATGCTTATTGAGGGTAGTTTTTTCCCTCTTTTTGTATGTGAGTATAGATGCTGTTGGTCCTTTCATTGGTACAGTTGGCCTTTCAGGCTGGCTGGCTCTAAAGTTCAACCTTGATCATGTGTATTACACAATGTGCAATGTTTGTTCTGTTGGGTGTATTTATTCTCCACAGTGTCTGGTGCCTGCTAGACTCCACCTTTGAGTGTACTGTTTGTGTAGGTAGTTGAGTCTAGAGCCCCCAGCCTAGAACCCCAGAGCCTAGAAGAGGCAACCAGACAGTACTGAGCTGTGAAAAAAGGTGGGTTTCTGTCTGCAAGAAAGAGACAGAACTCTTAGATGCAGACTCTGTCTTAAATGGCCCATGCAGAAAACCTTGTTCTCAGCCACTTACCCGGGGCCGTGGTGGGGGAGAGCTGTGTTGGAGGCCTAAAAGGAGACACTGTGTGGGACGGTCACCAGTACCCCTGTGCTGAGTCATTCTCCAATACTGTAGTCACCATCTTTCTTGAGTGGAACAATCCCCTCTGAGTGGCATCAGCCAGGGAAAAATCAGCTGCTCCATTCTCAGGAGTCTCTCCTACCCTACTCATGGTGACAGGTCATTCAAAGAGGCCAGGAAGCAGGGGGAACATCTCTGAGTCGGTTTTCTGGTGTTGAGACCAGAGCACCCCCACACACTCTCCTGAGTCTATGACTGGTGCTTCCACCTCACAGGAGACTCAGTTGAATCTATCCAGAGAGCAGGCAGAACACACTTCTGGGTCTCATTCTGTCCTACAACATTCAGATTTAGAGAGAAAAAATCACAATTCTTGTTCTGTAACATTGGGTTCTAGACAATTTCAAGTGCATAATTTTAGTGCTGGAGCTCCAAGAACATAATAATCTAATATAAATTAAAGCAAATAAAGAAAATTATTTCTTTGTATATTTCTGGTATTCTTTCCCTCCTATCTCACCACTTGGACAGCTAACCAATAAAATAATTCTGTTTCGTTTTGGGAACTAATAGATGAGCTCAAATACTAATGTGATTGTGAGTTGTTCAGGAATGTGCAGGTTTGGAGGTGTTGTTGTTTACACTGCAGTGCCAATTAAAGAGCCAGAAATTTGGACATCAGCAAATTGCTCTTACCCTATAAAGATTTATAGGTGGTCAGTTAAACTGGGCTAAAAATTAAATATTTAAAATCCATAGAAGAACTTCAAAATTACTGTGGCATTTTTTTGGGGGTGTTTATGTTTATGATGTTGTCTGCCACCCACTACCAGTAGTGTTGGCTCTAGTTCATCTTGGGTTGGAGTCAGCTGTTGTTTGTAACCATCTGTGGGCTGCCAGTCTGCAGCTACTGCAATTTTCTCTATTTGTGTCTATGTTTTCTGTGCCTAGGTACTGTGGGAGCGGCCAATATTTGTATAGGGATCAGGTTCCTCCTGCTTAGAGATGACAGCAGCTCTGTAAAAGCACCAAGCTCTGGAAGATTTGTCTCCATTTTTCAGCCACTCCTCCTTCTCTTGCAGCTGCCTGGTATTCCCTCAGTGTCTTCTATAGTAAGACTGTAGTGTGGCCTCACATTGACCTCAAACAACCCCTTTACAGGTTGCACCCGTGGTGGGTTAGGCAGCTGAGATTGTGAATACAATGTTTGTAGGACCCCACATCCTCCATCATGAACTCAGTACAGGGAATGTGGGCCCTACTCCAGAGCTAGATCCCTCAGCCACTGCTGGATACTTCAAATTTATTTCTCCACAATAAGGTGAGCAACAGGTTCAGACTGAGTATGGCCAACAGTCTGTCGCCCCCCCCCCTGCAGAATTTTTTACAGCTGTTGAGACCTTGGTCTCAGGGAGGAAGACTGAGATAATCCTCTCCTGAGGCTGACTGTGCCCCTCCAAAAGGTGGCTAAGCCCCTCGGCCAGATCCAACACGAGACTCACAGGGACCAATTAGAGCACAGACTCACTAAATTGAGCACAGGGTCCTCGCTCGAGCATGGAATCATTGGAATGATCCAGTGGTTGCTGGCTTGAACCCAAAGGTTACTGGCTTGAGCCCAAGGTCACTGGCTTGAATGAGGGGTCACTAGCTTGCCTTGAATCTCACAGTCAAGGCAGGTATGAACAGCAATCAATGAACAACTAAAGTGAGGCAACTAACCCAAATTGACACTTCTCATATCTCTCCCTTCCTGTCTGTATCTTTCTGTCTCTGTCTCTGTCTCTCACACACATACAAAAAATAAAATGGATATAAAACTGAATTATACAGATAGAGAATACTAAATAGCTATAATACATGTAAGAAATTGATCATGCAATTGGCCACAAAAATGTTAATAATAATAATAACAATAAGTAAAATAAGAATAAGAAATTATTTCAAGCAACTATCCCATAGAATGAAGATTGTACTAGGTCATTTTTTTACCATATTTTAATAAATTAAGAAGTCAACAGGTGGAACAAAGATGGCAACAGAGTAGGTGAATGTTCCGACTGCTACCTCCTAGGGCCAAATTGGATTACAACTTTATTTAAGAACAATCATCTTCAAAAACCAACTTTGGACTAAACTAAGAGGAGTCTATAACCAAGGATCACAGAAGAAGCCACACCAGACTGATAGGAAGGGTGGAAACACAGAAAGGACTGTCCAGCTCCCAGGAGTAAGCAGCAGCTGAGGGTCTGGAGGGACTCTCACTGTAGGGAGGTTCACCCTGAGAGGTATGGGTGCACTTTCATGCTTGTGACCTTGGGGTTTCAAACCTGGGACCTCTGCATCCCAGGTGAATACTCTATCCAGTGTGTCACCACCAGTAAGGCTATATCCAGCTTATTGAGGTTATTATATAAATTATGTCATTTTCTTTATTTTTAATCTACTAAGTGTATGAAGTATTGAAAGATATATACTAACATCTCCTACTATAACTGTGGTTTTATCCATTTTTCCCCACATAATATGGTTTTCTACTATTTTGTGTTTTCTTGATATTTTTTCATGTTAGAATGTTTATAGCTGTTATATATTTTTTATTACTCTTGTCCCAGAGTTATAAATAATGCCTCCCAATGTTTTCAATTTTGATGAAAAACTATATAGTCACTTTAATTACACTAGAATCATTTCACTCTTCATCTGATTTGTTGTGTTTGATCATAAATTCTGCTATGATATTAATTCAGCCAATCCTGTTATTTTATTGTTGGCATTTGACTAGTTTCTCTTTGCCTGTTTCTTTATTTTCAACCATTTATGTCACTTTATTTTGTGAGAGTTTCTTATACAAAGTACTTTTTTATACAATCTGAGGGTTTATTTTCTTTTGTTATGGCATTTTTGCACATTAATATCCAAGTTAGCAGGTGAGATATTTTTTATATATTACTTTTTAGTTTTTATTATATTTTGTAGATTTTTCTCCTTTCTTTTTCAGTTTCTTTAATTTGGCTTGATTGATCAAATTTCCTTTCAATGCAGCACCCAACATAAACACCCCCCAAAAAAGCCACAGTAATTTTGAAGTTCTTCTATGGATTTTAAATATTTAATTTTTAGCCCAGTTTAACTGACCACCTATAAATCTTTATAGGGTAAGAGCAATTTGCTGATGTCCAAATTTCTGGCTCTTTAATTGGCACTGCAGTATAAACAACAACACCTCCAAACCTGCACATTTCTGAACAACTCACAATCACATTAGTATTTGAGCTCATCTATTAGTTCCCAAAACGAAACAGAATTATTTTATTGGTTAGCTGTCCAAGTGGTGAGATAGGAGGGAAAGAATACCAGAAATATACAAAGAAATAATTTTCTTTATTTGCTTTAATTTATATTAGATTATTATGTTCTTGGAGCTCCAGCACTAAAATTATGCACTTGAAATTGTCTAGAACCCAATGTTACAGAACAAGAATTGTGATTTTTTTCTCTAAATCTGAATGTTGTAGGACAGAATGATAATTACATTTTTTCCCTTTTTTTTCCTGAGATAGATAGAGAGGGAGAGAGAGAGAGACAGGAAGGTAAAGAGATGAGAAGCCTCAACTCTAGTTGGATCACTTTTTTAGTTGTTCTTTGATAGCTTCTTATATATGCCTTTACTGGAAAACTCAAGCCGAGCCAATGACCTCTTGCTCAAGTTAGTGACCATGAGATCATTTTCATGATCCCATTCTCAAGTCATGATCCCACACTCAAGTTGGATGAGCTTGTGCTCAAGTCAGCAACCTTGGGGTTTAGAACCTGGGACTTCAGCATTCCAGGATGACACTCTGTCCACTGTATCACCACTGGTCAGGCAATTAAATTCTTTTATTTGTCTTTGCTTTTTCAGAATTGGACAAAACAGTATGATCACTCATACTGAAAAAACATTTTGCTTCATAATATCAAAATAATGTTAAGTTCTTATATTTATATAATGCTTCATAATAAAGTATATGTATTGAATACATTTACTATTTATTTATTTATTTATTTATTTATTTATTTATTTATTTATTTATCTTTTTTAAGTTGAGAGAAGGGGACTCTCAGACTCCTGCATGCGTCCCAGATTGGGATCCAATGGGCAATCCCAGTCTGGGACCGATGCTCTGCTCATCTGAGACCATGCTCTCAAATGAGTTATTTTTAGCCCCCCTGAGGTGGAGGCTCCACAGAACCATCCTTAGCGCCCAGGCTGATGTGCTCATATCAATCCAGCTCTGGCTGTGGGAGAGAAGAGAGAGAGAGAGAGAGAGAGAGAGAGAGAGAGAGAGAGAGAGAGAAGAGAGACAAGGTGGGGTGGAAAAGCAGATGGTCACTTTTCCTGTGAGCCCAGACCAGGAATCGAACCTGGGACATCCACATGCCAGGCCAGCACTCTACCATTGAGTAAACCCACCATGGCCACATTTACTATTTTAATTATGTTTCATAGTAACTATGAAAACAGAGATAGTCATTATCTCCACTTTACAATGATGAAACTGAGGCTGACTGAGGTTATATGACTTGTTCATGTTGATATAACTAGGAACAATCAGACACTCTCGGGTGCTGTTATGCTAAACTTATTGTTCTTTTCTCTATGCATACTGTACCCTAGAATATAAAGTCATTCACATTTGGTGTAAAACTTTACAGTCCATCACTCCCTTCTCCCTTCTCTTTTAAATTTTTTATTTATTGATTTTTTTAGAGGGGATAGGAGAGAGACAGAAACAAAGAGAAACATAAATTTTGTTGGCCCACTTATTCATGCCATCATTGGTTGATTCTTATATGTGCCCTGACAGGAGATGGAACCCACAACCTCAGCATGTTGGCATGATGCTCTAACCATCTGAGATACCCATCCAGGGCTATCCCTGCTCCTTGCTTTTAAGGTATAAAAAGATAAAGAATAAAGATCAAGTAAAAAAAAGTAAAGGTGATAATTTACTAAGATGGTTAAAGAGGATGCAATCAGACTTGCAATCACCCCTAAGCACAAATGCTTGAAATAAATCTCTTGATGTAACTTTATGCAAGTCACATATTATTTTTGTACTTAGAAACTAACACCCACATGTATCTTAATTTACTTATTTTCCAATTATTTGTTTGTCATGTATGAACATCATGAATATCAACTGATTATTAAAAATGTTTTGAATTCATATAAGCAAACAGTACCCTTTATTGTCAGTTGATAAAACTGTTTCTCCACAATTTGTTGCCCTCAAGAATATTAAATATATATATATATAAATATATATATAAATATATATATATATAAATATATATATAAATATATATATATTAACTACACACACACACACACACACACACACACACACACACACACAAAGATAGACAGGTTCACTGAATCAAAAACCTAATAAAGTAGAGAATTTCAGAACAAAATAAAACTTCCAGAAAGAGTGTCATAGTTTAGTCAAAAGGTGAGTGCAGTTAGGCTCAAGAAAATTGCCAATTGATGTGCATTTGCTACGGTCAGTGTTGTCTTACACTTCTAGGTCAGGTCCAAGGTGACAGCTGTTACTACCTCTTACTCATAAGGTAGAACTAATGCCTTCCATTTATATTGTAATGGGACTTCTGATGGCATATTCCCCGTATGTTAACTTATTTGAGATTTACAACTTTATGTGGTAAGCCAAGTAATAATTGTGCTACAGAGGTACAAAGAAATAAGGTGATTTTTCCAAAGTTATGTTGTCACTTTAATGCCAACATTAAATGCCCAATGATTTTTATGCTGCTTTCTGTGATTATAAAGAATATATTCAGCAAGAGCAACCTTCTAATATATAGTAAGTTTTTCATGATATATGAAAATAGCTAAAGTAAAAATTTATATTGGTTTGTGCCCGTTATTTAGGGAAAAAAACACCACTTTATTGAGGTATAATCAATGTGCACAAAGCTTATATATTTAATGTATATGACTTAATGAGAAGGAGGCAAGGTAGAAAAGTTTTGTGAAATATTTTTAAATGACTTATGATATATTCATAAGTAACGTCAAATACATTACTACCACACTTTTCTAAATATTACCTATTTGTAGACTTGGTAATCATTATGGATTTTAAAGACACAATCTAAAGAGAAAATGTATATTATAAAATGAACATGTAAACAGGTAGTTAGAGATTCCTAAAGAGAATAACTCTTAATAATCTGATTTTTCATAAATCTAGACTAGAACCATCAATAATTTGACTTACATTTCCTCTTGGGGCACTCTAATAAACAATATTTACAATAATAATAAACAATGTTTAGCATTTTAAAATTAATCAACAATATACATTTTTGATGTTGTTGCTTATAACTATTTTTATTTCTAATCCAAGGTCACGCATTGCATTTAGTTTTCATGAGTTTTTAGGGTCCTTTATTTTGGAACACTTCTGTAGCCTTCTTTGGTCTTTTATGACTTTGACATTACTTAACTTGTGTTTGTCTAATATTTTCTCATTATTAAATTCAGATTAATCAGCAATATAAATTTGACACTCTACAGTGGCAAATGTGAACTTTCTAGAATAAACTTGGTAAAAATTAGTGCCATTTTTTTCCCCAAATCTCTAAAGGAAATTCTATTTTACAGGTGACAACTTTGTGCTGATGGAAATTGTGGCTGCTTTTATTTTGATACACCGAGCAAATTCACAAATATTTCTATGGATAAGAGGTTCAATGATGTTAATTATGAATGTTCTAATATTCAGTGTTATATCCTGAAACTGTTCAAGTACTTTCAATTAAGTTTCTAAGAATCTAATTTAAAGCAAACTGACAGAGACATACATTTGTCCATGTCACATTATTTTTTTCTATTTGCCAAGATGGTCTGATGGTCTATATTTTTTTCATATAGAGCAATGTAAAAAATATATAGTAATAAGAATTCATTTATTAATGCTAGTGAATAAATAAATCCCTTGAAAAGGACTAAGATAATCAAAGAAGTGTGGGAGATAGGCTGTAAGCTGACAAAGTCTAGAGCTTAGTTTAAGACTAAGCTCTTCCCTACACCTTTTTTTTTGTATTTTTCTGAAGTTGGAAATGGGGAGGCAGTCAGACAGACTCCTGCATGCACCTGACCGGGATCCACCCAGCATGCCCACCAGGAGGCAATGCTCTGCCCATCTGGGGCGTTGCTCTGTTGCAACCAGAGCCATTCTAGCACCTGAGGCAGAGGTCATAGAGCCATCCTCAGTGCCCGGGGCCAACTTTGCTCCAATGGAGCCCTGGCTGTGGCTGCGGGAGGGGAAGAGAGAAACAGAGAGGAAGGAGAGGGGGAGGGGTGGAGAAGCAGATGGGCATTTCTCCTGTGTGCCCTGGGTGGGAATCAAACCCAGGACTCCTGCACACCAGGCTGATGCTCTACCACTGAGCCAACTGGCCAGGGCCTTCCCCACACCTTTTTAAGACTAAGATCTTCCCACACCCTTCTAAGACTAAGATCTTCCTCACGCCCTTGACTGTTGCACGATGTAGGGTGGTGCACTCTTATGAGGATTCCCATTTATGCCTCAAATGTGTGACTGTATCAGAGACTTCCTTAATTGCACATGCTTCTACACTATATAATAAAGTAGACTGGGGGCTTTGCTTTGGCTTCTGCAAGCTATGGGCTGTGCAGAGACTTCCTGATCCCATCCTTTTTCTCTTTGAGTCTATTTCTTCATTCCACACTGTTCTCAGTCAGGACTTGGACAATTATGAGTCACACTGGTTCACAGCAGGAAAGGCTTATATAAACTTAGATTAAAATTACCATTATTTATTATAGAAAAATAAAGATGTGTGTTAAGAAGACTTGGAATGAATGAGTATGATTGGGTAAACACATATATATGCAATCTACCAAATCATGAATTGTGAAACATTCCCAACTCTAGTTAAAGGATTCAGCTAAGAAAAGGCTTTGCATGTTATATATCAGTTCCAGTCTACCCATCTCTGTCAACAGCTGATTCTCTATTTCCTTAAATGTAATTATAATTGTAAATTTATGTGATTGAAACACCCAAGGTTGAAACACTTAAATATATAAAGCAAATATTAACTGAAATAAAGTTAGAAATGGAAAATAATATAGTAAGAGCAAAGCATTTCAATATCTCACTTTGAATAATGGATAGATTATCCAAACAGAAAGCCAATAAGAAAATGGAACTTGAATAGCACTACAAATCAAATGACCCTAACATATACAGAACAGTCTATCTAACAACAACAGAATACACATTATTCTCAAGTCTGGAATTTTTCAGGATAGATCATATTTTAGGCCAGAAAAGAAGTCTTATCAAATTTAAGAATATTGAAATCATATAAAATATATTTTCCAATCAAAATGGCACAAATTTATGTCAAGAACAGGAATAAAATTATAAAATTAATAAATATGCAAAAAATTAAACAAAATACTCATGAACAACCAATGAGCTAAAGAAGAAATAATAAGCAAACTCAAAAAGTATCTTGAGACAAATGAAAATATCATCACAACATACCCAAACCCATGGGATGCAGCAGAAATAGTACTTTGAGAGAATTTTACAGTGACAAACACCTACATTAAGAAAAAAGAAAGATCTCAAATAAACACCCTAATGTTAGGTTAACAGAAGTAGAGAAATAGTAAATATTTAAGAAGAAATAATAAAACAAATACTAGAAAGCAATAGAAAAATCAAAATACACAGTTTTCTAAATAAATAAAATTAACAAAACTTACCTATACTAAACAAAAAAGGGTAATCATTGAATAAAATTATAAGTGAAAGAGGAGACTTTATAACTAATACCACAGAAATATTGAGGATCAATAGAGACAACTAAAGAAAAATTTTCCTTCTAAATTGATGTAAAAATAAAATAAAATTGATATTACATCAAAAAAGAAATGACTAGCAACAATCGTATCTTAACAAATTAGATAACCAAGAATAAACAAATAAATTCCTAGAAACAACTCTCAAGACTGAATCATGAAGAAATGTATGTGCGTGTGCATAACTATCTATATGATAGATGATAGAAAAATAAAATGTGATATAAATGTATGTATGTCATATATATATATATATATATATATATATATGACAGGTTTAATGCATTCAATGATCATGCATTAGGACAACTATTTTTTGTTCTGTGCTATGCTACGTACTAAAAGGATATTCATTAATGATTGTAGTTCCTATTCACAAGGAAATTGTGAATAGGTTAATAAGGAGAGTTAAGCATGTACACAACTAATCTGTATGCAAAGCAACATGAAATAACTGCTAAAATACAAAGAAATAAAGTGCTGTCTGTCAAGAGGAGAGAGAAATTGATCAGGTCTAGATTTCTTCCTAGAAATGTACCTTAACATGAATTTTATTTTTTATCCTTTAGTTAAAATTCTAGAAGGTGAACCTGAAAAAATTTAGCAGCTGCATTTTGAGAATTGATGTTTAAAACCTGTAGGCTAAAGCTTGGTACTGCAGCTGATAAACATGGGGAGTTATATGTCTGTGTCAAATGAAAGTGCTGCTACATTAGTTCAGCAGTTCAATCGAATGTACCTAATCCTACATCCATCTAAATAGAACACAGTCATACCTTTTCCTGTCTAAGCATTCAAGAACCAGCCAAGGGAACAAAAATGAAGCTGAAGTTACTGCCATTTCATGAAATTTATGGTGCCAAAAATGCCATCTAAGTTAAGCTGCTGGTGGAAAAAAATTAATTAAATGTGTGACAGAGCATTTGTAGTTTCTTTGTGGGGCGGAGAGTAGTTTACTGCACACTACTCATTATGGTTGGCTATTCCTATTGATGAATCAATAATTTAGAAATAAATGAATAAATATCATGTTTCTTTTCCTTATTGCAAAAGAGAGAACATAATTCAAAACTTAAGGGGATTTTGAAAAAAAAAAAACCCATGTGGTTTTATGGCAATCAAGATTAGAAGCATGTGCCTATGAGAATATATATTCTAAAGCTCAAATAAATTTTTAATTCCCACTGAAATTCTACAACTGCTAAAGAGAGATGATTAGAATGCTTGCTATCCATATATCATAAAATTTTCTAAATAAATACATAATACAATTCTGAATAAATTTAAGAAGAATGAAATCTTATAATGTTTCATAGAACCAGAATTAAAATTATGTATCTTAAACCCATCAGTTTGATGAGGCCCAGAGGATAGATTACTTGTTCTATGTTTCCACAGCTAACAGAACTCACACTAGAACGCAGGTCTCCTGCTTCCCAGTCTATCTGTTCAACATACTAATTATTTATCCCTCAAGAATACAGAATTAAAGATATTAATTCATGCTGGACATATAAAAACAAGAAAGCTGACTGTTGTTACAAGTTTAAATACACGAACACTGGAACCAGGCTGCTTAGATCTAAATCCTGGCATCTCCACTTACTATTTGTGTGATTAGTCAAATATCAAATAGCCCCAAATTGTGTTTTCTCATCTGTAAAATGAAGATGATAGCATACCCCACCTCTTAGAGTTATTGTGAGCAGTAAATGAGTTAAGAAGAATGAAATTTAGTTGTGTGCCTGAACTATAGTGTGCATTTTTATTGTGATTATTATTATTTCAGTCATCTAAATCAATGATTTGAACATGTTGGGGCCATTACCTGATCTTAGCAAAACATAGAAGCAGCTAAGTTTAACTTCTGTTTACTCATTCTTTCTTGCTGAGCCTTCTATACTTCCATACTATTCCTGATTCCTCTTTCCGCTATTTTTGGATATTCAGTGACCAGACTATATTGCCTACGTCCCATAATTGCAAAGCCCTGCTTGTTTCTGTCTACCTCTGGAAGCATTGCTATGCTCAAACTTAACAAACATATCTTTCTTACCAGAATCATCTGGTTTCACCCCTAGTTTAATTTGTTGTTCTTTCTAAAAATAGTGTGTTTTTAAGAGTTCTGTCTATAGCATTGTCACTCAACAATAACATGACTATCTAATTAGGAAATTTTAAATGTTGTGGTAGAACAGTAGGAAAAGGAAAGAAAAATAATGAGTTTCAAGTATTTGTTATTATCTCAGTTAGTTCTCAAAGATAAAATATATTATTTTCTTCCATTTCAGAGATAAGGAGATTAACTCTCACAGAGAGGATGTGATTTGCTTGAAACCATACAACCAATAAATTCAAATAACAGGTTGCAAACTTTGGTCTATCTGGCACCAAATTCTGCTCTCAGTATTTTTTTTTTTTTTGCTTTTTTTTAAAGTAATTTTTTTAATTTTATTTTTTATTTATTCATTTTTAGAAAGGAGAGAGAGGGAGAGAGAGACACACAGAGAGAGAAGGGGGGAGGAGCTGGAAGCATCAACTTCCATATGTGCCTTGACCAGGCAAGCCCAGGGTTTCAAACAGGTGACCTCAGCATTTCCAGATTGATGCTTTGTCCATTGCGCCACCACAGGTCAGGCATGCTCTCAGTATTTTTGATAGAGTTTTGTAACGAGTGTGCCTCAAATCACACCATGTGTACAAATCACTCTTGTGCATTTCTTAAGACAGATTCTTCTAGGAACTGTTGAATTGCCCTCAGGTTAGCATCACAATTCAAAATAGACTTGCAATAATTGATATAATTTATTACAATATATAAAATAGTGAGGTACCAATTAAAATTCAAAATCATGACTTCTACATTTATATCACGTCAGTTTTTTATAGTATTATGTATCAAACACACATGTCAATTAAACATGTGAGATCTCTATTGTTTGTCATGAAATAAAGAGATAAAGCAGAAATAAAATAGGTTCAATGGATGTGTTTTAAACAAGTCAGGATGACATCAGAGTAATGGCGGGGTAGGAAGCGATACTGATAAATCTCCCCCAAAACTCAACAAGATCTTCAACCAGAGACAGAAAAACCTATCCTTGGAGCCTCCAGATGTTTCGCAATACACCCAAAGGTATGATCGAGTGAAAAAATTGCCTAATATATAACCAAACCCCAAAGGAAATAGGGAGTAAGAAATGCTCCACCTTCCTCACTAACCTAAACAGAGCGGCTTTCACTGGAAACAGAATATAGAAACTAAGGCGGGCAAAGGGGGTGAATAGATCCAGGCCATGGCACAAACGGCCGAACCAGGCTGTGGCACGGAGATCCAAGCTGAGGAAAAACTGTTCCTGTGACAACCCGGGCAATACAGCTAACACTCGCGCCAAACCCAGACAAAGAAAGACAAGCGGGGTAGCCATTTTACCCAATCTCCTGGCCGGCGCGCACAGATAGTGGGCGAGAGATTTCTTCCAAAGCCCTGGGAGTGTGCACCCGTGTTGTACCACAAAGGGGCAGAGTCAGGGGCCTTTGTGTGGGCCTAAAGCGGAATCTCAGGCTGCCCCAGAGCCTTGAAAAAGCCGCACATGGGGACGGAGCGAGAGCCAATTCCAACGCTGGAACTTTTCAGTGCGGGAGGGGGTTTCACTCAGAGGGCGAGACTTCCGGTCTGACATCCTGGTCTGCACGCGCAGATAGAGAGCGAGAGATTCCTCCGAGTGCCTTGGCAGTGCCTGCCCGTGTTATCCCACAGAGGGGCAGAGTCAGGGGCCTTTGTGTGGGCCTAAAGCGGAATCTCAGGCTGCCCCAGCACCTTGAAAAAGCCGCACACGGGGACGGAGCAAGAGCCAATTCCAACGCTGGAACTTTTCAGTGCGGGTGGGGGGGGTTTCACTCAGAGGGCGAGACTTAAGGTCTGACATCCTGGTCTGCACGCGCAGATAGTGAACGAGAGTTTCCTCCAAGCACCCCGGGAGGGGGTGCCCGCCAGTGTTACCTGACAGAGTGGCAGAGCCAGAGGTCTTTGAGTGGGCGGAAGGCCCACCTGATTATGTTAGCAGCTATGATTGAATGAGCCTTACCCAGAGCCCTGTGCTGAGTGGGAATAGAGTGGGGAGTGGCCAGCTCTTTGAGCCTCTTACTATCCAGGCAGAGGCAGCAGCAACCCCATAGCTGGATTATCAGGCTACCAATTGAGAAAGGAAAGACTAGGAGAGAGGCTCCAGGAACACGGACTCTCTCACTGACGGAGCCTATAAATGCTAATGAGCCTCAACTGCCAACGTGATTAAAGCACAATACATGACATCACCATAGAGACTTATCAACTGCGAACCTCTACTTGAGCATGCCAAAGGGGCAGAACCTGGGGTACAGAGTCACCGACCAGGAAGAGGGAGAGAAAAGAAAAAGCAAGAAGATAACCTCTCAAAATCAAGAATAACCTGCAGACTTTATAACCTATCCCATTTTATTATATTTGTTCGTTTGTTTCTCTTATCTTCATCCTTGATATTTTATTTTCTTTTCCTCCTCCAATTTGGTCCTTTAACTCTCTACCGGTCTTACTCTCTCCTCTCCTTAAACTACACTACCCATAAGTGTTACATCTCCCATTATCTTTTCTTTACTCTTCCTTTCTCTCTATAAGGGTTGCACTCCAAAACCCTTAACTCTATCTCTCTCTCCTCTTTTTTCTTTTTTCTTCTTTTAGTGGTTCCCTCTTTTTTTTCTCTCTCTCTCTCTTTCTTTTCTCCCTCTATATTAGTTTCTTCCTTTCTCCTTTATGTCTCCTCTCATTCAAACCGCAGTAACGAACAAATTATCTTGTCTGGGACTCAAACTTATGTTTGTGGCATTTTGGGGGGGGGGGTTTACTTCACCTTTATAACTCACTAGCAGTGCTCCCATCCCTGGCTCTCCATTTTATCAAGCTCTTGTTCCACTAAAAACAATAGTAATTTTTTAATTTGTCCCCCCATTTTCCTGATTCCCTCTTATTCCTCTCATCATAACTCTTAGTCAACCAACACCTAAATGCAAATCATTTTATTCTTGATCCAAATTTTTTCATCATTTGCTTTTTGTGGGTCCATACCCCCTTTTTATTTTTATTTTATTTTATTTCTTTTATTTTTTATTTTTTTGACCCCTTTATTACTTTTCCCCAATTCAGGCCCTCCATTACAGGCATTTTTTGTTCTATTAAATACAATATAATTCACAGTTTGCCACAAGATTTTCTCAAGAAAGAGGGGACAGGAGAGGAGAGGAAAAAAGAAGGGGGGAATATTTTCCTTTTTTTTAGTATTTTTTAAATTTTTTTATTATTTTATTTTTCTTTATTTCATTATTAATTTAAAAAAAAGAATTTTTTCGATTTTTTATTTTTTTAACTTTTTATTATTTATTAAATCTCATTAATACTATCAAAAAAAAACACCCTCAGATGCCATTAAGGAAGAAAAAATCGAATATCATGGATACAAAAGAAAGAGAGGTAACACAGAGATGAGGAAAACCTATGGAGAAAAAATTTAATATATTGGAAACCTTGGAGCGAAATGACAGAGAATTCAAGATAGAACTCCTAAAAATACTCGGAGATATACAAGAAAACACAGAAAGGCAGTTTAGGGAGCTCAGAAAACAACTCAATGAACACAAAGAATATATGTCCAAGGAAATTGAAACTATAAAAACAAATCAAACAGAGATTAAAAACTCAATTCACGAGCTGAAAAACAAGGTAACAAGCTTAGCTAATAGAACAGGCCAAATAGAAGAGAGGATTAGTGAAATAGAAGACAAGCAACTTGAGGCACAACAGAGAGAAGAAGAAAGAGACTCAAAAATTTTAAAAAATGAGACAGCCCTACAAGAATTGTCTGACTCCATCAGATAGAATAACATAAGAATAATACGTATATCAGAGGGAGAAGAGAGAGAAAATGGAATGGAGAACATACTCAAACAAATAATAGATGAGAACTTCCCAAGACAGTGGAAAGAACTAAAGCCTCAAGTTCAAGAAGCAAACAGAACTCCAAGTTTTCTTAACCCCAACAAACCTACTCCAAGGCACATCATAATGAAATTGGCACAAACCAATGACAAAGAAAAAATTCTCAAGGCAGCCAGGGAAAAGAAGAATACAACATATAAAGGAAGGCCCATTAGATTATCATCAGATTTCTCAGCAGAAACTCTACAAGCTAGAAGAGAGTGGACTCCAATATTTAAAGTCCTGAAAGAGAGGAACTTTCAGCCATGAATACTATACCTATCAAAGCTATCCTTCAAATATGAAGGAGAAATAAGAACATTCACAGATACAGAAAAGATGAGGGTATTTCTCATCAGAAAACCCCCACTCCAGGAGTTACTAAAGGGGGTTCTCCAATCAGATATAGAGAACAACAACAACAAAAAAAAAACAAAGCCACAAGTAAAAGCTCCAAGAAGAACACAATAAAACCAAATTTAAACTGTAACAACAACAAAAAGAAAGGGGGGACAGGATGGAGATTAACAGTAGCAAAGGACGGATGGAGTGCAAAAATACTCAAAAAATAGTTCACTACAATGAACAGGGTAGGGACCCTTTTCATTACTCAAAGGTAACCACCATTGAAAAAACCACCACAGAAGCACAGGAGATAAAAAAGATAGCAACAGAGGAAAGATGTATGGAATACAACCAAGTAAAAACAAAATATAGAAAAATGAAAAAGAAGAATCAAACAAGACACAAAACTAACAGAAAGCAATCTATAAAATGGCAATAGGGAACTCACAAGTGTCAATAATTACACTAAATGTAAACGGATTAAACTCACCAATAAAAAGACACAGAGTAGCAGAATGGATTAAAAAAGAAAATCCAACTGTATGTTGCCTACAAGAAACTCATCTAAGTAACAAGGATAAAAATAAATTCAAAGTGAAAGGCTGGAAAACAATACTCCAAGCAAATAACATCCAAAAAAAAGCATGCATACCAATACTCATATCTGATAATGCTGACTACAAGACAACAAAAGTACTCAGAGACAAAAATGACCATTTCATAATGGCTAAGGGGACGCTGAATCAAGAAGACATAACAATTCTTAATATATATGGACCAAACCAAGGAGCACCAAAATATATAAGACAGGTACTTATTGACCTTAAAACAAAAACTGACAAAAATACAATCATACTTGGAGACCTCAATACACCGCTGATGGCTCTAGATCGGTCATCCAAACAGAGAATCAACAAAGATATAGTGGCCTTAAACAAAACACTAGAGCACTTGGATATGATAGACATCTACAGGAAAATTCATCCCAAAGTGACTGAGTATACATTTTTCTCCAGTGTACATGGATAATTCTCAAGAATTGACCATATGTTGGGCCACAAAAACAACATCAGCAAATTGAGAAAAATTGAAGTTATACCAAACATATTTTCGGATCATAAAGCCTTAAAACTAGAATTCAACTGTAAAAGAGAGGGAAAAAATCCTACAAAAATGTGGAAACTAAACAACATACTTTTAAAAAATGAATGGGTCAAAGAAGAAATCAGTGCAGAGATCAAAAGATATATACAGACTAATGAAAATGACAATACGACATATCAGAATTTATGGGATGCAGCAAAAGCAGTGATAAGAGGGAAGTTCATATCACTTCAGGCATATATGAACAAATAAGAGAGAGCCCAAGTGAACCACTTAACTTCACACCTTAAGGAACTAGAAAAAGAAGAAGAAAGACAACCCAAAACCAGCCGAAGAAAGGAGATAATAAAAATCAGAGCAGAAGAAGCAGAAAGCCTAAACAGACCTATTAGTAGAGGAGAAATAGAAAAAAACATTAAAAACCTCCCCAAAAATAAAAGTCCAGGCCCTGACGGCTATACCAATGAATTTTATCAAACATTCAAAGAACACTTGGTTCCTATTTTACTGAAAGTCTTCCAAAAAATTGAAGAAGAAGCAATACTTCCAAACACATTTTATGAGGCCAACATAACCCTCATACCAAAACCAGGCAAGGATGGCACAAAAAAAGAAAACTACAGACCAATATCTCTAATGAATACAGATGCTAAAATACTAAACAAAATACTAGCAAATCGAATACAACATATTAAAAAAATAATACATCATGATCAAGTGGTATTCATCCCAGAATCTCAAGGATTGTTCAACATACGTAAAATGGTTAACGTAATACACCATATCAACAAAACAAAGAACAAAAACCACATAATCTTATCAATAGACGTAGAAATGGCTTTTAATAAAATACAACATAATTTTATGTTTAAGACTCTCAACAAAATGGGTATAGAAGGAAAATATCTCAACATGATAAAGGCCATATATGATAAACCATAAGCTAATATCATATTAAATGGCACTAAACTAAAGTCTTTCCCCCTTAAATCAGGAACAAGACAGGGTTGTCCACTCCCTCCACTCTTATTTAATGTGGTGCTAGAGGTTCTAGCCAGAGCAATCAGACAAGACAAAGAAATAAAAGGCATCCATATCAGAAAAGAAGAAGTAAAGGTATCACTTTTTGCAGATGATATGATACTATACATCGAAAACCCCAAAGAATCCACAAAAAGACTACTAGAAACAATAAGCCAATACCGTAAGGTTGCAGGATACAAAATTAACACACACAAGTCAATAGCCTTTCTATATGCCAACAATGAAACAACTGAGAACGAACTCAAAAGAATAATCCCCTTCACAATTGCAATAAAAAAAAATAAAATACTTACGAATAAACATAACAAAGAATGTAAAGGACTTATATAATGAAAACTATAAACCATTGTTAAAGGAAATCGAAAAAGATATAATGAGATGGAAGAATATATCTTGTTCTTGGTTAGGAAGAATAAATATAATCTAGATGGCCATATTACCCAAAGCAATATACAAATTTAATGCAATTCCCATCAAAATTCCAATGAAATTTTTTAAAGAAATGGAGCAAAAAATCATCAGATTTATATGGAACTATAAAAAACCCCAAATAGCCAAAGCAATCCTAAAGAAAAAGAATGAAGCTGGGGGCATTACAATACCTGACTTCAAACTATATTATAGGGCCAAGACAATCAAAACAGCATGGTATTGGCAGAAACGTAGACACTCAGACCAATGGAACAGAATAGAAAGTCCAGAAATAAAACCACATATATATAGTCAAATAATTTTTGATAAAGGGGCCAACAACACACAATGGAGAAAAGAAAGCCTCTTCAATATATGGTGCTGGGAAAACTGGAAAGCCACATGCAAAAGAATGAAGCTAGACTACAGTTTGTCCCCCTGTACTAAAGTTAACTCAAAATGGATCAAAGATCTAAACATAAGACCTGAAACAATTAAGTACATAGAAGAAGACATAGGTACTCAACTCATGGACCTGGGTTTTAAAGAGCATTTTATGAATTTGACTCCAAAGGCAAGAGACGTGAAGGCAAAAATTAATGAATGGGACTACATCAGAATAAGAAGTTTTTGCTCAGTAAGAGAAACTGATAACAAAATAAACAGAAAGCCAACTAAATGGGAAATGATATTTTCAAACAACAGGTCAGATAAGGGCCTAATATCCAAAATATACAAAGAACTCATAAAACTCAACAACAAACAAACAAACAATCCAATAAAAAAATGGGAAGAGTGCCTGACCTGTGGTGGCGCAGTGGATCAAGCATCGACCTGGAATGCTGAGGTCACCGGTTCAAAACCCTGGGCTTGCCCGGTCAAGGCACATATGGGAGTTGATATTTCCTGCTCCTCCCTCCCTTCTCTTTCTCTGTGTCTCACTTCTCTGAAATGAATAAATAAAAATAATTTAAAAAAAAAATGGGAAGAGGACATGAACAGACACTTCTCCCCGGAAGAAATACAAATGGCCAACAGATATATAAAAGGATGCTCATCTTCGTTAGTTATTAGAGAAATGGAAATCAAAACTGCAATGAGATACCACCTCACACCTGTTAGATTAGCTATTATTTACAAGGCAGGTAATAGCAAATGTTGGAGAGGCTGTGGAGAAAAAGGAACCCTAATACACTGTTGGTGGGAATGTAAAGTAGTACAACCATTATGGAGGAAAGTATGGTGGTTCCTCAAAAAACTGCAAATAGAACTACCTTATGACCCAGCAATCCCTCTACTGGGTATATACCCCAAAAACTCAGAAACATTGATACATAAAGACACATGCAGCCCCATGTTCATTGCAGCATTGTTCACAGTGGCCAGGACATGGAAACAACCAAAAAGCCCGTCAATAGTTGATTGGATAAAGAAGATGTGGCACATATACACTATGGAATACTACTCAGCCATAAGAAATGATGACATCGGATCATTTACAGCAAAATGGTGGGATCTTGATAACATTATACAAAGTGAAATAAGTAAATTAGAAAAAAACAGGAACTGCATTATTCCATACGTAGGTGGGACATAAAAGTGAAACTAAGAGACATTGATAAGATTGTGGTGGTTACGGGGGAGGGGGTAAAGGGAGATGGAAAGGGGGAGGGGGAGGGGCACAAAGAAAACTAGATAGAAGGTGACAGAGGACAATCTGACTTTGGGTGATTGGTATGCAACAAATTGAAAGACAAGCTAACCTGGACTTGTTATCTTTGAATATATGTATCCTGATTTATTGATTTCGCCCCATTAAAAAAATAAAATTAAAAAAAAAAGTCAGATCTTCGTAGTTATTCCATAGTAGAAATGTATCAAGGTGCTTTTATCAAGCCAACAAAATACCTTTTTCATTAATAATTGGTGACAAGAAAGGAAAAAGAAAACATTGCATTAAAGCATAAATGTACAATGTAACCAGGGATATATACTAGTTGCTAAGGTATAAGAACCCAGAATGTGAGAACTAATTAATTTGCAAGCACATGGATTAGCATAAATATGTCATGAAATTATCAAACTCTATTCAGAAATACTTAAATTTCTGTATCTAGAAAAAATATTTTTAGCATGACTCATTATTTGCTGCATAACCTTATTTTATAGTTCTGTCTTTAAAAAAGTAAGCTACAAGGATTATATTGCTCTATAAACTTCTATGCAATGTTTTCTTGATAAATGAATCTCCTTAGAAGTGCTCAGAATGACTTCTGAAAGTAACATACAAAGCCTTACTTTTATTTCCATGATTTCAATGCATATTATCAATTAATATACTGAGTAATTCTAATGTACAACAAATTATGCTAGATATCAGAGATACAAAAATAGTATAGAGCTTAGATTCTACATGAAAAAAAAGTCATCCATATAAAGAAAAAAACAGTTTAAGCACAGTGGTAAGAACATTTCTACAGCATAGGGTATCAGAATAAAAAAAAGGTTTGTAGTTGAGTTTCTTGCACATAATTGAAGCCTTACCCAATCTATCTTCTGTGTGACCTCATGAATGCTTAACAGGACAAAGTAATTGTTTTGTTTTGTTTTGTTTTGTTTATTTTTCTGAAGTGAGAACTGGATAAGCAACAGACAGATTCCTGCATATACCCAATTGGGATCCACTCGGCATGCTCTAGGGGGTGATGCTCTGCCATCTGGGGTGTTGCTCCATTGCGACAGAGCCATTCTAGCACCTGAGGTGGAGGCCATGGAGCCAAACTTAGTGCCTGGGCCAACTTTGCTCCAATGGAGCCTTGACTGAAGGAGGGGAAGAGAGAGACAGAGAGAAAGGAGAGGAGGAATGGTGGAGAAGCACAGATGGGCACTTCTCCTGTGTGCCCTGACTGGGAATCGAACCTGGGACTTCCACATGCCAGGCTGACACTCTACCACTGAGCCAACAGGCCAGGGCAATTATGGTGTTTTAAAGTAAACAAAGACAGAGGAAACACTGATTTTATATACTACAAAAAGTAAACTCTGTGAAATGAACCTAGTAATTTATAGCTTTAAAACTTTGATATTGTAAAAAAATTATTGGATGCTAAGACACAATGTGACAAAAACAAAAACATCCAAGGCAGTAGAAAGCCAACTGCAAATGTTAGTCATTAGTGTACACAGACATTTCTTCATGTTGAGACTAAAGAATGGAATATATATAGAATGATACCAAGATACCCTATTCTTCGGATATACGCAAAGTAAAGGAAAATAATGAACAAGAGAGACAGTCTATGAGTCAGCACCAGAAACGTCAAGACAAAGTATAGGAGGATAAAACTAAAAAAAGAAAGTGTTACAAGAAAATTTGAACAAGTAGCCAAGGGACAAGGATCACATAGAAACAAGATATTAAGAAAGAGCAGGCCTGACCTGTGGTGGCGCAGTGGATAAAGTGTCGACCTGGAAATGCTGAGGTCACCATTTCGAAATCCTGGGCTTGCCTGGTCAAGGCACATATGGGAGTTGATGCTTCCAGCTCCTCCCCCCTTCTCTCTCTCTGTTTCTCTCTCTCCCTCTCTCTCTCCTCTCTAAAAATGAATAAATAAAATTTAAAAAAAGAAAGAGCAACAGATCAAAGCAAAGAAAACAATAAGAAGGTAGGTAAAAAGAATGTTCAGAAAATAAGATAGAGTACCAAAGGGCAGTCTCTAATCGGTCAGCTTTGAGAGGTTAGCGAGCCCTAAGCATGCATTCTGAAAAGCTGTTAAAATCTTAAATTTGACATACCTGGAAAATCTGGTCTTCCTTATTTTTCCAAGGGAGGATTGCAGATAAGAATGATGTATAGTTTGGTGGCTTTAGAATCTTATTTCATTGCTAAAAAAAAGTTATTTTGCAACTGAATTTAGCTAAAATAATGGAGAAGATGGTCTTGGACTTTATGGTCAGAAATTTGATTCAGCTTAGACAGAAATGTTAGAAAGAGTATTTTGTTCCTATTTAAAGTTCTTTTGAGGATACACTTGGTAAGGCAATAAGACCTGGAGAAAACCACAAGGATATATTAAAACGACTTCTACAATTGCAAAGCAGAATTAGAATGGGTATTTTTAAGTTATTTCAAACTTCTAGGTTGGGCAAAGGATCCTGCTTGTGGTTTAGGTGCTTTTAGAATCTCTCTCTCTCTCTCTCTCTCTCTCTCTCTCTCTCTCTCTCATTTCAACTCAAATATGGCTTAGTTAATTTATGATCTAGTTTATTATCATGTTGCTGTCATATTTAAAAATATTTCTACTGAAACACAGCCCTAAAAAGTTTATAACAATTAAGATGGTTTTTCTTTTGCTGTGATTTTGTTACTTTATAAATACAGAATATCTAGAATTAATTTCAAAACAGAATAGCTGACTTAGATTGTAAAAAGATAATGTAAGGCTTTTTGCTTTTTTTTTTTTTTTTTTTTTTTTTTGGTGGTTTTTTTTTTTTAAGGAATGTTACAGCACTTAGGAACCTTTCAGTATACTCTATCTTCACTTTATCAAGTATGGAGAAACAAAACAGAACAAGCAAAGTACAAAGAATTCAAAGATGGTATAAGAAAAAAAATACTATTATATTCTTATCTTCTAGGAGCTTAAAACAGTAGAAGAAATATTTACTTTATTCTCCCCAAATGGAAAGAAACACAGTTAAAATCATTCCATAGTAAGGAAAAAGTATAATAAGTTATGACTATATGATATCTATATAGGATAGAAAAGTGGTACTCACGGATATAGATCAAATTGAAGTGGTTACCAGGGGGATTGGGTTGGTGGAGAGGAGGTTGGGGGAGGAGACTAAAGAGGGACAAATATATGGTGATGGAAAATGATTAGGCTTTGGAAGATGGACACACAACAAAAAAAATTAAAGAAACAGAAAAAAATTATAACAAGGTACTATTTCATTCCCTTTGCTATTGTTTTAACAAGAACAGAGCAAAAATAAAGTTTGACTAATTTAGATAATCTTCAGCTCTAGCTACATAGTCTCTCCACTTCATCTCAGGATGAGGATACAATTAAATCAAGCAGGTAACTTCCATTCCAAGGAGGCAGAGTGAGAACTGTTCAAGTCCTTGGTGTCTTCTTATACTAGATAGATATATTACTTGACATGCATTCTTTGTGGTTTTGCTGAGAAAAAAGAAGTAGAAATCTATTCTAACCAGCAGTATCAGGAACTGGTGGGCCTAATCCCACTTTAAGGTAAAGAAAATAAATATAATTTCTCCTGAGATGGTATTTCTTTTTCCAGGAAATCAATTTACTACAGTCAGATGAGCTCTTGGCTCTGATAAGAGAGTATATTTCAGTTTTCTATCACAAAATAAAATTGGACTCATAAATTTTAGTTTGGGAAGAACACAGTTATAATTTAATTTTTCAAAAATTACACAGGTGATATATGTATATATGTGTGTGTATATATATGCATATGTAATATATTATGTATAGTATGAAATTTATAATAGGAGAAAATTGCCATCTAAGAGTTTCTAATGTATCATTTACTCGAGAGTTCTTTGAATTACGCAAGTGATATGCTATATTTTGTCTTTACTTTAGAAAATCATGTCTCCCTTATGCATCGTATTCTTTTTTTGTGTGTGTGACAGAGAGAGACAGAGAGAGGGACAGATAAAGACAGACAGACAAGAAGGGAGAGAGATCAGAAGCATCAGTTCATTGATTGCTT
Source organism: Saccopteryx leptura (assembly GCF_036850995.1). NCBI lineage: Eukaryota > Metazoa > Chordata > Mammalia > Chiroptera > Emballonuridae > Saccopteryx > Saccopteryx leptura. Next base: position 104,628,511 of record NC_089516.1, on the reverse strand, counting down.
TCTCGTATATTCCTTGACTGGGGGGCTACAGCAGACCGAGTGATCCCTTCCTCAAGCCAGCAACCTTGGGCTCAAGATGGTGAGCCTTGCTCAAACCAGATGAGCCTGCACTTAAGCTGGTGGCCTCAGGGTTTTGAACCTTGGTTCCCCGTGTCCCAGTCCAATGCTCTATCCATTGCGCACTGCCTGGTCAGGCTGTACCATATTCTTAATTACAATCTTAGAATCAACAGGATAAGATCAACATTCCTATTCTTACCATTATAAGAATGGGAATCCTTGTGCCTCCAGAACATTTTTATTCAAAAATAAAGAAGTTGCCTCAAAGGAGTAACATATTCATCTCAGTACTTATTATCAAAATCCTGTTTTTCAGAGTAGGGCTCTAAAGGAGTATTTTTTGAGATACTTGTGATAAAGGGACAATTTCCTCTCATCCCACACACAATTTTGAAGTTATCTAAGTGCTTACTCTCAATTTCTGTACTTATTTCTCTAGTCCTTGTCCAGTACCACTCTGCAGACTATACTTTGAGCAGCATTACACTACATAAAGAAGTTAACTGGAAGGTACAAATTTTGGCAAGACAAAGGGAAAGCAAAGGTTTATACGGGAGCCTTAATTTTTGTCTGATGAGAGAAGGCATCTCTAAAGAGGATGCCACAGTGGAACTAGATCCTGGGGAGGATGTTAGAAATACATTATCTCACCGTATTGTAGAAAGGATAGCTTCTAAAATGGGAAAGTATGACATGGAAGATTAGTAACTGAGAAAGAAAGTGAATAGAATTTAACAAGTATGACATGGAAGATTAGTAAATGAGAAAGAAAGTAAATAGAATTCAACAAGACTAAAATGCAAAAACTTAAGAACAAATTTTGATGTAGTCATAAAAAGCTGACTGTATTTCAAAGTAATTAGTGGGAAGCAAAATTACTAGTTATCCAGTTTTACAACTTCTTTTTTAAACTCTTGAGCAGCTATTGTATTTGAAATTTTCCTAAGACCTTTGGGCTATAATCTTGCTAGGTTTCAAAAACTGATTAAAACTGAGTTTAGGCAGAAACTAAATAAAGACAAAAGAATGAAATCCTTATATGCTTGTATATAAGAAGTATTTTGGGTAGATAAAAATACTGAGTTTCTTTTTTCTATAGTAAAACTTAATCAGCCTTAGATAGACAGTGTTCTCAATCAGTAAGATATGTTTTGATTTAAACAGAAGGATAATTTCAAATTTTAATGACCATTCAGTATTCATAGAGGAGTAACACATTAACTTGCTGATCCAAGAAAATCACAGTGGGCAAATTTGATTTAGCTTTCTACAGAGATTTCAAAAATGGCATGGTTCTGCCACAGGTATTAGATAATACATCCAAATCCAAAACAATAACAACAACAACAACAAAAAACAAACAAAAACTGATGAGAATGAAAAAAGAAAAATTACATTGTTGCTTAGGATGGTCAACCACAGATGTAGCATTTTCATAGGAAAGTTTTGAAGCCAGGGCTAGAAAGTTCAAAAAGCAGACGAAAAGGCAAAACAGAAATGAGCTATAAAGTATCAACTTGTATATTCCTTTGATATTTGCCTGATGAGATTTCTAATCCGTGTTCATAACAGAATTCTGTAACTACTGTTGTAGTTTATTTTAACAGACTCTGAAGAATATAATTTTTGTTTTTTACTGATGTAATTGACTAATAACTTTATATCAGTTTCAAGTGTACTTCAGAATTATTCAGTACAGTACTTGTATTACAAAATGGTCATCACAATAGGTCTAGTTATATAATATCTATCACCACACAGATAAAATTTTGTGTGTGTGATGAAAACTTTTATAATCGCCTTTCTCATCAGTATAGATTGGTAGTTAGAAGTACTCATGGGATGTAAACTATAGCATAGAAAATATAGTCAATAATACTGCAATACCTGTGTATGTTATTTGTAGCATACTGAAAATATCAGGGGGACTGCTGTGTAAAGTATATAGTTATCTAACCACTGTGTTATACATCTGAAACAAAATGATATTACTGTAATGTAAACTATAATTTAAAAAAATTAAATTTACTCTCTTAGCAACTTTAAAATATAAAACAGTATTATAAACAATGTCAATAATGATTACTCCTAGATTGATCCAAGGTGCACTAACATCCATACTTACTTTTTATTTATGACTCAACTTTTTCTTTGAGAAGATAACTTTGTGTACATAGTGTGTGCTGTGTTGTAAATAAAATTAATTCATTTAAATTTAAAATTCTCATTATTCAGAGAAGTAGAAAGTCTAAAGTCTAGAGAATGAATTACATATACTATACTATCTGGACATTCTATATTATATTTATTTACACCTATCACTTATTTTGCCTTACATGTAGCCCACAGAAACTAAATGTATAATAAACACATTCACCACACATAATTTAGAGTGAGGCTACAATTATGTAGTAAAATGATTTCAGATGGTTGATTTCACATACATGATGATAATAGTTTTCTTTTTATTTTAGCTCAGATATGAATTATAATTTCTTTCATGGGGAGAAGGAGAAGGGAAGACAGATATACACACATACACAAAGCAGCACCTAGTACTCTTTCATTTTTCACCAAGAAGTCAGGTATTTTAGTATTAATTGGGATTTATACCCAGAATTTAATTTCAGAAATTTTAACTTTATATAGGTTTACAATGTCTTTCCTGTTTAATTAAATCCTATCTCTTAAATTAGGTATGCATGATTTCTCTATATTTGTCAAAGGGAGAGGTAATACATAGGCTAATTCACTAAAGTACTGTTTGTACTTGTTTCAGCAACTGAAGTCATTTCTGTGTCTGAATGAAATTATCCTTAGTTAAAGAAAGTCATTAGCATCTTTTAGTGATAGAAAGTGTGCAAAGCATTTGAAAATAATATGAATTTTACGTAATATTTTGTATTTATATATGAAACCTGAAGTTTTCCTTTTCATAGTTCAACTGTTGGATCGAAGGCCTTACATAATTTCCAATATGAAGATGTCACACATTAAGACAACATATTGAACCCTAAAGTATATGCATTTTTAATCTTCTTCTTTTCATAGACATTAGCTATATTAGATGGTACCACACAGAATAAATGCCATAATAAGGTTTCAGGAGAAACCCAAAATATATTATGGTTTAATAAATTTAACTACTCGAATGAAAAATAATTTTTATAGTGGAATTAGGGTCAATTAAAACATCAAGTAGACTGGGAACGGCAAGATGGCAATGGAGTAGGTGGATGTACCAACTTCCACCTCCCAGAACCAAAGTGGATTACAACTTAATTTTAAGAACCATCATCTGGAAAAAGCAACTTTGAACTAAACTAAGAGGACTCTTCAAGCAATGAACACAGAAGAAGCCACAATGAGACTGGTAGGAAAAGTGGAAACGTGGAGAGGGCTGCCCAGCTCCTGGGAGCAAACGATAGCCTGGAGAGATTCACATGGCAGGAAGTGAGTTTAATGAAGATGGGAGCATCCTGATCCCAAGGAACAAAGCCCCAGCCTGCAGCCCCAGGACCTAGAAGAGGCGTATGGGCAGTATTTAGCTGCAACACAAGTCAGGATACTGTTTGTGAGAAAGAGACAGATTTCTCAGACCCAGGATTGCTCTTAAAGGAACCACACAGAAAACTTCTCTCACAACTACACACCTGGGGCTCTGGGGGATGGGAGAGAGGAGAGGACTGGAGCAGCAGGAAGAGAGTATAATCTAGGAGGCACAGGGAAAAACACTTTGAGGGATAGCCACCCTAACCCCTGGGCTGAGTCACTCCCCAAATCTGAAGTGGATATTTCCCCTGAAAACAGCAATACCAGCAAAGGGAAGCAGGACACCAGCCAAACAAGCTTTCCTGTGGCACACAGAGCAGAGTCGCTTAGAAGGAAGGAGCTTTCAGGACTACAGTATTGAGTGTTAGGATCTGAGCAGCAGCACCCCCACACACATACATGACTGAGGGCTCATTGAAGGGTGGGCAGCAGTGGGATGTGGAAGTGTGGTTCCGTAGGCAAGAGCAGAAGACAGCTGCCCAAGACTGAGGCCCTGGAATGAGCTCAGTCTTGCCCGGCGGGGGCAGAGGGGATATGCAAAAGCAGTCAGGCCCAGCTGCAGGCCCACCTGCAATCCTGCCTAGGTGGGAAGAGCAGGAGCCCTGGGAGGAGCAGAGACCCACCACTGAGCAAGGGCACATGGGCATGCAGTCTCTACCGGCCTATGGAACCGAGGCTTGTAGCTGACCCATGAGCCAGCTCCTCTGGCAGGGGTGGGGTGAAAACCCAGAACAGGTGGAGTCCCACAGCTGATCAAAGGTGCTCACACCAGCCCTCAGGGCCAAGCCTTGCATCCCGGGTGTGGTGCATACCCCACCAATGGGGGAGGGGCGAAGGCCTAGGCTGCCAATGTTTGCAGAATCAGGGACATGATCACAGCCCCTCCTGTCGAGGAGAGGTGAAGACCGCAGTAACAGCTGACAGCCGCAATGGGCTGGCTCCGGCAATGCCCATACCTGAATGCCCTAGGCAGCAGTGGCAGAGGGGGTGGTTGACCTGCAGACAGACCACACCTAGGGAACACAAAGGCCACACATATTGGACTCCAGTGGCCAAACCTTCTTATAAACAGACAAAATGGGGAGGCAGAGAATGCAACACAAATAAATCAAGAGAAATCCCCAGAAAAGAACCTGAATGAGTCAGATATAACCAAGTTACTGGATGCAGAGTTTAAAATAATGATTTTTAGGATACTCAAAAATCTCAAAACAATAATAGATGGTCATTACAAACACCTAAATAAAGACATAGCAAATATATAAAAAAAAGACATTGAAATAATAAAAAAGAATCAGTTAGAAATCACAAATACAATATTAGAAATGAATACCAAAATGGAAGGAATTAAAAGCAGGATAGATGAAGCTGAGGATCAAATCAGTGAGTTACAGGACAAGATAAATGAAGGCATGGAAGCAGAGCAGAAAAAAGAAAAGAGACTCAAAAATTCTGAGGAAACTCTTAGAGAGCTCTGTGACAACATGAAGAGAAATAACATCTGTATCATAGGGGTTCCTGAAGAAGAAGAGAAAGAACAAGGGATAGAGACTTTGTTCAATCATATCATAATGAAAACTTCCCTAAATTACTGCAGGAAAAAGTCTCACAAGTTCAAGAAGCACAGAGAGCTCCATTAAGAGAAACAGAAAGAAATCTACACCAAGACACATCATAATTAAAATACCAAAGCTAAGTGATAAAGAGAAAATATTAAAAGCTGCTAGAGAAAAAAGGCTATCACCTACAAAGGAGCCCCCGTAAGGATGACATTGGAATTCTCAACAGAAACACTAAGGCCATAACGGAATGGCAAGACATATTCAAAGTAATGCAGAACAAGAGCCTACAACCAAGACTACTTTATCGAGCAAGGCTATCATTTAAAATTGAAGAAGAAATAAAAAAGCTTCCCAGACAAAAAAAACTCCAGGAATTCATTACAACCAAACCAATGCTGCTGGAAATGTTAAGGGGCATGGTGTAAACAGATCAAAATGGGAAAAGAATATAGCAAAAGAGGAATACAGCTTTAAAGAATAAAATGGCAATAAACAACTACATATCAATAATAACCTAAAAGGAAATGGATTAAATTATCCAATCAAAAGACATAGAATAGCTGCGTGGATAAGAAAACAGGACCCATACATATCCTGTTTACAAGAGACACACCTTAAAACAAAAGATGCACATAGGCTGAAGGTAAAAGGGTGAAAAAAATATTTCATGCAAATGGAAATGAAAAAAAAAAGCTGGGGTAGCAGTACTTATACAAGACAAAATGCACTTTAAAACAAAGACTATAGTAAGAGATAAAGAAGGTCACTACAAAATGACAAAGTGAGCAATCCAACAGGAAGATATAACCATTATAAATATCTTTGCTCCTAATATAGGAGCACCTAAATATATAAAGCAGACTTTGATGGATATAAAGAGAAAGATCAACAGCAATACAATAATAGTAGGGGATTTCAATGCCCCACTAACATCACTAGATAGATCCTCAAGAAAGAAAATTAACAAAGAAACAGCAGACTTAAAGGACATACTAGAACAACTCGATTTAATAGATATCTTCAGAGCCTTTTACCCTAAAGCAACAGAATATACATTCTTTTCAAGTGCTCATGGTACATTCTCTAGGATAGACCACATGTTAGGACACAAAAGCAGTCTCAACAAATTTAAGAAGATTGAAATCATATCAAGCATTCTCTCTGATCACACTGGCATGGAACTTGGAAACTAAATAGCATGTTATTAAATAACGAATGGGTCAACAATGAGATCAAAGAAGAAATTTAAAAATTCCTAGAAATGAATGATAATGACCATACAACAACTCATAATTTATGGGACATGGCAAAAGCAGTGCTGAGAGGGAAATTCATAGCATTACAGGCATACCTTAAGAAGCTAGAAAAAGCTCAAATAAACAAGTTAACCCTGCATCTAAAAGAAGTAGAAAAAGAAAAGCAAGTAAAGCCCAGAGGTAGTAGAAGGAAGGAAATAATAAAGATCAGAGGAGAAATAAATGACATAGACGCTAAAGAAACAATACAGAGGATCAATGAAACAACGAGCTGGTTCTTTGAAAATGTGAACAAGATTGATGAACCTTTAGCCAGACTCATCAAGAAAAAGAGAGAGAGGACTCAAATAAATAAAATTAGAAATGAAAGCAGAGAAATAGCAACGGACACAAGAGAAATACAAAGTATCATAAGAAAATACTATGAAGAACTGTTTGCCAAAAAATTAGACAACCTAGATGAAATGGCCAAATTGTTTGAAACATATAATATTTTAAAAATCAATCTGGAAGAATCATAAAACCTAAACAGACCGATTACAACAAATGAGATCAAAACAGTTATCAAAAAACTACCAACAAACAAAGACCTGGGGACTGATGGCTTCACAAGTAAATTGTACCAAATATTCAAAGAACTCTTATCCTTTTCAAGCTATTTCAAAAAAAAAAAAATTCAAGTGGAAGGAAGACTTCCAAGCTCTTTTTATGAGGCGAGCATAATTCTGATTCCAAAACCAAGAAAATTATAGGCCAATATCCCTGACGAATGTAAATGCTAAAATCCTCAAGAAAACATTATCCAACCAGCTCCAGCAATATATGAAAAAAATCATACACCATGATCAAGTGGGATTTATTCTGGGGAGGCAAGGCTGGTGCAATATTCGCAAATCAATCAATGTGCTTCATCACATAAACAAAAGGAAGGAGAAAAACCACATAATAATTTCAATAGATGCAGAAAAAGCATTTGATAAAATCCAGCACCCATTCATAATCAAAACTCTCAGCAAAGTGGGAATACAGGGAACATACCTCAACATGATAAAGGCCATCTATGACAAACCCATAGCCATCATCTTACTCAATGAGAAAAAATTAAAAGCAATCCCCTTAAGACTGGGAACAAAGCAGGGTTGCCCCCTTTCACCACTGTTGTTCAACATAGTTCTGGAAGTCCTAGCCACAGCAAACAGACAAGAAGAAATATAAAAGGCATCCAAATTGGAAAAGAAGTAAAACTATCATTATTTGCAGATGATATGAAAACCCTAAAGTCTCAGTCAAAAAATTACTGGACCTGATAAATAAATTCAGCAAGTTGGCAGGATATAAAATTAATACTCAGAAATTAGAGCCATTTTTATACACCATCAATGAACTGTCAGAAAGAGAAATTAAGGGAGCAATCCCCTTCACTATTGCAACAAAAAAATAAAGTACCTAGGAGTAAATTTAACCATGGAAATTAAAGACTTGTACTCAGAAAATTATAAAATACTGATAAAAGAAATCAAGGAAGATATAAACAAGTAGAAGCATATACCATGCTCATGGTTAGAAAGAAGAAACATCATTAAAATGTCTATATTACCCAAAGCAATTTACAAATTCAATGCAATACCAATTAAAATATCAATGACATATATCAAAGATATACAACACATATTCCAAAACTTTATACGGAGCCAAAAATGTATACAAATAGCCTCAACGATCTTGAAAAGGAAGAATAAAGTGGGTAGTATCACACTTCCGGATATCAAGTTATACTACAAGACCATTGTACTCAAACAGCTTAGTATTGGCATAAGAACAGGCATATAGATCAATGGAACAGAATTGAGAACCCAGAAATAAACCCTCACCTTTATAGACAACTGATAATTGACAAAGGAGGTAAGGGCATACAATGAAGTAAAGACAGTGTCTTCAACAAGTGGTGTTGGGAAACTTGGACAGCTACCTGGAAAAAATGAAACTAGACCACCAACTTACACCATTCACAAAAGTAAACTCAAAATGGATAAAAGACTTAAATGTAAGCAGTGAAACCATAAGGATCTTAGAAGAAAACATAGGAAGCAAGCTCACTGATATCTCTCACAGCAATGTATTTCCTGATTTTTCTCCATGGGCAAGTGAAATAAAAGACAGGATAAATAAATGGCACTCTATCAAACTAAATGCCTTTGCACAGCTAAAAACAATAAGAATAGAATAAATAGATAAACTACACAATGGGATTATATACTCAACAATACATCTGATATGGGGTTAATAACCAAAATTTATAAAGAACTTGTAAAACAACACCAGAAAGGTAAAAAATCCAATAAAAAATGGGCAAAAGAAATGAATAGACACTTCTTCAACGAGGACATACAGATGGCCAATAGGCATATGAAAAAATGCTCAACATCACTAATCATTAGAGAAATGCAAATTAAAACCACAATGAGATACCACCTCACACCAGTCAGAATGGCGCTCATCAACAAAACAACACAGAATAAGTGCTGGCAAGGATGTGGAGAAAAGGGAACCCTCCCGCACTGCTGGTGCAGCCACTGTGGAAAACAGTATGCAGATTCCTCAAGAAATTAAAAATTGAACTGCCTTTTGACCCAGCTATCCCAGTGTCAGGAATATACCCCAAGAACACCACAGCACTGTTTGAAAAGGAGAAATTCACCCCCATGTTTATGGCAGCATTGTTCACAATAGTGAAGATCTGCAAACAGCCCAAGTGTCCGTCAGTGGACAAGTGGATTAAAAATCAGTGGTACATAGATACAATGGAATACTATGGGGCCATGAACAAGAAGGAAATCTTACCTTCTGCAACAACACGGATGTACCTGGAAACTATTATGTTAAGTGAAATAAGCCATACAGAAAAAGAAAAATATCATAATACCTCACTCATTTGAGGAATCCAATGAACAATGTTAACTGAGAAACGGAATTGAGACAGAGGAGGGATCAAAGGGACCAGAGGAAAAGAGTACAGAGGGAAAGGGGATGATAGGATGGAATAAACCTGAAGGGAGTGGGGGAGGGCGTGAGGGGGAGGGGTGCAAAGGAGATGTTGAGGGGAATACGGGGGAAGGGGATGCATTTGGGGCAATACTAGAATCTATGTAAACATAATAAATTAAAATCAATAAAAAGAGAAAAAAAAACATCAAGTAGACGAATTGTTGTATTATTTCCATTTAGCCCACTGATGCTGATCTGAGTGGCAATGGTAATGTAAAGACCATACTTCTTCTTCCCACCACCACACACATTTACCAAACTCTATTCCCTTTGAAATGCTCCAGATAAATCAATTATGTTTGTTAAAATGATACTGACTGAAATATGCAATTATCTCTCACCTTTAGACCTTAATTAGTATTAAATTCAACCTTGTTATTTACCCTCAACTCAATCTTGACATATGTAAAGTTTTTCAATTTCACAAAGTGAATTACCCCCAAAATGCCTATAGTGTCTTATTCATTAATCCTTTCCAATCTGTCCTGTTTGGAATTCAATAAACAATCGGGGTAAACTTCTCAGATTCATAACCACAGTTCACAAAAGTTGCTTCTTTTGTAAGAGGATATTTCTTTCCAATAATTCCTTCCATTCAGGTCTGACTACATAATTTATGGGGCCATATGTAGAAGAGAAATTCAGAAACTCTTGTTCAAAATTATAATGTAGCCCTGGCCAGTTGGCTCAGTGGTAGAGCGTCGGCCTGGCGTGCAGAGGTCCCGGGTTCGATTCCCGGCCAGGGCACACAGGAGAAGCGCCCATCTGCTTCTCCATCCCCCCTCCTTCCTCTCTGTCTTTCTCTTCCCCTCCATTGGAGCAAAAATGGCCCGGGCGCTGGGGATGGCTCCTTGGCCTCTGCCCCAGGTGCTAGAGTGGATCTGGTCGTGGCAGAGTGACGCCCTGGAGGGGAAGAGCATCGCCCCCTGGTGGGCAGAGCATCGCCCCCTGGTGGGCGTGCCGGGTGGATCCCCGTCGGGCGCATGCGGGAGTCTGTCTGACTGTCTCTCCCTGTTTCCAGCTTCAGAAAAATACAAAAAGAAAAAAATAAATAAACAAAATTATAATGTAAAACACAGTGACAACATACCATTACACCAAGTGTGGTTCTCTTCTGTGTGTGGGACCTGGCACAACTACAGAGATAGCATGTCCATGAAGATAGTCTTGCTTACATTTATTCACTGTTTGTATAGTTAATATACATAAGTTAATTCATTTAATTTTTATGAATGATTATTGGTTTTGGCAGTGAAACTAATATTGGTCTTAAGTTTTTTTCTGTGACATTTACAGAATCTGACATTTAAAAAACTCATGTGACCACAGAACTGTAAATGATAAAGTTGGAATTACAACGCTGATCTTCTGATTTTAGTGTAGTGCTCATTCCACTCTATGGAATTGAGTCTTCATGAAACCAGCATCGAAAACATACCTGCCTATCTTCCTATTAATTAGCTATGCCTTAATAGTTCTTTGATATTATATGATTTCAGAAATAATAAAAAGCATGTGTAAATAACCAAAAATTATTACTCATGTGAAAATCTGTCATTAAATTAACTGTTAAACTTTGGCATTCTTTTTCCAACCAAAAGAAAAACACAAAGCAAAACAAATTAATAAAAATAGTATTACTTTATTGTCACGAAGAGTGGTTCCAGGCAATGAAAATTTTTGTGCTCTGACTGTCCACAGCCTTCAGCAAGCCCCACACAATCCCAAAAATAAATAAACATCACTATAGCTTGTTCTCCTTCTACCTGCAATTATTTTTTTTATAATAATTTTATTTATTTAGTGGGGTGACATCAATAAATCAGGATACATATATTCAAAGATAACAAGTGCAGGTTCTCTTGTCGTTCAATTATGTTGCATACCCATCACCCAAAGTCAGATTGTCCTCTGTCACCTTCTATCTTGTTTTCTTTGTGCCCCTCCCCCTCCCCCTTTCCCTCTCCCATTCCCCCCTCCCCCCCATAACCACCACACTCTTATCAATGTCTCTTAGTTTCACTTTTATGTCCCACCTACGTATAGAATAATGCAGTTCCTGTTTTTTTCTGATTTACTTATTTTGCTTCGTATCATGTTATCAAGATCCCACCATTTTGCTGTAAATGTTCCGATGTTATCATTTCTTATGGCTGAGTAGTATTCCATAGTGTATATGTGCGACATCTTCTTTATCCAGTCATCTATTGACGGGATTTTTGGTTGGTTCCATGTCCTGGCCACTGTGAACAATTCTGCAATAAACATGGGGCTGCAAGTGTCTTTACATATCAATGTTTCTGAGTTTTGGGGGTATATACCCAGTAGAGGGATTGCTGGGTCATAAGGTAGTTCTATTTTCAGTTTTTTGAGGAACCACCATACTTTCTTCCATAATGGTTGTACTACTTTACATTCCCACCAACAGTGTATGAGGGTTCCTTTTTCTCCACAGCCTCTCCAACATTTGTTATTACCTGTCATGCTAATAATAGCTAATCGAACAGGTGTGAAGTGGTATCTCATTGCCGTTTTGATTTGCATTTCTCTAATAGCTAAAGAAGATGAGCATCTTTTCATATATCTGTTGGACATTTGTATTTCTTCCTGGGAGAAGTGTCTGTTCATATCCTCTTCCCATTTTTTTATTGGATTGTTTGTTTGTTTGTTGTTGAGTTTTATGAGTTCTTTGTATATTTTGGATATTAGGCCCTTATCTGACCTGTTGTTTGAAAATATCATTTCCCATTTAGTTGGCTTTCTGTTTATTTTGTTATCAGTTTCTCTTGCTGAGCAAAAACTTCTTAGTCTGATGTAGTCCCATTCATTAATTTTTGCCTTCACTTCTCTTGCCATTGGAGTCAAATTCATAAAATGCTCTTTAAAACCCAGGTCCATGAGTTGAGTACCTATGTCTTCTTCTATGTACTTAATTGTTTCAGGTCTTATGTTTAGATCTTTGATCCATTTTGAGTTAATTTTTGTACAGGGGGAGAGATTGTAGTCCAGTTTCATTCTTTTGTATGTGGCTTTCCAGTTATCCCAGCACCATTTATTGAAGAGGCTTTCTTTTCTGCATTGTGTGTTGTTGGCCCCTTTATCAAAAATTATTTGACTATATATATGTGGTTTTATTTCTGGAATTTCTATTCTGTTCCATTGGTCTGAGTGTCTATTTTTCTGCCAATACCATGCTGTTTTGATTGTCGTGGCCCTATAACATAGTCTGAAGTCAGGTATTGTAATGCCCCCAGCTTCATTCTTTTTCTTTAGGATTGCTTTGGCTATTTGGGGTTTTTTATAGTTCCATATAAATCTGATGATTTTTTGCTCCATTTCTTTAAAAAATTTCATTGGAAGTTTGATGGGAATTGCATTAAATTTGTATATTGCTTTGGGTAATATAGCCATCTTGATTATATTTATTCTTCCTAGCCAAGAACAAGGTATATTCTTCCATCTCATTATATCTTTTTCGATTTCCCTTAACAATGGTTTATAGTTTTCATTATATAAGTCCTTTACATTCTTTGTTATGTTTATTCCTAAGTATTTTTTTTTGTTGTTGCAATCGTGAAGGGGATTATTCTTTTGAGTTCATTCTCAATTGTTTCATTGTTGGCATATAGAAAGGCTATTGACTTCTGTATGTTAATTTTGTATCCTGCGACCTTACTGTATTGGCTTATTGTTTCTAGTAGTCTTTTTGTGGATTCTTTGGGGTTTTCGATGTATAGTATCATATCATCTGCAAAAAGTGATACCTTTACTTCTTCTTTTCTGATATGGATGCCTTTTATTTCTTTGTCTTGTCTGATTGCTCTGGCTAGAACCTCTAGTACCACATTAAATAAGAGTGGAGAGAGTGGATAACCCTGTCTTGTTCCTGATTTAAGGGGGAAAGCCTTCAGTTTATTGCCATTTAATATGATGTTAGCTGAAGGTTTATCATATATGGCCTTTATCATGTTGAGATATTTTCCTTCTATACCCATTTTGTTGAGAGTCTTAAACATAAAATTGTGTTGTATTTTATCGAAAGCCTTTTCTGCGTCTATTGATAAGATCATGTGGTTTTTGTTCTTTGTTTTGTTGATATGGTGTATTACGTTAACCGTTTTACGTATGTTGAACCATCCTTGAGATTCTGGGATGAATACCACTTGATCATGATGTATTATTTTTTTAATATGTTGTTGTATTCGATTTGCTAGTATTTTGTTTAGTATTTTAGCATCTGTATTCATTAGAGATATTGGTCTGTAGTTTTCTTTTTTTGTGCCATCCTTGCCTGGTTTTGGTATGAGGGTTATGTTGGCCTCATAAAATGTGTTTGGAAGTATTGCTTCTTCTTCAATTTTTTGGAAGACTTTGAGTAGAATAGGAACCAAGTCTTTGAATGTTTGATAAAATTCGCTGGTATAGCCGTCAGGGCCTGGACTTTTATTTTTGGGGAGGTTTTTAATGTTTTTTTCTATTTCTTCTCTACTGATAGGTCTGTTTAGGCTTTCTGCTTCTTCTTTACTCTGTCTATGAAGGTTGTATTGTTCTAGGAATTTATCCATTTCTTCTAGGTTGTTGAATTTAGTGGCATAAAGTTTTTCATAGTATTCTACAATAATTCTTTGTATATCTACGGTGTCCGTGGTGATTTCTCCTCTTTCATTTTGGATTTTGTTTATATGAGTTCTTTCTCTTTTTTCCTTGGTAAGTCTTGCCAAGGGTTTGTCAATTTTGTTGATATTTTCAAAGAACCAGCCCCTTGTTCTATTGATTTTTTCTATAGTTTTTCTGTTCTCTAATTCATTTATTTCTGCTCTGATTTTTATTATCTCCTTTCTTCGGCTGGTTTTGGGTTGTCTTTGTTTTTCTTTTTCTAGTTCCTTAAGATGGGAAGGTAAGTGGTTCACTTGGGCTCTCTCTTGTTTGTTCATATAGGCCTGAAGTGATATGAACTTCCCTCTTATCACTGCTTTTGCTGCATCCCATAGATTCTGATATATCGTATTGTCATTTTCATTAGTCTGTATATATCTTTTGATCTCTGCACTGATTTCTTCTTTGACCCATTCATTTTTTAAAAGTATGTTGTTTAGTTTCCATATTTTTGTGGGATTTTTTCCCACTTTTTTGCAGTTGATTTCTAGTTTCAAGGCTTTATGATCAGAAAATATGCTTGGTACAACTTCAATTTTTCTGAATTTGCTGATGTTGTTTTTGTGGCCCAACATATGTTCAATTCTTGAGAATGATCCATGTACACTGGAGAAAAATGTATACTCAGTCACTTTGGGATGAAATGTCCTGTAGATGTCTATCATATCTAGGTGCTCTAGTGTTTTGTTTAAGGCCGCTATATCTTTGTTGATTCTCTGTTTGGATGACCAATCTAGAGCCGTCAGCGGTGTATTGAGGTCTCCAGGTATGATTGTATTTTTGTCAGTTTTTGTTTTAAGGTCAATAAGTAGCTGTCTTATATATTTTGGTGCTCCTTGGTTTGGTGCATATATATTAAGAATTGTTATGTCTTCTTGATTCAGTGTCCCCTTAACCATTATGAAATGGCCATTTTTGTCTCTGAGTACTTTTCCTGTCTTGTAGTCAGCATTATCCGATATGAGTATTGCTACACCTGCTTTTTTTTGGATGTTATTTGCTTGGAGTATTGTTTTCCAGCCTTTCATTTTGAATTTGTTTTTATCCTTGTTACTTAGATGAGTTTCCTGTAGGCAGCATACAGTTGGATTTTCTTTTTTAATCCATTCTGGTACTCTGTGCCTTTTTATTGGTGAGTTTAATCCGTTTACATTTAGTGTAATTATTGATACTTGTGAGTTCCCTATTGCCATTTTATATCTTGCTTTCTGTTAGTTTTGTGTCTTGTTTGATCCTTCTCTTTCGTTTTTCTATCTTTTGTTTTTATTTGGTTGTATTCCATACATCTTTCCTCTGTTGCTATCTTTTTATCTCATGTGCCTCTGTGGTGGTTTTTTTAATGGTGGTTACCTTTGAGTAATGAAAAGCGTCCCTACCCTGTTCATTGTAGCGAAGTATTTTGTGAGTACTTTTGCACTCCATAGTCCTTTGGTACGGTTAATCTCCATCTTCTTCCCCTCTTTCTTTTTGTTGTTGTCACAGTTTATATTTGGTTTTATCGTGTTCTTCTTGGAGCTTTTACTTCTGGCTCGGTTTTTTTTGTTCTTTGTATCTGATTGGAGAACCCCCTTTAGTAATTCCTGGAGTGGGGGTTTTCTGATGGTAAATTCCCTCATCTTTTCTGTATCTGTGAATGTTTTCATTTCTCCTTCATATTTGAAGGATAGCTTTGATGGGTATAGTATTCGTGGCTGAAAGTTCCTCTTTTTCAGGATTTTAAATATTGGGGTCCACTCTCTTCTAGCTTGTAGAGTTTCTGCTGAGAAATCTGATGATAATCTAATGGGCCTTCCTTTATATGTTGTATTCTTCTTTTCCCTGGCTGCCTTGAGAATTTTTTCTTTGCTGTTGGTTTGTGTCAATTTCATTTTGATATGCCTTGGAGTAGGTTTGTTGGGGTTAAGAAAACTCGGAGTTCTGTTTGCTTCTTGAACTTGAAGCTTTAGTTCTTTCCACAGGCTTGGGAAATTCTCATCTATTATTTGTTTGAGTATGTTCTCCATTCCATATTCTCTCTCTTCTACTTCTGATATACCTATTATTCTTATGTTATTCTTTTTGATGGAATCAGATAATTCTTGTAGGGCTATCTCAATTTTTAAAATTTTTGAGTCTCTTTCTTCTTCTCTCTGTTGTGCCTCAAGTTACTTGTCTTCTATTTCACTAATCCTCTCTTCTATCTGACCTGTTCTATTAGCTAAGCTTGTTAGTTCGTTTTTCAGCTCGTGAATTGAGTTTTTCATCTCTGTTTGATTTGTTTTTATAGTTTCAATTTCCATGGACATATATTCTTTGTGTTCATTGAGTTGTTTTCTGAGCTCCCTAAATTGCCTTTCTGTGTTTTCTTGTATATCTCAGAGGATTTTTAGGATTTCTATCTTGAATTCTCTGTCATTTAGCTCCAATGTTTCCAATATATTAAATTTTTTCTCCATAGATTTTTCCTCATCTAGCTGTGTTACCTCTCTTTCTTTTCTATCCATGATATTCGATTTTCTCTTCCTTAATGGCATCTGAGGGTGGTTTTGTTGATAGTATTAATGAGATTTAATAAAGAATAAAAAGTTAAAGAAAATAAAAAAATAAATCGAAAAGAGTTGTTTTCTTAAAAAAATTAAGAATGAAATAAAGAAAAATAAAATAAAATAAAAATTTTAAAAAAAGGAAATTATTCCCCCCCTCTTTTTTTCCTCTCCTCTCCTCTCCCCTCTTTCTTGAGAAAATCTTTTGGTGGACTGTGAATTATAACAAACAATGCCTGTGATGGAGGCCTGAATTGGGGAAAAGTAATAAAGGGGCAAAAAAAAAAAAAGAAAAGAAAAGAAAAAAAGGAAACAAAAAAAAGAAAAAAGAAAAAAAAAGGGGGGGATATGGACCCACAAAAAGCAAATAAGGAAAAAATTTGTATCAAGAATAAAATGATTTGCTTTTAGGTGTTGGTTGTCTAAGAGTTATGATGAGAGGAATAAGAGGAAAACAGAAAAATGGGGGGACAAATTAAAAAATTACTATTGTATTTAGTGGAACAAGAACTAGATAAAATGGAGATCCAGGGATGGGAGCACTGCTAGTGAGTTAAAAAGGTGAAGTAAAAACCCCCCAAAATGCCACAAACATAAGTTTGAGTCCAAGATAAGATAATTTGTTTGTTATTGAAGTTTGAATGAGAGGAGATATAAAGGAGAAAGGAAGAAACTAATATAGAGGGAGAAAAGAAAGAGAGAGAAAAAAAGAGGGAACCACTAAAAGAAGAAAAAAGAAAGGAGAGAGAGAGAGAGAGAGAGAGAGTTAAGTGTTTTGGAGTGCAACCCTCATAGAAAGAAAGGAAGAGGAGAGAAAAGATAATGGGAGATGTAACACTTATGGGTAGTGTAGTTCAAGGAGAGGAGAGAGTAAGACCGGCAGAGAGTTAATCGGCCAAATTGGAGGAGGAAAAAAAGTATCAAGAATGAATATAAGAGAAACAAATGAACAAATATAATAAAATGGGATAGGTTATAAAATCTGCAGATTATTCTTGATTTTGAGAGGTTATCTTCTTGCTTTTACTTTTCTCTCCCTCTTCCTGGTCGGTGACTCTGTACCCCAGGTTCTGCCCCTTTGGCACGCTCAGGTAGAGGTTTGCAGTTGATAAGTCTCTATGGCAATGTCATATATTGTGCTTTAATCTCGTTGGCAGTCGAGGCTCATTAGCATTTATAGGCTCCGACAGTGAGAGAGTCCGTGTTCCTGGAACCTTTCTCCTAGTCTTTCCTTCCTCAATTAGTAGCCTGATAATCCAGCTATGGGGTTGCTGCTGCCTCTGCCTGGATAGTAAGAGGCTCAAAGAGCTGGCAACTCCCCACTCTATTTCCACTCAGCACAGGGCTCTGGGTAAGTCTCAGTCAGTCAGAGCTGCTAGCATAATCAGGTGGGCTTTCCGCCCACTCAAAGACCTCTGGTAACACAGGCGGGCGCCCACTTCCGGGGCGCTTGGAGGAAACTCTCCCTATCTGTGCACGCAGACCAAGATATCCGGCCAGCAGTCTCACGCTCTGAGTGAAACCCCCAACCGCAAGGAAAAGTTGCAGCGTTGCAATTGCCTCTCGCTCCGTCCCCGTGCGTGGCTTTTGCAAGGCACTGGGGCGGCCCGAGATTCCGCTTTGGCCCACACAAAGGCCCCTGACTCTGCCCCTCTGTGCGATAACACGGCTGTGCACTGCCAAGGCACTCGGAGGAATCTCTCACTCACTAGCTGCACGCGCAGACCAGGATATGCGACCGGCCACATTTCCCTCTGAGTGAAACCCCCACCAGCATGGAAAATTTCCACCGTCGGAATTAGTTCTCGCTTCCTCCCATGCGTGGCTTTCCCAGGGCGCTGGGGCTGCCCAGAGATTCTGCTTTCAGCCCACAGAAAGGCCTCTGACTCTGCTTCTCTGTGGGGTAACACGGGCACCTACTGCCAGGGCTTAGGAAGAAATCTCTCGCCCACTAACTGCGCACCGACCAGGAGAACGGGTAAAATGGCTGCCCCGCTTGTCTTTCTTTGTTTGGGTTTGGCGCCAGTGTTAGCTTGTATTGCCCGGGTTGCCACAGGGTCAGTTTTTCCTCGGCTTGGGTCTCCGTGCCACTGCCTGGTTCGGCCGTTTGTGCCACGGCCTGGATCTATTCACCCCCTTTGCCCGCCTCAGTTTCTATATTCACAGTTACCAGAGAAAGCTGCCCTGTTTAGGTTAGTGAGGAAGGCGGAGCATTTCTTACTCCTTATTTCCTTCGTGGTTTCGTTATATATTTAGCCAATTTTTCACTCGACCATACCTTCGGGTGTATTGCGAATCATCTGGAGGCTCCAAGTATAGGTTTTTCTGTTTCTGGTTGAAGATCTTGTGGAGTTTTGGGGGAGATTTATCGGTATCACTTCCTACCCCGCCATTACTCTGACGTCATCTCTACCTGCAATTATTGAAGGCCGAACTCTGCCAGAGAAACAGCTTATTATTATAATTATTATTTATTATTATTATTAAAACATCTAATCCCTTTCCTAAAAGAGAACTCCCTTGCTTATCTTGGTGAAAACCACAAATTGCTTTTCTATCTACTTATTCACTTCTGAAAAATAAAAAATAAAACAAATAAAATATCGTGCTACTTTTCTTCCCTCTCTCCATTTCCAGTTAGTGTAAAATCTGCACTTAACCCGTCTGTGATTTCTTTTCAATCAGGTAAAAAGGTTGCCATAGAAACCAATTTACGAACTCAGTCAATTGAATTTGCTCAGCCTTTTCTGAATGGTTAATTAACATAGATATTTTTTATTTATTCAGACAAAATGTTTTTTGAGTTTCTAACTATATGCAAGGAACCTGATCCAGTCTCTTCTTGGAAATATAGTTTGCAGAACCAAGAGAATACAGCTAGCCTGACATTAAAGAAGTAATGATCTGAAATCCCACACAAATACAAACAATTTATATTCTGCATAATTAAAAAGTTTATATATTATGTATATTTATATGAAATGCCTTCATTTTATACATTATATATAGCTTTGTGAAGTTTTGAGATCCTTTTCAGTTTGGTTATTATGCACTGGTGATTTAAACCGAAGGAGTTTGGTTAGGATTTTGTTTTCTTCTTAGGAATGTCAAAGATAGAAAAGGAGAACTGGCTCACATAATTTAAGAGTAATTGCTTCTTGAATGCATAGCAAATTAATTGTTAATAATTTAGGGTATCTCATTTTCCTTTTAGTGCACAATATAGTCTAGTTCATTCATTATAGAGAGTAATTGTTACAGGACCAGAGAAAGTCCCTCTGCAGACATATTCATAATGCAGAATGTATCACACTCAGCTCAAAGAATCTTTGTTTAAATAGTAATAGTAATTAGCCCTGGCCGATTACCTCGGTTAGAACATCATCCCAAAATGACAAGGATCCAGGTTTGATCCTGGTCAGGGAACATATGGGAAGCAACGAGTGAATGTACAACTTAGTAGAACAACAAGTGAATGCTTCCCTGCTATTCTCTCTCTCCCCCACTTTCTCTGTCTCTCCAAAAATAAATTAATAAATTAAAAAAATAATTAATAGTAATTATTATTTTTGTAATCCCTTGCATTTGCATGACAATTCAGATTTTGCATTGTCTTCCCAGATCTCGTAATCTCTTATCTCTTCCACATCTTATAGGTCATACGAATGCGTGCTGTAAGACTTTGGAGTTTATTTTGGGCTCTAAGAAAGTAATTGTTTTTCTTCCCTTTGAGTAGACAATGTTTATGTAACTGCTAAAGAAAAGAACCTCCAAACCTCCATCTTTTTTGCATGGAGGGAGAAACAAACAGATTGAGAGACAGAAAGAGAAAGAAAGAGAGCAGAAATATTTTAAGGATGAGGGTGAAGGGATCAACACAAACTGCCCTAAAATATTAACAATTAAAAATAACAATTTAGATTGCATCATTGCTCTCTTGGGATAGAATGGAGGGTTTCAGTATGATACTGCCCTTATATCACCTTGCAGACCAACCATCTGGCTCATATTCCATTGCCAACTTTTTATATTTGTGCATTTAATTTTTTTCTATAATTTTTTAAATGCTTTCTATAATTTTCAAGATTCTTAAGGGCAAGGACTATGTCCATCATTTTTTTGTATACTAAGCAGAGTGTATGATATGATGGGTAAGGGCACACAATAACCATTTGCTGATATTTTTCATTAAATGCCAAAGAAGAATACACATACATATACATTTATGTTATATATGTTATGTTATTTCTATGGACAGACTTTAAATAACAAAATACTTATCTTAATCTTCTGTTGCACAGCTGAAACACAATTTCATTTTTATACAGATTTTTTTTTTCATTTTTCTGAAGCTGGAAATGGGGAGAGACAGTCAGACAGACTCCCGCATGTGCCCGACCGGGATCCATCCGGCACGCCCACCAGGGGCGACGCTCTGCCCACCAGGGGGCAATGCTCTGCCCATCCTGGGCGTCGCCATGCTGTGACCAGAGTCACTGTAGCGCCTGAGGCAGAGGCCAAGGAGCCATCCCCAGCGCCCGGGCCATCTTTGCTCCAATGGAGCCTTGGCTGTTGGAGGGGAAGAGAGAGACAGAGAGGAAAGTGCGGCAGAGGGGTGGAGAAGCAAATGGGCGCTTCTCCTGTGTGCCCTGGCCGGGAATCGAACCTGGGTCCTCCGCACGCTAGACCGACGCTCTACCGCTGAGCCAACCGGCCAGGGCCACAAGATTTTATATATATAAAATTTCTCTGGTCTCCTGGCTTTAAGCAATTCAGATATGTGGTCTGTTTCTTACCAATTTCTACCTCCTTACAAGAGTGTCAGGATCCTTTAAAACAGGTTTAATCTCTTGGTTTCCAAGTGAAATTTTATACCCCTCAATCCTTCTACTGTATAATATCATTTTTGCCATATTATTTGAGGATACCTTTAGAAAGAACCCAATTTCCAGTCCCAAGCTTATTCCATGTTAATTCGGCAACCTTGGGAAAAATCACTTATCCTACCTTGGCCTCAGTATCCTCAACCGTCAAATAAGGTTAATTAGGTATGTGTTATCTCATTTACTGGTTTGTAGCAGCTATTAAACTAATGAAGAACATTAAATAATGTCACTGTTAAAAGAAACCTTAGAAATCATATAAAGCAGCTGTGCATATAAGAAGATCACTGTTATTAATCATAGTAAGCGAGCCAAGCCTATATTTCAGGTTTATATCCAGTACTATTTACACTAATTTCTATTAGGATTCTGAAAGCACATGGAAAAGTACCAAAGCAAAAATGTCATTATTGGTATTCATTATATGATTCTGTTAAGCTCTGCAGGAAATTCTGAGAATGGTGAAGCAAAAGAAAGCAATGCCTTTATCTATGGTCACAATAAGAAATCAGCTGCCAGTGAAGAAATAGGAAATCATCCAATGTCCTTAATAAAATAATATCTGGGTCTTCCAAAATAATAATGAAAGGAAAGTCTGCACATGGAAAGATGGCTAAACCTACCGACCTGGCTTTTATTCCCCTAGACTTATTTTCCCCTTGGAGTTGTTACTAATCCTTCTTGCAATCTCCATGTAGGTTACAAGGTTGTGATGGATTGTATGGGAAAGACTGTCCCCCTTTTATTTCTATGGACACACTTTAAATAACAAAATACTTATCTTACTTTCCTGTTGCACAGTTGAAACTATAATTTTAGTTTTATACAAGATAAATAAACACCTAGGGGCAGTAGGAGGAAAACAAACTCAAAGAGCTACATATAACTAGACTCACTTATTTTTAAAAGCCAAGATATTTGTTCTCAGCGTGGCATTTCACAAAGGGCACATTCAGACCAAGTTCTCAGATGCCTGCATTATGTCTCAACTAGGTAAGTGTTCCTCTATATATAGATTAAAAGGGGGGTGCTTTCCCTATAGGTATTGTTTAAGAGTCACTTAATTTTTTATTACTTTTTTAAGTGAAATAAGTTGAGATAGACAGACTCCGGCATGTGCCCTGACCTGGATTCACCTGGCAGCCCCCATCTGGGGCCTATGCTCAAATCATCTGAGCTATCCTCAGCACCCAGGGCCAACATTTGAATTAATCAAGCCACAGGTTGCTGAAGGAGAAGAGAGAGAGAAGGGGGAGAGGGAGGGAAAGAGAAGCAGATGGTCACTTTTCATGGACCATAGATTGGAGATTGAATCCAGGACTTCCACATGTCAGGCTGATGCAATAATTTAAGACTCACTTCATAAATTTTACTTTCATATCTGAGGATTTGCTTTCCCCAAAAAACAATTGATTCTGGGAGTTTATTCTCTTTAAAGGAGACCTATCTCTTACCCAAGTCAATTCTTCTCAGTAGGATCAGCAGAAGCCTTGATTGAGACTGCCTCATTGATCACCTCCTTCCTCTGTATAATCTTACTTTTTTTTATCTAGAGACTGGTCCCCAATAAACATTTAAATTTTTTTATTATTTTTTAATTTATTGTGTTTACATGGATTCAAGTGTCCCACTTAATATAACTCCCTCACTTCCACCCCTGTGTCCCTTTTTATATTGCCTTTGCCCCCTCTTCCTAATTCCCTACCCCCTTCCCTCTAGGACAGGGGTCGGGAACCTTTTTGGCTGAGAGAGCCATGAATGCCACATATTTTAAAATGTAATTCATTGAGAGCCATACAACGACCAGTGTACGTTATGCATTTTCCAATAAAAATTTGGTATTGTCCAGGAGGACAGCTGTGATTGGCTCCAGCCACCCACAATCATGAACATGAGCAGTAGGAAGTGAAAGGATTGTAAAACATGAGAATGTTTTATATTTTTAACGTTATTATTTTTTTATTAAAGATTTGTCTGAGAGCCAGATGCAGCCATCAAAAGAGCCGCATCTGGCTCGTGAGCCATAGGTTCCCGATCCCTGCTCTAGGTTTTGCTCTCCTGTTATCTATATCTCTGTATTTTATATATATATATATATAGTTTAACTAACCTCTTTACCTTCTTTGATCACATCCTCTTGTCCCCCTTTCATTTAACTGCTATCCCTTTGGTCCTTGTATCCAGGACTTAATTATAAGAGTAACAGGGGTCCTCAGAAGTTGTAAAGCTCATCCCTGGAATGTTTGCTTGCCAAGGTCAGGACCTTGTTTAAGAAGTATGGAACACTGATACAGGAGGATTGTATTAATCGAACAAAATCCTTGAAACCTTAGATTCTCCTGAAGTGGCCCATTTCTCCTTGTTAGAGGCCATCTCTTCCTTTTGCTTAAAGAATATGCACAGGTCTCTGCCTTGAAAGTCAACTTGCACCTATATGACGATCTATTGCTACCTTTCACCTTGGCCACTAGACCAAATCCTAGGGTCAATTAAAAAAACAAAGAAACAAACAAAAAAACCCTGACTGGGGAATATTTTGGGGCCTTTTCAGGAAGAAAAGGTACTATACCCCAAAAGAAGCTGCAGAACCTAGCCAACATGCACTAAGGGAAGCTAGGAGAATATGATTCTGAATTGTGAAATGCTAGATAAAGGAAAGGCAGCAGATAAGATTGAATAAGGATGAGCTTATTGATATTAGAACTCTATTATATTAAATAGGATTTAACTACCTGGTATAGACTCCTGCTTCATGCACCTTTCATTCATACTACATAATCATTAAGAGTGAGACTCTTCTTTATGCTCTCTGCACACTCTTACATATTTCAACAAACTACTAAACTGATGCTCATGTTTTTCCCAGTCTCTGCCTTACTATCTTTCTTCACTTGCTTATCTCTAGTTCATCCTTCATGATTCAGCTTAACTCCAAGCCCCCAACTTGGGTTAAGTGTTTCTTAATTATCCTACAGCTCTCTTTTCAGACCGTTTATATATTTAACTTATTTATTGGACCCCCAACTCATTTACAAGACCAATAACTAGGTGTCATTCATCTAAATATTTTTTAAATTCCTTATGGCTCTTATAACAGCAACATACAAAATAGATATTTGTTTAATTATATGAAACTCACATATATTAATTCAATTATATTAAATTCACGATTGTTATCTGTCTATAAAAATCTTCTAGTAATAATCAGAGTTCTGCTCATAGCCATTGTCACTTTTACCATGCTGAAGATTGAGACTACTGAGTTTGTGAAGTGGCTAGTGAATGAGTTATAAAGTTCTGATATAAATATAGTTTGATATATGGTATCTATTCTCTGAGAATAACTCATTTATGAACAATGTATGGAAGGTTTATTTCTAGATAGAGAAACAGAGCAGAGAGAGCAAACTGAGTAAAATAGCTTATCAATTTTGCTGCTTATAGTATACTAATTTCCCTTCCATTATACAAAACATTACAAGTGATTGAATTCTATTTGTTTCAAATATTCTAGCCATATAAAAATCAACTGCATTTGATTAATAAATGTCTTGGTAGCATCAATAAAAAATTATTTAAAACATCTATTGCAAAGGATAAATATAAAACTTACATCAAATGTAAATTTAAAAGTATTCTAGCATTTTTTTCTTAAAATTGATAAAAGCAAACTTTACAACTCTGGAATGCTAAACTCTGCTATAAAAACTCTTTAATTGAAGCTAAACCAGCTAATTTAAAAATATGTATCATATTTCTCATCTTAATAGAGAAAGATCTGAGAATTAAGATTAATATGCATAAATGAACATGGTGGTTGCCCTCTTACTATGAATTTATTGTGCCAAGAATATCACCCATGCCAAAACATTGCCACTCATTGAAGTTTAAATTCTACTAAACCTGCATAGGATAGTTAATTGCCTGTTGATTCTATTTGTGCATTTGCTGAACATATATGGGCCAGATGCTAGGCAAATTCTCCTATGAGAGGTGATACTTTTGCATTGATGTACTTATTATGTCAAAAAGGAGAGAGAAAGTGGCTCTTGCAGAGACAAGAGTGGCAGCAAAAAAGGAAAGTACAGAAAGTTAGGGTTGGTGTTTCAGAACTAACTTGGCTACTTTGTAATTTAACTAAAAGCTTTTTATAATTGAGAAAGTTTGCTTTAAATATATATATTTAAAACACAATGGGAGTCTTCCCATTGTAAGTTTCTTACAGTGTTCACTGTCTATTAACTCTAGCAAACTGGAGAAAGGTCTTGCAAAAATATCTTTAGAAATACATCACTTACATTGTTAAGAAAGAGTGTCAGGAGAAACTATTATACTAATAAAAAGTTTTCAAGTAAATGGATATGAACATAATCATATAGCAAATGTAACCCTTTAGAAAGCCAAAATGCATACATGATTATGCAAGGAACAGCATAGAACTTGTTAGAGTTAGCATGCATGATGTCTGTTTGGGAGATTGAAATCAGTATAGAGAGATGAGATTTGAATGTCTTGTTAATGAGTTTATCATTTATCCAATGATTTTTGAGTAGAGATATGATACTATATTCCTATTTGATTAAAAAATCCAAATGTGATATAAGAAGGGATGGGGAGAAAGAACTTGGATGTCTATGCATGTAGAGTTGTAATTCATGGATCATCTCCATCAGAATTACCTGGGGGAAAGGGGAAGTGTTGCTTAAAATTCCAGTTCTCAGATTTTATCCCAGATCTACAGATCTAGAATGTCTAAGTACAAGGCCTAGGCGATCTACTTTTTCTAAGCTATCCCCAGAATGATGTTGATACACTAAATTCTGTTCTAAAGAAGTTCTCATACTTTAAAATTAATTAATATCTCTTATACATAATAGTGTAAATTATTGCCTCCCACTCATAGAGATTCTAAATTTATGCATTTGGAGCCCAGGAATATATACTTAAGAAAACCTCTTCCACTGATTCTGATAATTTATGATGTTTGAGAACCACAGAGGTAATGAGTTGATAATAAGAATGAAAAAGAATATTTTTTCAAAAGATATTTTTATAATATAATAGACAAAATATCATGTTAGGTTTTTGTGTTGAAAGTAAGAAAAGACTCAGAGACACAATGATATAATGATTAAAAAACTACACCAGGATCTTGGAGACCTTTCTTCAACTTGAATCTCTTCCTATTTGTCATATGACCTTGGGCACATTATTCCACTACCACTCCTCTGAATTCTTTAAAATGTAAAATAAGTGAGTTAAACCTGATAAGGGTTCTCAAATATATATATTCCACAGGTATTATATAAATGTAAAATATATGCACCATAATGGTTTGACGGCCAAATATGTTTGAAAAATAATGACTTTAACAACAACAACAACAAAAAAAACAATTTGATTATAGGATAACATCTCAAAGTACTTAATGTGTTTATGTGCACTATGAACCTATAAAAACAGAATTGACAATGTAGTGCTTCACAAACTTATTTCACCATTAAACACATTTTTGAACAGTTTTACTGATTTAATATTTTATAGAACATACTTTAAGGAATACCAGATTAAACACAATACCATTTATATTAGGAGTCCAACAAATAAAGCACTTAGGTATAAACTTAACAAAATTTGTATGAGATCGGTATGAACAAAAGTACAAAAATTTAGTGAACTAAATAAATGAAGATAATTTTATGTTCATGATAGGAACTCTCAATATTATCAAAATGTCACTTCTTTCTTTTCTTTTTTTTACAGATACAGAGAGAGAGTCAGAGAGAGGGATAGATAGGGACAGACAGACAGGAATGGAGAGAGATGAGAAGCATCAATCATCAGTTTTTCGTTGCGACATCTTACTTGTTCACTGATTGCTTTCTCATATGTGCCTTGACCATGGGCCTTCAGCAGACAGAGTAACCTCTTACCCGAGCCAGCGACCTTGGGTCCAAGCTGGTGAGCTTTTTGCTCAAACCAGATGAGCCTGCACTCAAGCTGGCGACCTCGGGGTCTCAAACCTGGGTCCTCCGCATCCCAGTCCAATGCTCTATCCACTGCGTCACTGCCTGGTCAGGCAAAATGTCACTTCTTTCTAACTTGACCTATAGACTCAATGCAATCTTAGTCAAAATTCCAGCAAGCATTTTTTTTATATTGACAAACTGATTTTTAAACTTTATATGCAGAGACAACGTATCTACAATGGTCAACATACTATAAAACTAAAAGAATAAAGTAGGGGGACTGACACAAAACAACTTACAAATTTACTATAAAGCTATGGTAATCAAGACTGTGTGGTACTGGTAAAATAAGACAAATAAAACAATGGACCAGATTAGCATGCCCCAAAATAGACCCACATAAATATAGTGAACTGGTTTTTCACAAAGGAACTACATGGTGCTTGAAAATTGGACATTCATATGCAAAAAAAATAAATCTACAGAGACCTTATGCCTATCATAAAAATTAACTCAAAGTGGATCACAGACCTAAATGTAAAACACAAAATTATAAAACTTCTAGAAGAAAACATGGGAGAAAACCCAGACAACTTTGGATAAAGTGATAATATTTTAGATATAACACCAAAGACACAATCCACAAAATAAATAAGCTAGGCTTTAGCAAAATAAATGTTTGCTCTGTAAATTGTAATATCAAGGAAATAAGAAGAGAAGCCATAGACTGAGAAAAATATTTTTAAAAGATATATCTGATAAAGGATTGTTATCTAAAATATAGGAATGTATAGAGCTCAACAATAAAAAAATAAAAGAACCCAATTTAAAAGTCAGCCAAAGAAAACCAGTTAGAAGGTGACGGACGACAATTTTATCAATGTCACCCCATTAAAATTAATCAAAAAAAGAATGTGTCTCACAGCTAATTCAGGCAGTTAGAAGAATAGTATAAGGATGCTAATTCTGCTTCACATGCCACATTCTGCAAAAGGGGCCCCAAGCAAATTGGTGATTTGGCTCCTCTGATTTTGCCAATTGAATTTAAAAAAAAAAAAAGGTCAGGAATGCCCTGAAATGGAACTAACAATACATGAGCATAAATTTAAAGGACTTTTAGATACTGGAGCTGATGTTTCTGTTATTGCTAAGCTACATTGGCCTCCTTCCTAGCCCACTCATGCAGCAGCCACAGAATTATAAGGTATGGGGCAGAGTAAATCCCGTCAACAAAGTTCTAGTTTTCTACATTGGGAAGATTAAGAAGGTCATTCTGGATTTTTTAAGCCTTATGTGCTCCCTGGATGGCCAGTTAATTTGTAGGGTAGAGATGTTTTGAAAAATATGGGAGCGTTGCTTGTCAGTCCTAATGGTTTAGTCAGTACTCAGATGCTTGATCCAGGATTTTTGCCCACCAAGGGAGTAGGGAAAGAACAGCGAGGAATTCTCACCCCCATAGAAGTGGCACCCAATACCAGAAGGTGTGGATCAGGATATCAAAATTTAGCATAGGGGCCTTGGTAGCTCCTGCTACCTCTATAATGCATTGTGCAGACCCAATTACTTGGAAATCAGATAATCCTATATGGGTAGACCAATGGCCCCTTTCTCAGGAGAAACTTAGGGCAGCTGCTCAATTGGTACAAGAGCAGCTACAGCTTGGGCACATGAAACCATCTAATAGCCCATGGAATACATTTTCATATTTTGATCTTGTTGCCTCCTGGATTATCAAGGGGCATAGGCGACCCTTACAGCTTATAGATTTTGAGCCTCAAAATTATTGTTGTTCCTTTCTTCAAAGGATCAACAACAATGGCTCTGGGAAACTTCCACTAAATGGCAAATTGCTCTTGCAAATCAATGGACAACTTTATACTGAAACTGTCAACTTCAAATCAGCTCAAAGTCTAGAATTATATGCCATTATCATGGCTTTTCAGCATTTGCCATATTCCTCCTTTAATCTATATACAGACAGCAAATATTTACTTATGGTGTTTCCACTATAAAGACTGCTGTCTTAGGGACAACTGCTGATGAACTATTTCAGCAGTTCCTCCTTCTTCAAAGACTTGTATGTCAAAATAGAGCTCTATGTTTTATAGGACATACTCGAGCTCATTCCATGCTCCCTGGAGCTTTAGCACAAGGGGATGCCCTTTTTTTATTTTCTTTTTTTTTTTTTTTGGTATTTTTCTGAAGTTGGAAACGGGGAGGCAGTCAGACAGACTCCTGCATGCGCCTGACCGGGATCCACCCAGCACGCCTACCGGGGGGATGCTCTGCCCATCTGTGGTGTTGCTCTGTTGCAACCAGAGCCATTCTAGCACCTGAGGCAGAGGCCACAGAGCCATCCTCAGAGCCCAGGCCAACTTTGCTCCAATGGAGCCTTGGCTGCGGGAGGGGAAAAGAGAGACAGAGGAAGGAGAGGGGGAGGGGTGGAGAAGCAGATGGGCGCCTCTCCTGTGTGCCCTGGCCAGGAATCAAACCTGGGATTCCTGCACCCCAGGCCAATGCTCTACCACTGAGCCAACTGGCCAGGGCCTAAAAATGCCCTCATTGATCAAGCTACCCAAAAGAAAATTATTTGGAGCAACCATGAAAGATCGAGCAATTCAGTCTCATACTATTCATCACTAGAACGCTGCAGCCCTGTGTAAACAGTTTCAACTTTCTTGGGAAGCAGTATGGCAGATTGGGAAATCCTGTCCCAAGGGTCCTGTACTACAATCTTCCCCTTCATTTGGAGTTAACCCTCAAGGACCCCTACCAGGACAACTTCAGCAAATGGATGTTACTCATATACCTTCATTTGGCAAAAAGTCCTATGTCCATGTTACAGTGGATACATATTCTGGATTTATTGTAACCTCTGTCAGAACAGGAGAAGCTGCTAAGCATGTTATAGCTCATTGTCTGTATGCATTGTTCTATTATTGGATTTCCTAAACTGGTTGAACTAACAATGCTCCTGCATATGGAGCAAAAGCATTTACTGTATTTTGTCAAACCTATCAAATTATGTGTATTTCTTACAGTCTTTAAAGGCAAGGTATTAAAGTGTACCCAGCAAATATTTTAAGGTCAATTTAAAAAAATTTAAAAGGGGGGAGTCATATTCTGGAACTCCTACGTGTCTACCATATCATGCTTTTTACTTAAAGAAAGTTTAAATTTCTTTTGAAGACTGATGAACAGGAGATGCCAAATCATTTTCTCCTGCAAACTACTACCTTCTTTATTTGATCCAGCTAATAACACTGTTTTGTCTTTTTCCAAATAGCTCCAGATATATGGAAAAGATTTATATAGGCAGATGGGGATCCTCAAACCCCTCAGCAAGATCTTCTGAGAATGGCTTTTAAGATACCAAGAGGCAGAAAAAGCCCAATAGAGATCAGGGGAACTACCAGCTTTTAGGATATGTCCTTAAAGGCTCCAACGCCCCAAAGGGGTCTCAGAGGATGCCATCTGGGTCCTGCTTCAATAGTGGAAAGGAAGGTCATTGAGCTAAAGCCTGCCAGACTTACATGCCTTTGTTGTGAGGAAACAGGGACACTGGCTTCCCCCTTACTCCTCTAAGAGAGGGTTCAGTCTCTTCCAGCCCAGCTCCAGTCACCTATGACCTAACCTTGCCCAGAATGCTGGGGTTTGCCACTGAAGGCTGAAGGTGCCCAGGGCCATCGGCCCCATCTATGATGCTGTGGACAAAGCCTAGGGTATTTCTTCCAAGAAGCAGGTAAACTGATTTCATTTGCACAAGGGCCACTTAACTATTTCTTGCCTGAATAGTCAGGTTTTTTATTCTTCCCTCGAAGATCTCTGTTGTGGGTGTTGATAGACCTATTTTCTGCTGCTTTGTTTAATATATAGTGTTTCCTTTATTCCTCCTACCTCAATGCCCCACTCATATTTCAGGCTGGGACCTACTCCTAATTTAGAGCTCTCTTTCCCCCTTTTGCCAACTTCTATTATGAATCTACCTTTGCCATCCAGCTTAGTGTATCCCAAGGTTCTCTTTACCAAGCCACAGTCACAGGGCTCCAGGGAAAAGCAACCTGGTCTCATCTCTCCAGGCAGAGGAGAACAGAAGCTCCATCTCCACACAGGCTACAGATGGCTTTTCCAGTGTACCTGAATCATTACCAGCTAGAAGCAGCAGTCATTGGGACTTGGACGTGAGCTGCAAAGTATAGAATTGTGACAACAATTCCAGTGCCATGCAGACTTTTCCTGGACTCCTGCTCCTTGTGACAGACTGAACTGGGGTTGGGTTGCATTTTTCAGGGATTTGGCAAGGTGTTGGGGCCAACTTGGACTTGGTGAACATGTGAAGGACACTACTCTTTTATGGATTCTTACTGTATTGGCCAAGAGTTTGCTTAAAGGCTTTAATCACTGTAAAAAAAAATAGAAGACTGGATAAAGAAGATGTGGGACATATACACCATGGTATACTATTCAGCCATAAGAAATGATGACATCAGATCACTTACAACAAAATGGTGGGATCTTGATAACATTATACGGAGAGAAATAAGTTAATCAGAAAAAACCAAGAACTGCAGGATTCCGTACATTGGTGGGACATAAAAACGAGACTAAGAGACATGGACAAGAGTGTGGTGGTTACGGGGGGTGGGGGAAGGGAAGGAGGGAGAGAAGGAGGGGGAGGGGGAGGGGCACAAAGAAAACTAGATAGAAGGTGACGGAGGACATTCTGACTTTGCATGATGGTTATTCAACATAATTGAATGACAAGATAACCTGTACATGTTTTCTTTGAATATATGTATCCTGATTTATTGATGTCACCCCATTAAAATTAATAAAAATTTATTTATAAAAAAATCAGCCAAACATTTTAAGATATCTCACCAAAGAATATATACAGATGGCAAATGCTCATAGAAAAAGATCCTTCATATCAAATTTCATCAGAGGAATTCAAATTAAAACAATAAGCTAACATTACATACCTATTGGAATGACCAAAATCCAAAACACTGAAACCAAATTCTGGTAAGGATGTAAAACAAGAGGAATTCTCATTTGTTGAGGGTGAGAATGGAAAATGGTATGGACAGTTTGGAAGATAGGTTGAAGGTTTCTTACAAAAGTAAACATACTGTTACCACAGCATCCAGCAATTATACCCCTTGGTATTTACTCAAAGGAGTTGAACATTTTGTCCATACAAAAGCCTGCACACATATTTATAGCAGCTTTATTCATAATTGCCAACATTTGGAAGCAATCAAGATATCTTTCAGTAGATATTGACAAATGAATAAATTGTGGAGGCCCTGGCTGGTTGGCTCAGTGGTAGAGTGTCAGCCTGGTGTGTGGAAGTTCCATGTTTGATTCCCGGCCAGGGAACACAGGAGAAGTACCCATCTGGTTCTTCACCCTTCTCACTTTCCTTTCTCTCTAACTCTTTCATCCTCAGTCAAGGGTCCTTTGGAAAAAAGTTGGTCCAGGCCCTGAGGATGACTCCATGGCCTCCACCTCAGACACTAGAATGGCTTTGGTTGCAACAGAACAACACTCCAGATGGGCAGAGTATCGCCCCCTGGTGGGTTTTCTGGGTGGATCCCAGTCAGGCGCATGTAGGAGTCTGTCTCTGCCTCCCCTCTTCTCACTTCAGAAAAATACAAAATAAAAATAAAAATAAACTGTGGAACATTCTGACAGTGGAATATTATTCAGTCTAAAAGAAACAAGCTATGAAACTATGAAAAGACATGAATGAGACTTAAATGCATGTTACTATATGAAGAGAGCCAATCTGATAAGGTTACATACTATATGATTCCAATAATATAACATTATGGATAAAACAAATCTATCAAGACAGTAAGATGAACAGTGTTTTCCTGGGTTTGGGGTGGAGAGAACAGGCAATATGTGGGTTATAGAGATTTGCTAAGGCAATGAAAATATTCTGATACCATAATTATGAATATATGTTATATATATATATTTCTTCAAACCCATAAAATACACAACACTCAGAGTGAACCTTAATATAAACTATAGATTTGGGATGATTATGATGTGTCAATAGACATTAGTCATTATCAACATTCTACCACCAAAATGGTATATATTATTATAAACATTATATTATATATAATAATAATTGTTATTATTATATGCATTATGTATTATATATGATGCATGTGGGGGGGTGCAAGGGGATGATGTAAAGTCTCTGTACCTTGCCCATAATTCTTTTGTGAACCTAAAACTGCTCTAAAAATAAATTAATTAAAAAAGAAACAATCATATTTAGTGATTTTTTTTTTTTGGACAGAGACAGAGAGAGGGAGAGATAGGGACAGACAGACAAGAAGGGAGAGAGATGAGAAGCATCAATTCTTCATTGTGGCTCATTAGTTGCCTTAGTTGTTCAGTGATTGCTGTCTCATATGTGCTTTGACCGGGGTGGGGGGTTACAGCAGAGCAAGTGACCCCTTGCTCAAGCCAGCAACCATGGGGTCATGTCTATGATCCCATGCTCAAGGCAGTGACCCCATGCTTAAGCTGGTGGTTCTGTGCTCAAGCTGGATGAGCCTGTGCTCAAACCAGTGACCTTGGGGTTTCAAACCTGGGTCCACTGCATCCCAGTTAGATGCTCTATTCACTGCACCATCTCTTGGTCAAGCCAAACTTAGTGATTTTTAAAGTAATTCTTTCTGACTCCAAAGTTCTTTGAATCTTGCGGTGTCTACCTAAGGTGACTAGGGCAGTAGTGAAGCCCTTAAAGAGGGTAGGGAATGCAAGGTACGGCAGAGGGGAACACATCCTTTAGGGCCTGTTGTATCTGAAGTATCTTGGTTCATCTATGAGAGCATATCGTTTACATGATAACTGAGTTGTAACTCCTTCTAGATTAATTAATAATTTTTCTAGAGACACCAAAGAGAAATCATTAGGTATTTATATTTGCAGTTTAGTGTTGTCTAGGTAGCATATCTTGTCTTTATTCTTATTGTGGTTTGAAATTACTGTCTTTAGTTTTGAAAATGCATAATCTTGAGTTAATCTTCCTTGTTCTGTTTCTCTGTCAAACATTACTTTTGAATTATTTTTTGCTTTGGTTAGACATTTAGAATATTAATTGAGTACCATGTGTCGACTAGCACACCAGGTCCTCTACCTTCTTTTTTGCTCTGTATCCATAGTTTTTTTCTGCCATACCAGTTTCATTTTGTTTGACTCCATTTCAGACTCATTGTCTGTGTGCAATCAAATCGCTTAAACTTTTGGAAGATCAATTTTCCTTTTATAGAAAAAAGATGATATTCTTATTTCCTGACAAAATGTAGATGGATAGCGTTAGGTTTATTTTTTTTCTTTGCTTAATCCTTTTACCTTTTCACCCAGTGTCTCAACCCCAATCCCTCTGACAGCTGTCAGTATGATTTCTGTATCTACCAGTCTATTTCTCTTTTGTTTGTTTGTTTACTTTGTTCCTTAGATTCCACATATAAGTGAAATCATATGGCACTTGTCTTTACCTGACTGGCTTATTTCAATTAGCATAATACTTTCCAGGTTCATCCATGCTGTCGCAAAAGGTAAAATTTCTTTTTTTTTATAGCTGAGTAGTATTTAATTGTATAAATGTACCACAGGTTTTATCCATTCATTTACTGATGGGAAACAGCATGGGGATTATGAGAGGGAAAGGGAGATACAGGGAGGTAGAAGAGGGTAAATTGGTGATAAATATTGATGGAAAGAGACTTGTCTAGGAGTAGTGAACACAATAGAATATATAGATAATGTACTATAGAAATGTACCATACGCCTATATAATTTTATTAACCAATGTCACTCCAATAGATTTATTTACAATTTTTAAAAATGACAGTACTATGATTATTTTATTTTTTTTAAATAATTTTCTTTTTTTAATGGGGCGACATCAATAAATCAGGATACATATATTCAAAGATAACAAGTCCAGGTTATCTTGTCGTTCAATTATGTTGCATACCCAACACCCAAAGTCAGATTGTCCTCTGTCACCTTCTATCTAGTTTTCTTTGTGCCCCTCCCCCTCCCCCTTTCCATCTCCCTTTCCTCCCTCCCCCCGTAATCACCACATTCTTATCAATGTCTCTTAGTTTCATTTTTATGTCCCACGCACGTATGGAAAAAACCAGTTCCTGGTTTTTTTCTGATTTACTTATTTCACTTCGTATAATGTTATCAAGATCCCACCATTTTGCTGTAAATGATCCAATGTCATCATTTCTTATGGCTAAGTAGTATTCCATAGTGATATGTGCCACATCTTCTTTATCCAGTCATCTATTGACTGGATTTTTGGTTGTTTCCATGTCCTGGCCACTGTGAACAATGCTGCAATGAACATGGGGCTGCATGTGTCTTTATGTATCAATGTTTCTGAGTTTTTGGGGTATATACCCAGTAGAGGGATTGCTGGGTCATAAGGCAGTTCTATTTTCAGTTTTTTTGAGGAACCACCATACTTTCTTCCATAATGGTTGTACTACTTTACATTCCCACCAACAGTGTATGAGGGTTCCTTTTTCTCCACAGCCTCTCCAACATTTGCTATTACCTGTCTTGTTAATAATAGCTAATCTAACAGGTGTGAGGTGGTATCTCATTGCAGTTTTGATTTGCATTTCTCTAATAACTAACAAAGATGAGCATCTTTTTATATATCTGTTGGCCATTTGTATTTCTTCCAGGGAGAAGTGTCCATTCATGTCCTCTTCCAATTTTTTAATTGGATTGTTTGTTTGTAGTTGAGTTTTATGAGTTCTTTGTATATTTTGGATATTAGGCCCTTATCTGACCTGTTGTTTGAAAATATCATTTCCCATTTAGTTGGCTTTCTGTTTATTTTGTTATCAGTTTCTCTTGCTGAGCAAAAACTTCTTATTCTGATGTAGTCCCATTCATTAATTTTTGCCTTCACGTCTCTTGCCTTTGGAGTCAAATTCATAAAATGCTCTTTAAAACCCAGGTACATGAGTTGAGTACCTATGTCTTCTTCTATGTACTTAATTGTTTCAGGTCTTATGTTTAGATCTTTGATCCATTCTGAGTTAATTTTAGTACAGGGGGACAAACTGTAGTCCAGCTTCATTCTTTTGCATGTGGCTTTCCAGTTTTCCCAGCACCATATATTGAAGAGGCTTTCTTTTCTACATTGTGTATTGTTGGCCCCTTTATCAAAAATTATTTGACTGTATATATGTGGTTTTATTTCTGCACTTTCTATTCTGTTCCATTGGTCTGAGTGTCTACGTTTCTGCCAATACCATGCTGTTTTGATTGTCGTGGCCCTATAATATAGTTTGAAGTCAGGTATTGTAATGCCCCCAGCTTCATTCTTTTTCTTTAGGATTGCTTTGGCTATTTCGGGTTTTTTATAATTCCATATAAATCTGATGATTTTTTGCTCTATTTCTTTAAAAAATGTCATTGGAATTTTGATGGGAATTGCATTAAATTTGTATATTGCTTTGGGTAATATGGCCATCTAGATTATATTTATTCTTCCTAACCAAGAACAAGGTATATTCTTCCATCTCATTATATCTTTTTCGATTTCCCTTAACAATGGTTTATAGTTTTCATTATATAAGTCCTTTACATTCTTTGTTATGTTTATTCCTAAGTATTTTATTTTATTTTTTTTGCAATCATGAAGGGGATTATTCTTTTGAGTTCGTTCTCAATTGTTTCATTGTTAGCATATAGAAAGGCTATTGACTTCTGTATGTTAATTTTGTATCCTGCGACCTTACTGTATTGGCTTATTGTTTCTAGTAGTCTTTTTGTGGATTCTTTGGGGTTTTCGATGTATAGGATCATATCATCTGCAAAAAGTGATACCTTTACTTCTTCTTTTCTGATATGGATGCCTTTTATTTCTTTGTCTTGTCTGATTGCTCTGGCTAAAACCTCTAGTACCACATTAAATAAGAGTGGAGAGAGTGGACAACCCTGACTTGTTCCTGATTTAAGGGGGAAAGCCTTCAGTTTAGTGCCATTTAATATGATGTTAGCTGAAGGTTTATCATATATGGCCTTTATCATGTTGAGATATTTTCCTTCTATACCCATTTTGTTGAGAGTCTTAAACATAAAATTGTGTTGTATTTTATCGAAAGCCTTTTCTGCATCTATTGATAAGATCATGTGGTTTTTGTTCTTTGTTTTGTTGATATGGTGTATTACGTTAACCGTTTTACGTATGTTGAACCATCCTTGAGATTCTGGGATGAATACCACTTGATCACGATGTATTATTTTTTTAATATGTTGTATGCGATTTGCCAGTATATTCTTTAGTATTTTAGCATCTGTATTCATTAGAAATATTGGTCTGTAGTTTTCTTTTTTTGTGCCATCCTTGCCTGGTTGTGGTATGAGGGTTATGTTGGCCTCATAAAATGTGTTTGGAAGTATTGCTTCTTCTTCAATTTTTTGGAAGACTTTGAGTAGAATAGGAACCAAGTCTTCATTGAATGTTTGATAAAATTCACTGGTATAGCCGTCAGGGTCTGGACTTTTATTTTTGAGGAGGTTTTTAATGGTTTTTCCTATTTCTTCTCTACTAATAGGTCTGTTTAGGCTTTCTGCTTCTTCTTGACTCAGTCTAGGAAGGTTGTATTGTTCTAGGAATTTATCCATTTCTTCTAGGTTGCTGAATTTAGTGGCATAAAGTTTTTCATAGTATTCTACAATAATTCTTTGTATATCTACGGTGTCCATGGTGATTTCTCCTCTTTCATTTTGGATTTTGTTTATATGAGTTCTTTCTCTTTTTTCCTTGGTAAGTCTTGGCAAGGGTTTGTCAATTTGTTGATATTTTCAAAGAACCAGCTCCTTGTTCTATTAACTTTTTCTATAGTTTTTCTGTTCTCTATTTCATTTATTTCTGCTCTGATTTTTATCATCTTCTTTCTTCGGCTGGTTTTGGGTTTTCTTTCTTCTTCTTTTTCTAGTTCCTTAAGGTGTGAAGTTAAGTGGTTCACTTGGGCTCTCTCTTGTTTGTTCATATATGCCTGAAGTGATATGAACTTCCCTCTTATCACTGCTTTTGCTGCATCCCATAGATTCTGATATGTCGTATTGTCATTTTCATTAGTCTGTATATATCTTTTGATCTCTGCACTGATTTCTTCTTTGACCCATTCATTTTTTAAAAGGATGTTGATTAGTTTCCACATTTTTGTGGGATTTTTTTCCTCTTTTTTGCAGTTGAATTCTAGTTTTATGGCTTTATGATCAGAAAATATGCTTGGTACAACTTTGATTTTTCTGAATTTGCTGATGTTGTTTTTGTGGCCCAACATATGGTCAATTCTTGAGAATGATCCATGTACACTGGAGAAAAAAGTATACTCAGTCACTTTGGGATGAAATGTCCTGTAGATGTCTATCATATCCAGGTGCTCTAGTGTTTTGTTTAAGGCCACTATATCTTTGTTGATTCTCTGTTTGGATGACCGATCTAGAACCATCAGCGGTGTATTGAGGTCTCCAAGTATGATTGTATTTTTGTCAGTTTTTGTTTTAAGGTCAATAAGTAGCTGTCTTATATATTTTGGTGCTCCTTGGTTTGGTCCATATATATTAAGCATTGTTATGTCTTCTTGATTCAGTGTCCCCTTAGCCATTATGATATGGCCATTTTTGTATCTGAGTACTTTTGCTGTCTTGTAGTCAGCATTATCAGATATGAGTATTGCTACGCCTGCTTTTTTTTGGATGTTATTTGCTTGGAGTATTGTTTTCCAGCCTTTCACTTTGAATTTGTTTTTATCCTTGTTACTTAGATGAGTTTCCTGTAGGCAGCATACAGTTGGATTTTCTTTTTTAATCCATTCTGCTACTCTGTGCCTTTTTATTGGTGAGTTTAATCCGTTTACATTTAGTGTAATTATTGGCACTTGTGAGTTCCCTATTGCCATTTTATAGAATGCTTTCTGTTAGTTTTGTGTCTTGTTTGATCCTTCTCTTTCGTTTTTCTATCTTTTGTTTTTATTTGGTTGTATTCCATAATCTTTCCTCTGTTGCTATCTTTTTTATCTCATGTGCTTCTGTGGTGGTTTTTTCAATGGTGGTTACCTTTGAGTAATGAAAAGGGTTCCTACCCTGTTCATTGTAGCGCACTATTTTGTGAGTACTTTTGCACTCCATAGTCCTTTGCTACTGTTAATCTCCATCCTCTCCCCCCCTTTCTTTTGGTTGTTGTCACAGTTTAAATTTGGTTTTATTGTGTTCTTCTTGGAGCTTTTACTTGTGGCTCTGGTTTTTTTTTGTTCTTTGTATCTGATTGGAGACCCCCCTTTAGTAATTCCTGGAGTGGGGGTTTTCTGATGACAAATTCCCTCATCTTTTCTGTATCTGTGAATGTTTTTATTTCTCCTTCATATTTGAAGGATAGCTTTGATGGTTATAGTATTCATGGCTGAAAGTTCCTCTCTTTCAGGACTTTAAATATTGGGGTCCACTCTCTTCTAGCTTGTAGAGTTTCTGTTGAGAAATCTGATGATAATCTAATGGGCCTTCCTTTATATGTTGTATTCTTCTTTTCCCTGGCTGCCTTGAGAATTTTTTCTTTGCCATTGGTTTGTGTCAATTTCATTATGATGTGCCTTGGAGTAGGTTTGTTGGCATTAAGAAAACTCGGTGTTCTGTTTGCTTCTTGAATTTGAGGCTTTAGTTCTTTCCACAGGCTTGGGAAGTTCTCATCTATTATTTGTTTGAGTATGTTCTCCATTCCATTTTCTCTCTCTTCTCCCTCTGATATACTTATTATTCTTACGTTATTCTTTTTGATGGAGTCAGATAATTCTTGTAGGGCTATCTCATTTTTTTAAATTTTTGAGTCTCTTTCTTCTTCTCTCTGTTGTGCCTCAAGTTGCTTGTCTTCTATTTCACTAATCCTCTCTTCTATTTGACCTGTTCTATTAGCTAAGCTTGTTACCTCGTTTTTAGCTCATGAATTGAGTTTTTCATCTTTGTTTGATTTGTTTTTATAGTTTCAATTTCCTTGGGAATATATTTTTTGTGTTCATTGAGTTGTTTTCTGAGCTCCCTAAATTGCCTGTCTGTGTTTTCTTGTATATCTCAGAGGATTTTTAGGATTTCTATCTTAAATTCTCTATCTTTTAGCTCCAAGGTTTCCAATATATTAAATTTTTTCTCCATAGATTTTTCCTCGTCTATCTGTGTTGCCTCTCTTTCTTTTGTATCCATATTTGATTTTCTCTTCCTTAATGGCATCTGAGGGTGGTTTTGTTGATAGTATTAATGAGATTTAACAAAGAATAAAAAGTTAAAAAAATAAATAATCGAAGAGTTTTTTTAAAAAAAATAATAATGAAATAAAGAAAAATAAAATAAAATAAAAATTTTAAAAAAGAAAATTATTTCCCCCTCCTTTTTTCTTCTCTTCTCCTCTGCTGTCTTTCTTGAGAAAATCTTGTGCTGTACTGTGAATTATATTGTATTAAATAGAACAAGCAATGCCTGTAATAAAGGGCCTGTATTGGGGAAAAGTAATAAAGGGGGGAAAAAAGAAAAAAGAAGGTGGTATGGACCCACAAAAAGAAAATAAGGAAAAAATTTGGGTCAAGAATAAAATAATTTGCTTTTAGGTGTTGTTTGCCTAAGAGTTATGATGAAAGGAATAAGAGGGAAACAGGAAAATGGGGGGACAAATTAAAAAATTACTATTGTATTTAGTGGAACAAGAGCTTGTTAAAATGGAGAGCCAGGGATGGGAGCACTGCTCGTGAGTTAAAAAGGTGAAGTAAAAAAAACCCAAAATTCTACAAACATAAGTTTGAGTCCCAGATAAGATAATTTGTTTGTTATTGAGGTTTGAATGAGAGGAGATGTAAAGGAGAAAGGAAGAAACTAATATAGAGGGAGAAAAGAAAGATAGAGAAAAAAAAGAGGAAACCACTAAAAGAAGAAAAAGAAAAAAGAGGAGAGAGAGAGAGAGAGAGAGAGAGAGAGAGAGAGAGTTAAGGGTTTTGGAGTGCAACCCTCATAGAAAGAACGGAAGAGTAGAGAAAAGATAATGGGAGATGTAACACTTCTGGGTAGTGTAGTTCAAGGAGAGGAGAGAGTAAGACCGGTAGAGAGTTAAAGGACCAAATTGGAGGAGGAAAAAAAGTATCAAGAATGAAGATAAGAGAAACAAACGAACAAATATAATAAAATGGGATAGGTTTTAAAGTCTGCAGATTATTCTTGATTTTGAGAGGTTATCTTCTTGCTTTTTCTTTTCTCTCCCTCTTCCTGGTTGGTGACTCTGTAACCGGGGTTCTGCCCCTTTGGCACGCTCAGGTAGAGGTTTGCAGTTGATAAGTCTCTATGGTGATGTCATGTATTGTGCTTTAGTCTCGTTGGCAGTCAAGGCTCATTAGCATTTATAGGCTCTGCCAGTGAGAGAGTCCGTGTTCCTGGAGCCTTTGTTCTATCTTTCCTTCCTCAATTAGTAGCCTGATAATCCAGCTATGGGATTGCTGCTGCCTCTGCCTGGATAGTAAGAGGCTCAAAGAGCTGGCCACTCCCCACTCTATTCCCACTCAGCACAGGGTTCTGGGTAAGTCTCAGTCAGTCAGAGCTGCTAGCATAATCAGGCGGGGCTTCCACCCACTCAAAGACCTCTGGCTCTGCCACTCTGTCCGGTAACTCGGGCGGGCGCCCACTCCCGGGTTGCTTGGAGGAAACTTCTGCTCACTATCTGTGTGTGCAGGCCAGTATATGAGGCCGGCAGTCTCACACTCTGAGTGAAACCCCCACCCACATGGAAAAGTTCCAGTGTTTGAATTGGCTCTTGCTCCGTCCCCGTACGCGGCTTTTTCAAGGCGCTGGGGCGGCCCGATATTCCGCTTTTGGCCCACACAAAGGCCCCTGACTCTGCCCCTCTGTGGCATAACCCTGGCACGCACTGCTGAGGCACTTGGAGGAATCTCTCGCTCACTATCTGTGCGCGCAGACCAGGATATCAGGCCGGCCGCCTCTCCCTCTGAGTAAGACCCCCACCCACACGGAAAAGTTCCAGCGTTGGAATTAGTTCTCGCTCCTTCCCCATGTGCGGCTTTCCCAGGGCTCTGGGGTGGCCCAGAGATTCCGCTTTCGTCCCACACAAAGGCCTCTGACTCTGCCTCTCTGTGGGATAACACGGGCGCCCATTCCCAGGGCTTTGGAAGGAATCTCTCGCTCACTATATGCACGAGCCAACCAGGCGATCGGGGAAAATGGCTGCCCCACTTGTCTTTCTTTGTCTGGGTTTGGCACAAGTGTTAGCTTGTATTGCCCGGGTTGCCACAGGAACAGTTTTTCCTTGGCTTGGATCTCCATGCCACAGCCTGGTTCGGTCGTTTGTGCCGCAGCCTGTATCTATTCACCCCCTTTGCCCGCCTTAGTTTCTATATTCTCAGTTCCCAGTGAAAGCCGCCCTGTTTAGGTTAGTGAGGAATGCGGAGCATTTCTTACTCCCTATTTCCTTTGGGGTTTGGTTATATATTTAGCCAATTTTTTGCTCGACCATACCTTCAGGTGTATTGCGAAATATCTGGAGGCTCCAAAGATAGGTTTTTCTGTTTCTGGTTGAAGATCTTGTTGAGTTTTGGGGGAGATTTATCGGTATCGCTTCTTACCCCGCCATTACTCTGACATCATCTCAGTACTATGATTAATAAAGTGAACCACTAAAAATAGTTGAAACACTTAAGGGAGAAGAATCCTAGAAGTATAATCCATTGTCCTCATTATTATGTTTTTGTTCTATTGTAAAATAATCCCGCATCCACATTTTATAACCAGATAGCACAGCACATGTAATCACTTAAAAGTGAATATGTTTGAAATGCAGTTTACCTATTTTTTTCCACAGTCATAATACTATAGTTCCAAAAAAATATTCATAAATTATTTATTCGAACAACAGCTCAGTTAGGGGGCTAATATCCAAAATATATAAAAAAACTCACAAAACTCAACAACAATCCAATACAAAAATGGGAAGAAGACATGAACAAACACTTCTCCCAAGAAGAAATACAAATGGCCAATATATATATGAAAAGATGCTCACCTTCATGAGCTATTCGAGAAGTGCAAATCAAAATTACAATGAGATACCACCTCATAGCTGTTAGATTGGCTATTATCAACAAGACAGGTAAAAACAAGTGCTGGACAGGCTGTGGAGAAAAAGTAACCCTCACCCACTGTTGATGGGAATGTAAAATAGTACAATTATTATGGAAGAAAGTATGGTGGTTCTTCAAAAATTTAAGAATAGAAATACCATATGACCCAGCAA
Organism: Saccopteryx leptura; assembly: GCF_036850995.1. Lineage (NCBI taxonomy): Eukaryota > Metazoa > Chordata > Mammalia > Chiroptera > Emballonuridae > Saccopteryx > Saccopteryx leptura. Next base: position 104,584,661 of record NC_089516.1, on the reverse strand, counting down.
TCCCTCTATTGGGTATATACCCCCTGTAAGTTTAGTAGCCACAGTCACCATCACGGCCGCCTGGCCCATGCAGGTTCACATTAGATTCGGACAGTAGGTAATGAAAGAGTGGAGCCAAAAACTGGTGAGCAATCAGCTTTAATCCTAGCTTGCACCCAAAGGGCAAGTAAAACATACATTGGGCTTCAAAACCCACTCATTCAGTGCCACAAAGCTACTGACTTATCCAATTTTTTTAGAATCAAAGGTTCTAACCTCACCAGTCTCATTCACCTGTGTTCCCCATCTCTGTCTCTCTGTACAAACTCTGCACAAACTGGCTTCTCCTTCAGCACTTCACCATCTTGGCTGCTTCTCCTGGCCTCCTCCATGTGGCCTTTCTCTGCTCTCTTTTTTCTGCTCTCTCCTCTAATGTAATCTCAGGAACTGAGAGAGAGCAAGCTCCCGGTCTGCCCCACTTTATAGTGTAGAAATCAAAACCTTTTAATGCAATATACAAAATAGGGAAGTCTCTAATACAAAGTCACTTATCTGTGGCATAATGGGATTCCTCATAAGAGTGCACCACCCTACATAATGCAATCAGTCAAGGGTGTGGGGAAAAGCTTAGTCTTAAAACTAAGCCTTAGGCCATAACCACCCTGCCTGCTTACAGCCAGTCCCAACACCCAATGCAAACTATAAACGAGCAAACACATACATCATATTTACAAACTTATTTGACCAACACCCCCCAAACTCAAAATCATTGGTACATAAAGACACATGCAACCCCATGTTCATCATAGCATTGTTCACAGTGGCCAAGACATGGAAACAACCAAAAAGCCCTACAATAGAAGATTGGATAAAGAAGATATGGTACATATATACTATGGAATACTACTCAGCCATAAGAAATGATGAAATAGGATCATTTATGACAGTGGTAGTCAACCTGGTCCCTACTGCCCACTAGTGGGCATTCCAGCTTTCATGGTGGGCGGTTACAGAGCAACCAAAATATAAATAAAAGGATAGATTTAACTATAGTAAGTTGTTTTATAAAGATTTATTCTGCCAATCTTAGCGGAAATCCGACATAAAGTACTTGGTAAGTAATTATTATTATATGCTTTAACTTGCTGCAACTCTGCTTTATAAATTTTATAAAGTAAAGTTACTTCCTTACTTTATAATTCACCATTATTGTGGAACCGGTGGGCAGTTAGAAAATTTTACTACTAACAGAGATACAAAAGTGGGTGGTAGGTTTAAAAAGGTTGACTACCCCTGATTTATGACAACATGGGTGGACCTTGATAACATTATAATGAGTGAAATAAGTAAATCAGAAAAAAATAAGAACTGTATGATTCCATGCATAGGTGGGACACAAAATTGAGACCAATGGACATAGATAAGAGTGTAGTGGTCCCCAGGGGGAGGAAAAGTGAGGGGAGGGAGGCATTGCTGGGAAAGGAGGGGCATAATGAAAACCAAATGGAGGGTAATGGAGGACGATTTGACTTGGGGTGATGGGTACACAACATAATCGAATGTCAAAATGATCTGGAGATGTTTTCCCTAAATCTATGTGCTCTAGTTGACCAATGTCACCCCATTAAAATTAATTGTCTAAATAAAACTTAAAAATTATTTGTTATTTTATAAATTTTCTAAATGCATTCTTGAACTATGTTTTTAAAGCTATTTTTCTATAATTTGTTGAAATGGTGGCGAGAATATTTTACAATTATGTTAGATTTTCAGGTATTAGTGTTAAGTGAAATCAATATCAACATTAATCTTCTTTAAGATAAGATGTTAGTTATATGGAACTAAAGTTTTAGAAAGCATTTCTGAATCTTGGCTATTGGCATTATTTTGGTATAATGTATAAATAAAATGAAATTCTTGACATTTCTGATAGGTGCCTTTCTAAAGAAAGAGAGGAGAGCTGTTTTCAGTTTTCATGTATATGTCTGTTTATAAATCTAAGTAGAGGAATTGATCAAATGAAAAAGGAGTTTGGTAAAGCATGGATCCACATGGGAAGTTTTAGAATTTTTGAAGACATTTTAATTGTGAAAGTCTTAATAACAAATTTACACACCTCAAAGTAATTTTTGAGTACTTATTTTGTGTTGAATTCTAAACTTTGCTTTGTTTAATGAAAGATGTTTTTACAGGACCATCGCTATTTCAGTATTTAGTACCTAGCACCAAGTTGTTGGGACTATTCAATAAATATCAAGCTAATTAAATTGCAAATGAGAAAAACCGGTTTGTGCAACAGAAGATATCTAACCCAATTTCCTTGCTTAATTCAGGACTGTTCATTCTATTTGGAAACAGAAAAAGAACACAAAAGATATTAAATGTTGAAAATGAAATTAAATGATATTAAGAAATATTATATTAATAAATGTAAGGCACAGCAACTACCTCACTTTTTTGCTGAGAAACACTCATATTAACAAGCTGGATTATGTCAACAAATCTCAGGCTAAAAGAAAATGTCCATCAAGAACACTTTGAACTTATGAATTTGCTGCCATTCTGCTGCCAATTTTGCATATTATTTTTTTCACAGAATATTGCTTACAAAATATTTTTAGAAACATAACATTTAAATGTTTTTCTTAATTAAAATTATTGAACACATTAAAGAGCTCTTTGACAAACAGACAAATAAGCAACACAACAAAGAAATGGTATTTACAAGACACTTTGGATTCCCTTCAATGATTTCCATGACAACAGCACCATTCCCCTTAGTGTAATCACTTAGTTATTATGTTTTTCTTCCAATATTTTATTTCGTCTTAAGTTGGTAACTCTGATTTGGAGCAAATGTACTCTTTTTTTTAAAACACAGTATAAAAATTATTAACTTGGGTTATAGTTCCACAATTTCACCTACTTTCATATAGCTTTGTGAATGAAAGCTAAGAGTGAGTTGAGCGACCAACCTTCTTCTTGAGGAATTACAATCTCTGCATGTGAATAAATTCAATAAAAATTAGAAACTGTATTTTAAAATATTTTTCTAAAAATTATTTTTTGAGGGGTAGGTCTAAATATATATAACATAGGGATATGCCTAGAAGAAGATCACTGTGTTACTTTTCGATTTTGTCAAATTCATTGGCCAAATAATTTATTTCTTGTAGCTAGTTTGTAGTTTGAATTGCTGCTATTGATAATTAGCATTCATATATCATGTATAAGATTCTTTATGGGTCCTGAAACACAGCTGGTATCCCCCTGCGGGTTTATAGTGGCAGTGAGATCATTAAAAAGTTAAAAAGGGAATAACAGGATAAATTCAACTTCTGTTTTCTAATGATACTAAGTACTATTGGATCTTATAAACATGTACCACTGTTTTCTTCATTAGTACAAGTATAAGCAAGCAGCATATAGGAATTTCCTAGAAAGTTCTTATATAAGAATCTATTGTGAATTTTTAGTGCTATTCTTATTATACAACTTCACTATGGTCCAGTGATTTCCTTCCATATCTTGTCACTCGCTCAATAATTATTTTTGAAATTTTCATAAGGATGACTACTATTTATTTTGGGTTTGTTATAAAAAAAAAAGCATGGCCTTCAATGACTGGCTAATATGTATGCGGTTTGAAAAAGAAAAATGAAAATTAGTTTATATTCACCAATATGTGAACCCGGTATGTAATTTTTGGGCATTTGGAAACTCACATATGTTCACGGATTTTTGTAAGAAAAGCCTATATTAGTTGCTAGAACAAACAAATAAATAAACAAAACCAAAAATAAACAAATAAAATTAGCATGGATGTTAAATATACTGTGATTTGTAGGATGTCAGGAATGTGCCCTGGCTCCAAATATATTTATGTAACACCTTTAATTACTCAAGTAATATTTATTTCATTAGGTATAATGATTACCTGTCTGATAATTCACTTTAGCTCAAAGTTCCCTTTGAATTTTGAATAGCAAGTCAATGATGCTATAGAATGATTGAGTTTGCCAGACTTTTTATTATCATAGATGTAGCTGAGAACATGACACAATGAATGCATAGGGATGAAAAGGATATTTTTAAGAGGAGGAGAAAAGGGACATCTAAGGGAAAACACTTATTTTGCATGTTCACCGGACACATAATCTTTAGCCTTCAACTTTCGTTCAGAAGCTCACACTCTAGTATTAGTTCAGAGTTGTATGATTATTTTTAAGGTTGTCATATGTCAAATGAGAAACAATATTGTAAGTGTGAAATTTCTGTGTGCCTTGACTAAACTGTATATTATTAATTTATTTTTTCTACCATTATATTCATAGAAATTTGTCACTTGGTAATGCTTTTAGTGAAGTTGCTGATTCTTGTCTGTGCCACTGATGTCCAATGTTCAAAACAAATATATAATGTGCTGATTGACTCAGCAGGTATTTTATTGGTCTTAACACCTGGGGTCTACCTGCTGCAGCAAACAAACCCAAAATACCAATTTCTATTCTTATATTTTTAAATAATCATTTAGTGTTTCAACAAGGCAGAGTTTTACCCCTTTATAGCCTAGAGAACTGAGACATGATGGCTTAGCATCATTATTTTAAAATGCATGGTAGAAACTCCATCCGCTTTTCATTTGCATCCATAATCCATCAGACTACCACACTACTTATACAATGAAGCTTCCTAAACATTAAAAATAGCTCCTTATGACTGGTAATATTTTTAGAAGTAAATTTCTATAAATGAGAATCTTTATTTTGGATCAATATTTCAGCTAAGTCTCAAGTATAATTTTGATTGATCTTATCTCTTGAAGTATAATAAATAACAATTATCAGAACACAAGTGGACATTTCAGTGAAGTTTTGTTTTGTCAGTTATGTACTGAGGACCTTAAAAAGATTTTAGGACTTATTAAGTCTTCAAACCCGTCTTTTGAATAAATAAAGTGTACACTTTCTGAGATGGGTGAACAGATGTACAGAATTATTCTTCTGTGAACAAAAATTTCTCTAGACATGTATGAGTATTGACAACCACTCATTATTGCTACCCTGTTTCCCCAAAAATAAGACACCCCCTGAAAATAAGACCTAGTGCAATTTTTTTCAAGCTTAGAAATATAAGGCTTTCCCTCAAAATAAGACTTAGAGCATCTTTAGGAGCAAAAATTAATATAAGACACTGTCTTATTTTCGGGGAAACAGGGTAGTAAATCTGTAACTCACAACTTCCTCTCTAGAATTTTTAATTTCTGGAAATAGTAAAAACAAATTAATAACCTGGAGGTTATTGAGCCTACTACTCAATTGAGTATCTACTCATTAAAAAAAAAAGACATGAGGAGGTTAGTATTAAATGTTCCAGGAATTGGGAAATATGACATTGTCAACCAGTGGGCATTGGCACCAATTAAATGCCAACAGGAATCCTCAATTTAGGATATAGTGAATAATAAAACTTTATTCAGTGCAAAACAGCTAAATTGTGAAATAGCATGGCTGTGAAAATAGTAGGTTGTGATGCAGCCCTAAAGACAGATGGCCCTCAGGGCAGGACCCTCTCCAGTGACCTCTGCTCTGCTCCCTAATGGTCTGCTAAAATCTGTTCTGTGCTGTACTGGTCTGTTCCACTCTGCTCTGGTGAGACATCATCAGTGTTTCAGCTCAATGAGGGTTGTTGATGCAGAGTTAAAAATAAACAATATAGCATACTTATTGTGATGCAGGTAATGATGGATTTTCTTTCTATCAGCATAAAGGGCTATAGTGATAGTAGTTAAAGAGGCCTGGAATAATAAGATAGGGATTTCTAGGAGCTAAGATATTATCATAACAAAACAACATAGAGAGGCAGCATGCAATTAATTGAGGAGTGGATTGTTGTTGTGTGTTACCAAAAAAAAAAAATCATTTGGTGTTGGTGACCTCCTTGTATGCTATCATGCCAAGGCATATTTAACTTAATGCACATGACCAGTGGAGGCAACTTCAAATAACAAAAAAGTTTTTAGGTCAAGAGAAGAAATGAAAAAAAGCCATAAACTCTTAACTTTAGAAGAAATCTTATATATCTGGGTGAGGTTTCTATATCTTGTGTATCTCAATCAACAATTTAGAACCAAAAAAAAAAAATTTAGTTGTTCTGACTGGTGTTTTTTTTGTTTTTGTTTTTTGTTTTTGTTTTGTTTTTTGTTTTTTTTTTTTTACAGGGACAGAGACAGAGTCAGATAGAGGGATAGACAGGGACAGACAAACAGGAACAGAGAGAGATGAGAAGCATCAATCATCAGTTTTTCATTGCGACACCATAGTTGTTCATTGATTGATTTCTCATATGTGCCTTGACTGGGGGGCTACAGCAGACCAAGTGACCCCCTGCTCGAGCCAGTGACCTTGGGTCCAAGCTGGTGAGCTTTTTTGCTCAAGCCAGATGAGCCCATGCTCAAGCTGGCTATCCTGGTGTCTCGAACCTGGGTCCTTCCGCATCCCAGTCCAACGCTCTATCCATTGCGCCACCGCCTGGTCAGGCCTGACTGGTGGTTTGATAAAGACTTCCCCTGCTCAAGGTTTAAAATTTTTAAGATTAGGGTGAAAACCACCATTCTATTTTTCTTTTCATTCATAAGCTAGAAACAACATGCTGACTTGTACAGAGGGGCAGATTTTCACCACATCTGGCAACACTCTTTCTGGAGTGGGTCTTTTCCCTTTAAATACACAAAGGAAAAAAGTGATGTTGCTGACAAGTAAATGATTTAAGATAATGTGTATAGTTATAACAGTTGTTGAGAGTAAAAGGAAATGTTTTGTTTGGTTCTTCCATTCTCCAGGCACCAATCCAAGGGCATATCCTCAAATATTGATTGCAGCACTATTTGGACATCTTATTGTTACATTTAGAACTATTAACCAATATGTTTCCTATTTTTCTAGAACATCATTTTACCTTGAAGTTCTCTCCATTTCAATGAGAACTTGACATTTCTTGCCTCAGTACATAAAGGTTATGGAAGAAAATCGGAGAAAAAAATTCAATTTAACATCTATTTTGGAACTAGTGAAGGATCAGCTGTTTAGAGAGAAAACCACTTTGACTTCCAAAGCCCAGGCATTTAGAATTAGAAGCCAAAGCCATAAGAGTTTATTAGGATTAACGTAAAATAATATACAAGCAAGTTATTTCACACCAAAAGAAACAAAAGATCTTCTGAATTATAAAACAGAAAATGTATGAGATAGAAGCAAGCAAGTAACAAAAGCCTAGTTAGGACCTCTGAGAAGTAATTCTAAGCATTTCTTTTCCCAAGCTGTGTGTCCTTGGAATGGCCTGGGGAGAACAGAAACTGCAGATAGTTGCAGGGGTCTTAGGGAAGACAGGACTGATACTTTACACTATAGGGGAAGCCCATGTAGGTCACATGCCTTGAAGAGTATTCTGGTGTCATCATGGTTCAGCAGTTATACCAGAGAAATAGTGATATGGTATGTCTAGGATAGAGGTCCTGAAACTGTCCCAACTATTTCCTGAGGCTCAAGAGAGGGATGGGAGAACACTAAAGCATTTTTTATTTCCCATGAATAGAGAACACAGTAGTAGAGAAAGGGATGGCAGGCCTAAAGATGATAGAATTAGGATGATACAACATCTGGCATAGAACACAAACTGAATATTATATGCATTGCAGCAGAAACCAGAAGGAATATTTGTCAAGGACCAAGACACAGACATGCCTTTCTCAATAATGGACCCTTGGAGCTTTAATGTAACCCTGGCAAGAATAGAAAGTGTAAGGAAGAAACATAATTTGACTAAGTAAAGTTTGTATTCAATGAGTTTAATTTGAATCATCTATGATGAAGTATTCAACCACAAAGAAAATGGGGCCTGAAGGAACAAATTAAATTCTGTTTTAGGGGAAAAAATAATCTTGCACAGTGCAGTTTGTGTTTTACGAACTTTATACTAACTGTATTATAGCCTACTTGATAAACAGAGGACATGTATAAAACAAAATATAAAGGAGTACCAAAAGAATTTAATCTAAATCCATTAAGTATTGTGAAATTAAGAAAAACATTATCAATGAGATCCAAGTAAACAGTGAAAGAAATGAGGTACATCTTTTATTTCAAACGGCAGTCAACATAGCACATTAATGGATTCCTAATGGGACCCTATTTTCCCTGGTTCCTCAGAAATTAGGCTATTATGTTATCTGATTTACCTTATTACTCAACATAGATTTCATCTTTAAAATGTGGCAGTATGACAGTGTTTTTTTGTTTATTTGTTTGTTTGTTTGACAGAGACAGAGAGAGAGTCAGAGGGAGGGGCAGGTAGGGACAGACAGACAGGAAGGGAGAGAGATGAGAAGCACCAGTTCTTTGTTGCAGCACCTTAGTTGTTCATTGATTGTTCTCTCATATGTTCCTTGACAGGGGGTTACAGTAGAGCCATTGACCCCTTGCTCAAGTCAGCGACCTTGGCTTCAAGTCAGCGACCTTTGGGCTCAATCCAGTGACCATGGGGTCACGTCTATGATCCCTTGCTCAAACCAGTGACCTCACGCTCAAGCTGGAAACCTTAGGGTTTTGAGCCTGGATCCTCTCTGTTCTAGTCTGACACTCTATCCACTGTGCCACTGCCTGGTCAGGCTAAAATGTGACAATATGATGGTGTTTTTAAAATAACATATAACAATTGAAGAATATAAACTAAAATGGAACCTTTGAAAATATTTACCTAATATGTTCATATACAGCTCTTAATAAGAATTTTTATAATTAAATATTACATTTACCTTTGTCATTATAACATGCACAAACATTTCCATTTCCCACCATTTTGACCAAGTGGCTCCTACAGCTCTCATACTGGCTCATTCATTCATAGACCAGGTGATTGTCTTCTTCTACCTCAGGAACAGAAAATATTGGTCTAAATTGTCTTAGCAATATAAATATTTTATTTTGTTACTTTTCTATATTATGCTTATTTTAAAGCTTTTAATGTGATTAATGCATTTCTTAAATTTTTTTGTATGCTTGGGAAGTAAATTAAGTATTGACCATGGAACAGGTGAAAGGAAACATTTTATATCTTTGGTTGGTACAGAGTGGTCCTTCGTCTATCACAGGGGTTAGGTTCCAGAACCCCTTGCGATAGGCGAAAATCTGCCAAGTGGCGATCTTATATTTATTTTATTATTTATATATATTTTAAGGTTTTATAAACCCTCCCCACACTCTTAAAAACCTTTCTCACACTGTCATTAACCTTTCCCACATTCTTATAAACACTTCCTATGCTCTTAAACACTTTCTACACTCTAGAAAATGCTTATATTACCACAAAAATAATTAAAATAATAAACATATAAGAATACCTATTTACTGGAAAATCTCATAATATAGCAAAAAAATCATGATACAAAATTAGATGTATACAATTTAAAAATCTGCGATACAGAGAGACCATGAAAATGAACCACAATATGGTGAGGGACAGTGTAGCAAGAACTATGATGAGCCTTGTTATCTATAGATTCTCAAGGACTCTGGTATATTCATACAAGTCACCAAGAGTTTCATTTGTGAGACTACCCCAGGTTCTGTGGAAGAAAATGTGAACAGACTGTCGTAGTATACTTATCAAGTTAATGAACCTTCAAAATAACAACTTTACATAAAAGAAAAGAGAAGACTTTTAGAACCTTGAGCCACATTATAGGCATTGATCTTACAAGTTAGGGAACTACTTCTATAAAAGGTAAATGAATTAACAACAACAACAACAACAAAATAAACAGGACTCATAGACAGAACAATAAGACAAACAATCCAATCAAAAAATGAGCAAAAGAAATGAATAGACATTTATCCAAAGAGGATATACAGATGGCCAATTGGCATATGAAAAAATGCTCAACATCACTAATCATTAGAGAAATGCTAATTAAAACCACAATGATATATCTCCTCACACCAGTCAGAATGGCGCTCATCAACAAAACAACACAGAATAAGTGCTGGCGAGGATGTGGAGAAAAGGGAACCCTCCTGCACTGCTGGTGGGAATGCAGACTGGTGCAGCCACTGTGGAAAACAGTATGGAGATTCCTCAAAAAAATAAAAATCAAACTGCCTTTTGACCCAGCTATCCCACTTTTAGGAATATACCCTAAGAATAGCATAGCACTGTTCCAAAAGGAGAAATACACCCCTATGTTTATGGCAGCATTGTTCACAATAGCGAAGATCTGGAAGCAGCCCAAGTGTCCGTCAGTGGATGAGCGGATTAAAAAGCTTTGGTACATATATACTATGGAATACTACTCAGCCATAAGAAATGATAACATCGGATCATTTACAACAACATGGATAGACCTTGATAACATTATACAGAGTGAAATAAGTATATCAGAAAAAAACTAAGAACTATATGAATCTATACATAGATGGGACATAAAATTGAGACTCAGATACATGGAAAAGAATGTGATGGTAACAGGGGTGGGGTGGGGTGGGGGTGGGGATTGAGGAGGGGGCAAGGAAGGAGAGAGAGGGGGTGGAATGAGGAGAGGGGCACAAAGAAAATCAAATAGGTGGCAGAAGACAATTTGACTTTGGGTAAGGGGTATGCAACATAATCAAATGTCAGAATAATCTGGAGATGTTTTCTCTGAACATATGTACCCTGATTTATCAATGTCACTGCATTAAAATTAATAAAAATAAGATAAAAAATTATTTAGAAATTAAATTTAATAGGGTGACATTCATCAATAGGAACACATAGGTTTCAGGTGAACTATTCATTGTGTTGTGACTTTTAAAACAAAGAGAACCACAGTGGTATATATAGATCAGTTATACTAAAATGTTAGATTTCTGTAGTTTCCAATAAATGCATAGTACATCACCTATTCATTGTATTGTGTACCCATAACCCAAAGTCCAACCACTTTTCACCACTGTATAATTGGTGTCCTTTACTAGTCTCCCTCCACCCCTTCCTTCTGGTAACCTCTTCAATTTTGTTTATGTCTATGAATCTCAGTTTTATATCTAACATATGAGTGAAATTATGTAGGTCACAGTTTTTTTTTAAATTTATTTACTTATTACACTTAGCATAATATTCTCAAGGTTTATCCATGTTGTCATATGGCAATATTTCATCATTTTATAATGCTGAGTAGTAGTTCATTATATCTATCTATCTATCTATCTATCTATCTATCTATCTATCTATCTATCTATCTATCTATCTATCTATCTATATCTATCTTCTTTATCCAGTCTTTAATTAAGGACACTTTGGTTGTTTCTATGTCTTGGCTACTGTGAATAATACTGCAATAAACATGGGGTGCATGTGTCTTTATGTACCAATGTTTTCGAGTTTTTTGGATAGATACCCAATGAAGGGATTGCTGAGTCATGTGGTAACTTTATTCTTAATTTTTTTGAGAAACTGTCATACAGTTTCTCACTGCTGGTGGGAATGAAACTGGTAATGTCTTCCATAGTGGCTGTACCAGTTTCATTCCCACCAGCAGTGAATAAGGGTTCCTTCTTCTCCACAACCCCACCAACATTTGTTATTACCTGTCTTGAAGGTAACAACCAATCTAATAGGCATAAGGTGGTATTTTATTGTAGTCATGATTTGCATTTCTCTAATGGCTGGTGAAGATGAGCATCTTTTCATATATCTGTTTGTTATTTGTAGGTATTCATTAGAGGTGTGTTCTAAGTATATTGTATGTATTATTTAACCCTCACTAAAAGCACATGCAATAGGTACTTTTACTATTTCAGTCTTCTAAATAAGGGAACCAAGTAATGAAAATGTTAAATTACATATACCATGTGGTCAAACTGCATAGAATGGAGCAAATATCTGAACCCAAGAAGTCTGATTCCACAGCCTGGGCACGTAACTGCAACATAAACTATATTCCCTAAATGTTGATTTTATAATTGTCGTTACCTCAGTGAGAAATCCTGAACTCCTCTCAAGTTATATATAGAAGGACTTCTAAAACAAAGAGAACTACAGTGGTATGTATAGATCAGTTGTGCTAAAATGTTAGATTTCTGTAGTTTCTAATATATGCTATTGAATGAGTGGAATAATTGGGTTTTATCCATAGTAAGGATATAGTAAGAGAAAGAAGGCATTTGTTTAAATTCTAGGTTTACAATGGGAAAATGAAATAATTAAATATGGGAACCATTCATGAGAAAAAGTATCTCCTTTTCCCATCAAAGTAGTGTAACTGAATATTAAGTTCTGGTTAAGAGTCAAAATCTGAGCTGAAGATACAGCAGGTGAAGGAAAAGGTGAAACATTTATACTGAAGAAAGGAAAAAATATATATAAGATATTATCAACTTTAGTTCACTTTAATTTTTGAAGCTGCCAGTCTAAAGAGCTAGCCAGAGCATAACTGGATTAGCGTAATTTATATCAAGGCTATATTTGAAATCTTCAGGTTATTGTATTACATTGACAATGATATAACAGACTTTCAATGAGTTGAAATAGTTTTTCCTTTTTGCACCATTAGTTACTCAATGACTTACATCTATTTGCCTACACAATAATAAACCAGGAGAATTGGTCCTAGTTAAGAACTCTGTTAGATTTTTCACTTTATTTCTAGGCTTGAGCAGACATTAATACTTTTCTAAACAGAAACTATAGTGCATATTTGAACAGAGAGAGATGCTATCTTTGAATACTGGAGCTATTGTATGAAGGAAATCACTTGAGATGAGAAGTTTTAAAGTTCTTTGTCCTTAAAATTCAAGAAACATGCATTGTTTATCTGCAAGTACAAGACACTGTGATAGAACTAGCACAATGGAGCCTCTCTCAAAGCCATACACAGAGAAAACACCCAATAAATGTCTGCCATTATCTGTTTGCATCAGTGTTCATTTTCCCTGCTAGAACTTTGGCAAAATTGTAGCCAGCTGTTAGCAAAATATGAAGAGTTTTTAGTATATTTTCATCACCTTCACATATCACATGCACATAAGAAATTATGCAATCTTATAGATGTCTAATTGCTACCCAGAGTGTCCTAATGCAGTGTCTAGTATTACCCTCATAAACAGTGCCTCATGCTCTGCATGTTGTTTCGTCTCCATCTATTTTACCTCTTTGATTATTCATTCCTGTGGGAACTGCCACCATCTAGCTGGACCCCTGGGAAGTAATATGACAAATTAAGGTATACACACACACACACACACACACACACACACACACACACACACACTTTTACAATGTATATTTTTTATGTTTTTAACTGAAAACTTCTGGAAACACAACAAAATCATTTTTCTGATAGTGGAATTTTAGATATAATGGGAAGAATTGAGGCAGAGTAAAATAATCAAGATAGAAAAATGATCTTTTAGTGTCATTCTCCCACAGAACGTCAATTTTGACCATTACCCAAGAATGAGAAAGATTTAGTGGGAGTCATGGAGTTCAGTGGAGAGGTTCTATGACCCTGTTGGGAAAAAAAATCTGAGATGGGACACACTGAAAAGGGTAAGAGGAAGTTTCACTTTGCTCATGTCACTCCTCTTCTAAGGTAGATGAAAATGAGTATATAATAGAATATTATTTAGTTATAAAAGAAGGAAAGCTTATGAATGAACCACAAAGCTACATGAAATAAGCCAGAGAAATATAACTACTGTTTGGTATCCCTTATATGTGGAATATAAAAACTAAAAAATATTAAATTGAACACATAGAAAAGCAGAATGGTAGTTGCCAAACGAATGTGTATCTAATCGTATAATATTAAACATTATAACAAATGTGTGTGAACACGTGTGTGTGTGTGTGTGTGTGTGTGAACTCTCAAGAAACTAAAGTCTTCAAATTTGAACACCTTATAGCCTTTGTCCATCTATAAAGCTGGCTTTATGCAAGTCAAGAACCACAAATTATACAATGTGCAATCTGGGGATAATTTTTCTACAGAAAACACTGCATGTACCTTTGGAGAATAAAATATTTACAGTAGGTTTTCAATCTTGATATTAAATATCCCTACAGTATAAGGGGAAAAAAGAGTCATGATAATATACACAGATGGACTATATGAATAAAGCTTAAAGAGGCATGGAAACAGGTTCTTTTATGATTTTTGACTAATTTATGTTTTAATATTTGTAGATATACACAAACAGGCTCATTGGAGATATTATGGATGATTAAGAAGAATTGATAGCATTTATAGATTTTTCTATGAGGAAAAATGAGGTTTAGGCAAGGAAGATAATAAATGAACTAAAAAATGTCACATATTGCCTGACCAGGTAGTGGCACAGTGGATAGAGTGATGGATTGGTATGCAGAGGACCCTTGTTCAAAACCCCAAGGTCGCCGGCTTGAGTGCAGGCTCACCAGTTTGAGCACAGTATCGCTGGTTTGAGCATGGGATCATAGAAATGACCCCATGGTCACTGGCTTGAACCCAAAAGTCACTGGCTTAAAGCTCAAGGTCACTGGCTCAAGCCCAAGGTTGCTGATTTGAGCCCAAGGCTGAGGATTGAGCAAGGGGTCACTTGCTCTGCGGTAGCCCCCTGGTCAAGGCATACATGAGAAATCAATGAACAAACAACTAAATTGACACAACAAAAAACTGATGCTTTTCATCTCTCTCTCTTCCTTCTGTCTATCCTTATCTGTCCCTCAGTCTGACTCTCTGTATCTGTCACACAAAACAGGGACATATTTATAAAAGTTTTTTTTTAATCAATAGTAAATATTGTTTTTCAAGTTCTCCTTTTTAAAGTAGTGTTTGGAAACTGAGAAGAAAAAAAAGTTACAGCCACCTGAGACAAAATTATACAAGTGCATTATTATCTAAGCTATTCTAAAAATATGCTCTTTAATAGATTGAAGGAATGTTATAATGTCTTCCCTTGATGACATCTACTTAAAAAGGATTGGTACACTCAAAAGGTACATTTTAGAAAAAGATGGTTGCATATATATATATATATATATATATATATATATATATATATATATGAACACTCTGTAAAGTATATGATTGTCTGACTAATATGCTGTACATCTGAAACTAATACAAAACAATATTGAATGTAAATTGTAATTGAAAAATAAAAAAAAAATTAAAAGTAAAAACAAACAGAAAATGGGAAAACATGTGTTTCCTGACCTATGATTTTATATCTTTTGGTGTCAAATACATGTCAACAGGAGGCCCTTTAATGAACGAAAGAGTTGAAGGATCTTCTATGAATCGTTACTGCAGGTCATGGAAACCCCACAAAATTCTCCCTATTTCCACTATAAAGAACTCTTTTTGTGGGTGTGTGAACAGAAAAACCACATCTTCTAAGTCTAGTCTCTTACAGTGCTGTATTAAATTGGACAGATACTACATCAGACTTTGGATTCCCTTTTCCTAAACACTACAGAAAGCTCTACCACCAAAGTATGTGTCATAACTTGATGAATATTTATATTTTAGTCCCCTTGATGAGATAGGGTGACATTGCCTAAGATCAAGTTCTGAGGGCAGGGACAGTGAAAATTATTATTTACAATTAATCTCACATGATAGAAGACCTGCATACAACTAATCTAATTTATTTTATGTTGATCCTACTCACAGTAAGGCTTGAGGAAAGATTTTTTTTACCTTCATTCAACATTTCAGAACTATACCCTAATTAGGGTCTATAGCCTCCATCTGTAATAATTTATCAGGCAGTCAACATTTGAGCAGATGCTTTGAGCTATATATATTCAGAATCTGGCATAGTCTTTATCCAAGTTCCTTCAGACAGCTAGTTGTGATTACAGTGGAATTAGTGACCCTATAAAAAAGTGCAGCTAGCCTTCTGTTATAGCAGGTTTCTAGAATTTTAACATCAGAAAACAACCAGACTACAATAAAGTTGGTGACTTAGATATCACAAATGATTAGCTCTTAAATTTGTAATTCCTGAATATTGAGAACTAGTGGCAGGTCAATATTATTGATCCCTTGTATCTGTGCTTCCACCTATTGGCCTAAGGTAGCAGTAGAAACAGAACAGTTGACTCATTTATTAGGAAATATCAATTCTTTAGAACTATTCTTACTCAAAAACATTGCCAAAAGTTAATGAAATTTATTTGTTTATTAGGCATATATTTATAAATATAGGATCTACCATTTTCCAAGGAAAATGTTAGATATTAGACTTATGGGATGTACAAGGGAAACAAAAGGTGCCTATCCTTTGGTTGCATACAGTTCAGTTGGGTTGATAGCAAACAACAGGAAAAAATATAAATGTTAAGTTAGAGAACATGAAGTATGATGAGTAATGATGGAGAAGACACACTTTTGGAGTGTAAAATATGGCTTTCAATGAATAAAGTTCTAAACTAAGATCTGAATGTTAAATTTGATGGGGGAAAACCCATTTATTTAAAAGATTTGAGTAGATACTTTAGTTTACTTAATGATCAGACCTGTAGCCCGACAAGACATAGTCACAGGAGTTATTAGTTATTCATTTCCTTTGGTGAAGACATTCCAGAGAAGTAGTGTAGTTAAATGAAAAGAGGAATGATATGTAAGACAAAATATTTTAGTTCAAATGCTAGATGCTTTACATATCTATTATCTCTAAGTCTCTAAACTAGTTCACAAGAGCTATCTATATTTCTATTGCTATTTTATCATGAGTTTGAATGAGGCACATATCACTGTAACCCTCTGTCTTTTCTATAATCTGAGGACAGTATTAAAATTGCTAGAAATCCTTAATTTTAAGGTTTTTATTTTTTTGTCTCATAGAAGAGGATATTTTTTTTCTATCTTGAGGTAATTTCAATATACAGGATTTTTAAAACATATATTATAACCTCAAAACATAAATGTTTCAAATTCACATGTACATCACTTCATTCTTTAGCTACCATTAACAAAAATTTTACTACTACATGTAGTAATAGCAAAACTTAAGTGGCAATTTAAATTTAGAGACAGATTAACATGATTGAGATTCAGTTTAAGACTAGTTAATCAATATAAATGATCTTTCAAAAATCTTTTCCAGCATAATATTATAATATTTAGTTAACCTTTGGAATTTTCCAACATAATTTATCACCATCAAAAAGTAACATATTGGAAATAGTTATTTGCTGATACAAAAATATTGACACTTGTCAGACAAGGAAAAAACCTAAATAGGTACAATCTGTTTTTTTATAACACATAACGATGTTGAATGACAAAACATAGAAATAAAACAAATGGTACCTTTGGAAATTCTAGTTTTAATGTGTTCTTTGAAAAATTATCTTGTATTAGTATTATACACCCCCTGGTGGACTAATGTTCCAAATGCTAACTGAGTAGCAATCTATCAACAGATGTGCAGTGTCCAGTAGGAATAAATTGACAATTATAATTTGACAATCATGAGTTGGTTCACTGGCCAACATTACCTAGTAGCCAATGTACTTAAATTTATATTTGCTGGTTTTTAAAATTAGTTGCAGAGATTTTATGAAGAAATATTAAGTTTGAAAAATGACTAATTTCCTTGCTCTTACAACTGAATAATCATTTGTTTTGTAATATTTAAGAAAATATCAATACTTATTCTTGTGAGCATAAATGCACTTGAAAAGTTAGATTGTGTCTACATCTATCTCAAAAGGTAATTTTCTTTTAATTTTATATTATAATACAGTAATAATTGACTCTCTACATGTAAAATATTTTGTGCTGCCATTTACTTTGCATCCTAAAAAATGCAAATGCATTAGTGCAATCATATAAGAAATGCTTAAAGGTAAAATTGGTAGTAAGTTAGATTTGAAAAAATTAAATTTCTATTGCATTTTAGGTAGGCTTCTTGCTTGTTTATGTTCAATAGCTATCTGAAATACATACATTATAAAGGGACTGACCAGTGTGTTTTCTAAAAAATTCCAAATGACATATTTGAAGCAAAACTTTGAGAGGTAAAACAGAGTTTAATACATCCAAATGGAATGTTAGTATGTAAAGGGGGAAAAGGCCTAAAGTAGCCTGAATAGTCATAGGCTGAGGTTAAGGAAGATTGAATTTTAGTCCAGATTACACTTACCACATGCTTGATCTGAATTTATTCATCAGTTAAATAAGAAACATTGATTAGTTGATATGTAATATAATTACAGTAATTATATTCTGTATTTCTTTTTCTAGAATTTTTTGTTTGTTATGCCCCATATTTCTCAGTGGTGAGGAATACAAAACCATATATATAGTATTTTAAGACTCTGTGAACTAACAGTGCTACTATATCGAGGAGGGTGTTGTTAAATAGGAAAATTTCAAATATATAGATTTGATACCAGAAGCCAGAATTTATAAGATAGAAAGAACTACAGATACGCAAAGAGGGGTGTATATAACTTCGTAAGTGAAATATACTTTCTACGGATATAGTCATATATATATATATATTTAGTATAGTTATGCTTTTCCCCCAATGTGATGAAAACCATTTTAAATTTAGAAACAATAGATCATATTTCTAGTTACATTATAGCTCAGGCAAGTAAACGGCTCTTTTTTTTTTCTTCTATTTTTGGTATAAAAGGGAAACCTAAAACTCTACAAGTTGTATAAATATTGTATAGTCAAATGTACAAGATATCAGGTTCAAAAACTTACTTTATATCATACTTTAATCTCTATTTTAATTATCTTTGCATGAGCGTAAACTATATAGTTGTTTATTGAAACAAATCACGCACCATGCTGGCATTAACCCAGTTTTGAACTATGTGCAGATTTACTTGTATGCAGAATGGGAATAGTTTTCTGATTCAGAAAAAAATGTAAATAAATTAGAAAAATAGCTTCCCCATTACCAGTGTATGTAAAGACATACAACAGTCATTATTAAGTGATTCTGAGACTCCATCTTAACACATTTAAACAATTCGAACACATGATTTTTTAAGAAAAATATCTTTTTTGAAAATTTAGCCAGAAAATTCTGGGAAAGTTTGTGCAGTACTAGCATAATTTTGTATAACCCCACAAACACAGAGTAAAAACCAGATTAACAAAGAAATACTTCAGAACCATCATTTACTATATTAAAAACTGATAATGCAGACCTTTACATTAAAACACACAGGTCAAGAAGTAGAACCAGATTTATTGGTATTATTAAATATGAAGAAGTGATAATAAGGGAAAGGAACTTTTTATGACTCTAAGAACCAGAACACCAAAAGTCAAATTGACATCAGGTACTCACTCTTAAAATTAAGGGTTTCCACTAGTCTCAGAAAGCTAACCAGCCAGTGAAAAACAGTTTCTAAGTCTGGGAAGAAACTGTAGTGGCCTTAATTTTCCAGAGAATACAAAATGGATTATGCAAAAGTCTGAAGGTGAAGGAGAATTTGTCTAGGAACTCAAAACAACCAACCAAATTTCAGCTCTCCCACATGGAAGAGGAAACGAACGGGAATATATTTAATTTGTACAGGCCATAGAAACTCTGGCAAAAGTAAATGGAGGTTGAGATTAATATGGGATAAAGAAGCAGAGAAGGTATATTGTAAGGTATCTTAGTCCATTTGAAATGCTATAATAAGATACCACGGACTGGATATCTTTTTTTTTAAGTTTTTATTTATTGATTTTACAGGGATAAGGGGGTAGGAAGTAAGAAGTATCACTCATAGTTGCTCTACTTTAGTTGTTCATTGGTTGCTTGTTGTTTGTGCCTTGACCTGGCAAGCCCAGGGTTTCAAACTGGCAATCTCAGCATTCCAGGTCGATGCTTTATCCACTGCGCCACCACAGGTCAGGCCAGACTGGCTATCGTATACAAAATAGAAATCTATTTCTCACAGTTCTGGAGGCTGGAAGTTCTAGATCTGAGCCTAGTCTGGTGAGGGCTGTCTTCAGGGTGACAGACTTTATGTATACTCACATGGCTGAGGGAGTTAGGAAGCTTTGTGGGGGTTCTTTTATAAAAGAATACTTATCCCATTCATAAGGACTTTGCTCTAATAACCTAATCACTTCTCAAAGTCCATACCTACTAATGCCATCATCTTTGAGGGTTAGGAATTCAACATATGAATCTGGCAGGAAAGGTGGGGAACACACAAACATTCAAACCTTAGCACTGCGGGGTAAGGAAGAAGTTACTGTAATTTAACACTTCATGAAAACAATAAAAAATAATTTTAGAATTAAAAATCTAGGAAAGCTTCTATCTTCCTCTTCCAAGAATACAGGAAAATTACCTCACCTAATCAGAGAGAGAGAAATATAAGACTAGCAGCCGACATCTTTTTAGGATAATGCAAGATAGAAGTCTGTAGGGCTACATCTCTAAAATACTAAAATATTTCTTTACAAAACCTGAAAAATTGTAATTACATAACTACTGAAATATATATCTAAAAAAAAAACAATTTCTTTAGACAAAGTAAAGCTGAAAGATTTCATCACCAGCTGACTTACATTATAAGAAATGATAAAATAACTCCTTTAGACATAAAGAAAATGAAATCAGATAAAATCTGAATATACAAAAAGAATGAAAATAATAAATATGGGAAGACATAAAATAGTTTTCTCTATATATTGGGTTGGGGAATAAGTTCGTAGTGTTTTTACCGAAGACTATTATTTAAACAAAAAACAATAATTATATCAATAAGTTAATCAATTATATATTCACCGTTGCTGTTTACAACCTCTTCCCACCTCTCAACCAATTTGTTGATGCCGTTACGCCAAAAATCGCCTGGTCTGGTGTCAAAGAAGTTGTTGAGCCAGTTTTTAAGGACCTCTTTGTTATCGAAGGTAACGCCCTTCATATGGTGGTTTGACAGGGAGCGGAAAAGATGATAATCGGTCGGTGCAAGGTCCGGAGAATACGGCGGATGCTGAAGGACCTCCCATTCGAGCTCTTGGAGTGCGGCTTTGACGACTTGTGCAACATGGGGCCTGGCGTTGTCATGAAGGAGTATGGTTTGACCACGTTGATCAGGTCTTTTCAGTCGAATAGCCTCATTCACGCAGTGTAGCTGGGCAATGTAGAGCTCCTTGTTGACCGTGGCATACTTTTCGAGCATTTCCCAGTTCTTCATCGAATTCAGAAGGCCTTCCGCTGCGGCACGTGTCATCGACGTCAAAGTCGCCATTTTTGAATGTTGCAAACCATTTCCATGCTGTAGACTTGCCTATGACACCTTCTCCATACACGTCGCAAATGTCCCGGGCTGCTTCGGCAGTTTTTTGACCTCGATGAAAAGCAAAGAAGAGCAGGTGTCGAAAATGTTGATTTTTGCCTCCTGGGTATTCCATTTCTAAGCCTCAAAACTAATAAAAAATTAAATAACTCAAAAATACAATTAACATAGTTTTGTAGAGCAGAAAGAGTTTTATCGAATGAATACTTACCCTTTGCCAAACAGCAAACAAATCGTTGTAAAATAAAAGAAAATATAAAAACGCTACGAACTTATTCTCCAACCCAATATTTATTTATATGATAATTGATTATTTTAAGCAAAATAAACACTGTATTATAGCTGTTATAAGAAATGAAAAAGTAAAATATTTAACAGCAATTTCCTAAAGGCCATATGAAAAAATGGTAATACACTCCTGTAAAGTTCTTATACTATGCAGGAAATAGTAAAAGATCACTTGAATAAAGGTAACAATATGATAGAGAAGTATACTATAAAATCTACAACAATCACAAAAATCCAATAAAACAATCAATTGGATATCTCTATGCCACACACTTTTGACTCACATGATATACAAAAATTCACTCAAGATATATTGTGGCCTGACCTGTGGTGGCACAGTGGATAAAGCATTGACCTGGAACACTGAGGTCACCGGTTCAAAACCCTGGGCTTGCTTGGTCAAGGCATATATGGGAGTTGATACTTCCTGCTCCTCCCCCTTTCTCTCTCTCTCTCTCTTTCTCTCTCTCTCTCTATCTCTCTCTCTCTCTCTCTCTCTCTCTCTCTCATTCTAATTCTCTCTCCTCTC
The DNA here is from genome assembly GCF_036850995.1 of Saccopteryx leptura. Classification (NCBI taxonomy): domain Eukaryota; kingdom Metazoa; phylum Chordata; class Mammalia; order Chiroptera; family Emballonuridae; genus Saccopteryx; species Saccopteryx leptura. The sequence goes on along the minus strand of NC_089516.1, from coordinate 104,562,577 downwards.
TAAAATGAATAAATAAATAAATAAAGTTAAAATGAGAACTTGCTGTTTGGTGCTGAGCGTCTGATATGTTTTAAAAAAAAAGATATACTGTGGATCTCAATATAACACTTTTTAAGATAAACAACAACAAAAAACTCACAAACTATACAAAAAGAGATTAACAATTTGGACATTTTCAAAATGTTAGGGACCGAATAAATAAACAGGGTGTTTTTGCAATCTGGATAGAGGTGCTAGGCCCAATTCACACCTCACCTGCCTAGTTAACAAAGAGCTACACCTGATTCTTGTTTGTCTCATCCATGTTCTCTAGAGGAGGCTGGAGGCTAGTTTCTTATTAGTGTAAAGTAGATTTGGATGGTATGGTAGGGGTTATCTTTGAGTTGTCTTGGAAACTTAATTGATTTGCTGATGGACCACATTCTTTCTATGAATAAAAGTGGATGTGTTTCTGGGAGCAGGCATATTACAACTAAAGAACAGTAGAGACTGTTGTGGTGTACTCCCGAACCTATCTATATATATAAGTCCCTGTTTATTATTTATTTCAATTCCATACTTTTTCCCGATCGGGACTCCAGTATATACTTGTTGTGGTTGGACCCCAACAGATTTTCACAATTATTTTCAAAGGAGCCTTATTCTTAATAGTCAAAAATTAGAAACAACCCAACTGTACATCAATAGAAGAATGCATAACCAAATATTAAATTCTAATTCAAAAGAATATATGTACCTCTATTTTTTAAATTTTTATTGATTTTAATTTATTGCGTTTAAATAGATTCAAGTGTCCCACCGAATATATCTCCCCCCAACCCCTTGGTCCCCTCGACATCATCTTGCCTTTTCCCCTCACCACCTTCCCCCTTTCCCTCCACAATTTGCTGTCCTGTTCTCTATAACACTGTGTTATGTATATACAATTTCACTAATCTCATTCCCTTCTCTGATCTAATCCTCTCATCCCCTTTCCCTCTGACCACTTACCATGTGGTCCCTCTGATCCCTCCTCTGCCTCTATTCTGCTCCTCAGTTCACATTGTTCATTAGACTCCTGAAATGAGTGAGGTCATATGATATTTTTCTTTCTCTGCCTGGCTTATTTCATTTAACATAATAGTTTACAGGTCCATACATGTTGTCGTAAAAGGTAAGATTTCCTTCTCTTTCACGGCCACCAGTATTCCATTGTGTATATGTACCACTTTTTTATTCCACTCATCCACTGATGAACACATGGGCTGTTTCCAGATCTTGGCTATTGTAAACCATGCTGCAGTAAACATGGAAATGCATTTCTTTCTTTGAATCAGTGATTTGGTATTCTTAGGATATATTCCTAAAAGTGGGAGAGCTGAGTCAAAAGGCAGTTCCATTTTTAATTTTTTGAGTAATCTCCATACTGTTTTCCACAGAGGCTGCACCAGTCTGCATTCCCACCAGCAGTGCAGGAGGGTTCCCTTTTCTCCACATCCTCGCCAGCACTTATTCTGTGTTGTTTTGTTGATGAGCACCATTCTGACTGGTGTGAGGTGGTATCTCATTTTGGTTTTAATTAGCTTTTCTCTACTGATTAGTGATGTTGAACATTTTTTCATCTGTCTATTGGCCATCTGTATGTCCTCTTTGGAGAAGTGTCTATTCATATTTTTAGCCCATTTTTTGATTGGAATGTTTACCTTCCTGGTGTTGAGTTATACAAATTCTTTATAAATTTTGGTTATTAACCCCTTATCAGACATATTGGCGAATATGTTCTCCCATTGTGTGGTTTGTCTTTTTGTTCATATTGTCTTTAGCTGTGCAGAATCTTTTTAGTTTGATATAGTCCCATTTGTGCATCCTGTCCTTTATTTCACTTGCCTGAGAAGATAAATCAGCTAATATATTGCTGAGTAAAGATGGTCCCTTTAACATATGGTGTTGGGAAAATTGGATAGGTATTTGCAAAAAAAATGAAACTAGGCCACCAATTTATACCGTTCACAAAAATAAACTGAAAATGGATTAAAGACTTAAATGTAAGTTGTGAAACCATAATCGTCTTGGAAGAAAAAATAGTCAGTAAGCTCTCCAACATCCATGATATTTGTTCTATATGTTTGAAATATGCCATTGGTATTTTAATTAAAATTGCATTGAACGTATAAATTGCTTTGGATAATATACTCATTTTAATGATGTTTATTCTTCCTATCCATGAACATGGTATATGCTGCCACTTGTTTTTATCTTTCATGATTTTTTTTTTATCAATGTTTTATCATTTTCTAAGTATAGGTCTTTAATCTCTTTGGATAAATATAAACCTAGGTGCTTTATTTTTTGTTTGTTTCAGTAGTGAACGGGATTGTTTTTTTGTTTTTTTTTTTTAATTTCTCTGAAGCTGGAAATGGGGAGAGACAGTCAGACAGACTCCCGCATGTGCCCGACCGGGATCCACTGGCACGCCCACCAGGGGGCGACGCTCTGCCCACCAGGGGGCAATGCTATGCCCCTCCAGGGCATTGCTCTGCCATGACCAGAGCCACTCTAGCACCTGGGCAGAGGCCAAGGAGCCATCCCCAGCACCCGGGCCATCTTTGCTCCAATGGAGCCTCAGCTGCGGGAGGGGAAGAGAGAGACAGAGAGGAAGGACAGGGGGAGGGGTGGAGAAGCAAATGGGCACTTCTCTTGTGTGCCCTGGCCGGGAATCGAACCCGGGACTTCCACACGCCAGGCCGACGCTCTACCACTGAGCCAACCGGCCAGGGCCTGTTTTCTTAATTTCTCTTTAAGAGAGTTCATTGTTGTATAAAAATGCCTCTTACTTCTGAATATTAATTTTATATCCTGCCACTTTGCTGAACTCATTTATCAGGTCTAGCAGTTTTTTGACTGATATTTTAGGGTTTTTTATGTACAGGATCTATATATCATCAGAAAATAATGATATTTTTACTTCTTTTCCAATTTGGATGCCATTGATTTTTTCTTCTTGTCAGATTGCTGTGGCTAGGACTTCTAGAACTATGTTGAATAAGAATGGTGAAAGGGGGCACCCCTGCCTTGTTCCTGATCTGAAGGGAAGTGTTTTTAATTTTTGCTCATTGATTATGATGTTGGCTGTGGGTTTGTCATAGATGGCTTTTACAATGTTGAGGTTTGTTCCCTATCCACTTTCCTGAGAGTTTTGATCATAAATTGGTGCTGGATTTTAACAAATGCTTTTTCTGCATCTATTGATATTATATGTGATTTTTCTCCTTCCATTTGTTTATGTGATAAATCACATTGAATGATTTGCAAATATTGTACTAGCCTTGCCTCCCCAGAATAAATCCCACTTGATCATGATGTATGATTTTTTTCATATATTGCTGGATCCGGTTTGCTAATATTTCATTGAGAATTTTAGCAACTAAGTTCATTAGGGATATTGGCCTATAATTTTCTTTCCTTGTAGTGTCTTTGCCTAGTTTTAGAATGGGGATTATGCTCGCCCCTTAAAGGAGTTTGGTAGTCTCCCTTCCTCTTGAATTTTTTGAAATTGCTTCAGGAAAATAAGAGTTATTCTTTAAATATTTGGTAGAATTCGCCTATGAAGCCATATGGCCCAGGACTTTTGTTTGTTGGGAGTTTTATGATAACTTTCAATCTCATTTGTTGTAATTGGTCTGTTTATGTTTTCTGATTCTTCAGATTAACTTTTGAAAGATTATATGTTTCAAGAAATTTGTCCATTTCATCTAGGTGATCTAATTTTTAGCAGACAGTTCTTAATAGTATTTTTTTTTACAATCCTTTATATTTCTGCTGTGTCAGTTTTTACTTCTCCATTCTCATTTCTAAGTTTATTTATTTGAGTCCTCTTCCTTTTTTTCTTGGTGAGTCTGGTTAAAGGTTCATCAATCTTGCTTACCTTTTCAAAGAACCAACCCTTGGTTTCATTGATCTTTTGTATTTTTTTTTTTAGCCTCTATGTCATTTACTTCCACTCTGATCTTTATGATTTCCTTCTTTCTACATCCTCCGGGCTTTACTTGCTGTTCTTTTTCTAAGTCTTTTAGATTCAGGGTTAAGTTATTTATTTGAGCTTTTTCTTCCTTCTTAAGGTATGCCTGTAATGTTATGAACTTCCTTCTCAGGACTGCTTTTGCTGTGTCTCATAAATTTTGGGGTGTTGTATGTTCATTTTCATTTGTTTAAAATAATTTTTTTATTTTTTCCTTGATCTCATAGTTAACGCAATTGTTATTTAATAAGATACTATTTAGCCTCCAAGTGTTTGAATGTTTTTCAGTTTTTAGTTTTTCTGTTGTAGTTGAATTCTAGTTTCCTGCCATTGTGGTCAGAGAAGATGCTTGATATGATTTCAATCTTCTTAAATTTATTGAGACTCATTTTTTTTGTTCTAACATGTGGTCTATCCTTGAGAATGTACCATGAGGACTCAGAAAGAATGTATATTCTGCTGCTTTAGGGTGAAAGGTTCTGAAGATATCTATTAAATCCAGTTGATCTAGTGTGTCCTTTAAGATTGCTGTTTCTTTGTTAATTTTCTTTCTTGAGGATCTATCCAGTGATGTTTGTGGGGTATTGAATTACCCTACTATTATAGTATTGTTGTTGATCTCACCCTTTATGTCCATCAAAATCTGCTTTATATATTTAGGTGCTCCTATATTAGGAGAAAATATATTTATAATGGTTATATCTTCCTGTTGAATTGCTCCCTTTATCATTAGGTAGTGACCTTCTTTATCCCTTACTATAGCCTTTGTATGTTTTTTTTTGTTTGTTTTTTTTGTGTGTTTTTTTGTTTTTTGTTTTTACAGAGACAGAGAGAGGGATAGACAGGGACAGACAGCCAGGAATGGAGAGATGAGAAGAGTCAATCATTAGTATTTCGTTGCACATTGCCACACCTTAGTTGTTCATTGATTGCTTTCTCACATGTGCCTTGACTGTGGGCCTTCAGCAGACTGAGTAACTCCTTGATCGAGCCAGCAAACTTGGGTCCAAGCTAGTGAGCTTTTTGCTCAAACCAGATGAGCTCACGCTCAAGCTGGCGACCTCGGGGTCTCGAACCTGGGTCCTCGGCATCACAGTCTGACGCTCTATCCACTGAGCCACTGCCTGGTCAGGCTATAGCTTTTGTTTTAAAGTCTATTTTGTCAGATATAAGTATTACTTCTCCAGCTTTTTTTTTTCATTTTTATTTGCAAGAAATATTTTTCTCCATTCCTTTACTTTCAGTCTGTGTATATCTTTTGTTTTGAGGTGGGTCACTTTTTAGACAGCATATGTAAGGGTCCTGTTTCCTTATCCATGCTGCTACCCTATGTCTTTTCATTGGAGCATTTCATCCATTTACATTTAAGGTTATTATTGATATGTAGTTGTTTATTGCCATTTTGCTCTTTTAATCTACATTCCTCTTTATCTAGATTTTTCTTTTTTTTTCTTTTGTTCTATTTACAACAGGCTCCTTAACTTTTTTTTGCAGCATTGGTTTTGTGGTAATGAATTCCTTGTATTTATTTATTTATTTACTTATTTTGGTAAGCTTTTTATTTCTCCTTCAATGATAGCCTTGCTGGATAAAGAAGTCTTGGTTGTAGGCTCTTGTTTTGCATTACATTGAATATTTCTTACCATTCCCTTCTGGCTGCAAGTGTTTCTGTTTAAAACTTGAATATCATCCTAATGTGGGATCCTTTGTAGGTGATTGACTGCTTTTCTCTTGCAGCTTTTAGTATTCTTTCTTTATCTCTTAACTTTGGTATTTTAATTATGATGTGTCTTTGTGTAAGTCTCTTTGGGTTCCCCTTAATGGGATTCTCTGTGCTTCTTGAACTTGTTTGACTTTTTACTTCATTAATTGTTCTTTCTGTTCTCCCTCAGGAATGCCTATGATGTGGATGTTATTTCTCTTCATGTTGTCATAGAGCTCTTATAGTTTCCTCAGACTTTTTAATCCTCTTTTCTTTTTGCTGCTCTGTTTTCATTTATTTTGCCCTCTAATAAGTCGATGATTCAATCCTCTGCTTCATCCAGCCTGCTGTTGATTCCTTCTAGTATAGTCTTCATTTCTGATATTGTAATTGTCATTTCTGATTGATTCCTTTTTATGATTTTAATGTCCTTTTTGATGCTTGCTATTTCTTTATTTTGGTACTCACTATGTCCATCTATTGTAGCTCTAAGACTCTTAAGCATTCTAACCATCATTATTTTAAACTCTGCATCTGGTAATTTTGTTACTTTTATCTCATTCAGACCTTTTGTTAATTCATTTGGATTGCATTGCTCTGTATTCCCACTTTTTCTGTGTGCCAGTTGCAAGGTTGCTAGTTTAGGGCAGATTTGGTTGGTACAGGGAATGCCATCCCTCCTCCAGGGCTTAATCCCTCAGCATCTGCTGGTTGCTTGGATTTTAATTCTCCCTAAAAATGTGAGCCACATAAAAGTCTTAATTTCCCTGCTGTTTCCTTTTTTTGTTGTTGTTTGTTTGTTTTTGCTGAGCCCAGCAGGGAACTTCTGTGATTAGGACAGTTGTTGTGGCCATATCTTGCCCTTTGGCCCCAGTTGAAACTCTAACCAAGCCTTTTTTTCCCTGTATGGTAAGTCTACAGGAATGCAGTTGTTGTGATTTCTGAGAACCAGAAGGTGTGATCTTCCCAGCTACTCTCTGAGGGCAGGGCATGTTCTCCATATCAGAAGGGGGAGGTATAGTTCAGGTCTCCGAAGAAACCTGAGTCACTGCTCCTCCCCTTTACTTCCTCCTTTCCCAAAAGCCTTTCATGCTGATTGGAGCTGGAGAGTTTTCTGGTGGTAGGTCAATTGGCTTTACACTAAGCTGGTGTTGGACAGAGGGAGTGCCTCTCTCCCTGCATATAAAATGCTCAGTATTGGAGAATGACTCAGCACAGGGATATTTCTCCCCATCGTTTGTATCCCTGAGCCTAGATCTACCCACTCTCCTCATGCAAGGCCTCTCAGCCCTCCTCGCCCCCAGAACCCCAGGCAAGTGGCCATGAGCTAGATTCTCTGAGCTAACCCTTTAAGTCTGCATCCACTTCTATGCAAGCTGTTTCTTAGCAGACAGAAATCCTGCTCTTCTCCCCACTCAATGCTGTCAGGCTGTCTTCTCCAGTCTCTGGGTCTCTAGGCTAGGACCCCCACCTCCCAGGGTCTCTCTCCCCACAGCAAAAGTTCCTCTGGACCCTCAGCCACCCCTCACTCCTGGGAGCAGAGGAGCCCTCACTGCATCTCCACACTTCCTACAAGTCTCGGTGTGGTTTCCTCTCTGCTCCTTTGTTTTGAGTCCTCTTCTTTTAGTCCCAAGTTGATTTTTCATGATGATTTTTTTTAAATTAACTTGTAATCCAGTTTGGACCAAGGAGGGGGCAGTTTGTATGTCTGCCTACTCCGCTGCCATCTTGGAATCCTATGTTCTTCTATGTTTATTGCAGTATTATTTACAATAGCCAAGATTTGCAAGCTGCCAAGTGTCTATCAGTATATGAGTGGAAAAAACAACAATTGCAGTACACTTACACAATAGACTGCTACTTGGCTGTAAAATAGAAGGAAATCTTAACCTTTCCAACAGCATTGATGGATCTGGAGAGCATTATGCTTGAAATATGTTAGTGAAAGGAAGACAAGTACCATATGACTTCACTCCTATGTAGAATCTAATGAAATAACAAGAAAAACAGAGATAAATACATTGATAGAGAGCAGGTTGTCATCTCTGGGTGGGGGCTATGTGTGACGTGGAGAGTGGAGATATTGAGCAAAAAAGAAAAATACAACTCATGGACTATTTGACATCTTCATGGACAAGGACAACAGGTTAAACTGCTGAGGAGGGAAGGGTTGTGGGAGGTGGGGAATGGTATGGGGGAATAAATAGTGACGGATGAAAACTTGACTTAGAGCACTGAACACAAAACACAGTGTACAGATGATGTGTTGTAGATTTTTGCAACTAAATCCTATATAATTTTATTTACCAATGTCACCCCAATAAATTCAATAAAAAGAAAAAAAATGAGCTTTAGATTATCCATGAAAAAAATAGTGCATACTATTTAGGAATTAAAAGAAATTAACTGCTGATACACACCACTTGATTAATCTCCAAAATATGTTGAGCACAAAAATCCAAGGACAAAGGAGCATAAAATGTATGATTATATTTATATAAAATTTGAAGGCAAAAAACCCTTAACTTATGGTAGAAAAATATCAGAACAAAGGTTGCCCATGGGTGGGTTTAATTTTAAAAGGATACAAAGGAACTTTCAAGGTGATGGAAGTATTCCTTATCTTGTTTTGGCTGACATGAATTAATATTACCAAAACTCAATGAACAGTATAATTAGGATCTATGCATTTTAATGTATCAAACATAAACCATACTATAAAAATAATAAGAAAAATGTTGTTTAAAAATAATTGTAATAACAAAATGCTTTTTATTTTTAAATTTGGTAAAAAAAAGCAAGACACTAAATTTTACAGATTATGTTTGCAAATATGTTAGACATATGTAAAGAAAATATACAGGCCTGGCCAGTTGTTTCAGTGGTAGAGCATCGGCCTGGCATGTGGATGTTCTGGGTTAGATTCCCAGTCTGTGCACACAGAAGTGGCCATTTGCTTCTCCACCCCTATCTTTCTCCTTCTCTTCTCTCATTCTCTCTTTCTTTCTGTGAATTCAAATTACTTTTGATGAGTATATATTACTATAAACATAAAAATATATTTTTAAAAATTTAAAGACTTTATTCATTTAAGAGAGAGAGAGAGAGAGAGAAAGAGAGAAAGAGAAAAGGGGGGAGGATCAGGAAGCATCATCTCCCATATGTGCTTTGGCCAGCCAAGCCCAGGGTTTCGAACACCTCAGTGTTTCAGGTCAACACTTTATCCACTATGACACCACAGGCAGGCTAAAGTGTATTTTATAAAAAGATTCAAAAAAAAAACAAACAAACAAACAAAAAAACAAAACTGTGGAACATTTACACAATGGAATACTACTCAGACAAAAAAAAGAAGAAAATCTTACCTTTTGTGACAGCTTGGGTAGAGATTATTTTTTACGTCAAATAAACTAGTCAGTGAAAGACAAATACCATATAATTCATTCATATGTGGAATCCAATGAACAAAATAAACTAAAAAAACAAAATAGTAATAGTTTGATGGATATAAAGAATAGATTGACAGCTGTCAGAGAGGATAGGGGTTCATTGGCTGGGTGAAAAAGTTGAAGGGATTAAGCAAAGGGAAAAAAACTCATAGACACAGACAATATATGAGGATTACAGGAGGAAAGGGGGTGGAGGGAAGTGGACAAGGGTAGGAGTTTAGATGGTGATGGAGAGACTTAACTTGGCATGGTGAACACAATACAATATACAGATGTAGAATTGTGTGCTTGATACCTCTAATAATTTCGTTATTATTATAATTGGTTATAATAATAACCAATGTCACCTTAATAAATTCAATAAAAATTAAAAAAGAAAAGTACAGAAATTTAAATTGGTTTTGGTGTCAGAGTTTCATAAAACTTATTTATAAATCAAAAAGCAAACACCCAAGAAATAATCTAACAACTATTTGTCAGATTACCTATTCTGATTTTTTTTCTTAACTGGTTTACTGAATGCCCAGAACTCAACCAATACGTTGTAAAAATATACCAACATTATTATTGTGCCTTTATTAGCCTTTAAAACCTGCTCTGAGATTATTTTTTTTTCCACTACGGGCTGGAAACTCTCAAATGTCCCAGAGTTCTGTTGTTGTTCTTTTTAGATTATAAGCAAATGTTCAATTTGCTTTAATACTAAGGTTCTAATCCAATACAATAGTCATATTATTTTTCAGTCCAGTGTAACACTTAAGTTCCAATTAAATTTAGTATTTCTCTCTTCTCCCCGGTGAGGCCTGAACTAAACAAGAAGTCTGGAATGCTCATACTAGACCATTTATCTATTTTCTAATTCACCTTTTCTTTGTTCACTATCCAAGATTTCTGTTCCTTACAAATTTTTAATGAGGAAGAAACATAAGGTACAGAAAAATGATAAACTAGCATGTCAGCCTTGTGAATATGGAGAATGTAATATTGGTTGTTTCATTTGTGGAGCTCTTTTTGGAAGTTCCATACTAGGAACCTCCTAATGTTGATATTTTAATTAGAAAATGCCTCTTCTTTAACTGACTTAATTTTTTAAAAATTTATTTAGAAAATTAATAGCATTTGAACAGTTGATTATGTTGTATATACATCACCCAAAGTCAAATCATTTTTTGTCACTGTATATTTGTTCCTCTTTATTCCCTTACCCACACCCCCTTTTCCCAGGTAATCACTTCACTTTTCTCTATGTCCATCTTAACTGACTTCTTAAAATCTTCCTTTCTCTATTTGATGAGCAATATTGGAGTCAGATTATTTCAAAATGGTTCTTTTTTAGACGCATCAGGTTGGTTTTCTTTAAAGAGATACACTTTTGCTTTTTAAGATCATGCACTTTGCCTCACTTTCAGGAAAAGTTCAGCCTACTGTCTAGAGAGCACTCTTTTTGTTTTACTGCCTTAGGCCAATTGTACAAGCTAGTCTCTCACCTTTAGACTTCTCAGGCATGTCAGATTTTTTTTTGTTTAATTGATTTTAATTTATTGTGTTCACATAGATTCAAGTGTCCCACCAAATACATTCCCCCACCCGTGTTCCTCTCAACATCCCCCTTGCCCACCTCCTCCCAAAACCCTCCACATCTCCCTCCAGGATTTGCTTTCCTGCTCTCTTATGTATATATAATTTAATTAATTTCTTTCCCATCTCGGATCCCATCCTCTCATCCCTTTCCCTCTGTCCACTTTACCGCTGGTCCATTTAATCTCTCCTCTGCCTCTTGTGTTTCACAAATTACATGAACAATTTTTCAAACTTTTCCAGGGGTACCCTTGAAGCCACTCTCCAACTTGTTTATGATAAGATTTAAGATAAACAAAAGTCCTCCTCAGTTCCATTCCATGGTAGATCATGCATAAGACAAGGTAATTCTCTCTAAAGATAGATTAACTTACTTATCAATTTTCATATCAAGTCTTCAATACTTTCCAAGTAATGAATGCATAATGTTAACAGAAAAAAGTTTAATAATCCCATAACATGTGCTTAACAGGATATCTGGTTCCAGAGCCACCATATCCAGTCAAATAAGTTGTTATACACATAAGATACCTAGCAGACGGGGTTTTTGGCTTACCAAGCCTGTGTTAAACTCCCACATTGGTTTAATGCCCCTCCCTCTATGTTCACCGAAAACATTATGTATCCTTTTATCATGACAATAACAGTACCATTTTTAGTTTTACTTAATTCTCTTCCTCACTAGATAGTGAACCACTTAATGATAGTCTGTCTTTTTCCTCTGTGTTCATATAGCCTGTCAATGCTTTATACTTCATTAGACAATCAATAAGTGTTTGCTAAACAAATGAATAAACCTATCTTGCCTTATAATCTAATGATAAAATAGATTCTATACCTTGTTCCAATTTTTCATCTGTTTGGGGGTTACTGCTTTATTATTTGTTTTCATTTGTGAATTGAAAACAGAGTAAGGACTTTCATCATGGGAAACTAAAATATAGCCTAAGAGGAGAAGGCATAGAAATTAACTGAGATCATTTTTTTTTACAAATTAGAATAAATATAAATAATTTCAGCATAGTCACAATCATTATATTAAGGATCCTTTAAAATGATGTCCAAAGAATTAATTAAAAATACAAAAACCTCTCTTGTTATCTAGGTTTTTAATTGGATTATATACTGTTTTTTTAGTGAGAAACCTCAGGAAAGACTAGCAGCTAAGTACTGAATAAATTATCATATATTAACGAAAAATGTGTAAATGTTCTGAAGTGAGCAATCTGAAGGTAAATACAGTTGAAAAGGAACATGGACTATGTAATGAAAAATTTTAAGAAGAGCTCAGAGAACCTTTCTAGTTTTTATGATTTGCTGAGCACAGATGGCTGCATAAAAGGCTTCTCACTAACAAAAAATTGATTATTTCCTTCTCAATATGTAAGTTTCACATAATTAAAATTTAACAGATTTGTAGTGAAACATGATGAGATTAAAAAGATAGCCTTGTATATAATTTTTATATTTTAATGGTTCTATAAAAGAGCATAAAATAAACATAATGCTTAAAATATTATTATCTTCCACCTGGAAATGACAGATAGTATAAATAGTACTTCAAAAAATTTTCATTTTGGTAAGTACTTACCAATAAGAGTTTAGTGAAATTTGAGTAGCTTTAATAATTTTTCTTGAACAGAAGACAGTACAATATTCATGCATCACCACATCACCATAGCAAAATAATTTTATATATAATTTTAACAAAAACAAAACATTTCAATATATATCCTTAGGCACACTACTGTCTTTGTAAATATTAGCAACAAAGAGTAGTCAAAGGATTTCTGAGTTTTCAAAGGAAAAGTAAGTTACTAAAATATGATTCTGTATATTATCATCAGAAAATCATAAAGATAAACAAGAGTAACAAACTAAGTTCTCTATTTTTCATGTCTACAACTTAACAAAGATATAGTGACTAGCACAAAGTTTAAAGTATTTGTAAGTGAAATAATCATGCCAACATCAACCATGTCCAAGAACCAAGCCACAATACAATATCAGACAGACAATGGAGAACAAGAAAGACAGGAAATAAAAGATGAAGATCCAGAAAAATATCCCTTCTGGACAAAGAAGGGTCCTCTCTGAGAGAGGAAATACTTAGAAAAGTCTGAAAACTAATCATCAGATACCTAGATAGTGGTGAATTTCAAGAAATGGTCATGGAAGTGTGCAGAGCCAGAAGTGGCAGTCTTGGGAAGACATGAGTTTTATAAGAAAAAGAGGCAACAAGGAAAAGAGTTGCATTCTTTGGATGATTAGTAGATAGAGGAGAAAATGAAAGAGGAAGGAGGAGTGGAAAAAATAAATAAAGGAGTGGAATTTAAGAATCTTAGAGAAACAAAAGTGAATCACAAAATTAAACTCTTCCACCACACAAATTAAACTGTTTCCCTTGCATAAAAGTGTGCAATTAATTTAAAATTTTATTTAATATTGGAAATCTACTACATAACCCAAATGCCTTAAACTTATTAAATATTGCTGGCCCCAAAGAAGATAGACATTTAAAATAGAAAACACATTATAAAATAAATTACATTATTTTTAAATACACAGTTGTTTATAATCATGTATTGACTGCTGACCACTTTAAAAAAGAAGAAAATGAGAATTAAATTATTTCAGCTAATAAAATTTTTCTAGAAACAAAAATAAAACAGAACATAAAGCACTGAAAAACCATAAGTATTCTAAGGTATATTTAATATTCAGAAAACTAATTTTCAGATATGAAAACCTTTAATAAATAATTGAAGGCCTTGGCCATTTGACTCAGTGGTAGAATTTTGGCCCCACGTGTGAATGTTCCAGGTTTGATTCCCAGTCAGAGCACACAGAAGAAATGACCAACTGCTCCTCCACCCCTCCCCTTTTCCTTTCTCTCTCTCTAGCTCTCTCTTCTCCTCCCACAGCCATGGCTCCTTTGGAGCAAGTTGGCCCTGAGTGCTGAAGATGGCTCTGTGGCCTTGCCTCAGGCACTAAAATAGGACAGTTATGAGCAATGAAGTAATGGCCCTTGATGGGCAGAGCATCGCTCCATAGGGTACTTGCTGGGTACATCCTAGTTGGGGCATATGCAGAAATCTGTCTCTCTGCCTTCTTGCTTCTAACTTAAGGAAAAAAAATGAAAATTTTTAACTAAAAAAATAAGATGTGATTTAACTCAGGAATAAAATTCAAGAAAAAAGACTAAGAATTGCCCAAGAAATAATTGAATCTAATAAATATCTAATAAGAAAAATAAGGAAATAAAAATGACCAAGTGCATGATAATTATTAAGTAAAAACTCCTCCCATTGGTGAACAATTATAAACTTTGGACATAAATTAAAGTCACAGAGGAATGAACAAAATCAGAAAGAGTTTTAGAGGGTACATAAACTGAGGTACATAGATGTACATGTGGGATCCCTGTTCTCACTATTTTTAGCATAAGAGTTTGCACAGTTTGTGCTTTCATAGGAAAAAGAAAACACTACAGGCTTTTTGACCTCGGGAATAAGATTTGTTCTGGAGCTACCATGAACATTGGAAAGAGAAAGAAGGGAACCAAGAAAGCAAGAGTCAGAGAGCAGTCTTTAAATTGTATCTCCTGATATTTCTAGATGATGTTATCACCACACATGTGTGGAATATACTCAAAGCAGTCCAGCTAAGAAAAACTGTATGAAATTATATGCTATGTAAGAAAAAGAGTTAACAGTTTTAACCTAACAAACTTAATTTCCTTCCAGAACAAAACAGTCATCAAAGGGGGCAGGGGGAAATACAGAGTTTCCAGAATATAGCATTTATAACACGTTGGATACAATTCAAAATATTATCAGATATGGAGAACTATAAAATATTTTTTCAAGCATAAAATAAGGGTAAAAAATGCAGTGATAAAATCAGTAAACAAAAATTTTGAACCAGCTATTATAATTATCTTCAACAATGTAAAATTTCATACTAATAAATGTTGGACAATAGCAAATCTCAACAGACAAATGGAAATAAAGATAGAAATTCTAGACGTGAAAAACAGTATGAGAGATTTAAAACATATTCACCAATATACATAACAACAGAATGAAAGTAACAAAAGAATCTGTGAACTTATTATTTTTTTTGACAGAGACAGAGGGAGAGTCAGAGAGAGGGACAGACAGGGACAGACAGGAAGGTGGAGAGATGATGAGAAGCATCAATTCTTTGTTGCAGTTCCATAGTAATAGTTATTTATTGATTGCTTTCTCATATGTGCCTTGACCAGGGAGCTACAGCAGAATGAGTGACCCCTTGCTCAAGCCAGTGACCTAGGGCTCAAGCCAACGACCTTGGGCTTCAAGCCAGAGACCGTTGAGCTCTAACCAGAAACCATGGGGTCATGTCTATAGTCCCATGCTCAAGCCAGTGACCTTGGAGTTTCAAACCTGGGTTCTCCATTTCCCAGTCCCATGATCTATCCACTACACCACTGCCTGGTCAGGCAAGAATCTGTGAACTTGAACATAAATCAGTAAATAATCTGATGAATGAGAGTGATTTAAAAAAAAATAACAGAAGGAAATGAGAAGACAACTCACAGACTAGCAGGAAATATAAAACTAAACAATAAAAAAGAAACCTGAGTAAAAAATTGGCCAAAAATTGTAAAAGGACACCCTATCACATAAGGTATACACATGGCAAAAATACAAAATACTGACAATATCAAATGCAGGTAACAATGTGGAGCAACAAACTCTCATTCATTGCTGAAGAAAATGCAAAATGGTACAGCCACGTTGGAAAACTGATAGCAGTTTCGTAAAAACTAAACATTTCATTATATCTTTTTCCAATTTCCCTTAACAATGCTTTGTAGTTTTCATTATATAGATCCTTTACATTCTTTGTTATGTTTATTCCTAGGTATTATTTTTGTTGTTGTTGTTGCAACCATGAAGGGGATTGTTTTTTTGAGCTCATTTTCTGATGTTTCATTGTTGGCATATAGGAAGGCAATGGACTTTTTGTATATTACTTTTGTATTCTGCGACCTTACTGTATTGGTTTATTGTTTCTAGAAGTCTTTTTGTGGAGTCTTTGGGGTTTTCAATGTACAGGATCATATCATCTGCAAAAAGTAAAACATGTACTTCTTCTTTCCCAGTATGAATGCCTTTTATTTCTTTCTCTTGTCTGATTGCTCTGGATAGAACTTCCAGCACTATGTTGAATAAGAGTGAAGAGAGTGGACAACCTTGTCTTGTTCCTGATTTTAGGGGGAAAATCCTCAGTATTATGCCATTTAATATGATGTTAGCTAATGGTTTATCATAGATGGCCTTTATTATGTTGAGATATTTTTCTTCTATACCCATTTTATTAAGTGTTTTAAACATAAAATGATGTATTTTATCAAATGCCTGTTCTGCATGTATTGATAAGATCATATGGTTTTTGTTCTTTGTTTTGTTGATATGGTGTATTACGTTAACCGTTTTACGTATGTTGAACCATCTTTGTGATTCTGGAATGAATCCCACTTGATCATGATGAATTATTTTTTTAATGTGTTGTTGTATTCAATTTGCCAGTATTTTGTTTAGTATTTTAGTGTCTGTATTCATTAGAGATATTGGTCTGTAGTTTTCTTTTTTTGTTGTCCTTGCCAGGTTTTGGTATGAGGGTTATGTTGGCCTCATAAAATGTGTTTGGAAGTATTGCTTCTTCTTCAATTTTTTGGAAGACTTTGAGTAGAATAGAAACCAAGTCTTCTTTGAATGTTTGATAGAATTTACTAGTATAGCCATCTGGCTCTGGACTTTTATTTTGGGGGAAGTTTTTAATAGTTGTTTCTATTTCCTCCCTGCTTCTGAATCTATTTAGGCTCATCCACTGTTGGTGGGAATTGTAAAGTAGTACAACCATTATGGAAGAAAGCATAGTGGTACCTCAAAAAATTAAAAATAGAACTACCTTATGAACCAGCAATCCCTCTACTGGGAATATACTCCCCACACTAAAAAACACTGGTATGTAAAGACACATGCAGCCCCATGTCATTGTAGCATTGTTCACAGTGGCCAAGACATGGAAACAACCAAAAAGCCCTTCAATAGATGATTGGATAAAGAAGATGTGGTACATATATACTATGGAATACTACTCAGCCATAAGAAATGATGACATTGGATCATTTACAACAACATGGATGGACCTTGATAACATTATACTGAGTGAAATAAGTAAATCAGAAAAAACTAAGAACTATATGATTCCATACATAGGTGGGACATAAAAATGAGACTCAGGGACATGGACAAGTGTATAGTGGTTACCAGGGGTGGGGAGGGGAAGGGAGGGGGTAGGGGGAGAGGAAGGGCACAAAGAAAACCAGATAGTAGGTGACAGAAGACTATATGACTTTGGGTGATGGGAATGCAACATAATCAAATGTCAAAATAACCTGGAGATGTTTTCTCTGAACCTGTGTACCCTGATTGATTAATGTCACACCATTAAAATTAATATAAAAACCCCAAACATACCTAACCATGTAGTTTAGCAATTGTACTCCTTGGAATTTACCCAAAGGATTCTAAAACTTACATTCACACAAAAACTTATACATGGATGTTTAAAGCAGCTTTATTCATAATTGTCCAAATTAGGAAGTATCAAAGATGTCTTTCAGTAGATAAATGAATAAATAAACTGTGGTCTATCCACACAATGGAATTTAGTCAGTGCTAAAAAGGAATGAAATACTAAGCCATGAAAAGATATGAAGGAAACTTAACTGCACATTATAAAGTGAACTAAGCTAATCTGAACAGCTCCATACTATATGATTTCGAATCAGGGGTCCTTAGGTTAGGACAGTCTCGACATAAGATGTTTTGAGTTTACGATGCTCACACACATAAAATCTTTAAAAAAAATTGAGATGTGAGTATTTGTTTTATGCTGTTAGTGTCATACAATTTTTTTACAATCATTTTTTCTGTTACTATAGTACAGTGTACAGTCCAGTATATATACGTTCTTTTCCTTTTTCTGTGGCTTAGTTGTACTTCTATGTTCTAGATTATGATTTTACAACTGTGTTAGGATAGGTAAGTGACTTAGGCTAGTGTGTGTTTCAACTAACACCAAAATTCAGGTAACATCACTGTTGTAGGAATGGAACTGTGTCATAACTCAAGGACCACCTGTGTATGACATTTTGGACAAGGTAAAACCAAAGAGAAAATAAAAAGATCAGTAGCTGCTAGGGATTTGGTGGAGGAAGTAAGTAAGTTGCATATGCAAAACACAGGGACTTTTATGTCAATAAAAGTATTGTATATGAGACCTGATCTATGGTGGCATAGTAAATAAATCATCAATCTGGAACGCTAAAGTCACCGGTTCAAAACCCTGGGCTTGCCCCCATCAAGGTACATATAGGAGGCAACTACTATGAATTGATGCTTCTTGCTCATCCCCCATCCCTGCCTCATCTCTTTCTCTCCTCTCCCCAAAATCAATAAATAAAATCTAAAAACCAAAAAAAACCCAAAAAACAATGTATTCTGTTTGATATTGGATTCTTATAATTATACATGTATCCAAACCCACAGAATGTACAACATCAAGAGTGAATCCAGAGGTAACAAATAGACAACAGATTATAATGAATGCATCACTCTGGTTTGGGATATTGGTGTGAGATATATGGTTTATTTTAAAAATTTTCTGTATATAATGATAATTTGAAATCTTAACCTTTTTCCCTGGGGAAAGACACCACTCCCTGGGCTGGGCTGGTCAATTCTTAGAGATAGTAAAAGGCTCAACCAGGAGCATGCCTTTGGAATGCAGACTAACATATCCAGAACCATACCTCTTTTATACAGTTTGTACACTCCAGGAAAAAAATATTGCTCTGACTTAATCATCCCAGGGCTAGGTTTTAGGAAACTAGGAACCATCTCTATGGCTTAGCCTGCCAACATTATTCAAGTTAGCTAACCCTAAACTGTTTACCTTGCCTTGCTTGCCTTCCTTCTGGAAACTCTAATTAAGTCTGTGTTCTAGGCTCTCCCTTCACTTTCACACCTTCTGCCCTCTGACCTATGCTGATATTTTTCCATGTAGTCCTGTGTAGTGTGCCATACTCCCTGTTTCTAGGATCTATGAGCATAAAAAGGTTTATTTTCCCAGGCCTCTCCTCTATCTCCTTTAGTGCCACAGCTGACTGACTTTCACATGGAAAAACAAAGAACATTGATGGAAGCTGTGCATGTGTGAGGGCAGAAGGTATTGTACATAGGAACTCTCTGTATTTTCCCTTTAATTTTGCTATGAACTTAATATGGCTCTACTAAGCTTATCTTTAAAAGAGAAAAGATTCTCATAAATTTGATAGTTAATAACAAGTGGACTAAAGTACCTGTAATTAGAGTTCTAGAGTATAAGAGAGAGATGATGGTTCAGAAAATAAATTTGAACAAGTAGTGGCTATTACATTTCTAAAGTTGATGAAACACAAATTACAGAATCTGGATGCTCAAGGAACTGCAATCAAAGTAAACATTAAGCATTTCCTGACTCGGAAGTTCATAACCAAACAGCTGAAATTTGAAAAAAGAGAATCTTCAAAGTTGTAACAGAAAAATGATATAAAATTTACAGAAAAGCTCATGCAGTTAAAAGTTGCCTGTTATTCAGTTAATAGGATATAAGGTTGTCAGAAGAGAATAAAATATCTTTAAAATGCTGAACAACAACAACAAAACTACCAACCATATTTTCTTTTTCCAATGAAAATATCCTTCATTAATGAAGGCAAAATAAAGACATTTTCAAATAATAAAAGAAAAATAAAGGAATATGTTGCAATCAAGTTTCTATTACAGGAAATAGTAAAGGAAGTTGTTCAAACAGAAGGAAGTTGACATAAATGGAAACTTGGATCCTCAAAATGAAATGAAGAGCAAATAGAAATGGAAAATAGAAAAAGAAAAGTTTCCTTTAAACTCCTTCAAAATGGATAATAAATTTTAAAGTAAACTTTATAACATTATCTTTTAGGGTATATAACCTATGGTGATATATAATATGTATAGTAACTACATAATAAAAGATGGGAAGGGGATAAATTGTTCTTTATGGTTGCAAGGTTTCTACATTTTATTTAATGTTATACAACATTATCTCTTAAGTAGATTGCAAAATGTCAAGAATATATCTAATCTTGTTAGTTTTTTTTTTTTTAAGTCTTGGTCCAGTTTTGTGGCCCTGGTTAAAGATTGGTCAGTTCCTCTTCCTGAGCAGCCAATTAAGCCCACATTCCCAACCTCCTTCCTCCCTTATTGGTCTTTCACACTCCTGATCACAATATACTTACTCTAATTGACTCAAGGCCAGATATAAGAGAATCAGGGACAGCCTCTATGACCCATAGTCTACTGAAATGATTTAGACTAGTCAATCTTAAGCCTACTTATCCTACTTCTCCTTTTTATACCCATGAAAGCCACAATAAAGTTGTTTGTCTAGAGTTTCCCTCTCTCTCTTTCCTTTTAGTTTTTCCCTTGAATCATTCTTGATAGTGTGCTGTGTTCTTCCCAGGGAACTGTAAGTAAAATAAATTGTAAAAATCTTTCTGCTTCATTTTTCTTGATCTGCATCTCACCATACCTCATCCAAAGTAATATAGTTAATACAGTTCTCTAGATACTTCACAGGAAAAAAAGGAAGCAAAGAATTACAGCAATGTGCCAATAACTTTTTAAAAAATGAAATACTAAACTTTAGTCAAATAATATTTAAAAAATGCAGGAAAAAATAAACAGAGGGATAAAAGACAGAAAGGATAAATTGAACACAAATATTTCAGAGACAAAAAAATTATAAATTAACTACAAAAATAAGGCAGATATTATTAGAGTGCACTAAAGAAAGACTAAAGTACATTCTGTGTACAAAAGTCACATCTCATAAAAACAAAGGTAGGATTAAAGTAAATAGATTTTAAATGTATACTGTGAAAGCAGTAGGCATAAAAAGACTTAAGCAACTACTTAATATAAATAGACTTAAGACAATGAGTTTTATCAAAAATAAAATGGGATATTTTATAATGATCTAGAGGATAAATGATTACTAGGAGTTAACTAGTATAAATATGCATGTGC
This sequence comes from Saccopteryx leptura, assembly GCF_036850995.1. Lineage (NCBI taxonomy): Eukaryota > Metazoa > Chordata > Mammalia > Chiroptera > Emballonuridae > Saccopteryx > Saccopteryx leptura. The sequence continues at coordinate 104,541,688 of NC_089516.1, read as the reverse complement.
CTAATAACAGAACTATGAAGTACATAAAGTAAAAATTGATAGAAGTAAGAGAAATAGGTAATTTCACATTTGTAGCAATATATATCAAGAGTAGGAAGATTCAACTACTTATCTCAAATGAGGTTTTCTACCATATAGAAGACTTCAGAGATCATAATTCCAGTACCCAATAGTAGGAGCTCACAGACCTCAGTTCAGTGAATCTTCTGCAGTTTCAGATTCTCCAAGGACGAATTAACACGTAAGAAACTGGTTGTAATAACACTTGACTCACAGAAATAAGAGTCACACCAAAATTAGTGGCTAAAGTGTATGCTAGTCTCCCATGGCAAGCTGGTCTTTCCCAATACCCTACTAGGAGATAAACTGTACATAACTCTCTCATATTGCAGGAAAGACCCAATCTCCTTCCAATGAGAGTGGGGCTGGTCAAGTAGCAAATGACATACATGCGAAAGCAATGTAAAAAAGTTCTTTGCATACCCAAGACAGAGGACAGGTTTTTCTAATAAGAAAAAAAAGATCTGGGACCAAGCAACAATTTGTCAACCATTTTCCATATAGGGATATGTTTCTGACTCAGGGTATTGATTGGGTGATTGGGTGGCCCAGGGCATTGATTGGGTGATTGGGAAACCCCAGAGAAGAGTGGTATATCATGCAGTGGTTGCTTCCTCAACACAAAGTATCTATTCCAATGAGAACAAAGAGGTGTCCTTTCTGAGGGAAGCAGTCCACTGTAATCAACCAGGAAGCTGTCTTATCACCCCCCAAAATGGTGTAATACTTGGAGATTCTATGTTGTTCTCTACTGCTGACAGATAGGGCATTCCTGTGGCCATAACCACTGCAGGTCACAGAATGGCTGCTTCCCCAACAGATGCTAACCCTACTCTCTCAGCAACTCATAGAACAACTGGATAAAATAAGCAATATGAAGAAAATGTGGAAAACACTTTCAGCTAATAATAGCCAACAACTACAGGATATACATTTCTTTTTGTGTATGTACAATATAATTATCAATCTAAATGAATGCAAGGGCACAAAACTGTGGGTGAAGCGCAGAGCACATCCCTAGCAGCTGTGGCTGATGCAATGCTGTGAGAATACTCCAGCTCCCAGAAGCCTCCTGTGCATACCCAGGAAGGGAGCTCACCTGCAATAAGGAAGTGACTCAGCGATAACCATGCAACTCCCTGATCTTTTCAGCCATTGGCTTTGAGGAACATACTGTAGCACCCTATAGGCTGAACCTGTGTATATAAGCTAGTTTACTTCCTGAATAAAGTGGATCTGTGTCACTGAACCTGGTCCCCGGAGTTTGGTCTGTGCGTCTCTGTCATCCTCACCCCAGCAGGACTTGTCCACAACTGGTGCCCAATATCAGGCAGGGACCTAACCAGCATCCAAGGGATGGATGAGTGACCCTCTGCAGTGGGAAACCTTCTCCCCCACTCTCGAGCCCCACAGGCTCGAGCCCTGCACACCCTATTGCAGAGTAGGTGAGTTAAATAAAGTTAGTGAAAAGGATCTTTGTACCTACTGGGAAATCCTCTCAGGTTTCAGCCCTTGGCTCCAGGACGCGCTTTTCTGGGACCTGGATACTTGGGCCAGAGCCTACCGGCATGTCTGTTCGGCTGAAGTACATAGGGGACAAACCTTTCCTCTCAACCTCATTCCTGCCCTGCTAGCAATACATGCCTGCCTGACCAGTACTCCTGCTAGGGACCCTCTGCCGGTGCCAAAAATATTGAAGACTGCCTCTCTCTCTGAGGAGCCCCTACCTTTGTATTTGCCTCCCTCCAATGAGGAGGAAAGTAGTTTAGCTTCCAAGTTTGACAAAATCGTGGCTGAGTGTGCAGAAACAAAACCAACTGAATTGCTAACTGTGCCATCAGCTCTGCTGCTGGAAAAAGCAGAAGTCGTTACTTCCGCATTCCCTGCCGTGGCTCAATGCCCCACCCCAGCCTCTCAGATGCCATTTTCTACCCCAGATTTAACTCCAACACGTGTTCCTGCTGCAGACCCATGGGCCAGCCTATACACCCCCATGAGGCTTTTTTCTTTCTGTCTGTCTTATCTACTTTTCTGTATCTCTCACTCTCTCTCTCCCCCGCCACTCTTTCTGAAATGACACTGAGGGACCCAGCCATGGCACAGTGGCAGGGACCACACCCTCTTCATATGCAAGGGAGAGGTTATTCTTGTGTTTTTCAGCCAATTTGGATCCCAAGAACCCTGCAACCTGCTTGACAGGGTTTCTTGGGCATCCACTAAATGGTCAGTCTTCACTCATCCAAAAACACAGCCCTGGTCTTCTCCACACTGACTACACCTGAGGGGAAGAGGTCCTCAGTGCTCCAGAAGAAGACCTCATGGCCGGCGTGCATGCCCCATTACATGGGGGGATATAGAGGCTTTGGTGGGGCGGGCCCAGAAAATTGCCCCTGGTGCTCTGTTCTTGCCTATGTGTGCTATAGTAACAGCTGACCCCTAGATGCAGGTGGCACCAGCCCGAGGCTCAAGCCCGGCAGCGCGAACTGGTGTTTTCAGTTCATCTTTGAAGAATGAGGAGAATTGGGCCAGAGTTGCGATTCACAGACTCCAGAAGGTAAATGGTGGCAGCTGTCGTTGGGAGGATGAACGGAAGCCAGGCTTGCATCACTGAGTGGCCGCTGGAATGGCAGGGAGTGCCTGCTAAGGTGCTGGTGGGTTTACTGACATTTTGGGACATAGGGGTGCATGCCATCATGCTCTCCAGAGCAGAGATGGAAATGCTGACTGCCATTGCTATATGTTCCTCTTTGGGAGTGTAAGACCTTCCAGGATGGCAGGGATGAGGGGGGTGGCTGAGGCCTCATGTGCATGGACTGATTTCCTGGACTATGACCCAAGTAAGCACTGGCTCCTTTGTTGGATGGACTTATGGATTTTGGACAATGTGATATACCCAGATGGGGGTGGGGGGTGGCTTTGCTGGAGGCCCTTCCCCTGCCCTGGGAAGATTTGTCCATGGCTAGAAAGAACTCTGAGGACATTTTCTGCTTTTGGCAAAGTGCTCAGAGACTGGTGAAATATACCTTTGTAATTGTATGATTTTTCATGTTGTAATTTGTATAATGTGCCTTGCAACTATATGCAGTACACAGCCCTCCCTTCTGTGTTTGGATGCTGGGACTTTTGTGGGAAGGAGGCGTACATGGACCTACATCCATTTTTTACAATCAAAATGGAACTGTGTTTAACGGCACCTAGAAGGTATCTGTAACACAATGGGAGGGAAATGACATCCCAAACCCTAGGAGGAATCCCCTATTTAAGACCCCATTCTATTTCCTAACTAGTCAAACATTACAGAAGCTTGCCTCATTTTTTAATCCAGCTATTCCTTTACCATATAGTATAATAGGTATTATAGTTGTTTTAGTTCTATTAGGGTTCCGTTGCATAATGCATAGCATTCGGAAGCTACAACATCAGCAAACTGTCATTCATCAAGTCCAATTGGCCTTAATTAAAAGAGAAGGGGGAGATGTGGGTGGAGCGCAAAGCACAGTCCTAACAGCTGTGGCTGATGCAATGCTGTGAGAATACTCCAGCTCCCAGAACCCTCCTGGGCATACCCAGAAAGGGAGCTTGCCCACAATAAGGAACTGACTCAGCGCTAACCATGCAACTCCCTGATCTTTTCAGCCATTGGCTTTGAGGAACATGCTATAACACCCTATAGGCTGAACCAGTGTATATAAGCTAGCTTACTTCCTGAATAAAGTGGATCTGCGTCACTGAACCTGGTCCCCAGAGTTGGGTCTTTGCGTCTCCATCGTCCTCACCCCCAGCAGGAATTGTCCACATAAAACTAATATCAACAAATTAAAAATGACTGACATAGTACAGAGTATGCTTTCTGACCAGAGTAAAGTTAAATTAGAAAATAATATAGGCCCTGGCAGGTTGGCTCAGTGGTAGAGCATCGGCCTGGCGTGCAGGAGTCCTGGGTTCGATTCCCGGCCAGGCCAGGACACACAGGAGAAGCACCCATCTGCTTCTCCACACCTCCCCCTCTCCTTCCTCTCTGTCACTCTCTTCCCCTACTGCAGCCGAGGCTCCATTGGAGCAAAGATGGCCCGGGCATTGGGGATGGCTCTGTGACCTCTGCCTCAGGTGCTAGAATGGCTCTGGATGCAACAGAGCAATGCCCCAGAGGGGCAGAACATCGCCCCCTGGTGGGCATGCGGGGTAGATCCCAGTTGGGCGCATGCGGGAGTCTGTCTGGCTGCCTCCCCATTTCCAGCTTCGGGAAAAAAAAAATGAAGAAAAAAAAAGAAAATAATATAAATAGCATCATTATCTATCATCTATCTATCTATCTATCTATCTATCTATCTATCATCATCATCACCTGCTTATCATCTATCTATCTGAAAACTTCAAATTTTTAGAAATTAATAAAAAGTTCTAAACACTGTCAAAGGAGAAATAAAAACAATTAGAAAACATTTTAAGCTGAATGTAATAAAAATATGGCATATAGAAAACTATGAGATGTATTTAAATAAGTCCTTAGTGGAAAACTTACTGTTTTAAATGCATATAGTAGAAGTAAAAGAGATTGACAACCAATAATATAAGGATGTATCTAAAGACTCTAGGCAAAGAAGAAAAAAATTAAACCAAAATAGATAGAAGAAATAATAATATTGATCAGGGCAAATATTAACCAAACAGAAAAATAAATAAAAATTAGAGAAAATTAATGAAACCAAAAGCTGGTGTTCAGAAAAAAATAAAACTTAGTCAAGACAAAAAGAGAAAATACACTATGTACTAGTATCAGAAGGAAAAGAAGGGAAATAATTAAGGTACTACAGACTTTGAAAGAATAAAAAGGGATGTTACAAAAATTTTGGCAAGAAATTCAACAGTTTACGTATATTACTAATTCTTTGAAAAACACGAATTACCAAAACTGACACTTACAAAAAATAATGCATCTCAATATGCAAATTAAATAAATTAATTCATAATTAAAGCTTTACTTGGAAGAAACTTCAGACCAAGGTGGCTGCATTAGTATATGTCACCAAACATTTAAATAAAGCTAACAATACTACACAAACATGTTCAGAATATAAAAATAAACAACTCACTTATACAGTTGTGCATATCATTAATTAATTACTACTAAAATCACATGCAGTTACCATAAAATCAACAAAAAATTACAAATCAGTTTTTCAATAAATACAGACACAAAAAAATTCAGAAAATATTATGAAACAAAACCCTGCAAATCCAAATTGGTTTTACCCTAAGAATTCAAACTTGACTTTTCTTCCCCTCCAAAAATCAGTCATGCAAATCACCATATTAAAAAACAATAAAAGATAAGACAACATATAATTAATTTAGTAGATGCATGTAAAGCATTATATAAAATCCAACAGTCATTAATAGTAAAATCTCTTAGGAAAATAGAAATAAAAATTTTCTCAAATTGATAAAGGTTAAATAAAAGTGACTTATAGATATCATACTCAGTGATGAAAAACTGACTGCTCTTACATTAACACAGGGAACAAGGCAGAGATGTTTGCTCTCAAGCACTGCTATTTAGTATCACCTTAAGGGTCCCAGTAACTAAAATAGAGAAAGAGAAATAAAAGACACGGTCAAGGAGAAATAAAATTATTTCTGTTCATAAAAGACATGATTGTTTACAGAGAAATCCCTGAGGTATATTCAAGAAAAGGTCATGTGAACTAAAAATCTTTAGGAAATTACAATAGAGCTACTAAAAGTAATAATTTATTATAGCAAAGTCATAGGATATAAGGCCAATATACCTTTTATTGAAATTAAATATTTTGTTCCTTGAAAGACACAATGAAGAAAATGAAAAGGCAAGCCACATGATGAAAAAAATATATTTGCAAGCATATGTTTGAAAAAGGCTTTTAAATAGAAAATATAAAGAAAATATTAAGAAGAAAAACAAACCAAGTAAAATGGCATGATATTTTAAGAGACACTTCATCTAAGAAGACATGTTAATGACTAAGGAGCATAGATGCCAACACTAGGCATCATGGAAATAGAAACCAACAGCATATGGCTAAAATATTACCCACCTACTGAAAAGGTTGAAATGTAAAAGATTGATAAAATCTAGTGGCCAGTAAAGAGGTAAAGGGACTATTGGTGGGATTGAAAAGTGGTAAAATCTTTTTGGAAAACAATTTGGTACTCCTTTACGAAATTAAATGTGCACTTACTATGTAATTCAGCAATACTATTTCTAGGTATTTACCCAAGAGAAATAAATACAGAAGTCTATAAGACTTGTATGTGAATTAAGACTGTATTATTTGCAGATACATTATGCATAATATTCAATCATTTTAAATAACCCCTATGTTTAATTAATAGATTTTTCAAAAGAGTAAACTTGTGTTGCTGATATCTACTCAATAGTAAAAGAGAAATGAACCATTGATACAATTGATACATAGAACAATATTAAATGAATCAAAACCATTCTAAGAAAAAAAAATTCATTTGCAAAGAATTCTATAGAAGGCATATTAGCTTATTAGTTGGCACTTGAGACTGTGGTTTGGGGAATGAGATTTAATATAAACAGGAATGATGTAATTTTATGGTATGCTGGCAATATTTTATATTTTCATTATGGTCACTGGTCATTCCATGACTGTATACAACTTTATATTTTAAAATAGTGTAATTTATTTTATAATTTGTTTTATGTAAATTATACCTCAATAAAGATGGGTGAAAACATGAGCCAAAAAATTAAAACATACTAATGAAGAGATGGGTGTTTAAAGAAGACAAAAATAATAAAATATAAAGCATATTCAAACTGTAATCAAAGAAATATTTCCATGGATAAAAGAAGATATGAATTAAATACTTAAAAGAATTCTTGTGATACCTGAATTGTCTATACTAAGATATTCTAATAAAACTATTAGACCTTAAATATAAAGACTATATCCTCAAGTCTTCTAGGAATGGGGGAAACTAGTTATTTAGAAAGGAAGAAAGTCAAGTTGGCATCAGCATTCTCAACATCCAGATGCAAAGAAAGTCAATAGTGAATCAATATTTAAAACAACAAAAACTAGAAAAAATATATAACTAGTTTTATAACTAATCAAACTGTAATTCAATTTAAAAGGATATAGAAAAACAGTATCAATCACTGAAGTACTCAGATAATATTCCATTAATGTACCTTTTTAGATGAATCTAGTAAAAGTCTACAAGATTAGCTTTATCTTTTCATAATATGATTGAGGATACTTGGATAAAAAGGACTAATGGTGAATATTTTCAACTATAAAACTAATATTAATAAGGAGAAATAAACATGGAAGATAAGCACATAAATGTGTGTTCTGACAAAGAAGAAATAACAACTAAAAATGGGAAGAAATGGGAGAAATAAATGAAAATAGATAAATCTCATTCAGTGTTATAATGAAAATAAGCAGGAGTCAAAGAATCTTATTCAAAGACGACTTAAAAATGGCAGAAGCTAAATTTAAAAAAGGTGAAGTGGGCCTGACCAAGCGATGGTTCAGTGGATAGAGCATTGGACTGGGACACGGAGGACCCAGGTTTGAAACCCCGAGGTCGCCAGCTTGAGCATGGGCTCCTCTGGTTTGAGCAAGGCTCACCAGCTTGAGCCCAAGATCGCTGGCTGGAGCAAGGGGTCACTCACTCTGCTGTAGCCCCCCAGTCAAGGCACATATGAGAAAGCAATCAATGAACAACTAAGGAGCCGCAACGAAAAATTGATGCTTCTCATCTCTCTCCCTTCCTATCTGTCTGTCCCTATCTGTCCCTCTCTCTGACTCACTCTTTCTCTGTCTGTAAAAAAAAAAAAAAAAAAAAAGTGAAGTGGTTTTCATTATAGAAGGTAGTAGATTGAAAGTAACCATAAGAATACATATTCCTAAATAGTAAATGTATAGAAGAAGAGCAGGGTAAACAGACCACATAGAGGAGAGATCTAAAATATACAACACATATTAGTACAGCATAAAGAGTATGAAATAACTGAAAAGATAAACATACCCTTTAGACATCTAGAAAATAAAAAATAACACAGTACAACATAACTAGTATGAAATAATTGATACCCAAATAATTCACTTGTATAAGTAAATGGGCTTATTTCCCATATTTAAAGGAGAATTTGAGATGACTCATAAAGCAAAACTTATACTTGGTTTATTAAAAGACATACCTAAGCCTGAGCAGGCGGTGGCGCAATGGATAGAGTGTTGGACTAGGACACGGAGGACCCAGGTTTGAAAACCTGAGGTCGCCAGCTTGAGCGCAGGCTCATCTGGTTTGAGCAAGGCTCACCATCTTGAGCCCAAGGTCACTGGCTTGAGCAAGGAGTCACTTGTTTAGCTGAAGCCCCCCGGTCAAAGGCACATATCAGAAAGAAATCAATGAACAACTAAGGTGACACCATGAAGAATTGATACTTCTCATCTCTCTCCCTTTCTGTCTTTCTGTCCCTGTCTTTCTCTCTCTATCTCTGTCTCTGTCACAAAAATAAAATAAAATAAATAAAATTAAAAAAACCCCAAAAGACATACCTAAATCAAGGTAACTTAGAATAAAAAAATACGAAATAATGAACAAATATATACAAGAGAACCTCAAAGAATAATTAGTTGTTACAATCCTGACATTAGAAAATGTGAATTAATTCTCAAATATATTAAATTAGAAATGGAAATTTTGTAAAGGCCATGATTCACAATGAGAATATAACAAAAATATACATGTTATCAAATGACTATGAAGCACATTCATAAAGCAGAAATTCCTGGAAAGACAAGAACTACATGGTTAAATAGAGTACAGCAGATCCTCAGATAATATTACTTCATTCAACGTTATTTAGATATGTTGATGAGAAAAAAAATTGTTTCCCAGCTGGTGTCACTGGATGTGTTGAGTTTACATGTCCTCCCTATGTTCATGTGAGTTTTCTCTGGGTAATGTGATTTCCTCCCACGTCCCAGATCTGTGCAAGTGAAGTGATTTGTCAGTCTGAGTGAGGGTGGACGTAGGTCAGTGTTCTCTGTTATGGGAGGGTCCCTTACCCAGGGTGAGGCCCCACCATGCACCATGAGCTGCTGGGATAACCTCTGGTCACTTGAATAAGTGGATTGGAAAATAGTAATCTAATTTGTTTTTATTAATCTTTCTTAAGCAAATATATAGTTCACACATTACAATATTTAATATTAGAAGTGTTTTGGGTATTTATTTAGAAGTTTGGTGATGTCTTTGTCACCAGAAATACATAACAGGAACTTAATTCTTATTTATATGCATTATCCTATGGTAAGACTGGTTTTTCTCGTGTCATTTTGCCTAAAGTCACAGTTTCCCAAAACCTATTGATCACATTAGGCGAGGACTTACTGTACTATTAGTAATAGAATTTTTTAACATGTAAGTAACCAAAATAGAAGTCAAGTGTAGACAAATAGCTAAGAATGTAAAAGACTTAAAAACATAATAAATATAAATGCATATTAAAATTTATACACTAATAGTTGAGAGTAAATCTTTTCCTCGTATAGCATAGTACATCTTCAAAACTGGCCATATATCAGGTCACAAAATAAGTCTCAATACAATTCATAAAGAAGAAAAGATAAAATCAATATTCTCTAGTCATAAAAAACAATATGTAAAATCTCTTTACCTTGAACTTTGATTTCCCTCCTTCTTTTGAGACATATTTTTCTGCTTCCTTGTGCCGTATAATTTTCGATGGGATGCCAGACATTATAAATTTTACCTAGTTAGATGATGCATATTTTTTATTCCAGTGAATATTCTTGAACTTTATTCATAGATGCAGTTAAGTTACTTGGGATAATTTTTATCCTTTTGAATCTTGTTTTTAAAGTTTGAAAAGCAGAGGGAGAACAGCAATTAATCTAGGAATAATGTGTCCCACTGTAGAGTGAAATCTGAACTGCAACTAAGCCCTCTACTCAAGACCTTGTGACTCTTGGGAACAGGAACTAATTCCAGCCCTGTGTGATATGCAGAGATTGTTCCTTGTAATGCTTTCTGGTATTGCCTTGACTGCCTCAGGTAGATTTATCATATATCTGTGATTATCAATATTCAACGACAGGAAGACTTGATGCATATCTTTGGAACTCTCTCTTTATATCTCTCTCTTCTCTGGAAATCTGTCCTGGAAATCCAATTCTTTCCTATTCCCTGTATTCTCAGTTCCATCTCATCAATGCAAGGAGACTGCCAGGCTCCACCAGAATTATTCTTCTCCGTGCTGTGGCCTCAAAACATCTCTAGTCACTAAGTTGGAGAAATCATGAGTCTCACTGTGCATATTTCCTGTCTTTCAGTATCATTGTCTTTTATTCCCTAAAGCCCAATGTCTTAAAAGCAATCATTTTAGATATTTTATTAAATTAAAAAAATGATTTCAGTTGGGAGGACAAATTCAATCACTGTTGTTAAATATAATGTTAAAATAATTTTAGTTTATAATCATGTGACTGTTTTATATATGTAAAATTGAAATGAACAGAAAAATTGGAAAGAAAGCCAAGACTAAAATTAAATGCACACAACTATGTAAAATGTATAACCATGGATAAAACAATAAATCTGTTAATTTTTAAAACAGTACTCTAGGTATTCATAGAAGGATATAAAACAAAATAAACTAGAAAGAAATCTTGAATTTTTTGATATTTGATACCTTATTATTAGTAGTGCTATTGGAGATTAAGTGTTTAAATGAGCAATATATTTAAGTTGTTAGGAACCGGGGTTCTCACTGTATGAGAAAGGGATACAAAATTAGAATATGAAACTCTACTTATATAAAACAATAAATATCTATACATTATAAAAGGCATATACTTAAAAGAAAACAGCCATATAAGTCTATAGTACATGCTATTTCACCTTTCTTTAATTTTTGCTTGTATTGACTCTTCATATGTATTGTATCAAAATGTTAGACTTTTAAAATTTCAATGTTTTTTAAGATTACAATTCATAGAATTATTGATAATTTTTACCTTATTTTTTGATACTCAAATGATCAAAGCTAGCCAGTTCAAGAGATTTTAATATGAGTATTTTACCTTTTCTGCACTATCCTAGACACTTAGATCGCTTTTGCTTTCTGAAATAAAAAATATGTGCAGAATCATATTCCTTTTCCATTACTCAAAACATTGAATCAGCAACTTTCTTCATTCCTTATAGTATAAAACTGTATTTGAGAACAAAATTCAGTCAGTTACTTACAAATGAAATAGTTCCAGACATGCACTGGTGGTGGGCACAATGCTGCAGTGGCAAAGATAGAAAATATCTTATTTCTAAAGTTATGAATTTCTATTTAGTTTTCAGTTTAAATCTAATGTTATCCTGTGAATTCAAGTATTCTTCTTATATTAAAAATAAGTTACTTCTTCTATAACTTCCTTATTTAAGTTATAATCATAACCCCTTACTTGTTAAAAGTACTTGCTATATACTCAATGATTGTGTATCCCCCTAAATTCATATGCTGAAATTTAATCTCCAAAATGATGGTGTTTAGAGGTGTTTAGGAATTTATTAGGTCATGAGAGTAGAGCCATCCTGATTGGGATCAGTGCCCTTATAAAAGTGGCTACAGAGAGTTCCCACACTTTTAGTCTTGTGAGGACACAGCAGAAGTCAGCTATTTATGAACTAGTTAAAGGGCTTTCACCAGACTTCAAGATGTCAGTGTCTTGATTTTGGGCTTCCTGGCCTCCAGGACAAATAGAAATAAATTTCTGTTGTTTATAATCCACCCAGCAAGTAGTATTTTGTTATATACGATCAAATGAACTAAGATAGTCCTTTGGCTCATTGATCACACTTTTGTAATTACATTAATGACTCTTATTTCAGGTATGTTATTATATTCTTGAAGTATATTGGATTTCCAATAGATCTCCATTTCTAGCTTATTCTGTACAGGTTTATAACAAAACATTTTGTTAATTGTTTTAGTCAGGGTTCCAACAGAGAAGAAACAAACAGGAAATTAGTATAATTTAACATGGATTATTTACACAGACATGGACAATGTTTAAAGGGAACCAATTAGAAATGATGCAATATTTTGTGAGAGCAAGAGAAGAAAGCTTTTCAATCTCACAGACAGAAAGGAAAAGGGGATAGATAATAGAGCGTGAAAAATCCAGAGAGAGAGATATAGCTTTAGTGAGAGGTCACTGGGGTAGAGGGGAGGAATGTCCTTTAATAAAGGAATAGAGCTAGATCATGACCTTATATGTAGGGACCAGGGAAATAAATACCCAGACATACTCATCCATTGGCCCTCTTAACTCCTGTTGATTCTTTTTATTGTTTAACTCCAAGGGTAAGATGGAGACAAGAAAGTCCAGTGATGCAGTCCATAAAACAGCCTACTGACACAACAGCTGGACAGAGAAGGAATTTGAGGAAAGAGAAAATGAAAAATGTCTACCTCTCCCCCACCAAAAGTTTTCTAAGCTCAAAATAATTTCACAATTCTTAGTTTCACTTATTCTATGGTATTTTAAATCAATTATCTTCAAAACAAATTATTTTCAGAGTTCCATTCAAAACTTGTTTTTCCTTTCCTACTATATAAATGAAGTAATCATTCAGCCATAGGATAAAACTAGAATGTGACTATCATTCCTGACTTCATTGTGCACAATCATCTTTCACACAACATAATCCAGAAAATACACTTTTGAAATATATATATTTTTTATAAAAAAATTTTATTAATGTCAATGGGGTGACATCAATAAATCAGGGTACATATATTCAAAGAAGACATGTCCAGGTTATCTTGTCAATCAATTATATTGTATATCCATCACCCAGAGTCAGATTGTCCTCCATCACCCTCTATCTAGTTTTCTTTGTGTCCCTCCACCTCACCTTCCCCTCTCCCTCTTTCCCTCCCATGCCACCCTCCCCCCCTCCCTGGTAACCACCACACTTTTGTCCATGTCTCTTAGTCTCGTTTTTATGTCCCACCAATGTATGGAATCATGTAGTTCTTGGTTTTTTCTGATTTACTTATTTCACTCCATATAATGTTATCAAGATCCCACCATTTTGCTGTAAATGATCCAATGTCATTATTTCTTATGGCTGAGTAGTATTCCATAGTGTATATGTGCCACATCTTCTTTATCCAGTCTTCTATTGAAGGGCTTTTAGTTTGTTTCCAAATCTTGGCCACTGTGAACAATGCTGCAATGAACATGGGGCTACATGTGTCTTTACATATCAATGTTTCTGAGTTTTGGGGGTATATACCCAATAGAGGGATTGCTGGGTCATAAGGTAGTTCTATTTGAAGTTTTTTGAGGAACCACCATACTTTCTTCCATAATGGGTGTACTACTTTACATTCCCACCAACAGTGAATGAGGGTTCCTTTTTCTCCACAGCCTCTCCTACATTTCCTATTACCTGTCTTGTTGATAATAGCTAATCTAACAGGTGTGAGGTGGTATCTCATTGCAGTTTTGATTTGGATTTCTCTAATAACTAGCGAAGATGAGCATCTTTTCATATATCTGTTGGCCATTTGTATTTCTTCCTGGGAGAAGTGTCTGCTCATGTCCTCTTCCCATTTTTTTATTGGATTGTTTGTTTGTTGTTGAGTTTTATGAGTTCTTTGTATATTTTGGATACTAGGCCCTTATCTGAGCTATTGTTTGAAAATATCATTTCCTATTTAGTTGGCTGTCTGTTTATTTGTTGTCAGTTTCTGTTGCTGAGCAAAAACTTTTTAGTCTGATGTAGTCCCATTCATTTATCTTTGCCTTCACTTCTCTTGCCTTTGGAGTCAAATTCATAAAATGCTCTTTAAAACCCAGGTCCATGAGTTTAGTACCTATGTCTTCTTCTATGTACTTTATTGTTTCAGGTATTATATTTAGGTCTTTGATCCATTTTTAATTAATTATAATTCAAGGAGACCAGCTGTAGTCGAGTTTCATTCTTTTGCATATGGCTTTCCAGTTTTCCCAACACCATTTGTTGAAGAGGCTTTCTTTTCTCCATTGTGTGTTGTTGGCAACTTTATTGAAAATTATTTGACCATATATATGTGGTTTTATTTCTGGACTTTCTGCTCTGTTCCGTTGGTCTGAGTGTCTATATTTCTGCCAATACCATGCTGTTTTGATTGTCATGGCCCTATAATATAGTTTGAAGTCAGGTATTGTAATGTCCGCAGCTTCATTCTTTTTCCTTAGGATTGCTTTGGCTATTCAGGGTTTTTTATACTTTCATATAAATCTAATGATTTTTTGTTCCATTTCTTTAAAAAAGTCATAGGAATTTTTATGGGAATTGCATTAAATTTATAAATTGCTTTGGGTAATATGGCCATATTGATTATATTTATTATTCCTATCCAAGAACAAGGAATATTTTTTCATATCATTGTATGTTTTTCAATTTTCTTTAACAATGCTTTGTAGTTTTCGTTAAATAGATCCTTTACATTCTTTGTTATATTTATTCCTAGGTATTTTATTTTTTTGTTGTTGTAATTGTAAAGGGGATTATTTTTTTGAGTTCGTTTTCTAATATTTTATTGTTGGCATATAGAAAGCCTATGAACTTTTGTATGTTAATTTTGCATCCTGTGATCTTACTGTATTGGTTTATTGTTTCTAGTAATCTTTTTGTGGAGTCTCTGGGGTTTTCAATGTATAGGATCATATCATCTGTAAAAAGTGATACCTTTACTTCTTCTTTTCCAATATGGATGCCTTTTATTTCTTTGTCTTGTCTGATTGCTCTGGCTAGAACCTCTAGCACCACATTAAATAAAGAGTGGAGAGAGAGGACAACCCTGTCTTGTTCCTGATTTAAGGTGGAAAGTCCTCAGTTTGATGCCATTTAATATGATGTTGGCTGATGGTTTATCATATATGGCCTTTATCATGTTGAGATATTTTCCTTCTATACCCATTTTGTTGAGTGTCTTAAACATAAAGTAGTGTTGTATTTTATTGAATGCCTTTTCTGCATCTATAGATAAGATCATTTGGTTTTTGTTCTTTGTTTTGTTGATATGGTGTATTACGTTAACCGTTTTACGTATGTTGAACCATGCTTGAGATTCTGAGATGAATCCCACTTGTTCATGATGTATTATTTTTGTAATATGTTGTTGTATTCGATTTGCTAGTATTTTGTTTAGTATTTTAGCATCTGTATTCATTAGAGATATAGGTCTGTAGTTTTCTTTTTTTCTGCTGTCCTTGCCAGGTTTCGGTATGAGGGTTATGTTGGTCTCATAAAAAGTGTTTGGAAGTATTGCTTCTTCTTCAACTTTTTGGAAGATTTTGAGTAGAATAGGAACCATGTCTTCTTTGAATGTTTGATAGAATTCACTAGTATAACCGTCTGGGCCTGGACTTTTATTTTTGGGGAGATGTTTAATAGTTTTTTTCTATTTCCTCCCTGCTACTTGGTCTATTTAGGCTTTCTGCTTCTTCATGTCTCAGTCTAGGAAGGTTGTATTGTTCTAGAAATTTATCCATTTCTTCTAGATTGTTGAATTTGGTGGCATTTATTTTTTCGTAGTATTCTACAATAATTCTTTGTATATCTATGAAGTCTGTGGTGATTTCTCCCCTTTCATTTTGGATTTTGTTTATATGAGTTCTTTCTCTTTTTTCCTTGGTGAGTCTTGCCAAGGGATTGTCAATTTTGGTGATCTTTTCAAAGAACCAGCTCCTTGTTTTATTGATTTTTTCTATAGTTTTTCTGTTCTCTATTTCATTGATTTCTGCTCTGATTTTTATTATTTCCATTCTTCAGCTGGTTTTCGGTCTTTGTTCTTCTTTTTCTACTTCCCTAATGTGTGAAGTTAAGTGGTTCACTTGGGCTCTCTCTTGTTTGTTCATATAGACCTGAAGTGATATGAACTTTCCTCTTATTACTGCTTTTGCTGCATCTCAGAGATTCTGATATGTCGTATTGCCATTTTCATTTGTCTGTATATATCTTTTGATCTCTGCACTTATTTCTTCTTTGACCCATTCATTCTTTAAAAGTATGTTGTTTAGTTTCCACATTTTTGTGGGGTTTTTTCCTCTTTTTTGCAGCTGAATTCAAGTTTCAAGGTTTTATGATCAGAAAATATGCTTGGTACAATTTAATTTTTTCTGAATTTGCTGATGTTATTTTTGTGGCCCAATATATGGTCAATTCTTGAGAATATTCCATGTACACTATAGAAAAATGTATACTCTGTCACTTTGAGATGAAGTGTCCTGTAGATGTCTATCATATCCAAGTGCTCTAGTGTTTCATTTAAGGCCAATATATTGTTATTGATTTTCTGTTTGAATGAACGATCTAGAGCCATCAGCGGTATATTGAGGTCTCCAAGTATGATGGTATTTTTGTCAGTTTTTGTTTTTAAGTCAATAAGTAGCTGTCATATATTTTGGTGCTCTTTGGTTTGGTGCATATATATTAAGGATTTTATGTCTTCTTGATTTAGTGTCCCCTTAATCATTATGAAATGAACTTATTTGTCTCTGAGTACTTTTTCTGTCTTGTAGTCAGCATTATTAGATATGAGTATTGCTACACCTGCTTTTTTTTTGGGGGGGGATGTTATTTGCTTGGAGTATTGTTTTCACTTTGAATTTATTTTTATCCTTGTTGCTTAAATGTGTTTCTTGTAGGCAGCATACAGTTGGATTTTCTTTTTTAATCCATTCTGCTACTCTGTGCCTTTTTATTGGTGAGTTTAATCCATTTACATTTAATGTAAATATTGACACTTGTGGGTTCCCTATTGACATTTTATAAATTGCTTTCTGTTAGTTTTGTATCTTGTTTGATTCTTCTCTTTGTTTTTTCTATCATTTGTTTTTGTTTATTTGTATTATATACTTCTTTCCTCTCTTACTACCTTTTTTAAGTCATGTGCTTCTGTAGTGGTTTTTTCCAAGAGTGGTTACCATTAAGTAATGAAAAGGGTACCTATCATAGTCATTGTAGTATCCTATCTTATTAGTGTCTCTGCACTTCATCGTCCTTTGCTACTGTTATTCTCCGTCCTCTCCTCTTTTTCTTGCTTTTGTTGTCACATTTTAAATTTGGTCTTATTGTGTTCTTGGTGG
The DNA here is from genome assembly GCF_036850995.1 of Saccopteryx leptura. Classification (NCBI taxonomy): domain Eukaryota; kingdom Metazoa; phylum Chordata; class Mammalia; order Chiroptera; family Emballonuridae; genus Saccopteryx; species Saccopteryx leptura. The sequence continues at coordinate 104,524,442 of NC_089516.1, read as the reverse complement.
AGCTTTTACTTGTGGTTTTGTTTTGTTTTGTTCTTTGAATCTGGTTGGAAAACTCCCTTTAGTATTTCCTGGAGTGGGGGTTTTCTGATGATAAATTCCCTCATCTTTTCTGTATTTATGAATGTTTTTATTTCTCCTTTGTATTTGAAGGATAGTTTGATGGGTCTAATATTCTTGGCTGAAAGTTCCTCTCTTTCAGGGCTTTAAATATTGAGGTCCACTTTCTTCTAGCTTGTAGAATTTCTGCTGAGAAATCTGATGATAATCTAATAGGCTTTCCTTTATATGTTGTATTCTTCATTATCCTGGCTGCCTTGAGACTTTTTTCTTTGTCATTGGTTTGTGCCATTTTCATTATGATGTGCCTTGGAGTAGGTTTGTTGTGGTTAGAAAATTCAGTGTTCTGTTTGCTTCTTGAATTTGAGGCTTTAGTTCTTTCCACAGCCTTGTGAAGTTTTAGTCTATTATTTGTTTCAATATATTCTCCATTCCATTTTGTCTTTCTTCTCTCTGTGATATACCTATTATTCTTATGTTATTCTTTTTGATGGAGTCAGACAATTCCTGCAGGGATTTCTCTTTTCTTTTAATTTTTGAGTCTCTCTCTTCTTTTCTCTGTTGTGCCTGAAGTCTTGTCTTCTATGTCACTGATCCTACCTTCTATCTGGCCTGTTCCATTAGCTGAGCTTGTTATCTTGTTTCTTAGTTCATGAATTGAGATTTTCATCTCTGTTTGATTTGTTTTTATAGTTTCAATTTTTTTGGTAATATATTCTTTGTGTTCGTTATTTTCTGATCTCCCTAAATTGCGTTCTGTGTTTTCTTGTATATCTCTGAGTATTTTAAGAATTTTTATTTTAAATTCTCTGTAATTTAGCTCCAAGATTTCCAGTATATTAAATTTTTTCTCCATAAATTTTTCCCCATCTATCCGTGCTACTTCTCTATCTTTTGTATCCATGACATTCAATTTTCTTTTTCTTAATGGCATCTGAGGGTGGTCTTGTTGATAACACTAATGAGAATTAATAAAGAATAAAAAGTAAAAAAAAAACCAAAAATGGAAAAAATTTTGGAAAAAAAACCCACCAAAAAAACAATAATAATTTATTATTTCCCCCCTCTTTTCTTTCTTCTCTTCCCCTCCTCTCCCTTACTCCTTAGGAAAATATTGTGATAAACTGTGAATTGTATTATGCTAAATGGAACAAAAACTGCCTATAATGGAGGGCGTGAGTTGGGGGGAAGTGTTCAAGGGGCAAAAAAGGAAGTAGGGATCCACAAAATGCAAAAAAGGAAAAAATTTGGGTCAAGTATAAAATGATTTGCTTGTAAGTGATGGTTGACTAAGAGATATAATGAGAGGGATAAGTGGGAAAAAGGAAAAAGAAAAAAATAACTATTGTATTAAGTGGAGCAAAAACTAAATAGAATGTGGATCCTGGGTTGGGAAGAATGCTAATGAGTTAAAAAGCAAAGTATAAGGCACCCAAAATGCCACAAAAAAACCCAACAACTTGAGTCCCAAATTAAGTAATTTGTTTGTGATTGAGGATTGAATTAGAGGAGAAGTAAAAGGAGAAAAGAAGAAACTAATAGAGAGGGAGAAAAAAGAAAAAGGGGAAAAGGAAAAGAAGAAAAAAGAAAAAAAAACAAAAAGAGAGAGAGTTAAGGGTTTTGGAGTGTAAACCTTATGGAGTGTAAGGAAGGAGAAAAGAAATAAAATGTAATACTTTTGGGTAGTGTAGTTCAAGAAGAGGAAAGAGCCTGACCAGGCGATGGCACAGTGGATAGAGCATCAGACTGGGATGCGGAAGACCCAGGTTCAAGACCCCGAGGTTGCCAGCTTGAGCATGGGCTCATCTGGTTTGAGCAAAAATTCACCTGCTTGGACCCAAGGTCGCTGGCTCAAGGAAGGGAGGTTACTGGGTCTGCTGAAGGTCCATGGTCAAGACACATATGAGAAAGCAATCAATGAACAACTAAGGTGTCACAATGCACAACGAAAAACTAATGATTGATGCTTCTCATCTCTCCATTCCTGTCTGTCTGTCCCTGTGTATCCCTCACTCTGACTCTCTCTCTGTTTCTGTAAAAAAATAAAATAAAATAAATAAAAATAATTAAAAAAAAGATTTTAAGAAGAGGAAAGAATAAGATGGGCAGAGAATAAAAGGACCAAGGTGGAGGAAATAGAAATAATAATAATAAAGGCCAGAAGATGAAAGAAACAAAAAAAAATAGTGGAACAAGTTATAAAGTCTGTGGATTTTTCTTGATTTTGAGAGGTTAACTTCTTCTTCCTTTTTCTTTCCTCTCCGACTTCCTGGTCGGTGACTCTGTACCCCAGGCTCTGCCCCTGTGGAATGCTTAGGTAGAAACTTGCAGTTGATGAGACTCTACAGCGATGTCATATATTAGGCTTCAGTCTCGTTAGTAGTCAAGGCTTGTTAGCATTTGCAGGCTCCGACAATGAGAGAGTCTGCTTTTCTGGAGCCTCTTTCCTAGTCTCTCCTTCCTGAATTAGCAGCCTGATGATCCAGCTATGAGGCTGCAGATGCCTATGCCTCTGCCTCTGCCTGGGGAGTAAGAGGCTCAAAGAGCTGGCAAATCCCCACTCTATCCCCACTCAATGCAGGGCTCTGGGAAAGGCTCTGGCAGTCAGAGCCACGAGCATAATCAGGCGAGGCTGGGAGCCAATTGCTCTCAAGGTGACTTTCTATGAGTCTCCAGGCCTGTTCAGCATACCTAGAACTCTGTGGGACCATTTTCCCCAGGCATTCCGCATTTTGTAACCTGTTTTGGCTGGGACGAAAATGCCCTAGTCACTGCCTGCAGTACAGGAGGTCTTAACATCTGCCAAGTCTCTCTTTTTACCATATATCCCTGAGTATGAAAGCTCTGCCAATCAGAAGTTGCTGTAACCCCTTTAGCAAGAGCACTAAAAAATGTCATGCCTCTTCTCTTAGATCACTGGACTGAGAGAGATCTTGTCAATTAGAGCTGTGTAGGTCAGTTGTAAGGTGAGCAGACTGTGGGTTAAGCTAATTTCAGTGACTGGATCTGCTGATCTGCTCCAGAAAGGACTGCAAGCTGCCTGCGTACCCCTCCCCCAATGCTTGATTGTTAGCTTGAATGGCTGGGTGAGGCACCCCACTGCCTAGAGAAATTCAGACATAGGGAAGTTCGCTTTGGCGCACTCCCTGCATGCCGCTGGCAGCTGCTGCTCGTGGCACAGGCGTCTGCTCGTGTGGGCTGATTCACCACAGGCACACTCTTTCTTCAACTTGAACAAATGTCCGTGTTGCAGCCTACCTTCCTCCACACCCTTAGCCCCCCCCCCGACTCTCAGTTTCAAGTGAAAGCAGCATTTGCTCAAGTTAGTGAAGAAGGCAGAGTGTTCCTTTGTCTGACTTATTTCCTTTAGGGCTGATTATATATTTAGTTAATTTTTCTTCCAATCCTACCTTCGCCTTCAGTGTGTGGAACTCCCGGACGCTCCAAGGATAGATTTTTCTGTCTCTGGTTGATCAACTTGTTGAAATTTTGGGAAGATTTGTCGGTCACGCTCCTCACGGCACCATTTCTCTGACGTCCTAAAACATTTTTAATCAATCTCTTCTTTTAGCCCTGACTGTCATAATTCAGGCACTTAGCTTCTTTGACATAGACTATTATAAGAAACTCCTAACTGGTTTTATTTACAATAGTTTTGTCTCCATCCATTTTGTCCTCCACATTTCTGCTCTCAGATTCTCCTCTTCATCAAACCATATTTTTTCTTCCTTGAATGACTTCGAGAGCCTACTTACGTCTTTTCAGTTCCTTTATTGATCTGCTCACACCAGCCAACATTATATTATGACCTGATCATGTCTTTCATCTGATCATTATATAAAGGTCAAACTCCTTAGCTTGGTATTAATACTCTTTTCTGATCTGTCCCCAACCTACCTTTCTAGCTGCATTCTTACCACTCCTTCACATTAATCTTAAGCTCTGCTCAAATCAAGGTTATTTATAGCTCTACATAAACAATATTTTTACAACAAGCTTTCATTGATTGCCTATAATATGTCAGACACTGAGATAAGTACCATGTATAAAAAGATAAATGAAACTAAGTCCATGACTTCAATAACTTCCATTAATTGTAATATTTCTGCTACCTGCAATACGTTTCTTGTTATGTCAGTCTGGAAAACTATTTATCCATCTAGATCCAGTTTAAAAATGCTTCTTCTGAGAATCCTTTCTTGATTATACCAGTTAGAGTTAACTACTTCTTCTTTAGTGTCCACTGATACCATTATGTACATTTATATTTTAGCATTTAAAGTCCTACTGCTTTTAGTTATTTATGTCTTTCTCTATGACTATCCTGAGTTATAGTAACATATGTTGCAAACCTTTGTATCTCTAGTGCCCAGCAGCATTCTTAATAAATACCTGTAAACTAAAGAATTAATAAATGGATCATAAAGTTTGTGAATTAGAATAAGAGAGCTAAAGTGAGAGAAGAGGAAAGCAAGAAAGAGAGGAGAGGAGGGGAAAAACAACAAAAAGTTCTCCACAGCACACAATTTGAATCTTTTGTATGAGGTCGTAAGAATTTTGAGGTTGAGACAAAAGGGAGGAAAATAAGGTATGCTTTGTCATATCCAAATATTTTACGCTGGGCAATTATCTTTATAGAAGGCCTCATTTCATAGCTCATTTTTGTGGCTACATTTTAATTATCTGAAAGTAATTTCATATGTCAAGAATTGACCTCATTACAGTCAGCAAGAAAGGTCATGTACAGCAATATTCACATGTGCAACCTTACTTAGAAGCAGTCCAAGCTTTAAATCATATGTACCAACACTGAATCGTTGTAAATATTTCAGTCAGGGCTATTTTATACAGTGCCTATTCATGTAAATGCAATGTTGAGAAAAAAAAATTGACTTCTGATATTAACTGTTAGGTGCTTGACTTCAAGAGGAATTATTTAGAGTGTTTTTTTTCCATTATATAAATTATTTGGGGATTTCAGTTCTGTTTGGCTAATTTTCTCAATGTTGTATGCTTTTCTTTCCTATTTCTATGATTCTTCCATAATTTTAAAGAATGTAAATACAACTATAAATATATTTTCATGTAATCAGAGGTTGCAAGTGTTTTCAATATAATTTTATTTATATGTAGGAAATTACTATTTTTCAAAATAATAACAAAGAAAGGGAACTCTTTTGGAGTAGTGAAAAATGCTGTGATGGAGCTTTTCATGACCTAGGCTTTAACATTTACTTTGTTAGCTAATTAAACAGGTTGGTCTTAGGCTAAGTCACTTTCCCTCAGGATTCATCCTCTCTTCTGGGAAAATCTGTGCCCAACTGACCACAGATGACAAAGTAATACATCGCAGTTTGATTTCTATGTCACATTGGTTTTACAAAAAGAGATTTGTTCAGCATTGCATTAAAAAATGAAATAGAAAGATTTAGGTAGGCTTTCAGTTTCAGGTTTTCCAAAGCCCCTACCCCCTCATTCCTAAACTGCTCGTACACAGAGCAGACCCAAAGGAGAATAACAAAACTTTGAGCACTGAACTGTAATATAAAAAAGAGTCTAAGACTCTGCTCTGGTAACCACCCCCAATCTTTCTATTGTCTTATACCAGTACCATATTATAGCTGTCATATACTTGCAGACATGTGAGAAATACATTTACAGACTTTAGGATGAGTGATCAATAAGCTTTCCTTCACATTAAAATGTAAAATTTTCAGAAAAAATTAAATGTTTGGAGTAAGAAGAAGATTTATGCTCTCTCTGGGAAAGTCCCTCACTATTGTGTATTGTTTAAAGAGGCCTTCTGAAATATTAGTTGTTGTTTTGTTGGGGTTTTTTTGCTGTTTCCCAAAAATATTTAATTTTGATAATAACTTCACATGACACAGAGTCAATAATATTTTGAATGAATAGATCTGCAAAAAGATTCAAGGTATACCCAAGGTTGCCAATAAGCAGAACTTATTCACAAGCCTAATTTTGAAGCACCTAAATGAACAAAATAATATTTGTTTAACTTCTTCAATTTAGAGATGCAGCATATTTAAAAAAAATTAAACATTGGAAGGTCTCAGTCTAATTGGAAGCCAAAGGGGAGGAGGACTTCTCTGTTAAATCAATTTAAATTATTGTACAATTATGTATTTCTAAATTCCTGAAGACACCACTTTTATAAATTTTAACAATGTTATGCATTTTCTTTTATATTTGGAGTGGAGGTAAATTGAATAAATTCTTAGGGAAACTTTAGTATTTTCTATAGAGATTGAAGGATGCTTTTGACTTTGTAAGACATCTCAAATATATTGGCCAATCAAGTAGAATTTAGTTTAAAGGGTTTGTGTTTTTAATCTGTGACTATTATACTTTCTTTTTAAATAAAATTTAAAATTAATAACTTTGCTGGAGTTTGGAGTTGAATTTAAAACCAAATGTAACAGGATTATTTATATTTTTAATTCTTAATATAAAGTACAATTTTCGGCCCTGGCCGGTTGGCTCAGTGGTAGAGTGTTGGCTTGGCGTGCAGGAGTCCTGGGTTCAATTCCCTGCCAGGGCACACAGGAGAAGCACTCATTTGCTTCTCCACCCCTCCCCCTCTCCTTCCTTTCTGTCTCTCTCTTCCCCTCCCACAGCCAAGGCTCCATTGGAACAAAGTTGGCCTGGGCCCTGAGGATGGCTCCATGGCCTCTGCCTCAGGCACTAGAATGGCTCTGGTCGCAGCAGAGCGACGCCCCACATGGACAGAGGATCGCGCCCTGGTGGGTGTTCCGGGTGGCACCCGGTCGGGTGCATGCGGGAGTCTGTCTGACTGCCTCCCGTTTCCAACTTCAGAAAATACAAAGGAAAAAACAAACAAACAAAAATAAAGTACAATTTTCTTTAAAATGTTTTGAACATTATTTTTTTAATTTTTTTATTGATAAGAGAGAAAAAGGGAAAGAACATCACTCTCTTGTTCTACCCATTCATGCATTGATTCTTGTACGTACGCTGACCAGAGATCAAACCCATAATCTTGGCATATGAGGACGATGTTTCAACCAACTGAGCTATCTGGCTAAGGCAAATATATTGTGGACTTTAAAATCTTAAGTGATTATTATTGTAGCTGAGACATATGGTATATAATGTGGGTTTTATCAGAGTACTCACTTGAATAAATATGTCTACTAAAATCAATTTTTTATTAGTTTCTATAAACTGGTATATGATGACAAAAATCCAAGGTTCTTACATACTTTCATGTTATGGATTACTAAAAAAAACTTTTATTACTCTCTGATGATCATAGAAAAGCAGCAAGTACACAGGTTTGATGATGTGGTCATTTGCATAAATTACCATCTAAGAGAAAGGTTTGTAGTTATATTTTGAAAACCAGAATATCTAAACAATTTTACCATGCTTGCTGAGGTGTGCCTTTTATGTCATTAGATCTCCAGCTTAAAACCAATTGCATCATGCTTCTTGGTCCCCTCAGATCATTAAGGATACAATGCATAAAGATTTGTTTATGAAAATATTTTTCATTGTAAAATTGATGATAATCTTACAGCTGAAAAGTCACTGCTAACTTTGTTTGGGAACATACTGTCAGATCTTTCTTCCTGTGTCTACTTTGGTGACTGTGATTTGTTTTAGGATTAAAAAAATAATTCTTATTTTATTTTATATTCAAGTTGAGATGAAGTGAGGTCTGATTTCTCATTCAAAAGGCAAACTACAGAGTTGAATGAGAAGTGGGATTGATGTAAATTTTCCCTCCTTCAACTTTAGGAAATGATGATTTTTACTACTGAATTTCTGATGTTTAGTAAAGATAATTAGATTTTATTTCCAAAACATTAAGTTAGGACAGTGGTTTTAGTGAAAGATTTGACACATAGATCAATGCCACAAAATAAGTCCAGAAATGGACATCTATATACATGGTCTATTGATTTTCTTTTTTGTCAAAGATGCGAAAGCAATTAAAAGAGAAAGAATAGCTTCTTCATTCATATGTAAAAAGAACACACTCTACAAAAATCACTCAAAACAGATCATAAACTGAAAGATAAAAAATAAAATTATAAAGCTTTCAGAAAAAAAAAAAAAGGAGGGAATCTTCATAGTCTTGTAAGAAACATATCTTTTTTGGGGTATATATTGACAGCATCATCCATTTAAAAAATGAAGAAACTGTTCATTAAAATTTAAAATTTTATGTGAAATGCACTATAAAGCTAATATAAATATAACCTATGAACAATAGAAAACATTTTAAATTACACATCAAAAAAAGGCTTTTGTATGACTATATGAGCAACACTCAAAACTTAATTATAAGAAACAACACCACAAGAAATGGAGAAGTGATCTGAACTGACACTTTACAAAAACAAAGTTTAATGGCAAATAAGTACATGAAAAGATATTCATGAGATCATTAGTGATTACTGCAACGAATATTAAACCCACAATGAGACACAATTGCATATTTATTGTATTGACTAAAATCCAAAATTTTAACAATGCCAAGTACTGGTAAGGATGTAGAACAAGTAGAACTCTCATCTTTTGCTGATAAAATTAAAAATAGCATTGCTACTATGAAAAAGGGTTTGGCAGTTTCTCAAAAAGGGAAACACACTATATGAGCCAAAATAGTTCCTGCTCCAAGTATTTAACTGAATGAAATTAAACCTTTGTTTGCTCAAAATCCTGGATGGTAATGTTTCCAGCACCATTACTTATATCAACCAAAATCTTGAAAGAACTCAAGTATCCCTTCAACTGAGGAAGTGATAGACATACTGTGGGCATATCTATACAATTAGGATATTCCTGAGTAATGCAAAGGAGAAAACTATTGATATATATGAAAATAAGGATAAATCACAGGTGTATTACGTTAAGTGAAAGAAGAAAGACTCAAAAAACACATTCGGTTACTATGACATTCTTTTGTAAACATTATTCCTAGCAATTTATACTTTTTATTCTGAATAACCATGCTGATGTGTCAATGAACAAAATTAAACACATGATATTTTCTCATGTGTGTTTCTTTAAATCCCCTAACTCTATGGCATACATCTCTAATATCTGGAGTTTTATTCAGAGATAGTCTGTCTAGATCTCATCTCAGTGCTTCCAAGAATTTGAAAAAAATATAGTAAAATAATATGGGAAGGCAGTTGCTTTTCTCCTCAGAATATGCATTAATAACAAAAACCTGGATATCCCTTTCCTTATTGCTTGAATTCTATTTTCTGATACAAAAAAAAGTTATTGTTACCCATTCTTATATTGTGTTTTCTATGTCCATTTTTCATAATTATCAATTGTTTTTGCACATCAACACAACTAAGAAATATGGTTTTTAAAAGATGTCACTAGCAATTACTCACTAGAACAGTTATTCACACCAAGCTAGGTATGAGACTAAAGGAAAAAAATAGGTATAGTTTATCAGGATATGTATAATTTTATAAACCCTCAAAGGTACTGTAATTTTAATATTTAGAATTCTCATCCTAGTTGAATATCACACATATTTTAAAACTACTATTTACCAGTAAATATGATAAGACTTGAAAGAATGTATGATCTAGCATTGATAAATTATATCATAAATATTTTGACTCAGGATGTAATTAAGGGTGTTTTCTTTTTGTCTGTTTTTTTCCAGCACATTTCAACATTCCCTTCTAGTATCAACTTTTATCACCTTTTTTTTTAAATCACAGCTTTCCCCAATTCCACAGTAGCTGTACCATTTAGGCCACTCATACAACATATTCTCTTGGATTCAATAATTGTTCTGTGGATTAATTCTGGAGAATTATACACAGATGCAGGTGCAAAGTTGTCTTTCACAATTGTGTTTGAAAATCTAGGTGGATGTTAACCTGAATTTATCAATACACAGCAATCCCAGCTACATAAAACAAGCATATATTTTCAGAAAAAGATAATGTGACAAACAAGTAGAAAAAAGAAGAGATCTGGATGTTTAAGGGAAGACAGAAGGGAAACAGCTAATGACATCATTTGAAAGGAATCATTATGATTGATTGGGTCATGTCCTTGAAAATTTAAAGGAAACTGACAACTAAATAGCAGAATTAAAATCAAGATTGCAAAATAGTAAAATTTATGTCCCTCAAAATTTGTCATATTATACAGAAGACAAACATGAGAAATTATCAGAATATAGCAGTTAGAGACAAAGGAAGTAATAAAAAGATAAGTCTGGGAAAGAAAAAAGAGTGAAATAACTGAAGACATATGGGTGTTTCTGAAGATAAACCAAGAATAACTGGAATAGGAAAAAAAATAAATATTAAAAAATTTTAAAGTGAGTTTAACCATATTGTTGTCCATGATTATTTTTTGTCCTTTTTTTGTTCTATCCCTTCATCTCCCTCAGAGATATGTTGTAGAGTTGGACACCTGAAACCTGAATAATTATGTTAACCAGTGTCACCCCAATAAATTCAATAAAGAAAACAGTGAGCTTAACAACAGATAGGTTAGTTTGTTTGAGAAAAGTATGGTGGTTTACTAAAGGGTAAGGGCTGGGGGTGAATTGAGGTAGTAAAGAGGGTCAAATATATGGTAACAAAAGGAGATTTGACCTTGGGTGTTAAATATACATTGCCATATATATATATATATATATATATATATATATATATATATATATTATAGAATTTTACACTGGAAATGTATATAGTTTTATTAACCATTGTCACTTCAATAACTTTAATTTAAAAAATACAGAAAGCACCTGACCAGGCAGTGGTGCAGTGTATAGAGTGTCAGACTGGAACAGAGAGGACTCAGGTTCAAAACCCCAAGGTCACCAGCTTGAGCACAGGCTCATCTGGTTTGAGCAAGGCTCACCAGCTTTAGCCCAAGGTCACTGGCTTGAGCAAGGGGTCACCTGGTCTGTTGTAGTTCCCCGGTCAACACTCATGTAAGAAAGAAATCAATTAACAACTAAGGTGCCACAACAAAGAATTGATACTTTTCATCTCTGTCCCTTTCTGTCTGTCTGTCCCTATCTGACCCTCTTTCTCTGTCCCTGTCACACATACACACAGAAAAATACAGAAAGTAAATCTTCTAGTGTACAAGAGAGGCCAGAAGTGTTGATTAATCCATAGCATCAGCATTCTTAATGATTTTCAGGAATTGGTGAATAAATACCATCTCTGCTTCACCCTTTGGGTGAAATAGTTCTTTTTTCCTCCTTTTCTGAAAGCTTACCTGGGTAAATAAGCTGCTTTACTGAAAACAAAGCAAAACAAACAAATAAAACACTTCTAGTGGGTGCCTTAATGTTCCAGAACCACCCCCCTATTGTCTTCTGTACTTCTGAAATAAACTACTTACACTTATATCCTTATCTGTATTATCAAGGTCTGCTTTAAGAGGAGGTTACAAACTAAGACAGCTAATGCTTTTTGTTTTTTTTTATATCATGAGTGCAAACAGAAAAGAAAAGGTCCTCTGAATAATCCCTCCACCACATTTACTATCCTACCTGCAAAAGGCCTCTACGTGGTTTTCCAGGTGATAAACTGAACAACTAAAAGTGGGGGCCACTCACAGTGCAGTCAGTAATCAATTCTCTGACCTTATTTTGCTTGTCATTTTCAAAGTATTTAATATGTTTGACAACTATCTCCTTTCAAATAATCTTTCTTCATTCAGGTTTCTGGATGACACACTCTGTGTGTATTCTTTCTACCTCACTAGCTGCTACTTCACATTTCTCTTTGCTGGTCTCTCTTTTCATGCTGTAAACATTGGAGTACCCGACAACTAAATTGTTCCTTATATCTTCTCTGTCTACACTCAGTCTCATTAGTCCGTGTCAATCAGATTAATCACTTTAAATTTCATCGAAATGGTATACCATATTTCCACAAGTATAAAATGCACCCTTTTTTGAAAATTTTGGGGTCTAAAAACTGAGTGCATCTTATACAGTGGTTGTAGATGTTTTTACTTGCATTTCCTACTTTTGTGCGCTTGTTGTCCTTGTTCTCATTGTTTCACACTTGTTATCAGTATACTGTATTATGGTAGGTTACATTTTGCCACGTTCTTCCCAGAAATGATTCAGAAAATATTTTTGTGCAGTACTGAATTCAAGTTAAAAGTGATCCAATTTGCAGAAATGAATGGAAATCATACTGCTGAACATAAGGTTGGTCCTCCTCCAACAGAGAAATCAATGTGAGACTGGTTATGGGAAGAAGAAACCCTACTGAAAACACCATGGAAGAAGGCCATGAGAGGCAAGTCAGCAAAATAGCCTGATGTAGAGAGGGAATTGAAGATATGAATTGAAGAGCAAAGGGCATTTGGAATTCCCATGTCCACAAAGATTGTTCAGCATGAGGCAAGCAGAATTGCTGATGAAAAAGAAGTTTCTGATTTCAAAGGAGGACACATTTAGTACTTCAGGTTCATGAAATGGAATGTACCAAGCATGCATACATGCACCAGACTTGCCCAAAAGATGCTTGAAAGCTATGAGCAAAAGGTCCTTGAATTTCATCATTTTGTCATTCAATGTCAGAAGACACACTAGTTTGAGTTGGGACAGAATGAAAATATGCACTAAGTCCACCTTCAATCTAATGTCCCAATTAACAGAACTGTTGATAAGAAGAGGGTGAAAACGGTAACTGTGAAGACAAGTGGACATGAAAAGAGCCATTATACAGTTGTTCTAGCTTGTTGTGCCAATAGAACCAAGCTGCCTCCTATGCTGATTTTCAAATGCAAAACAATGTCAAAAGAAGACATTCCTTATGGATGATATCAGATCATTTACAACAAAATGGATGGATCTTTATAACATTATACGAGTGAAATAAGTAAATCAGAAAAAAACTAAGAACTGCATGATTCCATACATAGGTGAGACATAAAAACGGGACTAAAAGACATGGACAAGAGTGTGGTGGTTATAGGGGAGGGGAGAGCAAAAGAGGGGGGAGGGGCACAAAGAAAACCAGATAGAAGGTGACAGAGCACAATTTGACTTTGGGTGATGGGTATACAACATAATTGAATGACAAGGTAACCTGGAGATGTTTTTTTTTTAACATATGTACCCTGATTTCTTAAAGTCACCCCATTAAAATTAATACAAATTTATATATATATATATATATATATATATATATATATATATATATATATATATATATATATATATATAAAAGTAGAAGACATTCCTTGAGGAGTGATTGTCCATGTTCATGACCAGGGTTAGATGTATCAGGATGGGATGAATATCTGGTTTGAGAAAGTTTGGAGAAGGAGACCAGGTGGGCTCTTACTCAAACCTGCCCTATTGGTGCTTGATCAGTTCAAGGCATGCATAACAAAAAACACAAAGAAGATTGCTGCAGAGAAAAAAACAAAACTTGCTGTCATACCTGGAGGCTTGACATCCCAGCTCCAAACACTTGATGTCAGCATTAACAAACCCTTCAAAGCTACCCTGAGTGACAAATGGAACCAATGGATGATGTCTTCTGGGATAATTTGACACCAGCAGGAAGAGAGAACAAACCAACTATAGGGGAAAAATTTGTACCTGGGTGAAAAGATCCTGGGATAATATCAAGATTGAGATCTTTGTCAAGTCATTTAGGAGATGTAGTATTTCAAATGCCATAGATGGAACTGAGGATGAGGCAATATATTAAAACAGTGATTTGTCATCAGACGCTGATGAGGAAAAGCTCATGGATGGAAGTTTTGACTGTGATGAGGAGTTGTATGAATTTTATAATAAAAAAACTTGAGTTTAATAACTTTATGTAATACTTTTTTTTCACATTTTGGGCCCCAAAATTAAGATGCATCTTATACATGGGGAAATATGGGTATCTTCAGCCCACATCACTAACTATAACTTTAGAAATTTTTATCTAGTTATATTCTGGACATCTGCTCTTCAGCGTTAAATATATTTCAAAAAATGAACACATGCCCTACCTCTCAAAAAAAGAATTCCTTATGCAGTATGCCACATCTTGGAAAATGTTATCCTTATTATCCACTTATTCAGGCCAATCCTGCTGTGGTTCTTGGCTCTCTTTTATTCCCCATACATTGTCTTTTAGCAAATTCTGTCAATTCTGCTTTAAATATCCAAAATAGAGTTGTCTGTAGATGTTTTAGAATTTGGTTAAATTGCTTGCTAGTCTATAAAACCTATGTTGTATTGTGTTCGTTTTTCAGGTATTCTATAAATAGTATTAAGGCTATATTGTTTGTGTCATCAACCTTAAATGAAATTGGTCTATTTTGGATAAAGGTGACTATTAGACTATCAGAAAGGAATATATAATGTAATTTGAAAGCTTCAAAATATCACTCACAATCCTGGGAGGTGACTGTAAATTTAAACTCCAATTTGTCACTATGGACTTTAAACTATTACCTTAGTGGGAATCTGACTTTTGTATAAGTAGAGTGGCAAAATCCAGAGACTGCTACCAATGTTACCTCTGAGTTGGGAGTGGCTGTTAAAAGGGAATCCTTTCTTTTTTAATTAAATTTATTGGGGCAACATTGGTTAATAAAACTACATAGGTTTCAAGTACACATTTCTTTTTCTTTTTTTTTTACAGAGACAGAGAGAGTCAGAGAGAGAGACAGATAGGAACAGACAGACAGGAAGGGAGAGAGATGAGAAGCATCAATTATTTGTTGCATCACCTTAGTTGTTCATTAATTGATTTCTCATATGTGCCTTGACCCAGGGGGCTACAGCAGACTGAGTGGCTCCTTGTTCAAGCCAGCGACCTTGGGCTCAAGCTGGTGAGCTTTGCTCAAACCAAATGTGCCCGCACTCTAGCTGGCAACCTTGGGGATTCAAACCTGGGTCCTCTGCTTCCACTTTGACTTTTTATTCACTGTGCCACCTCCTGGTCAGGCTCAAGTACACATTTGTATGGTACACAATATTTGTTGCATTGTTTACCCACAATCCACATTTAAATAATTTTCTATCACTATATATTCAGCCCCTTTACCATATACTACCCCCTGCATTTGCTGTTTACATTGCTAATTATGTGTTACTTTTTTAACTAAAAAAAGTAATGAATAAAGCTATTCATGTGATCTTTGCAAAAGAGTACTATTTAAAAGACTTGCCCTAAAAGATATAAATAATTATTAAAAAGTCATTTAATTAAATAGCATTGTTCTGTTGGAATCATTGATTGAGAGTTTAATGGAATATTATAGAAATATAAGAAAAATCCTTAGTAATTAAAATAATTTATAATATGAAAAATGTATAGTACAATGATTAACAACAAAGGTTCTAAAGGCATGGTACTTGGGTACAGGTTCTGGATATAATTATTAGTTGTGTGACTAAGGCAAGTTAATAAACCTTCGTGCACCTCAGTTCCTTCATAGGTAAGGTAGGGATGATAATGGGACTTATGTACTGATTTGATTGTGAGGATTAAATTAATTGATATTTATAGGTATAATTATTAGAAAAGTTGATATCAAATAACAAGCACTACATAAAATTTAGCTATGAACAGAAATCAGAAGCATGCTGGCATGTATAGTATTTAAACATATTCACATTAGTTACAAAAATTAAAAGTATCTGCTAGCATTTCTAAAATTAGTTATAATAGGAATAAAAAAATAAATGAATATGATGTCAATAATGAGAGTCATATATCAATGATAATTTCTTGGCTTTATTTACCTAATGGTATTGTAAGGTTTCACATATTTAAGAAGTAAAAGGGTTTAGAAGAACTCTGTATATAGTTTTGCAAGTGAATTTATAAATATAAAATACTTCAAAATAAAACTTTAAAATTATAAAGAAATGGGTAGAAAAAGAATGATATAACAATATATAATACTGAGGCAATGTGTTAATTATGTGAGCATAAAATACTTAGAACCTATCTTTGCAAAATGAAACATATTGTAAATGCATAAAAAATTATGTGTTTTTAAAATGTTGGAAGAACATATAGGAGAATATCTATGCAACCTCTAGACTGGGAAATACTTTATATGCATATGACCAGTACAAGAAGCCAAAATAAAATAAAGATATAATTTTATTAAAATGTTCATATTTAGGCAGAACATAAAGATTTCATACAGAACAACAAAGTTGTTTGCTAGCATTTAATATAAAACAAAGTTGATGTGGGTAAAAAGAGTCTGACAAATATATTTTAAGGTAAATAAATTACTAAAAGTAAATAGGTGATTTCATAACAATACAATTAGATATTATTAAATTCACCAAAAAATACAACAGTACTGCATATGTACACTTTTAATGATAAAACCTCAAAATATGTGATGAAAAAATTGATATTCAGGGAGAAAAAAGAATGCCCCTCAACTATAGTAGTCTTTATAAAGTCCTTCTTAGTAATTAATGAGACAAGGATAAAAACTTTAAAAATAATGTTGAAAATTTGAAAGAAATAAGATTGACTTAATGAACACATATTGAATATTTAGCAAAACTGCATAGAACACATTCCTTCAAATATACACATAACCTTTATTGAAACTGGACATGTACTGTATCATAGAACAAGTCTTAATGAATTTCAAAAAACAAATTAATAGAGTCTATTACAATAAAATAAAAAGCCAGAAATCAATAACAAAATAACTAGAACACATACACATATATATATGTGTTCATAACATATATGTACACATATATATGTTAGACTACCTAAAACATACTATAAATCAAAACTTGGGATATGCAGCTGAAATATTTAATAGAGATAAATGTAAAAGTGAGAGACTGATGTTAATTATCTAAGTATACAACTAAAGAATTTAGAAAAATTAACATAATACATTCAAATTAAGTAAAATTTAAAGAAAGAAATTGAAAAATCTTAGTAAAGAGATCAACAAAGGCAAAATTCTTGAACATTCTAACATTAAGAAACCTCTGGAACATTAATGGAGGTAAAAAGGAGTGAACACAGGCAAACAGACAGAACCACACAGAACTCAGTAATTATAGGGGATTGAAGAAAAGGTATCAAATTCACGATACCTATTAGATTACACACTTTAAGTGAAAAGCAAAACTTTTAAAAAGATCAAATTTATAAAATGTTACGATTATCAGCTTGGGTACCAAAATATTTCTTACAGAAGATACAAAAGTTGAAATTAAAATGAAAAAGATTACAAAATGTTAACTTCATTAAAATTAAGAACAACTGTTTACTAAAGAATATAATAAAGGCAGCAAAAAGTCTACAAATTAGGAGAAGATGGTGCAGTATATGGAATTGAAAAGTATCACTATTTGTGATATATAAAGTATTTCTATAAACTGCTAAGTAAAGAAAAACAACTTAATAGAAAGAAAAGGGCAACCACAGTATACATTCAATATTATTCCACACCAGTTTCATATGTACAGCAGCGTGTCCGGAGAAATCATTCACTCTACAGAGTGGTCCCACTGCTTCCTCAAGCATCCACCTGGCTCCATACCCAGTTATCTCAACATTATTGACTATGTTTTACAAAGCACATCTCTGTGGCTATTGTGCAACTACCAGCTTGTACTGCAGGGGTCCCCAAACTACGGCCCGCGGGCCGCATGCAGCCCCCTGAGGCCATTTATCCGGCCCCTGCCGTACTTCTGGAAGGGGTACCTCTTTCATTGGTGGTGGTCAGTGAGAGGAGCATAGTTCCCATTGAAATACTGGTCAGTTTGTTGATTTAAATTTACTTGTTCTTTATTTAAAATACTGTAATTGTTCCCGTTCTAGGTTTATTTATTTTTTTTTTGTTGTTTTTTTTTTTTTTTTTTACTTTAAAATAAGATATGTGCAGTGTGCATAGGGATTTGTTCATAGTTTTTTTTTTATAGTCCGGCCCTCCAACGGTCTGAGGGACAGGGAACTGGCCCCCTGTGTAAAAAGTTTGGGGACCCCTGTTATACTGCTTAATCCTTTCACCATTTTCACCCAGTCCACCAATCTTTCTACCCTCTGACAGCTGTTAGTCTGTTCTTGGTATCTATGAGTCTTTTTTGGATCCCTTTTAAAATGAAATTTATTGGAATGACACTAGTTAACAACATTATATAGGTTTCAGGTGAACATTTCTCTGATACATGATATGTATATTAAGTTGTGTGCCAACCAACCAAAGTCAAATCATCTTCAGTCACCATATATTTGGTGCTACTTATACTTAGCCTTTATTACCACTTCACACCCTTCCCTCTGGTAACTACCATACTGTGGTCTGTATCTATGAGTTTCAATTTTATACCTGCATATGAATGAAATCATGTGGTTCTTAGCCTTTTCTGTTTGACTTATTTAGCTTAGCATAATATTCTCATGGTCCATCCCTGTTGTCGCAAATGGCAGTGTTTCATCTTTTTACATGGCTGAGTAGTATTCCCTTGTATCTATGTCCACATTTTCATTATCCAATCCTCTATTGATGGACACTTTGGTTGTTTCCATGACTTGGCTACCATAAAGTATGCTGTAATGAACATAGGGTGCATATATCTTGGCAAATAAATGCTTTCAAAGTTTTGGGGTACTCATAAGAGTGGTTCTTGGGTCATATGGAAATCCTATTCTTAATTTTTTTTTTTTTTTTGTGACAGAGACGGAGAAGGAAAGATAGGGACAGACAGGAAAAGAGAGAGATGAGAAGAATCAATTCTTCATTGTGGCATCTTAGTTGTTCGCTGACTGCTTTCTCAAATGTACCCTGACTGGGGGCCTACAGCAGAGTGAGTGACCCCTTGCTCAAGCTAGCGACCTTGGACTCAGGCCAGCAACCTTGGGCTCAAGCCAATGACCACAGGTTCATATCTATGATTCCATGCTCAAGCCAATGAACCTGAGCTCAAGCCAGATGAGCCCATGTTCAAGTTGGCAACTTCGGGGTTTTGAACCTTGGTCCTCTGTGTCCTAGGCCTCTGAGACACAGCTCTATCCACTGTGCCACCACCTGGTCATGCTCTATTTTTAATTTTTTGAAGAACCTTCATACTCTTTTCCATAGTGGCTCTACCAGTGTTCCCTCCCACCAGCAGTGAATGAGGGTTCCTTTTTCTCTGTGACCTCTCTGACACTTGTTAAAATGTACCTTATTGATAATTACCAATCTAACAGGTTTGAGGTTCTAACACATTGTGGTTTAGATTTGCATTTCCCTAACAGCTAGTGAAACTGAACATCTTTTCCTAGATATGCTGACCATTTGTATGTTTTCTTTGGAGAAGTGTTTGTTCAGGTCCTCTCCCACTTTTCAGTTGTTTTTTTTTTGTTTGTTTGTTTGTTTGTTTTTGGTTTTGATTTGTATGAATTCTTTATATATTTGGATATTAACCTTTTGTCGAAGCTGTTGTTTGCAAAATATAATCTCCCACCTGGTTGGTTGCGGGTTTGTTGTTATTGTTGTTTTGTTGGCAGTTTCTTTTGCTGTGCAGAATCCACTTAGTTTGATATAGTTCAATCCACTTATGTTTGCTTTTACTTCCCCTGCCTTTGGGGTCAAATTTATAAAATCTTCTCTAAGATCAAGGTCTTTGAGATTAGTATCTATGTTTTCTTTTATGTAATTTATTGTTTCAGATCTTACATTTAGAATTGACCCATTTTATATTAATTTTTGTGTGGAGGGAAGAACTGTAGTCTAGTTTTATTTTATTGCATGTGGCTTTACAAGTTTCTCAGCACCACTTATCAGGGTTTTTTTTTCTTTCTCTACTGTGGATTTTAGGATTTCTTCTCAAAAATTATTTGACCATATACCTGTGGTTTTATTCCTGGGCTCTCAATTCTGTTCCATTGGTCTATGCGTCTGTTTTTCTGCCAATGCTACAGTGTTTTGATTATCATTGCTCTGTAGTAAAATTTGTAGCCACATAGTGTGATACCTCCATTTTTGTTCTTTTTTCTCAGAATTTCTTTAGCTCTTTGGGGTCTTTGTGTTTACATAAAAAATCAGATGATTTTCTGTTTTGTTTATTTAAAAAATGACATTGGGGTTTTGATGGAGATTGCATTAAATTTGTATATTGTTTTGGGTAATATGGATATTTTAACTATGTTGATTCTTCCAGTGCATGAACACAGAATATCTTTTAATTTCATTGTATCTTTTTCAATCTCTTTTAATAACGCCTTGTAGTTTCTAGTAAGTAGTTACTTCTCATCCTTTGTTAAGTTTATTCCTAGGTATTTTATTCTCTCTCTCTCTCTTTCACAATCACAGAATAAATTATTTTAATTATTGTTTTGAAATGTCATTATTTATATATAGGAATACAGTGAATTTTGAACATTGATTTTGTATCCTACTACTTTACTGTATTTGTTTCTTGTTTCTTATACTTCTTTGTGGTGTATTCTTTAGGGTATTAGTCTGTTTCTATTTTGTTTGTTTGTTTGTTATGTTCATTAGATTCCACATGTTAAGTGAAATTATGTGGTATTTGTGTTTCTCTGACTGGTTAATTTCATTTAGCATTATACTCTCCAGGTTCATCCATGCTGTCACAAAAGATAGGATTTCCTTCCTTTTTTCTTTAGAGCTGAGTAGTGTTCCATAATCTTTATATTAAATTTATTAAGTCTAAGCAGAAAAAGAAAGAAAGATAAAGGCAGAATAGAAAAGAAAGAAAGAGACGAATGACATAAACAGCAATTTCACAGAATAGGAAAAAGTAATAGCCAGTGAAAACCTATGGATAGATGTATATACTTATTAAATAATATTGAAAGTATATATTAAAATCATATTATTTCACAAGCACCAATAAGCAAAGATTAAAAATATGACATTGCTGTTGACTTTTGAGGATGTAGAACTTGAACTTTCATATACTGCTTGTGAGAGTATATATTATTGGAAACCCTTTGGAAAAATAATATATAGCATTATCTAGTAAAATTGAGGATGCACATATCCCTTGATGTAACAATTTCATATGTAAATACAGGTGTTAAAAAATTCTCACATATAAAGGCAATGTCACATGTAGAAGAATGTACATAGCAGTGATGTTGGAAAACAAAATACTATGTATGATCAACTAAATTTACATCAAGAACCGTTATAATAAATAAATGGTAATGTGGTTACCAGAGAGGATGTTTGTCAGAATGGATGGAAAAGGGAAGGGGAATATAATCAATAACATAATAAGTTTGTGGGGTAACAGGAAATTAGTAGATTTAACAAGGTGACTACATTATAAGGCATAAATGTACCAAATCAACATATTGTACACCTGAAACTAATTAACTAAATATTGTATAGCAACTATTAAATTTTAAAAAATAGAAATGTAATGTATTCATGCAATATGTAATGTATTCATGCAATAAAATATAACATAGCAGTAAAATTGATAAGAAACTATAAGTATACAGTAATACCTCGGTTTTTGTTGATAATCTATCCAAAAACAATCGGTGAAATCCAAAACTGATGAAAATCAAGGCAATTATTTCCATATGAATTAATGTAAATCCAATTAATTCAATCTAGATATTCCAAAATACATACTAAAAACACATTTTATAGAGAATAAATGTTGTGTTTAATACTAAAAACAATAATAAATTAATATAAAATGAATATAAAAGACTAATATAAAGAATAAGTGAACATTAAACATGACATTTACCTTTCTGAAGATTCTTCTTGGCATATGGAAGATGATGAGGAGGGGGAGAGAGAGGTGCAGATATTATTGTTTGGAAGGGGAATCCCCCTCCATATGGACCTTAGGTATCAAGGCACTATGTGGTGTCACTTCCCTTCTTGGTCTTTTGACACTGGGACCAGCTTCAGAGTCACTGTACCCATGTCACACAAGAAAGCTGTCCAAAGAGGTCTGTTTCTGCTGCCTCTTTAAGATTTACCTAAAAGACGTTATCATTCAACAAGTTGCAGACATGACCTGTAACAGCTTTGTCTGAATGATTTTTTCCCATAAACCCCTATACCTTACTCCACATGGAGAAGATGTCCTTAATCTTTGAAGAAGGCACATTCTCTCCTGTCTCTTCCTCCTCATCTGAAGCAACTTCTTCATTTACCATCTGCTGCACTTTTAGGTGAAAGTCTTGTAGCTCTTCAGTGGTGAGTTCTTCACTGTGGTCATCCACCAATTCTTCCACATCCTCACCACTCACCTCCAAACCCATGGAATTCCCCAAATCAACAACTGACTACACCACCTGTGTAGGGTCATCGGGGGAAGGCTCAAACCCTTGTAAATTTCTTTCATGCACACATCCTGGCCATAATTTCTTCCAGGCAGAGTTCATCATCCTGAATGTCACTCCCTGCTAAGCCTTATCTATGAGACTAATGCAGTTGAGAATGTTAAAATGTTTTTTTCAGAGCTTTCTTGAGGACAATACTGTATCTGATGACACCTCAAAGCACCTTTGAAACACTGCTTTTGCATAGTTTCTTGAAATTTTAAATGGCATTCTGGTCCATGGGCTGGATTAGTAGAATGGTATGGGAAAATAACTTCACTGTAATAAAACTGATCGCCTCCAACAATGTGTCTTCCAAACCCGGAGGATGTGCAGGAGCATTATTCATTACAAGGAGGCACTTAAGGGGCAACTGATTATCTTGGAGGTATTTTTTCACACTTGGACTAAACAATTCATTCATCTACTCAATGAAAATTGGCCTCATGACCCATGCTTTTTTTTATTTTTTGTATTTTTCTGAAGTTGGAAATGGAGAGGCAGTCAGACAGACTCCCGCATGCGCCTGACTGGGATCTACCCGGCACGCCCACCAAGGGGCGATGCTCTGCCCATCTGGGGCATTGCTCTGTTACAACCAGAGCCATTCTAGCGCCTGAGGCAGAGGCCACAGAGCTATCCTCAGCACCCGGGCCAACTTTGCTCCAATGGAGCCTTGGCTGCAGGAGGGGAAGAGAGAGACAGAGAGGAAGGAGAGGGGGAAAGGTGGAGAAGCAGATGGGTGCTTCTCCTGTGTGCCCTGGCCAGGAATCGAACCCGGGACTCCTGTAATCCAGGCTGATGCTCTACCAATGAGTCAACAGGCCAGGGCAACTCATGCTTTTTATTTGCCCTCCACATCACACACAATTTTTCTGCTAAAAACTATAGGAGTTTCTTAATGGTACACCAGTAAGATCTTCACTTTACAATCACCACTAGAATTACCACACAGCAAAAGAGTTAATCTATCTTTCATAGCCTTATGTCCTGGAAGTGCCTTTCCTCCTGTGTAATGAATGTCCTCTTCGGCATTTTCTTCCAAAAGAGGTCAGCTTTATCACAGTTGAAGCTTTGTTGGGGGATGAATCCTTCAGCCTCTATGCAATCTTTGAATTCGGACATAAATTTTTCAGCCTCAGACTTGTCCAAACTCATACCTTCACTGTGCCTAGTAACATTGTGTATACCAGTGTGCCTCTTGAATTTTTCAAACCAGCCTCTGCTGGCCTTAAAATCAATAAGTATATTAGCACTCATCCCAGGCATTTTCTTAATGAGATTTTTGTACAACAGTCTGGCCTTTTCATATATGATGGCCTCTGAAACAGAATTTTCATCTAACTGTTTTTGATTGATTCTAATTAATAATAACTGTTTGACATCTTCTATTGTTTGTGATTTCTGTTTTGTTAGCACATTCATGCCTTTCACTGTATTAACCTCCTTTATTGCTTCCTTTATTGCCACCATGGAACTTACCGTGAATGTCAACTTCCCGTACATGCAGCTGATTTCAGCAATTTTGAACTGTATTTTTCAGTGATTTTCTTTAACTTGATCGTGTCCCTGGCCTTCTTTTTCAAAGGGATGCTGGCTCTGGAAACTTCCTTTGGTTCCATGATGGAGCTGAAAAGAAAGGGTTTACTTATTAGCAAGGAAAACACTTAACAGGGACATGAGATTAGAGCACATGTGGTTTTATCTTACGTGCATTACATAAATTTTGAAACTGAAAAACGCAAATTGAATAAATTACACCAAATACTGTATATGCAGTAATCATTTACATGTAATTGTAGTGTTAGCACTCAAAATCAACAAAAAAGCACAAAAACACTGCAAAATAATGGAATTCTTAGGCTAGATATGTGGAGTGATGCTCACACAGTGAGAAACATTGACACACTGAGCAGGAGAATGCATGGGTCTCCCTTTGTTTTTGAAAAATTAGCATCGAGGTCACATGGGCATGCTGATGAAATTCAAGGCAACCAATAAAAACTTAGACAAATATTTTTATGGAAAAAATCAATGAGCCCTGGCCGGTTGGCTCAGTGGTAGAGCATCGGCCTGGTGTGCAGAGGTCCCGGGTTCGATTCCCCGCCAGGGCACACAGGAGAAGCGCCCATCTGGTTCTCCACCCCTCCCCCTCTCCTTCCTCTCTGTCTCTCTCTTCCCCTCCAACAGCCAAGGCTCCATTGGAGCAAAGATGGCCCGGGCGTGGGGGATGGCTCCTTGGCCTCTGCCCCAGGTGCTAGAGTGGCTCTGGTCACAACAGAGTGATGCCACGGAGGGGCAGAGCATCGCCCCCTGGTGGACAGAGCATCGCCCCTGGTGGGCGTGCCAGGTGGATCCAGGTCGGGCGCATGTGGGAGTCTGTCTGACTGTCTTTCCCCATTTCCAGCTAAAGAAAAATGCAAAAAAAAAAAAAATCAACAAAAACCAAAACTGACGATAACTGAAGTAAACAAAAACCAAGGTATTACTGTATATCTTAATGTGAATTAATCTCACAAAGTTAAATGATAAAAGTAAGGTGCAGAAGAATACAGAAGATCTGATCCTATGTCTATAATCAATATATATAGAGATATATGTTGATATATATATATATGTATTATATATATAATCAAAGAGTATATTATATGAGGATATATGTATATTCATGTGATAAAATTAAAATAAAAAGCAAAGGAATGATGAACAGTATTTAGGATAATAGTTACCTCTCAGAAGGAGAGAGGGAGGGAAATATGATTAAGGAGGTATACACTAAGAGATTGAAAAGAACTCAAAATTTGGTATTTTGTTTACTGGGTGTTGGATACACAGTGCTCATTTAAAATTTTTCATAAATTATAAGTAATAAAAGGTTTCATATATTTCATTCTGAAATGTAAATAAAACATTATATTATGCAATTAAATTGTCAGAGTTCACTTCAAATATTATAATGTTTGGTGAATACTGTTTATTGGCAATTCCACATTAAAAATGAGTACTAGAAAATTAAGAGATTATTGTATAAATTTATTCTAAAGTGACCTTGATTTACCTTTCTTTAGCTAATATGCTCATCTCTTAGGCCTATTCTATAAGATATACTCACAATTACCATGCATGAAGTGTTAAAGTTGAAAAGGATGATGATCCTGGTTACACTGTGTTCCATACATTAGCTATGTATATGCTTTTTTCCCTTTTCATTTTGACTTAAAAGGAAATGTTATTTGAGATTAACTGTTTATTATTATTATTATTTTGTTATTATTATTATTATTATTATTATTATTATTATTAAGTGAAAGGCGGAAGGCAGAAAGACAGACTCCTGCATGTGCTCCAACCAGGATACATCTAGCAAGCCTTTTTGGAGGCAATGTCCTACCCATCTGGGTATGCTGCTCTGTTAGTTGGCAACTGAGCTATTTTAGCACCTGAGGTGAAGCCATAGAGCAATCCTCAGCATCTGGGGCCAACTTGCTCAAATGAGCCATGGCTGAAGGTGGGAGAGAGATACAGAGACAGAGAAAGGGAGAGAGAGAGAATGGGGAGGGGTGGGGAAGCAGGTGGTCACTTCTCCCGTGTGTCCTGACCAGAAATGAAACCCAGGACTTCTACATACTGGGCTGACATTCCACCACTGAGCCAACTGGCCAGGGTCAAATTAACTCCCTTTTTGATGAAAGATAATATGTTATTATCACAAAGTCCCTGAACCAGAATTGCTAAGGATCCAGCCATAGAGATGTTAAGTAAAATGTGTATTTATTTAATGTGTACATGTATTCTCTGTGTATTTCAAAGCATTTCTAAATAATTATACTAACAATCTCTTCCCAGTTAAGAACCACTTATTCTTTTCCTCCCAGTGAGTTTAAATGAAATTTAAAAGAGATATTATGCATGAAAATATTCCCCAAAATGCCAGTTCTGAAAAATCAACTTTTCTGATTCAGACATTGTGTAAAATACTAAATCAGAACAATAACTTTTAATGGCATGTCTTTAATTCCACTGAATTTTAATAAATTCCACTAATATACCTGAGATTAAATCAAATAAATTATCCTTTCTCAGATATTTGTATCACTTTAGTAAGGTTAACCTTTAGGTAGAAAATAATTAGTGAATATTGTTGCTGCTATTATTTCTGTGGAATAATAACTTTCAAAACCTGAAGATGGGTCTTGCCATTTACAAAACTTTTTCTGATTTAATAAAATGACATATTTCTACTTCTGATATTGATTTTCTGTAGAATAAAATAAAGTATAATTCTTTAGAAAATTCCAATTATCAAAAATAATACATTCAATCTGTTATAAATATGAAACTAATTTACCAGGAAACAAGAAGTCAAACAGTGTTTGAAGGGAAAGAAGTTGTCAATTGAAGCAAATTAGAGAAAGGTGGTGTTCATATTCTTCAAGACTCATCTCATCTCTTAATTAGGTTGTTGAAGAATTTCATATATCTCCTAGGCAATTCTACCCTTTTAATGTTCAAAAGTTTACCTCTCATCCCATCTGCATCTTATCATTCCATTAAGCAAATATAAGGAAACAAATACCATTTGTATCTTAAAACTGTCAATGAATCATTTTGACATTCAAAATGACTCGTTGGTGATAGAAATGAGAATACTGAACAACTGAGGGTCAGAGAAATGGAGCATGAGAGATACTCCCGATCTTTCTCCTTGAAATTTCAACAAATTCTACAACTACACACAGAGAAAAATACAAACAAACAAACAGATGAACCTGAATATAAACACACCAGATAGACAAGGGGATGATTGCACAAGAAGGCAGGGCAAAGATAGAATCTGCTCACAGAAAAAAATAAAGCCAGAGTATTGAGTCTTTCTCTTTCCTTATGGACATGAGGGAGGGAAGCACTCTTTGCACAGTCTTTGTCTCAGAGCCAGGAGAAGAGGAGAATATGGGAGGAAGAAGCTGAGATAGGGGAAATGACCAAAAATGGGGAGCAGGGAGGTTTCCCAGTGTCTGCTGCACCTATGATTGCAGGCGCTCAGTGAACACAAAGCAAGTGGTGCATTCCCAAGAACTGCATGTGAATAGCTTGAAGATATCAGCCCACAGGACACTGGGGTGTGCTTTATCGGCCCACATGACTGGTGGAGTTTAGCCTTGCAGCACTGGACATGCTTGATCTGCAATCTCTTCCACAACTGCTTCTGAAGCTCAGACAACTGCTTGTGGATCATAGTCCCTGCCCTGCCCAGGGCTATGCTTTGAGTGTGTAGAGTGGTATTGGAGGAGGGACTGGACTGTGTCACCCCAGCTTTGCAGTCCCACATTGCTCCCCTTGCTGTGTGAACAGTGGCAGTGTCAGACTCCTCTCAGCTGAGTCTTCAGGCTGCTCTCTCCTGTGAGAGGCAGGGGTGCCCAAGTGCTTGATCCTCTGCTCTGTTGGGTTGTGGGAGGGCCTCTGGAGGACCCCTGATTGGCCATTGATAGAGCCATAAAATTGCAAAGACCTAACAAAAAGCCCCTCCTACCAACACGACAGCCCTGCCTGCATCATTATGACAGTGATGCCTCAGCAGAAATCCACCCAAGAATCTCATAGAGGCAAACCCTGTAGTACAGCAACTCCAGCCAGAAAAAGGAATAATTATCTCTTGTTACAGTTATTAACAATACCACTAGCAAATGCCACCAAGAAAAAAGAAATAAAATATGAATATACAAGACAGAGATATAGCTCATATAGATGATGAAAATTCTCCAGAAAAAAAATCTCAATTACATGGAAACCAAGGAACTTAATGACAGAGAATTCAAAATTGAAGTTCTAAAAATATTCAATAAAATACCAAAAAATACTGATAGGCAGTTTAATGAGCTCAAACATCAACTTAATTAACAAAAAACAGTACTTCACCAAGGAAATTGAAACTATAAAAAAGAATCAGCGATGAAAAACTCAATACATGAACTGAAAAATGAGGTAATAAGCTTAGCTAATAGAACAGTACAGATAAAGGAGAGAATCAGTGACAGTGAAGACAGGCAACTAATGATAGTACAGAGAGAAGAAGAGAGAAACTCACGAATTTAAAAAAAATGAGAAAGCCCTACAAGAATTATTTGACTCCTTCAGAAAGAGCAGTATAAGAATAATGGTTAAATTAGAAGAAGAAGAAGAGAGGGAAAAGGGAATGAAGAACACATTAAAGCAAATAATTCATGAGAACTTCCCAAGCCTGTGGAAAGAATTAGAGCCTTGAATCCAAGAAGCAAAGAGATGCCGAGTTACCTCAACCCAAACAGACCTACTCCAAGGAACATTGTAATGAAATTATCACAAATCAATGACAAAGAAAGAATCCTCAAGGCAGCTAGGGAGAAGAAGGATATAACATAAAGGAAGGCCCATTAGGCTATCATCAGATTTCTCAGCAGAAACTCTACAAGCCAGAAGAGAGTGGACCCCAACATTCAAATTACTGAAAGAGATGAACTACCAGTCAAGAATACTATATCCATCAAAGTTGTCCTTCAAATATGAAGGGAAAATGAAAACATTTAAAGACATACAGAAGCTGAGTAAATTTATCACCAGAAAACCTCAACTACAGGAAATACTAAAGAGGGTTATCTGATCAGAAACAAAGAATAAAACAAAACAAAATTACAAGTAAAACTTTTAACAAAACTAAAATAAAAACAAGAATAATCTGTGACAACAGTAACAGAAAATGGGGGAGAATAAAGATCAGCAGAAGCAAAGGAGGATGGAGTGCAGAAGAACTCATGAAATAATGGACTCTAATAAATATGAAAACATGTTTTTAATAACCTAATGTTAACCACCCCTGAAAATACCACGACTGCAACACATAGCTTAAAAAAGGAAGAAACAGAAGATAGAAGTATTAAATGCCACCAATCAAAAAGAAATGACAGAAAAACAAAAAGGAAGAACCAAATAAGACACAGAGTTATCAGAAAGCAGTATATTAAATGGCAATAGGAAATCCTTAAGTGTCAATAATTAAAGTAAATGTAAATAGATTGAACTCACCAATAAAGAGGCACAGAGTAGCAGATAGAATCAAGAAGCAAAACCTGGCCCTGCTGTTGACTCAGCAGTAGAATGCCATCCCAGTGTGAGGAAGTCTCAGGTACAATTTTCGGTCAGGGCACACAGAATAAGCACCCATCTGCTTCTCCACCCTTCCTCTCTTTCTCTCTCTTCACCTCCCACAGCCAAGGCTCCATTGGAGCAAAATTAGCCCAGTTGCTGAGGATGGCCCATGCCTTCCACCTTATGCACTAGAATGTCTCTGGCCGCAATGCAGCATCGCCCCAGATGGGCCGAGCATTGCCTCCTGGTGAACATGTCGGGTGTATCCTGGTCAGGTACATGAGGGAGTCTGTCTTACGGCCTCCCCACTTCTAACTTCAGAAAAATAAATAAATAAATAAATAAATAAATAAATAAATAAATAAATAAATAAATAATATAAAAGAAACAAACCCCAAAATTATATTGCCTTCAAGATATACATCATGATCAAGTGGGATTCATCCCAGAAACACAGGTATGGTTCAACACACATAAAACGACTAATGTAATACACCATATCAACAAAACAAAGAACAAAAACCATATAATCCTATCAATAATAGATGCAGAAAAGGCATTCAATAAAATACATCATTTTTTGTTTAAAATGTAGAACAAAATGGGTATAGAAGGAAAATACCTCAACATAATAAAGACCATTTATGACAAACTATCAGCTAACATCATACTAAATGGTAGAAAACTGAAAACATTTTCTCTAAAATCAGGAACAAGACAAGACAGGTCACTCTCTCCACTCCTATTCAATATAGTGCTAGAAGTTCTGGCCAGAGCAATCACACAAGAGAAAGAAATAAAAGGCATTCATATTGGGAAAGGAGAAGTAACGGTTTCACTTTTTGCAGATGATATGATCCTGTATATAAAAAACCCCAAAGACCCAACAGAAAAGGTATTACAAATGATAAACCAATACAGTAAGATCACAGGATACAAAAATAATATACAGAAGTCTATTGCTTTTTTATATGTCAACAATGAAACCTCAGAAAAATAACTCAAAAAAATAATCCCTTTTACAGTTACAACAAAAAATAAATAAAATACCTAAGAATAAACCTAACAAAGAATGTAAAGGACCTATATAAGTACTGAAAACTACAAAGCATTATTAAAAGAATTTGAAAAAAAATGGAAAACATATTCCTTGTTTGTGAATAGGAAAAATAAATACAGTGGTACTTTGAGATACAAACAGATCAACATACAAATTATTTAAGATACGAGCTGCAACTTCGTCCATATTTTTGTTCAAAGTCTGAGTGAAATTCCGAGATATGAGTCGTGATTTGGGAAGCTGCCACTAGTTGGTGCATTGGCACATGAGTCCAGTATCAGTAGTTTCATATACTAGATGACTGACTTACGAGCTCAGTTACAGAACAAATTAAATTCATATCTCAAGGTACCAATGTATTGTTGAAATGGCCATATTATCCAAAGCAAGATACAAACTTAATGCCATTCCCATCAAAATTCCAATGTCATTTTTAGAAGAAATGCAACAAAAAATTATCAGGTTTATATGGAACCATAAAAAAATCAGAATAACTAAAGTAATTTTAAGGGAAAAAACAAAGTTGGAGAAATTACAATACATGACTACAAACTATACTACAGAACCACAATAATGAAAACAGCATGATACTGGCAGAAAAATAGACACACAGACCAATGGGACAGAATAGAAAGCCCAGAAATAAAACCACATATATATGGTCAGATCATCTTTGATAAAGGTGCCAAAAACACACAATAGAGAAAAGAAAACCTCTTCATAAGTGGTGCTGGGAAAATTAGAAAGCCACATACAAAAGAATGAAACATGACTACAGTTTGTCTCCTTGCACAAAAAAATAATTCAAAATGGATCAAAGACCTAAATATAAAATCCAAAACAATAAATTACATAGAAGAAAACATAGGTACTAAACTCATGGACCTTGGCTGTAGAGAACATTTTATGAATTTGACCCCAAAGGCAAGGGAAGTAAAGGCAAAAATAAGTGAATGGTACTACATCAAACTAAGAAGCTTTTGCACAGCAAAAGAAACTGACAACAAAACAAGGAGACAGCCAACAAATTGGGAGATGATATTTTCAAACAACAGCTCAGATAAGGGGCTAATATCCAAAATATATAAAGAACTCACAAAACTACTCAGCAACAAACAAGCAAACAATCCAATAAAAAAATGGGAAGAGGACATGAACAGACTCTTCCCATAGAATAAATACAAATGGCCAACAGATATATAAAAAAATGCTCATCTTCACTAGGTATTCGAGAAATGCAAATCAAAACTACAATGAGATACCACCTCACCCCTGTTAGATTAGCTATTATCAACAAGACAGGTAGTAACAAGTACTGGAGAGGGTGTACAGAAAAAGAAACCCTCATTCACTGTTAGTGGGAATGTAAAGTAGTACAACCATTATGGAAGAAAGTATGGTGGTTTCTCAAAACATTAAGAATAGAACCACCATATGACCCAGAAATCCCTCTACTGGTATATACCCACAAAAATTGAAAACAAAGCTACGTAAAGACACATGCAACCCCATGTTCATCACAGCACTGTTCATGGTAGCCAAGACTGGGAAACAGCAGAAATGCTCTTCAACAGAGGATTGGATAAAGAAGAAGTGGTATACACACACACACACACACACACACACACACACACACACACACACACATACACACAATGGAATACTACTCAGCCATAAGAAATAATGACATAGTGCCATTTAGGACAACATTGGTGGACCTTGATAACATTATACTGAATGAAATAAATAAATCAGAAAAAGCTAAGAACTATATGATTTCATACATAGGTGGGACGCAAAATTGAGATTCATGGACATAGATAAGAGTGCAGTGGTTACCAGTGGGAGGAGAAGGGAAGAGAAGAGGGGGATACAGGGAAGGGGAGGGGCTTAAAGAGAAACAAAATATAAGGTGACAGAGGATGGCTTGACTTTGGGTGATGGATATACAGCATAATAGACTGTCCAAATGATGTAGAGATGTTTTCTCTAAATCTATGTACTCTGGTTGACCAATGTCACCCTGTTAAATTTAAATGTCTAAAGAAAAAAAAAAAGAAAAAAAAATGAAAATATTTGTCTGAACAGTGATAGAGGTTAGCAGGGCAAGGGAATTGACTGGAAATTGATTGTGAAGAAATTATCTGGGGTATTGGAAATTTTATATTTGAACTCAGTGATTGTAATTTATATATATTATATTTTATATTATATATTATATACTATTATATATTTATTATATGCTATATACTATATATAATATATATAATTTCATTTTTGTGTACACTGAATATTGGTGTATTTTGCTCTATGTAAATTTTACCTCAGTAAAGTATTAGTAAAAATATATAAGAGAATGCAAATTAGGGAACATCTTGATTTTCACTTTGTTACCATATTGAAAAAAAACACAAATATCTTACAATGATTTGTAAAATTCCACGTAATTTTATTCTTGTGTGTTTCCTCATTTCCTTTCCAGACACTCTTCCCTTTGCTTACTATGTTTTGGTCATGTGGCACTTGCTTTTCTATAAACTATATACCAAGCCTACTAACCCATTTTAGGACATTAATATTTGTTGCTCACTCTTCATGTAACAAATATTCTTCCTGATAGTTGCATAATCAACTCTCTGATTTCACTGAGGTTTGTGATCAAATGTCACCTTCTTATAGAGATCTTCCCTAGCCAACCTCCTCGTAGTCTGTCTTGTCTTTTTCATAGAACATGTTGATAACCCACGTTACATTTTTATTTATTTATTTATTGTTTATTACATCCCTCTCCATGGTAAAAAGTAGGCTAACTGACATAAAAACAGACTCAATCATGTGATTTCACACTAGACAGAATTTTATATATTGCCCACTTAGTAGTCCAACATGACTGTTTAGTTTTCTAGTCAATGATACCTTTTATCTTGTTGACTTCTAATCCCATAAAACATTATTGCCTTTGTATCTAGGTATCCAAAGGAGGAAGAAGCATGGGGAGCAAACATGAGTAATTTTATGCACCAGTTTTCAAATTATCACACTTCATTTTACTTATACTTTGTTATCTAAAACTCAGTCACACATCCATCTAGATGCAAGAGAGACTGAAAAATACAGGCTAGCTTTATGACAGAAAAAAAGAGAAAATAGGAAAATGTGATCTACTACCTGTTCCACCACACTGTTTTAAATGAAATACATGCCTCAACATGATAGCAAAAATTATATCAATTTGCTAACTATAGTATGCCCAACTTCTAAAAAATGATGATACATATTATTCATTTAGTAAATATGTTGTGAGTAGATAGATACCAGTAAAACGTAACATGATAAACTGGTTTAAGAAAAAACTTCTCCAACTTACTCAGTGCCCCTAATTTTGATGACAGACATTTATGAAGGGGTATGTTACTGACCAATGAAAATCACTGTAAGCACTATGTTGATTCTTTAACTTTACACACAATATGCCATCAAGTACAAGAAGAGAGTATTCATTCCTTAGGCCATAAATCTAAGGCATCCAAAACTCTATTTTATTTGTTTTTGACTAAAATTAATCTATACTCTGAGTCTCCATTCCACTTGAGAATAAATTATCATTTTAGACAATTTTGGCCATGTCATATTTCAAAAGCAGAAAATTGCTTTTGATATATTCTTCTCATGCTGCTTCTCAGGGTTCCAGATAAGGACAAGAACAGAGGTCTTCTACATTCATTGATGATTAGATCAAGCCACATATTACACTACCTTATAAGTGTATAAACTGACTAATATATCCTGTTTACATTCAGTTAATTCAGAATTTTACCCTCTTTCTCTTTCTTCATACTGACACCAATGTTCCAAGAACCTTATGCAATATCGTGAAGGGTGGCCCCTACATGGCAACTATTCACACTGTAATCACTGAGATCATCTGTTCTTGTTCTTGTCTATATTTAATCTTTTGTATTGACATGTGTCTAGATGTTTTTATTACCATATCCTCCACAGAAATTTCCTCTAATGAATTCTTTCATTATGACTGAAAGACACCCTCAGGTTTGTCACTGGGTATTTTTTCTTTCTGTTATCTTCATCTCTAGGAAAACTTGGCTTTGTTATCCTTCCAGTTTGTATTTAAAGAAAACTCAGTGAGACTAGCACAGGTACTGTCTTACCATGGAAT
The DNA here is from genome assembly GCF_036850995.1 of Saccopteryx leptura. Classification (NCBI taxonomy): domain Eukaryota; kingdom Metazoa; phylum Chordata; class Mammalia; order Chiroptera; family Emballonuridae; genus Saccopteryx; species Saccopteryx leptura. The sequence continues at coordinate 104,489,722 of NC_089516.1, read as the reverse complement.
TGCTTTTGATATACTCTTCTCATGCTTCTTCTCAGGGTTCCAGACAAGGACAATAACAGATGTCACATTCATGAAATTTTGGATCAAGCCACATATTACACCTGCATATAAGTCTATTGCTCTCCTTTCAACACTCTATTTTCCATTCTTTCATTCCCCAATTTTAATCTCTTTTTCCTTTCTTTGTGGTATATTCATTAATCTAAAGCAAGATAGAATTTTTGCAGTTATTTTGTTTGTGCCATAAACCTTAAATGCAAACTCTCTCATGATTTAGACATTCAAAAAGCAAAAATTATACCAATTATTATGTTGGGGGGCTTATAGTATGACTATGTTTCTACCTGTGGACAGAAGTGAATACAGAGTTTGTAGTGCTTTAAGCATGTACATTTGGGGGACTATTTTTCTTAAGAAAGAGAACAAAGAATTAGAAATACAAAACTAATTATTAAAGTTAATCTTTATTATATTAAGAAAAGAAAGTTAATGGAAATTATAAATACTAAAAATCTCACTGTATTAGTCCTGATTCTCCAGATAAATAAGACCAATACAATATATATATAAATTCAATTTTTTTATGAAAATTTTACAAAGACACCGCAGAGCAACACTACCTGCAGCAATCAGACATTGATGTAAAATGGACAAGGAAAGATGCTGAATGCATGCTATACATGAAAGATGGAAGAGACTGATGCTTTGGTGTCTGAGCCAATCAGCACCCAGGATACAGAACATAGTGCTCTGGTTGGTCGCCTCCCATCCAGCAGCCAACAGTGTGTTGTGTATAATCTCACATGGGCAAACTAGCAGAAGCAGCTGTAGCTGCATTTTCCATATGTGTGAGTCTTCGTCTACTCATCAGCTGTATGCTACATATTTTATTTTCATTTAATATTATAAAATACTTTAATATTTTTATATTGTTTTCAATTTTTAGCCTAGAAAATGCTTATTTTACTGCAAAAATAAATAAAATAATAAATTTATAAAAATACTTATATACCACAAAATCCCACAATATAACAAAAAATCTTTGATACAAAATTAGATATATACAATTTAAAAATACCCAATATAGTGAGACCACAAAAAGTGAACAAAAATATGGCAAGGAACAACTATAATTCAGTTTAAGACTAAAACTCTTAGAAGCAGAGTAGCTGATGTTGCAATTACCAATTCAAGGCCAAAGGCTTGACAATATAGGAAAAAAGTGTGGAGGTGTATACCCCAGAGTCTCAAGGCTTGATAAATAGTAACTCTGATGTCTAAAGGCAAGAGAAGATGGATATTCTAGCTCAGGAACAGAGAAATGAAATTTACCCTTATATCACCTTATTGTTCTATTTAGGCTTTCAACATATTGCTTGATACTCACACTGATGAAGGCAGAGACTCAGTCTCCTGAATCAAATGATCTCTTTCAGAAACACCCTCATAGGCACACTCATAAATAATCTTTTACCAGCAATCTGGGCATCACTTAGCACAGTCACGTTGATACACAAAATTAACTATACACTGACAAATAATACAAACATAATTTTTAAAAATTAAAATATTTATATTAATTAACTGCTTTATACACCCATATAATATGCATTTTTACTCTACTTTTTTAGCTGAGAATTTATAAATCATTTTTTTATATACTGCTCATAGCATCTAGCAAATTAGCAGTGTTTATCAAAGGGAGTACTTTAAAACATGTTTATGAAAGTATAAGTCACTTCTTATACTTAAGCACAATTCTAAACATTTTGACAAATGCATCTTCTGTGTAAACTTCATCAAAATCAAGATACAGAGCATTTCTATCATTTCAAAAATTTTCCTCATGTCCTGTTTTAATTTTTTCAGGCTGGTATAACACAATACCATAGACTAGGTGGCTCATAAACAACAAAAATATATTTCTCAGAGTTCTGGAGGCTGGAAACTCCAAGGTCAAGGTGCTGGCAATTCAGGTTTAGAGAGATCTTGTTATCTAGAATGCTAGCTTTTTACTGTAACCTGACATGCCAGCAGAGGAAAAGGAGCTTTGGGGAATAATTTTTATAAGGACACAAATTTCATACATGAGGGTTTCAACCTCATGACCTAACCACATCCCAAAGTCCCTGTCTCCTAAAATTATAACCTTAAGGGTTAGGATTTCAACATTTGAATTTTGAGGAACATAAACATTCAGACCATAGAATGCCCTTTGTAGTTAAAAACTCCTCTCACTCCCGGTACCTAGCAACCACTTGTCTTCTGTCTCCATAGTAACAGCAAACACAAAGCTCAATTCCTGACAAGATTGAGTCAAAAATACATAATACAGGACTAGCAGAGAACGAAGCATGGCTATTTCCAGTAATAACTTTTATCTACATCAGTCTGTATTGTTGTACAGAAGGTATTCAGTAATCAATTACAAATGGTAAGGCACCTTGTAAAAGAGGAGTACTAACAAGTATCAAAACAATTCAAAAAACTAGTTTTAGAAATTAACTTGATGGTGAGGTTATAAAATAGAAATTTAAAAATAAATATGATTAATTATATTAAAGGCACTAATAGAAAAAGCAGATAATATGAATACATGTACAATGTAAGCAGAAAGAAACTGTATCAAATTGAAATTCTAGACCTAAAAAACATAGTAATAGAAATAAAAATATTTTTGATGGTTCTTTATATATACTGAAACTAGCTGAGGAAAATAAGTCAATAAGTTAGAATATTTCAATAAAAATTACCTAAAATGACATACAAAGAGAAAGAAAATGAGGAATAAAAGAATAAAGCATCTTATGAGTTTTGGAACATCAAAGTCTAACATTTAAGTACTCAATCATTTAAGGAGAGACATCAGAGAAATGGCGCCATGAGGAGTGCAACCAACAAACCTCCACAAAATTTCAACAAGTTCATCAACCAGAGACAGAAAAATCTATCCTTGGAGCATCTGGGAGTTCCATACACTGAAGGCGAAGTGCTATCAAAAAGACCACCCTCAGATGCCATTAATAAAAAGGAAATCGAATATCATGGATACAAAATATAGAGAAGTAGCACAGATAGATGTGGAAAAATCGATGGAGAAAAAATTTAATAAATTGGAAACCTTGGAGCTAAATGACAGAGAATTTAAAATAGAAATCCTAAAAATACTCAGAGATATACAAGAAAACACAGAAAGGCAATGTAGGGAGCTCAGAAAACAACTCAATGAACACAAAGAATATATTACCAAGGAAATTGAAACTATAAAAACAAATCAAACAGAGATGAAAAACTCAATTCATGAACTGAAAAATGAGGTAACAAGCTTAGCTAATAAAACAGGCCAGATAGAAGGTACGATTAGTGACAAAGAAGACAAGCAACTTCAGGCACAACAGAAAGAAGAAGAGAGAGACTCAAAAATTAAAAAAAGAGAGAGAGAAAGCCGTACAGGAATTGTCTGACTACATCAAAAAGAATAACAAAAGAATAATAGGTATATCAGAGGGAGAAGAGAGACAAAATGGAATGGAGAATATATTCAAACAAATAATAGATGAGAACTTCCCAAGCCTATGGAAAGAAATAAATCCTCTAATTCAAGAAGCAAACAGAACACCGAGTTTTCTTAACTACAACAAACCTACTCCAAGGCACATCATAATAAAAATGGCACAAACTGACAAAGAAAAATTTCTCAAGGCAGCCAGGGAAAAGAAGAATAGAACATAGAAAGGAAAGCCTATTAGATTATCATCAGATTTCTCAGCAAAAACTACAAGCTAGAAGAGAGTGGACCCCAATATTTAAAGCCCTGAAAGAGAGATACTTTCAGCCAAGAATACTATACCCATCAAAACTATCCTTCAAATAGGAAGGAAAAATAAAAACATTCACAAATACAAAAAAGATGAGGGAATTTATCATCAGAAAACCCCCACTCCAGGAAATACTAACGGGGGTTTTCCAACCAGATTCAAAAAACAAAACAAAACTAAACCACAAGTAAAAGCTCCACCAAGAACACAATAAAACCAAATTTAAACTGGGACAACAAAAGCAAAAAAAAAAAAAGGGGAGAGGACGGAGATTAACAGTAGCAAAGGACGCTGAAGTGCAGAAACACTCATAAGATAGGGTACGACAATGAATATGGTAGGTACCCTTTTCATTACTTAATGGTAACCACCCTTGAAAAAACCACCACAGAAGCCAGAAGCACAGGACTTAAAAAAGGTAGCAAAAGAGGAAAGAAGTATGGAATAAAAACAAACAAATGATAGAAAAACAAAAGAGAAGAATCAAACCAGATACAAAACTAACAGAAAGCAATTTATAAAATGTCAATAGGGAACCCACAAGTGTCAATAATTACATTAAATGTAAATGGATTAAACTCATCAATAAAAAGACACAGAGTAGCAGAATGGATTAAAAAAGAAAATCCAACTGTATGCTTTCTACAAGAAACACATCTAAGCAACAAGGATAAAAACAAATTTAAAGTGAAAGGCTGGAAAACAATACTCCAAGCAAATAACATAAAAAAAAAAGGCAGGTGTAGCAATACTCATATCTGATAATGCTGACTACAAGACAACAAAAATACTCAGAGACAAAAATGGTTATTTCATAATGATTAAGGGGACACTGAATCAAGAGTGAGAGGGGAAAGGGGAATGGGGCACTAAGAAAACTCGATAGAGGGTGACGGAGGACAATCTGACTTTTGGTTATGGGTATGCAACATAATTGAATGACAAGATAACCTAGACATGTTTTCTTTGAATATATGTACCCTGATATATTGATGTCACCCCATTAACATTAATAAAAATTTATTTATAAAAAAAGAATCATTTAAGGAGAAGAGAAATAGAATAGTGAGGTTATATTTGAAGATATAATGGCAGAAAAGTATCTAAAAATATGGTCATCGTACCCTAGATCTGAGTTCAGAGAAGCTCAAACAAGATACAGAAGAACAAGCCTAAAATCACATTTTTCAAACTGCTAAACCCAAAGCTTGAAAAAAAGTCTTGAAAGCAGCCAGAAAAAAAGATGCACTCTATACTAAAGAACAAAGAAAATATTACAGTAGATATTTTGTCAGACACTATGCAACTAAGAAGACAATATGACTGCATCTTTAAAATAATCAAAGAAAATCACTATCAAAGTTGTCTTTTCAAAATTAAAAATAAAAACTAAATCATTTTTCATACCAGAAATAAAAGCTTAGAGTATTTACTATAGGCCAAAAAATGGTTAAAAAATGAATGCATTACAAGAATAAAATATTAAAGCAAATCCTCCAGACATAAGGACTATATTAGACAATATCTTGGAAATACACACTTATGTGTAAAACAATAAAAAGTAAATATAATTATAATTAAGGTAAATATAATGTACAATTTTATTTTAATCACTCTAAAGTATAAGTGACTATATAAAAGAAATATAGTAACAATGTATTGAATGATTTTTAACATGTTTAAAAATAAAATATATAACAATAGCACAACAGAAGATAGGTAAGAATTGAAGCATACGTTTTTATAATTTGTACAGTAAGTCTAAAGCTCATATAAATATTTGGAAGTAGGCTGTGATAAACTTAAAATATATAAAGTAAAGCTAAAAAACACTCTTTTTTAAAGAAGGAAAAATAATAAGCCAATAATAAATGTAATAGAATAAGAAATATTCAATTCAAAAGTAGGCAGAACGTGAACAAATAGAAAACAACTATCAATATACTAGATTTCAATCCAAACATATTGATCATTACATAAAATGCAAATATTCTAAACACATTAATGAAAAGGTGGAGCTTGTCAGAATTGATATAAAAATTAAGACTATATGCTGTCTACAAAAATCCCATTTTAATTATAAAGAAAAATATATGAAAAGAGGACAGATAAACTTAAACCATGCAAACACTAATTTAAAAAGCTGAATTTTTATATAAATATCAGACAAAGGAAACAAGAAAAAACATTACCAGGAATAAAGAAAAAAATTGCATTAAGAGGAAAATGTTTGCCTGATCTGTAGTTTTACAGTGGATAAAGCACTGACTTGGACTGCTGAGGATGCTGGTTTGAAATCCTGGGCTTGCCTCGTCAAGGTACTTACAGGAAGCAACTATTCTCTAAAAATCAATAAATTAAAATCTGAAAAAAAGGAGAAAATATTTAAATATGTAGAATTACACAATCGATTTCTAAATAATCTATGAATAAAGTATTCATCACAAGTATGAATTAGAAAAAATTAAGACCTGAATGATAATAGCCATTCTAACAGGTGTGAGGTGGTATCTGATTGTTGTTTTGATTTGTAATTCCCTGATGGTTAGTAAAGTTGAATATTGTAGGGAATCACCCATCTAACCTGGAAATCTATGACCTGGATTGAGGGACTTTATCTAAAAGCCCTGAGTAAATGTCTCTCGGATGCAAACACCAAGAAACTGTGTACTGTGAGTGGTCTTTGTGCAGACACAAAGGAATGCATGTGAACAGGCTTTAGAAAATTAGCCTAGATGTTCTAGATTGCCCCTTCCTTTGTGTTTATTAATTAGAAAAAAAAATGTACCGACCCAAATTGGCCCTTTCTCCATGTCAGCAAAATGGTCATTAGGCATTCTTTCCCCTTATCACCTGGCCTCTGTCCCTTGTAATCATTACCTCTGTTCTGCTTCTGACAAATAAAGGCTAAGGGAGAAGGAAATTCAGGAAGTCTTCTTTGCCTCCCTTGACAGGCCTCTCCCTCTTCCTTTTGAAATAAGTTTATATCTTGAGTAGGTTTTTACCACATGAATCTGGTAGTTCCCAGCAGGCTAGAGTACTACAGAATATCTTTTAACATATCTGTTGGCTATGTGTATGTCTTCTTGGAACAAGTGTCTGTTAGGTTCTCTGCTCATTTTTAAATTGTATTGTTTGTTTGTTTGGTGTTGAGTTGTGTGAGTTCTTTATATATTTTGGATATAAACCCCTTGGCAGAGCTGTTATTGGCAAATATCTTCTTTCATTTGGTTGGTTGCTTTTTTGTTGTCAGCAGTTTCTTGTGCTTTGAAAGAAGGCTTTTATTTGGACATAGCCCCATCCATTTCTTTTTGCCTCTACTAACCTTGACATTGTGCTCAAAATTATAAAAACTTTTCTACAATCAAGGCCCATAAATTATCAACAAGACAAGTAATAGCAAGTAGTGGAGAGGTTGTGGCAAAAAAGGAAACCCCACCCGACCAGGCAGTGGCGCAGTGGATAGAGCGTTGGACTGGGACCCAGCAACTCAGGTTCAAAATCCCAAGGTTGCCAGCTTGACTGCGGGCTCATCTGCTTTGAGCAAGGTTCACCAGCTTTAGCCCAAGGTCACTGGCTTAAGCAAGGGGTGGTCTGTTGTAGCCCTTCAATCAAGGCACATATGAGAAACTAAGGTGCCACAACAAAGAATTGATGCTTCTCATTTCTCTCCCTTCCTGTCTATCCCTACCTGTCCCTCTCTCTGTCTCTGTGACAAAAAAAAAAAAAGAAAAAAAAAGGAAATCTCATCATTTACTTCTGGTGGGAATGTAAACTGGTACAGTCACTATATGGAGGTTCTTTAAAAATTTAAGAATAGAATTACCTTATGAGGCAGCAATCCCTCTTCTGGGTCACCACTCAAAAATTTTAAAACATTTATTCACAAAGATATATGCACTCCTATATTCATTGCAGCATTATTCATGGTACTAAAACATAGAAACAGCCAAAGTATCCTTCTAGAGATGACTGGACAAAGATGATGTGGTACATATATACTATGGAACACTACTCAGCCATAAAAAATGATGATATATTGTCATTTATGACAACATGGATGTACCTTGAGAATATCATGCTAAGCAAAATAAATAAGATAGAAAAAGTTAAGAATCATATTATTTCACTCATATGAGGGATATAAATCTGGGAGAAACAAATAAACAAACAAAAACTCATAGACACAGATAATAGTAGGCTGTTTACCAGAGTGAAAGGTGGTGGAGGATAGTAAAGGGTAAAAGGGGTCAAGTATATGGAAACTGAAAATGGTTTGACTTTGTTTGGTGGGCACACAATGCAATTTGAAGATCATATGTCATAGAAATATACATTTGAAACCTATGTAATCTTATTTTCCAATGTCAGTCAATAAATTCAATGAAAATTGAATGAAAATGAATACATGCCATATTAAGCTTTATGGGATATTGTTTAGAAACAGAACTTAGAGGAAATTTATAGCAATAAGTATTGTTAATTTAAAAAATTAAATCAATGATATAAGTAAAAAAGCATTAAAAACATAATCAGTTACACTTTTTATTATTGAAAATGTTTTTCAGTTTCATAAGTTGCTATGAGAATTATGTAAATTTTATTGTGAAATTTTTTAAAACTTAAACCAAATTTCATATATAATATTCAATATTTGAAAAAATTTTTCATAACAAAGTACTATTTTTGTATATTTCAAACCTATATACTCCACAACTGACATCTTCCTAAGCTGTTCAACATAGTACACATTCATGTCATAATATAATTGATCTATGCCTTAAAGCAGTCTATGAATGCAAGAAAATTTAGTAGTGAGCTGTAGAATTGTACTTTGAAGTCATTCTTATGCCAAGAATTCTAGAATTAACTTAAATATAGATGAAAATAAGTGAGACCACAATCTCACATATCCACTATAGACAAAATAAATGAATTTTTTAATCAGATCCCCAAAATGGCTGTGGTCCCCACAATGCTATAGGAGGGAAAGAATACTGGAGAGAAATATGAAGAATAAAGAAAATTGATTTAATTTAGGCCCCCAGCCCACTTCTCATCTGGGTTATGTTGCCATATGATACACTAACCCCTCTTCTGGTTAAATAATTGAAATCTTGGAAATACTTATTTGGAAAGATATATGTACTCCTATGTTTATTTCAACTTTATTCACTGCAGCCAAGACATGGAAACAACCAAAATGTCCATCAACAGAGGACTAGATAAAGAAGATGTGGTATCTAGATAAAATGGAACACTACTCAGCCATAAGAAAAGATGAAATTCTACTATTTGCGAGAACATGCCAGGCCTTTGAGAATATCATGCTAATCAATATAAATCAGACAAAAATGCTAAGAACCACATAATTTCACTCATATGTAAGATATAAAACTTAAAGTCATATACACTGACAACAGTGTGGAGGACACTAGAGCAAAGGGTAGTGGTGAAGTAGAAACTGGTAAAAAGAGTCAAACATATGGTGATGAAATATGATTTAGCTTTTGGTGATGGGCACACAATGCAATATATAGGTTATGCATCATAGAAATATACGCTTGAAATCTTATAATCTTATTAAATAATGTCACCCCAATAAATTTAATCAACAAAATTTTTAAAAAAGAAAATGAAAATAAAAACAAAAAAGGAGGTCTCAATGAATTGTGATTAAAATGTCTTAATTTTGGAAATATTACAAGGATATAAGATCATGTGAATGGGGTATGTTCTGGTAAGGGTCCCTAAATATGACACACACACCTTAGGTCAATATTTAAAAATAAACATTACATTTTTTTAAAACAGCTTTAGATTTATAAAATTATTGAAAAGATGTTACAGAGAGTTTTTATACAGCCCTCCCAGTATCCCCTTTTATTAGCATTAGTAATATACATTTGTCACAATTAATAAATATTGATATTATTATTAAAGTCAATGCTTTAGTCATATTTTCTCAGTTTACCACCAATGCCATTTTCTCATTAGCATATTGTACCTAGAAAATCACATTGCATTAAGCTCTCATATCTCCTCTGCCTTCCCTTGACCATGACAAGTTTTCAGACTGTCTTTGCTTTTGAAGTCCTTGTGAATTTCAAGTAGTACTAGTCAGGTATTTTGTAGAATATCCTTCATTTGGGGTTTGTCTGATATTTTTTTATTAGTAGTAGATTGAGGTATTATTATTTTTTTTTTGTAAAAGAAGGCCACAGTGGAAAAGTATATTCTCATTCTCATCATATCAAAGATATATATTATCACTATGATTTATTAAGCTCATATTACCTTGACCAATGGTCTTTTCATATTGTTCTCTTTGGAAGAAATACCCACTATACCCCAACTTAAGGAGTGGCAATTATTCTCTACCCCTTCAGAAAAAATTATCTACATAAATCATTTGGAATTTTTTAGCATGGGAAATTCTTCTCATATTTCTTTATTCAATCATCCATTTATACCATATATCAAATTGTGGAATTTATTTTATGCATTGCCTTACATTTTAAAACAAATTGTTCTAGATTAAACTTTGGAAACTCTTTCCAATATTCCTTAGTTGGCTCAGTGGTAGAGCATCAGCCCAGCATGTGTACATCCTGGGTTTGATTCCCGGCCAGGACACACAGGAGAAGCGCACATCTGCTTATTCACCCTTCCCCCTCTCCTTCCTCTCTATCTTTCTCTTCCCCTTCCATAGTCAAGGCTTCATTAGAACCAAGTTGGCCCCAGATGCTGAGGTTGGCTCCAAGGCCTCTGCCTCAGGCACTAGAATGGCTTCCGTTGCAGCAGAGCAATGCCCCAGATGGGCGAGCATCACCCCCTGGTGGGCATGCCAGGTGAATCCCGGTCAGACGCATGTGGGAATCCATCTATCTGCCACCCCCCAGCTTCTCACTTCAGAAAAATTTAAAAAAAAATCTGTATCATTGTGGGATTCTTTTTTGTTTGTTTTTTTATTTTTGTGTTAATAGTAGTATCAATAATTTCTCCAAGGATCCTCATACCTTTTATTGGAGAATGATATGAGAAACCAAGATCTAGGGGCTCCTTGTCAGTAGGGTTTTGTTGCTTTTAGGGTTGCTCAGCTGTAAAGCAAGGTAATATACATATGTATATATACATACATTTGTGTATATATACATATATATACACATTTATATATCTAGATAAATATATTTATTTATGCTAATCTGAATATAAGTAAATACTGATGTCTCCAATGTTAATCACTTACAACACTGATCATTGTAAACTCTTCTTGCTCACTTGTCAAATTCAAGCACAAATATATATACATAGTGTTCTAAGAATTAACTTTTACCTCTGTGGGGTAAAATTATCAACTACAATAAAGAACTTATATACTATCTTTAGTTTTACAGATTCCCCTTATATCCAAATTTACTAAGATCAGAATTTTATTCCTCTGCCCCCTTCAATGAAGTTTTTCATATATTTATAATACATTGAGATTATTTTGGCATATTCTTCACTTTTATCCCAGGACACTCAAACCTCTTTAATGGATTTTTAAATTTGATATACTATGGTTTACTCTTGGTGCTTTAACTTTCTATGAATTTTGACAAACACTTCATGTGCTATATTGACCACTGTAGTAACATAAAATAGTTTCTCTGCCATAAAAATACCCCTGATAATTTAACTCCCAATCTCCCTGCACAGAAACAATGACAATCATTAAACTGTTTACCATCTCCATCGATTTCCTTTTCCAGAATATTATATAAGTGAAATAATAACAGGTTTTCAGAATGGCTTCTATCACTTAGAAATATAAATTTAATGTTCATCTATCACTTTGCATACCTTTATAGCTCATCTCTTTTCAGCATTGGGTAATAAGACATTGTTTACCCATTAATCCATTAAAATATATCACTGTTGCTTCCAGTTTCTGGTGACTATGGTGGTTATCATAATTTGGCGATTATGATAAGAGAAGCAACATGTACAAAATTGGCAGACAAGGCTTTTTTGTTTGTTTGTTTGTTTGTTCCCCAGTGGGGTGGGAGGAGGCCAATTTAGATTTGCAAGTCATGACTAGAGTAAACTGGCCTTCTTATCTTTCCACTATATTATGCAAGTAAGTGCTTTCTTGTCATGCTTATTAATCAGGCATCTCTAAAGTTCACTCTGAAGATGACAGAAAGAAACACAAAATCTCTGACTTAAAATTTTATTCTGACATTGACATAAAGGCAAGCACTGATTTCATATGAAGAAGGTGATTGGAGAAAACAGTTGCACCGATTGTAAGCATTAATTAATTAAAGAGACTGACACAATTTTTCAAAGTCAGAAAAGAAATACATAAAATATTTTGCTTGTGTTTTATTGTAAGATTTATTGCTCTCTGATTGTGTAAAAAAATGTATTGATGTTGTCTGCATATTAAAAATTCTTATACCAATTGGTTTTATAGATATATACATATATATACACATATATATACACACACACACGCGTGTGATATATGATATATATGCAATATAGATGCGATAACTGTTGCTACCAGTTTTTGATAATTATAGTGGTTATCGTAATTTGGTGATTATGAATAGCTTATATAAATATTTCCATGAGGACTTTTTATGAACATAAATTATCAAATTTGAGGGAAAATACCTACATGAATCACTACTGGAATGGTAACATCCCATTTAGGTTTGTAAGATAATAGAGTATAGTCTATATTAATTTGATTGATAGTACTGTTCAAGTCAACTCTATCCTTACTAATTTTCTGCCAGCTTGACTTAATCTGTTATTGATGGGAGTAAATAATAAAAATATCCAAATTTAATAATAGATTTTCTTATTTCTCTTTCAACTCCATAATGTTTTGCTTCAGATAGTTTGATCCTAAGGTGTTAGAAGCAAACATGTTTAGAATGATTATGTCTTCTTGGAGAGTTGATGCCTCTATCATTACTTAGCATTCTTTTTATCAATGGTAATTTTTCTTGTTCAGAAATCTGTTTTTCTGAAATCCATATTGCTATTCCAACTTCCTTGTGATTAGTGTTAGCCTGATATATTTTTTCCACCTCATTACTTTTACCCTACAGGACTCTATACCTAAACAGAGTTTGCTGTAGAAACATATATTTTGATTTTCACTTTTTAATCTACTCTGACAACCTCTCTCAATTGGTGCATTTAAACCATTCAAGTTAGAAGTAATTAATAATATATTTTTATGCCATTAATTAATTTTAAATGCATATATAACTGCATTGATTCATTGACAGAGTCTTTTTTCTGCCCTCTTGAACTTTAATTAAACATTTTATATGATTATATTTAATCCCTTCTTAGTGTAAAATTAGTTACTTAAAAAAGTGATTTCTGCCTGACTTTTGGATCATGCAGTTGGATATAGCACCGACCTGGAATGCTGAGGTCTTGGGTTTGAAATCATAGGCTTGCCTGGCAAAGGTACATTCAAAAAGCAACTACTAGGAATTGATGCTTCCAGCTCTTCCATCACTACATTTCTCTCTATATCTAAAATAAATAAAATATTTTTAAAGTGATTTTCTTAAAGTTAAAAATGTACATTTTTACTTAATCTGTCAACCTTAAAATAATGATATTCTACTTCACATGTAGTGTAGGTAACTTAAAACAGAGTATATACAGTTCTACCCTTCCTTACCTTGTGACATTGTTGTCATTCATTTCACTTACCCATATGCTGAAATTATTTAATAAATTGTTACCCTTAGTCCTTTAAAGAGTTATATTTTAGATTTAAGAATAAGAAAGCTAAAAGATAATATTTTGGTGACGTCAGAGAAATGGTGTCATGAGGAACGCAACTGACAAATCTCCCCAAAATTTCAACAAGGTCATCAACCAGAGACAGAAAAAATCTATCCTTGGAGCATCTGGGAATCCCATATACTGAAAAAAAAGGTATGATCAAGCGAAAAATTGATTAAATATATAATCAACCCTGAAGGAAATAAGATGGAGAAAGGAACACTCTGCCTTCCTCACTAACCAGAGCAAAGGCTGCTTTCACTTGGAACTGAGAGTCAGGGGGGCTAAGGGTGTGGAGGAAGCTAGGCTGCGGTATAGACATTTGTTCAAGGCAAGGAAAGAGTTTGCCTGCAGCAAATCAGCCCACGCTGCGAGCAGCAGCTGCCAGCGGAGCGCAGGAGTGCACCAACGTGAACTTCCCTATGCCCGAGCTTCTCTGGGTGGGTGTGGCACCTCACCCAGCCATTCAAGCTAACAATCAAGCATCGAGGGAGAGGCACGCAGACAGCTTGCAGTCCTTCCTGGAGCAGGTCAGTGGATCCAAATGCTGAAGTTAGCTTAACCCACAGTCTGCTCATCTCCCAACTGACCTACGTGGCTCTAACTGACAAGATCTCTCTCAGTCCAGCAATCTAAGACAAGAGGTGTGATATTTTTAGTGCCTCTTGCTAAAGGGATGGGGGAAACTTCTGATTGGCAGAGCTCTCATACTCAGGGATATATGCTAAAAAGAGAGACTTGGCAGATGTTAAGACCTCCTGTACTGCAGGCAGCAACTAGGGCATCTTCTTCCCAGCTAAAACAGGTCACAAAATGCAGAAAGCCTGGGGAGAGTGGTCTCACAGAGTGCTAGACATGCTTAACAGGCCTGGAGGCTCATAGAAAGTCACCATGAGAGCAATTGGCTCCCAGCCCTGCCTGATTATGCTGGCGGTTCTGACTGACAGAGCCTTACCCAGAGTCCTGCACTGTGTGGGGATAGAGAGGGGACTTGCCAGATCTTTGAGCCACTTACTCCCCAAGCAGAGGCAGTGACAGCCTCATAACTGAATCATTAGGCTGCTAATTCAGGAAGGAGAGACTAGGAGAGAGGCTCCGGGAAAACGGACTCTCTCATTGTTGGAGCCTGCAAGTGCTAACAAGCCTTGACTACCAACAAGACTGAAGCCTAATATATGGCACCACCATAGAGTCTCATCAACTGCAAATCTCTACCTAAGCGTGCCACAGGAGCAGAGCCTGGGGTGCAGAGTCACCGATCAGGAAGAGGGAGAGGAAAGAAAAAGGAAGAAGTTAACTCAAAATGAAGAAAAATCCACAGACTTCATAACTTGTTCCACTATTTTTTTTTTGTTTCTTTCATCTTCTGGCCTTTACTATTATTATTTCTTTTTCCTCCATCTTGGTTCTTTTATTCTCTGCCCATCTTATTCTTTCCTCTTCTTAAACTATACTACCCATAAGTGTTACATTTCCCATTTCTTTTCTTCTTCCTTTCTCTCCATGAGGGTTACATTCCAAAACGCTTAACTCACTCTCTTTCTCTTAGTTTTATTTTCTTTTTTCTTCTTTTCCTTTTCCCCTTTTTCTTTTTTCAGCCTGTCTATTAGTTTCTTCTTTTATCTTTTTACTTTTACTCTCATTCAATACTCAATCACGAACAAATTATTTCATTTGGGACTCAAGTTCTTTTTTTTGTGGCATTTTGGGTACTTTTTACTTCACTTTTTAACTCATTAGCATTCCTACAAACCCAGGCTATCTATTCTATTTAGTTTTTGCTCCACTTAATACAATAGTTGTTTTTTTTTATTTTTTCCAATTTCCCTCTTATCCCTCTCATTATATCTCTTAGTCAGCCATCACTTAAAAACAAATCATTTTATACCTGACCCAAATTTTTCCATTTTTGTATTTTGTGGGTCCCTACTTCCTTTTTGCCCCTTCAACACTTCCTCCCAACTCAGGTCCTCTGTTATAGGCAGTTTTTGTTCCATTTAGCATAATATAATTCACAGTTCATCACAAAATTTTCCTAAGGAGGAGGGGAGAGGAGGGGAAGAGAAGAAAAAAAGGAGAAAACGATAAATTATTAGTTTTTTTATTATTTTATTTTTTTCCAAATTTTTTACATTTTTTTTACTTTTTATTTTTTATTAATTCTCATTAGTGCGATCAACAAGACCACTCTCAGATGCCATTAAGAAAAAGGAAATTGGCCCAGGCCAGTTGGCTCAGTGGTAGAGCGTAGGCCTAGCGTGTGGGAGTTCCAGGTTCGATTCCCAGCCAGGGCACACAGGAGAAGCTCCCTTCTGTTTCTCCATCCCTCCCCCTCTCCTTCCTTTCTCTCTCTCAATTCCCCTCCCACAGCCAAGACTCCATTGGAGCAAAATTTGCCCAGGTTCTGAGGATGGATCTGTGGCCTCTGCCTCAGGCGCTAGAATGACTCAGGTTGTGGCAGAGCAATGCCGCAGATGGGCATAGCATCACCCCCTGTTGGACATACTGGGTGGATCCCAGTTGGGTGCATGCAAGAGTATGGCTGATTGCCGCCCCGTTTCTAGCTTCAGAAAAGTACAAAAAAGAAAAAGGAAATTGAATGTCATGGATACAAAAGATAGAGAAGTAGTACAGATAGATGTGGAAAAATCGATGGAGAAAAAATATAATATATTGGAAACCTTGGAGTTAAATGACAGAGAATTTAAAATAGAAATCCTAAAAATACTCAGAGATATACAAGAAAACACAGAAAGGCAATTTAGGGAGCTCAGAAAACAACTCAACGAACACAAAGAATATATTACCAAGGAAATTGAAACTATAAAAACAAATCAAACAGAGATGAAAAATTTAATTCATGAACTGAAAAATGAGGTAACAAGCTTAGCTAATAGAACGGGCCGATAGAAGGTAGGATTACTGACATAGAAGATAAGCAACTTTAGGCACAACAGAGAGAAGAAGAGAGAGACTCAAAAATTTTAAAAAAAAATAAGAAAGCCCTACAGGAATTGTCTGACTCCATCAAAAAGAATAACATAAGAATAATAGGTATATCAGAGGGAGAAGAGAGACAAAATGGAATGGAGAGTATATTCAAACAAATAATAGAGAACTTCCCAAGCCTATGGAAAGAACTAAAGCCTTAAATTCAAGAAGCAAACAGAACACTGAGTTTTCGTAATCACAAAAAACCTACTCCAAGGCACATCATAATGAAATTGGCACAAACCCAAAGACAAAGAAAAAATTCTCAAGGAAGCCAGGGAAAAGAAGAATAGAACATATAAAGGAAGGCCAATTAGATTATCATCAGATTTCTCATCAGAAACTCTAGAAGCTAGAAGAGAGTGAACCCCAATATTTAAAGCCCTGAATGAGAGGAACTTTCAGCCAAGAATACTATACCCATCAAAGCTATCCTTTAAATACGAAAGAGAAATAGAAACATTCACAGATATAGAAAAGATGATGGAATTTATCATCAGAAAACCCCCATTCCAGCAAATACTAAAGGGGGTTTTCCAACCAGATTCAAAGAACAAAACAAAACAAAACCGCAAGGAAAAGCTCCACCAAGACACAATAAAACCAAATCTAAAACTGTGACAACAAAAGCGAAAAAAAGGGGAGAGGATGGAGATTAACAATAGCAAAGGACGATGAAATGCAGAAACACTCATTAAATAGGGTACTACAATGAATATGGTAGGTACCCTATTCATTACTTAATGGTAACCACCCTTGAAAAAACTACCACAGAAGCACATGACTTAAAAAAGGTAGCAAGAGAGGAAAGAAGTATGGAATACCAACAAACAAAAACAAGTGATAGAAAAACAAAAGAGAAGAATCAAACAAGATGCAAAACTAACAGAAAGCAATTTATAAAATGGCAATAGGGAACCCACAAGTGTCAATAATTACACTAAGTGTAAATGGATTAAACTCACCAATAAAAAGGCACAGAGTAGCAGAATGGATTAAAAAAGAAAATCCAACTGAATGCTACCTACAAGAAACACATCTAAGCAACAAGGATAAAAAACAAATTCAAAGTGAAAGGCTGGAAAACAATACTCCAAGCAAATAACATCCAAAAAAAGCAGTTGTAGCAATACTCATATCTAATAATGCTGACTACAAGACAATAAAAATACTCAGAGACAAAAATGGTCATTTCATAATGACTAAGGAGACACTGAATCAAGAAGACATAACAGTCCTTAATATTTATGCTCCAAAGCAAGGAGCACCAAAATATATAAGGCAGCTACTTATTGACCTAAAAACAAAAACAGACAAAAATACAATCATACTTGGAGACCTCAATACACTGCTGATGGCTCTAGATCATTCATCCAAACAGAAAATCAATAAAGATATATTGGTCATAAATGAAACATTAGAGCAACTGGATATGATAGACATCTACAGGACACTTCATCCAAAGTGACAGAGTATACATTTTTCTCTAGTATACATGGAACATTCTCAAGTATTGACCTTATGTTGGGCCACAAAAATAACATCAGCAAATTCAGAAAAATCAAAATTGTACCAAGCATATTTTCTGATCATAAAGCCTTGAAACTAGAATTTAACTGCAAAAAAGAGAAAAAAAACCCACAAAAATGTGGTAACTAAACAACATACTTTTAAAAAATGAATGGGTCAAAGAAGAAATTAGCGCAGAGATCAAATAATATATATAAACAAATGAAAATGACAGTACGACATATCAGAATCTATGGGATGCAGCAAAGGCAGTGATAAGAGGGAAGTTCATGGCACTTCAGGCCTATATGAACAAACAAGAGACAACCCAAGTGAACCACTTAACTTCACACCTTAAGGAACTAGAAAAAGAAGAACAAAGACAAACCAAATCCGGCCGAAGCAAGGAAATAATAAAAATCAGAGCAGAAATAAACAAAATAGAGAACAGAAAAATTATGGAAAAAATTAATAGAAGAAAGAGCTGGTTCTTTGAAAAGATCAACAAAATTCACAAACCCTTGGCAAGATTTACTAAGGAAAAAAGAGAAAGGACTCATATAAACAAAATCCAAAATGAAAGAGGAGAAATCACCACAGACTTCATAGATACACAAAGAATTATTGTAGAATACTACGAAAAACTATATGCCACCAAATTCAACAATCTAGAAGTGGATAAATTTCTAGAACTATACAACCTTCCTAGATTGAGTTATGAAGAAACAGAAAACCTGAGCAGACCCATTAGCAGGGAGGAAATAGAAAAAACTATTAAAAACCTCCCCAAAAATAAAAGTCTAGGCCTAGATGGTTATACTAGTGAATTCTGTCAAACATTCAAAGAAGACTTGGTTCCTATTCTACTCAAAGTCTTCCAAAATATTGAAGAAGAAGCAATACTTCCAAACAAATTTTATCAGGCCAACATAACCCTCATACCAAAACCTGGCAAAGACGGCACCAAAAAGAAAACTACAGACCAATATTTCTAATAAATAGAGATGCTAAAATACTAACCAAAATACTGGCAAATCAAATACAACAACATATTAAAAAAATAATACATCATGATCAAGTGGGATTCATTCCAGAATCTCAAGGATGGTTCAAAATACATAAAACGGTTAACGTAATACACTATATCAACAAAACAAAGAAAAAAACACATGATATTATCAATAGATGCAGAAAAGGCATTCAATAAAATACAACATTACTGTATGTTTAAAACACTCAACAAAATGGGTATAGAAGGAAAATATCTCAACATGATAAAGGCCATATATGATAAACCATCATCAACATCATATTAAATGTTATAAAAATGAGGACTTTCCACCTTAAATCAGGAACAAGACAGGGTTGTCCACTCTCTCCACTCTTAGTTAATATGGTGCTAGAAGTTCTGACCAGAGCAATCAGACAAGAGAAAGAAATAAAAGGCATCCATATCAGAAAAGAAGAAGTAAACGTATCACTTTTTGCAGATGGATGATCCTATACATCAAAAACCCCAGAGACTCCACAAAAAGATTACTAGAAACAATAAACCAATACAATAAGGTTGCAGAATACAAAATTAATATACAAAGGTCCATAGTCTTTCTATATGCCAACAATGAAATATTAGAAAACAAACTCAAAAAAATAATCCCCTTCACGATTGCAACAAAAAAATAAAATACCGAGGAATAAACATAACAAAGAATGTAAAGGACCTATATAACAAAAACTACAAAACATTGTTATGGGTTATCGAAAAAGATAGAATGAGATGGAAAAATATTCCTTGTTCTTGGATAGGAAGAATAAATATAATCAAAATGGCCATATTACCCAAAGCAATTTATAAATTTAATGCAATTCTCATCAAAATTCCAATGACATTTTTTAAAGAAATGGAACAAAAAGTCATCAGATTTATATGGAACTATAAGAAACCCTGAAGAGCCAAAGCAATCCTAAGGAAAAAAAATGAAGCTGGGGGCATTACAATACATGACTTCAAACTATATTATAGGGCCATGACAATCAAAACAGCATGGTATTGTGAGAAAAAAAGAAACTCAAACCAATGGAACAGAATAGAAAGTCCAGAAATAAAACCACATATATATGGTTAAAAAATTTTTGATAAAGGGGAATGTGTGGAACACACAATGGAGAAAAGAAAGCCTCTTCAACAAATGGTGCTGGGAAAACTGGAAAGCCATATGCAAAATAATGAAACTCGACTACAGCTTGTCCCTTTGTTCTAAAATTAATTCAAAATGGATCAAAGACCTAAATATAAGATCTGAAACAATAAAGTACATAGAAGAAGACATAGGTATTAAACTCATGGACCTTGGTTTTAAAGAGCATTTTATGAATTTGACTCCGAAGGCAAGGGAAGTGAAGGCAAAGATAAATGAATGGGACTACATCAGACAAAGATGTTTCCACTCAGGAAGAGAAACTGACAACAAAATAAACAAACAGCCAACTAAATGGGAAATGATATTTTCAAACAACAGCTCAGATAATGGCCTAATATCCAAAATATACAAAGAACTCATAATACTCAACAACAAACAATCCAATAAAAAAATGGGAAGAGGACATGAACAGATACTTCTCCTGGGAAGAAATACAAATGGCCAACAGATATATGAAAAGATGCTCATCCTCATTAGTTATTAGAGAAATGCAAATCAAAACTACAATGAGCTACCACCTCACACCTGTTTGATTAGCTATTATCAACAAGACAGGTAATAGCAAATGTTGGAGAGGCTGTGGAGAAAAAGGAACCCTTATTCACTGTTGGTGGGAATGTAAAATAGTACAACCATTATGGAAGGAAGTATGGTGGTTCCTCAAAAAATTGAAAATAGAACTACCTTATGACCCAGCAATCCCTTTACTGGGTATATACCCCCAGAACTCTGAATCATTGATATGTAAAGACACATGTAGCCCCATGTTCACTGCAGCATTGTTTACAGTGGCCAAGACATGGAAACAATGAAAAAGCCCTTCAATAGATGACTGGATAAAGAAGATGTGGCACATATACACTATGGAATACTACTCAGCCATAAGAAATGATGACATTGGATCATTTACAACAAAATGGTTGAATCTTGATAACATTATACTAAGTGAAATAAGTAAATCAGAAAAAAACAAGAACTACATGATTCTATACATTGGTGGGACATAAAAACGAGACTAAGAGATATGGACAAGAGCGTGGTGGATATGGGGGGGGCGAAGGAGGGAGAGAGAAAGGGGGAGGTGGATGGGCACAAAGAAAACTAGATAGAAGGTGATGGAGGACAATCTGCCTTCGGGTGATGGGTATGCAACATAATTGCATGACAAGATAACCAGGACATGTTTTATTTGAATATATGTAACCTGATTTATTGATGTCACCCCATTAACATTAATAAAAAATTTATTTATTAAAAAAATAAAGTAAAAGATGGTATTTTACCTTAATTCATTTCTTCTCCAATACTCTTCCTTTCCTTACATAGGTCTAAGTTTTTTTTTTATATTTTATTTATTGATTTTTAGAGAGAGGGGAGAGAGAGAGAGAAGGGGGAGGAGCAGGAAGCATCAACTCCCATATGTACCTTGACCAGGCAAGCCCAAGGTTTCGAACCGTCAACCTCAGTATTCCAGGTTGACGCTTTATCCCACTGTGCCACCACAGGTCAGGCTACGTAGGTCTAAGTTTCTGATTTAGACCATTTATTTTTCCTATCTGAAGAAAATATTTTAACATGTCTTGCAGAGCAGGTCAACAGGTGATGAATTTTTTCAGTTTTTGTCTGAGAAAGTAATTATTTCTCTTTCATTCTGAAGAATTAAGTCACTGGGTATTGAATTCTTGGTGGGTAGTTAATTCCTTTCAATACTTCAAATATTTTTCTCTACTGTCTTCTTGGTTGCATGGTCTCTAATGAGAAATTTTCTGTATTCTTATACTTGTTCCTCTGTAAGTATCATGTCCTCCTTCCTTGACTCAGTGTCCTCCTCTCAAGTTATTCTCTCTGTAATTGCCTCTCTGAAATTTGAATATTTCTCTATGTCTAATGTTTTTGGTATTTATTTGGCTTCATGTTCTCTGAGATTTCTTGGTCTTTGGTTTAATGTGTACCATTAATTTTTGATAGTTCTTGGTTAAAATTGTATTAAATATTTCTTTTGCTATATTCTCCCCTCATATTCGGGCATTCTAATTATGCAAATTTTACATATTTTGTAATTGTCCCACATGCTTTAGATGTGTCCTGACCTTTTTTTTTTTTTTTTGTATTTCAATTTGGGAAATTTCTATTGACATATCTTAAAGCTCACTGAGTATTTCCTCAGCTGCTTCCAAGCTACTGATGAGCACATTAAAGACATTATGTATTTCTATTGCAGTGTTTTGTAACATTTTCTTTTGATTCTCTCAGAATTTTCATGTATCTTTTTACATTATCCATCTGTTTTGTATATTGTTTATTTCTCTATTTGAGCACTTAATATATTAATTATAATTATATGAAATTTTTCTATAATAATTTTAACATCTGTCATATCTAAATCTGATTGTGATGTTTACTTTGCTTCTTCAGGCCACGTTTTTATTTGCCTTTTGGTTATGCTTTATAGTTTTCTGTTGAAGTCTATGCATTTTGTATAAAGAAGGATGTGAGCTTAATAAACCTGTGCTATAAAGGTTGATGATCATGTAGATAGAAATTGCACTTTGTTTAATATTTCCTTTAACTATTGGTGCCAGAGGCTTCAATTTCTTCTAGTGTCCTTATTTTCATCATTCTTCTTTTCTGTTCTTTCCTAAGTATTCTTCCGTGTAAAGATTCTATATCTTTCTGCTCTAAAAACTATTATTATACTAGATCGCAGTTAGTATCATTTTCCAGTTACACATTAGTGTCTGTGGGCCTCTGTTTTAGTCCTGTGACCTTTACAGGTGGTTTTTTTATTGTACAAATATTTTAATTTTATTATTTCCATCACCAAGTAGGAGTGGGACTGGAAGTCTAGAGGAAGTCTTTTTCCCCATGGCTTTGAGACAAGGTTCTTGTAGTCATTACCCCTGGAGATTAAGCCTTTGTTATATAGAATTTTCTGAGGCTATTTCTTCCAGAACCTTGAAAACTTCCATGGATTTTTCAATATGAGAATTAGATAGGTTCTTAAACATAGAGCCCACAAAATTCTAGATCCCTTCTAAGACCAGGAGTTTCGCATTCTCACTGTATTTCACTCTCAGTCCCTAGCAATTCATCCAAATTACCATGTAAGTGCTCCTCTGATGTTATGGCTACAGCAGCTTTCACAGAAGGTAAGTAAATCTCATCTTAAACTCTCTGGATTTACTTGTCACTCCAGATTTTGGACTGACATTCACTCTGAAAATTCCATTCCACTCTGTGTCCAAGAAAATATTTTATTTTATTTTACTTTGTGACAGAGACAGAGAGAAATAGAGAGAAGGACAGATAGGGACAGACAGACAGGAAGGGAAAGAGATGAAAAGCATCAATTCTTCATTGTGGCATCTTAGTTTTTCATTGATTGCTTTCTCATATGTGCATTAACCAGGAGACTACAGCAGACCAAGTGACCCCTTGCTCAAGCCAGCAATCTTGGGCTCAAGCCAGCGACCAGAGTCATGTCTGTGATCCCATGCTCAAGCTGGTGAGCCTGCCCTCAAGCTAGAGACCTAGGGATTTTGAACCTGGGTCCTCCGCATCCCAGTCTGACACTATCCACTGTACTACTGCCTGGTCAGGTCAAGAAAATCTTTAATTTTGAATTTTTCCTAAATTTTCTTGTTATAAGAAATAAAGTAATCAAGTATAAACTTTTTACATGTTAGAGCTAAAACCAGAATACTCCTCAGGTCAATTTTAATAACAACAACTTAATGAAGCTACATTATCATTTGTTACCATCTATTTTTACGTTTTCGTGCCCCATATGCATCTATTGCATATGGTGGGAAATAGAATGATGAAAAAATTCAATTCTCTCAATTTTCCTTTACCTTCCTCATCTCTGAATATATATATCCAGGACATTATCTGTTTGATATTTCAGTTTCTGTTAAACTGAACAATATATTTCATCTATATTATGATAAAATTTTATTACCAGTGACTGACTCAACATGCATATTTTATAAAATATCAAATTTTATTATGAATACCCTTTATTTAAGTACAATATATAAATTATAGCTAAGGAGAAAATTTGTGAATTTGGAGAGAGCACAAATTGACTCTGTCACTTAGATTATTATTTTTTAACATGATAGTAAATATAAAGCTGATGCTTCAAGTCCATTTTTCTAATGTCAGTTCTTACATTTTAAATTATGTTCATTCCCTTAATTGTTTTCACAATTACTTGAGATTTATAATACTGTGTTATAATTTGTCCAACAAAATGAAATAATAAAAGGTTTTAAAGAAAGCACACTAATAGCCCAACAGTAAAAGCAATGATAGTGTTCCATTTACTTGTTTTAGCCAAAGAAAGGGGTCAGTGAATTTATATTCCACTGATTTTCTCTAGCCTTGTGCCAAATAGTTGCATACAAATATGGCTGGAGAGTGGAATTTCTTTCATTTTAGTGATGTCAAAAGTCACAATTTTTTTGTTGTTTTATCCTTTGAGTTTTTGTATTTACTTTTTATTATCAATTAGAATTGACATTCAAAATTATACTAGTTTCAGGTGAATAGTATAGTGGTTAGATATTTATATAATTTATGAAGTGAGCTCTATTACAGTATTGAAATACTTTTCCCTGGGTTAGCAAATGACTGATTCCTCAAAACTCCTGGCTGTTAACCCCCATCACCCAGATACCTGACTTGTCCTGGCTCCTCTCCTGGGACATTTAGAACTCTGCATGATCCAAACACTGAAGCACTAATGCAGAGTCTAACAGAGACTCTTCCACAACTGTTTCTTTGGGCACCTCAAAATCACCTTTTATTTTCTGGGTTTCTTGTTCTATCTCCTAATTCCCTACCCAAATATGCTTTCAGGAGAAAATACTATTCCAATTTTTTACTGTTGAGGCTGAATGTTTTTATATATAATTTTTCAGAGGCAGATGCAAAATTAAGAGGGGAAATATATTTGAAGACATTCATGTACCTAAATAAGATTGATTCAAAGAGTAACTGAAAGCAATGAAGCTCAAAAATAAATGTATATATAAATTTTCTGTTGATCTTTATGCAAATTCTTATTCAGAAGGTTTGGCATGGGGCTGAGATTTTGCATTAATAAGGTGCTTTCAAGTTCTATTGCTGTTTCACAGAATAAATTTTGTATTGTATATATTTAAGGTGCACACATTGATAATTTTATGTACATATACATTGTGAATCATAATTACCATAATTAAGCTAATTAACATATCCATAACTTTACACAGTTACATATGTGTGTGGTGAGAACACTTAGGATATAGCCTCATAACAAATTTCAAGTATACAGTATATTATTGTTATGTATAGACACCATGTTCTACATTAGATCTCCAGAATTTAGTCATCTTTCAGAACTGAAGCTTTGTACCCATTAACCAACAACTCACCATTTCCCCATCCTCCCAGTCTCTTATAATCACCATTCTACTGTCTCCTTCTATAAGTTTAATTATTTGACACAACACATAGAAATCATACAGCATTTTTCTTTAGGTGTATGAATTACTTTACTAATCATATATTCTATGTCCATCCATATTGTCCCAAATGGCATAATCTTTCTTTTTTAAGGATAAAAATATTCTATTGTATGTATTTACCAATTGCCTTTATCCATTCATTGGTCAATGGACATTCAGGTCATTTCCATATTTTGGCTATAGTGACTAGTGCTGCATTGAACATGGGAATACAGAATACTTTTTGATATCCTGATTTCAATTCAGTTGGTTAAATACCTAAAAGTGGGATTGTTGGGTCATCTGATATTCTATTTTTAATTTCTTGAGGAATTTCCATCTTGTTTTCTACAGTGGCTATAGAAATTTACATTCCCTCCAACAGGATAGCAGAATTCCCTTTCCAGCACATGCTAGCCACACTTTCTTTTTTGATTATAGGCATTCCAACAAGTGATAATGAGGTAATATCTCATTTTGGATTGAATTTTCATTTCCTTAATGATTAGTGATGCTGAGCACTTTTCATATAGCTGTTTACTGTATGGCTTCTTAGGAAGAATTTCTGTTTGGACTTTTTGTCATTTAATTTTTTTTTGTTGTTATTGAGTTTCTTATTTATGTAATTAAATACATATTTAAACAATAACATTGGCCCATTACCAGATATATGTTTTGTTAATATTTTCTTGATCTTTCCCTTTGCTGCACAAAAGCCTTTTAATTTATGTAGTCCTGTTTATTTATTTTTGCTTTTGTTTCCTGTGTTTTTGGTGACATATCTAAAAAAAATTGTTGCCAAAACCAAAGAGTGTTTTCCCTATGTTATCTTCTAAAGTTTTATGGTTTTAGATTTTATGTTTAAGTCTTTAATCCATTTTCAGTTGATTTGTGTGTATATTGTTAAGATAACCGTGTAATTTCATTATTTGCTTGTACATTTTCAGTTTTCACAGCACCATTTATTGAAGAGATTATCTTTTTCTCATTGTGTATTCTTGGTGCTCCTGTCAAAGAGTAGTTGACCATATATGTGTGAGTTTATTTCTGGGTTCTCTATTATGTTTCACTGGTCTGTCTGCTTTTGTGCCAGTACAACAGTATTTTGATTATTTTAGCTTTGTAATATACTTTAAAATCAGAAAGTGTGATGCCCCCAGCTTTATTCTTTTTTCTGAAGAGTGCTTTTCATGAATTGGGGTATTTTGTGGTTTCCTATGAATTTTAGGATTGCTTGTTTTATTTCTATGAAAAATGCTAATGGAATGATGATAGGTATTGCATTGAAGCTGTAGCTTGCTTTGAATAGTATGGACATTATAATAATATTTTTTTTTTGCAATCCATACACACAAGATTTTTCAATCAATTTGTACCTTCTTCAATTTATTCATCTATATTTATAATTTTCAGAGTATATATCTTTTACTTTTTTAGTTAAATTTATCTTAAGTGCTTATTTTTTTAGATGATATTATAAATAAGATTGTTTTCTTAATTTGGGGGTATATTAATTGATAATTTATAGAAATGAAATGGATTTTTGTTTATTGGCTTTGTATCTTATAACTTTACTTATTAGTTCTAACAGTTCTCTGTTGTTGGAATATTTAGTGTTTTCTATGTATTAATGATTTTTTTAAAAAAACGATCATTTTATTTATTTCTTTCATATAAGGATTACTCATCTCTTTTTCCTGCCTAATTGCTCTGGATAGAACTTGCAGCCCTCTGCTGAACAGAAGTGGCAAAAAATGGACATCTTTGCTTTGTTTCTGATCTTATAGAAAAGGCTTTTAGCTTTTCACTATTGAGTATAATGGTATCTGTGGGATTGGCCATTATTCCGTTGAAGTACACTCTTTCTATACTTAATTTGTTGAGAGCTTTTATCACAAAAGGGTGCTCAATTTAGTCAAATACTTTTCTGTATCTGTTGAGATAATCATGTGTTTTAAACTTTTATTCTAATGAAGTGGCACATAACATTTATGAATATGCATATGCTGAGCTATCCTTGCATCTCAGAAATAAGTCTCACTTAACATTTTGCATGATCCTTTCAATGTGCTATTG
Organism: Saccopteryx leptura; assembly: GCF_036850995.1. Classification (NCBI taxonomy): domain Eukaryota; kingdom Metazoa; phylum Chordata; class Mammalia; order Chiroptera; family Emballonuridae; genus Saccopteryx; species Saccopteryx leptura. The sequence continues at coordinate 104,461,831 of NC_089516.1, read as the reverse complement.
AATTTGTTTGGTTAGCATTTTGTTGAGTACTTCTGCATCTACGATGATTATAGGTATTTGCATGTAATTTCCTTTTCTTGTAGATTCCTGATCAACTTTGGTATCAGAGAAATGCAGCCTCAAAAAATGTATTTGGAAGTATTGTCCCCTTTTCAGTTTGTTTGTTTTTTTTGTAATGGTTTCATTTTTTTTTATTTTATAAATGTATGGTACTACTCACCAATGATGCCACCTGATCCTTGTTTTTTCTTCTGGGGAAGATTATTGATTACTATTTTAATCTCTTACTCTTTTTGGTTTGTTAAGATTTTCAACTTCTTCATGAACCAGTGTTGGCAGGTTGTATGTTTCCAGAAATTTATCCATTTTTTCTACATTATTCAATTTAGTTATATATTTGTTCACATATAATTGTCACCATAGACAATTTTTAATAGCAGTACTTAAAACCATTGCCAAATTAGCAATATATTAAATTGCCAGAGAAATCCAACAAAGGTGCTCCCCTGGAAGGAAGAACAAGATTTATATACAAATTTGGAGGGCTGGGAGAGAACATAAGATGAGATTGGAAAACTGGATTTCAACAATATGGTCATATGGTCAATTCCACATTTTCAACTTCTCACAATGAGAAAGGTTCATATTTTTCAATGTCTATTGAACATTTCCAACTAGATATTTTTCAGAACAATTCTAATATGATATAATCAGAATGAAATATCTTCTTCTTTGGGTGTTTTCAGAGTTTGTGCCTTTCCCCAAAATCTATTAAGTCTGCATAGAAATCTAACTTATCCTAGCATACTCTCTCCCCCTATTTGAAGACATATATTTAATTAATTATTTCAGAAATGTCTCTTAAATTAGCCACTTATTTCCATTTCCATTTCCATTGACAACATCTTAGTTCAGTTTCTTATTATCTCAAAGCAGGAATAGTGTAAAAACCTATTCTTTATATCTACTCGCTTTCTACTGTAATTCATAAACAATATCTCATTTTAAGTTATCATTATAAAACTACCAAAATTTATTTAAGAAAAAGAAAGTTGAAAACAGAAAGCATGAGCTAAGTGTAGGAAGTACTGATGATTAAAGAAATTAAGAAATGTGTATGTAACTTTAAGGTAGCACTAACTCTGAAACTGCTGTTAGTAATAACTAATGTGGTGGTTATTTTACCATGAAGAACTAATATATGTATTAAATATATATAAGCTGGAATTAGTAGGATCTGGATTAATTATTATTTTCCATTGAATTATAATGCTAGGCAAGTATTATGATATCAGATAGAAAAAATAATATAAACAAAATATTGACAATTATTTAATCATGGAGATGATTACATGGCAGATCATTACACCATTTTATTTCTGCAAGCTTGAACACATTCAAGATAAAATTTAAAAACAAAAATAAAAAATAACTAAAAACAAAAGAAAAACTATATAGGTAGATATAATCTAAAAGAGGGTTGACAGTAAAAATGTTATCAAAGTATATTTTTACTATAATGGCATTTTAGAAGATAAACAGAATCTTTTTTTTTAAATTTATTTATTAAATTTAATGCAGTGACATTGATAAATCAGGGTACATATGTTGAGAGAAAACATCTCTAGATTATTTTGACATTTGATTGTGCTGTATACCCATCCCCCAAAGCTAAATTATCTTCTGTCACCTTCTATCTGGTTTTCTTTGTGCCCCTCCCCTCCCCCAACCCCTCTCTCCTTCTTCACCCGATCCCCCCTCCCCCCACCCCCCACCCCCCACCCCTGTTGCCATCACATTCTTGTCCATGTCACTGAGTCTCATTTTTATGTCCCATCTATGTATGGATTCATATAGTTCTTAGTTTTTTCTAATTTACTTATTTCACTCCTTATAATGTTATCAAGGTCCATCCATGTTATTGTAAATGATCCGATGTCATCATTTCTTATGGCTGAGTAGTATTCCATAGTATATATGTACCAAAGTTTTTTAATCCACTCGTCCTCTGACGGACACTTGGGCTGTTTCCAGATCTTTGCTATTGTGAACAATGCTGCCACAAACATGGGGGTGCATTTCCCCTTTTGGAGCAGTTCTATGGTGTTCTTGGGGTATATTCCTAAAAGTGGGATAGCTGGGTCAAAAGGCAGTTTCATTTTCAATTTTTTGAGGAATCTCCATTCTGTTTTCCACAGAGGCTGCACCAGTCTGCATTCCCACCAGCAGTGCAGGAGGGTTCCCTTTTCTCCACATCCTCGCCAGCACTTATTCTGTATTGTTTTATTGATGAGCGCCATTCTAACTGTTGTGAGGTGATATCTCATTGTGGTTTTAATTTGCATTTCTCTAATGATTAGTGATGTTTTAGATACATAATTTTTATTTTTTGTAATATATAACATGTGTAAATTAGTTTTGCACCCTATTCTTCCCTTATATTTTATTTCTCCATGAACATTTATGTTTTCAAGTATTCAGCATTAAGCCCTTTTGCTGAAGTTATCCCTGTCATCACTATACCTTTATGAAATTCATTCTCTAGTAAATTCCTCAAGAAAGACTGATGAGTGCAGAATTTCTTAAATTATTTTTAAATTTTAATTTTTATGGAGGTATAATTGGAAAATAAAATTTTTATATATTTAAGGTGTATAACATCATTATTTGACATACATGCATATATGTTCACTATATAGTCTATATATTTATTATATAGAAATATATATAGTTACCAATTTCAATATATATGTTGAAATTATTACCTCTTCAAGCTAATTAACATATCTATTGCCTCACATATTTACATTTTTTTTATGTGACAGTGCAATGTCTACTGTCCAGCAAATTTCAAGTATGCATGCAGTATTATTAACTGTAGTCACCATGCTGTACATTAGTTCTCTAGGACTTATTCGACTTATAACTAAAATTCTGTGCCCTTTGACCAACCTCTCTCCATTTATCCATCCCCCAGACCCTAGTAATCATGATTCTACTCTGTCTTAATTTTTTTATACTGTAAATTTTATTTATTTCTATTATCTTTTAAATTTTTATTTATTAATTTTACAGAGGCAGAAGGGGGTAGAGAGAGAGAGAGAGAGAGAGAGAGAGAGCAAGGAAAGGAGCAGGAAGCATCAACTCCCATATGTGCCTTGACCAGGCAAACCCAGGGTTTCAATCTGTCAACCTCAGTGTTCCAGGTCAACACTTTATCCACTGTGCCACCACAGGTCAGGCTTTTTTTTTTATTATTAAATTTTTTTTTTAGTTTTTCCTTATTAATTTTTAGAAAGAGGAGAGAGAGAGAGAGAGAGAGAGAGAGAGAGAGAGAAGAGGGTAAGAGCAGGAAGCATCAACTCCTGTATGTGCCTTGACCAGGCAAGCCCAGGGTTTTGAACTGGCGATCTCAGTGTTCCAGGTCAATGCTTTATCCACGGTGACACCACAAGTTAGGCAAAAGTTTTATTTCAATACATTGATATTTCTTGAACACCTTGACTGGATGTAAAATTATTGGTTCACACTTCTTTTGCTAAATAATTTAATATTTCAAATAAATTTTATATTGTGTAGTAGTTTTAGATTTTTAGCAAAATAAAAAATATTATATCTTTGTGTATTATGGCATATTTTCATAATTAGTGGGTTTATATTGGTACATTATTTGTAGAAAGAATTCATACTTTATTTATATTTCCTTAGTTTTTCTTTAATGTCCTTTCTGTATTCCAGGATCACATCCAGGCACTACATTTACTTTACATATGTCTTTAGGTTCTTCTTGGTTGTGATAGTTTCTTAAACTTTCCTTGTTTTTGATGATTTGACATTTTTGAGGAGTACTGGCCAGAGATTTTATATAGAATGTTTCCCAGCTGGAATGTGTCTGATGCTCTTCTTATGATTAAACTTGGGTTATAGGCTATAGAGGTAAAGTGCCATTCTCATCAAATCATATCAAAAGTATATATTATAACTTACATAATTCTGATGTTAACATTGGCCACCTAGTTGATTTAGTTCTTGTCATGTTTCTTCACTGGAAAATATTCACTATGTACAGTCCATACTCGGAGAGGAGATTATTGTTCTTTTCTGCCCCATCCAAGTACCCTCTGATTCACATATGTTAGCTTCTCCACACCAAACTATCGTAACCACTAATCTTTTTACTACCTCAAGAATGTTGCTTTTTCCATAATGTCAAATAAATGAAATCATACAGAATATAGCCTTTTAAAGATTGGTTTCTTTTACTTAGCTATGTGCTTATAAAATTTATTTATCTTTGTGTAGCTTTATACTTCATTTATTTTTATTGTGGAATGGTATTCTACAATATTATGTATGTGGATGTAGCAGTTTGTTAATTCGTTCGTGTATAGGACATCCTGGTTGATTCTTATCTTTAGAAATTTGAACAAAGCTGCTATAAACATTTGTGTGTAGGTTTTTGTGGAGATATAAGTTTTCAAATCTGTTAAAATCTAGGATCAAAATTGCTAGATTATATGATAAGACAATATTAACTTTGTGGCAAATTTCCAAATTGTCTTCCAAAGTGGCTTTATCATTTCATTTTACATTCTCAAAAGCAAAGAATAAAATTTCCTGTTGTTCTGTGTTTATTTGTTTTTAAGATTTTCATATCCTTAAGTACTCATTTTAGTATATTTTATTCTTTCTGTAGTATAGATTTACAGTTTTATTCTGTCTCAAGGAAATTTTTTAGTGCCAGCTCATGCAATTGATGAGTAAAATTTCATTTCTTCATTTTGTAAATATATATATATATATATATATATATATATATATATATATATATATATATATATATTTTATATATGTTTATCCACGGTGATATATATATATTACTTTCCTCTTGTTCATTTCTATGGTGTTGGGGTAATAGACAATATTCCTAGTTTAATATTGACCTTTATTTTCAGTCTAGAGATGTTTAGGTGTTTTCGTAGTGTTTTATTTGGCTGTGGTTTTTTTTTTTTTAAATATTGTAAGGGGGATTTTGAATATAGTGAATTTTTTAAAGTCCTTTTCTTGTAATTGTTTTAAAGATTTTGTTTATTCATTTTACAGAGGAGAGAGAAGGTTGAGGGGTGGGGAGCAGGAAGCATAAACTCTCATATATGCCTTGACCAGACAAGCCCAGGGTTTCGAACCACAGACCTCAGCATTCCAGGTCAATGCTTTATCCACCGCGCCACCACAGGTCAGGCTAGTGAATTTTTTATTTTAAGTTTATCCAGTATTTTTTAGGACTTAAAATTTTTTCCTGTTTTCTTAATTTTTTTTTCATCATTCAATTGCCATATAGCAATGAATGCCATATCGCCTTTATTCTCCCCGAGAAGATAACAGATTGTACAACTCTTCCTTTAAATTGTAAATAGCTCTGTAAATTGTCTTAGGCCCTTTAAATCAAGTTTATTTGAAATGTTTTACCTGTAGTCAATAATCTGATCATGCTTATTTTTAGGGTTGGTTTAATCTTTTAGGAACACATTCCAAATCATCCTTAGTCATTTTTGCTAGCCTCAGTTCTTCTAACAAATTTTCTCAGTCTGCATTTGCTCCTCAAATGGAGGTGTGGGGGCATGATGTGGCTGTATGCTATATATTGTTGATTTCCCCCCGCCCTCCAAAAAGCCATTCTGCAGTTTTAGTGTTCTTTGTTCTGAAGCAACGCTGATGTATAATTTGGTTTAAAATGTTCATAGTTCAGTAATGATCTCATATTGTTTGGAAAGGAAATTTTGGAAGTTTATAACTACATATTCTATTCAGCTACGAGAAAGTTCCAGCTCTCTCTCTGTCTCTCTCTCTATAATGTTCATTGCTGAATACTGTTTTGTTTTGTTTTAAGCAAGAGGAAGGGAGATAGCGAGACAGATTTCTGCATGTGCCACGATTGGGAGCCTCCCAGCAGCTCCCGTCTGGTGCCAATGCATTGATCAACGGAGCTATTTTTAGCATCTAAGGCTGACACCTGGACAATTTCAGCCACTAACTGTGGGACAGGAAGAGGCAGAAAAGAGGGAGGGAGAGAGAGAAAGCACATAGTTGCTTCTCATGTGTTCCCTACCAGGATCAAACCCAGTATGTCCATACTCTGGACCAATGCTCTTTCCACTTAGCAAACCAGCCAGGGCCTAAATACTGAATTTTTCAGAGACAACTATCAGATAAGGATTGTAGTTTGGTGGAACAAGTGGAAGCCTTGGACTCAGGCTTGAATTTTAGTTTTGGTTTTTCTACTATTTTTCAGCAAGTTATTTAACTTTTTGAATCTATTTTGTGATGTTATTGTGAGGAATAAATAAGAAAATAATATAAAAAATGCCAAGTATAAAGAATTCCATATGTAGAAGTTTAATGAATATTAAAACTTGGCCCTTGCCATTTAGCCCAGTGGTAGAATGTCAGCCTGTTATGTGGATGTCCTGGGTTCGATTCCCGGGCAGGGCACACAGGAGAAGTGACCATCTGCTTCTCCACATATTTCCCTCTCCCTATCTCTCACTCTCTCTTCCCTTCCCACAGCCATGGCTCAATTGGTTCAAACACATCTTCCTCAGGCACTGAGGATGGCTCTGTGGAGCATTTGCCTCTGGTGCTAAAAATAGTTTGGTTCTGAGCATGGCCCCAGCTGGGCAAAACATCTACCCTAGATGGGCAGAGCATCAATCACAGATTGGGGTTGCCAGGTGGATCCTGGTCGGGAAACATGGGGTAGTCTGTCTCTCTATCTCCCCTCCTCTCACATGAAAAAAAGAAAAGATTAGTGGAAATACATCAGTGTAACATACAGATGCTTTACATTTTTTTCTATTTATGGATTATTTCCACATTAAATAACTCACATACAAGTTTCATTTGGTAAGTCCAGCCATTACTATAATATAGTACAATATTAGAGTCTAACCTGTATATTGCATTATTGAGAGAAAATCCTATAGACTTGTGAACCATAGGAAACTTTGCATTTAAATTTAATTTTAGAAACCCAAAAGACATAATAATTGTATTAACCTGACACTTCCATAAGAAGTAAATTCTGTTGCCTGACCAGGTGCAGTGGATAGAGTGGCGGCCTGGAATTCAGAGGACCCAGGTTCGAAACACTGAGGTCGCCAGTTTGAGCCCAGGCTCAACTGACTTGAGTACCTGCTCACCAGCTTGAGTGTAGGGTCGCTGGCTTGAGCATGGGATCATAGACATGACCCTATGCTGGCTTGAGCCCAAAAGTTACTGGCTTGAAGCCCAAGGTCACTGGCTTGAACAAGTGATCAATGACTCAGCTGTAGCCCCTCAGTCAAGGCACATATGAGAAAGCAATTATTGAATAACTAAGGTGCCACAATAAAAAATTGATGCTTCTTCTCTCTCCCTTCCATTCTGTCCATCACTATCTGTCCCTCTCTGTCTCTCTCTTACAAAAAATTTTTTTAAAAAAGTAAATTCTGTCATAACTAAGATTTTTTTTTCTATTAGGTGCTTAATTAACTGGAAAAAATGGTTTTCCAATGATCTCATTAACAGATTAATGAGATAAAATTTTTATTATTTTTCTATTCTGTGATTTTGGAATCAACATTGACAGAGCATGTTATCAGAAAATTTTAGAACAGTTTTTTTATATGATTAATATTCTGGTGATGACAAGATATAATTTTTCCAAGTGCTCATTTACTAATTTCTCATTTATGTATAATTTTTCTCCAACTTTTTTATCATAACATATTCAAAATGATCACATTTGCTCTACTGCTTTTAAAAAAAAATATATGCTTTTATTCATATAGTAAGGTAATAAGTAAAGAGTGTTCTAGTTCTACAATTTTTCTTTTGGCTCACTAATAATTTATTTATTAAAATAATTTTTACAAATTCAAGTTTTGTAATTAATATGGCAGACCTTTAAATTAATTTATTAGTGATTTCATAAATATTTATTTTAGTAAAAATTATACAGGTACAGTTGAATAATTTTTAGATAGAAAACTACATAAAGACAAATTAAAAATCAGCTTTCAATCAACATTTTTCTTTAAATTTACATATTTGAGTATTCCAAATATATTTAAAATAAAAAATTCCTTATCTTTTATAATTTAAATGTTACAAATAATGGTTTTTCCACACTACTTGAACTATATATTTTTTCTGGATATGCAAGCTACTTAATTGCATAGAATTTCATGAGAAGATCAATACTTGGTTTCTGAGAAGAAAAATGCAAATTTGACATTTGCCTGTACTTACACAAATGTTTTAAATTATGAATCAAAACATAAAAGTTTTATAGCATAGTCCACCATAAAGTTTGGCACACTGATATGTTTCATGTAAGTAAACTGGTACTTGTAAATACCCAAAATCTTAAATAAAGGCTTTATTGAATACCCTATGGAGGTATAACAAAGTACTCATGTGTGACATATTCTTTGAATGCAGCAGTAATAAAATAATTCCATAGACTACTGCTAAGTAACTTGCTAAATCATGGCATTGAAAGGCAGCTTGGAAAATTATGAAGATATTAATCCCATTTTGGTATTATCAATAGCTTCCCTTTTTTACTCATGTTTCAAGTTATGCTGCCAGTGACATCATGATACTTGCTTTGGGCCAAAATTCCTAAGTAAACTAATCTTCCACAGGGGAATCCCATAAAAGAACCTGCATAAGGCATCTTTTTAATGAATGCATGTTTAATAATTAGAGTAAAACCTCATTGGCAGACCCATTGGGTCAAAGGGGAGACTGGTAGACATAGTTCATAGAAAGAAGTTGCAATTACTTGCCTTTCAGGTGGTAGCTTATTGTAACTGTTTGGGTCTCTGCACTTTCAAAGTTACATTTTATTTCAATTAACTGAACCTGTTTAAATGAAAAATCTGTTTGATCAGCTTCTAGGCTTTCCCTATTGCCCTTTAATGTTAAATATGAAGAAATAAAACTAAAAAATCTATGCAGGGGAAGCAGAATGAAGGAAGCTACTGTCTAGTAGAGTGAAAAGTCAAAACCTATTTTCAGAACTTTAGTAGAGACTAACAAAACTTTTAAGCATATGGTTATTTTAAAAAGATACACTAGGCCCTGGCTGGTGGCTCAGTGAATAGAGCATGGGCCCAGCATATGGACATCCTGAGTTTGATTCCTGACCAAGGCACACAGGAGGAGTGACCATCTTCTTCTCTCCTCCTCCCTCTCACCCTTCTCTCCGTTTTTTCCTCCTGCAACCAGTGGCTCGATTGGTTTGAGCATGGCCCCCAGGCACTGAATATGGCTTTATTGGAGCACATCCTCAGCAATGGAGCATCAGTACTTGAGAGCATCGGCCTCAGATTGGGTATATGTGTATCCTGGTTGGGGCATATGTGGGTGTCTGCCTTAGTATCTCCCCTCATCTCACCTAAAAAGAATAAATTTTTAAAAAGATACATGAATAAAAAGTCTGTCTTATTTTGTTCCCTAAAGTATTTTCTCTCTTAAGCTGGGGAAACTAGGTATGTACCTGCAAGATTTAGCTAAATCTATGCCACTAACTGCCTCTAATAAAAGTACTGCACAAAAGCAGAGATATACTTATTAAATATAGCTGAAATTGACATCATTAGCATGGATATTTCATGCATGAGTTCCCTTATCCAAAGCAAAATAAAGCCCTTTCTGCAAGCAATTTATGATGTGCAAAATTTTGTTGGTGTTCATTAACAATAAATAAACCAATTTCAATTCAGCAGCTGATTTCAGATCCCACAGATGCGGTTAAGGTTTTTTCCTTTTATCAGTGTCTTGCTCTATCATGAAATAGAAAAATAATCTGCATGTTTTGTAGTCTGAACTTGTAGTTTGTGGGAAAGCCAAATGTACATTTTAGAATACCATACTTTTTAGGTAAATACATGCTATGCATGAAATAGAAGAAGGCTGTCTAGCATTGGTTACAATTTTATTTTATTTTATTTTTTTTGTTTGTTTTGTTTTGTTTACTTTTTATTTTTCCACCTCCTGAACATTTGAAAAATATTTTGGAAACATTACTCAAGGTAAATGTGAAGTCTCTTTAGGACCGTGATGGCAAACCCTTTTAGCCTGACCAGGCGGTGGCGCAGTGGATAAAGCGTGGGACTAGGATGCGGAGGACCCAGGTTTGAGACCCCGAGGTCGCCAGCTTGAGCATGGGCTCATCTGGTGTGAGCAAAATCCCACCAGCTTGAACCCAAGGTCGCTGGCTCCAGCAAGGGGTTACTCGGTTTGCTGAAGGCCCGCGGTCAAGGCACGTATGAGAAAGCAATCAATGAACAACTAAAGTGTTGCAACGCGCAATGAAAAACTAATAATTGATGCTTCTCATCTCTCTCCGTTCCTGTCTATCCCTCTCTCTGACTCACTCTCTGTCTCTGTAAAAAATAAAGGATCTTTAAAAAAATAATAATGCAATAGAAAAATATATTTAACAAAATGCGATGATAATGAAAGAATCAGTGAACAAACAGGTATAAGATATAGAAAACCAATGTCAAAAGGGAAGATGTAAATCCTATTTATCACTAATTACATTAATTGTAAATGAATTAAACATTCTAATCAAAGTGCAAAGGTTGAAAAGTATTATATGCCTTTTTAAATAAGTACACTTTAGACTCAAAGACACAAATACGTTGAAAGTAAAAGAAAGTTATATACCACAGAGAAAGTAGAGGAAAGAGAATTGGAATACCTATACTAATATTAAGAAAGGAAACTTTAAGAAAAAAATGTTACTGAGACAATAAGGAACATTTGATAATTATAAAAGGGTCAGCTTATCAAGAAAATATAATAAATATATATGACATAAATACAGAGCCCCATAATGCATAAAATAGAAACTGAAAAATTTGAAGGGAAAATAGAAAATTCATCATAATATCTCCCTTATAATAATGGATAGAACAACTAGACATAAGATCAATATGGAGGTAAAGATTTGAACAAGACTATAAAGCAACTCAGTCTAATAGGCAACTATAAAACACTCCAAATAAAAAACCCAGCAAATTGTATATTCTTCTCAAGTATACTTGCAACATTTCAAGAATAAGCCATATATGAGACCATAAAAAAATTCTCTATAAATTTAAAATAACTTAAACTATACAAATTATTCTCTGATCAAAATATAATAAAAATGAGAAATCAAAGCAAACCAAAATATGGTTAAGTTCAAAAACATGTAGAAATTAAACAACATATTGTCACACAAGAAATGGAACAAATTAAAATTACAAGGGACATCAGAAAATACATATTTTGAGATAAGGTAAAACAAATAAGCACCATAAAATATATAGAATAGAGTTACAGCAGTGATTACAAGCTAATTTATAGCTAGAGACATCTGACTGTGTCTGAAAACACATGGTTACTGATCTCTATTAAGTGCCTACCTCTAAGCCCATTCAACCTTGTATCTTGAAATTATATACCTGAATGTTCTTAATTCTCTTGAGGAGAGTGACGTCATGGAAATGGCGCCGTGAGCAGCGCGTCTGACAGATCTCCCCAAAATCTCAACAAATTTATCAACTAGAAACAGAAAAATTTATCCTCGGAGCATTCCGGAGTTCCACACAAACTGAAAGCGAAAGGACTGTTATCACTTGAATCTGAGAGACGAGGGTGTGGAGGAAGCTAACTACCGCAGGGACGTTCATTCAAGCTGCGGAGGGAGTGCGCCTGTGGTGAGTTGGCCCACACTCAGGGAGCGGCATCCTAAGCTCTGCCAGCAGCCGCTGGCGCGCGCCTGGTGCCGTGGTCCGGTCACAGAGCAAGCACCGCTAGCGTCCCCAGTGGCCTGCGCACTGCGAGTGAGAGTCCCCAGCCACCAGTGCCCGGAGCACCCCATTCGCGCGCGTGCCCTGGGCGTCCCACGCGCCCAGAGTGCCCTACTGGCCCGCACACCCAGGGTGCCCCATTATCCTGTGCCCGGTGCGCCCCAGCCGCCAGTGGCGGGGTGAGCGGTAGAGGCGCCAGGGCGGTCTTTCCTACTTGGGAGATTCTCTCCGTGGGCGGGACACCTCACCCAGCCATTCAAGCTAACAATCAAGCGTTGGGGGAGGGGTGCGCGGGCAGCCTGAAATACCTTCGGGAGCACAGTTGCGGACCCAATATCTGAAATTAGCTTAACCCACGAAATCTGCGCACCCACGGGGCTCTAATTGATAAGATCTCTCTCAGTTCAGCGATCCAAGACAAGAGGCGTGATATTTTTTAGTGCTTCTCGCTAAAGGGGCGGGGGCAACTTCTGATTGACAGAGCCTCCATATTCAGGGATAAACGCTAACAAGAGGGACTTGGCAGATAATAAGATCTATACTACACTAGTCGCAAGCAGAGATTAGTGCCTCTTCTTCCCAGCCAAAACAGGCTACAAAGTGTGGAAAGCCTGGGTTGAGTGGTCCAACTGAATGCTAGGCACTGAACAGTCACCTTGACAACAATTGACTCCCACCTTCGCCTGATTATGCTGGAGGCTCTGACTGCCAGAGCCTTTCCCAAAGCCTTGCGCTGAGTGGGGATAGAGTTGGGATTTCCTAGCTCTTTGAGCCTCTTACTCCCCAGGCAGAAGCATTAGCAGCCTTATAGCTGGATCACCAGGCTGCTAATTCAGGAAGGGGGGACTAGGAGAGAGACTCCAGGAAAGCAAACTCTCTCATTGTTGGACCCTGCAAACGCCAACAAGCCTTGACTACCAGCAAGACTAAAGCCAATTATGTGACATTGCCATAGAATCCCATCAACTGCAAATCCCTAAGTGTGACACAGGGGCAGAGCCTGGGGTACAGAGTCACCGAACAGGAAGAGGGAGAGAAAAGAAAAAGGAAGAAGTTAACCTCTCAAAATCAAGAAAAATCCACAGACTTTACAACTTGTTGCACTAATTTTTCGTTTTTGTTGTTTGCTTCTTCTATCTTATTGCCTTTATTATTATTATTTCTATTTCCTCCACCTTGGTCCTTTTATTCTCTGCCCATCTTATGCTTCCCTTTTCTTGAACTACACTACCCATGAGTGTTACATTTTATTTCTTTTCTTCATCCTTACTCTCCTTTAAGAATACACTCCAAAACACTTAACTCTCACTCTCTCCTCTTTTGTTTTTTTTGTTTTGCTTTATTTTGTTTTTTTCTCTTCCTTTTTTTCTTCCTTCGTTTCTCTCTTTTTCTAAATTTTTCCTTTCTATTCGTTTCTTCTTTTCTCGTTTTACTTTTCTTCCCATTTAATCCTCAATCATGAACAAATTATTTAATTTGGGACTCAAGTTTTTTTTGTTTTTGTTTTTTTCTTTTTCGCTTTTGTTTTTGTTTTTTTGTTTGTTGGTTTATTTTTGTGGCATTTTGGGTACTTTTTACATTGCTTTTTAACTCACTAGCATTCCTCCCAACCCAAGGTCTCCATTGTATTTAGTCTTCGCCCCACTTAATACAACAGATTTTTACTTATTATTTTTATTTTTTTTCTTCTTTATTATTCTTTTTTTTTCTCATTTTTTCTGGTTCCCTCATATCCCTCTCATTATATCTCTTAGTCGACCATCACTTACAAGCAAATCATCTCATGCTTGTCTAAGATTTTCTTCTTTTTTTTTGTTGCATTTAGTAGGTCCCTACTCCCTTTTTTAGCTCCTTGAACTCTTCACCCCAAATCAGGCCCTCCATTATAGGCAGTTTTTGTTCCAATTAGCATAATATAATTCACAGGTCATCATGATATTTCCCTGAGGAGGGGAGAGGAGGGAAAGAGAAGAAAGAAAAAAGGGGGAAATAATAAATTATTACTGTTTTTTTTTTTTTTTTTTTTTTGTGGGGTGTTTTACCCTTTTTTTTTTTTACTTTTTATTCTTTATTAGTTCTAATTAGTGCTATCAACAAGACCACACTCAGATGCCAAAAAGAAAGAGGAAATCGAATATTATGGATACAAAAGATAGAGAGGTAACACAAATAGATGTGGAAAAATCTATGGAGAAAAGACTTAACATATTGGAAGTCTTGGAGCTAAATGACAGAGAATTTAAAATAGAAATCTTAAAAATACTCAGAGATATACAAGAAAACAAAGAAAGGCAATTTAGGGAGATCAGAAAACAACTAAACGAACACAAAGAATATATTACCAAGGAAATTGAAACTATAAAAACAAGTCAAACAGAAATGAAAAACTCAATTCACGAGCTGAAAAACGAGGTAACAAGCTTAGCTAAAAGAACAGCCCAGATAGAAGATAGGATTAGTGAAATAGAAGACAAGCAACTTGAGGCACAACAGAGAGAAGAAGAAAGAGACTCAAAAATAATAAAAAATGAGAAAGCCCTACAGGAATTGTCTGACTCCATCAGAAAGAATAACATAAGAATAATAGGTATATCAGAGGGAGAAGAGAAAGAAAATGGAATGGAGAATATACTCAAACAAATAATAGACGAGAACTTCCCCCAAGCCTGTGGAAAGAACTAAAGCCTCAAATTCAAGAAGCAAACAGAACACTGAGTTTTCTTAACCCCAACAAACCCACTCCAAGGCACATCATAATAAAGATGACACAAACCAATGACAAAGAAAAAATTCTCAAGGCAGCCAGGGAAAAGAAGAGTACAACATATAAAGGAAGACCTATTAGATTATCATCAGATTTCTCAGCAGAAACTCTACAAGCTAGAAGAGAGTGGACCCCAATATTTAAAGCCCTGAAAGAGAGGAACTTTCAGCCAAAATACTATAACCATCAAAGCTATCCTTCAAGTACAAAGGACATATAAAAACATTCACAAATACAGAAAAGATGAGAGAATTTATCAGCAGAAAGTCCCCACTCCAGGAAATACTAAAGGGGGTTTTCCAACCAGATTCAAAGAACAAAAGAAAGCAACACCACAAGTAACAGCTCCACCAAGAACACAATAAAACCAAACTTAAACTGTGACAACAAAGGAAAAAAAGGAGGGAGAGGATGGAGATTAACAGTAGCAAAGGACGATGAAGTGCAGAAATACTCATAAGATAGGGTACTACAATGAATATGGTAGGTACCCTTTTCATTACTTAATGGTAACCACCATTGAAAAAACCACCACAAAAACTCTTGACTTAAAAAAGGTAGCAACAGAGGAAAGAAGTATGGA
Organism: Saccopteryx leptura; assembly: GCF_036850995.1. Lineage (NCBI taxonomy): Eukaryota > Metazoa > Chordata > Mammalia > Chiroptera > Emballonuridae > Saccopteryx > Saccopteryx leptura. The sequence goes on along the minus strand of NC_089516.1, from coordinate 104,446,635 downwards.
ACACAAACAAACAAAAACAAATGATAGAAAAACAAAAGAGAAGAATCAAACTAGATACAAAACTAACAGAAAGCAATTTATAAAATGGCAGTAGGGAACCCACAAGTGTCAATAATTACACTAAATGTAAATGGACTAAACTTACCAATAAAAAGACACAGAGTAGCAGAATGGATTAAAAAAGAAAATCCAACTATATGCTGCCTACAAGAAACACATCTAAGCAACAAGGATAAAAACAAATTCAAAGTGAAAGGCTGGAAAACATTACTCCAAGCAAACAACACCCAAAAAAAAGCAGGTGTAGCAATACTCATATCTAATAATGCTGACTACAAGACAGAAAAAGTACTCAGAGACAAAAATGGTCATTTCATAATGATTAAGGGGAAGTTGAATCAAGAAGACATAACAATCCTTAATATATATGCACCAAACCAAGGATCACCAAAATATATAAGACAGTTACTTATTGACCTTAAAACAAAAACTAACAAAAATACAATCATACTTGGAGACCTCAATACACCGCTGACGGCTCTAGATCGGTCATCCAAAGAGAGAATCAATAAAGATACAGTGGCCTTAAACGAAATACTAGAACACCTGGATATGATAGACATCTACAGGACACTTCCTCCCAAAGCAACAGAGTATACATTTTTCTCTAGTGTACATGGAACATTCTCAAGAATTGACCATATGTTGGGCCACAAAGACAATATCAGCAAATTTAGAAAAATTGAAATTGTACCAAGCATATTCTCTGATCATAAAGCCTTGAAACTAGAATTCAACTGCAAAAAAGAGGGGGAAAAACCCACAAAAATATGGAAACTAAACAACATACTTCTAAAAAATGAATGGGTCAAAGAAGAAATAAGCGCAGAGATCAAAAGATATATACAGACAAATGAAAATGAAAATACGACATATCAGAATATCTGTGATGCAGCAAAAGCAGTTATAAGAGGAAAGTTCATATCACTTCAGGCCTATATGAACAAACAAGAGAGAGCCCAAGTAAACCACTTAACTTCACGCCTTAAGGAACTAGAAAAAGAAGAACAAAGACAACCCAAAACCAGCCGAAGAAAGGAGATAATAAAAATCAGAGCAGAAATAAACGAAATAGAGAACAGAAAAACTATAGAAAAAATCAATAAAACAAGGAGCTTGTTCTTTGAAAAGATCAACAAAATTGACAAACCCTTGGCAAGACTCACCAAGGAAAAAAGGCACAGGACTCAAATAAATAAAATCCGAAATGAAAGAGGAGAGATCACCACAGACATCATAGATATACAAAGAATTATTGTAGAATACTATGAAAAACTATATGCCACCAAATACAACAATCTAGAAGAAATGGATAAATTCCTAGAACAATACAACCTTCCTAGACTGAGTCATGAAGAAGCAGAAAGCCTAAACAGACAAATCAGCAGGGAGGAAATAGAAAGAACTATTAAAAACCTCCCCAAAAATAAAAGTCCAGGCCCAGACGGTTATACTAATGAATTCTATCAAACATTCAAAGAAGACTTGGTTCCTATTCTACTCAAAGTCTTCCAAAATATTGAAGAAGAAGCAATACTTCCAAACACATTTTATGAGGCCAACATAACCCTCATACCAAAACCTGGCAAGGATGGCACAAAGAAAGAAAACTACAGACCAATATCTCTAATGAATACAGATGCTAAAATTCTAAACAAAATACTGGCAAACCGAATACAACAAAATATTAAAAAAATAATACATCATGATCAAGTGGGATTCATCCCAGAATCTCAAGGATGGTTCAACATACGCAAAACGGTTAACGTAACACATCATATCAACAAAACAAAGAACAAAAACCACATGATCTTATCAATAGATGCAGAAAAGGCTTTTGATAAAATACAACACAATTTTATGTTTAAGACTCTCAACAAAATGGGTATAGAAGGAAAATATCTCAATATGATAAAGGCCATATATGATAAACCATCAGCCAACATCATATTAAATGGCATAAAACTGAGGACTTTCTACCGTAAATCAGGAACAAGACAGGGTTGTCTAGTCTCTCCACTCTTATTTAACGTGGTGCTAGAAGTTCTGGCCAGAGCAATCAGACAAGACAAAGAAATAAAAGGCATCCATATCGGAAAAGAAGAAGTAAAGGTATCACTTTTTGCTGATGATATGACCCTATATATCGAAAACCCAAAGGACTCCACAAAAAGATTATTAGAAACAATAAACCAATACAGTAAGGTCGCCAGATACAAAATTAACATACAAAAGTCCATAGCCTTTCTATATGCCAACAATGAAATATTAGAAAATGAACTCAAAAAAATAATCCCCTTCACGATTGCAACAAAAAAAATAAAATACCTAGGAATAAACATAACAAAGAATGTAAAGGACCTATATAACAAAAACTACAAGGCATTATTAAGAGAAATAGAAAAAGACACAATGAGATGGAAAAAATATTCCTTGTTCTTGGATAGGAAGAATAAATATAATTAAAATGGCCATATTACCCAAAGCAATATATAAATTTAATGCAATTCCCATCAAAATTCCTATGAGATTTTTTAAAGAAATGGAACAAAAAATCATAAGATTTATATGGAACTATAAAAAACCCCGAATAGCCAAAAGAATCCTAAAGAAAAAGAATGAAGCTGGGGGCATTTCAATACCTGACTTTACACTATATTATAGGGCCACGATAATCAAAACAGCATGGTACTGGCAGAAAAATAGACACTCAGACTAATGGAACAGAATAGAAAGCCCAGAAATAAAACCACATATATATGGTCAAATAATCTTTGATAAAGGGGCCAACAACACACAATGGAGAAAAGAAAGCCTCTTCAACAAATGGTGTTGGGAAAACTGGAAAGCCACATGCAAAAGAATGAAACTCGACTACAGCCTGTGTCCGTGTACTAAAATTAATTGAAAATGGATCAAAGACCTAAATATAAGACCTGAAACAATAAAGTACATAGAAGAAGACATAGGTACTAAACTCATGGACCTGGGTTTTAAAGAACATTTTATGAACTTGACGCCAATGGCAAGAGAAGTGAAGGCAAAGATAAATGAATGGGACTACATCAGAATAAAAAGTTTTTGCTCAGCAAGAGAAACTGATATCAAAATAAACAGACAGCCAACTAAATGGGAAATGTTATTTTCAAACAACAGCTCAGATAAGGGCCTAATATCCAAAATATACAAAGAACTCATAAAACTCAACAACAAACAAACAATCCAATAAAAAATGGGAAGAGGACATGAACAGACACTTCTCCCAGGAAGAGATACAAATGGCCAACAGATATATGAAAAGATGCTCATCTTCATTAGTTATTACAGAAATGCAAATCAAAACTACAATGAGATACCACCTCACCCCTGTTAGATTAGCTATTATCAACAAGACAGGTAATAGCAAATGTTGGAGAGGCTGCGGAGAAAAGGGAACTCTCATGCACTGTTGGTGGGACTGTAAAATAGTACAACCATTATGGAGGAAAGTATGGTGGTTCCTCAAAAAACTGAAAATAGAACTACCTTATGACCCAGCAATCCCTCTACTGGGTATATACCCTAAAAGCTCAGAAACATTGATACATAAAGACACATGTAGCCCCATGTTCATTGCAGCACTGTTCACAGTGGCCAAGACATGGAAACAACCAAAAAGCCCTTCAATAGAAGACTGGATAAAGAAGATGTGGCACTTATACACTATGGAATACTACTCAGCCGTAAGAAATGATGACATCGGATCATTTACAGCAAAATGGTGGGATCTTGATAACATTATATGGAGTGAAATAAGTAAATCAGAAAAAAACAAGAACTACATGATTCCATACATTGGTGGAACATAAAAACGAGACTAAGAGACATGGACAAGAGTGTGGTGGTTACCAGGGGTGGGGGGAGGGAGGATATAGGAGGGAGGGAGGGAGAGAGTTAGGGGGAGGGGGAGGGGCACAGAGAACTAGATAGAGGGTGACGGAGGACAATCAGACTATGGGCGAGGGGTATGCAACATAATTTAATGACAAGATAACCTAGACATGTTTTCTTTGAATATATGTACCCTGATTTATTAATGTCATCCCATTAACATTAATAAAAATTTATTTAAAAAAAAATTCTCTTGAGGAAAAAAAGAATGTGCTTATGCTCTATAATAGTTTCCAATGGCTACTACAGTATAACAAAGTTAACGTAGTCTTGAAATTGGTGGCCAGTTACATTCTCTATGAAAGTTTTAATATAGGAATGTCAGTGGAAGAACCTACTCTTTGCTTGTTGTTCCTGATTCTGGGATGTAATTAATACCCACTCCCTTCTAATTTTCTCTCACCCATGACCAACAATTAGGCAAATCTAATTTTCCTGTTCATGGCTAGTAGCAACTAAAAGAGTCATCCCTTGAGGCACCTGAGACATTAGGTTATTTTTTTTTCATCTTCATTGGGTCATGTTTACTGTAATTGCTTATTTATTTTGAAGTGTTTGCTTTTATATTAATCACCAAATAAATAAAATAAAAATATGCCCCTTTGCACTACTACCAGAAGTGAACAAGAACGTGCATTTTCCAAACTTATTAACAATAACATTGTTAGTAAAAACATGGCAATATCATAGATGAAAAATGGGGTCTTGTTTTAATTTTGCTATTTGATTTCTGGGGAATTATTTTTATATAATTCTTTTCCTTTGTATTTCTTCAGTTTTGAACACCATATTCTTATCTTCTTTCTATAATTCTGTTGTGTGTTTTTTGTTTTTTTTTTTAAGTGAGAGGACGGGAGACAGACTTCTACATGCACACTAACTGGGAGGCACCTGGCAACCCCCATCTGAGGCCAACGCTTGAATCAACCAAGCTATCCTCAGTGCCTGGGACCAATGTTTGAACCAATCGAGCCAGTGGCTTAGAGTAGAAGAGAGAGAGAAAAGGGAGAGGGAGGAGAATAGATGTAGGTGGTCATTTCAAATGTGTGTATTGACCTGACATTGAGTCTAGAACAGATATCTGCACTTCAAGCCCACACTCTATCCAATGAGAAAAACTGAACCAACTGGCCAGGGCCTCATTTTTTTCTAATTTGCATTGATTTTCAGACATAATAAGTAATACTATGAACATAAATGTGAATGACCCTTTACAAAAATGTCATTTTTCTAGTGCCTGTAATTGTACTGGGTAAGTTATTGCTTCTCTATATCAGATATAAAATAGACATAACAGTCTATTAATGAAGAACTTGAGATATGTTTATGCACTGATTAATAAATAATAATACAAGAATAGAGGCCCTGGCCGGTTGGCTCAGCGGTAGAGCGTCGGCCTAGCGTGCGGAGGACCCGGGTTCGATTCCCGGCCAGGGCACACAGGAGAAGCGCCCATTTGCTTCTCCACCCCTCCGCCGCGCTTTCCTCTCTGTCTCTCTCTTCCCCTCCCGCAGCCAAGGCTCCATTGGAGCAAAGATGGCCCGGGCGCTGGGGATGGCTCCTCGCCCTCTGCCCCAGGCGCTAGAGTGGCTCTGGTCGCAATATGGCGACGCCCAGGATGGGCAGAGCATCGCCCCCTGGTGGGCAGAGCGCCGCCCCATGGTGGGCGTGCCGGGTGGATCCCGGTCGGGCGCATGCGGGAGTCTGTCTGACTGTCTCTCCCTGTTTCCAGCTTCAGAAAAATGAAAAAAAAAATAAATAAAAAAATAATAATACAAGAATAAACTGTATTTCACGTACTTACAACTGTAACCTTTTGCCTCACGCTGATTGTTTCACACTCTCAAAGTAATTTCTATCCTGACACTATTAAAAATACCTAATTTTACTGAAAGTTGTTTAAATTAGGTTAAATTTTAAATATGGGGTGGGACAAAAGTAGATTTACAGTTGTTTTTAGGAAAAAGGATACATCAGTTAATAATACAAGAATAAACTCTGTTTTACAAATACTTATAACTTTAAAATATATGGTGGGGTAAAAGTATTTTTACCCCAACATGTATTTAAAATATTTAACTTTAAATATATTTATATATGGCCCTGGCCGGTTGGCTCAGTGGTAGAACGTCGGCCTGGAGTACAGAAGTCCCGGGTTCGATTCCCGGCCAGGGCACACAGGAGAAGCACCCATCTGCTTCTCCACACTTCCCCCTCTCCTTCCTCTCTGTCTCTCTCTTCCCCTCCTGCAGCCGAGGCTCCATTGGAGCAAAGATGGCCCGGGCGCTGGGGATGGCTCCTTGGCCTCTGCCCCAGGCGCTAGAGTGGCTCTGGTCACAACAGAGCGATGCCCCGGAGGGGCAGAGCATCGCCCTCTGGTGGGCAGAGCGTGCCCCCTGGTGGGCGTGCCGGGTGGATCCCGGTCGGGCGCATGCGAAAGTCTGTCTGATTGTCTCTCCCCGTTTCCAGCTTCAGAAAAATACAAAAAAAATAAAATAAATTATATATATATATATATATATATATATATATATATATATATGCATTTGAACAACACAGATTTTAGAAACAGTATTACAGAGTGGATGCTTCACAGATATATTCATTTTATTAATATATTTAAGTCCTGCAATATGAACACAATTAGTTTTTTTTTCTCTCTCAGCCACACTTAAATTTTAAATAAGGGGTATTTCAAAGTGATCTTACAATAAGAACCAGAGAAATAAATTAATTGAATGAAAAAGATATAATTGTACCCAGACAGGATTGATTCTATAAATGACCCAAAAGGAAAAAAAAGCTTTCATTTTTTAAAAATATTATTTATCAACTCATTTTATTATATGAATAACTTATATTTGTAAAGGGCCTTACAATTTAAAATGGTTTCATATTAATTTTCTAAATTTAATTAAAAGAATAATAGCTTTAAAATTTATTTATTATCAGCACTATACAAATCTCAATATAGAGTTAATACCCATTATTTTCAGGGCTCTTTAATTTGTTGAATTATTAGGGAGACACTTGCTGAATACCTACTATGTATTCATGATTATTTTACATGCACTAGCAAATAGTAATGGATTTGTACACATTATTTCCCTTGATTATATTACAATTCTGTTTATTTTCCCACTGGGAAAGAAAAATATTTGAACAAACATATCATTTACATATCATATCAAGGAAAATAGTATGAATATCTAGAACCATACTTTTATTAAGTTTGGGATATTGAGTCTAGAAAAATTCTGGATTTGTATTATAGTTTTTTATTTCTAAGCAATGCCTAGGAAAATAATTCTTTCCAATTTTAAGGGAACTGCATTAATTTTAATGTATAATATTGCCATGAGAGAATTTTTCTATATTGTATATATAACATTATATTTTATTTCTAAAATAAAAATACTGTTATGCTTAATGGAAATATTAACTTTCATAATGCTTAACCAGGTATGATTTTCTTATGAACTTTTATTGCCTTAAGTTGGTCATGTTTCTATTGATTATTATTTCTACTACTAGATGAATAGAAATGAAAAAAGTTCTAAGAAGTCTGTTGTATTGCATGCCTTCCCATTTATTTCTGAAATGATTACTTCAAAGAATGCAAATTCTACTGGAGGAGTGAAAGGATTTGTGAGCATCTGGGTCCTTGTCTGTTACCACCTGTGACATCCTGCATTAATCTTTAAATCCTTTCTCTGTTTTCTGAAAACACTGACAAGGTTAATCAGTCACAAAGTTAATTAAAACTTAGCTACCCTAAAATGTCTCTTCATCTTGAGCAATTCCCTGTACTGTTGCAAGATGCAGTTTAAAGAATAGATGCAATAGTTCTTATCAAAATAATTTTAAAAATGGGAGGGGTATTTTAGATTTAACCATTTTTGGAGTTTAACTTTGAAGTATGTTATTATGAATTGAATTTTGTAACACAGAAAGATAGGCTAAAGTCCAAACCTCCAGTAATGGTGAATATGAACTAATTTGGTAATGGGGTCTTTGCAAATATAATCAAGTCAAGATTAGGTTATTGTGGTAGGCCCTAATTCAATAAGACTGGTGTTTTTATAAGAAGAAGAGAAGTAAAACAGAGACATACAAGCAGAATGCCATATAAAGAGAGGCAGAAGTGGGAACGATAAAGCTGAAAGAAAGGGAATGCTAAGGATTGCTGGCTACCAGCAGAAGGCAAGGGAATATTCTATCTAGAGTCACCAAGGGATTATGGCCATATTGACACACTAATTTCAGATGTACATGCTCCAAAATGGCAAGAGGAAAAGTTTCTATTGTTTTAAGGAAGCTCTTATGTGAACTTTGTTATACTGTAGTAGCCATTGGAAACTATTATAGAGCGTAAGCACATTCTTTTTTTCCTCAAGAGAATTAAGAACATTCAGGTATATAATTTCAAGATACAAGGTTGAATGGGCTGAGGTAGGTACTTAATAGAGACCAGTAACCATGTGTTTTCAGACACAGTCAGATGTCTCTAGCTATAAATTAGCTTGTAATCACTGCTGTAACTCTATTCTATATATTTTATGGTGCTTATTTGTTTTACCTTATCTCAAAATATGTATTTTCTGATGTCCCTTGTAATTTTAATTTGTTCCATTTCTTGTGTGACAATATGTTGTTTAATTTCTACATGTTTTTGAACTTAACCATATTTTGGTTTGCTTTGATTTCTCATTTTTATTATATTTTGATCAGAGAATAATTTGTATAGTTTAAGTTATTTTAAATTTATAGAGAATTTTTTTATGGTCTCATATATGGCTTATTCTTAAAATGTTGCAAGTATACTTGAGAAGAATATACAATTTGCTGGGTTTTTTATTTGGAGTGTTTTATAGTTGCCTATTAGACTGAGTTGCTTTATAGTCTTGTTCAAATCTTTACCTCCATATTGATCTTATGTCTAGTTGTTCTATCCATTATTATAAGGGAGATATTATGATGAATTTTCTATTTTCCCTTCAAATTTTTCAGTTTCTATTTTATGCATTATGGGGCTCTGTATTTATGTCATATATATTTATTATATTTTCTTGATAAGCTGACCCTTTTATAATTATCAAATGTTCCTTATTGTCTCAGTAACATTTTTTTCTTAAAGTTTCCTTTCTTAATATTAGTATAGGTATTCCAATTCTCTTTCCTCTACTTTCTCTGTGGTATATAACTTTCTTTTACTTTCAACGTATTTGTGTCTTTGAGTCTAAAGTATACTTATTTAAAAAGGCATATAATACTTTTCAACCTTTGCAGTTTGATTAGAATGTTTAATTCATTTACAATTAATGTAATTAGTGATAAATAGGATTTACATCTTCCCTTTTGACATTGGTTTTCTATATCTTATACCTGTTTGTTCACTGATTCTTTCATTATCATCGCATTTTGTTAAATATATTTTTCTACTGCATTATTATTTTTTTAAAGATCCTTTATTTTTTACAGAGACAGAGAGTGAGTCAGAGAGAGGGATAGACAGGAACGGAGAGAGATGAGAAGCATCAATTATTAGTTTTTCATTGCGCGTTGCAACACTTTAGTTGTTCATTGATTGCTTTCTCATACGTGCCTTGACCACGGGCCTTCAGCAAACCGAGTAACCCCTTGCTGGAGCCAGCGACCTTGGGTTCAAGCTGGTGGGATTTTGCTCACACCAGATGAGCCCACGCTCAAGCTGGTGACCTCGGGGTCTCGAACCTGGGTCCTCCGCATCCCAGTCTGACGCTCTACCCACTGTGCCACTGCCTGGTCAGGCTCTACTGCATTATTTTAATTCCCTTATTTATTTTTTTAGTATCTTCAAAAATTTTATGGTAATTTTTCTGGGCATTGCAACTAAAAAATTAACTCGTAATACTTTGTCAGATTAACAACCTAATTTTAATAACATACAAAAACTTTTTTTTTCTATATATATTCATTCCCACTGCCCTTATTTGTGCTATTACTTTCATAGAAATGAATTATATATTTTATGTCCAGCAACATATATTTTTAAGTACTTCTTTTTGCACTTGTCTTTTATATAAGAGAAAAAATATTGCAAGCCAAAAACATTTTTCTATTATCTCTTATTTTTAACCTATAGTTAACTTTACTAGTGCTGCTCATTGATTCATTGCATTCAAGTTATTGTCTAGCATCTTTAATATCACCTTGATTTGAGTTACTGTCCGAGGTTCTTGTTTTTAGACTGAAGAACTTCCTTTGGTATTTCTTCTAGAGCAGGGCTATTAGCAATATTTTTTTTCTGGGAATGTTAGGAGTTCTCCTTTATTTTTTGAAGTATAGTGTTTCCCCTTTATCTATAAGGCATACATTCCAGACCCCCAGTAGATGCTCAAAACTATGAATAGCACTGAACTTTATATGTACAATCATTTGCTATACATACATACTTATGATAAAATTTAATATATAAATTAGGCACAGTAAGGGATTAATAACACTAATAATAAAATCAAATAATTAACAATATACTCTAATAAAATTGTGTGATGCATTCCCTCTCTCTGCCTCTCTGTGTCTCTATCTGTCTCTCTCTTTTTCTCTCCCAATTTATGTGATAACCAATCTATTGATTTTTTTTTACAGAGACAGAGAGTCAGAGAGAGGGATAGATAGGGACAGACAGACAGGAATGGAGAGACCTGAAAAGCATCAATCATCAGTTTTTCATTGTGGCACTTTAGTTGTTCATTGATTGCTCTCTCATATGTGCCTTGACCATGGGGCTACAGCAGACCAAGTAACCCCTTGCTTGAGCCAGCGACCTTGGGTCCAACCTGGTGAGCTTTGCTCAAACCAGATGAGTCTGCGCTTAAGCTGGCGACCTCGGGGTCTCGAACCTGGGTCCTCCACATCCCAGTCCGATGCTCTATCCACTGCACCACTGCCTGGTCAGGCGATAACCAATCTAATAATTGAGACTGCTACTAAGTGACTAGTGGTTGGATAGTATATACACTTGGGATGTGCTGGACAAATGGATGATTTATATTTCAGGCTGGATAAAGTGGATAATGCAAGATTTTACAACACTATTCAGAATTGCAAGCAATTTAAAACTTATGAATTGTTTCTTTCTGGAATTTTCTATAATGACTTTTTTTTACCATGGTTGACTGTGAGTAAATGAAACCATGAAAAGCAAAACCATGGATAAACAGGTAAGTAGGGACAACTGTATAGTTTTGCTACATGTAGAATTCATGACTCACAGTCTTTTATTCTTTTTCTTTTTTTTTAGCAACATAAAGATATCATCCACCTGCCAAAATCTTCCATTGTTTATAATGAGAAAAAAAGTTGTTAATTTTATTGAGAATTTCTTTTATATGAATTACTTCTCTCTTGATTCTTTAAAGTCTCTCTTCATTTTTAGCATTTGAGCATTTGGCTATGATGTCAATTTGTGCATATGTTTGAGTTTATTCTACTTGAACTTTTTTGAATGTGTTTTCTATTTTTTTAAAGCAAATTAAAGAAGATTTTGTCTATTATTTATTCAAGTAGTCTTTCTGATCATTTTCTTGTTCTCTCCTCTCTTTTTAGGTAACCCGTTATGCATATATTGTTGTCCTTAATGGTGTCCAACAGATTTCTGAAACTGTTAATTTTCTTCATTTTTCTTCCTAGTTCTTATATTGGACACTGACACATTGACATTTATTCAAATCTGTATATTTTTCATGCCTACTCTAAAGTGCTATTAACTTCTCTAATTATTTACAACTCAAGAATTTCTATTTATTTTTTATAGTTTTTTTTGTGTGGATATTTTCAATTTTGTGAGATATTATTCTTATATTTTCTATTAGTTTTCTTATAAATTTCATTTATTCTTGTTCTTTAAACTTACTAAAAATAGCTTATTTAAAGTCTTTGTCTAATAAGTACAATGTCTGGCCATTTTCAGAGAGTTTCTATAATTGTTTTCTTTCCTGTAGATGGATCATACTTTCTTGTTTTTTTGTTCATCTTATAATTTTTGTTGTAAACTTATTTTTAAAAATAATATAACATAACATCCTTGGTAATTAAATTATGCTCCCTATCCAGGGTTTGTTGTTGCCGTTGTTTGTTGGTATTATCATTATTATTTTCTGTTCAGTTATTTTTCTAAACTAGTTCCAGAAAGTTTCTTTTGTGTGAGGCTACAAAAATTTCTACTCAATTAACTTAGTGGTTATTTGGAATGAATAGTTCTTCCAGTATTTTCCAAAGATCTCCTTGTCATTCAGGTCCACATTCAACAGTCTTCCAGGTAATTAAAAATTCTAACTTATTGTACTCTTCCAAAATTTATATTTTACTTTCTACCTGTATAAAATCTCAAGGTTAGGCAGATATGAGACCTTAAGGCCTTTTTATATATCATATACATGTATACAGACCTAGACATGTGCAGATGAACATCTACATTCCAAGGAATGCCTTTGAGCTTTTCCAAGTTTCCTTAAACACATTAATTTCTAGATTTGTTTTTTCTACGCTAATAAGTTAATCAATTTTATTAATATTTTTGGCCCTCAGGAAAGTCTTTTCATACTGGTGAAGTTCTATGTTTGGTCAAATAAAAACAACTTTGCAAGTAGGGTCGTCCAGGGAACCATCATATAGGTCAAGTAATAATAAATCTCTGAGAACAAGGCTTTGAAGGAGCCCCAACTCCATTCTGCTGCCTCTAGTGACAGCGAACCCCCATTCTGCCACCTTCATCCAGTAGCTATGATGCTGTTTGACTTCATCGAGATTCAAACTACTGTGGAGGTGCATGGAATGGTAAGACAGAGTTATAAGGCAAGTTAACACCTATGAAGATTACGCTTCTTAGCCTCCTTCTTTTGTTTTCTTAAATAAATGTTTTTTAGATAGCTGCAAGATTTGTTGAATTTTCATAGTTTTGAGAAAGATTATACTATTTTTGTTTTTTACTTCATTTCTGTTATAAAGGAGAGAATTTTCAGAGGTTCTTCCTTCACTATTTTTGCTGTCCTCTGTTTTTTTTTTAAGTAATTTTTATTGGAACACAATTATGCTTATTTATTTACATATTGCTGTGTATTATTTCAAATTACAATGACAGAGCTGAGCAGTCATGACAGTGACTATATGGATTATGAAGTATAGAAAGTTTATTATCTGGCTCTTTACAAGAAGATTGCCAAATTCTATTAAAGAAGACATTTTTGAATTGCATTGATGGTTAGACTAAATCAGTTTTCCCTAACCTAGATTCTCATCTGAAAAATAATTTAGAATTTGGCTTAAAATTTAGATACAAGGTCCCCAGAACAAAAATATGATACAATAAATGTAGGGTACAACCAGCAAGTTTATAGTTTTTAAAGTGCTTAGTGGTCTCCTTTTAACTGAAGCAAATCTTGATAGACTTTGTTTCCAAATATAGCTACACTCAGAGGTACTGGGTTTTGGGACTGTAATACAAGATTTTTTGTAGAATACAATTTAGCTCATAACATGGATGATGACAGAGTAAACGGTAATTTTAGTTAACCTAAGCCTGTGGGTCTTTTTAAAAAATCATGTAACTAAAAAATTATAGGAAAAGTTAAGAGAAATGAAGTCAGATCACATAGAAATGTCAGGAGCTGTAGAATGAATATTCACAGAAAGCTAAAGTGAAGACCTATTTCATGTATCAACAGCAGTAGGACCTATGTAAAGGTAATAATATCCATCAGCTAAGTAGTGCTGTAGCTGAATTCCACAGCCATGTGAAGTTTTTTTCCCCACTGTAATGCACTTCAAATTATCTACTCAATTTCATTTTGATTCTCTATAATCCATTAATTATATGAGAAGTTATTTTTTCTTTAATTTCCAAAGATGAGATTTTAGTTATCTTTCCATGACTGCTTCTGAATTTTAAAATAGTAGTAGGTAATAGAATATGATCAACATGATATTTACTATTGAGTTTTCAATTTTTTTTATTGAATTTATTGAGGTGACTTTGTTAGTAACATTATATAAGTTTCAGCTGTACAACTCTATAATACACCATCTGTACATTGTATTGTGTGTTCACAACCCTAAGTCAAGTCTCCCTCTATCACTATTTATCCCCTCTTTAATTTTTTCTACCTCTTCCACCCTATTTTTCTCTTGTAAGCCCCATACTAATCTCTAGATCTGTGAACTTTTTTTCTTTGTTTAATACTTTCACCTTTTCACCCACCACACCAAAACCCATACTCTCTGAAAGCTGTCAGTCTGTTTTCCATATCTATGAGTCTGTTTCTATTTTATTTGTTTATTTTGTTCATTAGATTCCACATATAAATGAAACCATATTGTACTTTTCTTTTTCTGATTGGCTTATTTCACTTAGCATAATACCTTTGGTTTTGGTTGGAAACTGTTTTGGGGGCTATTATATGGTCAGCTTGTAGAAATTGTCTATGTGTCCTTGAAAATAGTGAATAATAAAATGCCTAATCAGACAGTGGTGCAGTAGGTAGAGCATTGGATTGGTACCAGAGGACCCAGGTTTGAAAACCCAAGGTCGCCAGCTTGAGCACGGGCTCATGTGATTTGAGCAAGGCTCACCAGCTTGAGCCCAAGATTGCTGGATTGAGAAAAGGGTCACTCAGTCTGCTGTAGCCCCCTGGTCAAGACACATATGAGAAAGCAATCAATGAACAACTAAGGTGCAGTAATGAAGAATTGATACTTCTCATCTCTCTCCCTTCCTGTCTGTCTGCCCCTATCTGTCCCTCTCTCTGTCTCTGTCACAAAAAATAGTAAAAAATCTTTAAATTTTTGTGTGTAGTTTCATAGATATTCACTAGATTAAACTGGTTAATTGAATTCATCAAATATTTTATACTATTGTGAATAGTTTATGTCTCAATTATTTATAGTCTAAGAGAGATTTTACTAATCTTCAAGTATGATTGTGAATTTAATGATTACATAGATATATAATAGTTTTCCTTTATACTCTTTGAAGATAATCTGTTTGACGTACAGAGCCAGGACTTCACATTTTCCTAAAGAAATGTACCCAGTAATTATTATGTAAAGATTCTGTTCCATTGGGAAAAAGATGGCAGCAGAGTAGGCAGACACACAGATGCCCAGCACTCACCACCAAACTGGAATACAAATCAATTTAGAAAAAATCAGCATGAAAAACCAACTCTGAACTGCAAAAACAGCTCTCAAAAACCAAGGAGCAAAGAAGAAGCCACAACAATCCTGGTAGGGAGTGCCTGAATCTCCTTTGCTTACAGGAATGGAGGGGGGGTGAGGCTGAGAGCCCAGAGAGGATCTCACACAGGGAAAAGAGCAGAAACTACTGCTCACAGCCACTTGCCTGGTGACCAGGGAGCGAGGTATGTTGAAAAGACCAGCTTATCTCCCAAGTGGAAAGGACAGGGAGAAGAACAGACTGTGAGGGGCTAAGGACTGCAGGAAACGAACTAAAAAAGCTGACTCATCTGTGCTGGAGGCGGCCATAGCTGGGGGAGGGACTGAACCTTTCACAAAACAGAGCTGAAGTGCTTCCAGATCTAATCAGCACAACAAGACACAGCTGAAAACAAGAAGTGGGGAGGAGGGGCAGTAACTCAGGTCTCCATGGAGATCTGAGATACACCTCCCCCTACTGAAGCTGAGAAAACACCCTGCCCCCAGTGAGATTAGCTGGCTAAAGAGGCCTTCAGAGTCTCAGGTTACACCCATCGCATTCCTGGATACAGTTTCAAGGAAGCCCCCTCCTGAGACCAGTAAACAAGACTATCACCTGTTAAGAAAACGAACAAATCAAGACTTCAAAGCTGCCCAAATCTGAAAGTGGATTACAGATAACAGCTGATACCAACCCAAGAAGGCCTAGAAATAACACAACTGAAAACTGGAGGCAGACAACACCAAGCCTAGACTCAACCAACTCTACAAATAAAACACCCAAAAACAGATGATGAGAAGACAAAGAAGTGCAATCCAAATGAAACCACAAGAGACACCTTCAAGAGATGAACTGAGTGATATGGAAATAATCAAACTTCCAGATACGGAGTTCAAAATAATGATTGTAAGGATACTTAGGGATCTTATAACAACAATGGATGGTCATTATGAACACCTAAATAAAGAAATAGCAAGTATAAAAAAGAATCAGCCGGAGATGACAAATACAATATCAGAAATAAAGACCACAATGGAAGGAATTAAAAACAGGATAGATAGAGCAGAGGATTGAATCAGCGAGTTAGAGGACAACTGGAATGAAGGCATGAAAGCAGAGAAGAAAAGAGAAAAGAGACTCAAAAAGTCAGAGGAAACTTAGAGAGCTCTGTGACAATATGAAGAGAAATAATATCCTCATCATAGGGGTTCCTGAAGAAGAAGAAAAAGAACAAGGGATAGAGACTTTGTACAATCATATCATAGCTGAAAATTTCCCTAAATTAATGCAAGAGAAACTCTCACAAGTCCAAGAAGCACAGAGGACTCCATTAAAGTGAAACCCAAAGAAACCTACACCAAGACACATCATAATTAAAATACCAAAGCCAAGCGATAAAGAGAAAATATTAAAAGCTGCAAGAGAAAAAAAAGTTATCACCTACAAAGGAGCCCCCATAAGGATGACATTCGACTTCTCAACAGAAACACTTGAGGCCAAAAGGGAATGGCAAGAAATATTCAAAGTAATGCAGAACAAGAACCTACAACCAAGACTACTTTATCCAGCAAGGCTATCATTTAAAATTGAAGGAGAAATAAAAAGTTTCCCAGACAAAAAAAAACTCAAGGAAGTCATTACAACCAAACCAATGCTGCAGGAAATGTTAAGGGGCCTGTTGTAAACAGATCAACGTGGGAAAAGAATATAGCAAAAAAGGAATACACCTTTAAAGAAGAAAATGGCAATAAACAACTACATATCAATAATATCCTTAAATGTAAATGGATTAAATTATCCAATCAAAAGACATAGGGTAGCTGCGTGGATAAGAAAACAGGACGCATACATATGTTGTCTATAAGAGACACACCTTAGAATAAAAGACACACATAGATTGAAGGTAAAAAGATGAAAAAAACATTTCATGCAAACGGAAATGAAAAAAAAAGCTGGGGTAGCAATACTTATATCAAACAAATTGGACTTTAAAACAAAGGATATAGTAAGAGATAAAGAAGGCCACTACATAATGATAAAGGGAGTAGTCCAACAGGAAGATATAACTATTATAAATATCTATGCACCTAATATAGAAGCACCCAAATATATAAAGCAGACTTTGATGGATTTAAAGGGCGAGATCAACAGCAATACTATAATAGTAGGGGATTTCAATACCCCACTAACATCACTAGATAGATCCTCAAGAAAGAAAATTAACAAAGAAACAGCAGACTTATTGGAAACACTAGATCAACTTGATTTAATAGATATCTTCAGAACCTTTCACCCTAAAGCAGCAGAATATACATTCTTTTCAAGTGCTCATGGTACATTCTCTAGGATAGACCACATGTTAGGGCACAAAAGTGCTCTCAACAAATTTAAGAAGACTGAAATCATATCAAGCACTTTGTCCGATCACAACGGCATGAAACTAGAAATGAATCACAACAGAAAAGCTCAAAAATTCTCAAACACATGGAAACTAAATAGCAGGTTGTTAAATAATGAATGGATTAAGAACGAGATCAAAGAAGAAATAAAAAAATTCCTAGACATGAATGACAATGAGCATACAACAACTCAAAATTTATGGGACACAGCGAAAGCAGTGCTGAGAGGGAAGTTCATAGCACTACAGGCACACGTTCAGAAGCTAGAAAAAGCTAAAATAAACAACTTAACCCTGCATCTAAAAGAATTAGAAAAAGAAGAGCAAGTAAAGGACAGAGGTAGTAGAAGGAAGGAAATAATAAAGATCAGAGCAGAAATAAATGACATAGAGGCTAAAGAAACAATACAGAGGATCAATGAAACTAGGAGCTGGTTCTTTGAAAAGGTAAACAAGATTGATGAACCTTTAACTAGACTCACCAAGAAAAAGAGAAAGAGGACTGAAATAAATAAAATTAGAAATGAGAGAGGAGAAATAACAACTGACACAACACAAATACAAAATATTGTAAGAACATACTATGAAGAACTGTATGCCAAAAAACTAGACAACCTAGATGAAATGGACAAATTCCTTGAAACATACAATCTTCCAAAAATCAATCTGGAAGAATTAGAAAACCTAAACAGACCAATTACAACAAATGAGATCGAAACAGTTATCAAAAAACTCCCAACAAAGAAAAGTCTGGGACCCGATGGCTTCACAACAGAATTCTACCAAATATTCAAAGAAGAACTAACTCCTATCCTTCTCAAACTATTTCAAAAAATTCAAGAGGAAGGAAGACTTCCAAGCTCCTTTTATGAGGCGAGCATAATTCTGATTCCAAAACCAGGCAAAGACAACACAAAGAAAGAAAATTATAGGCCAATATCTCTGATGAATATAGATGCTAAAATCCTCAACAAAATATTAGCAAACCGGATCCAACAATATATGGAAAAAATCATACATCATGATCAAGTGGGATTTATTCTGGGGAGGCAAGGCTCATACAATATTTGTAAATTAATCAATGTGATTCATCACATAAACAAAAATAAGGAGAAAAACCATGTGATAATTTCAATAGATGCAGAAAAAGCATTTGATAAAATCCAGCTCCCATTCATGATCAAAACTCTCAGCAAAGTGGGAATACAGGGAACATACCTCAACATGATAAAAGCCATCTATGAGAAACCCACAGCCAACATCATACTCAATGGGAAAAAATTAAAAGCAATACCCTTAAGACCAGGAACAAGGAAGGGGAGCCCCCTTTCACCACTCTTATATATTTTTTAATTTTTTGTATTTTTCTGAAGCTGGAAGCGGAGATAGTCAGACAGACTCCCGCATGTGCCCGACCGGGATCCACTCAGCACCCAGGGGCAACGCTCTGCCCACCAGGGGACGATGCTCTGCCCCTCCGGGGCGTCGCTCTGCCGCGACCAGAGGCACTCTAGCGCCTGGGGCAGAGGCCAAGGAGCCATCCCCAGCGCCCGGGCCATCTTTGCTCCAATGGAGCCTTGGTTGCGGGAGGGTAAGAGAGAGACAGAGAGGAAGGAGGGGGTGGGGTGGAGAAGCAAATGGGCGCTTCTCCTATGTGCCCTGGCAGGGAATCGAACCCGGGTCCCCCGCACGCCAGGCCGACACTCTACCGCTGAGCCAACCACTCTTATTTAACATGGTCCTGGAAGTCCTAGCCACAGCAATCAGACAAGAAGAAGAAATAAAAGGCATTCAAGTTGGGAAAGAAGAAGTAAAATTATCATTATTTGCAGATGATATGATATTGTATATAGAAAACCCTAAAGTCTCAGTCAAAAAGCTACGGGACCTGATAAATGAATTCAGCAAAGTGGCAGTATATAAAATCAATAATCAGAAATCAGAGGCATTTTTATACACCAACAATGAACAGTCAGAAAGAGAAATTAAGGAAACAATCCCCTTCACAATTACAACCAAAAAAATAAAGTACCTAGGAATAAACTTAACCAAGGAGACTAAAGACTTGTACTCGGAAAATTACAAAGCATTGATAAAAGAAATCAAGGAAGATACAAACAAGTGGAAGCATATACCGTGCTCATGGTTAGGAAGAATAAACATCATTAAAATGTCTATATTACCCAAATCAATCTATAAATTCAATGCAATAACAATTAAAATACCAAAGACATACTTCAGAGATATAGACCACGTATTCCAAAAATGTATATTGAACCGAAAGGGAACACGAATAGCCTCAGCAATCTTAAAAAAGAAGAATAAAGTGGGAGGTATCACACTTCCTGATATCAAGTTATACTACAAGGCCATTGTACTCAAAACAGCCTGGTACTGGCATAAGAACAGGCATATAGATCAATGGAACAAAACAGAGAACCCAGAAATAAACCCACAGTTCTACGGACAACTGATATTTGACAAAGGAGGTAAGGAAATACAATGGAGTAAAGACAGCCTCCTTAATAAATGGTGTTGGGAAAATTGGACAGCTACCTGCAAAAAAATGAAACTAGATCACCAGCTTATACCACTCACAAAAATAAACTCAAAATGGATAAAACACTTAAACGTAGGCCGTGAAACCATAAGCATCTTATAAGAAAACATAGGCAGTAAGCTCTCAGACATCTCTAAGAGCAATATATTTGCTGATTTATCTCCACGGGGAAGTGAAATAAAAGACAGGATAAACAAATGGGACTATATCAAACTAAAAAGCTTTTGCACAGCTAAAGACAACAAGAACAGAATAAAAAGACAAACTACACAATGGGAGAACATATTTAACAATACGTCTGATAAGGGGTTAATAACCAAAATTTATAAAGAATTTGTAAATCTCAACACCAGGAAGACAAACAATCCAATCCAAAAATGGGCAAAAGAGATGAATAGACACTTCTCCAAAGAGGACATACAGATAGCCAATAGGCATATGAAAAAATGCTCAACTTCACTAAATCATTAAAGAAATGCAAATTAAAACCACAATGAGATATCACCTCACACCAGTCAGAATGGTGCTCATCAACAAAACAACACAGAATAAGTGCTGGCAAGGATGTGGAGAAAAGGGAACCCTCCTGCACTGCTGGTGGGAATGCAGACTGGTGCAGCCACTGTGGAAAACAGTATGGAGATTCCTCAAAAAACTGAAAATCAAACTTTCTTTTGACCCAGCTATCCCACTTTTATGAATATACCCCAAGGACACCATAGAACGGCTCCAAAAGGAGAAATGCACCCCCATGTTTATGGCAGCATTGTTCACAATAGCGAAGATCTGGAAACAGCCCAAGTGTCCATCAGAGGACGAGTGGATTAAAAAGCTTTGGTACATATATACTATGGAATACTACTCAGCCATAAGAAATGATGACATCGGATCATTTACAATAACATGGATGGGCCTTGATAACATTATACGGAGTGAAATAAGTAAATTAGAAACAACTAAGAACTATATGAATCCATACATAGATGGGACATAAAAATGAGACTCAGTGACATGGACAAGAATGTGATGATAACGGGGGGGGGGATGGGGTGAGGAAGGAGAGAGAGGGGGTGGGTGGTGGGAAGGGGCACAAAGAAAACCAGATAGAAGGTGACGGAAGACAATTTGACTTTGGGTGAGGATTATGCAGCATAATCAAATGTCAAAATAATCTGGAGATGTTTTCTCTCAATATATGTACCCTGATTTATCTATGTCACTGCATTAAATTTAATTTAAAAAAAGAAAAAAAAGGGAGAGGAAAAAATAGAAAATTCTGATAACTGCAGAGTACAAAGGAGAAGCACCCATCTGCTTCTCCACCCTTCCCCCTCTCCTTCCTCTATATCTCTCTCTTTCCCTCCCGCAGCCAAGGTTCCACTGGAGCAAGATTGGCCCAGGTGCTGAGGATAGCTCCATTGCTTCTGCTTCAGGCACTAGAATGGCTCCGCCCGCAATGGAGCAATGCCCCAGATGGGCAGAGCATCGCCCCCTGGTGGGCATCCTGGGTGGATCCTGGTTGGGCACTTGCGGGAGTCTGTCTGATTGCCTCCCCACTTCTAACTTCAAAAAAATGCAAAAAAAAAAGGAACACAGGAGTCATTCTGAAATAACTCCCAATGGCCAAAAATAGAACAATAAATAATAACATAGTATTATATATAAAACCATTCTATTATATTTGCATTTATACTTTAACATAAATATGAATTATATTGCACTATATACACTAATTATATATCTTATGCTTGTTTTATTTTATAAAATAAATTTATTTTGAGCAATAAAATAAATTTATTTTAAGCAACAAAATAAATAACAGATTATAATCCAAAATATAAAATACATATATATGATTCCATATGCACATAAATAAACTATTGGATAAATAAAGGATTGGAGTAGAAGAGACAAATATTTCTTAGAGAAAAATTACAATAATATAAGCAAATATTCACCCAATATTTGTATCGTAATTTCTCACACCCTTGTATATGGGGTAGACTTAGTTGTATTTGCAACTGAGTCTATATAAAGAGAAGCTAAGTGTATATAAAGAGAAACTAAGTCTACATATAGAAAAATTATTTTCAGAGTGGAGAAACCTGACAAATACTCCTAAACAAATGATCAAAGTTAACATGACCACACTAGTGATAAATCATGGTTATATGATCTGATACAATGCAATGAAGAAGTAATTTTACATCCGTGGAATTCTTTCCAAAAACCCATAGTCCACATCTGATTATGAGGAAAATAGCGAATAAAACCAAACTGAGGGGTATTTATTCCACAAGCTATCTACTAGCACTGCCCAAATCTATCACGATCATGAAAAACAGTAAAAGACTGAAGAATTATTAAAAAGTAGAGGAGTCTGACTAAGTGGTGGCACAGTGGATAGAGTATTAAATTGGGATGCGGAGGACTCAGGTTTGAAACCTTGAGGTCACTGGCTTGAGCATAGTCTCATTCGGGTTGAAAGCAGAATAAGCAGCTTGAGAACAGGGTCACTGGCTGGAGCACGGGATCATGGTCACTGGATTAAGCAAGGAGTCATTGGCTCTGCTGTAGCACCCTCGCTCCCATCAAGGTACATATGAGAAAGCAATCAATGAAAAACAAATGTGCCACAAAGAATCAATGCTCGCATCTCTTTCCCTTCCTGCCTGTGTCCCTCTCTGTTTCTCTCTTTGTTGCTCTCTCTGTCTCTCTAGATAAAAAAAAAAAAGTAGAGATTATGCTTACATAATAGCTAAATGCCATGTCAGAACCTACATGGATTGGATACTGGAAGAGTAAAAGGACATTAGTTTAAAAAATGGTGAAACCTGAATAAAGTTTGAATTTATTTAATAATAATTATGTATCACTGTTCATTTCTCAGTTTTGACAAATATGTCACAGTAATGTAAGATGTTAGAAATAGAAGTAACTGGGTAAGAGTTATAGAGGATTGTCAGTATTTTTTGTATCTTCTGTCTAACTGTAATTTTTTTCTAAAATAAAAATTTTATTAATGAAAATGCATAAGAATAAAGGAGTAAAGTCAATCACTAGAAAACAAACCTTTCTAAATACCAAATAAATACACACATATGCGCTACATAGCTCACATAGACGAGCATAGCAAATATAACAAAAAGCATATACAGTCCTGAGCCACATAATGACAGTTCAATCAACAACAGACTACATACACAACAGTGTTATACAATATAGCCTAAATGAGTATTGGTTATACTAACCAGGTTTGCATAAGTATACTCTTTGATGTTTTCACAATGGTGAAACTGCCTAACAATGCATTTCTCAAAATGTATACAAAGTGGAGAATGACTGTGTAACAAATATAACACAAATAAAATACTGATTGTTTTGAAAGCAAATATGTCAGTCATAACAATAAGCAGTGGAATTATTTCCAGGACACAGAATTTAGTGGAAAAAATGTACAAAAAATATCTATAGTGTACCATCCTTCATGTAAGAAGTAAATGTGAGTCTGACCAGGTGGTGGCACAGTAGATAGCTCATTCGCCTGGGCTGCAGAGGACCCAGGTTCATAACCCCAAGGTTACAGGCTTGAGCATGGGCTCACTAGCTTGAGCGTGGGGTTGCTGGCTTCAGTGTGGAATCATAGACATTAGCCTGTGGTCATGGGCTTGAGCCCAAAGGTTCCTGGCTTGAAGCCTAAGGTCACTGGCTTGAGCCCAAGGGCGCTGGCTTGAGCAAGGAGTCACTCACTCTGCTGTAGCCCCCCAGTCAAGGCACATATGAGAAAGCAATCAATGAACAACTAAGGAGCAGAAACAAAGAATTGATGCTTCTCATCTCTCTCCCTTTTTGCCTGTCTGTTCCTATCTGTCCCTCCCTCTGTCTCTGTATCTGTCTCTCTCGCTAAAAAAAAGAAAGAAATGTGAAAGAATTAAGCAAAATTATACATACACTCACACACACACACACTAAATGAGTCAATATACATGCCATATTTTATATATATATATATCATGTAGACACACATAACGGTGTGGTGACATTAAGAAGGTAAGAGGGTGAGGGGTAGATGGAGGTGAGCAAAGAAGGGGGATGGGGACAAAAGAGACTTTTTTGGAGTATTGAGCAGATGATACAGTGTGCAGATAATGTTTTATTGAGTTTCAGACCCAAAGCTGTACCCAAATAAACTTAATTAAATTTTCTAAAGTCCAAAAAACAATACATGCATATATTAATGCATATGTTTCTGTATATTTGTGAAAAAATACAGGAAAGGATTTTTTAAAGACACTAAAAGAGATAGGTTATATATAGTATTCCACTTTTATTTTGGGGAAATTTCTTTTACGATTAGGAAAGGTATCCACATTATCATCACTAGTATTTAATATTGTATTGGAGGTACTAGCCAAATAATAAGATAAAAGTTACATAATATTTGAGAATTGTGAAGTATGGTAGGTATTAACTTAAAATGACTCCCCATTATCTATTCCCTATAAAATATTCTACTCTTGAGTATTGGTAGAATCTGTGAATGATGAATATCATCTCAATGATTACATTACTCTCTATGACAAAGGAAACATATTTGGAGTGTGATTAAGGTCACAAATCAGTTGATTTTTAGTTAAATGAAATGGAGACTATTATGATCATGCCTGACAAAATCAAATAACCCATTCAAGAAATAGTCTATAGTGCCTGACCAGGGGTGGTGCAGTGGATAGAGCATCAGACTGGGATGCAGAGGACTCAGGTTCAGAAACTTTGTGGTCGCCAGCTTGAGTATGGGCTCACCTGGTTTGAGCAAAGCTCACAAGCTTGGACCCAAGGTCACTGGCTCGAGCAAGGGGTCACTCGGTCTGCTGTAGCCCGCCAGTCCAGGCACATATGAGAAAGCAATCAATGAACAACTAAGGTGCCGCAACAAAAGGAAAAAGTGAGTTTAGGAAATTATGTACAGAAATTTATCTTACTCTAAGGAAAAAAATAAACCTATATCTCTTAACACACTTTATTTTTTAAAACACTTATTGATTTTAGCTGGAGAGGAAGGGATAGAGAGAGAGAGGAACATCAATCTGTTCCTGTATGTACCCTGACAGGGAATCAAACTGGCAACCTCTGCACTTCAGGATGCTCTAACTAACCTACCACGCTATCTGGCTAGGGATCTTAATAACTTTATTTATTATTATTATTATTATTTTTGTTTGTTTGTTTTATAAAGATTTATTCTGCCAACTTAGCAAAAATCTGACATATAGTACTTGGTAAGTAATTATTATTATATGCTTTAACTTGCTGTAACTCTGCTTCATAAATTTTATAAAGTAAAGTGACTTCCCTACTTTATAAATCACCATTACTGTGGAACCGGTGGGTGGTTAGAAAATTTTACTACTAACAGAGATACAAAAGTGGGCAGTAGGTATAAAAGGTTGACTATCCCTGGTCTATAAGATCACACAGATTTTAGGTGTACATCTCCATGGCACTTGGTCTACACATTGCATTGTGTGCCCATCACCCAGAGTTAAACCACCTTCTGTCACTGTATGTTTGGTTCCTTTTGTCTCCACTGTCCCCCATCCCCCTCCCTCTAGTAACCACCATACTTTTGTTTGTGTCTATGAGTCTCAGTTTTATATCTTAGATGAATAAAACCATACAATTCTTAGTTTTTCTGACTGACTTATTTTGCTTAGCATAATGTCTCAAGGTCCATCCATATTGTTGCAAACGGCAGTATTTCATCTTTTCATATGGCTGTGTAGTAGTCTATTGTATAGATGTACCACATATTCTTTATCCAGTCCTCTATTGCAAGACGTTTTGGTTGAACACCATGAATAATGTTGCAATGAATATGGGGGTGTATCTGTCTTTGTGAACAAATGTTTTTAAGTTTTTCTGGTAGAAATCAGTAGAGGAATTGCTGGGACATATGGTAACTCTAGTCTTAAATTTTTGAGGAACCATCATGCTGTTTTCCATAGTGGCTTTTACCAGTTTATATTCCCATATTGGTTAATTCTTTTTTTTTTTATAAATAAATTTTTATTTAAATGGGGTGACATCAATAACTCAGGGTACATATATTCAAAGAAAACATTTCCAGGCTATTTTGTCATTTAGTTCTGTTGCATACCCATCACCCAAAGAGAGATCATCCTCCGTCACCCTCTATCCAGTTTTCTTTGTACCCCTCCCCCTCCCCCCTCCCTCCTTCCCTCCCCCCACTCCCTGTAACCACCACACTCCTGTCCATGTCTCTTAGTCTCACTTTTATGTCCCACCAATGTATGGAATCCTGCAGGTCTTGTTTTTTTCTGATTCGCTTATTTTGCTCCGCATAATGTTATCAAGATTCCACCAATCTGCTGTAAGTGATCTGATGTCATCATTTCTTCTAGCTGACTAGTATACCATGGTGTATATGTGCCCCATCTTCTTTATCCAGCCTTCTATTTTTTTACAGTGATTAAAAGCCTTTAAGCAAACTCATTATTATTATTATTATTATTATTATTATTATTATTATTTTGTGTGTGTGACAAAGACAGAGAGAAAAACAGAGAGAGGGACAGGCAGGCAGGAAGGGAAAGAGATGAGAAGCATCAATTCTTCGTTGTAGCTCCTTAGTCTCCTTAGTTGCTTTCTCATATCTGACTTGGCTGGGAGGCTACAGCAGTGAGTGACCCCCTACTTAAGCCAGAAACCTTGGGCTCAAGCCAGAGACCAATGGGGTCATATTTATGATCCCAGGCTCAGGCCAGAAACCCTGCGCTAAGTTGGTGAGCCCGGCTCAAGCTGGTTACTTCAGGATTTTGAACCTGGGTCCTCCATGCCCCAGTCTGATGATCTATCCACTGCGCCACTGCCTGGTCAGGCTCTTAATATACATTAAAAGGTGGATCATAGATTCACTTAATGTCTGCATATGAAAGCAAAAAATGTAAAATTAACCATTAAATGTAGGAGAATATTTTGGATCTCTAGGTCTGAGGAAGATCTTACAACAAAATTCAAAAGCAAACAAAATAAGCTAAATTTATTAATTTTATAATTTGACTTCTGTTCAATGAAGGATACTATAGACAAAGTCAATAGATTATACAAATAGGAGAATTTATTTGCAATGTCTAAAACTAACAAGATATTAACATCTAGAATGTATATGATTTCTTATATTGTCTTCAACAATAAAATACAGGAATAAAAGTAGAAAATATGCAAAGGATATGAATATTGTGAGGATAAATTCCAAAAAGTTTAACAAGTATATTTAGTACAGTTCAAAGTTAATCATCAGAAAAAATGTGTATTAAAACACTGATGTATCACTTCATTCCTATTATACTAAAAAAAAAAGAAATTTTAATATATGAAAGTATTGGCAGAGATGTGAGAAAAAAGACATTGTCAGTTGCAGGTAGAGAATACATTAGTGCACATAGTCTATAAAACAAGCACTATTTAATCAAATGTGTATGTGTGTATACATATACACTATAACTCAGCAATTATACTTCTGTGTATATAACTTAAATCTCATATATGTTCATAAAATACATATACTAGTATATCCTCTGCTATGTTATTTGTGGTGCTGGGGAATTTGATGTAATTGAAATGATTTATTTTTGGGTAAGTGGATAGGTAAAGTAGGATGGATGTGTATTATAAGTTATGATACTTAGAAGCAACAAATCAGATGTACACATAGTAACATCAACGTATAGTAAATGCAAAATGTTGCCCGACCAATTGCTGGCACAGTGGATAGAGCATCGAACTGGGACATGGAGGACCCAGGGTCAAAACCCTGAGGTCACTGGCTTTAGGACAGGCTCACCAGCTTGAGTGAGGGGTCACTGGCTTGAGCATGGGAGCATAGTCATAACACCAAAGGTTGCTAGCTTGAAGCCCAAGGTCGCTGGCTTGATCCAAAGGTTGCTGGCTTGAGCAAGGGGTCACTCACTCTGCTGTAGCCACCCCCATCAAGGCACATATGAGAAAGCAGTCAATGAATAACTAAGGAGAGGCAATAAAAATTGTTGTTTCTCATCTCTCTCCCTTTCTTTCTGTCCCTATCTGTTCCTCTCTCTGACTCTCTCTCTATCTCTTTAAAAATAAATAAATAATGTTTGTGAAAAACATAAAAAAGAGAGATAATCTACTCAAGTAAATCAAACCATGCACAGAACAACACCATTTATTCTGTGAAAACACATCCAAATCATAAAAACTAACACAATAAATGTTGCCTGTGATGCAGGAAGAGAAAAATTGTGCCTGGTAGGGTGATGAAAGGAAACAAACAGACACATAAATACATAACCAAAAGAACTCCAAAGGAATAGCAAAGATGATCAATTATTAAGAAAGTTGAAATGTAACTCAAAAGTTGATTGCTGTATCTACCTGACAAACAATCAAAAAATGACAGGGTTCCCTTGCAGCGGGTCCTTGATATAACTTTAAGGTGTAGTTTTGTTTATGCCTTAATTAATCATAAACAACGTATCTAAAAACTCCATTCCCAAGTTTATATTCCCCCAAATTATCACAAATGTCCTTAAGGTGACATATATACTTTTTGATGGCACATTGAAGGAATCAGAGAGTTAAAGGGTGCTAGAGTAAAATTGTGGTAGGGATAATTCCTACAGTACTGTGTATCATTTAGAAATAACAGATCAGATGTACAAATAAGCATAGTCCTGGATAGCAAAAGTAAAAAAGAGAATGTCATATAAAATACAATATTATTTACTTGAAATTAAATACACATGCTTTTGAAAATACATACTTTGTAACAACACAAACAAAAATTACACATGAAATAATTGGAATAGTTGACTACAGACACATTTAAAAAAATCTTAAAATCTTTGAGCTTCATTTTCTGCACCAGGAAAAACAAAACAGTACAGGCAAAACTCGGAGATATCACAGGTTCGGTTCTAGACCAAATAAAGTGAGTATACATTAAATTAGGTTATATTCATTTTGCCTTAAAGTTGTAAAAAATGCAACATCTGTGGAGTGCAATAAAGCAAAATGCAATAAAAGGCAACATGTCTGTAGTTGTAACTACAGATTATAAAAAAAGAAAAATATTTATCTTTTTTATTTGTTTTCTATTTTTCTCCTGATTTTTTTAGATTTAGTCCAGAATGATTAGAAAATTTTTCTAAGACACACCCAATTTATTGCTATATTACTGTTTTATAAAATACACATTTTAGATAAATAACTGTTATCTTCCTCCACCCAATTATATTTATGCAATAGAACACAGGTCTGTTCTAGGAAGCAGACAAAAGAAAACAGGCACATGCCTGAGCATTCAGGCTGAGGCAGCAATCTAACCAAATGAAGAGATCAATAAATTAATGTATAAGGTTTTGTTAGCCCTCCTCTTTGTCCTATGACAACTCTAAATAATTCATTACATTTTGGTGTTTGTAAAGAAAAAAATAACATTTTTGCTGACTTTTGAAGGTGATAATCAACTTAGCCCAACAGCCAGGTGAGTTGTACAGGAAACATTGATAAAGTCAGAAGATAGAGGAGATAGAACCCTGATTGGAAGTTGTAGGGGCAATAATCATCATGAAATTATCCCTTTTCAGAAAATATAGATTCTGGATTGGTCTGAAAAAAATAATAGATGAATAGCTAGCCTCGAGTTTGAATATATCATAAATGTGTAAGAACAAGAAGTTGGTTGAGTATCAAGATCAGCATTGTATTCTACCCAATTTGGTTTCAAAAGTAATTAAACGTGGATGGAAAGTGTTACTAAAATAAAAAAAAAACTAACAGGAAAAGAATTGTATGCTACTCAAATACCGAGTGGGCAAAAATAGGCTTTAGCTGATCATATGGTAAGAGACATGGAGGTTATGATTATTATAATAGCTTTAATACCTCAAAACTGTTATAACTGCAAACATACTTTTTACTACCTTTTTTCCACCCTTATAAGTATACATGTGCCATAAATTATTATCCTACTGTTCACTATTAAATAATACTGCACAAATCATAGAGTATTAAATAAGCACAAAGCAGTAAGTGGAAAGAGATATAAACAGGATAATACTGCAATACATACTAAGCTCCATAAGAAGCAACCAGGTTTTGATCTCTTAGTTCACTCTCTTATTCCTTAGCACACAGTGGATCAAGACAGTTTTATATTCACTTAAGTGACCTGTTTCAGTTTATACAACAAACAATTAAACATGATAATTCAGAGAAAAAGAAAATATTGATCAGCTACAATAAAATATAAACAAAATAATAAGAGAAGATTATGTTAAATGATATCTAGGCCTCATCTTTTAGCAATGACTTTTCTCTAATATTGATTTGTGGGTCTCAGCTATGTCTGAATCTTATATGTTAACAAATGTTAATAAGTTTCCAGGTAAAATCTTTAGTACAATTTTCTCATAAGAAAGGAGTGAAATGAAGACAAGGAACAAAAGATTATGGTAAGATTCATCACATTTTGTTGGTAAATGAGATTAAGGCTAGGTTCATTAATAGAAAATACCCCAGAGAGACCAACATATCGATCATCCTGCCTCTACCTCTACTAATGGATTGCTAAGAACTTTAACAAACAACCAATTTTATAGTACAGGCATGCCTCAGGGATAATGTGGGTTTTGTTCCAGTCCACTGCAATAAAGTGAATGTCATACATAAGTGAGACACATAATCTGTTTGATTTCCCAATGCAAATAAAAGCTATGTTTACACTATACTGTAGTCTGTTAAGTGTGCAACAGCAGCATCTAAAAAAACAATGTATATAACTTACTTAAAAATACTTTATTGTGCCTGACTAGGCAGTGGCACAGCAGATAGAGCATCAGACTGGGATGCAGAAGACCCAGGATCAAAACCCCAAGGTTTCTGGCTTGAGCATGGGCTCTTCTAGCTTGAGCATGGGCTCACCAGCTTGAGTGTGAGGTCACTGACTTGAGCATGGAATCATAGACATGACCCCATGGTCACAGCTTGAGCCCAAAGGTCACTGGCTTGAAACCCAAGATGACTGGCTTGAACCTAAGATCACTGGCTTGAGCAAGGGGTCACTCAGTCTGCTATAGCCCCTTGGTCAAGGATCATATGAGAAAGTAATCAATGAACAACTAAGGTGCCACAACAAATTGATGCTTCTCATCTCTTTCCTTCCTGTCTGTCTATTCCTATCTGTCCCTCTCTCTGTATCTTTCTATCACATACACCAAAAAAATACCTCATTTTGTGATGGCTCAACATTTCTGTCTGGGATGATAAAAGAGTTTTAGAAAAGTATAGTGTTCACACAAAAGTGTGGATGTAATTAATACCCCTACATTTTATATCCACAAAGGGTTAAAATAAAAAAATGTGTAATATAAAAATTAAGCAAAATTAAAAAAATACATCAGAGTAATTATGGCATGAGAGATACTCCTGATCTCTCATTTTGAAATTTCAACAAATTGAATAACAATAATGCTGTGAAGAAACCCAAGCTGGGATCACAGGTACACCTGAAAGATCCATGCACAAAATAAACTAAAGGTCAGATGGGGAAAAACAGGGGCAGAAGATAAAAATATATTTGTGGTAGGCTTTGGAGAATAGAGGAGACAAATCTGAAGTGACTAGCTTTTTTTTTTTTTTTCTCCGCTGGACTACATGAAGAAAGGAAGCATGGGCACTCTGGATTTTGTCTGAAGGGTATGGAGAGGGAAACTCAAACTTACTGGGTCTCCTTCTGATGGTTGGAATGGTAAGATAGAGGGGAAGAGGAGGGGATAAATGAAAGTGGTTAGAGAGCAGGGTCACAGCCAGTGTTCCTTTGGTCTGCCTGCAGCCTGCAATTGGCATAGAAAGAGAAAGCTAAAGTGAACCCCACCAACCTCCCTGATTCTGCCTCCCTCACCTTGCAGTACTGAGAATGGCAGAGACAAACCTCACAGCTAGCTCTCCAGAGCTATTCAATTCCCTGAAGAACAGAGGTGTTTCAAGTTTGATCCCCAGGTCTACTGAGATGAAGGTAGGAGCTACCAGAAGCCTGAGATCTCCATTGATAGAGCCATAAAGCCAGAAATCTGAAGCCAAAAAGCCAAAGCTCTAAGGTCAAAGCCATAAAGCCCTGACAACACACCCAACCCCCAAACACTACTGCAGCCCTGCCTAAATCATTGCAACAGCAACATCTCAGCAGAGGAGAGCCTAGGAATTTTAAAGAGCTAAGAGTTGTAATACATTGAGCTAAGAATTAAAGAATGAAGTAGCAATTTTAGCTAATAGAACAAGACAGATAGAGGAAAGAATCAGTGACATCAAATACAGGCAACTAGAGATGCTATAGAGAGAAGAGGAAACAGACTAATGACTTACAAAAAACATAGATTCCACAAAAATAATCTGAGTCTATCAGAAAGAACAATATATAGAATAATGAGTATATCACAAGAAAAAGAGAAGAAGGAAATGCAGAGCTTATTCAAACAATAATTGATGAGAATTTCCCAAGCCTATAGACAGAGTTAGAGCCTTGAATCCAAAAAGCAAACAGAAATGAAGTTACAAAACCCAAAGAAACTTACTCCAAGGCTAATCAAAATAAAATTATCACAAATCAATGACAAAGAAAGATTCCTCAAGGCAGCTAGGAAAAAGAAGAACATAACATATGAAGGAAAGCCCATTACCTAATCATCAAACTTCTCAGCAGAAACTCTGCAAGCTGGAAGAGAGTGCATCCAAACATTCAAAATAATGAAAGAGAGGAATTACCAGCCAAGAATAAAATATCCATCAATGTAATCCTTCAAATATGAAGGAGAAATAAAAAAATTTACAGATATAAAGAAGCTAAGGGAATCTATCACCAAAATACCCCCACTGTTGGAAATACTCAAGGGGGTTATTTAACCAGACACAAAGAAGAAAACATATCAAAACTACAATTAAAATCTCCAAAAAGGTCATAATAAAAACAAAAATAGTATGTGACAAAAATAACATAAAAAGGAAGAGGATAAAGATCTGTAATAGCAAAGGAGTATAGAGCACAGAAATACTCGTAAGACAAAGGACTCCTGTACATATGAACATTTTTTTCTTAATAACCTAATAATAATCACCTACAAAAAGAAGCCACTACTGGAAGACACAACTTAAAAAAAAAAAAAAAAAAAAAAAAAACAGAGAAAAAAGTATGGAATACCACCAAACAATAACAACTGACAGAAACAGAAAGGAGAAGAATCAAACAAACCACAGTGTTAACAGAAAAGAAAACATAAAATGGCTATAGGAAGTCCTCAAGTGTCAATAATTACTCTAAATGTAAATGGACTGAATTCACTAATAAAGAGGAAGAGAGTAGCAGATTAGATCAAAAAACAAAACTCAACCATAACAGTGGATAAAGCATCAGACTGGGATACAGAGAACCCAGGTTTGAGACCCTGAGGTTGCCAGCTTGAGTGTGGGCTGATCAGGTTTGAGGAAAGCTCACCAGCTTGGACCCAAGGTCATTGCCTTGAGCAAGGGGTTACTGAGTCTGCTGTAGCCCCCCAGTCAAGGAACATATGAGAAAGCAATCAGTGAACAACTAAGGTGCCGCAACACGAAACTGATAATTGATGCTTCTCATCTCTCTTTGTTCCTGTCTGTCTGTCCCCATCTATCCCTCTCTCTGACTCTCTCTCACTGTCTCTGTAAAAAAAAAAAGAAAGAAAAGAAAAGAAACATCTAAGCTATGACAAAAGTAGATTCAAAGTGAAAGGTTGGAAAACAATTTTCCAAGCAAATAATATCCAAAGAA
The DNA here is from genome assembly GCF_036850995.1 of Saccopteryx leptura. Classification (NCBI taxonomy): domain Eukaryota; kingdom Metazoa; phylum Chordata; class Mammalia; order Chiroptera; family Emballonuridae; genus Saccopteryx; species Saccopteryx leptura. Next base: position 104,412,635 of record NC_089516.1, on the reverse strand, counting down.
AAGCAGGTGTCGCCATACTCATATCTAACAATGCTGACTTTAAGACAACAAAGGTAACCAGAGACAAAGATGGATATTTCATAATAATTAAGGGGACATTTCATCAAGAAGACATAACATTTCTTAATATATATGTACCAAACCAGGGAGCATCAAAACATGTAAGATATCTACTAACTGATCTAAAAATAAGAGGACACAAAAACACAATCATACTTGGAGATTTCAACATACCATTGATGGCTTTTGATAAATAATTCAAATAGAAAATCAATAAAGAAATATTGTCCTTAAATTATACTCTAGACGAGGGGTCTCAAACTCACGGCCCGCAGACTAATCCCCTAGGCTTACTTAATTTTATCCGAAATATTTTGAACTTCGTGGATTAGTCTGCGGGCTGCACAAAATTGTTCAGCGGGCTGCATGCGGCCCGCGGGCGGCGAGTTTGAGACCCCTGCTCTAGACCAAATGGACATAATAGACACTTATAGGACATTTTATCCTAAAAGGTCAGATTATATATTCTTTCCAGTGTACATGCAACATTATCAAGGATAGGCCATATATTGGGCCACAAAACTAACATCAACAAATTCAGAAAGATTGAAACTATACCAAGCATGTTTTCTGATTATAAGGCTCTGAAATTAGAATTCAACTGTAAAAACAAAGAAAGAAAAGCACAAAAATATGGAAACTAAACGTAATACTTCTAAAAAATTACTGGGTCAAAGAAGAAATAAAAGCAGATATCATAAAATATATGTAGACAAAGGAAAATGAAAATGCAACATATAAAATTTCTGGGATGCGGTGAAAGCAGTAATAAGAGGGAAGTTTATATCACTACAGAATTGTATCAAACAACAGGAGAAATCCCAAATACACAACCTAACATCACACCTTAAGGAACTAGATAAAGAAGAACAAAGGCAACCCACAGTCAGGAGAAAAAAGGAAAGAGTAAAAATTAGAGCAGAACTAAATGAAGTGGGGAACAAAAAAAAAAAAAAACTATAAAAAATTAATACAACAAAGTGCTGGTTCCTTGAAAAGATCAATAAAATCAACAAACCATAGACTCACTAAGGAAGAAAAAGGAAGGACTTATACAACAAAATTCAAAATGAAAGAGGAAAAATTACCACAGATATCATAGATGTACAAAAGATTATCGTTACATATTATGAAAGATTACATGACATCAAATTTAATCTAGAGAAAATGGATAAATTCCTAGAACTATATAATCTTCCTAGAATGAATAATGAAGAAGTGGAAAAACTATATAGGTCTATATGCAAGGAGCAAATAAAAACAACTATCAAAAACCTCCCCAAAAACAAGTCCCAGATGAGATGGCTGAGTAGGGAATTCTACCCAACATTCAACAAACATTTGGTACCTATCTTTCTCAAAGTCTTTCAAAAAATAGAGGAAGAAGGAATACTTCCCAACATATTTTATGAGGCCAAAATAACCCTCTTACCAATACTTAGCAAGGACAAAACAAAAAAAGAAAATTACAGACCAATATCTACAATGAATACAGATGCAAAACTCATAAACAAAATACTAGCAAATAGAATTAAAAAACATTAAAAAATAATACATCACAATCGAGTGGGATTCATCCCAGGAACACAGATATGATTCAACATATCGAAATCGAACAGTGTGATATACCACATCAACAAAACTAAGAACAAAAACCATATGATCCTATCAATAGATGCATAAAGGGCATTTGATAAGATACAATATTCCTTTATGTTTAAAACACTTAATAAAATCAGAATAAAAGGATAATAGCTTAACATAATAAAGGACATATATGACAAAACATCAGCTAATACCATACTAAACAATGAAAAAAATGAAGGTTTTTCATCTCACACTGGGAACAAGACAAGGCTGCCCTATATCTCTACTTTTTTTTCTAAGGTGAGAAGCAGGAAGCCAGAGAAACAGACTCCCATATGCACTCGACCAGGTTCCACCTGGTAAGCTCACTAGGGGGCAATGCTCTGCTCATCTGGGGCATTGCCCTGTTGCAAGTAAAGCCATTATAGCACCTGAGGTGGAGGCCATGGAGCCATCCTCAGTGCCTGGGCCAACTTGCACCAATGGAGCCTTGGCTGTGGGAGGGGAAGAGAGAAATAGAGAGAAAGGAGAGGGGGAAGGGTGGAGAAGCAGATGGGCACTTCTCCTGTGTGCCCTGGCCAGAAATCAAACCTGGGACTTCCACATGCCATGCTGATGCTCTACCACTGAGCCAACTGGCCAGGGCCTCCACTCTTATTAAACATAGTTCTGAAAGTTTTAACCAGAGGGATCAAGAAAGAGAAAGAAATAAAAAGCATCCATATTGGTAGAGAAGATGTAAAGGTATCACTTTTTGCAGATGACATGATCCTGTACATAGAAAACCCCAAATACTTGACTAAAAATCAATTAGAGACAATAAACCAATACAGTAAAGCAGCGGTTCTCAACCTGTGGGTCGCGACCCCGGCTTTAGGCGACCCCTGTGTTTTGGTCGTTCGACCCCCGCCGGGGTCGCGACCCACAGGTTGAGAACCGCTGCAGTAAAGTCACAGGACACAAAATAGTATAGAAGTGTTGACTGCTTTCTTATATGCCAGTGATGAAACATTGGTAAATGAACTCATAAAAACAATTTCTTTTACAACTGCAACAATAACAAAAATAAAATACCTAGGAATAAACTTAACAAAGGATGTAAAAGACCTATAAACTGAAAACTATAAAACATTATCGAAACAAATTTAAAGACACAAAGAAATGGAAAAATATTCTATGTACATGCATTGGAAGAATCAACATAATTAAAATGTCTATATTACCCAAAGCAATATACAAATTTAATGCAATCGCCGTCAAAATCCCAATGTTATTTTTTAAAGAAATAAGAAAAAAATTACCAGGTTTGTATGAAACCATAAAAAACCCAAATGACCTGACCAGGCTGTGGTGCAGTAGATAAAGCATCAGCCAGGGATGTAGAGGACCCAGGTTTGAAACCTCAAGGTTGTCAGATTGAGTGCTAGTTCTTCTGGCTTGAGTGTGGGCTCAACAGCTTGAGCACAGGTGGCTGACTTTAGTGGAGGATCATAAACATGACCACAAGGTTGCTGGCCTGAGCACAAAATTCACTGTCTCGGCTGGAGCCCCAAGGTGAAGGCGGATATGAGAAAGCATTCAATTAGCAACTAAAGTGTTGTCTGTCCCTTTCTCTCTCTCTCTCTCTCTCTCTCTCTCTCTCTCTCTCTCTCTCTCTCTGTCTTTCTGTCTCTGTTCCTCTCACTAAAATAAATAAATAAATAAATAATACAAAAAAAGAAAGAAAAGGAAAAATAATCCCTAATAGTCAAGGCAATCCTGAGTAAAAAGAATGAATCTGGTGGTATTGCACTACCTGACTTCAAATTATACTACCAAACTACAAAAATCAAAGCAGCATGGTATTGGCAGAAAATCAGACATACAGACCAATGGAATAGAATTGAAAGCCCAGAAATAAAATCACATATATACAGACAAATCGTCTTTGAAAAAGGAGTAAAAATCACACAATGAAGAAAAGAAAGTCTTTTCAATAAATTGTGCTGGGATAATTGGATAATTGGAAAGCCACATGCAAAAGAATGAAATATGACTAAAGATTGTACCCCTGAACAAAAATTAATTTAAAATAGATCAATGGCCTAAGTATAAGATCCAAAATAATAAATTACATACAAAAAAACTTATATACTAAGCTCATGGACCTTGGCTGTGGAGAACATTTTTTGAATTTGCCCTAAAGGCAAGGGAAGTAAATGCAAACATAAATGAATGGGACTATAGCAAACTAAAAAGCTTCTGCACAGCAAAAGAAACCAACAACAAAACAAATAGGCAGCCAACTAAATGGAAGATGATATTTCCAAACAACAGATCTGATAAAGGGATAATATTCAAAATATATAAAGACCTCACAAAGCTTGGCAACAAAGAAGCAAACAATCCAATTAAAGAATGGGGAGAGGACCTGAGCAGACACTTCTCCCAAGAGGACATACAAATGGCCAACAGATATATGAAAAGATGCTCATCTTCACTAGCTATTAGAGAAATGCAAATCAAAACTACAATGAGATACTACCTCACGCCTGTTAAGATTAGCTATTATCAACAAGACAGGTAATAACAAATGTTGGGAGGCAGTGGAGAAAAAGGAACCCTCATTCACTGTTGGTGGGAATGCTTTAGAAGAAATTATGATAGTTCCTCAAAAAATTAAGATTAGCATTACCATATAACCCAGCAATTCCTCTATTTAGTATCTACCCCCAAAATTCAAAAACATTGATACATAAAGACACAACATGCACCCCCATGTTCATTGCAGCATTATTCACAGTGGCCAAGATATGGAAACAACCAAAGTGTCCCTGGATAGTGGAATAGATAATGAAGATATACATATGTACAATGGAATACTACCCAGCCTTAAGAAATGATGACATGCCCTGGCCGGTTGGCTCAGCGGTAGAGCGTCGGCCTGGCATACGGGGGACCCAGGTTCGATTCCCGGCCAGGGCACATAGGAGAAGCGCCCATTTGCTTCTCCACCCCACCCCCTCCTTCCTCTCTGACTCTCTCTTCCCCTCCCGCAGCCAAGGTTCCATTGGAGCAAGGATGGCCCGGGTGCTGGGGATGGCTCCTTGGCCTCTGCCCCAGGCGCTAGAGTGGCTCTGGTCGCGGTAGAGCGATGCCCCGGAGGGGCAGAGCATCGCCCCCTGGTGGGCAGAGCCTCGCCCCTGGTGGGCGTGCTGGGTGGATCCCTGTCGGGCGCATGTGGGAGTCTGTCTGACTGTCTCTCCCCATTTCCAGCTTCAGAAAAATACAAAAAAAAAAAAAAAAAAGAAATGATGACATAGTGACATTTATGAAAACATGGATGGATGTTTGAGAACATTATACTGAGTGAAATAAGTAAATCAGAAAGAGCTAAGAACTGTATAATTTTACACATAGGTAGGATATAAATTTGAGACTCATGGACATAAATAAAATGAAGTGGTTACCAGGGTGAGGGGTTGTGGGGTAACAGGGAGAGGGGGTAAGGGAAAGGGCATGAAGAGGAACAAATATAAGGTGAGGGGAAATAATTTGACTTTGGGTAATGGGTATACAACATAATCAACCGTTCAAATGCTATCAAAATGTTTACCTGAAACCTATATATACTTATAGATCAATGTCACACTGTTAAAGTTAATTTTCTAAATAAAATTTAAAAATACTTCATTGTTAAAAATGCTAACCACTATCTGAGCCTTTAGAGATCAGTCATCCTTTTGTAGAGGGTCTTTCCTCAATGTTAATTGTTGCTCATTGATCAGGATGGTGGTGCTTTAATACTGGGGTGACTGTGCCAGTTTCTTAGAAGAACACAACAGTGGTCTCAGTTATGGTGTTGCAGTGGATAGAGCTTCAACATGGAATGCTGAAGTCACTGGTTCAAAACCCTGGGCTTACCTGATCAAGGCACATACTAAAAGCAATTTATGATCAACTAAAATGAGACAATTATAGATTGATTCTTCTCATTTCCCAACTTTCTTTCTCCCCTCTGTGTAAAATCAGTAAATATTTTTTTATTTTTAAATTTTTATTTAGAAAAGAACAAAACAACACAGTTATGAAATTTGCTGCATTGATTGACTCTTCCTTTAAGAAGAATTTTGCTGTAGCACATGATGTGGTTTGATAACATTTTATCCACAGTAGAAGTTCTTTCAAAATTGGAGTAAATACTCTCAAACCCTGCCATTGGTTTATCAAATAAGTTTATGTGATATTGAAATCCTTTGTTGTCATTTCAGCAATATTCCCAACATCTTTATCAGGAGGAGATTTCATCTCAGGAAACTATTTTTTTTCTCTTATCCATAAGAAGCAACTTCTCATCAGTTCAAGTTTTATCATGAGACTTCAGCAATTCAGTTATATGTTCAGGGTTCACTTCTAAATCTAGTTGTCTTTCTGTTTCTACCACAATTGCAGTTACTTCTTCCATTGAAGTTTGAAACACCTCAAAGTAATCCATAATGGTAGTCAATTTCTTCCAAACTCCTATTGATGTGGATATTTTGACATCATCTTATGAATCATGAATGTTCTTGATTGCATATAGAATGCTGGTGCCTCTCCAGAAGGTTTTGATCAACTTTGTTCAGCTGCATTATAGGAATTGCTATTTATAGCAGCTATAGCCTTACAAAGTACATTAATAAAATAATAAAACTTGAATGTCAAAATTACTCCTTGATCCAAATAGCTGTAGAATAGAAATTGTATTAACAGCCATAAAAGCATCACACACTCTTGGGTGACCAGGCTAACTGACAATGACCAATAATATTTTAGAACAAATTTATTTCATTTTATTTTATTTTTTTCGGAGCAGGTCTCAACAGTGGGATAAAAATATTACATGTATTATGTTATAAAGAGTTGTTTTAGGCTTTGTTCATTCATTTATAGAACATATGCAGAGTAGATTAAGCACCATTATTAAGGGCCCCAAGATTTTTGGAATGGTAGATGAGAATTGGCCTCAACTTACAGTGACCTGCTCCATTGGAAGGTACTCACTGATTTTTCTCTAGCTAAGAAAGTCCTATATGGCATCTTCTTCCAAAGTAAGGTTTTGTCAATATTAAAAATCCATTGTTCAGTGTAACCACCTTCATTAGACATAGTAACTAGATTTTCTGGATAACTTGCTGCAGCTTCTACATCAGTACTTGGTGTTTCACCTTTCACTTTTACTTTATGGAGATTGATTTCTTTCCTTAAATCTGAAGAACCAACTTCTGCTGCCTTCAAACTTTTTATTTACAGCTTCCTCACCTCTCTCAGCTCTCATAACGTTAAAGAGAATTAGGGACTTGCTCTGCATTAAGCTTTGGCTTAAGGGAATACTTATGGCTGGTTCGATATTCTATCCAGACCACTAAAACTTTCTCCATATCAGCAACAAAACTATTTGATTTTATATCATTTGTGTGTTCACTGGAGTAGCACTTTTAATTTCCTTCAAGAACTTTGCATTCACAACTTCACTGTTTAGCACAAGAGACCTAGCTTTTGGCCTATCTCAGCTTTTAAAATTCCTTCCTCACTAAGATTAATCTTTTCTAGCTTTTGAATTAAAATGAGAGACATGCAATGATTCTTTTCACTTGAACAATTAGAGGCCACTGTAGGATTATTTACTAATATAATTGTAAATTATTCTGTATCAGGAAATAGGGAGTCCTGAGGAGAGGGAGAAAGATGAGAGAATGGTTGGTAGGTGAAGTAGTTAGAACACACATATTTATTAAGTTCATAATCTTATATGATTGTGGCTATTGGTACCTCAAAACAATTGCAAAAGTAAGATAAAAAATCAACAACTATAGGTCACTATAACAAATATAATAAGTAGAAATAGTTTGAGAATAATACAAATGTGACAGAGAATTAGAGTGAGCAAATGTTAAGGATGCCAATAAACTTGCTCAACAAATATAGACTTGCCACACATATTCAACCAGTTACAAAAGAAAAAAAAAGGAATATCTGTGATGTGCAATAGTGCAAAGCATGAGAAAATAAGATATGCCTATATTGTCAATCTCTTCTCCAGAAGTTCTTTATAGCATGATTATTCCACAGGCAATTTTTATAATGTAAAATCAATTAAAATGTGACCAGTGATAAAGAAATAACAGCAGATACATGCCAAGAAGGAGTTTTATTTGGCCTTATTACCCTTGGTATTCTCCCATATAGATTATGTAGTTCATCCAAGACTGAAATATTGATTCTGATAAAAGGCTCTACACATCCTCCTGAAAGTTTAGAAATATAGCCAGACAGGAAGCACCACAGTTTGGGAACCTTGTTTGATAAAGTTCCTACTGAGGACAGCCTGCTACTCAGAAAAAGTAATGCAGGTCTTATACAATAGGGTGACCCTAAATTACATCTTCTGGCAGCCAGAACCAGTACTGGGAAATGCCTCAGATATAACGTAATAATCAGGACTCTTTTCTATTCAATCACATTTCTTAAATGACAGAAAACAGAACATCAAAAGAGTCTTTTGTTAAATCGAAATTGCAAGGGTCCAATTCTCTTTACATTGGAAATATATTAAGTATCAAACACATCATACACATAAGAGAAAACTGCAAGTATAAAAAATTAAAATATTAATTATTTCTGTGGAAACCCAACCAAAATGTAGTAAATATAAAATAAATTTAAAGAGGTGTCTGCAGAATAGGTGGAAGCTGAACTCACCTGTTCTTGGTGCCAAACTGAACTAACAACTAAATTGTAGAGCAATCCAAATGAATAACCAACTTAAGACTAGCTAAACTAAAATATTCTAACCAAGGATTTACAGAAGATATCACATAGAGACTTATAAGAAGGGTGGAGGCATGGAGAGGGCTAGCTCCTGCACCAAGGTGTGGTGGCTCAGAAGCTGGAGGCATATCTTGGCTGAAAAACTCCTTCTTTCCAGGAGTATGGAGTCTCAACCCCGTGCAAGGATCCACAATCCAAAGCAACATAGACAAGAAGAGGAGCCCACATAGCATCTGGTGGTGAAAATCAGTGGTGATTCAGTTCATCTGGTAGACAAGGGATTGTGTTAGAGATCCAGACACCACCATCCCAGGGTCAAGCACTCTTATTGTTACACTGCCAGTCTGAGGAGTTAACTATACGTCCATCTACTTGCAACACCACTCTGCCATGCTGAGTCCAGAAGAGGTGTCTGCTGAATATACAAAGCAGGGACATTTGGGGAGATTTTGTTGTTGTTTTCTAAAGAAGCTCTTGGTGAGCAAGCAGTGATTGAACTTTATAGCTTTAGAAAGGGGGTCATTTTACCCTGCCTCAGGGACACAGCCAGAAAACTCCCTCTAACTTGTTGAATCAATAGGTCTACCTGCCACTCTATGGCCTCACACACTGAGTTCAGTCACACAGGGATACTAGAGTGTTAGGCAAAGCTTGGACTTTCAGAGTACATCTCCTGAAGAAGCTTTTTACTGGGAATGAGACAGTCCACTGCTGCATTGTTTGGCTATATCACAGGAGCCAGTCTTATCTCCATTTTAAGATCATCCAGCATTATCTTGGGTAAGGGAAGAAGTGCTTGTCCCACTCCTTATAGGCTTGCTGACATCACCAACCCATAAAAGAGTGTTTGGATCTGCCTTCTCAAGTTTCAATGGTCCTGTTCTGCTAAGATCAGTTGCAGAAGGGAAAGGGAGTGCTGCTTGGAGCTATGATATTTGGAGTGTATCTTACTCATAAACTGTTGCCTGGGACTGGGCCAGTTTTGGACCCACCTTCAGGCTTGGGTCCACTGTATAGTCTTTCTTTGAAAGACCCTGGAGGAAGATCAGGCAATCTCAGAGGAAGGTGAAGTAGCTGACAGGTGGAGGTGGACTTCAAAGAGCCACAGACCTTTTAAAGATCTTCCCACAGATCTAAGCTGAAGGAAGCCAGTTCTTGTACACAGACTGGACCCTCCTATGCATACCCAGGCCTAATAGATATAAACATATACATTGAATAGTGTAATAGCTGCAGACAACCTGAGGCCCACCCAAGTGGACCCAGAACCAACACAACCAGTGGTGGTCTTCAGACCACACAAGAGTTCAACCCAACTATCAACACAAGTGACACAACCAAAGGCATATTTCAGCAGGCATCAGATACTGTTAGGAAAAACTCAGCCTTGAGGGACTGCCCCCTGCACAGTAATTCATAGATGGTGATGGAAGTTTATCCTTATTGTGAGCCTGTGTGAAGGGTCACCTCCCCCTATTAAAGGGCCAACAGCATTCAAGATGCAACTCCAATAGAAGGTACATGTAATCCACAAGAAACATGCCCGGAGCACAGATATAAGGTGCTCTGAAAAATTTAGCACTGACTCCAACAAGACACCTATATTATAAAGCCTTCATAACAAGTTGGAGAGTCACAGCAAATTTACATAATTCATAGGGACAAAATGGGAAGACAAAGAAATATGCCCAAAATGAAAGAACAAGAGAAGTCATAGAAAAATATAAATAAATGAAAGGGAAGCAAACAAGATATCAAGTGCAGAGTTTGAAAGAATGGTTGTAAGGATGCTGCAGGACCTTAGGGAAAGCATGGAGGATCTCAATGAGAACTTCAACAAAAAGATAGCAAGCACAAAAAAGAATATAAAACCATAAAAAAGAAACATTTATAAATTAAAAATACAAAATCTGAAATGAAGAATATTCTAGCATGAATCAACATCAAGTTAGATAAAAAAGAGGACTAAATTGGCTACTTAGAGAACAAGATAATAAATAGTAAGCCCACAAGCAGAGCATTTAAAAGGAAAGACAATTTTAAAAATGAGTAAAATCTAAGGAATCTCTGGGAAACAGCAATTGCAATAACATATGCATCAAAAGGATACCAGAAGAAAAAGAATGTGAGCTATGGATAGAGAACTTGTTTGAAGAAATAATGACTGAAAATTTTCTTAACCTAGTCAATATAAAAGTCACACAAGTTCAGGAAGCACAGAGAGTCCAAATCAAGATGAACACAATGAGGCTCCCACCAAGACACACCATGATTAAAATGGAAAAGTTTAAAGACAAAGAGAGAGTCATAAAAACAGCAAGAGAGAGACAGATAGTTACTGGAGGCTGTCAGCTGATTTCTCAACAGAAACACTTCAGGCCAGAAGAGATTGACATAAAACACTTAAAGTGATGAAAATGAAGGACCTACAATTAAGACTACTCTATCCAGAAGACAAAATAAAGAGCTTTCCAGGATAAATATATATATATATATATATATATATATATATATATATATATCCTGAAAGAAATGTTAAAGGATCTACTTTAAGAAGAAGAAAATAAATAAATAGAGAGAGGAACATAGGTACCAGGACAAAATGGCAATAAAAACTACCTGTCAATAATAACCTTATATGTAAACAAATTAAATGCTTCCCCCCACCAAAAGGCATAGGGAAGTTGGATGGAGAAGGAAAACATGACCTATGGATATACTATATATAAGAGACTCCCACCACTCAGAAGAAAAGATACACACAGACTGAAAGTGAAGGGATGGAAAAATTATTTCATTCAATACTTATATCAGACAAAATTGACTTCAAACCAAAGGCTATCACAAGAGACAAAAAAGGTCATTACATAAAACTAAAGGGATATATTTAACAACAGGATATAACCATTATAATCATGCAAGCATACAACATAGATGCACCTAAATACATATATAAAGAAAATATTGGTGGACATTAATGAAAAGATTAACTACAACACAATAATAGTAGGGGATGTTAACACCCCATTGTAATCAATGGATAGATCTTCCAGACAAAAAATAAGCAAGATAAGAAGTGACCTTAAATGACACTCTGGACCACATGGATTGAATTGATATTTATAGAATATTTCATTTCAAAGCAATAGAATACACATTTTTCTCAAGTGCACATGGAGTGTTCTGAATGATGTTAGGACACAAAATAAGGTAATAATTTAAAAATATTAAAATCATATCAAACATTTTCTTTGACCAAAATACTATGAAACTAGAAATAAATTACAATAAAAAAATAAAAAAACATTCAAACACATGGAGACTAGATAACATGTTATTAAACAATGAGTGGGTTAACAATGGGATCAAGGAAGAAATCAAAGGTTACTTGCAAACAAATGAAAATAATCACAGACCAACCCAAAATATATGGGAGATTGCAGAAGCAGTCCAGATAAGGAAGTTCATAGAATTACAGGCCAACTAGAAGAAAACAAACAAACAATCTTCAAATAATCCAAACTCATGGGCCTTGGCAGTAGAGAACAATTTATTATTTTGAATCTAAAGGCAAGGGAAGGAAAGGCAAAAATAAATAAATTAGTCTATATTAAACTAAAACACTTCTACATGGCAAAAGAAACTATAAACAAACCAAATAGGCAGCCAGCCAAATGGCAGATGATATTCACAAACAACAGCTCTGATAAGGGGTTCATACCTAAAATATATAAAGAACTCACAAAGCTCAGCAACAAACAAACAAACAATTCAATTAAAAATGAGGAGAAGACATGAAAAGACACTTCTCCCAAGAAGAAATACAAATGGCCAATAAATCTATGAAAAAATGCTTATCTTCACTAGCTAGTCAAAAAATGCAAACTAAAACTACAATGAGATAACATCTCACACTTGTTAGATTGACTGTTATCAATAAGATAGGTAATAACCAAGTGTTGGAGAGGCTGGGGAGAAAAAGGAACCCTCATTCACTACCGGTGGAAATGTAAACTTCTACGGCCATTATGGAAGACAGTATGGCAGTTCAAAAATTAAGAATAAAGCTACCATATGTTCTAGCAATCTCCATACTGGGTATCTACCTGAAAAACTTGACAACATTGATACAGAAAGACACAAAACCCCCCATGTTCATTGCAGCATTATTCACGGTGGCCAAGATATGGAAACAGCCAAAGTGTCCCTTGATAGAGGATTGGATAAAGAAGATGATGTATATACATTCAATGGAATACTACTCAGCCATAAGAAATTATATATTGCTATTTATGACCATGTATATGGATCTTGAGAACATTATACATCAGTAAATCAGAAATGGCTAACACTATAATTTGACCGTTAGGTGGGATTTAAAACTGAGACTCATGGACATGGATAAAAGTGAAGTGGTTAGCATGGCAGGCGTAGTAAGGAGGGACAAATATACTGTGATGGAAAATGATTTGACTTTTCATGATAGGCACACAACACAATCAATAGTTCAAATGCTATAGAAATGTTTACCTGAAAGCTATGTACTCTTGTTGATTAATTTCACCCCATTATATTTAATTTCTAAATAAGAAACCAAGTTAACACTAAAGAAAAAATAACTAGAAAAAGAATAACAAACAAAGCCCAGATAAAGTAGAAAGAAATATTAGAGCAAAAATAACACAGAAATTAAAAATTCAAAAGATTAATGAATCCAATAACTTTTTTGAAAAATTTAACAAGATTAAGAAACTTTTAACTAGACTCATCCATTAAAAAATTGGAGGACTGAAATAAATAAAATCAGATATGTAAGAAGTAAACACTGACATAACAGGAATATAAAGGATTGTAAGAAAATACTGTGAATAGTTAAAAAGGCTAATAAATTGGGCAACCTGGGTGAAAGGGCTAAAATCCTAGAAACATATAACTTTCCAAAACTAAATCAGGAAGAATAAGAAGGCCTGAATAGATCAATTACAACTAATGAAAAGAAAGCAATAAATAAATAAATAAACAACAAACCTCCCAACAAGCAAACGTCCTGTACCAGATGGCTTCCTGAGTGAATTTTATCAAACATTCAAGGAATTAACATTTATACTTCTGAAACTACTTTAAAAAATTCAGAAAGAGGAAAGACTTCCAAGCTCTATTTTTTTTGAAGCCAGCCTTATTCTAATTCCAAAAACAAATAAAGGCATTACAAAGAAAGAAAATATAGGCTGGTTTCCTAGATAAACATATATGTTTTAAGACTCAACAAAATATTAGCAAACCAAATCAAGCAATTAATTAAAAATATACACCATGAACCAGTAGGATTTATTCCTGGGATATAAGGTTGTATACAATATATACAAATCAATAAATGTGATACATCACATTAAAAATATAAAAAATAAAACCACATGGTAATATCAATAGATGCAGCATTTATTCCCCCATTTAGCATAAAAGTTTTCAGCAAAGTGTGCATAGAGGTATTATACCTCAATATAATTAAGGCCATATATGACCAACCCACAAGCAACATTATATTCAATGGGGAAAAACTAAAGCATTTTTTTAAGATCAGGAACAAGATAAGGATGTCCACTTTTGCCACTCTTATTCAACATAATATTTTAGAAGTACTAACCACAGCAATCAGAGAAGAGGAAGAAATAAAAAACAACCAAATTAAAAAGTAGAAAGTAAAACTGTCATTATTTGCAGATGACATGATATATAGAGAACCCTAAAGACACAATAAAAAAAAAAACTACTACCTCTTATAAATAAATTCAGCAAACTGGCAGGATATTAATATTCAGAAAGTGATGGGATTTTTATACACAATAATAAACTATCAAAAACAGCAATGAAGAAAACTATCTCATTTATTATTGTAACAATAAAAAAGTAAAGTATCTAGGAATAATTTAACCAAAGGAGTAAAAGACTTACACTCAGAAAATTATAAGATACTGAAGAAAAAAATTAAGGAAAATACAAATATGTGGAACTCTGCACCGTGTTTAAATAGGAAAATTTAACATCATTAAATGTCCATTCTACCCAAAGCAGTCTACAGATATAAAAAATTCTTCTTAGAAAAGCTATAGCATATCTCACAAATCTAGAACATATATTCCAAAGATTTACGTGAAGCCATAAAAGACTCCAAATAGCCTTAACAATCTTGAGAAAGTAAGACAAAGTTGGGGGTGTCATACTACCTGATGTCACACCATACTACAAAGACATGGTAATCAAAATAGCATGGTATTGGTACAAGAAAAGGCATATCCAACAATAGAAACAGAACAAAAAACTTGGAACTAAACCTACATCTATTTGGTCAATTAATATTTGACAAATGAGGCAAGAACATACAGTGGGGTAAAGACACATTTTAAGACATGTTGCTGGAAAAGTTAGACTGCTATATGGAAAAAAATGAAAGTAGAGAACCAGTTTACACCACATACTAGAATTAACTCAAAATGGATTAAAAATTTAAATGTAAGTTATAAAACCATAAAAAATTCTAAAGGAAACATAGGCAGTAAAATTGATACATCTCTCATTGTATTATTTTTGCAGATAATCTCCTCAGGCAAGGGGAAAAAAGTAAAAATAAACAAATGGGCCTATATCAAAATAATAAGTTTTTGCATAGCAAAACAAACCATCAACAGGCTCTGGCCAGTTAGTTCAGTGGTAGAGTGTGGGCCTGGTATGTGGATGCCTCAGGTTCGATTTCTGGTCAGGGCACACAGAAGAAGCAACCATCTGCTTCTCTGCCCCTCCTGCTTTCCCCTCCCCATTCCTTTTCTGCAGCCATGGCTAGGTTGGCTCAAGTGAGTTGGCCAGGAATACTGAGGATGGTTCCAGGCCTCTTCCTCAGGCACTAAAAATAGCTCAGTTCCTGAGCCATGGAGCAACAGTTCCAGATGGGTTGAGCACCGCCTCATAGGGGGCTTGCCAGATGGATCCTGGTTGGGGCACATGTGGGAGTTCATTTCTCTACCTCTCGTACTCTCATTTAATAATAATTTTAAAAATCAACAAAATGAAAAGGTAATGGGAGAACATATTTGTCAATGATACATCTGTTAAGGAGTAATTTCTAAAATATGTAAAAAACTTATATAGTTCAATAAGAAGACAACCCAATTAAGAAATGGGGAAAAAGACCTGAATAAACACTTCTCCACAGAAGACATACAGATGGCTAATAGACATATGAAAATTTTCTCAGCATCCCTTATCATCAGAGAGTTACCAATTAAAATCACAATGAGATGGTACCTTAAGCCTGTCATAATGGCTATCTTAAATATATCCAAAAACAACTGCTGGCAAGGATATGGAGAAAAGAACTGTTTGTGGGAATACAGATTTTTATGGCCACTGTGGAATACAGTATGGAGATTCCTCAAAAAATTAAAAATGGGCCTGACTAGGTGGTGGCACAGTGGGTAGAGCATCAGACTGGTACACAGAGGACCCAGGTTCGAAACTCCTAGTCACTGGTTCCAGAGCAGGCTCACCTGGCTTGAGCGTGTGCTCAGAAGCTTGAGCACAGGGTCACTGACTAGAGCATGGGATCAAAGACATGACCCCATGGTGTCTGGCTTGAGCAAAAAGGTCGCTGGCTTGAAGTCCAAGGCCACTGGCTTGAGTAAGGGGTCACTTGCTCTGCTATAAGCCCCCCCCCCAGTCAAGGCACATTTGAGAAAGTAGTCAATAAACAACTAAGGTGCCACAACAAAGAACTGATGCTTCTTATATCTCTCCCTTCCAGCCTGTCCCTATCTGTCCGTCCCTCTTTCTGTCTCTCTCTCTGTTTCTATCACACACACAAAAAAAGAACTTACACAAATTTTAATAGGTTTGCCTTAGATTTACTGAGTCAGGATGCCACTTGCAAACCAAGTTTAGCTAGGATAGGAAAAATGTTGAATATATTAATTTAGGTGAATATACAATGTAAAATTTAGGAGTGTGGCTGGCTTCTGGGAAAAATTGTGAAACATCATATTTACTCTCAATGTAGTTTTTCTCCTTCCATCCTCCTCCATTTCTCTGTCCCTCTTTCACTCCACTCTCTCTCCTCCTTCCAACTCTCCCTCCTTCCTCTCAAAACAGCTACTCCACACATCAGAGAACACAACTTTCACATTTTGTTCTATTTTTATTATATTGATATTGCCAAACCTAATTTTTAGTTTTAGCATTTGTATCATCTATCTTTACCAACCTCTTTATACTTTGTGAAGTATAACTCAGTTGGGCCATTTGTCAGATAATTCTGAAAGGCACCATGTTATCAGCTCGTGTTTATCCAGCCAAAACTTTCAGTTATGCAGAAATATTATTGTTTTACTAAGTGATCTGATTATGACCGTATGAGAATAGATCACACAAAATAATATAAAGAACACTAGATTGAGAGTTAGAAATTCCAATGCCTAATCCTCCTTCTGCAACCAATTACCCATGTAATCTTAATTAAGTCTTGTTAGCTCTATGAATTTCAGTTTACTCATCTGTGATCAACCACATCAGTTCTAATCATTTCTTAGTGTTCTTGAAAGGGTCAAATGACAAGAGATGAGCAAGCAATTTGAAAATGCACTATAGTGCAAAGGCTTTTTGATTAAAAGACTATCTGATTTAGAATTTAGAAACTTTGCAATACAGAAAAAAGTAAATGTTATTACCTTCTGTAGAAAATCTCCACTGTGGGCCCTGGCCGGTTGGCTCAGCGGTAGAGCGTCGGCCTAGCGTGCGGAGGACCCGGGTTCGATTCCCAGCCAGGGCACATAGGAGAAGCGCCCATTTGCTTCTCCACCCCTCCGCCACGCTTTCCTCTCTGTCTCTCTCTTCCCCTCCCGCAGCCGAGGCTCCATTGGAGCAAAAGATGGCCCGGGCGCTGGGCATGGCTCTGTGGCCTCTGCCTCAGGCGCTAGAGTGGCTCTGGTCGCAATATGGCGACGCCCAGGATGGGCAGAGCATCGCCCCCTGGGGGGCAGAGCACTGCCCCTGGTGGGCGTGCCGGGTGGATCCCGGTCGGGCGCATGCGGGAGTCTGTCTGACTGTCTCTCCCTGTTTCCAGCTTCAGAAAAATGAAAAAAAAAAAAAAAAAAAAAAAAAAAGAAAATCTCCACTGTGTAAAACAATCTCCTTCCTAATAAATTTTAATATAGCACATTAGTATTACTCTTGTGAATAAAGTACATATGAAAACCACTTTAATATATATATTTTAAAATGGAATCTTCTCAGTTTCAATAATGTACAATATCTTGAATTGAAAACTTGAACATTTAATCTCCTAGTTCTTCCCAAAATACATCATATATTTCTCTAGTCTTTTGAATGAAAACATCTAGTTGAATATACTATTTTAAAATATGCTTTTGCATTCGGTTGAAAACACACTTTCTAAGAGGATGACTTTTGTAGACACACTTAAAATCTGACTTTTGCCTCTGAGTCAGAAAGTAACAAACTCTTACAAGATGTTTTTCCATCCCACAGAGTTTACACTTTCCTTTTTGTAAGACTCCTTAAATCTAAATTCAGTCCCTTAAATAGTAGGTACATACTTGATGTGCAGAATTAAGGAACAACTCTTAAATAGTGTTATTAACTCCATTAATTCCATGGAAAAAAAATGGTCAGTTTTAATTTCTACCCACCATCTAACTACCTGATGGTGGAAGAAATTGATATTTCTTAAAGATGAGCTTCCACAAATTTAATTTCATGCATCCTTGACACCAGCTCAAATAGCATCCAGATTCTAAATGAGGTTTAAAATATATACAAAAAAATTCACATTTGCTGTTTTCTTGAGAAGTGCACTGCATTTCTAGCATTGAGATACCTTCAAGAAAGTCAAGGTCAAAAACATTATCCAGTATTTTTTGCCCTTAAGATATATAACAATAACACTTGTGTATGAAAAAACATGCATACACTCAAAGAAAATTATTACTTAGTAAAAAACTCTCTTTTTTTCATGGCCAACAGTCTGTTATAATTTGCATTTTATAAAATTAAGCAGTGATTTTATATAAATTTTCTAATAAAGTAATAAAGTTAAAATATGCTTAGCTTTGAACAAGGTGATTGTAATTCAGTATAGTGGAACTATCTTTTTTTAAATTGATTTTAATTTGCTGTGTTTATATAGTTACAAGTGTACCCCTGAATATATCTCCCTCCCTCCCCACCCTGTGTTCTCTTTGATACTCCCTTTGCCACTCCCCCCACCGACATACCCCTTTCCTCCATGATTTACTATCCTGCACTCTATCTCTCTGTGTTATGTGTATATACTTTCACTACTGTCTTTCCTTTTTTTTTTGGTCCCCTCCTTTCACCCCTTTCCCTCTGCCTGCTTTCCCTCTGGACTCTGACCCCTTCTCTGCCCCTTCCGTTCCTCAGTTCACATTGTTCATTGGATTCCTCATATAAATGAGGTCATATGATATTTTTCTTTCTCTGCCTGGCTTATTTCACTTAGCATAGTAAACTCCAGGTCCATCCAAGTTGTCGCAAATGGTAGATTTTCTTTTTTCACGCCAAGTAGTGTTCCATTTTGTATATGTACAACTGCTTTTTAAACCACTCGTCTACTGATGGACACTTGGGCTGTTTCCAGATCTTGGTTATTGTAAACAATGCTGCAATAAACATGGGGGTGCATCTCTTCTTTTGAATCAGTGATTTGTTATTCTTAGGATATATTCCTAGAAGTGAGATAGCTGGGTCAAAAGGCAGTTTGACTTTTAATTTTTTGTGGTATCTCATTGTGGTTTTAATTTGCATTTCTTCCATGATTAGTGATGTTGAACATTTTTTTATATTCCCATTGGCCATCTGTATGTCCTCTTTGGAGAAGTGTCTATTTAATTATTTTGCCCAATTTTTGATTGGATTGTTTACATGCCTGGTGTTGTGTTTTACAAGTTCTTTGTAGATTTTGGTTATTAACCTCTTATTGGACATGTTGGCAAATATATTATCCCATGGTGTGGGTTGTTTACTTATTTTGTTCATGTTGTCTTTTGCTGTGCAAAAGCTTTTTAGTTTCATACAGTTCCATTTGCTTATCCTGTCCATTATTTCACTTGCCCGTGGAGTTAAATCAGCAAATATATTGCTGCGAGAGATGTCGGAAAGCTTACTGCCTATGTTTTCTTCCAAGATGATCATGGTTTTATGATTTACATTCAAGTATTTTATCATTTTGAGTTTATTTTTGTGAATAGTGTAAGTTGGTGATTTAGTTTCATTTTTTTGCATGCATTTATCCAATTTTCCCAGCACCATTTTTAAAAGAGACTGTCTTTACTCCATTGTATGCTCATACCTCCTTGGTCAAATATCAATTGATCATAAAAGTATGAGTTTATTTCTGGGTTCTCTGTTCTGTTCCATTGATCTATATGCCTGTTCTTATGCCAGTACCAGGCTGTTTTGAGTACAATGGCCTTGTAGTATAACTTGATATCAGAAAGTGTGATACCACTCACTTTTTTCTCCTTTTTCAACATTGCTGAGGCTATTTGTGTTCTTTTTTGGTTCCATATAAATTTTTGGAATAATTGTTCTATATCTTTGAAGTATGCCATTGGTATTTTCATATGAATTGCATTTAATTTATATATTACTTTGGGTAGTATAGACATTTTAATATTTATTCTTCCTATACATGAACATGGTATATGCTTCCACTTTTTTGTATCTTCCTTGTCTTCTTTTATCAATGTTTTATAATTTTCCGACTACAGATCTTTAACCTCCTTGGTTAAATTTACTCCTAGTTACTTTATTTTTTTGGTTGCAATAGTGAAGGGGATTGTTTCCTTAATTTTACCTTCTGACAGTTTATTGTTGGTGTATATAAATGCCACTGATTTCTGAATATTGATTTTATATTCTGCCAACTTACTGAATTCATTTATCACTGAGACTTTAAAGTTTTCTTTGCATAGTATCAAGTCATCAGCAAATAATGATAGTTTTAATTCTTATTTTCTAATTTTGATGTTTTTTATTATAAATTTTTATTAATTTCAATGAGGTAACATCAATAAATCAGGGTACATATGTTCAAAGAAAACATCTCCAGGTTATCTTGTCATTCAATTATGTTGCATGCCCATCACCCAAAGCACATATACACTATGGAATGCTACTCAGCCATAAGAAATGATGACATCAGATCATTTACAACAAAATGAATGGATCTTGATAACATTATATGGAGTGAAATAAGTAAATCAGAAAAAAATAAGAACTGCATGATTTCATACATAGGTGGGACATAAAAATGAGACTAAGAGTCATGGACAAGAGTGTGGTGGTTACGGGAGGGGAGGGGAGGGAGGAAGAGGGGAAGCAGGAGGGGGAGGGGCACAGAGAGAATGAGATAAGAGGGTGACGGAGGACAATCTGACTTTGGATGCTTTTTATTTCTTCTTGTCTGATTGTTCTAGCTAAGACTTACAGAACTATGTTGAATAAGAGTGGTGAGCCTGACCTGTGATGGCGCAGTGGGATAAAGTGTCGACCTGGAACACTGAGGTTGCCGGTTCAAAACCTTGGGCTTACCTGGTCAAGGCACATATGGGAGTTGATGCTTCCTGCTCCTCCCGCTTCTCTCTCTCTCTCTCTCTCTCTCTCTCTCTCTCCCCTCTCTAAAAATCAATAAATAAAATATTTTTAAAAATTTAAGAAAAGAAAAAAAACTATTAAAAAAAAAAGAGTGGTGAAAGGGGGTACCTCTGCCTTGTTCCTGATCTTAAAGGGATTGCTTTTAATTTTAACCCATTGAGTATGATGTTGGCTGTGGGTTTGTAATAGATGGCCTTTGTCATGTTGAGGTATGTTCCCTGTATTCCCACTTTGTTGAGAGTTTTGTTCATAAATGGGTGCTGGATTTTATCAAATGCTTTTTCTGTGTCTATTGATATTATCATGTGGTTTTTATCCTTCCTCTTGTTTATGTGATGAATTACTTGATTAATTTGCAAATATTGTACCAGCCTCTCCTCCCCAGAATAAATCCCACTTGCTCATGATCTATGATTTTTTTCATGTATTGCTGGATCCGGTTTGCTAATATTTTGTTGAGAATTTTAGCATCTAAGTTCATCCAGGATATGGGCCTATAGTTTTATTTTTTTGTAGTGTCTTTGCCTGGTTTTGGAATGAAGATTATTTTTACCTCATTAAAGGAGTTTGGAAGTTTGCCCTACTCTTCAATTTTTTGAGATAGCTTTAAAGGATAGGAGTTAGTTCTTCTTTGAATATTTGGTAAAATTTGCCTGTGAAGCCATCAGGCTCAGGATTTTCATTTGTTGGGAGTTTTTTGATAACTGTTTCAATCTCTTTTGTTGAAATCCATCTGTTTAGGTTTTCTATGCTTCCTGATTGATTTTTGAATAATTATATTTTTCAAAGAATTTATCCATTTCATCTAAGTTGTCCCATTTTGGGGCATACAGTTCTTCATAGTATTTTTTTTTAATCCTTTGAATATCTACTGTGTCAGTTGGCACTTCTCCACTCTGATTTCTAATTTTATTTATTTGAGCTCTCTCT
This sequence comes from Saccopteryx leptura, assembly GCF_036850995.1. Classification (NCBI taxonomy): domain Eukaryota; kingdom Metazoa; phylum Chordata; class Mammalia; order Chiroptera; family Emballonuridae; genus Saccopteryx; species Saccopteryx leptura. Next base: position 104,390,588 of record NC_089516.1, on the reverse strand, counting down.
CTTTCTTTCTTGGTGAGTCTGGTTAAAGATTTATCAATTTTGTTTACCTTTTCAAAGAACCAACTCTTGGTTTCTTTGATCTTCTGTATTTTTCTATTTGGGGGAGGGCTTTAGTCATTTATTTCCACTCTGATTTTTATTATTTCCTTCCTTTTACTTCCTCTGGGCTTTATTTGCAACAATTTTTCTAGTTCTTTTAGGTGCAGGGTTGTTAAGTTGAGCTTTTTCTTGTTTTTTAAGGTATACGTGTAATGCTATGAACTTCCCTCCCAGGACTGCTTTTGCTGAGTCCCATAAATTTTGAGTTGTTTTATGTTCATTTTTATTTGTTTCAAGGCAGTTTTTTATCTTTTCTTTTATCTTATTGTTAACCCTTTCATTATTTTATAGCATACTATTTAGTCTCCAAGTGTTTGAATGTTTTTTAGTTTTTATATTGTAGTTGATTTCTAGTTTCTTGCTATTGTGATCAGAGAAGGTGCTTGATATGATTTCAATCTTCTTAAATTTATTAAGACTTCTTTTCTATCCTAACATGTGGTCTATCCTAGAGAATGTACTGTGAGCACTTGAAAAGAATGTATATTTTGCTGCTTTGGGGTGAAAGGTTCTGAAGATATTTATTAAATCCAGTTGATCTAGTGTCATTTAAGGCCGCTTTTTCTTTGTTAATTTTCTGTCTGGAGGTTCTATCCATTGATGTTAGTGGGGTATTAAAATCCCCTACTATATTATTGCTGTTGATCTTGCCTTTTTGGACCACCAAAAACTGTTTTATATATTTAGGTGCTTTTATATTAGGTGCATATATATTTATAATAATTATATCTTCCTGTTGTAATGCTCCTTTTATCATTATGTTGTGACCTTCTTTATCTCTTACTATAGCCTTTTTTAAGTTTATTTTTTTCAGATATTAGTATTGCTACCCCAGCTTTTTTTCTTTCCACTTGTGTGAAATATTTTTTTTCTATCCTTTTACTCTCAGTCTATGTGTATCTTTTGTTTTGAGGTGGTTCTCCTGTAGGCAGCATATGTACGGGTCCTGTTTTCTTATCCATGCAGCTACCTTATGTCTTTTGATTGGAACATTTAATCCATTTACATTTCTTCTTTCCATTTTTTCTGTGTGCAGTTTGCAAGCTTGTTAGGGTTGTGGGTCTGAGGTTGGTATATGGAATGTGGCTTCTCCTCCAGATCTTTATCCCTCAGCCTCTGCTGGTTGCTCGGATTTTCATTCTACTTAACTAGTAGAGCCACTTTAAATTCTTAATTTTCCTGCTGTTTTTTGCCGAGCCCAACAGGGAGCTTCTGTGTTTATATGGGGCGGTAGGGGGGTAGGGGGTATATCTTGGTCTTTGGCCCCTGTTGAAACTCTATCCAGGAATATAGTGGGTGTGACATCTGAAAACCAAAAGGTGTTGTCTGCCCAGTTACTCTCCTGGGGAGGGGCTTGTTCTCCATATCAGAAGGGGGAGGTATAGCTCATGACTGCCCCTTCTCTTTACTTCCTCCTTTCCGAATGGCCTTTCATGCTGATTGGTGCTGGAGAGCTTTTAGGAGGTGGGTCAACTGGCTCAATGCTAGGCTTGTGTTGGAAGGAGGGAGTGACCTCCCCTCCCTCAGCTATGGCTGTCTCAGCATTGGAGAATGACTCAGCTCAGGTATTCTTCTTCCTGTCACCATTTTTGTACCCATGCCTCGATCTCTCCACTCTCCTCATGCAAGACCAGTCCTCTCAGCTGTCCTTGCCTCTGGAGCCCCAGGCAAGTGACTGTGAGCAATATTTTCTGTGCTGGCTTTTTAAGGTTGTAACTTCTTCACCAGCCATTTCCCACTCACAGAAATCCCACTCTTCTCCACACTCAATGCTGTCAGGCTGTCTCCTCCAGCATCTGGGTTTCTAGGCTGGGGCTCCAGTCCTGTGGTTGAGGACACCTGCTTCTTGGGGTCTCCCTCCTCGCAATGAGAAACCCTCTAGACCCTCAATCTCCCCTTGCTTCTGGGAGTGGGGGAGCCCCCACTGTGTCCCCACACTTCCTACCAGGCTTGGTGTAGTTTCTTCTGTGCTCCTTGATTTTTGAGTCCTGTTCTTTAAGGCTGAAATTGGTTTTATATGATGATTATTCTGAAATTAATTTGCAATCCAGTTTGGTCCTGGAAGGAGGCACTCTGTGCGTCTGCCTACTCTGTGGACATCTCAGAATCCCAGTAAAAAACTCTTTAAAAGTTCTTTGTAAAATAAAATTTTGAATAAAACTGTATATTTTCATAGGCACAGTAGAAAATTGTCACAGATATAAGAAAAAGCATAAATAAAAGACCCTTGACTTTAAGTATCTCCCAAATTAGACATGATATTTCTTGCAATGTCCACATGACACACTTCTTTCAATTAAAATCTATAATATAATATTCTCATGACACTTATCACCTTACTATTTGTGCTCCAGTTATGAAAGCCTTCTCTGGTCGTTTTATCAGCTTTCTGTACATTATTTCCATTGCCTAGAATTCTCTCTGCTGCCTGGCTTGAGAAAATCCTACAAATAATTCAAGTCTCAAAAGATCGTAGTCACTGAGAAATCTATTATGATCCATAGACAAGGTGTAGGAAACTACCAGAAGGGTAACTCAAAAGAGTTGAGCATAGTTTAAAAGGTAGAATTTCCATTGATACATGGACCTCAAGAGTTTGTGGTTCAGGAAAATGGAAAAAATATAGCATGACACTGATAGGGTCACTTTGGAATTAGAGATGATTCAGGCATGATGAGACTATATGTAGCTTTATTGGATGGTGATTAGGGATGCCACAATTTAGGCAGCAAAGCACTGGAAAAGGAGGCATTGGACAAAAAGAAAACAAATCCTCATTCAGAGGTTTTCACTAACAGGATAAATCATCAAGGTAATGGTAGTGAAACTGTAAATGGAGAGACTTAAGAAAACAGGAATTTAAAGATAATTTTTCTTATTTATAATTTTCACTTGTCCTATAAATTACAGTTCTTCCAAAAATAATAATACTATTGTTGAAACCAGAAAAATGACCTGCAGATCCAATTGCTTGTTTTTATAAAAACCAGCTACACCATACAGGTGTTGATGAGAAGGAAAGACGTTTATTCAAGTGCAAGCCACCTGAGAAGATGGGGGGTTCTGTCCTTAAACACCCATCTCTCTCTTCTGAGATAGGCAGTGGTATTTATAAGGAGAAAAAAAGGAGGAGAGAATGAACAATATAGAACAAAGAAATTCAAAGGAGGGGACTGAGAGTTCTTTGCTGAAGAGAGTCAGCTCAAATTGGTCAGATAACTGAATGAAGGCCACACATTTCCTAGAACTGACTTTTCAGAAAGTTGGACTCTGGTCCTTTGGCTATTAGAAGAATTGAAGATCTCAAATAACTGATAAATTAGGATTTTTGTTTCATGTATCAAGTATCCACAGATTCTGACACCAAGCTATCCACTTCAGCCCCGAGCTAGCCAGAATCAGAACTGCAACCCCAGTGTAGTGGGAGTGAGGAGAAGGGCGAGAGCTTATGCCAATTCTTCTTGATTGGATGTTAACCCTTGATGTATGTTTTCCCTCCATTCTACTCCCCCGGGTAACCACTTTACTTTTATCTATGTCCATAAGTATTATATTCCCACCTATGTGTGAAATTATACAGTTCTTACCTTTTTCTGGTTTATTTGTCACTTATTACAATGTTCTAAAGGTCAATCCATGTTGTCATCAATGACAATAGGTCATTTCTTATGGTTGAGTAGTATACTATTGTGTATATGTACCATATCTTCACTGTGTATGTGTGTGTGTGTGTGTGTGTGTGTGTGTGTGTGTGACAGAGAGACAGAGAGAAGGACAGATAGGGACTGACATACAGAAATGGAGAAAGATGAGAAGCATCAATTCTTCATTGTTGCACCTTAATTGCTCATTGATTGCTTTCTCATATATGCTTTGACCAGGGGGCTACAGCAGATCAAGTGACCCCTTGCTCAAGCCAGCAACCTTAGGCTCAAGCTGGTGAGCCTTGCTCAAACCAGCTGAGCCCATGCTCAAGCCAGCAACATTGGGGTTTCAACCTGGGCCCTGTGCATACCAGTCCGATGCTCTATCTATTGCACCTCCGTCTGGTCAGGCTGTACCACATTTTCCTTATCCAATCCTCTATCAAAGGATACTTTGATTGTTTCCATGTCTTGGTCTCTAGGAATAATACTGTGATAAACATGGGGGTGCATGTGACTTTTCATACCAGTGGTGTCAAATTTTTCAGGTAGATACCCAGTAGAGAGATTTTTGAGTCATATGGTAGCTCTATTCTTACTTTTTGAGGAACCACCGTACTTTCTTCCATAATGGCTGTACCAGTTTACATTCCCACCAGCAGTATATGAGTGGTCATTTTTCTCCACAACCTCTCCAACAGTTCTTATTATCTGTCTTGTAGATAATAGCCAATCTAACAAGTGTGAGGCAGTATCTAATTGTAGTTTTGATTTGCATTTCTCTAATTGCTACTGAATATGAACATCTTTTAATGTATCTGTTGTATGTCTTCATGAGAGAAGTGTCTGTTCAGGTCCTCTCCCTATTTTTAAACTAGATTGCTTGTTTGTTGTTGAGCTTTTATAACCAACCCTAGACTTCGTCAGCTCATATAACAGACAATGTTATCAAATCATGGAAGAAAAAATCATGTCAAGAGATGATAAGAGAGATTCAAGATACTCATTTAGAAAACAGGTACAATATTTTTGATGTAAAAGGCTGAAAAGAGCCAGAGAATAATAATACAGTATTTCAAAATGGATAAAAGCAGTATCTTTAAATTATTATTTGCAACATTTTGGCAATGTTTGCACTTTTAACAAAATGTGCTTGTTATAACTGAACTTTCATCTTTCTCTAGAACCATTATCATTCATAAGAAAGATAATGTGATTTATAAAATCAAATTATTCCAACTCTGCAAGATGTTAAATGTCATTTCAGGTAATGAGATAAATGAGGGAAATTTGTAATAAGTGCAACAGCCTTCCAGGGACTTATTACACTTTAGAGAATTTTAATCTGCTTCCGTGGTAAAGGTTAACAACCACTCAGGTAGTTCCTACTTGTATTTCTTACTTAAAAAGTATTTTTCCTGCAAAACATCCAAGGCGATGATATATTTACTCCATTTCAGAGGGTACAAAAAGCCCTTTGTACGAATGATTATTTCATCAATATCATCAAAAGCAAACATTTAGTGAGCACTTTGTAGTGGTAGGACAGTGGGATAAGTGCTTGAACACAGAAAGGCATAAGACACAATCTTTTTTACATAAGATGAAGTACTTTTTTTATATAATAATTTTATTTTTTTAATGGGGTGACATCAATAAATCAGGATGCATATATTCAAAGATAACAAGTCCAGGTTATCTTGTCGTTCAATTATGTTGCATACCCACCACCCAAAGTCAGATTGTCCTCTGTCACCTTCTATCTTGTTTTCTTTGTGCCCCTCCCCACCCCCTTTCCCTCTCCCATTCCCCCCTCCCCCCGTAACCACCACACTCTTATCAATGTCTCTTAGTTTCACTATTATGTCCCACCTACGTATGGAATAATACAGTTCCTGGTTTTTTCTGATTTACTTATTTCGCTTCGTATCATGTTATCAAGATCCCACCATTTTGCTGTAAATGTTCCGATGTCATCATTTCTTATGGCTGAGTAGTATTCCATAGTGTATATGTGCCACATCTTCTTTATCCAGTCATCTATTGATGGGCTTTTTGGTTGTTTCCATGTCCTGGCCACTGTGAACAATGCTGCAATAAACATGGGGCTGCATGTGTCTTTACGTATCAATGTTTCTGAGTTTTTGGGATATATACCCAGTAGAGGGATTGCTGGGTCATAAGGTAGTTCTATTTTCAGTTTTTTGAGGAACCACCATACTTTCTTCCATAATGGTTGTACTACTTTACATTCCCACCAATAGTGTATGAGGGTTCCTTTTTCTCCACAGCCTCTCCAACATTTGCTATTACCTGTCTTGCTAATAACAGCTAATCGAACAGGTGTGAGGTGGTATCTCATTGCCGTTTTGATTTGCATTAGATGAAGTACTTTTTTAACATAGCCTAGAATATATTTTCTTCAGAATATAGCTTTCTGATAAAATGTGGTCCATTTCATTTGAGTAAGGAGTCTTTGGTCCAGAAAAGACCATGTACTATTCAAAACAGCCAAGGTAATTTAAAAGCTAGTTATTCAACATTTGTTACTATTCCACTGTATTTCAACAGCTACAATTCTGGATCAGTATCTTTTTGAGAGAAACAGCGGGGGTTGTGGCCTGTAGTGTTTTCCAGCAACAGTCTAACATCAAGAGAATGTTTATTTGTTTCTTTGTTTTTCCCTTCACAGCAATGAATTCTCCACTCTCTGAACACCAATTGTGTATCCTATGATTCAATTCAATTGTGATACTAACTATCTGGAGTTAGTACAGACCTACAGGTTATGGGCTAGACCCATAAGGTTGCCCAAATTCAGATGCAAGTTGCAAGTCCCAGGATGCCACCTATACCTCTGACTCACCAGCTATAAATTCAGGGGGTTCCCACAACCCTCTCTTCAGGCTCAATAATGTTATATAATGGCTCATAGAACTTTACCAGTTTATAATTAAAAATAGTATAGAGAATTCAAATGAATAGCCAGTTTAAGAAGTCCAATAGAGTCCTGAGCATAGGAGCTTCTGTCACCTTGGAGTTGGGGTGTGCCACACTTCAGGTACATGGATGTGTTCACTAACTTTGAAGCTCTCTAAATCTGAGCATTGAATGGTTTTTATGGAGGTTCCATTGCATAGGCATGGTTAATATATCATTGACCATTGGTATTTGATCTCAATCTTTAGCCTTTTCCCTCCCTGGAAGTTCAGGGCTAAAGGGTAAGGTGGAAAGTTTGAAATATCTATCCATACTCTAGAACCTAGTCAGCCCCCACCCTAAGGCTACATGACACAGGGCCGCCAAAAATCTTTGTGTTAGTCAGTAGGAATTACAGTAATGAGAAGCTTTCACTTCTTTGAATTTTTTTTCTAAATTTTATAAATTTAAATATATTTTATGTCCAAAGGAGCAAATTTTTGTTTAATTTTTATTTAGACAATTAAATTTAACAGGGTGGCATTGGTCAACTAGAGTACATAAATTTTGGCAATATCTCCACATTATTTGGACAGCCAATTATGTTGTATACCCATCACCCAAAGTCAGATCATCCTCTGTCACCTTATATTTGTCCCTCTCTATGTCCCTCCTGCTCCCCCAATCCCTCCCTCTTGTCTTTTTCCCCTCTCCCTAGTGACCACTGGACTCCTATTTATGTCCATGAGTCTCAATTTTGTGTCCCATTTATGTATGGAATCATACAGTTCTTAGTTTTTTCTGATTTACTTATTTCACTCAGTATAATGTTGTCAAGGTTCATCCATGTTGTCATATATGACTGTTGTTGTAAATGACACTATGTTATTGTTTCTTATGGCTCAGTAGTATTCCATTGTATATATGTACCTCATCTTCTATATCCAATCCTCTATTGCAGAGCACTTTGGTTGTTTCCATGTCTTGTTCACTGTGAATAATGCTGCAACAAACATGCAGAAGCATGTGTCTTCTCATGCTAATTTTTTCAAGTTTTGGAGGGTATATACCAGTAGAGGAATTGCTGAGTCATATGGTTGTTCTATTATTAATTTTTTTAGGAACCACCATACATTCTTCCATAGTGGTTGTACTAAGATATATTTCCAACAACAGTGAATGAGCATCCCTTTTTCTCTACATCCTCTTCAATATTTGTTATTATCTTCTTGTTAATAATAGCTAATCTATCAGGTATGAGGTGCTATCTCACCATAGTTTTGATTTGCATTTTTTAATAGCTAGTAAAGATGATCACCTTTTCATATATCTATTGGCCATTTGTATTTCTTCTTGTGAGAAGTATCTGCTCATGTCTTCTCCCCATTTTTTTTGGACTGTTTGTTTGTTTGTTGCTGAGTTTTGTGAGTTTTTTATATATTTTGGATATTAACCCTTTATCTGAGCTACTGTTTGCAAATATCATCTTCCATTTAAAGCAAAATTTTTATTATTTTATTTGTATATTATTTTTGTGTTTTTAATTAAATTTATTGGGGTAACATTTGTTAATAACATTACATAAATTTCAGATGTACAACCTTATAATATGATATCTTTATACTTTATTGTGTAGTCACCACCCAAATTTAATCTCCTTCTGTCACACCATATTTGATTCCTTTTATCCTCTCCATCTTCCCTGCATCCCTTTCGACTCTGGTAGTCACCATCTATTGTGGGTATCTATGAATTTGTTTTGTTTATTGCTTTTTGTTTTATATATCACATGTGAGTGAAATCATACAATTGTCCAATAGCCAATGCATGGAAACAACCTAAGTCTCCTTCAATGGTTGATGATACTTCCATTAAAAATAATCTTATACTATAAACAAAGTTTTATTATAGTTACCTGTTTATCAGCTATGTCACATAGTTGAATCACAGTGAGTCAGACTGTTCAGGTCTTTTATATCGAGTTCTTTGTAAGTATTTGCTAGTTGACAATTAGTTGATACAGTAAAATGAATGAGAGAGGTAATATTCAAAGGCAACAACAGTAAAAGATTCACAGATATAGTTTTCTTCCATTCAGAAACTAATTTATTCATGTCCATATGTAAAAATTTCCAATAAAGTATAGGATATTTGCATGTCTAATGAGGACATGAAGAACAAGCACAAGTCAGTACAGCGTAGGAAGCCATTGCAGTAATGCAAGCAAGGGATGATGGTGCTTTGGATAAAGGTAAAAGCAGAAGACGTAGCAAGGCATGAAGAGATTTGGGATACATTTTTAGAAGCAGAATGAGTAGCTCTTGATGATAGTAGCCTATGGTTAATAACAAAAAGGGAATAGAAATTGTGACAGGAATTGATTATGCAGATGGGAGAAATTTGATAGGCCTCTCTCAATCTATGGTAATGAGAGGGTCATATACATATATATGATGGGAAAACTAGAAAAAGGAAGTTGAAAGCAAAAAATATCATGCTTTGATATAAATTAAATATATGACACAATGATAACCTTATATGAATACTACTTGGTGGATAAGGAATGACATTTGGTATTAAAACTTAGGTTTCAGTCTCCTTTCTACCATATAACCTCTTTGAGGCTAAATTAGTGAATTGTATTTTTATTTCTCCCCCACCCCTGTGGGTGATAACACCTAACTCAGTTTTCTGTGAGGATGAAATCAAGTAATATATGGGGAAATTTTCTTTTAAACTCTAAAATGCATGTGAATATTGGTTTTAATATTATTATTTAAAAACAATAAAAATTAACTCTTCCTCTAATTAAAAAAAAAAACATACCTGAAGCACACTACACTACATACAACCTCCCAACATTAACTTTGCCCTTGTGTGCCTTCTATGCCCAACATTTTAAATATTTATTCATGTCAATATTTGTAACTATTCCATTTTAATTACTCCATAGTATTCCATTGAATGACTACACTGTGATGTATTCTTTCACCTATTGAAGTACACTTAGAGTGTTTAAATTTTATTAAAATGCCTCAAAAATATTCTAATATGTTTTTCTGTATAGATAAGTGGGTTTTTCTAAGATATAGACTTAGAAAGCGATAATATTGGAGTAGGAAGAAAACATTTTCAGTTTTATAGGATACTGTCATATGCTCTTTTAAGTATCTGAAACAATTTATATTCTTATCTGCAGTGTATGATAGTTCCTGCTTCCTCAAAACCTTGGCGATACTTAGCATTGTTAATTTTATTTTAATGTTTGCTAAATCTAACAAGGATGAGGGATGGAGCTGGAATGTCTTTGTTATTTAACTTTGAACTTTACTAGGGCTATCAAACAGTGTTTCATAAGATTTTTAGCCACTCATATTTTCCCTTTAATTACCTTTTTATATCCCTTGCTGCTATAAACTGAATATTTGTGTCCCACAAAATTGATATGTTAAAACCAAATTGGTTGGTGCTTGGAGGTCGGGCCTTTGGGAAGTGATTAGGTCTTAAGGAACGAGTCTCATAAATAGTATTAGCACCCTTATATAAGAGGCCCCTGAGAGTTTCCCAGCCCCTTTCACCATATGAGGGCACAGCGAGGCTATGAAACAGGAAGCTCTCAGCAGACAATGAATCTGCTGGCGATACTTGTATTTCCCAGCCGCCAGATTGTGAGAAATAAATTGCTCATGTTTGTAAACCACCCAATCTATAGTATTTTTGTTATATCAGCTTGAACAGATTATTTGTCATTTTTTTATATTAAGGTACTTGTCTCTGTAAAATTGTTTTTCAACTTTATTTTTTAAGATTTTATTTATTCATTTTAGAGGAGAGAGAAGGAGGGAGGGAGGGGGGAGAGAGAGAGAGAGAGAGAGAGAGAGAGAGAGAGAGAGAAAGAGAGAGAGAGAGAGAAAAAGAGGGAAGAGCAGGAAGCACCAACTCTCATATGTGCCTTGACCAGGCAAGCCCAGGGCTCTGAACCTGTGACCTCAGCATTCCAGGTAAGCACTTTATCAACTGCGCCACCACAGGTCAGGCTATTAAATTGTTTTGTAGTAACTTTTTACAAGTTCTGTATACAAAACTTGTTTTTAGTTATTAGTATTGAAATCATTGCTTCTCAGTTGTGGCTTGAATATTAAATTGATTTATAAGTTTCTGCATTGTACAGTTTTTTGTTTGTTTTTTGGGGGGCTTGTTTGTTTGTTTGTTTGTTTTTGAGAGAGAACCAGAGAGTGGAAGGGAGGAAGATGAAAAGCATCAACTCACAGTTGTGTCGTTTTTAGTTTTTCAATGATTGCTTCTTATATATGCCTCAATTTGGGGGGGGGGGCTCAAGGAAGCAACTTTGGGATCATGTTGTGATTGCTAGCTCAAGCTGGCAACCCAATGCTCCACCTGCTGAGCCTGAGCTCAAGCTGGCAACATTGGGTTTTGAACCTGGGTCTTCAGCGTCTCAGGTTGAAGTTCTACCTACTGCATCACCACCAGTCAGGCTGTATTGTACAGTTTTTTGTTATTATTTAATCAATCTTATCTATATTTCTCATTAGGAGTTAGACATTTTACATTGTATTTAAGTAATAATTTCCACTTCTAAAATCATTAACAACATTCTCTTAATAACAGCTCTTCTACAAATGTCACACATTTAGGTCTCTAACCAATCTGGATTTTTTTTGTATGATATGCATAAGGGATGTATTTGTATTTGCATAACTAGTGCTTACAACATCATTTATTGACTAGTCTAACTCTTCCATCTCTGATTGCTAATGCTCATAACGTTTTCATATATACATAGGACTATTTTGTGGTCTCTGCTCTTTCCTTTTAGTACATTTCTCTAAGCCAGGGCTAATATTTCCCTTTGTTAATTATCATACATTTAAAAAAAATCTTGACACTTTTTTCTTTAAGAAAAAAATTATGTTAGCTATTTTTAGCTTTGTAGTTTTTCTTATGAATTTTAGAGTCTTTTTAAAGTTCTCTGAGAAAAAAAATCCCATGGGATTTTAAGTGAAGTTGCCTGAGACTGTACTGGTGACTATTAATGACTTTATCATACAGTCATCAATTTATGAACACGGTAGGCTTCATCATTTTTCTTGCTACCTTTCAAATTAAAATAAAATATTTCCACATTATCTTAATCATCTTAAAAGATTTATTACAAGGTCCCTTACAGTTTTATTGCTATTTTAAATTAAATGTTTTTTTTTTATTTTATCATTATTATAACTAGTATCGAGAAAAGAATTCATTTGGTACACTGGTACTGTGTCCAGTAAAATTATTGAACTACACAAAAATGATAATTTGTATTTTTCTTTTTTAGGCCTAACAAGTTTTATTTTTCTTATTTCAAGAACAATATTGAAAACAAAAGGTGCCCTGGCCAGTTGGTTCAGTAGTACAGCTTCGGCCTGGCTTGTGGAAGTCCTGGGTTTAATTTCTGGTCAGGGCACACAGGAGAAGCTCCCATCTGCTTCTCTACCCTTCCTCCTCCTTCTCTCTCCCCCCTCCCTCAGCCATAGCTAAAATGGCTCAAGAGAGTTGGCCCTGGGTGCTGAGGATGGCTCCATGGCCTTGACTTAGGTGCTAAAATGTCTTGGTTGCTGAGCAACAGAGCAGCAGCCTCAGATGAGCAGAGCATCATCCTGTAGGTGGCTTGCTTGGTGGATCCCAGTCAGGGTGCATGCAGGAGTCTGTTTCTCTGCCTGCTTGCCTCTTATTTAATATAAAAAAGAAGAAAACAAAAGGTGACTGTACATATCTTTGTGTCATACTGATTTATAAATAATGCTTCTTTAGTATTATCTCTAAGTATAATGTTTGCTCTAGATTGAATATGATGCTTGTTCTAGGTTTTTGGTAGAAAGCATTTATCAAATTAAAAAAGTTATCCCTCTAATTTGCTAGTAATTTTCTTTTATAGAAAAGTGATATTTATCTAATGACGTTTTTGGATCTAATTAAATAATTATACTTTTTTTCTGTACTGTCATCAATTTTCAAGTGATTTTTTTTTTTGAATAAGGTCACTTAAGCTCAATTTATTTTTTAATAGATTACTGAACAGTCTTAGAGAGATATTTATTTGGGACTTTTAACATTTATTTTCATAAGTACAATTTGTTTATATTTTCCATTTTTTCTTCTGCCTTACTTGTTATTGAGATTAGATTAGCCTTATGTACACATTTATCTCTTTTTATTCTCCATAGCACTTTGTATAAATAGGGTATGATAAAATTTAAAATTATAATAAGACTGACCCATGAAATAATTTAGGCCTGAGGTTTTGAGGGGTATAGCTAAAGAATTTATTCACTAAATGTTTTTAATAGTTTTCATTTCTTTTTAAGTCAATATTCAAAATATTTTCTATAATAATGTTCATTTACTTGATTTTTAATTTAATTTATAAAAATGTATTAATTTTTGTAAAGGTTATACCTCAATTTATAAAACATTCTTATTTAATATTTAATTTTGCCTTCTTTCTGTTTTCTTAATCATCCCTAAAAGAATTTTATCTATTTTATTAGTTCTTTCAAATAACTGGCTCTCACATTTTTTACCTGTTTTACATTTTATTAATTTCTGTTCCTGTCTTTATTATATTATTAATTATATATTTTTTACAGTAACCATGTTGTTTTCTCACTTTTTGAATTGGTAGTTTAATTCATTGATTTTTAATCTTTCTTGATTTTAATAAGGTATTTTGTTGCTACAGTTTTATCTTAAATATTTATTTAGCTGCATCATTAATATTTGAATTTGACTCTTACAAATTCATTCAATTATAAATATATTATAATTCCCATTTTATTTCATTTTACTATAAATATATGATATATTACTTTAATAGTGCACTTCAGTTTCTTTCACACACATTTTATTATTTTCTAATATAGTTTCTTTGATCAAAGAAAAAATCTATAGATTTTTTTATTTAAAATAATTTTTAAAAGTGTTCAAATTTAAATATTTTTATATTCTTAAAAATAATATATTTACTTCTTTTAGACATTTCTATATAGTAATTCTGTCTTGCTAATTGTGCTGTTCAAAGTTTCCATTACATTAAGAATATTCCTGCTTGACTTATCTGTCTCTGATATTATTGTGTTAAATCTACTAGATTATAGTCATAATTTTTTTAATATTTTCATTTTTGTTTCATATATTATAAAAGCTGTGTTTTAATACATATACTTTCATGATTTTTTTATATTTTTACTTGATATTTCCTTGTTTGTATATTTTGTATATATTGTCTCTTTATTTTCAAACTTTTGGGCCTTTAATGTGATTGTGTATAACATTAAAAACACTATACTAGCTTTCTTCTCCCACCACTTTAAAACTATCTATATCTGTTTGTCTTAGGTATGTCTCAAACAGCAGTTTGTGTAGGTATTTATGTGCATGTGCATTTATCTGTAACTCTCTTAATTGGCAACTTCAGTGTACTTATTTTTATTGATTACTGATATTTCTAGCTGTTCTTGTAATTTTATTTTCTGCCTATTTTTTATGCTTTGGTTTACCATGCTTGTACTCTGTGTCTTCTGTTGAGTCGAAGATTTTATTCATAACATTTTCTATCCATGTTTGAAAACTTTTTATTATTTTACATTTTATTCTCAAATTTTAACATGCATCCTTACCTTTTAAATTTTCTAACAAAATATTAGTTGATAAAATTTTCCCCTCAAAAACGACAAGTTATATTAAATTTTACTAAATCACTTCAAACACCTTCTCTATACCCACAAAAATATCTAATTTTATTATGATTTATACTTGAGAATTTTCCTTTCATTATTAAGCACAAATATACATACTCATATATACAGAAAGTTTGTTCTTTAAATATCATTAATAAAATATATTTATATTTTAAATCAATATTCTCATTTTCTTAATTTAATGTTGTTTTTAGTAATAGTCATTTATAATTTATTTATTGATTTGTGTGTATAGTTTGTGTGTGTATATATATATAGAGAGAGAGAAATTCACTTTACAGAGTATCTAATTAAATATTTTACATGTCTTTTCTTGCTTAATATCTATTTTTATCAGAGTTTATTTTTTTCTTCCATTTCTCTTTTATTTTATTTCTTTGTGGATACTAAACATATTTACTTTAAATTCTTTAGATTTTTCTATTTTAGTTTAAGTTGAGATTAAATCATCCTATAATTACCATAATTTTTATCTGCATTTCTTATGTGAAGATATTTTTCATCTTTTTAAGCCTGTGTTTTCAGACCTATTTTGATTAATAACTCTCATTCTCTTTCTCACCATCTCTCCCTACTCTCTTTCTTCCTACTGGCCTTGGAGTTGCCACGAATTGGTACTCTAACTGGAGACTACACACAAGTACTGCTGATCTAGGGATCAATGCAGCAGGTATTTTTGCTAATCCGTTGATCATGAATTTATGTCTGACACCATGTTTCTTTATGAACCAAACTTCATGTAAGCATTATAAATCCTAGAAGTGTTCAGAAGTAACTAAGTTCAACCTCCACTCATGAGTAGGGATAACCTTCCTCAGGCTTTGATCTCAGGTAGCAAGACTTGACTTGGACTGATACCTTGAAAGAAGGACATTTAGCCTACTTTCATTCACAGGAGATTATCTCTCAGATGCCTTTGCCATCATCTGGACTGAAAGACTCACAATTAAATACATTCAGGGTCCTGGCCGGATGGCTCAGTGGTAGAGCGTTGGCCTGGGGTGCAGGAGTCCCGGGTTTGATTCCCGGCCAGGGCACACAGGAGAAGCACCCATCTGCTTCTCCACCCCTCCCCCTCTCCTTCCTCTCTGTCTCTCTCTTCCCCTCCCCCAGCCGAGGCTCCATTGGAGCAAAGATGGCCCGGGCGCTGGGGATGGCTCTGTGGCCTCTGCCTCAGGTGCTAGAATGGCTCTGGATGCAACAGAGCAACGCCCCAGAGCGACGCCTCAGATGGGCAGAACATCGCCCCCTGGTGGGCATGCCAGGTGGATCCCGGCCGGGCGCATGCGGGAGTCTGTCTGACTGCCTCCCCGTTTCCAGCTTCGGAAAAATGAAAAATAAATAAATAAATAAATACATTCAGCCCTGCTCTTATTTTGCATTTTTCTATTCTATTTCTGGTCCATAAAAATGTTTATCTTGTTTTATGTACTATACATCCTTTTAGTTTTCTTATTATATTGTTATTTTATTGCTATGTTTTTGTAGCAGACAGAAAATTTCTTAATCAGAAGTACCAGAGTATCTTTATTATTATTATTATTATTATTATTATCATCATCATCATCATCATCATCATTTTCTTCTTTTCTAAAAGAGGAGGACAGATAGAGAGACAGACTCCTGCATGCGCTCCACCAGGATCTACCCAGCAACCCTCGACTGGGGCTGATGCTATGCCCATTTGGGGCCATGTTCACAACTAAGTTATTTTTAGCACCTTAGGGGGAGGCTCCATGGAGCCATCCTCAGCATCCAGGGCAGATGAACTCGAACTAATCAAGTCATGGATGCAGGAGAAGAGAGAGAGAGAGAGAGAGAGAGAGAGAGAGAGAGAGAGAAAGAGAAGGGGAAAAGGGAGGGGTGGAAAAACAGATGGTAGCTTCTCTTGTGTGCCCTGATTGAGAATTGAACCCAGGGTATCCACATGTTAGGCCGATATTCTACCACTGAGTCAACTGACCAGGGTCCAGAGTATCTTCTTAAGATACTATTATTTAATATTATTTAAAGACATATTTCTTATACAGCAAAGAATAATTTATTAGATCTATTCTGTCACCAATCCCTGTCATAGCTGTAGGAAAACACATGAATCACAAACTTCTGCTTAATATCCTGGTGTGTCTCTTCTGTGAAGATTTATAAAGAAATGGGGGAATTATGTAGGAACTCAAAACTTGGGTAAAAGATAATCAAAGGGGTATATCTAAAGTATACTTAATATCTATTGTTATAAAATATAATCATTCAATGATGTTGATTTAGATTTCTAGTGGCAACATTGTAATACAGAAAGAGAAATGTGAAAATGCTTGCCACTGCAAAGTAAATAGCTTTCTATTTTATGTACATATAGTGACAAAATCAAATTTATTCTAATGAATAGGTTTAAAAGTCTATATTTATAGTTAAGTCCTAGAGTCATTTGGAAGCTGAATTTCAACGTGAACTACTTAGTTAACCTATATTTAACATTGAGACCTGAAAATACTACATTTAATATAAGTAATAGGCCTGACCTGTGGTGGCGCAGTGGATAAGCCATTGACGTGGAACACTGAGGTCACCGGTTCAAAACCCTGGGCTTGCCTGGTCAAGGAACATACGGGAGTTGATTCTTACTGCTCCTCCCCCTTCCCTCATCCTCTCCCTCTCCTCTCTAATATGAATAAAATCTTAAAAACATAAGTGAAATAAATTCTCATAACTCACCATTTTAAGCTGAGTTATACAAAAATAGTAAGAGAGGCAAACAAGATTAAGTGACTCTGAAAAGCTTTAAAAACTGCAGCCATCCATTCTGCAAAAAGTTACTGAGCACATATATTGAAGACTAGCTTCTATGGAGTATAAAATTCTAAAAGGATGTCATTCAATAAAATTATTATATAATAGTATAGCTACTATTATTATATAATAGTACAGATGAGTTATTTGGTATGGACCATTAATTTTCTCCAAATATAGATTAAACTAATCATATTTAATAACAAACCAAATTTTTAACTAGGCAACCCATTCCCCAGGATCAATACTGCATTTCTGAGCCTCCATTGAGACAGGTGTGCCCATGTAAATGAGCTTGGCCAATGACACATGCTAATTGTCTTAAGATCCATACAGGGAATGAATTTAAATAGAGGGAACATACCCTCTATTTCTTCTTCATTTCTCCTTATTGGAATGTATAATAGATATAATAGCTAAAGCTGTAGCAACTATGCTAAACAACACAGAGGAAGAGACTGACTAAGAATTATTGGACAATAAAATAGAATGAGACCATTTTTCTAATGTTGTGGGATATAATCCTCTAACTTCTTCTATACACTGAGAAATAGGATCACCTATTGTTTGAGCCACTATAAAGCTTTCTGTTCTATGCAGGCATTGCCAATCCTAACTGAAATTGATATGTAATTAAGCAAATATACAGAGAAAGCCCTAAGATCAGAAACAGAGGAATAAACTTGCACGATGTTCTAAAAGGAAGCGTGGTAGGTATTATGCTACTCCCATTCCCAGGCAGCAAATATTTTCCACATTTTCTAACAATTATAAGTTTACAAAAAAAATAGTAAATTACTCAGAGAAACAAGACACCATGAGTGAAACCAACATCAGAAATAGATATAGAAAGACTTTAAAATATTAATATTAGAAACATAATATAAGTATATCTGAAATATTTAAATAAATTTAAAAATTAAAATATATGAATAAAGCCTAAATAATAATAAAGGTCAAGATATTTAAAAATATTCAAGTGAAATTTTTTTAAAAATAAAGGTATAAGAAAGAAAATTTACTATTTATAAGAATCTCAGCTTCTATTAATGGCACAGCACTTTGTTCATACTAAAGATCCAAGAGATAAATATAAGATAGAGACAAAAACACTTAAAATAACCACGACTCTTTTAATAGAGTGGGAAGCAACAGAAAGGCAGAAATGTAAGATAAGTCAACTACAGAAAACTCTCTTACTGATACTTGGGTAGTCGTACTATTTTTTTCTTATTTTTTTAAAGACTTTATTTATTCATTTTAGAGAAGAGAGAAGGAGGAGAGAGAGAGAGAAGAGGGGAGGAGCAGGAAGCATCAACTCCCATATGTGCCTTGACCAGGTAATCCCAGGGTTTTGAACCGGCGACCTCAGCATTCCAGGTCGACGCTTTATCCACTGCGCCACCACAGGCCAGGCGGTATTTGTACTATTTTGCCTATGGGTATTTCCTGAACCATGTGGCATGTTGTAACAGAAAACCATAATCTTACTATTATAAAGTGTTAAGAGTTTAGTGATGGTAAAATAGTTTAAAAATTAGGGTGATCAATCCTGGAAATAAGGGCAATACAGAAAGCTGAGCCCCCAAATCAATGTGTGAATGAACTCTGAACTCTGCCCAAAGCTTGAGTAACCATCAAAGGACACATTCAAGAAGAAGGCTGCAAACGTCTTGACCAAAACAAATCTTGAAGACAGACAAACTGAATGCAATTCCATGTGATAGTCACCACAGGAGAGACACACTTAGGTGCTCAAGTTTGATCAAAACAATTATTTTAGAACAAAAATCAGCACTCTTTCAAGGAACATAGCTGAGTCTATGGTTTTAGAATATACAATACCATGTCCATCATACAATTTTTAAAATTACAAGACAAACAACAAAGAATAAAATGGGAAATACAGTAAGAAAAAATAAATCAATAAAGCCAACTACAAGATGATAAAAATGTTGAAATTAATTAGTTAAAAGGCATATTAAAGAGTTAATATGTTGTTCTAGCACTGTAAGTAAATTCCAGTTATAACTAAAGAACAGATGAGAAATACAGTATGAAGTAAAATTATAAAAATGAACCAAATGGGAATTTTATGCTGGAATAACTGAAATAAAATATTTACTGGGGCCTGACCAGTAGTGGCACAGTGAATAAAGCCTCGACCTGGAACACTGAGGTCGCCCGTTCAAAACCCTGGGCTTGCCTGATCAAGGCACATATGGGAGTTGATGCTTTCTGCTTCTCACCCCATTCTCTCTCTCTTTCTCTCCTCTATAAAATTAAAACAATAAAAATATATAAAAAATTTACTGGATGGTCTCAACAGCAGATTAGAGAGAGCAAAATAAAGCATCAATAAACTTGAATGTATATAATTTTTAATTTCCTAAGCTGAAGAGCAGAGAGGAAAATTGAACAAAGCTTCAGTGACTTAGGGGACAATATTAGTAAGCTTCAAGTTTTTATAGTCCCAGAAAGAGAGGAGACAGATAAAATATTTGAATAAAATATAAAAAAATTCCAAAAAAAGACTTGCATATTATTACAGAAAACTTACATATCAACTCAGATTTTGAGATCAATGCATATAGACACAAAGAAAATATAATACTCAAAATATTTAAATAGAAAGATAGAAGATCTTTTTTTATTAATAATTTTATTTTTTAATGGGGTGACATCAATAAATCAGGATACATATATTCAAAGATAACATGTCCAGGTTATTTGTCGTTCAATTATGTTGCATACCCATCACCCAAAGCCAGACTGTCCTCTGACACCTTCTATCTAGTTTTCTTTGTGCCCTACCCTTTCCCCCTTTCCCTCTCCCTCTCCCCCCTCAGTAGAAGATAATAATCAACAATAAAAATATTAGTTGATTTCCCAGTAAATACAGTGGAAGTCAATGAACATGTAATGACAACTATGACCTCTTTCAAGTGCTGTATAAACAAGCTATGAAAAAATCCTATTCCCAGTGATATCATCTTTCAGAAAAAAAATGAGAAATGAAGATATTTTTAGATAAAGGAAAACTGATGTTGTGACAAGGAGTCATAAGCTACAAAAAATGCTAAAGGACGTACAAAATGATACCATATGGAAATATGAATCTACAGGAAAAAATAAGGAACATAAAAATTATAAATATGAAGATAAAAATAGGTATCTGCAAGAAAAGGCACGGAGGAAACTCAAATGTATATTACTAAGTAAAAGAAGCTAATCTAAGAAGGCTACATACTATATGCTTCCAACTATATGACATTCTAGAAAATGCAAAATTGTAAAGATAGTAAAGCCATCAATGATTGTTAGCAATTAAGGGACTAGGGATGAATAATAGGTACAGCACGGAGGAGGATTTTTTTTTGTTTTATTTATTCACTTTTCGAGAGAGGAGAGAGGAGAAAGGAGAGAGGAGAGAGGAGAGAGGAGAGAGAGAGAGAGAGAGAGAGAGAGAGAGAGAGAGAGAGAGAAAAGAGATAGAGAAAATAGGGGGAGGAGCAGGAAGCATCAACTCCCATATTTGCCTTGACCAGACAAGCCTGGGGTTTCAAACCAGTGACCTCAGAATTCCAGGTGGATGCTTTATCCACTGCGCCACCACAGGTCAGGCTGAGGACAGAGGATTTTTAAGACACAGAAAATATTCAATATGATACTTCAATAGTGTGTATACACAATTATATATTTGTCAAAACCTATAGAATGTACGACACCAAGATGGAACCCTAAGATAAAGTGTGGACTTTGGATGATTAATGAAGTATCAATACAGTTTCATTAATTCTAACAAATGTTCCACTCTGATGCAGGATATCAATGATAGGAGAGGCTATGCAAGAGTAGGGGTAGAGGGTATGTAAGAACGCTGTACTTGCTGCTCAATTCTGGTAAGAATCTAAAACTGCTATAAAAAATAATGTTTATTAAAACAAAGTTGAATGTAAGAGAAATCAACATATATGTCCACATAAAAACATGCATATAATTGTCTTTAAGTGTTGCAATAGTGTATATTGAACTTTTATAATTATACTTGTGGGCCCTGTCCGGTTGGCTCAGTGGTAGAGCGTCGGTCTGGCGTGGAGTCCCAGGTTTGATTCCCAGCCAGGGCACACAGGAGAAGCACCCATCTGCTTTTCCACCCCTCCCCCTCTCCTTCCTCTCTGTCTCTCTCTTCCCCTCCCGCAGCAGAGGTTCCATTGGAGCAAAGATGGCCCGGGCGCTGAGGATGGCTCTGTGGCTTCTGCCTCAGGCACTAGGATGGCTCTGGTTGCAACAGAGCGATGCCCCAGATGGGCAGATCATCGTTCTTACATACCCTCTTACACAATTATATATTTGTCAAAACCTATAGAATGTACGACACCAAGACGGAACCCTAAGATAATGTGTGGACTTTGGATGATTAATGAAGTATCAATACAGGTTCATTAATTCTAACAAATGTTCCACTGCCCTGGTGGGCAGAGCATCGCCCCTAGTGGGCGTGCCAGGTGGATCCCGGTTGGGCGCATGTGGGAGTCTGTCTGACTACCTCCCCGTTTCCAGCTTCAGAATAATATAAATAAATAAATAAATAAATAAATAAATAAATAAATAAATAAAATTATACTTGGCATACAATATTATTTTAGTTTTAGGTGTACAACATAGTGATTCAACACTTATATATCTTACATGGTGCCACTATAATTCTAGTCACCATCTGTCACCATGCAGTTATCACACTTTTACTCACTATTCTGCTTTCCCTTTTTCACCCATTCCTCAACCCCCATTCCCTCTGGCAACCATTAGTTTTTTCTTTGTTTTTATGAGTCTGTCTTTTGTTTTTGTTTTGTTTCATTCAAACTTTTGTTTTAATTTTTTAATTCTACATATAAGTGAAATTATGTAGTATTTGTCTTTGACTTATTTCTCTTATACACTCTAGGTTCATCTACAGTGTTGTAAATGACAACTTTCACTCTTTGTTTTTCCTGAATAATATTCCATTGTGTGTGTGTGTGTGTGTGTGTAGTTTTACATATACAGCTCCCATTTTCTTTATTTATTCATCTATCAGCGGGCCCCTAGGCTGCTTTCATATCTTGACTATTTTAAATAATGCTTCAATGAACACTAAACACATATATCTTTTCTAATTAATATTTTTATTTTCTTTGGAAACATCCAGAAGTGTAATTTTTGGGTCTTATGGCAGTTTTGTTTTCATTTTTTGGAGGAATCTTCACACTGTCCTCCACATCCTCTCCAATGCTTATTTGTTGAATTTTGATAATTCTTATTCTGACTTTTGTAAGGTGATATCTCATTGTGATTTTGATTTGCATTTCCCTGATGACTAGTGATGTTAAACATCTTCTCGTATGTCTTTCAACCATCTGTATGTCCTTTTAAGAGAAATGTCTCTTTATGTCCTCTAAACATTTTTAATTAGATTTTTTTGTTATTGAGTTTCATGGGCTCCTTATATATTTTGCAAATCAACCCCTTACTGGATATATTAATTGTGAATATATTCTCCTATTTAGTAGGTTCTTTTTTGTTTTATTGATGGTTTCCTTCACTGTGAAGATATTTTTTAGCTTGATGAACACCCATCAAATTTTTTTTGCCTTTGTACATAAATGTTCATAGCAGCATTATTCATAATTGTTAAAAAATAGAAGAAACTCAAATAACCATCAACAAGCAAACAGATAAACAAAATGTGAACTCATGCAATGGAATATTACTTTGTCACATAAAGGGATGAAACACTGATATATGCTACAACATAATTAAACTTCAAAGTCATTATTTTAGGTAAAGAGGCCAGTTTAAAAATACCACATAATATATTATTTCACTCATATAAAAGTCCAGAACAGAGAGATATAGAGAGATATAAATTATATTGGGGGCACTTAATATAAGGGTAAAGGGGACTATTAGCTAAAGATTTTAGGGTTTTTGAAAGATAAAGAAAATGTTCTAAGTGGTCATGGATGTACATATTTGTGAATATAATAAAAACCAGTGGACTTTATACTTAAGTGGAGAAATTTCACGATGTGTGAATTATATCTTAATAAAATAAGGTACATTTACACACATACTGGAAGGGCTAAAATATATTTATTATTATTATTATTTTGGAAGTGAGAAGCAGGGAGGCAGAAGAGACAGACTCCCACATATGCCCAACCAGGATCCACCTGGCATACCCACAAGGGGACGTTGCTCTGCCCATCTAAGCATTGCTCTGTTGCAACCGGAGCCATTCAAGCACCTGTGGCAGAGGCCATGAAGCCATCCTCAGTGTCCCGCCAACTTTGCTCTGATGGAGCCTTGGTTGTAGGAGAAGAAGAGAGAGACAAAGAGAAAGGAGATGGGAAAGGTGGAGAAGCAGATGGGAGCTTCTCCTGCTTGCTCTCACCAGGAATTGAACCTTTTGACATTATCAAGTGCTAGCAAGGATCTAAAGCAATTGAAATATTTATCCTCTGCTGTGGAAAATGCAAATATTATAGCCACTTAGGGAGGTTGGCAATCTCTTGTGAAATGCAACGTTTACTTCTTTTCTATCTCTCTGTCCCTGTATGTTCCTCTGTCTGTCTGTCTGTCTCTCTCTCTCTCTCTCACTAAAAAAAAATCCAACATTTATTTATCATATGAATCAGCAATCCCATTCATAAGTATTCAGTCAAGAGAAATGAAAGTATAAGGTCACACCAGCGTATAGAGAAATGCTTCGAGTCACCTTATTTAGAATGCAAACATAAAGGTATTAATTAAAGGTCTATCATCTCCTTAATGGAAAAACAAATTGCAGTACATCTGTATGATCAAAACACAATCAGAACAGGAAGAATTTCAAGTGATATATACTAAGTGAAAGATGTGATACTGAAAAGCTACATACTATTTGGTTCTATTTATATATCACTTTGGAAAGGGCAAAATTTTCAGGAAAGGAAATCAATGGTTGCCAGAGGTTGGGAGGGGGAAGGTGAGTGACTTTAAAACATTATAGGGAACATTTTGTATAATGGCAAAGTTCTATATTTTTAATTTGGTAGAGATTATATGAATGTGTATGATTGTTAAAAACCATACCACTAAAAAGGATGCATTTGATTTTAAGTTAATCCTCAATAAACCTCATTTAAAAAACTCAAAATATATAATACATTTTTATTTTACCAAGACCAGATTTAGTTTAAGCATGCCAGGAAAATTCAAAATGAAGTTTCAATATGCAGTAATCTATTAACATAATTCATCACATATGATTTTTATAGAAACCTGAAAGGCAGTCTATAAAATTGAAAATTTCATATCAATTATAAAAAGTATTTAAAAATGAAATTAAAGATAATTCCTAAAAATTACTATCAGATTTCAAATAAAAATCTTTAGTAGTCAACTCAACAGAACCTATGCAGAGGAATTTACAAAGTTTGGATTTGCCTAATATAAGATAGAAATAATGGCAAGATATCATCTTCTCGAGAAAGATGGTATTATAATGCACCTATAGAACTATTTTATAAAATTAAAATATTAATATAAATAAAAGTGACACAGTTTTTAAACTTTTCAAAATAATTATAAATATTTTGGTGGAGGAATACATATGTTAAAACTTGTCAAGGACTCACCCTGTACCTGCCTACCACACACACTCAGAAACACACACACTGGAACATTCTCAAGCTTTTCACACCAAAAAGGGGAAAATCATGCTATTTTTAGATATATTTTATGAATAACTCTGTTATGAATATGGCTGGTAAACTTTGTATATGTTATTAAAGATACAAAATGTTGAGATAAAAAAGAGTAGGGCCCTGGCCAGTTGGCACAGCAGTAGAGCATCAGCCCTGCATGTGGAAGTCCCAGGTTAGATTGCTGGCAAGGGCACAGAGGAGAAGCACCCATCTGCTTCTCCATCCTTTCCCCTCTCCTATCTCTCTACCTCTGTCTTTCCCTCCCACAGCCAAGGCTCTATTAGAAGAAGGTTGGCCCGGGCGCTGTCGTGCTCCATGGCCTCTGCCTCAGGTGCTAGAATGGCTCTAGTTGCAGTGAAGCAACTGCCCCAGATGGCAGAACATTACCCTCTGATGGGTTTGCCAGGTGGATTCTGGTCGGGTGCATGCGGAAATCTGTCTCTCTCTGCCTTCCCATCTCTCACTTCAGAAAATTAGGGGAAAGAAATAATTAATGAGTAGATACTTACATTATGAGATACTAAAAGTATGTAAAAACCATAATTAAGCAGTTCTCTAAATGGCATGAGATTAAAGAGAAAAAATCCATAAAATAAAAATATATAAACTTATCAAAGTTCATTGAATAGTGTTATTTTATGTCAGTGCAGAATATATTTGTATAAATACTTGTAAAAATACAATTATAGTTTGTATTTCATATAACTCATAAGTATTAATTTCAGACACATAAAATATAAATAAAAAAGATAAAATAAATTATTAAAAGCTATGTTACCATTAAAAATTATATACTAAAAATTATAAACTAATTTAAATAAAAAAATGAAACTTGCAGAGATATTTACTCTGCATATGGTAGACTAAATTTACTATCTATAGCCTACCCAGGCGGTGGTTCAGTGGCATTGGACTGAGATGTGGAGGACCCAGGTTCAAGATGCCGAGGTCGCCAGCTTGAGCATGGGCTCATCTGGTTTGAGTAAGGCTCACCAGCTTGAGCCCAAGGTTGCTGGCTCGAGCAAGGGGTCACTCATTCTGCTGTAGCGAGGCATCAAGGTATATATGAGAAATCAATCAATGAACCTAAGGAGCCGCAATGAAGAATTGATGTTTTTCATCTCTCTCCCTTCCTGTCTATCTGTCCCTATCTGTCCCTTTCTCTGACTCTCTCTGTCTCTGCCACAAAAAAAAAAAAGATTTAAATAAATATATAAATAAAAGTTACTATCTATAAAATTCAATATGTATTGAACATATTAAAAATTGGAACACTCCTCATACCATCCAACACCTAGAGCCCTTCAAAATAAATTATAGATACATAGACAGTTTCAGGGAAAAATGATGAAAGGAAAAGAAAATGAAATAGAAAGACAAATAGCTAATTAATATAAAATAAATTTTCAACAAACGTAATCCAAAATAAAAATTTAATATTATTGTAATTGTTTTTGTCTATTCTTTAAACTGGGAAGGTTAAAATAAAAAAAATGTATAATACTGTATTTACTCTGTAATGGGCATGTTGTTACATTACTGGCAAAAACCAAATTTGTTCAAAATTGTAAGAGAAAATTTGGCAACATGAATCATTAAGGCTTAAAATGAATATTTCCTTTATTTGTTATTCCATCACTAAAATTAATGTTAAGTATCATAAATGTATGCATACTCACTGAAACATTCTATGTGCCATGAAATATATTATTAAAAGTTTCTGCCTTCAGTAATATTTGATGATGTTAGAAATTCTTAAGTTATTTTATTAAGAAAATCAAGTCACAAAAACCATGTGGACTTGATGCTAAACTCATTTTGAAAATTCCAGCTGTTCTTTTTCTACACAAACATTAAAGGAACATGTTCTTAATGTTAACTGTCATTATTTCTATGTAGCTGGATTAAGGTGTTTGAGCATTTTTTAAAAAAGTAAGATGTAGTTGGAAGTTAATAAGATATAAATAAATGAATTGCAAAACATTTGGGAGGGCTTAAGCTAAAAATAGTAAACAATGGGAAAAGATAAGATTTCTTTTTTCACAACAGCATGGATGGACCTGGAGATTATTATGCTAAGTGAAATAAGCCAGGCAGAGAAAGACAAGTACAATACAGTTTCACTGATATTTGGAATTTAATAAACAAACTAAACTGACAAATAAAATAGACTCATAGATACAGGGAACAGACTGACAGCTGTTAGAGGGGAAGTGAGTCGGCACTGGGTGGAAATGGTGAAGGGATTAAGCAAAGGAAAAAGAAAATTTGTAGACACAGACAACAGCATGGTGATTACCAGAGGGAAAGGCAGGTGATGGGAGGTAGAAAGGAGTAAAGGGGGGATAAAAGCTAATGGAAGGAGACTTGATTTAGGGTTGTGAACATATAATTCTATATACAGATGATATAATATAGAACTGTACACCTGAAACATATAATTTTATTAACCAATATCACCCCAATAAATTCAAATAAAAAATAAAAGTAAAAATCATAAGCAGTGGATTTTGCCACTGAATTTGTTAATTACAAAAGTTTTTTGTTTTGTTTTGTTTTCTTTTTTGGTGAGAGGAGGGGATATAGAGAGACAGACTCCAGCATTTGCCCAGAACAGGATCCAACTGGCAAACCTGCCTGGGCTGATGCTCAAGTACTAAGCTATTTTCAGCACCTGGGTCCCACTTGAACCAATGAAGCCATTGGCTGTGGGAGGGGAAGAGGCAGAGAAAAGGGAGAAAGAGCGGAAGAAATAAATGATCACTTCTCCTGTGTGCCCTGACTTGGAACAGAATACAGGATGTCCATATGTGGGGCTGACACTCCATCCACTGAGCCAATGACCAGGGCCAACATAAGCTCTTTTTTTTTTTTTTAATTTTATTTATTTATTCATTTTAGAGAGGATGGGGGGAGATACAGAGAGAGAAAGGGGAGGAGCAGGAAGCATCAACTCCCATATGTGCCTTGACTAGGCAAGCCAGGGTTTTGAACCGGCAACCTCAGTGTTTCCAGGTTTACGCTTTATCCACTGCGCCACCACAGGTCAGGCAACATAAGCTCTTAGAATCTTAAGAACAGAGGGTGAGGCCCTGGCTGGTTGGCTCAGCAGTAGAGTGCCAACCCAGCATGTGGAAATCCCAGGTTCAATTCCCAAAGAGGTGACCATCTGCTTTTCCTCCTCCCCCCTCCCCCTTTCCTCTCTCTCTTTCCCTCTCTTTTCCTCTCTGACAGCCATGGCTTGATTGATTTGAGCATGTGCCCCCAGACAGTGAGGATGGCTCTGCCGAGCCTCTGCTTCAGGCAGTAAAAATAGTTTGGTTGTGAGTGGCCCCAGATGGGCTGAGCATCTTCCCAGACGAGGGTTACTGGGTGGGTCCCAGCTTGGGTGCATGGGGGAGTCAGTCTCTGCATGTCCTCTAGTCTCACTTAAAGAAAAAAAGAAAGAACGGAGCAGAGATTGAGAGGTCAGTGGCTCAGATTTGTGGTTTGGCATGATGGTAATGGTGAAATGGGTAAACAATCTGGCCAACTTTTGAAATTATAGAAGGATTTTACTTTAAAAGTTTGACTTTGTCTCTACAGGCTCTATAGGGAAGCCATTTAGATCAGAAACTGTTCTGACAGGAAACTATCACAAAATTCAGGGATAAAAAACATAATGAGGGTGTCAGTAGGAGTGGGACTGGGGGATGAAATGAGTAATATAGTACTATTACTACTACTACTGTTATCATTTAAAGGTGATGGATTATTTTTTTGTTTAAAATATATTTTGAAATAAATTCAGACATTTACATACATTGAAAAAAATAATTATTGTGTACCCTTTATTCAGATTTGGCTAAAGTTAAGAACTTATATAATCAAAGTACAATTTTTGAAGTCTCAACATTAGCAATAATACAATTCTATTATCTAATCTGAACATATTATTCAAATATCACCAGTTTTCCTACTAATGGCTTCTTTCTTTGCTATGATTCATTCTAGGATCAAGCATTTCCTTAACTGCCATGTTAACTAGTCTATGAGTAGATGTCTTTAAATGATAACAATATGCAAGTGCCAGTGGGTGGTTAAAGTGGAAAAGTAGTGAGATTTTTTGGGAGATAATCACAGAAATTCAGAATACATTCATTCATTTATTCATTAAATAAGTTATTTTTACCCTTAAATATGTGCCAGACATATAATTATGTGCTGGATATTGCCAATGGTGTAGGAAATATGTTATAGTCTCTGTCTTCAGGAAGCTCTGAATCTCACTCAGATTTAAGCCTCTTTTATGATTCTGACCAAAGTAAAAACTTGAGGAGGCTAACAGTTCTATAATTTACCTTGAAATACCTCCAATTAATATCAACCATGGAAAGAACTATCTTGCAAAGTTGTATGTTCATACTTTCCTTGCCATATTGTTGGAATCTAATAAAAGTTAGCAAATGCTAATGAGCAGCATCACTCTCTAAAGATTGAGATCACACATTCACCACCACCCTGAAGTATAAAGTAGAAATATGAATCGATATAAAATTTTTATACAATTTTACATAGAAAATATTCAATGTTGTATATCACCATGAGCTGTCATGCTAATGGTTAAACTATTATTGTACTTCCAAATAAATGTCTGAACTACATAATAAATAATAGCTAAGAATGCTAAAATGCTTCATCCCTGAAGGAAAGTGAATTACTTATAATGTTCTATGGTTCCACACTACCTATAGGATTAAAGATTTTCGTTCAAAAGTCAAGTTTTTTTTTACAATTGTGATTCTCTAGCTATTCCCTAATATCTATTCTTCATGAAAACCTTCTTCCATTTTAATCTAATGCTAATACAAAACATATCCTGTATAAAGTCTCTCCCATTTGTATTGTTAATTACAAATTCAAAAACTTCTTCCTTCTAATTAAAGTGTTATCTATCCTTTGTCTTCCTCATGAAGTAATTGGTCAATACACGTTCCTTGACTAATTTTCTACAATGTTCTCCTAAATTTTAAAGTAGAGGAAACAAAAACTTGAGAACATTGCTCTAAGAACACTGTCCTTAGCCTCTCAACAGTAAGAAGGTAGTTCTAAAACAATGCAAATAATAAAGACCCTGGTGATCTTTTCAACTTATTCATATTTATAACCTATCCTCATTTCTTCACAAGAAACACTTTCTTACAAAAACTTTAAAAATAAATAGGATATAATGTCTCTTTAAACCATATGGAATAGAGTTTCTAAAAGTTTATTCTCCAGAGTACTACATATTATAAAATTAGAATACAAATGGGAGTTCTGGAATATAATAGTTGATGATGAATTTAAGTAGTATAGTATTTCTATAAGCACCTTCATGCAAATAACAAATATAATTATTGCTGCATATAAAGATAAATACTTTCAAGATTATAGAGAATGACTCAGCTCAATTATACAGAAAGATTAAATAAAACCTTATTAAGTAAAAAATACTTAAGCAGGTAATGTACTTCTCAAACAAATAAAAAAGTTATCATTCTAATCCACTTTGAAATATCATTATACCATGTATGTCAAGCCAACTTGAATGGACTAGAGTGCCTCACATCACAATATTGCTGGTCTGCTTATCAACTCCAGGGAAAGTAATGTGATTCTCACTGTCAGTGCAGCATCATCTCAGAAAATGGTGGCATGCGGTTACAAAATACCTGAATGCTAGGCCCTGGCCTGTTGGTTCAGTGGTAGAGTGTCGGCCTGGCATGCAGGAGTCCCAGGATCGATTCCTGGCCAGGGCACACAGGAGAAGCACCCATCTGCTTCTCTACCCCTCCCCCTCTCCTTCCTCTCTGTCTCTCTCTTCCCCTCCTGCAGCCAAGGCTCCATTGGAGCAAAGTTGGCCCAGGCGCTGAGGATGGCTCTGTGGCCTCTGCCTCAGGCGCTAGAATGGCTCTGGTTGCAACAGAGTGACGCCCCAGATGTGCAGAGCATCGCCCCTTGGTGGGTGTGCCGGGTGGATCCCAGTTGGGCGCATGCGGAAGTCTGTCTGACTGCCTCCCCGTTTCCACCTTCAGAAAAATACAAAAAAAAAAAAAATACCTGAATGCCTCTTCCATCCTAATACAACCATAATAAACATGAATATGCTATTTGACAATCTCTACCCAAATCCCAATTTCCCAAGTCTCTGGCTATACTGTATGTTGAAAAAAAATCATCTCTATTATATCTTTCTCCCTTCATAAACTTCCTTTCAGGTGTTATCAACTGTTAGTATTCAGACAGACAGACAGGTACAAATAAAACCAACAACAGAAGTTTTCTCCTTAATATTGCAATATTTTCTATCATTTCTTCACGAAGCTGTCACTACAATAGAGGCTACACTAGGCCTTCTCTGGGTATGGCAAATATAGGAACAAATTCTCTGTGAAGAAAAGTAGTAGGGCCTGACCTGTGGAGGTGCAGTGGATAAATCGTCAACCTGGAATGCTGCGGTCACTGGTTCGAAACCCTGGGCTTGCCTGGTCAAGGCACATATGGGAGTTGATGCTTCCTGCTCCCTTTTCTCTCTCTCTCTCTCTCTCTCTCTCTCTCTCTCTTTCTCTCTCTCTCTCTCCTCTCTAAAATGAATAAATAAATTCAGTCTTTAAAAAAATTATTTAAAAAACTAGTAGTAGAGCTTTTGTATTTAAAAATATGAGTTGCTATTGAATTGTACATCAATATCTTTAAAATCTGCATGCAATTTCAGTGTTCCAACTGATTCATAGAATTATCTGAAGAGGAGAGAAGCAAAAGAGATTAGTTGGGAATATGCAGTCATGTCCTATAGACATTTTTATTAACTGTCTCTGAATTATTTGGCATGCATATTCTGCAAAGTGAATTTCCCAAGCAATTTCAATACTTGACTACATTCTGACATTTCCAACATTATCCATTTTAAAAGAGAAAATCAATAACATGGATAATCATGTAAGTGTTTGGCAATCATGTAAGTGTTTGACAATAAATGTAATTTTTCTGTCAATTGGGACATAACTGAATCTGTTTCTTTCTGGATATTGACACTCCTTTACATTATACCAACTTGTATAGAGTTTTCCTACCCCTTTTGCTAGTAAAATACTAGCAAAGCTAAGAGGTAGAAAAAGATAATCAGTGATTTTCTTCTGTGCCTTTGCATTTAGTGAGTGTCTTCTCTCTGAAACTACAACTCTTTCTTTAATTGCTAATGTTGATTCCAATTCTAATTCTGATTTTTATCCCTACCAACTACAACAAAGAAACTTGCTCTAATTTTCCTATGCAGGCCCTCCTTTTTACTCTCAGAGAACCTAGAAAGCAAACACTTTAAGATCTAAAATAAATGATCTGATAAAAGGTTAATAGACGGAACAACTTAGAAGAATTTCTACCCAGAAATCTCTTGTATCTATTCTATATTTCAAGTATTGCATAAAGAAGAAGGGGGAAAATGATTACAATGCTAGACATATAAGTATCCAATAAATACTTGTTAATTTGCACTACATTGAAATTACGAAAGCAAGCATCCAAATGTACGTTAGTTAGCTTTTTGTAACCATGAATATCCCAAGTGCATAATGATGTGGCTGAGTAAAATACTTGCAGTTGCCTTTTCCTCTACTGTGAGCAGCTATCACATGTACTATATTACAGGATATCTCTAGACTAAAGAACAGCTATGGTCAGTGGAAATGTCAAACTTAGACTTAATGATCCCTAAGCACTGCATTAGCTCACTGAAATAGAAAGTGAGAGAATACAACATTAAGGCTTCATTAGAATTATATAAGGGGGAAGAAAATTATCACATCTATACTTCTTACCAAGAAAGATTCAATGAAGTACTAAAACTCCAATGTTCACCACTGATAAACCCTGACCTGGGGCTTGTGCTCCCTTCATGAAAAGGGCTCTGGAGCAAAGGTTGATGGACTTTTCCCAGGGCTCATAATTCTATTAAATGCTACCATAAAAAGGAACCCCACCAATAATTTCTCATACTATTTATCTCTTTACTGTCTGCCAGAAAAAAAAAAAATTACTTTCCTTTGGGAGAAGCAGTTCATAGATAATGAAGAACTCCTAATACTGACAGCAAGAATAATTCACCTGATAGTCAACTGATACTACAGCTGATACTCTTTTGGCTTTTCCAATATAGAAAGAGCTGTTTTTAAATCCGAACAAGTGTGCAAAGCAATGCCAGTATGAGCAGGCCAAGTATACAGTATTTCTTATGATGAGAGCACAGTAGCAGTACATGAAATTTCTGCCCAAGTTGGATACTGATAAGAAAATAAACATATAGGGGAAGGATTAACATACACATGCATAAAAAATAATCATCAGTTATCAGAACAACAGTATTTATTCTTACTAGTGATGATTAAATTGGACATTATTTTAGAAGTTTATTATACCAATTTAATATCTGAGTCAAAATTGACAGGGATCACTTTTATTTTACTCAGGATTTATATCATCATGCACACACACATTGTACCTCAATAAATATTTTAGACTAGGCAGTGGTGCAGTGGATAGAGCACTGGAGTGGAACTCAGAGGCCCAGGTTCAAAACCTCGAAGTTGCCGTCTTGAGCACAGGCACATCTGGCTTGAACAAGGCCTCACCGGCTTGAGTGTGGGGTCACTGCTTGAGTGTTGGATCACAGAAATGACCCCATGGTTGCTAACTTAAGCCCAAAGGTCACTGGCTTGAAGCCCAAGGTTCTTGCTTGAGTCCCAGGTCACTGACATAAGTAAGGGGTCCCTTGCTCTGCTGTAGCTCCCCGGTCAAGGCACATATGAGAAAGCAATCAATGAACAACTAAGGTGCCCCTACAAAGAATTGATGCTTTTCATCTCTCTCCCTTTTGTCCGTCTGTCCCTCTCTCTGTCTCTCTCTGTCTCTGTCGCATACATACATACATACATACATACATACATACATATTTCATCTTTTCATCTCTAGTTTTTCCCTAAGGTCATAGGGGAAAAGTGCCCTAAGAGATCATCTGCAGTAGTAATATTTTGCACAAGTAAGATTTTGTTTCTTCATTTAATTAACATCTAATTTCAGTTCATTACAGTATCTACCAGCAAGTAATTATGTCATATTTTGGCACCTTTCCCTGTTTTTATTGAAGCACATTTTTACTGTGGCTCTGGTCATAATCTCAGTATTAATCGAGGCTTCAACCCTACTTGAAATGAGCTAGTGCAAGGGGTTGGGAACCTAAAAGAAAGTATGAGGGACTATGGTAAATTTGTCACCTTCTCATTAAGGAGAGTAAATAAAGTATTTAGGTAATACAGGTACTGTCGTAGAAGTGGTTTGAGCTGCCTTGATAGGCTCATTTGCCTGAGCATAAAAAGTGTGCAACTTCACCATGCTGGTTACTCATCCACTTTTATAACTTCTGAAAGAAAAGAGAATTGAGTTATAATTGTTCAACCACTGTAGGGAGATACCAGTGTGCACATTTTTATTTCTTTCTAGCTAGGACTTTTCAAATAGGATATTTCTGCATGGGGAAGCTAGAATAAAGAAAGAATTACTTCCTTTCCTACCCTCCCTTTTCTTATTCTCTTGTTATTCAAGCATGGAATGTTTTGGAATGCAAAGAAATAAGCACAATGTTTACATTGTGTCCTTCAGCTAAATAACGAAGAGAAAGAGTATAATGAAAGCAGTTGTAGCGCTAGTGGAATGTGTAGGGAAGAAAGTTATGGACTTCCTGAACTGTATACTATGTGTGGAAAGGAAAAGGGCAACAGCAGGCTATCATTGGCTTTACAAGAAGCATATCCAAAGGGAGATCTTGGCATGAACAAGACCCTGAAAAGGGGAAATCAGCTTTGAGTGGTCAGCAGCTTGTAAAATGTGGTCGAAGCTGAACTTCATAGTCAAACATCTTGAGGGTCAAGTCCACGCAAGAACAGACCAATAACAATCAGGACTCAATTAAAACAGGAAAGCCCACATAACTCACATTAGAAACATTTCTGGAATACCAACTCAGGTGAACAAGAAAACAGTGCCACTGGGTCCCATAGGATAACTGCTATATAAGGCAACCCTGTCAAGACTGTGAGTCATAGAAAATGTTCCTGATATATAGAAATAAACACAGAGACAGTCAAAATGGGGAGACAAAGAAACATGCCCCAAATGAAAGAACAGAAAAAATCTCCAGGGAAAAAAAAGCTAAATTAAATTGAGGAAAACAACTTACCATAGTTCAAAAGAATATTTATAAGGATGCTCAAAAAACTTAGAACTTCAAATAAGGGATAGAAATCATAAAAGAGAACATTGAAACCATAAAAGAGAGGTAGTCAGAAATGAAGAATACAGTATCTGAAAAGAAAAACACAGAAAGAGGAATAAACAGTAAGTCGGATGAAGCAGAGGATCAAATCAGCAATTTGGAAGACAAGGTAACAGAAAAAACCCAATCAGAGAAGAAAAATAAAACAAGAGGGATTTTGTTTGTTGGTTTTTTGTTTTTATTTTATTTATTTTTAAATTTTATTTAGAAAATTAAATTCAATGGGGTGACAATCAATAAAAGTATATAGGTTTCACATAAACATTTCTATACCATTTGAACTGTTGATTACATTATTTTTCCATAACCCTAAGTCAAATAATTTTTCATAACCATATATTTGTCCTTCTTTACTCCTTTCTCACAACTCCTTCTCCCTCATCCCTTTATTTCTGGTAACCATTTCACTTTTCTCTATATTCATGAGTCTCAGTTTTATCTCCCACCTATGTGTGAAATCATATAGTTCTTAGCATTTTCTGATTTACTTATTTCACTAAGTATAATGCTCTCAAGGGCCATCCATGTTGTCATAAGTGGCAATATGCCATAATTTCATACGGCTGAGTAGTATTCTATTGTATACATGTACCATATCTTCTTTATTCAATATTATCCAGAAGGACACTTTAGTTGTTTTCATGTCTTGGCCACTGTGAATAATGCTGCAATGAACATGGAGGTGCATGTGTCTTTATGTACCAATGTTTTCAAGTTTTGGGGTAGATACCTAGTAGATGGATAGCTGGGGTCATATGGTAGGTCTATTCTTAATTTTTTTGAGGAACCACCTTACTTTCATCCATAATGATTTTACTAATTTGCATTGCCACTAGCAGTGGATGAGGGTTCCTTTTTCTCCACAGCCTCTCCAACAATTGTGATTTACCTGTGTTGTTGATAATAGCCAATCTAGCAGGGGTGAAGAGGTATCTAATTGTGGTTTCGATTTGCATTTCTTGAACACTTATTGAAGATGAGCAAATTTTCATGTATCTGTTGACCATTTGTATATCTTCTTGGGAAAAGTGTTTGGATCCTCTTGCCACTTTTTTTTGTGAGATAGACAGAGAGACAGACAGAGGACAGATAGAGACAGACAGACAGAAAGCAAGAGAGATGAGAAGCATCAATTCTTTGTTGCAGCACCTTAGTTGTTCATTGATTGCTTTCTCATATGTACCTTGATTGGGGGCTACAGCAGAGTAAGTGACCCCTTGCTCAAGCCAGTGACCTTTGAGTTCAAGCCAAATAAGCCTGTGCTCAACCCAGATGAGCCTGTGTTTAAGACGGTAACCTTGGGTTTTGAACCTGGGTCCTCTGCGTCATACACCAAAGCTCTATCCACTGCATCACTGCCTGGTCAGGCCCTCCTCCATTTTTTTTAACAGAGACAGAGAGAGAGAGTTAGAGAAAGGAATAGATAGGGATAGACAGACAGACAGGAAGGGAGAGAAATGAGAAGCATCAATATTTTGTTGTGGTTCCTTAGTTGTTCATTGATTGATTTCTCACATGTGCCTT
Organism: Saccopteryx leptura; assembly: GCF_036850995.1. Lineage (NCBI taxonomy): Eukaryota > Metazoa > Chordata > Mammalia > Chiroptera > Emballonuridae > Saccopteryx > Saccopteryx leptura. The sequence goes on along the minus strand of NC_089516.1, from coordinate 104,353,774 downwards.
AACCGGCAGGCTACAGCAGACTGAGTGACCCCTTGCTCGAGCCAGTGACCTTGGGCCCAAGCTGGTGAGCTTTGTTCAAACCAGATGAACCCACACTCAAGCTGGTAACCTCGGGGTCTCGAACCTGGGTCCTCCATTTTTTAGTCTGACACTCTATCTACTGTGCCACTGCCTGGTCAGTCTATCCCCATTTTTTAATTGGGCTCTTTCCTTGATTGTTGTTGAGCTTTGTGAGCTCTTTTAATATTTTGGATATTAACCCCTTCTTAGAGCTGGTGTTTGTTTTTAAATGAGGATAATTGAAGTGACCTTTGAGACAACATGAAGTATAACGATATCCACATCATAGAGGTACCAAAAAGAGAGGAGAATACAACAGATATAGAATTTATTATTAAAAATAATGACTGAAAACTTCCATAACTTGTTGAAGAAAATATACACACTAGTACAGGAAATGCAGAGAGTCCCATTAAAAAATGAAAATGAAGAGGCCCATACCAAGACACATCATAATTAAAATTGCAATTTTTAAAGACAAAGAATCTTAAAAGCAATCCAACAAGAAGACAAAATAAATGGCTTCAAATTGGAAAGAAAGAAGTAAAAAATATTATGACTCGCAAGTGACATTATACTGCATCACTGTATCTGGTGAACCCTAAAGATTCCACGAAAAACTACTAGAACTGATAAATAAATTTAGTAAAGTAGCAGGATACAAAATATTCATCCAGAAATAAGTAGCATTTTTATACACGAATGATGAACTATCAGAAATTGAAACTAAGAAAAGAAGCTCATTTTCAATCAAATAAACACATACCACACACACACACACACACACACACACACACACACACACACATACACACACACATACATCTTGGAATAAATTTAACCAAAAATGTAAAAGACCTATATTCAGAAATTTTTGGTACACTGAAGAAGGAAATTGAGTAGGATATAAATAAGTGGAAGCACATACTGTGTTCATGGATAAGAAGAATTAACATAATTAAAATGTTCATAATACCCAAAGCAATCTACAGATTCAGTGCAATTCTTATCAATTATCAATGGTGTATTTCACAGAGCTAGAACAAATAGTTCAAAATTCTATATGGAACCAGAGAAGATCTGAATAGCCATAGCAATCTTGGGATAAAAGAAAAGAACTTGGAGGAATTATGTGACCTGATATCAAATTATACCATAAGACCATAGCATAAAAACAGACATGTAGATAAACAGAACAGAACAAAGAGCCAGAAATAAACCCACACCAATTAATATTTGACAAAGGAGGATAGATCATACAATAAAGAGTCTATTCATTAAATGGTGTGGGGAATATTAAACAGATACTTACAAAAAATAAAATTAGACCATCTTCTTATACCATAAACAAAAATAAACTCAAAATTGATTAAATATTTACATGAAAGACTTGAAACCATAAAATTCCTAGAATAAAACATAGGCAGTATAATCTTAGAACTCTCTCGTAGCAATATTTTTTGTTATGTCTCCTCAGGCAAGAAAAACAAAAGGAAAAATAAATAAATGGGACTACATTAAACCAAAAAGGTTTTTCAGTAAAGGAAACCAACAACAATATGAAAAGACAGCTGACTGAATTAAAAACATATTTAGCAATGATACATCTGACAAGGGGTTAATATCTAAAATCTGTAGAAAAAAAAACAACATATACAACTCAACACACACACACAAAAAGGAAAACCCGGCTAAAAAATGTTCAATGACTCAAATAGACACTTCTCCAAAAAGGACATACAGATGGCCAATAAACATACAAAAAGATGCTCAACATCACTAATCATCAGAAAAATGCAAACTAAAATCACAATGAGGTATCATTTTGCACCTGTCAGAATGGCTATCATAGATAAATCAACAAAGAACAAGTGTTGGTTAGGATGTGAAGAAAAGGGCAACCTTGTGAACTGTTGGTGGGAATGGAGGTTGGTGCTGTCACTGTGGAAAATAATATGGAGTATTCTCAAAAAGGTAAAAATGAAACTGTCTTATGACCCAACTAAAATCTATATATTCTAAAAATATATGCACAAAAAAAACCCCCACTGATTTGGAAGAATATATGCACCCTTATGTTTACTGCAGTATTATTTACAATAGCCAAGATTTGGAAGCAGCCCAAGGCCCATTAGTAGATGAGTGGGTAAACAAACTATGGTATATTTACACAAGAAGGAAATCTTACCTTTTGCAATAATATTGATGGATCTGGAGATTGTTGTACTAAGTGAGATAAGCCAGTCAGAGAAAGACAAATACTATATGATCTCACTTATATATGGAATCTAATGAACAAAATAAACAAAATAGAAACAGTGTCATGGATACAGAAAAACAGACTGATAGCTGTTGAGGGGGGTAGGTAGGTTCTTTGGTTAAAAAAGGTAAAGGGATTAACAAAAAAAAAAAACTCATAGACATAGACAACATTATGGTGATTTCCAGAGAGAAAGGGCAGTGGGGTGGTAGAAGGAGATTTGACATAGCATAGTGAACATACAATATACAGATGATGTTTTATAGGCTTATACACTTAAAACCTATATAATATTTAACCAATATCACCCCAATAAATTCAATTAAAATTTAAAGAGAAGATGGGCAACTGAAATAGCTTCTGCATAGTGGCCAGTCTCCAAGTCAAAAGTAGACAACACTGAGAAATGAGGAACCATGATAAAAAAGAACTCTTCTTGGTTACTCTGAATTTTGCTAGCACTTGAATATCTTGTCAGGACTGTTGGAGTCCTCAAGTTGTAGCAAATACACAGTGTGACAAAACTAGGTTTAGAGTTGTTCATCTGGAAAATAGTAAAATAATAAATAATAATACAAGAATAATTTTTTTCTGTGTGTATATGTATTCACAACTGTAAACCTACTTTTTGTCACACACTGTACATACTCTTATTATTATTGGAAAGGGACTTTGATGAGAAGAAAGAACTGAAATTGAGCAAAGGTTCTGAAAGTAGTCTTTAGTCAGTAGCTTTTGCACCCTTCTACTTAGCTGTCAAGTTTGATAAAGGCCTGGAAGAAAACTGGGAAGTCTCCCATTGTGCTTTTCTTATGAGGAAACAAGCTAGTACTGGAAACATTCCTATTGACAGAAAGACACTGGAGAATCTTAACTGAACTCCTGACATATACACGTATCTATAAATCTTGCTCAAAGTTAAGGCTACCCTATAATATTGCAAATACATTTTCTCAGCATATCAACCCTCTGTCCTTCATCTTCTACCAATTCAAAAGTCCCTAAACGTTATGAACTCTTATGCTAACATTAGAACAATATAAGTGTTATTTGGTATTGTTAATATAGCCTCACTGAAAGGGCCCCATAATCTTATTTTGTAATCTACCAATGTGTAAAACTCAAAAAAGATCAAAATCTATTGAAAGAAAATAAACTATGTTTAAATATATTATTTCTCTAGTATTGCCAGAGTGGATCTTAATAAGACTTCACTCAAATAAGTTGATTTTATCTAGGGTGGCACAGGCTTTAAACAATTCTATGTTTTCTCATAAGCCTTTCCATTACACTAGAGAAGAGGACACAGATCTTGAAAAGCTTTGTTACTAAACACTGAGAGGAGATTGATTTTCTGATTTATACATATCAGGCAATGGGAGCTGGATACCAGTTGTCTTGAGTGCATGATGTTAAGGATTTTGCAATGTTTTAGTTCATTATACAGTGCTAGCTTACTTGTAAAAATACAGTGACAGTGGTCTTTTAGAGAGAAGAGATAGTATAATTTGTGAGTGGGATGCATGCGAAAGACAATTTTGAGGAGGAAAATTATGTTGATAATGATTTTATAATAATTTATGTAAATGACAACTAAATATGTTATTAATTAAATGCATTAGTATTTACCATGAACCAGTCAATACTAGGAAAAATTGTAGATTCCCCTTTCTGCATACTTTTTCTACCTCAGTGACATCCTCCCATGTCTGGAAATACCTACATTGTTTACTGCTGAAGCATTCAATTAAGAATTTATCTTGAGGTAATGGAAAGTGCAGTGAACTATGAAGAAGGAAATTCTGGTTCAGCCTCTGTCACCAACTAACTGTGGGAAATATCAGCAAACACCTCCACTGCTCTGCCCTGTGTTTCTTACTGTTGAAAATAAAAAGTCTGGATTAGATTAATCCCAAATCCTGTGATTTCTAAATATTGCTCTCACCTGCTCCATACATATTAAATAATCTCAAGGTTTAAAGAAACTTTGATAATCTAATCCACAATATCTACTTAATATTTGAAACATTACAAAACTGATGCCAAAGGGCCATTTAGTCTTTTCAGAAGGACTTCAGTACTCAAAAACTATCTTTTGTGGTGACTCATTCTATTTATATTTCAGATAATTACAAAGTTCTTAAAATACATCAATATTAAGTATTTCTGTTCATTGAAAGACACCATGAATAGTGTTAATGAATAGAATAAAAGGGTATTTGGTTCATAAAGGACATTTAAAGTACTTAAAACTGAAAGTGAATAAGATATAAGAAACTGAAAATCAACAACAAAATAAAAACTCTAGAAATCATCACATAGAAAACAGAGCAAATTATTCAAATAATAGGTTTATTGATGAGGAAATTCAAATATTAACAAATAAGTAAGGATATGATCTAATTAGTAAGAAAAGTGAAACTTAAAACAATGAGCTTCATATACATCCATGACTCTAACCAAAGTTAGAGTAGTGAAATATCTGTTATATGTTGGCAGGGGTGTGGGGCTAGATCAGACCTCTGAATAGCCCAAAAGACAAATGAATTTCTTGCCCATTTTTGCAAAGCCAACAAGATTAGAATGGTTTTTACATTTGTGATGGATGACAAGAAAAGAACAACAAGACTATTACATTAAAATGACTTGGTACGGCCTGAAAAATCTAAAATATTTGCTATGTGGCCCTTTCCAGAAAAAGTTTGCTAACCCTTAGGCTCCCAGGGTCCATCATGCACTGTTAAGGAGCCATTTCTGGACAGCAATATGGAACTATGTAGTCAAACTAAGCCTTTGTATACTATGTAATCAAGGATCTATTCTATTCCAAAAGTACAAAAGTGTATATGTCTAAGGCTATTTAGTGCAATTTTGTTTATAGAAGCAAAGAGTTGAAGGTGATTGAAATATTCATCACTGGCCCTGGCCAGTTGGCTCAGCGGTAGAGCATCGGCCTGGCGTGCGGGGGAACCAGGTTCGATTCCCGGCCAGGGCACATAGGAGAAGCGCCCATTTGCTTCTCCACCCCACCCCCTCCTTCCTCTCTGTCTCTCTCTTCCCCTCACACAGCCAAGGCTCCATTGGAGCAAAGATGGCCCGGGCGCTGGGGATGGCTCCTTGGCCACTGCTCCAGGTGCTAGAGTGGCTCTGGTCACGGCAGAGTGATGCCCCGGAGGGGCAGAGCATCGCCCCCTGGTAGGCAGAGCGTCACCCCTGCTGGGCGTGCCGGGTGGATCCCAGTTGGGTGCATGCAGGAGTCTGTCTGACTGTCTCTCCCCGTTTCCAGCTTCAGAAAAATACAAAAAAAAACAAACAAACAAGAAATATTCATCACTGTGGTATCTAATAGGTAAATTGTGCTGGATGTGTATTATTGAGAGTATGTAGCATTAGAAATGACAAAGTAGATATACATGCACTAAATTAGACTTTTTAAAAAGCATGTCAAGGGAAAAAGGAAAATGAAGAGAATCAGATGTATATCACAATATCATGTATGTAAACTAAAATTACATGGCAAAAACAAAACACATTTTTTAAAGACTTTATTGATTTATTCATTTTAGAGAGGAGAGAGAGAGAGAGAGAGAGAGAGAGAGAGAAGGGAGGAGCAGGAAGCATCAACTCCCATATGTGCCTTGACCAGGCAAGCCCAGGGTTTTGAACCAGTGACCTCAGCGTTCCAGGTCGATGCTTTATCCACTGCACCACCACAGGTCAGGCCAAAACACATTTTACAAGTAGACAAACATTAAAAGATTAGAACAATTGTCTGGAGGAATGAAAAATGGAAATAGAAAAAAATAAACAAGTATGGGCCTTGCAAGAAACAATGACATCAATGTGCCATCAAATGAGAAGTATGATTAACTCAGCTCTCCACAACAGAGATGTAGTAACAAAATTAAAAAATAAAAGTTTGTAAAATAAAAAGAATTAATTCTCTATGTAACGTCTACTCACTCTTTGATACTACTTATATACTCTATTATGCAAAACAATACAGTCTTTCTTCCACACATGCTGTAAAGCCAGTAGCCACGGCCACCATCACAATCGCCTGGCCCGTGCGTGTTCGCATAGGATTCAGACAGTTGGTAGTGAAACAACAGAGCCAAGAACTGGTGGGCCATTATCTTTAATCCTAGCTTGCAACCGGCAGGCAAGTAAAAACACAGAGTGGGCTCCAACACCCACTCATTCACTGCTCACAAATCTACTGACTTATCCGAGTTTCCTAGAATCAAAGGTGTCTACCTCACCAGCCCTCATTCTCCTTTGTTCCCCATCTCCTTCTCTCTCCACAAACTCTGCACTAACTGGCTTCTCTGTCAGCATTCTGCCATCTTGGATGCCTCTCCTCTCCTCTTCTCCACATGGCTTTTCTCTGCTCTCCTCTCTCTGCTCTCCTCTCCAATGCTAAACTCAGGAACCGAGAGAGAACAAGCTCCCAGTCTGCCCCCATTTTATAGTGTAGAAATCATAACCTTTATTCCAATATACAAATAAGTCTCTGATACAAAGTCACTTATCTGAAGCATAATAGGATTCCTCATGAGAGTGCACCACCCCACATCATGAAATCAGTCAAGGGTGTGGGGAAAAGTGTATTCTTAAAACTAAGCCTTAGGCTATAACGACCCGGCCTGCTTACAGCCTGTCCCCCACACCCAATACAAACTATAAGCAAGCAAACATATATATAGATACGATATCATACTTACAAACTTATTTGACTAACGCATGCCAATGACAACTCTCATACTCTCTGGACCTCTTTTTCTAACATACAAAGTTCTAGCATCTGGATGAATTTTCTTAGGGTGACAGCTAAAAGTAAAAACATTATTCTGTGAATCACAAAGTAGAATGAAACTATTGTTTTTCAGTCATTACACTTCTCTCAAAGAGGCCTTACCTGGGAAAAATTAGAGATAGGAACTATGTGTTCTAACTTTTGCTTACCTTACACTGCACTTAACCCTGCACTAGCAGTACAGCAGAAACATTGTAAATGTGAATTGGTTAACTGATTATACACAGGTATACATCCTTCCAGCATACTGAACTAAATTTAAAAATCAGTATATATTTAGTTTCTTGTACTAATGTGTCCTGGACATACAGTTAATAAAACAAATTTATCATAAGCTCAAGTAAATAAATCTCAACAAATGGTGGAAAACTAAAACTTTCTACAAGAAGGTGAAAATGAATTTTACTGATGTGGTCATGTGTCAGTGTTTATGAGATAACCTGAACCAGCTATTTTCTAAAGGGTTGGGTTTGACAGTGTTTGTGAATTTCCTATCAATATGAACAAATATATGGTTTGTTGGGCAGGTAAAATATATTATGCTCACTTTGTTAAAGATGGCGCTGCCCACATGGAAGCCCATCTCCCAGGAGATATTAGTTGCCTTTATGCTTGGAATGGGCATAATTATATTAATGTGTGTTGGGGGTGGGCTGTGAGTAGGCAGGATCCTTGTAGCCTGGGGCTTGGTTTTAGGACTAAGCCTTTCCTACCCTTTTTGATGTGGGGTGGACTTTGTATTAGAGACTTCCCTGTTTTGTATATTGGATTAAAGGTTTTGATTTCTACACTATAAAATAGGGGCAGAAAGGGAGCTTGCTCTCTTGGTTCCTGAGATTAGCATTAGAGAGGAGAGAGCAGAGAAAGGCCACGTGGAGGAGACCAGAAGAAGCAGCCAAGATGGTGGGAGTGCTGAGTGAGAAGCCAGTTTGTGCAGAGTTTGTGCAGGGAAAAGGAAGGAGATGGGGAACAGAGGTGAATAAGTCTGATGAGCTAGCAACCTTAGATTCTAGGAAACTCACATAAGTCAGTAGCTTTGTGAGCACTAAATGAGTGGGGTTTGGAGCCCAGTGGGTGTTTTTACTTGCCTGCTGGGTGCAAGCTAGGATTAAAGATGATAGCCCACCAGTTCGTGGCTCTGTTTTTTCATTACTGTCTGTTTGAATCCAATGCAAACCTGCATGGGCCAGGCAGCTGTGATAGTGGCCCTGGCTACTGGCTTTACATGGTTGATTCACTTCTTTTGGTTTTAAAAATACCTGTGTTATTCTGGTGATGACTTAATTATTTATTAATTCTGTGACTTCCATCTAAAATAGTGGACTCGACTCTGACTGACAACCACAAAACTGAGTCTGCACATGGATTAACAACATTTTTTTAAAATCACTTTATTTTTTTAAGTCAGCAAAGTATCTGTGCCAAAAACTAATATCACTATAGTATGGCTTTCTGATTACATGTCTCTAATGCACAATTACATGAATAATTTTTAGAAAACTTGAATGAAAAGAAAGTGGGGAACTCAAAGAACAAATATTCAAGGTTTTATTGGATTTATTTAGCGGTAATATTTTTATTCTCACCAGTGCATCCTATAATAAAAAAAAATGTTTCACCTCTTTGCAATCAAAAACTCACTGAGATATATCATAAGCTTTCACTGTCTCTCTCCAATATTGAAAGATTACTTTATAAGACCTAACACACATTTTTCAGGTTCTGAAAGTGAATGTACTATGAATTTTTGCTGTATCTCTGCCTGGAAACTTTCCATACCTAAAACTAAGCATGCTTGGATAAGACTCATTTGCATATCTACAAGTCAACAGGGCCACAAAGAACTTCCATTAGGAGAGGAAAAATACCAAAGTATATCAGAAACAGACATGACTCTCCAAACTTAAAGAAGTCCCATGAGCATCTGGAGATTATCGTCTTGCTGTCCCTCAATTGCCAGAGGCAAAAGGTTTATCACAACTTCCACAATTTGATTTTTAAGCAGGTTGAACTCTAAAGTGCTGTTGTAATTAGCTCCTTAGTGTGTAAAGCAAATTGGAGAATTATAATTCATTTTCTAAAGACTCAGGAACACAAGAAGTCAGAAAAGGAAAAATCACTTTTCCTTTTTTTATAAATAAATTTTTATTAATGTTAATGGGGTGACATCAATAAATCAGGGTACATATATTCAAAGGAGACATGTCCAGGTTATCTTGTCATTCAATTATGTTGCATACCCATCACCTAAAGTCAGATTGTCCTCCATCACCTTCTATATAGTATTCTTTGTGTCCCTCCCCCTCCTCCTTCATCTCTCCCTCCTTCCCTCCCCCCCCCACCTGTAACCACCATACTCTTGTCCATGTCTCTTAGTCTCAATTTTATGTCCCACCAATGTATGGAATCATGTAGTTCTTGGTTTTTTCTGATTTACTTATTTCACTCAGTATAATGTTATCAAGATCCAATCATTTTGTTGTAAATAATCCGATGTCATCATTTCTTATGGCTGAGTAGTATTCCATAGTGTATATGTGCCACATCTTTATCCAGTCTTCTATTGAAGGGCTTTTTGGTTGTATCCATGTCTTGGCCACTGTGAACAATGCTGCAATGAACATGGGGCTACATGTGTCTTTATGTTTCAATGTTTCTGAGATTTTGGGGTATATGCCCAGTAGAGGGATTGCTGGGTCATAAGGTAGTTCTATTTTCAGTTTTCAGTTCTTTGAGGAACCACTATACTTTCTTCCATAATGGTTGTACTACTTTACATTCACACCAACAGTGAATGAGGGTTCCTTTTTCTCCACAGCCTCTCCAACAGTTGCAATTACCTGTCTTGTTGATAATAGCTAATCTAACAGGTGTGAGGTGGTATCTCATTGTAGTTTTGATTTATATTTCTCTAATAACTAATGAAGATGAGCATCTTTTCATATATCTGTTGGCCATTTGTATTTCTTCCTGGGAGAAGTGTCTGTTCATGTCCTCTTTCCATTTTTTTATTGGATTGTTTGTTTGTTGTTGAGTTTTATGAGTTCTTTGTATATTTTGGATATGAGGCCCTTATCGGAGCTGTTATTTGAAAATATCATTTCCCATTTAGTTGGCTGTCTGTTTATTTTGTTGTCAGTTTCTCTTGCCGAACATAAACTTATTAGTCTAATATAGTCCCATTCATTTATCTTTGCCTTCACTTATCTTTCTTTTAGAGTTAAATTCATAAAATGCTCTTTAAAACCCAGGCCCATGAGTTTAGTACCTATATCTTCTTCTATGTACTTTATTGTTTCAGGTCTTATGTTTAGATCTTTGATCCATTTTGAATTAATTTTAGTACAAGGGGACAAGCTGTAGTTGAGTTTTATTCTGTTGCATGTGGCTTTCCAGTTTTCCCAGCACCATTTGTTGAAGAGGCTTTCTTTTCTCCATTGTGTGTTGTTGGCCCCTTTATTGAAAATTATTTGACCATATATATGTGGTTTCATTTCGGGACTTTCTATTCTGTACCATTGGTCTGAGTGCCTATTTTTCTGCAAATACCATGCTGTTTTGATTGTCGTGGCCCTATAATATAGTTTGAAGTCAGCTATTGTAATGCCCCCAGCTTCATTCTTTTTCCTTAGGATTGCTTTGGCTATTCAGGGTTTTTATTACTTCCATATAAATCTGATGATTTTTTGTTCCATTTCTTTAAAAAAATGTCATAAGAATTTTGATGGGAATTGCATTAAATTTATAAATTGCTTTGGGTAATATGGCCATTTTGATTATATTTATTCTTCCTATCCAAGAACAAGGAACATTTTTCTATCTCATTGTATCTTTTTTTGATTTTTCTTAACAATGCTTTGTAGTTTTCATTATATAGGTCCTTTACATATTTTGTTAGGTTTATTACTAGGTATATATTTTTTGTTGTTGTTGCAATCATGAAGGGAATTAATTTTTGAGTTCATTTTCTAATACTTCATTATTGGCATATAGAAAGGCTATGGACTTTTGTATGTTAATTTTGTATCCTGCGACCTTACTGTATTGGTTTATTGTTTCTAGCAATCTTTTTGTGGAGTCTTTGAGGTTTTCGATGTATAAGATCATATCATCTGCAAAAAGTGATACCTTTACTTCTTCTTTTCCGATATGGATGCCTTTTATTTCTTTATCTTGTCTGATTACTCTAGCCAGAACTTCTAGCACCAGGTTAATTAAGAGTGGAGAGGCTGGACAACCCTGTCTTGTTTCTGATTTAAGGGGAAAGTCCTCAATTTTATGCCATTTAATGTGATACTAGCTGATGGTTTATCATATATGGCCTTTATCATGTTGAGATATTTTCCTTCTATATGCATTTTGTTGAGTGTCTTAAACGTAAAGTTGTGTTGTAGTTTATCAAATGCCTTTTCTGCATCTATTGATAAGATCATGTGGTTTTTGTTTTTTGTTTTGTTGATATGGTGTATTACATTAACTGTTTTACATATGTTGAACCATCCTAGAGATTCTGGGATGAATCCCACTTGATGAGGTATTATTTTTTTAACATGTTGTTGTATTCGATTTGCTAGTATTTTGTTTAGCATCTGTATTCATTAGAGATATTGGTATGTAGTTTTCTTTTTTTGTGTGGTCCTTGCCAGGTTTCAGTATGAGGGTTATGTTGGCCTCATAAAATTTGTTTGGAAGTATTGCTTCTTTTTCAATTTTTTGGAAGAATTTGAGTAGAATAGGAACCAAGTTTTCTTTGAATGTTTGATAGAATTCACAGTATAACCATCTGGGCCTGGACTTTTATTTGGGGGGAGGGTTCTAATAGTTTTTTCAATTTCCTTCCTGCTGATTGGTCTGTTTAGGCTTTCTACTTATTCATGACTCAGTATAGGAAGGTTGTATTGCTCTAGGAATTTATTCATTTCTTCTAGATTGTTGAATTTGGTGGCATATAGTTTTTTGTAGTATTCTACAATAATTCCTTGTATATCTATGATGTCTGTGGTGATTTCTCCTCTTTCATTTTGGATTTTGTTTATATGAGTCCTTTCCTTTTTTTCCTTGGTGAGTCTTGCCAAGGGTTTGTCAATTTTATTGATCTTTTCAAAGAACCAGCTCCTTTTTTTATTAATTTTTTTCTATAGTTTTTCTGTTCTCTATTTCATTTATTTCTGCTCTGATTTTTATTATTTCCTTTCTTCGCCTGGTTTAGGGTTGTATTTGTTCTTCTTTTTCTAGTTCCTTAAGGTGTAAAGTTAAGTGGTTCTCTTGAGCTCTCTCTTGTTTGTTTATATAGGCCTGATATGAACTTCCCTCTTATTACTACTTTTCCTGCATCCCAGAGATTCTGATATGTCATATTGTCATTTTCATTTTTCTGTATATATCTTTTGATCTCTGCACTTATTTCTTCTTTGACCCATTCATTTTTTAAAAGTACGTTGTTTAGTTTCCACATTTTTGTGGGTTTTTTCCCTCTTTTTTGCAGTTGAATTCTAGTTTCAAAACTTTATGATCAGAAAATATGCTTGGTACAACTTCAATTTTTCTGAATTTGCTAATGTTGTTTTGGGGGCCCAACATATGGTCAATTCTTGAGTATGTTCCATGTACACTATAGAAAAATGTATACTCTGTCGCTTTGCATGAAGTGTCCTGTAGATGTCTATCATATCCAGGTGCTCTAGTGTTTCGTTTAAGGCCAGTATATCTTTACTGATTTTGTTTGGATGAACGATCTAGAGCCATCAGCAGTATATTCAGGTCTCCAAATATGATTGTATTTTTCTCACTTTTTTTTTAAGTCAATAAGTAGCTGTCATATATTTTGGTGCTCTTTGGTTTGGTGCATATATATTAAGGATTGTTATGTCTTCTTGATTCAGTGTCCCCTTAATCATTATGAAATGATTATTTTTGTCTCTGAGTACTTTTGCTGTATTGTAGTCAGCATTATTAGATATGAGTATTGCTACACCTGCTTTTTTTTGGATGTTATTTGCTTGGAGTATTGTTTTCTAGCCTTTCACTTTGAATTTGTTTTTATCCTTGTTGCTTAGATGTGTTTCTTGTAGGCAGCATTCAGTTGGATCTTCTTTTTTAATCCATTCTGCTACTCTGTGCCTTTTTATTGGTGAGTTTAATCCATTTACATTTAGTATAATTATTGACACTTGTGGGTTCCCTATTGACATTTTATAGATTGTTTTCTGTTAGTTTTGCATCTTGTTTGATTCTTCTCTTTTGTTTTTCTATCATTTGTTTTTGTTCGTTTGTATTCCATACTTCTTTCCTCTGTTGCTATGTTTTTTAAGTCATGTGCTTCCATGGTGGTTTTTTCAAGGGTGGTTACCATTAATAATGAAAAGGGTACCTACCATATTCATTGTAGTACCCTATCTTATGAGTGTTTCTGTACTCCATCGTCCTTTGCTACTGTTAATCTCTGTCCTCTCACATTTTTTTTTGTTTTTGTTGTCACAGTTTAAATTTGGTTTTATTGTTTTCTTGGTGGAGCTTTTACTTGTAGTTTTGTTTTGTTCTTTGTATCTGGTTGGAAACCCCCTTTAATATTTCTTGGAGTGGGAGTTTTCTGATGATAAATTCCCTCATCTTTTCTGTATTTGTAAATGTTTTTATTTCTCCTTCGTACTTGAAGGATAGCATTTATGGGTATAGTATTCTTGGTTGAAAGTTCCTCTCTTTCAGGGCTTTAAATATTGGGGTCCACTCTCTTCTAGCCTGTAGAGTTCCTGCTGAGAAATCTGATGATAATCTAATAGGCCTTCCTTTATATGTTGCATTCTTCTTTTCCCTGGCTGCCTTGAGAATTTTTTTCTTTATCATTGGTTTGTGCCAATTTCATTATGATGTGCCTTGGAGTAGGTTTGTTGGGGTTAAGAAAACTTAGTGTTCTGTTTGCTTCTTGAATTTGAGGCTTTAGTTCTTTCACAGGCTTGGGAAGTTATTGTCTATTATTTGTTTGAATATATTCTCCATTCCATTTTGTCTCTCTTCTCCCTCTGATATACCTATTATTCTTATGATATTCTTTTTGATGGAGTCAGACAACTCCTGTAGGGCTTTCTCATTTTTTTTTAATTTTTGAGTTTCTCTCTTCTTCTCTCTGTTGTGCCTCAAGTTGTTTATCTTCTATGTCACTAATCCTACCTTCTATCTGGCCTGTTCTATTAGCTTAGCTTGTTACCTCATTTTTCAGTTCATGAATTGAGTTCTTCATCTCTGATTTGTTTTTCTAATTTGAATTTCCTTGGTAATATATTCTTTGTGTTCGTTGAGTTGTTTTCTGAGCTCTCTAAATTGCCTTTCTGTGTTTTCTTGTATATCTCTGAGTATTTCTAGGATTTCTATTTTAAATTCTCTGTCATTTATATCCAAGGTTTCAAATATATTAATTTTTTTCTCCATAGATTTTTCCATATCCATCTGTGCTATTTCTCTATCTTTTGTATCCATGATATTCGATTTCCTTTTTCTTAATGGTATCTGAGGGTGGTCTTGTTGATAGTACTAATGAGAATTAATAAAGAATAAAAAGTAAAAAAATGGAAGAAGAATTTGGAAAGTATAATAAAAAAACAATAATTTATTGTTTCCCCCCTTTTTTTTCTTCTCTTCCCCTCCTCTGCCCTCTTCCTTAGGAAAATATCGTGATGAACTGTAAATTATATTATGTTAAATGGAACAAAAACTGCCTATAACGAAGGGCCTGAGTTGTGGGGAAGTGTTCAAGGGGCAAAAAAGGAGGTAGGGACCCACAAAATGCAAAAAAGGAAAAAATTTGGGTCAAGTATAAAATGATTTGCTTGTAAGTGATGGTCATGTAAGAGATATAATGAGAGGGATAAGAGGGAAACAGGAAAAAAGAAAAAAAAATTACTATTCTATTAAGTGGATCAAAAACTAAACGGAATGGAGAGCCTGGGTTGGGAGAAATTCTAATGAGTTAAAAAGCGAAGTAAAAAGCACCCAAAATGCCACAAAAAAACCAAACTTGAGTCCCAAATAAAATAATTTGTTCATAAATGAGGATTGAATGAAAGAAAAAGTAAAAGGATAAAGGAAGAAACTAATAGAGAGGGAGAAAAAAGCAAAAGAGGAAAACAAAAAGAAGAAAAAAGAAAAAAAAACAAAAAGAGAAAGTTAAGGGTTTTGGAGTGTAACACTCATGGAGAGAAAGGAAGAAGAAAAGAAAGAAAATGAAAATGTCACACTTATGGGTAGTGTAGTTTAAGAAGAGGAAAGAATAAGATGGGCAGAGAATAAAAGGACCAAGGTAGAGGAAAAAGAAATAATAATAATAAGGGCCAGAAGATGAAAGAAACAAAAAAAAATAGTGGAACAAGTTATAAAGTCTGTGGTTTTTTCTTGATTTTGAGAGGTTAACTTCTTCCTTTTTCTTTCCTCTCCCTCTTCCTGGTTGGTGACTCTGTACCCCAGGCTCTGGGCCTGTGGCACACTTAGGTAGAGATTTGCAGTTGATGAGACTCTACAGTAATGTCATATATTAGGCTTCAGTCTTGCTGGTAGTCAAGGCTTGTTAGCGTTTGCAGGCTCTGACAATGAGAGAGTTTGTTTTCCTAGAGCCTCACTCCTAGCCTCCTTCCTGAATTAGCAGTCTGATGATCCAGTTCTGAGGCTATCATTGCCTCTGCCTAGGGAGTAAGAGGCTCAAAGAGCTGACACATCCCCTCTCTATCCCCACTCAGCACAGGGCTCTGGGTAAGGCTCTGTCAGTCAGAGTCGCCAGCGTAATCACGTGGGGCTGGGAGCCAATTGCTCTCAAGGTGACTTTCTCTGAGCCTCCAGGCCTGTTCAGCATGCTTAGCACTCTGTGGGACCACTCTCCTCAGGCTTTTTGCACTTTGTAACCTGTTTTGGCTGGGAAGAAGATGCCCTAGTCACTGCCTGCAGTAGAGGAGGTCTTAATATCTGCAAAGTCCCTCTTTTTAGCATATAACCCTGAGCATGAAAGCTCTGCCAATCAGAAGTTGCCCCCATCCCTTTAGCAAGAGGCACTAAAAAATATCACATTTCTTGTCTTAGATTGCTGAACTGAGAGAGATCTTGTCAGTTAGAGCCACATAGGTGGTGGGTTGGGAGGGAAGCAGTCCGTGCGTTAAGCTAATTTCAGTGATTGGATCTACGGATCTGCTCCAGGAAGGACTGCAAGCTGCCTGCGCGCACCTCCCCCGATGCTTGAATATTACATTGAATGGCTGGGTGAGGTGCCCCGCCCGCCCAGAGAAGCTCAGGCGTAGGGAAGTTTGCTTTGGCACACTCTCCGCATGCCGCTGGCAGCTGCTGCTTGCGGCACAGGCATTAGCTTGCGTGGGTTGTTTTGCTGCAGGCAAACTCCTTCCTCAGCTTGAACGAACATCTGTGCCGCAGCCTCGCTTCCTCCCTACCCTTAGCCCCTGACTCTCAGTTCTAAGTGAAAGCAGCCTTTGCTCAGATTAGTGAGGAAGGCAGAGTGTTCCTTTCTTCGTCTTATTTCCTTCAGGGTTGATTATATACTGAGTCAATTTTTCGCTCGATCATACCTTTGTTTTCAGTATGTGAGACTCCCAGATGCTACAAGGATAGATTTTTCTGTCTCTGGTTGATGAACTTGTTGAAAATTTGGGGAGATTTGTAGGTCACGCTCCTCACGGCGCCATTTCTCTGACGTCCTTCTCTTTCACTTTTCTTAGATAGTCTTTGGGTATAGGAAAAAGTCAAAAAAACTAAACTAACATTCACTTCTGATTGTAAAATATGGTTATATTTTATGAATTTTTTATTTCTCTCATGCATAATACTTGAAGGGGAAGGAATTAGTTAACTTGGGAAAACAAATGTTTCTATTTGAGTCTAAATTATGAAAGTGGCTACGTACAAAACTGATAAGAAAGGTTTAAGTAATAATAGAAATTTGATTTGAATATTTATAAGCCTAGTATTAGACATTAAAGAATACTTACTATAACTATAGAATAACTTTTTCTTTTCCAATGTGCTCATCAAAACTATAGGTTTTCATTTTATTTCAGGTTTATTCAATATTATGACATTACAGAATGATCTATAAAATGATCTTCTAGTTAATTGCATACTAAATATCTACTTCCCCTTTTTTCTTGCAAAGATACAATTTATTTAACATTTCCATGTCCACTGCTGCCCCATATGACTAAAGGGCAAAGGAACCTGTTTTCAGCCACAGGCATAAATATTGGTCAATCTAGGCTAATTGGTGTGGTCCAATTCTCATTGTCAGTGTTTCATTTAAGGGTTATCATGACAATGAGACATGAGTCAAAAAATATTAAGGACTTTTTCTTCTAATGATTGATTTTAGAAAGACTGAAAGAGGAAGGGAGAGAGAGGGAAGCATTCATTTGTTGTTCCATTTAGTTGTGCATTCATTGGTTGCTTTCCTTATGTGCTATGACCAAGAATCAAACCCAGAACCTTGGTGTTTCAGACCATGGTGTCACCGACTGAGCTAACTAATCAGGGCATGGATGACTTCTGAGAACTATTTCCTCATCCATCGAAAGACACAAATATTGTGGCCCCTTTTCTGCCTCTGGACATTGTCTTATCTGCATGTGATATATTGAATTGCTGCAGCCATCTAGTGACAACAAAAGGAATATTGTTAGGATGAATGATGAGTTCAAAAAAAAACAGAGAAACAAAAGTGTCATGTAACTGGTCACTTAAACCTGATTCTGTCTAGGCTCTTAAGAAATATCATTTGTAAAAATTCACTACAATTTTTTGTCCAATTCTTTGAAATTCTCAAAAATAACTAATAATGGAGACTTTGCTATTCCCATCTTCATTTGAAAAATAAACTCATGGTTAAACTGTGAACTGAATGCATGTGCTTATCTGTGTTTCTACCTAAAACTCTTAAATAATGATTATAATAATAACAATAATACCAGATGATATTGATTGGTTAGGTAATTTGTTCCAGGAACTGTTCTAAGTATATCACATGTACTAAATCATATGTATAGGTTTGTACATTAACTCTATCTTTCAACAAGAAAATAAATGAAAACAAAGACACTCAGAGAAGTTAAGAAAATTTCCCATGATCTCTCACAGTTGGTAACATAGCATCATAAAGATTCAAATCCAGAAAGTTCAGTTCTAGAATCTATGCTCTTGTACACTGTGAGGAATAAAAATAGCACAAACCCACAATGACAAAGGAAATACAAAAGGAAAAAAAACTATAAAAAATCAACATATTTGCCTTGGTCAGTTGGCTCAGCAGTAGAGCATTGACCCAGCATGTGAAGGTCCCAGGTCCAATTCCCAGTCAGGGCACACAGGAGAGGTGCGCAACTGCTTCTCCCCCCGTTCTCCTCCCACAGCCATGGCTCAATTGGTTCTAGTGCATTGACCCCAGGCACTGAGTATGGCTTCATGAAGCCTATGCCTCAAGTGCTAAAAATAACTCAGTTGTGAGCAGGGCCCCAGACTGGTAGAGCATCAGCTCCAGATAAGGTTGCCAGGTGGATCCCAGTTGAGGCACATAGGGGAGTCTAGCTTTCTATCTCCCCTTCTCTCACCTAAAAAAAATCATCATATTCTTAAAAGATATACAAGGAAAGTAGGAGTATTGACTAAACAAAAGTGAGAAAATCAATATCTAAATCTCTCAGAAGATAGGGTGCTAGTGTCAAGCAAACTAATGCAACCCATAGAATGTGGAAAAGGCTCAGAGTTTGAGATACCTCAGAAGATGAAAGGAAGAGGTATAGATCAGAAAAAAGACTTCCAGGGTACCTTTTTCACCCTAGTAGGTGACTGGACATCTATTTGTAGATATTTTAAAAAGGCTCCAGACTGTAATATCAAGCAAAGTGGCAAGTGAAAAAAAAAACTTTTCAAAAAACAATGGAATTTGCCTGACCAGGTGGTGGCACAGTGGATAAAACATCGGACTGGGACATGGAAGACACAGGTTTGGAATCTCAAGGTTGATGGCTTAAGCACGGCTCATCCAACTTAAGCACAGTCACATCAGTTTGAGCACAGGGTCGCTGGCTTGAGCTTGGAATCATAAACATGACCACACGGTCTCTGGCTTGAAGCCCAACATCACTGGCCTGAGCAAGGGGTCACTCTCTCTGCTGCAGCCCCCCAGTCAAGGCAAATATGAGAAAGCAATCAATGAACAACTAAGGTGACTAAGGAGCCACAACAAAGAATTGATGCTTCTCATTTTTCATTTTTGCCTGTCTGTCCCTATCTGTCACTCTCTGTCTCGGTCAAACACACACACACACACACACACACACACACACACACACACACACACACACAAAAGGATTTGCTAAACATTTTCAAACTGAGCATTTAGATGTTCAAACTCTTTCTGGCTCCCCAAACACAAGCAAGCAGGAAAGAAATGAATTTCTGAAGAACCAGTGTCTCCCCAAGGAACAGAACCTCATATTTTATAAATCTCATACATATACAAATTGGGAGCCCCCTATATTAATATCTTTTTACAATTACTCTTAAGTTAAAATCACTAGGTAACTAGCAAAAACAAAAAATAAAAAGAGAGATTATTCTAATAGCTTTTTAGTTTCACTTGATTATAAACTGACAGTTTTTTTAAATTTTAAACATGAATGAAGAGACAAGGATAACCAGATGTTTGAGAAAAAATTCCAATGTAAAACATAGGTCAAAATGAACAAACATAAAAAGGAAATGAAAAAGGACAAAGATTAGCAAGAAAGCATAGAAAACATTTTTTTAATTCTCTAATTAATACCTTAGGGAGACAGAAGATTTAACATACATAAAAAAAACAGAGTGATATAGAAAAAGAGGAATGAGTAACAAGAAAAAATGTCTTAAAAATTAAGTAATATCTAAACTTCAAAAAATTCATCAAAAAGGGAGTGAAAGAAAATGTTAAGGACATATGAAGCAGGTAAAACAATGAAGAAATCAGAGATAAAGTAATGATTACAGTAATAATAGCAAATTCTGTATATCTCTCATAATATATGATACTGCTCTGAGCACTTCACATAATTAATTAATTTTCTTTTTACAGAAAACTATAAAATAGACATGGATAATTTCTCATATGCAAAAAATAAGTTACAAAGAAGATAAGTGACTTTTCCAAGTTCAAAACCCAGTATTAGTGAAACTAGATTTAGAACCCAGGAAGTCTAGCTCGAGATGAAATGCTCATGTGACCACTACCCTGTTTCCCTAGAGAAAAGGAAAGAACAGGTAAAGTGATAACTATACAAAAGTTATAGAAAAAAATCCAAGAAGTCTTACAAGTTTGGGAAAAAAAGAGTAGAAATTAGGGAAAGAAATGTATCAAATAACTACTTGTATGATATATTTCCCCATGAATAAGATGCTATCATGTATAAGATGCATCTTAATTTTGGGGCCCAAAATTAAAAAATAAAGTATTACATAAAATTACTGAAATCAAGTTTTATTCATTATAAAATCCATACAACTCTTCATTACTGTCAAAACTCCCATCCATTAGCTTGTTCTCATCTGTGTCTGATGATGAATCGCTGTTTTCATATACAGTGGTACTTTGACACATGAGCACTTTAAATTTGAGAGATGAGCAGTCACTCACAGGATTTTTTGCTTTAAGTCATGAGCAGATATTTGAATCACAAGCTTCCACCACCCTCCACTACATGGCCTGGCAAATATTCTGAAAGAGAGGAAGAAACAAGCTTCCATGGAAAGGTTTTTGTTGAAACGGCCTCTAAGTGAAAGCGAGGAAAGTGTGGCGAAAACTCCAAAAATCAGTGAAGAAAATGATGATGACTAAGCAAAGTAAAAAAATAGCTTAAGTTTATTGATAAAGTTACATATCATAGGTAGTGTGTAAGCTAAAGTTTGCAATTAAATGTAGCATTAAGTGTGTAGAGAGTAAATTATGTTAAGTGATAGCACATGAAATGAAAACCTCCTCCACCAGTCTCCTCCCCTTCCACCAGCATCTTCGCCTGACCTTTAAGGTAAATACACTTCATAAACCAGTTTATTTCTTTACATTCTCTTTTATTATGTGTATATATACATATATATGTATGTATTTGTTATTTATAAAGTACATTTTCTTATTTAAAAGCATATAAAACCAAAAATCCGTGTGTGTTTTGGGAGCTGGAATGGATTAACTGCATTCCCATTAATTTAAATGGGGAAATTCAATTTGACACGTGAGCAAGTTGAGTCACGAGCTCTGCCATGAAATAAATTAAACTTGTGTGTCACAGTACCATTATATTGCCTCATCCTCAGTTCCATCTATGGCACTTGAAATGCCACACTTCTTAAATGACTTGACAACAACCTCAATCTTGATATTATCTCAGGAGCTTTTCACCCAGGTACAAACTTCTCCTATAGTTTTTTTTTTTTTTTTTCACTTTTCCTGCTGGTGTCAAATTGTCCCTAGAAGACTTCATCCATTGGTTCCATTCATCTTTAATGGCATCTTTGAAGGGTTTGTTAATGCTGACATCAAGTGGTTGGGGCTGGGATGTCAAGCCTCCAGGTATGATGGTAAGTTTTGTTTTTTGCTCTGCAGCAATCTTTTTTGTGATTTTTGTTATGTGTACCCTGAACTGATCAAGCATCAATAGGGCAAGTTTGCATAAGAGCCCACCTGCTCTCCTTCTCCAAACTTTCTCGAACCTGATCTTTATCCCATCCTGATCCATCCAACCCTTGTCATAAACAAGGACAATTACTGCTCGAGGAATATCTTCTTTTGGCATTGTTTCACACTTGAAAATTACCATAGGAGGCAGTTTGGTTCCGTTGGCATAACAAGTTAGCACAACTGTATAATGGTTCTTTTTGTGTCCACTTGTCTTCTCAGTTAAGTTTTAATCCCCTTCTTATCAACAGTTCTGTTCCTTGGGACATCAAATTGAAGGGGGACTTAGTCAATATTTGCAATCTGTCCTAACTCAAACTGTTGCTTCTTCTGACATTGAATGACAAAATAATGAAATTCAAGGACCTTCTGCTCATAGCTTTTAGGCATCTTTTGGGCAAATTTGGTGTGTGTATGCATGCTTAGTCCATTCTGTTTCATAAACCTGAAGCACCAATTGTGTCGTCCTTTGAAATCAGTAAGTTCTTTTTCATCAGAAATTCTTCTTGCCTCATGCTGAACCATCTTTGTGGACACAGGAATTCCAATTGTCCTTTGCAATTTAATTCATATCTTTCATTCCCTCTCTAAATCCGGCCATTTTGCTGATTTGTGTCTCATGGCCTTCTTCTGCAATGAGTTTTCAGTAGGGTTTCTTTTTCCCATAGCCAGTCTCAGATTAATTTCTCATTTGGACAAGGGCCAAACTTACATTCAGCAGTATAATTTCCATTCACTTTTGCAAACTGGATCACCTTTAAATTGAATTCAGCACTGCACAAAAATCTTTTCCGAGCCATTTCTGGGCAGAACATGGCAAAATGTAACCTAAAGCAATATACCGATTATAAGTGCAAAACAATGAGTGCAAAGACAACAAGCATGAAAAAAGCGGGTAATATAAGTAAAAATACTACAACCACAGTATAAGATGCGCCCAGTTTGTAGATTCCAAATATTTCGAAAATGAGTTTGTCTTATACATGGGGAAATATAGTATTTCCCTTAACTGAAGGAAATGGTTACTGATTATAAGGGCTTAACATATATCTGGCCCCACTCAATCAAATGAATGAAAACTGCCCAGATCAGGACACATATTCACAGAATTTCAGCACAGTGTAAATAAAGATAGGATCCTGGAAGCATTGAGAAATAAGACAAATCACATACAAAAGACTAAAAAATCAGAATTACTTTGAATCACTCAAGTACCACAATGTGAACTAAAAAGGTTTGGAGCAAAGCTATAACAAGTGAAAAATGATTTTCCACTTTAATATTATACTCAGAAAATCTATCTATGAAGTATATAATGAATACTGTTTTGAATGCACAAGGTCTCAAAAAGTGTATCTCCTCTGTATTTTATTTCAGGAAGTCACCAAGAACGTACACCACTCAAATAAATTAATAACACAACAAAGAGGAAACACATCCACCCTTCAGCATACCCTGTCAAAAATTATTTTTCCTTACTTCTATTGTTACCACCCTGATACAAGTCACCATTGTCTCTTGCATTAATTACTGCAAGTACTTCAGATATGCTTTTCTTGATTCCAGCCTTTCCCCCATGGTCTGTTTTCTATAAAACAGACAGAATAATCCTTTAAGGAAAAGTCACATTATATCATTCCTCAGTTCAGATCTCACCAATGATCTCGCATCTCACTCAGAGTAATTGACAAAACATTATACAATTTGACCTCTGGCTACTTCTTTGTTCTCCTTACTCTGCTTCAACTACACTGGTTCCTTCTTGTTCTTCAAATATAACAAGTACATTCCTCTCCCAACAAATTATTCTAACCAGTGCCTGGAATGATCCAGTCCCTACCTCCGCTCCCCAACAGACCATCACCTCCACATATTAGAAGGCCTGCTCTCTCATCTCCTTTAAAATTTTGCTAAAGTGTCACTTTATTATACAGGTTTTCCAGTCTTACTCCATAAATTGCATCCTCATTCCTCTCTACATCCTTACTTTGATTTAACTTATAAAACTATTAGTTGTCTGAGGTATTTTTAAATTTTTATTTATTCATTTTTATTAGAGAGAGAGAGAGAGAGAGAGAGGGAGGAAGAGATAGAGAGAACAGGCAGAGGAGAAGGAAGCATCAACTCCCATATGTGCCTTGACCAGGCAATCCCAGGTTTCAAACCAGTGAACTAAGCATTCCAGGTTGACGCTTTATCCACTGTGCGACCACAGGTCAGGGTTCTTTTTAAAAAAAAAATTTGGTTATCCTCTCCCAAGAATATAAGTCCCAGGAGGACATGGATTTCATTTGTTTCACTCATTGCTTTATTTCCAGAGCCCAGAATAGTGCCTGTCAGCAGGTTTTTAAATATCTGCCATTATCAAAACCCTCTACCAACTCTAATCTCTAATCTTACAATTTTTTTTCTTCTGATATTATATTTATTTTCTTACATGTTTGTGACTGCACATACCATTACATTATGACATATGTCCTTATTATTATACCTTAGGATCACCAACTTGCTAACCTAAATTGTCATAGTTTTTAATAGTATTTTGAATCATTACTTGACTTCTCTATAGCCTTTGACCCTGTTGATTTCTCCCTCCATTTTGAGATGCTTCCTTTGATATACATAGTATCACAATTTCTGTTTTTCCTTATGCCTATCATGATTGTTCCTTCTCAAATTCTAGTAGCTTGACTTCTGTTTATCAATTAAATGTTATTTTCTTACAGGATTTTCCTATAGACTTTACATGACCTTTCTTTTTTGCACTAAATATTCTCTATGAGGCAGTCTCACCTGCTCACATGGTTTTAATTACCATTCATACTCAGGTAACTCTTACAGTATGTACGTCAAGAATTCAGTGCATAACTGTGTACTAACAGTAGCCAATTACTGGAAAGTCTGAGTTTGACCATCCCATTGTACATGTAAGAGTTTAGCACTCATGGATTTTTGTCTCCAATGATAGGCTTATTCATGCCAGGATATATGCCAATAACTGAAATGCAGTAAGCAATCCCCTGTAATTTTGCTCATTGACAGAGAAAATTTTTCTGCTCTTAGCTCTTTACTCTATAGTTCAATGAAACCTTGATTTTATCTACCAGATTTATGAAGGTTAAATATTTTCCTAAGGATAAGCTTGAGTCTAGAAGTGAGCATGTGACTGAGATAATTATGGTGACCTTCAGATGGTCCTCTAGAAGTTAAAACCACACTTATTCATCTTAGGAACTTCTTATATAATCTACAGTAGGGTCAGACTCTAGAGCTCATATCAACATCTTTATAGAATGACCATTCACCATTTTCAAACTATATTGTTTGAAAGCTCTGCTTATAGGCTAATATCTGAAGCTAAAGAAAAGTTGGAAGTATCCCATCCTGGAAAGGTATAGTTTAAAAAACTCTACCATAAAGTTGGATCACTACTCTTAAAAGGCTACAGAGATTTAAAGTTATAGATAAAACAAGGAAACTGATAGTGACCATAACTTTATTATAAAATAGATAAAAGGATTTTCTTGTTCTGCTTTGGAGTTTAGGTATATAGTTCTAGTCTTCATGGTTTTTGATTTACTTTGAAGCTTTATCTTCATCCAATTACAGAGCTTTATTTTAAGTTCTAGGCTCCTTTAAAGTAATAGGTGATAGGCCTGACCAGGTGGTGGCACAGTGGATGAATTGTTGGACTGGGAGGCGGAGGACAACCCAGTTTCAAAACCCTGAGGTTGCTGGTTTGAGCACAGGCTCATCTGGTTTGAGCAAAGCTCACCAGCTTGAACCCAAGGTCACTGGCTTGAGCTAGAGGTCAGTCTGCTGTAGCCCCCTGGTCAGGGCACATTTGAGAAAGCAATCAATGAACAACTAAGATGCTGCAATGAAGAAGTTGATGCTTCTCATCTCCCTTCCTGTCTGTTCGGATCTGTACTTCTTCCTGTATCTCTCTCTGTCTCTGTCACACACACACAAAAATTAGGTGCTAACCCAGGTTGCACATCCCAAGTATCAAGTAAGTATTAGCATGTTGCCAGAAATACATGGCATATATTTCTCATAATCATCTTTTTGTTTTCAGGAATATGATGATACTCCTGTTTCACCTGATTTTTAATTGAAGTAATTACTGAAAATAAATTTAAAAAATAAAAAATGGAAGGAAATTTTATAAATGTTAAAATTAGCAAAATATTAAGGAACTGTAAAGAGTTAGTAAAGCATGATACTTAAGAGCCACAATATCAAATTAGAAAAACCTGGATTCAAAACCTGCCAGTATTATTTGCTAGCTATAAGACTTTGTTAAATTCAATCAAATTCTATGAACCTCAACTTTCTTATCTGTAAAACCAAAGTTTAAAAACTACTTATTTGGTTGTTGTAAATGTTAAATGAGATGTAGGATATAAAGCACCCTATTCAGTGCCTAACACATAGTAAGTGAATAAAAATATCTATGTTAGTATCATTTTTAATATGAACATAATAATTAGTATAATTATTAAAAGTTATAGAAAAAATCATTGGCTTTATATTCCTTGTTGTTCTATCTTTAACCACATAAAACCAAATCAGATTTTCAACTCTTGATTTTAACATGATATTATCTGGCGAGGTTGCCACAATTTATGTCTACTTCATTTCTGATCATGGTACTCTGGAAAGAGGCCATATTGTAGTATATTCTACCTCAATATAAGACAGTTTCAGTAGAGAAGAAATTGAAGCATTACACAATTATGTGAAGTTTCCCAGTTTTGTATAGCCAGCAAAATAACATAAAGGAAATCACCAGAAGTCCCCGCATACCTTAGAAAAGGGTTGCAGAAGTCCTGAAAAAGACAAAGGCCTGGGATCTGGACAGGGAAACTACATAGTATAGAGACCTCATGAATGTAAGTGTTGGTAAGTAACACTATAGCAGACACCATTAATGACTTAACTAGTAATCAGGCAAGATAAGAAACATCTTGTTAAAGCCCGGAGACATCTCAGAGGACAACATGAGAAATTGAGGCTTTATTCTATACTATTAGGATACATACATTTTCCTGTGCATCCAGACACCATCTTGAGAAGGAAGCAAGGAAAGAATATCCTTTAAAAGGATACACTGACAGGAAGTTTTCACCATGAATTGGTTGGATATTTAAATAAAATAGGTTGTTTTATAAATTTAACTGGCAAGTTCATATTCTTTTCTTCTATCAACAGGTATGTGGGCTTGAGATCAAGATGCATTCAGAAATATAAAATCAAAGCAACTTAAACTTTTTGAAAATCTGAATTGTGCTACCTAGATTTTTACTTTACTCCATGGGCATTCCAGGCTCCATGTGATCTGACTCCATTTTATTCT
This sequence comes from Saccopteryx leptura, assembly GCF_036850995.1. NCBI lineage: Eukaryota > Metazoa > Chordata > Mammalia > Chiroptera > Emballonuridae > Saccopteryx > Saccopteryx leptura. Next base: position 104,326,590 of record NC_089516.1, on the reverse strand, counting down.
TTCTTTAAGATACTTTTTTCCTCTTATATTTTTAAGCTCTAGCTAAAACAAATTACTCACCATGAAATTTAACTCATCCAATGGCTTTACTCATACTGTTCTCTCAGCCCCAAATGCCCTCTCTGTTTCCTCCTCTTATGAAAATGTCATTTACTCTTCCAAGCTGACTTAATTATTATCACCTCACCATAAAATCTTCCCAACATCCCCAGCCCTGGCTCCCATTGGAAGTAATTGCTCCTTCTACCACCATCCCAACAACATTTTGTATCTTCCTGATTAAAAAATTCCACAGATATTTGTTGAATTCACTAAGTCTCCTTTGATTTAGTATGCTTAGTAATATTTCATTTATGATTGAAGCTTATAAAAGGCCTCAAAATTACATTATTAATATCTGTGATAAAAATACAATCTGATAGTTATTGAAAATATTGGTAATTTTCTATTCATTATTGAGGGATGTCATTAGGTGCATGATGTTCTAATACATATCTGGTGGTTTTTTCTAGCCTTATTGAAGTATAATTGACAAAATTATAAGATATTTAAAGTATACAACATGATGATTTGATACATACATACATTGTAAAAGGATTCCCCCCATCGAATTAATACCTCCATCACCTAGCATATTTACTTTTAAAAAATGTTGATGTTCTGAAGTGCTAGCTAAATCATTTGTCTTGAGGAGATATTCAGGGAACTAATATTAAAACCCCTAGATAGGCCCTGGCTGGTTGGCTCACCGGTAGAGCGTCGGCCTGGCGTGCAGGGGACCCGGGTTCGATTCCCGGCCAGGGCACATAGGAGAAGCACGCATTTGATTCTCCACCCCCCCTCCTTCCTCTCTGTCTCTCTCTTCCCCTCCTGCAGCCAAGGCTCCATTGGAGCAAAGATGGCCCGGGCGCTGGGAATGGCTCCTTGGCCTCTGCCCCAGGTGCTGGAGTGGCTCTGGTCGCTGCAGGGCAATGCCCCGGAGGGGCAGAGCATCGCCCCCTGGTGGGCAGAGCATCGCCCCTGGTGGGCGTGCCGGGTGGATCCCGGTCGGGCGCATGCGGGAGTCTGTCTGACTGTCTCTCCCCGTGTCCAGCTTCAGAAAAATACAAACAAACAAACAAACAAAAAAACCCTAGATAATTTAAGATGTTATTTACAAAGATAAAATGATGTACTCTACTATGTAACATTACAGGAAAGCTACATTGAAGGGTATGAAAGTATGTTGGGAGACCAGGGAATGTTCAATAGGTCTGTATACTGCTTTGGCTTAGATTTAATTGCATGAGCAAAGTCAAAGGGTACTACTGAGTTAAGTGAACTAATCTCTGAAAAAGCTACATGATTCCATAAATGCCACTAGAGGGCTCAGTGAGAGCATTAGTACTGCCTATCCAGAGAAGGTGCGGGAAGACAGCCACAGTGTTTGGGAAGAGAGACTTTGGTAATACTAACCAGAATCCTAGACTCAGTCAATGCATATAGCATATTGGCATTTAGCTATAGAGGAAATCAACCTCAGAAATACCGACCATTATTCTATGAAGACATATGATAAGCCTGACACATTAGAAGTTATTTCAGAGAAGACAGACTTTGTTTGACATTGATAATAGCCAATGAACAAGAAATCCAGAGAACCTGCATAGAGGAAAGATGCATTAGGGAACATCAACTAGAAGATAAAGTATTGAGTTAAAAGAAGTCTTTCCACCTAGAGGTCATTAGACTTTCTAATGCCCCAGAGTGTGTCACCTTATGGGATAAAGGGATCAGTAATCTACCTTGTTTTTTGTACCCTGGGGAGAAGAGTATAAAATGATATGATGGGTTCCCTGTCACTATATTCTCTTAAATTTCACATCTGTGCAATATTACCCCCTTCTTCTCTTGGTTTTGAAGCCAATAGTTTTCTTGGTTAGGGTGAATAGAAGTTTTTTTAGACCATTTTTTGAGAATTCAAGATAAAGTCAATGTAGTTACTGATACCACCTAACTTTGTGCACTGACTCTGTTGCTTTTGCACAAATCCTTATTTTCCCTTCAATTTTTATTTTTATATTTTGCTAATTACCTTGGGGAAAATATTCTTCCTTGCTTGGACCCAACCTTAAAACCTTATTCCTTGCCACTTCTTCATAGATATTTCTAAAACTTATTTTACCCTTTTATTGACTGTTGTTTATAATTCTGTAACTGTGCTCATAATTGCCTGCCATCACCCAAAGTTTTCCAAAGTATCCTAGATATGCCCTGTTCCTTTCTCTTCAGTGTTCTCTTACCTAGAAAATACTTAGCAATCATTAATTAATAACAGTAATTGAGAAGAGTGCTATTAGGTAGAAAGATTAATGAGTATTTACTGTGTAGATCCACAACCTTATTTAACAAGATGTCCTGAACATTTAAATCTTGAAATTGGGTGGGTTATTGCTAAAGAAAACATTATACATGATACTTATTAAATAATAAGGCAGACTTTATTTAAAGGGAGCAACTACAATGGAAGTTTTGTAGTAGGGTAGAGAATATCACAGAAAGTAAATAAGGGATATATAACCAAGAATCAGGGTGGAAGTCAGTGGATAGAAAAATACTAAGAGGAGCTTTAGGTGTTGGGGGATTCTTATGAAACTGATTTGACAGAATTTTTGCTGAAAGCAGGTCAGCATTATAAAATGAGTGGGGAATTAGATAAGCTATCAAGGTTGAGGGATTTTTACTAAACAAACCCAACAGGGTTCTTGCAAAAACAAAAAAAAAATGGCATGAAATAGGCCGAGGACAGAATTCAAGGGTGAAGACTTGTCAGAGGACCTGAATAAACTTTGTTCAAAGAGTCATTGTCAGTAGCTAAGTCAGGGGAATTCTGAACTATAACTTGTACCAGATTCTGGATCCAGAGAGTGTGTGACCCAGAACAAGAATTACACTGGCATCTCCTTTTCTTTCTTAAATCCAACAATCTCTGGAACCATCCAGGGAAGAGATAGGTAAATATTATCAAAATAAATCTACTCGTTAGTTCTAAAATAAATGTACAAAATTGTATTAGGCAGGACAGAAAGCTATTAGGGCAGAAAAAGGAGAAAGGAAATAAAAAGTGTTTATTTCACTCTCTAAATAAGAAAGTCAGTGGTCCTAAGACAGGCCAAAACAAGATAACCAAATATCCCAACAATTATTTAAAAAAACCATAATGATGCAAAGGATGACTCTTGAGAGCCTGTGTGCTGATTGTAATATGAGGGGAGAAAAACCTTGAAACACTATGTTAGTCCTGATATCATGGTAGAGGAACCTTGAAAACCTCTATGTTAGTCCCTATATCAGGGAAAGGAAGCTTTAAAATGAACAGCTAAAAGTATATAACTCTTAACACCCCGAACAGGAGGGATGCTCAGACTAGCTGGGTTGCTCACTTGTGCTTTATGGCAAATGCATTCTTCTAGTAAATTGATTGCTTTGCTTGAACACTGCATTTCATCTCTCACCTGAATTCCTTTTTGTGGGCATGACAAGGACCGAGAAGGAAAACATCACCTAGAATAAGGTCATTTCTGATGATATCTTTCCTGGTGTTATGACTCAATTGCCCCACATTCTCTGCTTCTTCTTGACTGAAATCATCAAATCATAGTAAGTTCAATACCTTCCAGGGACTTCTCTGGCTTTTTTTGTCTTTCTGTGAACAATGAGATAAAGACACTTATGGTAATTTAATTGGACTATATATGTAGGGATGTGTTCACTGACAGAAATAGTAATTGTTTATAATAAATATTCCAGTATATTCAATCTCCAAAAATAAGAAGAAGCATATCCTCTCTCCAATTCAAATTTCAGGTGTCCCTGCATGACTGGACCTTGTGCAGGTATCTGAAATTATCCCCAATATGCGCAGGTGCCTTATAACGACTCCCATCTCACTTCTAATTAACTCCTTTGGTTTATCTGGGGATGTGTACATAAGGACTGATCATCTAGTGTTCTGAGCCCTTTCAGGTATCCTAGACATTCTGTATAGAAACCAAGCCATATAAAAGAGTGACAGATATGCCTAACCAGGCGGTGGTGCAGTGGATAGTGTGGGACTGGTATGTGGAGGTCCCAGGTTTGAAAACCCAAGGTCACTGGCTTGAGCATGGGCTCACCAGCTTGAGTGTGGGGTTGCTGGCTTGAGTGCGGGATCATAGACATGACCCCGTGTTTGCTGGCTTGAGCCCAATTGTTGCTGGCTTGAATAAGGGGTCGTTTGCTCTGCTGTAGCCCCCTCCCCAGTCAAGGCAATCAACGAACAACTAAGATGCCGCAATGAAAATTTGATGAATCTCATTTTTTCCCTTCCTGTTTGCTGGTCCCTATCTATTCCTCTCTCTGACTTTCTCTGTCTCTGTCAAAAAACAAAAACAATAAAGAGTGACAGATGATGAGAGGAGTAATGGCCTCTGGGAGTCCACTCAAAAGCAGCATACTTAGATCCATCACACAAAATCCTTAGTCTTTCTGTCTGTGAACATGGCCTTCAAAAGGATAAGTTTAAGCCATAAATTGTCTACCAAATTACTTTACCTCTGCCTGCTTGGCTTGTGGCAGCTTTATCTGCATTTATATCCACAGTGTAGAATATGCAAGCAGGGATTTTGTTACATCTGTCAGATTGCAAAAAGGAGGATTCAGCAGGGACCTCATATTTTTCTGAGATATTATCCAAGCTCGCATGAGGAGATTGCCACTTTAGTTTACCTTATCTGAACTGTTAGGGCAAGCTTTGGGACGAGACCAATAACTGGCAATATTTACTGGTGTGTAATGTGGGGCCAGAGGAGCAGTGGCTTGCGATGACAGTTAGGAACTCACACTCCTCCCTTGGAGAGCAAAGGGGACTGGAAGGTTTCGCCACTTGCCCTTCTGCTAGTGCAGGTGTGGGTTTTCTGATTTCTTTTCTCCTAATTTGCTGTCATTTCAAATCTAAATCCAGATTCTCCCTCAGTCCCAACTTCACGGGCATAGGCCAAGTGGCCTTACACTGTCACCTAGCAAGCACTCCAACAGCCTCCTCCTGAGTGCACCTTGAGGGCGGGACCCACTTGCAACCCACACGCCCCTGCCTCTGTCTTTTTGCCAGTGCCCGCCACTGCAGCAGCCTGCAATTCAGACCCTGCCTACTGGGTTGATTCCCAAGTGGCAATGGGCTATCATGGGTTTTACTCCTAGCCCATGAGACCTTACATGTGCCCTGCTGTCTCTTTCTCCTCCACAGTTGCAAGCACTGGGGGGAAGCAGTTCTTCCTCTCCACCTCTACCCTGGCCATGCGTCCGTGCAGCCTGTCTCCAGGCACCATGGAGGATGGCATGGCTGGAGCCTGTTAGCCTTGTACACATAGTGCAGTTCTTGCAGCCTAGGCACAGAGAAGTGGTAGCCAGACCAAGGCAGCCAAGTGTGATCTGCTGTTGTGCTCCTGTCAGAGACACAGCTGATTACCTGCCCCCTGGGAGCCATACAGGCTCTTGCAGGCATATAATATAGTACATATAGAACCGAAAATGAAAATGCTTACAGAAATAGGAAGATTTATATTAAACTAAATAGAAAATAATGGTTTAAAAGGAAATCTTCACAGAACTAAGCTAAAGACTAACTGTGAACTTTTGTGTCCTCTGTTAGCAAGTTGTACTGGGCATTTTATAATCTTTCTTGAAAAGGCCAACAGAATTTGCTCCCCAGGGGCCAGGATGTTAATCTCTGTGTAGCCAGCCTAGCCAGTCCTCAAAATGGCTTAACAGAGATATTTTTCCCCTCTTAGGGAAGGCTGTACTCACCTTACTAGGACTCATGAAAGATGGGCACTACTGGGAATATGAAAGGCAGGGCAACAGGTTACTAGCTCAACTATTAAAGGCCAAAGTTATAAGATGAGTTTATCTACCCAAGGCAATGGAGGTATTAGACATCCCTCATACAGACAGACACAAGAATAAGAACCACTGATAAGGGTAGTTATAGCCAGAGGCCATCAAAACTGCCCATGTGGAATTAAAACTAGCAGTGTTTATCAACATTGACTATTGGTAAGACTCCACATCTGGACATATTATACAGTGGTACCATGAGATACAAACAGACCAACATATGCATTTTTTAAGATACAAGCTGCGACTCAGTCCATATTTTTGTTCGAGATCCAAGTGAAATTCCAAGATATGAGTCGTGACTCGGGAAGCTGCTGCCAGTTGGCATGTTGGCGCACGGATCCAGTATCGGCAGTTTGATATACGAGTTGACTGACTTACGAGCTCTGTTACAGAACGAATTAAATTTGTATCTCAAGGTACCACTGTATTGTAATCCTCTTTGGGATAGTCTCTGCCCCATTGGTGATTTTTTTTAAGACAGCAAAAGTCAGCAGAAATTGCTTTGGAATGCCAATAGCCAGCAGCGGTCACACACCATCCTGGGTTTTGGCCATGTGACATGGGGCTAGGGAGCACAGAGGACTCTCATGCCTCTCTCAGTTACCCAGTTTCTTCTCTTACAAGGAAGAAAGTTTTCTCTCCCTAAAGACACTAGGTAATACTGTTTCCATTTACAGTGCTTCAGGAAAACTCTTTTGGATACATATTACTAACTGGAAAAATTTTTACTTTGGGTCTCTCAAGAAAAGGGTTTATAAATAATTGGCTTTATGAAACCAAAGTCTGTACCTTTGAAATGCAAATACCTTGTCTCTAAGAACTGTTATCTAAGCCATCTTTTGAAATGAAAATTTCTTTGAGTAGATCTTATCAAAAGAAAAAACCTTAGCCTTCTAAGCAAATCAATTCATCCCATTTCAGCTATGAGTTTTGCTTTACAATACCTGCCTCATAGAAATATGTCTCTTAAAAGTGTAAATGTGTTTACCAATGAAAAAGCCTATATTTTTAAGAGGTACAAAATGTGTTTGCTCATCTGAAAAATAATATGATTTTACTTTTTTTTTCTCTGTCTAATACAAAGTTGGAGTTTGGTTCCTTTTACTGTGTTAAAAGCTACAAGAATTTTCCCTTTGTTTTATGTTTTTCTCCCTACCAAATTCCTCCCAAATTTGGCACTTGTTAATAAGTAAGTTATGGCAATAAATTTGTTTGCTTAAATCCATTAACAATCTATTCTCTTTATAATAAAACATACAAGACCAGTTTAGAACGGTGGTCTAAGTAACCAAGACTTTGACTGGAATGTCATGTCTAAGAGAGATACATCTAGACTCTGAATGTTACCAGAATTCTTTAAGGAATTGAGACTGATTTTCAAAGTTAATAAACTCCCACTAAATAGCCTAATTCCTTGCTTACTCACATTGTTCATAGAATTATTTCCATGTAATGAAAGAAGATTGCTTTCCTAGGAAAAAGCGTGGAAGGAATCTCAAGACATTTTGGGGGACTAGACAACCTTGAGGAATTTACCCAAACCTACAGGTATTGCAGACAAAGACTGATGATAATTATGGGGCTTGGATTCTTCACCTTGAGGGATTAGTGAAATATCAATCCAAGAATTTCTTATAAAATTACAGCAAAGCGGATTTAAAGAGCCTCTATAATCAATTGGTATTCTTATTGTATCTATGCAAATAATCAGGCCAAATCAGACCCATTATATTTGTTGCCAAAGTTGCAGTTCCTATACCTATCCCCTTAAGCAACACACGCAGGATCTCTAAAAAAGGAGGACCCTTATTCCCATTCTAATAGACATCAGCACTTTTGCTGGAGCAGTAGAACTTGCCACCAGGACCACTGGAGCAGTCTCAGCAAACATCTATGTTGATCTCTCTCTGAGATGACTCAGCTAACACCAAAATTGTGGCTTCTCTCTCCACCCTCCAGGCTCAAGTAAACTCTTTGGCAGAAGACACCCCTCAGAATTAGCTGCTGTACAAGGAGGCATTTCTGCCATGCTTCAAGAAAAATACTGCTTTTGGGTCTACCAAATGGGCCAAGTCCAGGACCACATGTGGCATTTTTTTTTTAAGTCAAGACCAGGAAACTCTCATCCCAGGCCAATAGGAATGGAATTCCTGGTTCAGTGTCTAGTCATAGAGCTCCTGGTTACTGCCCTTTGAGGACTCTAGTTCTTCTGCTTCTTCTGCTTCTTTTTGGACCCTGTGTTGTTAATTTCCATGTCCATTTTGTATCTTACAGGCTAGAAACTTAAGCATACCTCTTAATGCCCTAGATCATGCTGATGACAAATTCCATACAGAACCCTGACCCTTACCTACGCAGACAGGGAATAAGTAACATCATCCCATAACCAGCTCTATGAACTCAATCAGCAGGAAACAGATACAAAAGACTGATAATCAACCATCAACATCCCAAAAACATTTGGATAGTATTGCTGGAGGGGGAGTGTTAAGCAGGATAGACAGCTACTACGTCAGCAAAATAAAAAAGTGTTTATTTCACCCACTAAATAAGGAAGTCAGCAGTCTTGTGACTGGTCAAAATAAGATAATCAGATGTCCTAACAATTTCAAGAAAAACCACAATGACGCAAAGTGGGGAGTCTTGACAGGCTGTGTACTGATTGTAATATCAGGGGAGGGAAGCCTTGAAACCCTGTATGTTAGTCTCAATATCAGGGAAGGGAAGCCTTGAAACTTACAGCTAAAATATGTAACCCTTAAATCCCCCAATGGTATGGCAATCAGACTGAGTTGTTCACTGTGCTTTATGCCAAGTGTATTCTTCCAATAAGTTGTTTGCTTTACTTGAACGTTGCAGTTTGTCTCTCACCTGAATTCTTTCTTGCAAACGTAACAAAAACTGAGAAGGGGAAGCCCCCTGGACTGGGATCTTCTCTGGTGGCAATTGTTTTGTCATTTTTGTTTGTTGTTTTTTTTTTTTTTGAATATTTGCATTTAGCATTGCAGTTTTCTACCAATTTTATTTGGCTTTCTATGTCTGTCTCTAAATTTACAAAATCAAAATCATGCTTCTGCAATCATAAACTTAATTACTCTTATTTGCTCCTTCATATACTTTCTTAAGTGAGCCTTGGGCCAAAGAAGAAATTCAAATTTTTCTCAGAGAAGCAGTCAGGAAATGTAGTGCTGCAAAATTTGTCAAACAAAAAGAGAGCTATCTCTCTCAAGTAACACTTTAAAGCTTAAAAGATGCAAAAAAAATTGTTCATTTTCTCCCCTACTCCCACCTCCCTAACCACTAAGAGAATTTCAATAGAGCGATTAAAAATGTAAATTTTGCCAGTTGCTCCCTTTGAGACTAATCCCCAACCTATAAAACTTGTTAAATGAATCTGTGAATTTAAATGATTCCAAACAACCACTCTGGGAAAATAATAAGCTATGTACATATTTCTATAAGGTAAGTATTCATTCAATAAACATTTATTGAGGTTATATAATGTGCCACACACTGCTAAGGCACTATGCATACACAAACAAAAAGCATATTGTCCCCAAGGAACTCACTGTTTAGTGAGTTAAAATAAGCAGTTAATATATAATATTATTAGCTCTAAATTCAAACAATTCACCATGGAGAAGCTCCTCTACTTCAATCTTGATAATAAGAGAGCAAGATTGTATGGATTCTTAAAATTTTTTAAGGAAAATAGACCTGGGTTCAGATCTCATCTATGTCACTGTCTTTAGGCAGATTATTCATTACTCGAAACTTAAGTTTTCTTATCTGTGAAATAGGTATAACAACATTCCAAATTTACTAATGCATACTCCTAACACTAGAGGACACATAGTAAGTGTTCAGTTAATGTTAGCTTTTGTTACCATATTATTAACTGGGAAAGCCTTTTCAGAGAAGATGACACAAAGTGGAGCAAGATGTATCAATCTCTATTCACATTTTAGGCCAGATAGTTTCTTGATGTGGGGGCTTTTCTGTGCGCTAAAATTTTTTTCAGCATCCCTGTGTTCTATCTACCTACTACATGCTAGTAACAACACCTCCTCTAAGTTTTTACAACCAAAACAGTTTCTAAAATACCAAATGTTACAAAGAACTCATAAAACTCAACAACAAACAAACAAACAATCCAATAAAAAAATGGGAAGAGGACATGAATAGACACTTCTCCCAGGAAGAGATACAAATGGCCAACAGATATATGAAAAGATGCTCAGCTTCATTAGTTATTAGGGAAATGCAAATCAAAACTACAATGAGATACCACCTCACCCCTGTTAGATTAGCTATTATCAACAAGACGGGTAATAACAAATGTTGGAGAGGCTGTGGAGAAAAATGAACCCTCATTCACTGTTGGTGGGACTGTAAAGTAGTACAACCATTATGGAGGAAAGTATGGTGGTTCCTCAAAAAACTGCAAATAGAACTACCTTATGACCCATCAATCTCTCTACTGGGTATATACCCCAAAACCTCAGAAACATTGATACGTGAAGACACATGTAGCCCCATGTTCATTGCAGCACTGTTCACAGTGGCCAAGACATGGAAACAACCAAAAAGCCCTTCAATAGAAGACTGGATAAAGAAGATGTGGCACATATACAATATGGAATACTACTCAGCCATAAGAAATGATGACATCAGATCATTTACAGCAAAATGGTGGGATCTTGATAACATTATAAGGAGTGAAATAAGTAAATCAGAAAAAAACAAGAACTACATGATTCCATACATTGGTGGAACATAAAAATGAGACTAAGAGACATGGACAAGAGTGTGGTGGTTACCAGGGGTGGGAGGAGGGAGGACAGGGGGAGAGTTAGGGGGAGGGGGAGGGGCACAGAGAACTAGATAGAGGATGGCGAAGGACAATCTGACTTTGGGCGAGGGGTATGCAACATAATCTAATGACAAAATAACCTAGACATGTTTTCTTTGAATATATGTACCCTGATTTATTAATGTCATCCCATTACCATTAATAAAAATTCATTTAAAAAAAATAAAATAAAATAAAATAAAATACCAAATGTATCCTTGGGGGGAAAACCACCCTTGGTTGATAACCACGGTTCCTTGGTTGGTTGGTTGGTTGGTTGGTTGGTTGGTTGTAGAAAGTATCAGAGTATTCTTTTAGAAAAGCAACAGTGGTACTATTTATGGGAATGGATTTTAGGGAGGGAAGAACTGGAAGAAGAAAGGTCAATGATTATGAAATATTCTTGATTCTTTTTTTAATTATTTTCTTACTTTCTGTAACAGCAACTCCCATCAGATCCAATTCTAAAAGGTAATCTGAATTCTAACCACTTACATCAATCCAATTGCTATCATCCTAGTCACTGCGCAACCGGACTCCTGCATTAGTTTCTTATGTGATCTTCCCATGTCAATACTTGTATTTTCTACACAGAAGCCAAATGTAAATCAGATCATAACCTTTCCTTGATTTGTACTTCCTTTAAACCCAAACTAGAAACCTAAGTTCAGTGGCAAAGTTCAAATAGGCCTACATAATCTTATCCCTACTTTTCTCTAACTTCATCTCCTATTACTCTTTTCAACTTAGTTTCTGCCATGATACCCCTTTTACTATTTGTGAGGTTATTAAGCTCATTCCTCTTTCAGGATTTTACTTGTTTCAAAAATATTCTTCCAGCCCTGGCCGGTTGGCTCAGTGGTAGAGCGTCAGCCAGGCGTGTGGAAGTCCCAGGTTCGATTCCCGGCCAGGGCACACAGGAGAGGCACCCATCTGCTTCTCCACCCCTCCCCCTCTCCTTCCTCTCTGTCTCTCTCTTCCCCTCCCGCAGCCAAGGCTCCACTGGAGCAAAAGATGGCCTGGGCGCTGGGGATGGCTCCTTGGCCTCTGCCCCAGCCGCTAGAGTGGCTCTGGTTGTGACAGAGCGACGCCCCAGATGGGCAGATTATCGCCCCCTCGTGGGCATGCCGCGTGGATCCCGGTGGGGCGCATGCGGGAGTCTGTCTGACTGCCTCCTGGTTTCCAGCTTCAGAAAAAAAAAAAAAAAAAAAAAAAATATATATATATATATATATATATATATATATATATATATATATATATATTCTTCCTCCATTCATTTGGCTGGCTCCTTGTCATAGTTCAGATCTCCCTTCAAATAAATGTCCTCATACAGGCCCTTCCTGGATAGTCTGTCTAAAATATACACATATACTCAGTGAATTCAGATTTTCTTATTTTGCTTTAGTTTTTAAATAAGATTTGTCACTGTTTCGGATTATATTATTCATTGCTTATTTTCCTTCAATAGAAAGACAGGCTCATGAGAATAGGGATTGGTCTGTTTTGCTCTTTACTGTATCATCAGCACTTAGAGTAGTGCTTATCACACAGTAGGCCCTCAAAAACATCTATTGACTAAGTGTGTTCATAATCTAGGAATGAAGTGATGCAGGAGAGAATTAAGGCAGTAACAGTGAGTAAAGAAGAAAATTGCATATATTAACCTGGACTAAGATGGGTATTTATTTTGGGTATCCTTAGACTCAACTATCTCAAATTTCCCTTTACGTCATTCCTCTGCTGTACTCAATTATCCAGCAAGTAAGGGAGGCCAAAATAGAACACCTGAAAGTAAAGGACATTTTCATTATAAGCCTTACCTTTCAACCAACCACAAATTCTTTCCAGCTCCTTCTCTTCCCATCTCTGAAAAAGGAAATATACTAATTTGGGAGAAGAAACAGGACTTGGTGACTAACTGGATAGGAGCTGTACTTAAGAGAGGAGAATTAGGAATAACTCCCAGGTTTTCATCTTTGCTATTAGGTACGTAATAACAAGAAAGGGAGCATATTGAAAAGAAAAAGTTTTGAAGGAAAGTTTAAAACACTGAGTTCTCTAAGGGAGGGTTCAGTCTCTTCCAGCCCTGCTCCAGCCACCTATGACCTAACCTTGCCCAGAATGCTGGGGTTTGCCACTGAAGGCTGAAGGTGCCCAGGGCTGTAGGCCCCATCTACAACACTGTGGACGAGCCTAGGGTATTTCTTCCAAGAAGCAGGTAAACTGATCTCATTTGCACAAGGGCCACTTAACTATGTCTTGCCTGAATAGTCTGTATTTTTATTCTTCCCTCAAAGATCTCTGTTGTGGGTGTTAATAGTCCTATTTTCTGCTGCTTTGTTCAATATATAGTGTTTCCTTTATTCCTCCTACCTCAATGCCCCACTCATATTTCAGGCTGGGACCTACTCCTAATTTAGAGCTCTCTCTCCCCCTTTTGCCAACTTCTATTGTGAATTTACCTTTGCCACCCAGCTTAGTGTAACCCAAGGTTCTCTTTACCATGCCGCAGTTGCAGAGCTCCAGGGAAAAGCAACCTGGTCTCATCTCTCCAGGCAGAGGAGAACAGAAGTTCCATCTCCACACATGCTGCAGATGGCTTTTACAGTCTACCTGAATCATTGCCAGCTAGAAGCAGCGGTCATTGGGACTTGGACGTGAGCTGCAAAGTATAGAATTGTGACAACAATTCCAGTGCCAACTTTTCCTGGATGTGGACTTTTTCTGGACTCCTTCTCCTTGTGATAGCTCCTAATGGACTGAACTGGGGTTGGGTTGCATTTGCAGGGATTTGGAATGGTGTTGGGGCCAACTTGGACTTGGAGAACATGTTAAGGACACTATTCTTTTATGGATTCTTGTTGTATTGGCCAAGAGTTTGCTTAAAGGCTTTAATTACTATAAAAAATATATATAGAAGACTGGATAAAGAAGATGTGGCACATATGCACTAAGGTATACTACTCAGCCATAAGAAATGATGACATCAGATCATTTACAACAAAATGGTGGGATCTTGATAACATTATATGGAGTGAAATAAGTAAATCAGAAAAAAACAAGGGAAAAAAAAAAGGTAACTCTGATCAGCAGCTATTCTGAAATCTGGCTGCTCTCAGTGATGGATGGGTACTTTTCCCAACCCTTGGTGAGTAGGCATGACCTTTGACCTTCGCTGTGCCCCTCACATGGGCATAACCTGCTGAGATTCACATCTTCTGCCAGCATTCCACACTTCCTGGGTCGGTTTCTTGTGCTCCTTGTGGGGATAGGGGGCACTGAATCTCTGTGTCTGGCCCCTGTACTGCCCTTGTGTCGGGGCCCAAATCCCATTTGAATGCCATGCACCAGCTTCTGCCTGAGTTCTGGGTTCTGGAACGACAACAGAGGCCTCATGGGCAGATTTCATTCCTCAGATGGAGAAAACAAGTGCAGCCAGCTCTGCCTGTGAGAATGGATAGCATGTACCCACCATGAAGACCAGCCCTTCAGAGACCCTCCTCTGCATGAGACAGCCACATGAATACTACTCAGCCATAAGAAACGATGACATAGTGACATTTATGACAACATGGATGGACCGCAATAACATTATACTGAGTGAAATAAGTAAATTAGGAAAAGCTAAAAATTGTATGATTCCACACATAGGTGGGATACAAAATTGAGACTCATGGACATAGATAAGAGTACAGTGGTTACCAGGGGGAGGAGGATGTGGAGGGGGTGGTTGGGGGAAGGGCATAAAGAGGGACAAATATAAGGTGACAGAGGATGATTTGACTTTGGGTGATGGGTATGCAATATAAGTGATTGTTCAAATGATGTGGAGATGTTTACCCAAAATCTATGTGTTCATGTTGAACAATCTCACCCTGTTAAATTTAATTTTCTAAATTAAAAAAAATATATATATGGGGTAAAACAAAACAAAACAAAAAACACTGAGTTCACTATATTTAATACAGCCATGTGGATATATCTAATAGGCAATTGGATCTAAATTCTAGAGATTGGTGAAATTTTCATACTAAAAGTAAATATATGGGAGTCATTCATTTACTGTGACAGGTGAAGCCACCCATGGTGATTGCTGAGATCACCCAAAGAAAGTAAGGAGAGTAAAAGAAGAGGAAATTTAATTCTACAGGCATGAAATATTTAAGATTTATATAAAAGGGGGGAATCCCACAGAGATAAAAAACAAAACACTTAGAGATATAGAAATGTTTGACTTCAGAGAAGTCAAGGAAGAAGCATATCAAGGGTGCAGTAGAGTTAGCAATGTCAAGTGTGATAGAGAAAATGTCTATTACATATAGCAATAAAAGAACCACTAGACATTTTGGTATGAGCAATGCCAGTGGAATTTGAGAGATATAATCCAAACTTAACTGAAAAATAATAAGATGAAAAAATAGATACATTAAATATACATTATTCTTTTTAGACATTTACATTCCAAGAGAAGAAGGGAAAGAATAATAGGATTGAGATTTTTTTTTTGTTTGTTTGTTTTTTCATTTTTCTGAAGCTGGAAACAGGGAGAGACAGTCAGACAGACTCCCGCATGCGCCCGACCGGGATCCACCCGGCACGCCCACCATGGGGCGACGCTCTGCCCACTAGGGGGCGATGCTCTGCCCATCCTGGACGTCGCCATATTGCGACCAGAGCCACTCTAGCACCTGGGGCAGAGGCCACAGAGCCATCCCCAGCACCCGGGCCATCTTTGCTCCAATGGAGCCCTGGCTGCGGGAGGGGAAGAGAGAGACAGAGAGGAAAGTGCAGCGGAGGGGTGGAGAAGCAAATGGGCGCTTCTCCTGTGTGCCCTGGCCGGGAATCGAACCCGGGTCCTCCGCACGCTAGGCCGATGCTCTACCGCTGAGCCAACCGGCCAGGGCGAGATGTTTTGTTTTAATGAGCACAGCTTGAACATGTGTATATGCTACAAGAAAACAATGAAAAAGAGAAGTTGCATTACTTATTGTTAAAATATACCAAAGAGGAGAGGTCCTTGAAAGGGTGGAAAGAACTGGAATATAGTATGAATGTAGATGAATTAGCTATGAGAAAGTTCTCTGTTTAGGGGTGGAAGTAAAGTATTGAGGGTGGTCTTGGGTATAGGTTGTATAGATCAGTGATGAAAGGGTTAGAAAGTTGAGATTCCAAGCTCTGGTTAGGAAGATTAGGAGAAATAAGATAATAAGCAATTATTGTTGACATTTATTGATCCCTTACCCTTTGTGACTTACAGTTTCTCTGTGAAGTAGAGACATAGTAACCAACCGGAAAGGAGAATGGAAAGAAGTAGGTTCTAGAAAAAGGGATTGAAGACAAAGGTAAAAATGTGAAACAGCTTTGGTGGAAATAGAAACATTTGTTCCATGTTTCAGAGATATACAAGAGTGGTTGTTTGCTCCCCCCCCCCTGTTTGTTCTTTTAAAATACCTGGAGACATAAACAGAAATAGGCACTTACTCTTCTACTAATTTTAGACCTGAGGTAAAATCAATTAAACTCTTCAATCTTAGATTCTCTCCCCTATAAAATGAAGGTTTGGACTTGCATACCTAACTATAACATCTTTTACAGATTTGGAATTCCATGACTTTGGTTCTGTTGTCTCTAAACTAGAGTCTGTTATAAGACAGAGGATTTAGTCTTCTTTTGATTTATTTGTGAGACGTACTGGAACCACAGCAGAAAAACAACAGTGGAAAGGAAGAAGCAGGAAACAAATTCAGGACTTGGTGAGAAAATAGAGGTTGTTGATTCTATTACAACAAAAAGGAAAGTAATCTTGAGTTTAACCTGCATTAGTGATTTCTAGAATATGATATAGTGGTTGTGGTATAAAAGCAATGATTTCAAAAAAGTGGTAATGTTAGAAATCAAATGGATTTTTATACCATGGTTCTGAGTTTAGAACATGCTACTAGCCTGAAACTGGGAATGGAGAACGCTAGATGTAATTAAAAAAAAAGTCTTATGACTCTAATTCCAACAAAACAAATTATAGATCAAGTTTAAAAACACAGTATCTGGGACATACAGATTTCATAAATTTTCTCAGTGAGCAGGTGGGGACTCAAGTTTTCTTAGACAAGATAAACCATAATTCAAGCCACAGGACCAATTCCATTCCCTGCTTGTTCAGGAGAGGGAACTCCAAAGGAACAACCTGTTTTAGTAAAACGCAGATGCATTCACTGTCCATTGAGTTTTTCCATCACTGTCTACATAACATCCCATACAATTATATTTGGAATGCTCACCATCATCTCTTCCCATCTATTTGAAATCTAATTATCTTTCAAGGTGAAATGCAATACCATCTACTTCCTTTATTACTCACCATCTGAAATACTTTCATATATATATACTTTGATAGTAATTTTTGCCTACACCAAAATAGATATTAAATTTTTTCACTTTGACATTACTATTTCTATCTAATCCGTCTTTGGTTTCTAGCACTTAACTTTGTGCTCTGAATTGAGTAAACAGTGTTTGATGAGTTAATACAAATACTGAAATACAGACATGGAAGAATCAGTAGATAGGAAGAAAAAAGATCATTCTCAATGGTACATGTAAATTTTGTGCATCCTCTCTTTCACCAACTTTCAAAGTTTATTTTGTCAACTTGGAAAGCCCTCAAATAAATACTACTGGAGAATAGTAGATGGGAAAACATGGCTGTGGAATAAAATTACAAGAAACAGTTTCCTGGGCCCTGGCCAGTTGGCTCAGTGGTAGAGCGTCGGCCTGACGTGCGGGAGTCCCAGGTTCGATTCCCGGCCAGGGCACACAGGAGAAGCGCCCATCTGCTTCTCCACCCCTCCCCCTCTCCTTCCTCTCTGTCTCTCTCTTCCTCTCCCGCAGCCAAGGCTCCACTGGAGCAAAGTTGGCCCGGGCGCTGAGGATGGCTCTGTGGCCTCTGCCTCAGGCGCTAGAATGGCTCTGATTGCGGCAGAGTGATGCCCCAAGATGGGCAGAGCATCGCCCCCTGGTGGGCATGCCGGGTGGATCCCGGTCTGGCACATGTGGGAATCTGTCTGACTGCCTCCCCGTTTCCAGCTTTGGAAAAAAAAAAAAAATTAAATTAAAAAAAATAAAAAATAAATAAAAAAAGAAACAGTTTCCTGAACTGTATGTACATGCATTTTAAGACTTGGCTAGAAACTCTGCCCTAGAAAGTGGCTAGAATGCCCTGTAATGTAAATAAGAGGCAAAGGGAGAAAACAAAAGTAGAAAAAAAAGAATGTGAGGGGAAAGAAATCATGACAGTTATATGATCAACCAATTTCACGCAGACTAAAATGACCAAATTCCCATACTCTTGGAAGATGCTTTTTCAGTAGAATTAAAGAAAGAATACACATTTGAAGAATGGCTTGAATAAAATCAACATCTTTAGAGTTCTTGTCACCACCACCAAATTCCATTTGAACATGGAATATTGATGTGTAGCTAACATTTAAACTTTGACATATACCTCTAAAGAAATGAGCCTGTATCTAACAGGGTAATATTAAAAATAATGGTGCCGTGGCTTATCAATCTAAAACATGACAAATACCACCACATTACAGAAAATAATACTTCTATTATTTGTGTATTTCATCTCCTAAAATGCTATCCAAAGTAGTAAAAGAAGGATCATAAAAGGGAGTTTGAACCAAATCCCAAGGAGATTGTAATCAATAGCTCTGAGTGATAACTGCTCCATTTAAAAACTTATCTCTGATAGGGCTTTATTTCAAAATGACTGTAATTCTATTTAGCTATAATGGTAAATGGAGTGTAAGCAACTTTTAAATTGTGACACTGCCTTCATCATCAAAGAAGGTTAAAAATGGAAGTCAGTCACCATGTGCTAAGTGACTAATTCTTATAACTTCAAGACAACATGAATTATTATTGCTTCTAAGTCATATAAAATATCAGAATAATTCCAACCCTATAATGCTAGAACTGTATTTTGGTGAATGCTGCCATAATGTAAAACCACTGACTTTTTCAACTGACTGTTGATGAAGAAAAAAATAAAATAAATAAAATTCTTTTAAGATACCTCTAGTATACTGGGCAATCAGAACAAACCCCAGATTGTTTAGGATTTAGGGAAAAATTTAGCATTTCTAGAGTAGAATTAGATAAATGGTTGGACTAGATTTAAGGAAATAATTTCCAAACTAAATGCTACCAATCAAAGCCATAGGGATATGTAAGGAAATAGTTTTTAAACAGTATTGCACTGTTGGATTTCTTTCAATGAGTTTTTTAAAAATTATATTAGCATTCATAATTTTATCATGATTCTATGTAAATGAAATGCTTATAGGGTGAAAATGAATAACAATAAGTTCAGGTATGAACAGAAATTTTTAGATGATTGCTTGGCTAAAGGTATCACTACTGTAGTAAATTTATTATTGCTTAGGATCTGACTCTTGCCAAGCTGTGATAATTAGATTCACATGAAAATTATATTTTTAAGGCAAACTACCAATAAATTTAAAATAGACCATCATTTTCAATTGCTTTAGTAGTTGTCTCTCTACCATGGTATTTCTTCCTGGTATTTTAGAAATCCCATGAAATCAAATGGACAATTAGAGGGTTGTTTAGTAAACACAGAATCACTACTAATGAACAGCATATGATTGATGAGTATTTTATATAACTCACAATGAAGCCAACCACTTTATTCCCACCCCAGTAAAGAACACATTTCTCTAATGACTAAAAATTTTATATCTGGAAAATTTCTGGGCAATAATAACTTAATGGCTCTTTAGGCTCACCTGTCTGTGCTCTAGACCAGGGGTATTCCACTTCTTGACCAGCCATCTTTGGCAGGCCACATATAGAGAGGTGCATGTATTCTACTTCTCATAAAAAAACAGACTCAGTGTTAACAAGGAATTAAAAAAATAAAATAATATTAAAACCATAACCAAATAAAATGATAAACAAACATAAAACTAATGGTAATTCTATAATTTTCTAAATTTGATAATAGTTATTGAACCCCATCATCAAAATGAAAGAGCACTAACGATACAGAGAAATAAGACAGCCTTCCTAAAAATGTTAAGGATTCCATTGAAGGCTTTGCACAATTGCCCATAGTAGCTATGTGATGTGACTTTTATGTACATTTATGAAATACTTCTTAGTACTATACTGAAATAAAATACTAAGTAAACTTAGTACTATGCTAATTTTTAGGTGTTTTAAAAGTAACCAACTTTTATTATTGATTTATTAAAAGCATAATTTAGATATACATAAAAATAAAGCATATAAAATTGCATGATATTCTTCTACAGGAACTACAAAGAAGATTTTGTTATGTATCAGCTTTTGGCCCATCAGGAACCCCAGGAAACTAAACAGGGGGTTGTCAACTAATTTTTATTATTTTATGAAATATAATGAGTTGACATTGGTTAATAAAAGTATATTGGTTTCAACTGTACAATTATATAATACATCATCTATATACTAAATAGTGTGTGTACCATCCACCGTCAAATCTCCTTCCATCATCATATATTTGATCCTTTTTCGTATAACTTTTGTAGGATCATTTTTGCCATTTGGATACACAATCTTCCCCCAAACAGTGTATAATAGAGTTGATTAATTTTCTGTTACCTAAATTATAGTCACATTTAAGTTCTGGATTGTTGAAATTGTTCCCTGAGTATCCTGATAGAAGTTCGAAGGCTTCCCTATTGCTTAAACTATGTATGTATTGTATAATACTGTGATTTACCATTTACCAGGTGGGTATGCACACATAATTCAATATGAGTTCTACTGGGTTAACTATCAAAGGTAATGACTATTTCCAAATCATTGGCAAATAAATAGTACATCATTATTGCTATCATGTACAATAATAAAAATATATTCACCTTTTACAAATATATTTTAATATACATGTTGTTTTAAATGTTCTACCCAGGAGCCAGATTAGCAAGTATCTTCATGCATTCATAGTTCTAGTCAAAGCAACACTTCTTAAGTAGCTATCACTAATAACATAAATATAAACAGAGCTCTATCTAATGAACAACTCATTGTTCTGCTATGTTCTTGTAATTAGGCTGCTAAAATATATGTCTAGATTATACATGTGATTATTTCAAAGGAAAATATCTCAAATTCTTAATGAAAAATAAAAGGAAAATAACATGTTGTAAAAAATACATCTGATTTTTTATAAGAACATTTATTCTAGAAACTGAGGTTTACCTACAGAATCATGCATTTCAAATTAGACTACGCATAGTCTTCCAGTTCCTTGAAGTGTGCTAGAGAATATGATGCCACAGGACAAATTTACATTTTGTTTAGTGAGAGAGACAGGAAGGAAAGAGATGAGAAGCATCCATAGTTGCCTCACTTTAGTTATTCATTGAGTGCTTCTCATATGTGCCTTGACTAGGGGTCTCAAGCTGAGCCAGTGACCTCTTGCTTAAGCCAGAGACCTTGGGCTCAAGCCAGTGACCATGGAACCATGTTGATTATCCTGCATTCAAGACAGCAATACCATATGCAAGCTGGTGGGCCTGTGCTCAAGCAGATTCAAACCAGCAACCTCAGAGTTTCAAACCTGGGACCTCAATGACCCAGGTTGACACTCTATCCACTGCACCATCACCAGTCGACAAATTTACAACATTTTCACAAATAATATTTTTTACTAGTTGAAAAAACTTTTATCTATAAACAAACAAAAATATACTGAGGAATAGAATGCAAAATGTGATCAAATTTTTCAAGGTAAAACAGTAAAATTGTTTATGCTTTCAGATTGGTTTTTGGATATATCATAGGTATCCTAAGTACATTTTACACCATATTTAATTTGCAAGAGGACATGAAGTCTCTGGTTCATTTTTAATTTCCAAAGTTAAATGTATTATTAGGTAATAAGATATTTATCTTAATATCTCCTGCAGTATCTAACTCATGTTTGTACTTGGTAGATACTAAAAAAAAAATCTGTCAAGTATAATTTTTGAGTTAACTAATAACTGGAAATTAATTTTCATAAATAAAAATCTTGTATATAGACACATCTTTTCTGGTACAGGTTAATTTTGTTTTATCTCATTGTCCTTCATATTGACATTAGTACCATAGCACTGCCCAGACTCTGTAAAATGCTCCATGATGATTTGCATAATGTGTATGTATGCTCATCATCAAACTAAAAGACTGAATGTTCTAAGGAAGCTGAATGCTCATGTAGCTTTAGGCAAATAATATATTTTTCCTGAATTCTCAAACAAAGAAAAAAAAAACTTTCAAAGATAGAAAAGAGAATAGAAACAAGAGGAACACATGGGAAATGCAACTGGGTCAAATTTCAAATTTTTATCTGTACCCCACCAGCTCCATTTAGCTGTCTCACAGGAACCTTAAACTGTATATCAAACTCTGAACTCATGAACTTTTCTCCACCAAATCACATCCTTTTCCAGTGTTGCTTATCTCTGTGAATGGCATTATCATGTGCTCAGTTCTACAAAAGGAAAATGTAGGAGACAACCTTGACAACATAGTCTTCCTTCCACCCCCATAAATAATAAATGACGAGATCCCTTTGATTTTAATTTCAAAATATCTTTAAAATCTGTTCTCTTTTCTCAATCATCTGTTCTACCCAATAAGTTATCTAATAATCATCACCTCCTTTCAAAATTACAGCAATAGCCATATAAGTACTTTTCCTGTGTCCATTCTCTACACCCTATTCCAGCAATCTCTATCCACCAGCCACAGCAATGTTTTGAAAATGCACATATGGTCATGTCACACGTGAACATTTTCAACTTAAAAATCCTTCAATAGTCTTAGGATATAAGACGAAACCCATACTACATCTTACATTGACTAGCTCTTGTATACCTTTCCTTCACCTCAGCCAGATTCCATCCAGTTTTCTGAACCCCCATCAAGTTGCCTTTCTTTACCTCACACAAGGCCTTAACATTTTCTATTTTAATAATTGGGAACATTCTTCTCTTAAACCATTATCATTGTCCTTTTATATATTTAATGTCTACTCATCATACATATCTTAACACAAATGTCATTCCCTGAGGAAATCTTTAAATACCAAGGGTAAATCAGGTCTTCCTGTTTCATGGTATCATTGATGATACTCCCAAACCGCAGGGCGTTTTAAAATATATATTTTATTTATTTTATTTTATTTTATTTTAGAGAGGGAAAAGTGGAGGAAGAGCAAGAAGCATCAACTCATAGTAGTTGCTACTCATATGTGCCTTGATGAGGCAAGCCTGGGGCTTTAAACCAGCAACCTCCGCATTCCAAGTTGACATTTTACCTACTGCACCACCACAGGTCAAACAGGGCTATTTTTGTTTGTTTGTTTATTCTTCATTTATTTTGTTTTTGATACAATATTCAATATTGGTTGATGACATATAAAGTCATCATTACCTACTATCGCTAAGTGCCATATCTGGTTTTGTGGGATTTTTCAATTCATTTTGCTTTGTTTATAACTTACTTGATCATAATAATTTTTTTTATTTCTAAACAAAATTTACTGATGTAATATACCAAAAATGCACCATGTTAAGTGTACAGTTCAATGAGTTTCAACTCATAACACCCATGTAACCACTACTACTATCAAAATGTAGAAAATTTCTTTTACCTTAAAATTATACCTTGTACAGTTTCCTCCAACTTAAGTTAAAAAAAAAAACCAGTTATCTGCCTGACCAGTGGATAGAGCGTCAGACTGGGATGCGGAGGACCCAGGTTCGAGACCCTTAGGTTGCCAGCTTGAGTGCAGGCTCATCTGGTTTGAGCAAAAGCTCACCAGCTTGGACCCAAGGTCGCTGGCTCCAGCGAGGGGTTACTCGATTGCTTAAGGCCCGTGGTCAAGGCACATATGAGAAAACAATCAATGAACAACTAATGTGTCGCAATGTGCAACAAAAAACTAATGATTGATGGTTCTCATCTCTCCATTCCTGTCTGTCTATCCCTCTCTCTGTTTCTGTAAACAAACAAACAAACAAAAAAGAACAGTTATCTGCTTTCCATCATTGTGAATTCATTTTTTCTGCTTTAGAATTTCTTCTAAATTAAATTATAAAGTAAGTAATGTTTTGGGAGATGCTTCTATAGCTCAATATATATTTTTTTATTTATACAGATTGTCATATGTATTAGATTGTCATATGTATCAGTAGCTTGTTCCTTTTTATTTGTGAGTAGCATACTATCTTTTAGATATAAGACAATTTGTTCAGTCATTTATCTACTGATTAACATTTGGATGAAGTCTAGTTTTGAACTATATTGAATAGAGCTTCTATGTTAAAAAAATATCTTTGTGGGAATATGTGTTTTTATTCCCTGGGCAAATATCCGGGAGTAAATTCACCAGGAAACATAATAACAACATGTTAAACTTTGTAAGAAACTGCAAGATAATTTTCCAAAGTGATGATTCCATTTTACATATCCATCACAACATAGGAAGGTTTCAAGTAATCCATTCTTTCATCAACACTTGGTGTTATCTTAATTTTAGCCATTCTATTGAATGCATTTTTGTATCACAATACAATTTAAAATTGCATTTTTCTGGTAACTAATAATGGTGAGCATATTTCCATGGGATTCTTTTTTTTATCATTTGTATACTTTCTTTGGTGACGTGTTTGTACACGTTTTCTTCCCATTATTAATTGTTGTAGTCTCTCTTTTTATTGAGTTTTAACAATTCTTTATATATCCTAAATAAAAGTCCTTTATCAGATAATTTATTTTGCCTCAATTCTTAAGACAATACCACATAGTCTTCTATACTGCAGATTATAGTGAAGTCTTTATACCTTAATATATGGTAAGTAAGTCAAAATTGTTTTTAAAATTATTTTTGCAACTCCAGGTCCTTTGTCTTTCCATAAGATTTTGGAAGCATTAGGTTAATTTCAAAACAAAAGACTTCTTCAATTTTGACTGATTTTCTTGAATATACAGATCAATTTGAAGAGCATTATCATCTCAGCTTTATTTAATCTTCTTACCTAATAAAAATATATTTATTCATTTATTGAAGTCCTTTTTTTATTTAATCAATGCTTTGCAATTTTTACTACATAGGTCTTTTCTATATATCAATGAATTCATTCCTATTCTATGTCTTTTTTGTGACAGAGACATAGAGAGAGATAGAGAGAGCGACAAATAGGGACAGACAGACAGGAAAGGAGGGAGATGAGAAACATTGATTCTTTGTTGCAGCACCTTAGTTGTTCATTGATTGCTTTCTCATATGTGCCTTGACCACGAGCCTTCAGCAGACTGAGTAATCCCTTGCTTGATCCAGCAACCTTGGGCTCAAGCTGGTGAGCCTTGCTCAAACCAGATGAGCCCACACTCAAGCTGACGACTTCGGGGTCTCGAACCTGGGCCCTCCACATCCCAGTCCGATGCTCTATCCACTGCACAACCACCTGGTCAGGCTATTGTTTTTGAGGCTATTGAAAATGTATCTTTATTTAAAAAGATTTTATTTATTGATTTGAGAGAGAGAGAGAAATACAAAGAAAGAGAGAAGGTGGGGTAGGAGCGGTAAGCATCAACTTGTAGTAGCTGTTTTTCATATGTACCTTGCCCAGGCAAGCACGGGTTTTTCAACCAGTCACCTTAGCATGTCAGATTGAATCTTTATCTACAGCACTATCCCACATCAGCTGAAAATCATTCTTTAATTTGTATTTTCTATTTCTTTGTTTATATGATAGTTTAGATAATTAGAATTCAGTTTTTGTAGATATTTATCCTGCAAGTCTCTTAAACTTTCTGATTTATGATTGCCTTACTTGTGAAAAGGGGATGATAATAATAGTTAATACAAGGTCTCATGGATCAAAATAATATAATAAATGGAGTCTTTGACAGGAATAATGCCAGAGTAATAGTGGCTAAAGAAATACTTCTGATCTCTTCCCTTGAAATTTGAACAAGTTTGACAAATATAATGCAGAGAAGGAAACCCAGCTGGAGTTGCAGGAGCACCTAAAATATCTGAGCACTTAATGGACTAAAGGTAGGACTGGTTGAAAAGTGAGACCAAAAATAAAACACACTCTCTGTGGGCTCTGAAGAGGAGACAAACCCAGAGTAACTTTTTTTCCCTACTGGACTATGGAGAAGAGGGAAGCTTGGGCTGTCTGGTTGTTGTATGAGGGCTACAAAGAAGGAAATCTGGAGTGACTGGGTCTCCTTCACTCAGAATGAGTGCTGAGATAGAGAGGCAGAGGGGGAGAAACTAAACCAAAGCAGCAACTGAGCACAGGATCACAACCAGTGGTCCTGCAGTCTTCCCACAGCCTGCACTTGGCAGAGATGGAGAAACTGAAGTGCAGATCCTCAGCCTCCTAGATCCCACCTTCATCATCTCATGGGTATGAGGAGTAGCAGAGAGAACTCCATAGCTAGTTGTACAGAATCACTCTTTCCCTGGAAGGACAGAGGTGCTCTGCATGTGGTTCCCTGCTCTCTCCAGATGTGAGGAGGAATGCCAGGAAGCCTGAGATCTCCATTGCTAGAGCTGGAAAGCTGGAAAGTTGAAGTCAAAAAGCCCTCACAAAAGGCTCCAACCACCAACATGACTGTGGTCCCACCTACATCATTGCAATTGCAATATCTCAGCTCGGACAGCCCAGGAATTCACACACCTAAAAATTATAATGCAGCAACACTTATGGGAAGAAAACAGTAACTTTTAAAACCAAAATTAATTTTCCCTATTTTTTCCCAAATATTTTCTTTTTACCTTCTAATTCTTTTTTCTCTTTTTATCTTTTGGATTTTATTTTATTTAATTTTTGTATTTTTTCTTATTTTCTTTGCTTGTTTTGTTGTTTTTTAATTTTTTATCTTTGTTTTCTGCAGTTTTTTTACTTCTCAATATTTATTACATATTTATTATTTTATTTTAATTTTTAATTTTTAATTTTGAAGGTTGGTTTTTTTTGTTAGAGTTCTTAACAATACCACTCTTAAATGACATCAAGGAAGAAGAAATAAAATATCATGGCTATACAGAGATGTAATTCATAAATAAAATGAAAAAATCTCCAAAAATAACCCTCAATCACATGGAAACCTTGGAGATAAATGATAGAGAATTCAAAATTGAAGTTCTGAAAATACTCGAAAAGAAGTGAGAAAACACCAATAGGCAACATAATGAGCTCACAAAGGAGATTGAAACTTTAAAAATGGAGACGAAGAACTCAATACATGAATTAACAATTGAGGTAGAACCTTTCGCTAATAGAACAAACCAGATAGAGGAATAGAGGAATCAGCAACATTGAAGAAAAGCAACTAGAGATGCTACAGAGAGAAGAGAGACTCATGAACTAAAAATAAATAAATAAATAAATAAATAAATAAATAAATAAATAAATAAAAACAAAAAATAAACACAGAGAGAGATCTACAAAAATTATCCGACTCCATCAGAAAGAGCAATATAAGACTAATGGGTTTATGGAAAGAGTTCGAACCTCAAATCCAGAAAGCAAACAGAATGCCAACTTAGTTCAACTTAAACAGACCTACTCCAATGGTACAGTGTAATAAAAAAATTCTCAAAAACCAATCACAAAGAAAGAATTCTCAAGGCAAATAGGAAAAAGAAGAACATAACATATAAAAGGAAGTCCATTAGGTTACCATCAGACTTCTCAGTAGAAACTCTATTAGCCAGAACAAAGTGAACCCAAACATTTAAAGTACTGAGAGGAAATGCCAGCCAAGAATACTATATCCATTAAAGTTACCCTTCAAATGTGAAGGAGAAATAAAAAATTTGCAGACATACAGAAGCTGAGGGAATTTATCACCAGAAAAACCCCACTGCAGGAAATACTCAAGGGGGTTATTTGACTAGACACAAAGAACAAAACAAATCAAAACTACAAGTAAAATCTCTAACAATGTTATCATAAACTCAAAGGTAATCTGTGACAACAATAACATAAAAGGGAAGATGATAAATCGCTGCAGTAGCAAAGAAGGATGGAGTGCAGAAACACTCATAAGACAAATGATTCTTGTACATATAAACATTTTTCTCTTAAAAATGAAATGGTAACCACCCACAAAAAGAAGCCAAAACCTGTATTAAAATGCACAGATTAAAAAAAAAGAAGAAACAGGGGAAAGAAGTATGGAATACCACTAAGCAAAAACAAATACCACTAACAAAAAAGTGAAGAACCAAAGAAGACACAGAGCTACCAAAAAACAAAATGTAAAATAGCTATAGAAAATCCCCAAGTATCAATAATTACCCTAAATATAAGTGGACTAAAATCACCAATAAAGAGGCATAGAGTAGCAGATTGGATCAAAAAGCAAAACCCAAAGGCACATATCTGAGCAGCAAGAACAAAAGTAGACTCAAGGTGAAAGGTTGGAAAACAGTTCTCCAACCAAATAATATCCAAAGAAAAACAGGTGTAGCCAAACTCATATCTGACAATGCTGAATTCAAGACAAAAAAAGTAACCGGAGACAAAGATGGACATTCATAATGATAAAGGGAACACTGTATCAAGAAGACATAACACTTCTTAATATATATGCATCGAACCAGGAAGTACAAAAATATATAAGACATCTACTAATTAATCTAAAAATAGAAACAGACAAAAGCACAATCATACCTAGAGGCCACTAATATATCATCCAAACAGAAAACCAATAAAGAAATATTAGACTTACACGACACATTAGACCAAATGAACATTAATAGACATTTATAGGATATTTTATCCCAAAACATCAGATTACACATTCTCGTCCAGGTTGCATGGAACATTCTCAAGGATAGATCATTGTTGGGCCATAAAACTAATGTCAACAAATTCAGGAAAATTGAAATTAAGTCAAGCATACTTTCTGACCATAATGCCTTAAAATAAGAATTTAATTGCAAAAATGAAATAAAACAAAACAAAAAAAATGTGGAAATTAAACAACATATTTCTAAAAAATTATTTGGTCAAAGAAGAAAGTAAAGCAGAGATAAAAAATATATATATATATATACAGACAAATAAAAATGACAATATGACATACCAAATTCCTGAGGTGCAGCAGTAATAAGTAGGAATTTTATATCATTATAGCTTTATATCAGGAAACAAGAGAGATACTAAGTAAACAAACTAATATCACATCTTAAAGAACTAGAAAAAGAAGAACAAAGTAACCCAAAGTCACAGAAGAAAATATAGTAAAAATTAGAGCAGAACTAACTGAATTGGAGAACAAAAAAAACTATAGAAAAAATTAATACAACAAAGACCTGGTTCTTTAAAAAGATCAATAAAACTGATGAACCCCTGGTTAGAATCACTAAGGAAAAAAGAGAAAGGACTGATATGAACAAAATTCAACATGAAAGAAAAGAAATTACCACAGGTATTATAGATATACAGAGAATCATAGTAGGATAATATGAAAGATTATATTCCACCAAATTCAACAAACTAGAGGAAATAAATAATTACCTAGAACTATACAATCTTCCAAGACTGAGTCACAAAGAAGTGGAAAACTTAAATAGATACATTAGCAGTGAGTAAACAAGTATCAGAAATCTCCTCAAAC
Source organism: Saccopteryx leptura (assembly GCF_036850995.1). Lineage (NCBI taxonomy): Eukaryota > Metazoa > Chordata > Mammalia > Chiroptera > Emballonuridae > Saccopteryx > Saccopteryx leptura. Next base: position 104,297,114 of record NC_089516.1, on the reverse strand, counting down.
ATAAAAGTCCAGGACCAGATAGCTACAGTAGTGAATTCTACTAAACATTCCAATAATATTTGGTACCTATCCTTCTCAAAGTCTTCCAAAAAATAAAAGAAGCAATTCTCCCTAACGCATTTTAAGAAGCCAACATCAAAACAAAAACAAAAATCATATGATCCTATCAATAGATTCAGAAAAGGTATTCAATAAGATATAACATCCCTTTATATTTAAAACACTCAATAAAATGAGAAGGAAACTATTTCAACATAATAAAGGTCATATATAACAAACTATCAGCTAATATCATACTAACTGGTGAAAAAAATAAAGGCTTTTCCTCTAAAATCAGGAATATGAAAAGGCTTTCCACTCTCTCTAGTCTTATTCAACGCAAATCTAGTAGTTTGATCCACAGCAATCAGGCAAGAGAAAGAAATAAAAGGCATCCATATCAGGAAAGAAGTAAAAGTATCAGTTTTTGCAGATGACATGATCTTGTATATAGAATACCCCAAAGACTCCACAAAAAAAAAATATATATATATATATATATATATATATTAGAAACAATAAATCAATACAGTAAAGTCTCAGAATAAAAAATCAATATATATTACTTTCTTATATGCAAATTATAAAATATTGAAAAATGAACTGAAAAAATTCCTCTTAAAATGGCAAAAATAATTAAAATACCAAGGAATAAATTTAACAAAGTGTGTGAAGGAACTATATACTGAAAAGTATGAGGGATTATTTTTTAAAAAATTGAAAATACACAATGAAATGAAAGAATATTTTATGTTCATGGATTAGAAAAATCAGCATAGTTTAAATGCCCATATTACCCAAAGAAATATACAACTTTAATGCAGTCCCCATCAAAATCTCAATGTCATTAAAAAATAGAACAAAAAATCTTTAGGTTTAAATATAACCATAAAAAAATCCCTAAATTTTCAAAGAAATTCTGAGGAAAATGAAGGTGAAGGTATCACACTATCTGACTTCAAATTATACTATGGAGCCACAATAATAAAATCAGCATGGTTTGGCAAAAATACAGAAATAAAACCATATATATATATATATATGGACAAGTCATCTTCAACAAAGGAGTCAAAAACATACAAGGGAAAAAATAAAACCACTTCAATAAATGGTGCTGAAAAAAATGAAAAACCACATGCAAAAGAATGAAACCTGACTACAGTTTGTCCCCCTGCAAAAAAAAAAAATAATAATAATTCAAAATGGATCAAAGTCCTAAATATAAAATCAAAAACAATAAATTACATAGAGGAAAACAAATGCTACTAAACTCATAGATCTTGGCCATTGAGAACAATTTATAAATTTAAAGGCAAGGAAAGCAAAGGCAAAAATAAATGAATGGGACTATATCAAACTAAAAAGCTTCTGCACAGCAAAAGAAACTGACAAAACAACAAATAGACAGTAAACTAATTGGGAGATTTTATTTGCAAACAACAGCTTCGATAAGCAGTTAATATCCAAAATATATAAAGAATTCACAAAGCTCAACAACAAATAAGCAATTAATTCAATTTAAAAATGGGGAGAGGATCTGAACAAACACTTCTCCCAAGTAGACACACAAATGGCCAACAAATATATGAAATCATCTTTGCTAATAATTAGAGAAATGCATATTAAAACTACAATGAGTTACCACCTCACACCTGTTAGATTGGCTGTTATCAATAAGACAGGTAATAACAAGAGTTGGAGAGGCTGTAGAAAAAAGGAACCCTCATTCACTGCTGGTAGGAAGGCAAATTAGTATAACCATTATGTAAGAAATTATGGTGGTTCCTCAAAAAATTAAGACTAGAACTACCATATGATCCAGCAATCCCTCTACTGGGTGTCTATCCCCAAAACTCAAAAACCTTGGTACGTGAAGACACATGCACCTACATGTTCATCACTGCATTATTCACAGTGGCCAATTCATGGAAATAACCAAAGTGCCCCTCGATAGAGGATTGGATAAAGATGTTGTACATGAATGCAATGGAATACTACTGACGCATAAGAAATGATAAATAACATTTTGCCATTTACGACAATATCGGTGGACCTTGAGAATATTTATACCGAGTGAAATAAGTAAATCAGAAAAAGCTAAGAACTGTATGATTTCACACATAGGTGGGATATAAAATTGAGACTCATGGACATAGATAAAAGTGAATTGGTTACCAGGCAGTAGGGGATGAGTGGGAGAGGGAGGGGAGAAGAGAGAAAAGAGGAACAAATATATGGTGACCAAAAATTATTTGACTTTGGGTGATGAACATACAACATCATCAACAATTCTTCTAATGATATAGAAATATTTACCTGAAATCTAAATATTCTTATTGATCAATGTTACCTTGTTAAATTTAATTTTCTAAATCAAATTTAAAAAATAGTATAATAAATGTTAATGCATAACATTATAATTTGAGTCTATAAATATTTTTCTTTAGATCTTAAAAACCACAAAGATTCTCTTATACATCTTTTTTTGGTGACAGAAACAGAGAGAAAGAGTCAGGGAGGGACAGATAGGTACAGATAGACAGGAAGGGAGAGAGATGAGAAGCATCAATTCTTTGTTGCGGCACCTTAGATGTTCATTAGACTGCTTTCTCATATGTGCCTTGAACAGGGGGCTACAGCAGAAAAAGTAACCTCTTGCTCAAGCCAGTGACTTTAGCTTCAAGCTTGTGAGCTGTGCTCAAACCAGATGAGCTGGTGCTCAAGGCGACTTCGGGGTTTATAAACCTGAGTTCTCTGTGTCTCAGTCTGACGCTCTATCCACTGTGCCACCACCTGCTCAGGCTCTCTTATGTCTTTATATAAAGATTCAGTAATCCCTAAGATTTTGGATGCAATATGTATTAGGAAAACAAAGCATTTAGTTTAACAACAACCAAGTGTTCTTTTGTGTGTGTATGTGACAGAGAGACAGAGAGAGGGGCAGATAGGGACGGACAGACGGGAATGGAGAGAGATGAGAAGCATCAATTCTTCCATATGGTTCCTTAGTTTTTCATTGATTGCTTTCCCTTATCTATCTTGACCTGGGGTCTACAGCATAGCCAGTGACTCCTTGCTTAAGCCAGAAATTTTGGGGCTCGGGCCAAAGACCATGGGGTCATGTCTATGATCCTACACTCAAGCCAGTGAGCCCATGCTCAAACCAGATGAGCCCATGCTTAAGCCGGTGACCTTAGGGTTTCAAACCTGGGTCTTCTGTATCCCAGTCCAATGCTGTATCCACTGTGATCACTTTGTCAGGCAACTCTCAAGTGTACTTGCAATTACAAAGTATTAAAAACAATTTTTTCACCATCTATTCTTGAGTTATTGGAAATGAAAAATATTTCTACAAGAAAATTCCCAAGTTAATTGATCTGAATTAGCAAAACCTGCAAGGAAAATTTTGGACCCCATGCCCTGGCTGGATAGTTCAGTAGGTTAAAGTATTTTCCTGAAGCACAGAGGTTGCAGGTTCCATCCCCAGTTGGGACATGTGCGGGAGCACGATGTTTCTCTCTGTCTCTCTCCCTTTTTCTCTCTTTAAAATCAATAAAATAAACCTTTAAAAAGATTTGGACTCCATACAAACACCCCATTCAAAAAGCATTTGTTTACAGCCCTGGCCAGTTGAATTAGTTGTAGAGCATTGGCCTGGCATGTGGATGTCCCAGTTTCAATTTCCTGTCATGGCACACAGGAGAAGCAACCAACTGCTTCTCCACCACCCTTCTTTCTTTCTTCTTTCTTTCTTTCTTTCTTTCTTTCTTTCTTTCTTTCTTTCTTTCTTTCTTTCTTTCTTTCTTTCTTTCTTTCTCTCTCTCTCTCTCTCTCTCTCTCTCTCTCTCTCTCTCTCTCTCTCTCTTTCTCTTTCTCTTCCCCTCCCACAGCTATAGCTCATTTGGTTAAGCACATCGACCAGAGCACTAATGATGTCTGTCTCCATGGGGCCTCCATCTCAGGTGGTAAAAATAGCGTGGTTATGGGCATGTCCCCAAATGGGAGTTGTGGGATGGATTTCAGTCAGGGTGCATGCCAGAGTCTGTCTTTCTTTCTCCTCTACTCACTTGGAAAAAATAAATAAACACCTGTTTACAATCTCTAGCATCAAAAAGATATTATTAGCTCTAGTTCCTCAAATCAACAATATTTAAAATATTTTAGCTGATGGTTTATCATATATGGCCTTTATCATGTTGAGATATTTTCCTTCTATACCCATTTTGTTGAGAGTCTTAAACATAAAATTGTGTTGTATTTTATCGAAAGCCTTTTCTGCATCTATTGATAAGATCATGTGGTTTTTGTTCTTTGTTTTGTTGATATAGTGCATTACATTAACCGTTTTACGTATGTTGAACCATCCTTGAGATCCTGGGATGAATCCCACTTGATCATGATGTATTATTTTTTTAATATGTTGTTGTATTCGTTTTGCAAGTATTTTGTTTAGTATTTTAGCATCTGTATTCATCAGCAATCCCTCTACTGGGTATATACCCCCAAAACTCAGAAACATTGATATGTAAAGACACATGCAGCCCTATGTTTATTGCAGCATTGTTCACAGTGGCCAGGACATGGAAACAACCAAAAAGCCCATCAATAGATGACTGGATAAAGAAGATGTGGCACATATACACTATGGAATACTACTCAGCCATAAGAAATGATGACATCAGATCATTTACAGCAAAATGGTGGGATCTTGATAACATTATACGAAGTGAAATAAGTAAATCAGAAAAAAACAGGATCTGCATTATTCCATACGTAGGTGGGACATAAAAGTGAGACTAAGAGACATTGATAAGAGTGTGGTGGTTATGGGGGGAGGAGGGAGAGGGAGAGGGAAAGGAGAAGGGGGAGGGGCACAAAGAAAACTAGATAGAAGGTGACAGAGGACAATCTGACTTTGGGTGATGGGTATGCAACATAATTGAATGACAAGATAACCTGGACATGTTATCTTTGAATATATGTATCCTGATTTATTGATGTTGCCCCATTAAAAAAATAAAATTATTTAAAAAAGGTAAAAATGCTCATAAAATTATAAAATAATGAAGAAAGAAACTAAAGAACATAAAATAAATGGAGGCATATACTATCCTCATGAATAGAAAGAATTAGCTTCATTTAAATGCTCATAATACCCAAAACAACCTATATATTCAACACAATTCCTATCAAAATACCAATGGCATTTTTCACAAAAGTAGAACAAGTAATCCAGAATTTTACATTTTCACTAATGTCTTCTTTTACAGAAGACCCCAGATAGCCACTGCTATCTTGAAAAAAAAGAGCAATGAGGTATCACACTACATGATATCAAATGATACTGCATATCAAACAGCATATTACTGATGAAATTAGACAATACTGGCCCTGGCCAGTTGGCTCAGTGGTAGAGCACCGGCCTGGCGTGCAGGAGTCCTGGGTTCGATTCCCGGCCAGGGCACGCAGGAGAAGCGCCCATCTGCTTCTCCACCCCTCCCCCTCTCCGTCCTTTCTCTCTCTCTCTTCCCCTCCCACAGCCGAGGCTCCATTGGAGCAAAGTTTGCCGGGGCGCACTGAGGATGGCTCTGTGCCCTCTGCCTCAGGCGCTAGAGTGGCTCTGGTTGCAACAGAGTGATGCCCCCTGGTGGGCGTGCCAGGTGGATCCCGGTCTGGCACATGCGGGAATCTGTCTGACTGCCTCCCCGTTTCTGGTTTCGTAAAAATACAAAAAACAAACAAACAAACAAACAAAAAAACCGCAGACAATACTGATATTTTTACTGATAAAAATCAATGAAAGAGAATAGAGAGCCCAGAAATAAGCCGACACCTATATGGTCAATTAGTATTTGACAAACAAGGCAAAATCATAAAATGGGATAAAAAGACAGTCTATTCAAAAAATGGTGGGAAAATTTGGTAGATACATACAAAAAATAATAGCAGACTACCTTTTTACACCATATCCAAGAATAAACTCAAAATGGATTAAATACTTAAATGTAGGATTTGAAACTGTAAAACTAGCAGAAGAAAATGTAGGCAATAAAATCTCAAAAATTTCTCTTAGCTATATTTTTTTCTGACATATCTTCTTTGGCAAAGGAAACAAAAGAAAAAAGTAAACAAATGGGACTGCATCAAACTAGAAATTTTTGCCCAACAAAGGAAACCATTAACAAAACAAAATATCACCTACTGAATAGAAGAAGATTATCCTGGAACAATGAGATATCTGACAAGTTAATATTCAAGATTTATAAAAAACACATACAACTCAACACCACCACTACCACCACCAACAACAAATCAATTCATGCCTTAGCCAGGTAACTCGGTTGTTTTGTCATGATGCATCAAGTTTGCAGGTTCAATTCCCAATCAGGGCACATACATGAAGCAACCTATGAATGCATAAGGAAGTAGAACAACAAATCGATGTGTTTCTCTCTATCTATCTATCTATCTATCTATCTATCTATCTATCTATCTATCTATCTATCTTTTCTTCTTCTTTTTGTCTCTCTAAAATCAATAAATAAAAATTAAAAAAATACTAGAAACCAAACAACTCAATTTAAAAAATGAGCAGAGGACCTGAATAGAGACTTCTCTAAAGAGCATACACATGGCCAATAGACATATGAAAAGATGCTCAACATCACCAATTATCAGAGAAATGTAAATTATTTAACCACAATGAGATATTACCTCACATTTGTCTGAATAGCTATCATCAATCCACAAACAGGTGTTGTCCAGGATGTGGAGAAAAGGGAACCCTCATGCACTGTTGGTGGGAATGCAGATTGGTGCAGCAAATATGGAAAACAATGGAGGATCCTCAACACTTAAAAATAAAACTGCTTTATGACACACCAGTTTTACTTCTAGGTATATATATGAAGAGACCCAAAACACCAATTCAAAACAGTGTATGTATGTATGACTGTCTTCATTGCAATGTGTACATACAATAGCCAAGATATGGGAGCAATCCAAGTGCCCAATCAAAAGACAATTGGAGACTGGAGACTTCCAATCAAATGGCAACCTAGGTAAATGCAGTACTTGCAGCTTCCCACAATCCCATCAAAATACAACTAAACTATAAAACAACCATCATTCAGAATTACCTAAAATCTAGCTGAATAGAAGTCCTACAATAAGTCCTCCATCATGACTGGTGGAGACGTTAAAGAGATAGTCCCCCATAAATGTGTGGTGGATAAAAATCAAAAGGGATATCTCAGCCATGGAGGTCCTCCCTGAGAATAAGGGGTCCCAGTCCCATTCCAGGCCTCAAGCCAGCAGTTCCAGTGCTGGGAAGAGAAGTCTCCATAATGTCTAAATTTAAAAACCATTAGAAAATGAGGCTGAGAGGGAGGGCTGTTGTAGTCTAAGCCGGTTTCTCTTAAAAAGCCTGCATATGGACTTATTTGAACTCATTCCCTCTGGGCTCTAGTAGTGGAGTAGCACCTTGAAAGGCACCAGGGATATATGGGAAGGAACTGAATTGCCTGGCATCAGCACAAGAGCCTAGGGGGCCGCTTTTTACCAGAAAAAGACTCTAACGTGCAAAGGACATTGTTCCTTCTCTGAGACACTCCACCAAGCCAGCAAGTGGGCACCATCTCTGAGTGTCCATCAATCTGGCTGTCACTGTTTTCCCCACCCTTGTAATTCCTTGAGGCCCTGACCCACCCAACAGGTGGGCACATCCAAACAGTTTCCAGTGGCTTTTCTATATAAATGACCAGTCTTGACTCACACTCCAGAATTTCCTAAAATTTCTCAAACAAGCAGTGTCTGGCTTCATCAGTTCTCTGTAACTCTTGTGTAGGGACCATACTAATTTTCTCTGTATCATTCCAATTTTAATATAATATATGTGATGCCAAAGTGAGCACACTGTATCTCTTGCTAAGTGGCCATAGACCCACCACTAGCAGCAGCCTGCTATGGTTCAAAACTTGGCTTCTCTTGGGCATCTCCATGCTCAGCACAAGTAGCAGCCATTTGGAGATCATTTTGTTGCTCAAGCCAGACGACCTTGGGAAAATGTAGGCAGCAATTGACCTTGGCCTGCACTGCTCAGAAGTTGTAAAAACCAGTATACCTTATGGACACTGCCCAACCACCTCTACAGTGACAACTCAGTGGACTCCAGAGCCCAGATGAAGTAAGTCTTGTTGTGTTGGGCAGGCCCCTGCACAGCTGATTCTCCACAGTTTTTCCTGGTTGCAGCCATTCTTTTTCTGGATTGGCCTGTGAGTAAATCCCTCCAAGAGGTGTGCCAACAGCAATCCAGGCTCAACTACAACAGGAGAGTGTACACAACCCACACAGGCTTCAACTGGAGTGCCTAGCTTGGGTAAAGGGCAGGGCTGTGCCACTGGACTTTATAGGACACTAGATTAGGCTACTCTACCAAGCCCACACATAGAAACTTTACCCAATACATAGAAACAAACACAGGGAGGTAGCCAAAATGAGGAAACAAATAAACACTTCACAAGTGAAAGAACAGAACAGAACTCCAGAAAAAGGACTAAGAAAATGCAGACAAGCAATCTACAAGATACAGAGTTTAAAATACTGGTAATAAGGATGCTCAATAATCTAAGGAGAAGAGTAGGTGAACTTATAGTGAAGTTCAACAGCATAAAAATTGCACAGAAAACATAAAAAAGAACCAGTCAAAAATAAAGGATGCACTAATTGAAATGAAGAATAATTTACAGAGAATCACAAGTAAAGTAGATGAAGCCGAGAATCAAATCAGCAATTTAGAATATAAGGAAACAGAAAGCATTCAATGAGAACAGCAAAAAGAAAAAAATAAAGATAGAGTAAGGAACCTCTCAGACAACTTCAAGCATACCAACATTTGTATCATGGGGGTGTCAGGAGGAAAGAGAAAGGGAGAAATTGAAATCTACTTGAAAAAATAATGATAGAAAACTTTAACTTGGTTAAAAAAATGGACACAAGGACCCGGGTTCGATTCCCGGCCAGGGCACACAGGAGAAGCGCCCATTTGCTTCTCCACCCCTCCGCCACGCTTTCCTCTCTGTCTCTCTCTTCCCCTCCCACAGCCAAGGCTCCACTGGAGCAAAGATGGCCCAGGCGCTGGGGATGGCTCTGTGGCCGCTGCCTCAGGCACTAGAGTGGCTCTGGTCGCAACATGGCGACGCCCAGGATGGGCAGAGCATCGCCCCCTGGTGGGCAGAGCGTTGCCCCATGGTGGGCGTGCCGGGTGGATCCCGGTCGGGCACATGCGGGAGTCTGTCTGACTGTCTCTCCCTGTTTCCAGCTTCAGAAAAATGAAAAACAAACAAACAAACAAAAAAAAACGGACACACAAGTCCAGGAAGCAGAGTCCCAAACAAGAACCCAAAGAGACCCACACCAAGACACATCATAATTTAAATGAGAAAAGTTAAAGACAAAAAGAAAATATGAAAAGCAACAAGAGAAAAACAGTTCCCTACGAAGAACCTCCTGTAAGACTGTCAACTGATTTCTCAACAGAAATTTCACAGGCCAGAAGGGATTGGTAAAAAATATTCAAATTGATAAAAAGCAAGAACCTGCAAACAATATTATTCTATACAGCAAAGCTGCCATTTAGAATCAAGAGACATAATCAAATGTCAAAATAACTTGGAGATGTTTTCTCTGAACCTATGTACCTGACGGATCAATGTCACCCCATTAAAATTAATAATAAAGGGAAAAAAAGAAATAAAATTGAATGGACTCAGAAAAAAAAAAAGATATATACAGAGCTTCCCAGACAAGGAAAAACTGAAGAAGTTTATCTCCATCAAAACAGTGTTATATGAAATGGTAAGAGATCTAAATATGAGCAATAAAATGGCAATCAATACATATCTATCAACAGCTGAATCTAAACAAAACAAAATAAAATAAATGAAGAAGCAGAACAGAAGCAGACTCAGAGGTATAACCTTTTGATAGTTTCCAGATTTGCAGGGAGGTAGGGTGAATATGGGTGAAAACGGTGTAGGGATTAAGAAGTACAAATTGGTTGTTACAAAATAGTCATGCATTTTAAGAACATCAAAAGTCATATCTCAGTGACTGGATGCATGCAGATGTGTCTATATCCTTTGACTTTATCTATGCTGTGTCTGGACTAGACAGAGATTTTTCCACCACATTAATAAAGGCCTATTTATGTCAGTTAGTTTTATCTAATATATCATGTCTGGCTATCAAGAAAAATGTTTAAAACATACTGCAAGCCTAAAAACATAGTTTGAATAAACAGAATAAGCATCAGAACCTCTCTCAGATATATATAGCATCAGAATAATCAGAATGGGAATTTAAAATGAAAACTATGATTAACATTAAGGGCACTAATGGATAAATTAAACAGCATGAAAAATGTGATGGCATTATAAGCTGATTGCAAATAAAGCAGATGGGAATATATAAGAAAGTTTAAGACTAAAAAAATTGGTAGAGATAAAAAACATTAACAGAAATAAAGAATGCTTTTTGATGGGCTCATTAGTAAGCTGGATATGGCTGAAATATAGTCTGAGTGTGAAGAATGTCAAAACAGAAAAGCAAAGAGAAAAAAGACTGGAGGAAAAAGTTACAGAACTGAATATCCAAGAACTGGGCAACTACTACAAAAGATGTAACATATACATATTGTGCTTCCAGAAGGAGAAGTAAGAGACAAAGAAATAGAAGAAATATTTCATGCAATAATGACTGGGAATTTCCCCAAATTAAAGTCAGATACAAAATGACAGATATAGGAAGCTCAGAGAACAACAAAAATAATGACACCTAAGCATATCATATCAAACTGCAGAAGATCAAAGATAAGACAAAAATCTTTAGTCTGTGTTTATTTTACTTTTTAGTTCATTTTGTTTGTTAGATTCAACATATGAGTAAAATTATATGGTACTTATCTTTCTCTGACTGGTTTACATTGCTTAGCATATGATCTCCAGGCCCATTCATGCACACTAGTGGGTGGTAGAGGGAGGGTTAGTGAGGGAGGTGAACAGATAGAGTAAAAAAGGACAAAAGAAAAGAAAACCCAAGAACATAGACAACAGTGTGGTGATTGCCAGGGGTGGGGGAAGTTGAAGAATGTATAGTGGAAATAAATGGTGATGGTGAAGATTTGACTTGGGATGGGGGCTGTGGTGAACACACGATATGATGTACAGAAATGTATTGTAAAATTAGGCACCTGAAGCTTGTATAATTATGTTAACCAGTGTTACCCCAATAAATTGAATTTTTAAAAATAACATAATACTATATAAAAATTAAAAAAAAAATCTTGAAAAAAGCCAATGGTAAATAATACTATATTTAGCCTGACCAGGCGGTGGCACAGTGGCTAGAACGTCGGAATGGGATGCAGAAGACCCAGGTTCGAGACCCCGAGGTTGCCAGCTTGAGTGAGGGCTCATCTGGTTTGAGTAAAAAGATCACCAGCTTGAGCCCAAGGTTGTTGGCTCGAGCAAGGGGTTACTCAGTCTGCTGAAGGCCCGCGGTCAAGGCACATATGAGAAAGCAATCAATGAACAACTAAGGTGTTGCAATGCGCAACGAAAAACTAATGATTGATGCTTCTCATCTCTCTGTTCCTGTCTGTCTGTCCCTGTCTATCCCTCTCTCTGACTCTCTCTCTCTGTCTCTGTAAAAAAATAAAAAATAAAATAATAATAATAATAATAATAATAATAATAATAATAATACTATATTTATAGCAGAGTAAAGATTAGAATTATATTTGACTTCTTAATATTATACATGCAGCCCTGGCCAGGTAGCTCAGTCAGTTAAGAGTGTCGCCTGGAAAGGACAGGGTTGCATTTTCACTCCTCAGTCAGGGCACACACAAAAGTAACCAATGTGTGCACAAAATAGGAAAACCAAATGAATGCTTCCCTTCTCTCTCCCCCTCTCTCCCTTTCTCTCTCTGTTTCTCTAAAAATAAAAATAAAAAATTTTAAATATGACAGCTCAGTAGGGTATAGCGTCATCCTGAAATAGAAGATGCCAGTTCAATTCCCTGCCCAGGTACACACAGGCAGTAGCTGGATGTTCCTGTCTCTCTCTCTCCCTGCCTCTCAAAAAAAAAAAACAAAAAAAAAAAACAAACAAAAAAAAAAAACAAAAAAAAAAAACAAACAAAAAAACAAAAAAACATACATGCAAGAAGAGAGTGAAGTGAAATAAAGTGTTGAGAGGAAAACTCAACCTAGAATTCTATATTCTATGAAATTATTCTTCAAAAATAAAAGAGAAATAGACTTTCTTAGACAAAAATTAAAAAAAGAAACCTGAGGAAATTTGTTGCCAGTAGGTCTGCCTTGCAAGAAATATTAAAGGAAGGCCCTGGCTGGTTGGCTCAGCGGTAGAGCGTCAGCCTGGCGTGTGGGGGACCCGGGTTCGATTCCTGGCCAGGGCACATAGGAGAAGCATCTATTTGCTTCTCCACCCCCCCTCCTTCCTCTCTGTCTCTCTCTTCCCCTCCCGCAGCCAAGGCTCCATTGGAGCAAAGATGGCCTCGGCGCTGGGGATGGCTCCTCGGCCTCTGCCCCAGGCACTAGAGTGGCTCTGGTCGCGGCAGAGCGACGCCCCGGAGGGGAAGAGCATCCCCCCTGGTGGGCAGAGCGTCGCCCCTGGTGGGCGTGCTGGGTGGATCCCGGTTGGGCGCATGCGGGAGTCTGTCTGTCTCTCCCCATTTCAAGCTTCTGAAAAATACAAAAATATATATATATATATATTAAAGGAAATTCTTTAAAGAGAAGAAAAAATGATATATCGGAAATTAATTTAGTACTGTGGATCTCACCGTAGATCTCATGGACATTCAAAATATAATAAAGGAATATTATAGTCTTAATGAGTTTATTCCTAATAAAGAAATTGAATCAATAATATCCTTCCAAAACAGAAAACATCAGGCCTAGATTGGTTCACAGTTGAGTTCTCCCAAATATTTAAGAAAGGAATTATACCAATTCTCTACAATCTCTTTCAGAAGATAGGTGGATAGGGAATATGTAGTGACTCACTGTATAAAACCAGCATTCCCCTAATATCAAAACCAGGTGAAACTATTACAAGAAAAGAAAACCACAGACCGATATTTCTCATGGACATAGATACAAAATGTTATCAAACTGAATATGTTATATAAAATAATTATACACTACAATTAAGTGAATTTCTCCTAGACATGCAAGGTTGTTTTAACACTAAAAACTCAATTAATGTAAACCATCACATCAACAGACTAAAGAAGAAAAATCAGGCCCAGCCCGGTTAGCTCAGTCAGTTTAGAATGTTGTCTGGAAACAACAGTGTTGCAGGTTCCATTCCTGGTCAGGGCACACACGGAAAGCAACCAAAAAATGCATGACTGAGTGGAATAACAAATGCTTTCTTTCCCCCTCTCCTCTCTCTTCCTTCCTTTCTCTGTCTCTCTAGAAATCAATAAAAATTAAGCCCTGGCTGAATAGCTTGGTTGGTTGCAGCATTTTCCTGCAGCACAGAGGTTGCCGGTTTGATTCCCCAGTCAGGGCATATATAAGAGCAGCTCGATGTTCTTGTCTCTCTCTCTCTCAAAATAAAAAAAGAAAGAAAGAAAGAAAAAAAGAAAGAAAGAAAGAAAGAAAGAAAGAAAGAAAGAAAGAAAGAAAGAAAGAAAGAAAGAAAGAAAGAAAGAAGATGGAAGGAAGGAAGGAAGGAAGGAAGGAAGGAAGGAAGGAAGGAAGGAAGGAAGGAAGGAAGGAAGGAAGGAAGGAAGGAAGGAAGGAAGGAAGGAAGGAAAGAAGGAAAGAAAAAAAACGGAAAGAAAGAAAAGAAAATCTCATCATCATATCAATACATAAAAATAATAATTAAAATGTACTCAGGTAAACAGAAGTAAAGTTTCTCATTATGATATTAAAAAAACTACCAATAACCTACAGCTGACATCATACTTAATAGTCAGAAATTAGAAGCATTCCCCCGAAGATCAGGAACAAACAAGAATGACCCTTTTCTCTACTTCTTATGAACGTCACACTAAAAGTTAGTCAGAGATAATGAAATAAGACCAAAAAAGGAAATTAAAGGTACATGGATTGGGCAGAAAGAAATAAAATTGTCTTACTATTTATAGCTGAATTTATAGCCAATTGGTGAGAAATACAGGAGACAACTTGGGACTGGCATCTGGAGTGAAGGTAAGTCTGTGGCACTAAACCCATAATTTGTGGGATCTGGTACTAACTACATGTGGATAGTGTCTTAAGTGAATCAAATTGTAGGATGTTCAAGTTGTTTTCAGAGAGTAGAGAAGTGGTATTGGAAAAGACACATACATTTGTTGTCAGTACTATTATAAGTAAAGACATTACAAAATCCAAGCATGTCATTTTATGGATATCAGCAAATTGATTATAAAGTTTACATGAAGAGTAAAAAAATCCAGAATTCTAACAAAATATTGAAGGAAAACAAACTTGGAAGACTGATACTACTTGACTTCTCCAAGACTTTCTATAAAGCTATAGTGATCAATACAGTATAGTACTGGCAAAAGAATAAACACATTGATAAATGGAACATAATACAGAGCCTAGAAATAGACCTTAATAAATATGGTCAATTAATTTTGACAAGGGAGTAAAGGCAATAGAATAAAAAAATAATACTCTTTTCAACAAGTGATATAGACAAAACTGAACATTCATATGTAAAAGAATGAGTCTAGACACAGATTATACAGTTAACAAAAATTAACTCTAAGTGATGTAAAATTCAAAATTGTAAAACTCATAGAAGAAAAAGTAGGAGAAAACCTACATAACCTTGAGTGTGGCAATAACGTTTTAGGTACAACATCAAAGGCATGAACCTTGAAAAAGAAATAACTGATAAAGTGGATAAAGTGTCAGACTGGATGTGGAGGACTCAGGTTCGATACCCTGAGGTCACCAGCTTGAGTGCAGGCTTATCTGGCTTGAGTGCGGGTTCATTCAGCTTTAGCACCTGGTCACTGGCTTGTTCATGGGCTCATAGAGATGACCCCATGGTGGCTGGCTGGAACCCAAAGGTCACTGCCTGACAGCTAAGTTTGTAGGCTTGAGCTCAAGGTCACTGATTTAAGCAAGGGGCAGTTACTCCGCTTTACCCCTTTGGTAAAGGTACATATGAGGAAGCAATCTATGAACAACTAAGGTGCTGCAACTAAGAATTGATGATTCTTATCTTTTTCCCTTCCTGTCTGTCTGTCCCTATCTGTCCCTCTCTAGGACTCTGTCTCTGTCAAAAAAAAAAAAAAAAAAAAAAAAAAAAAAAAAAAAAGCAAACAACTGATAAGTAGATTTCACTAAAATTTAATCTTTCTGCTCTGCCAGTGGCATTGTATAGAATGAGAACATAAGCCACAGATTGGGAAACATATGGCCCTGGCCAGTGGCTCAATGGATAGATCAATGGGCCAGCATATAGACGTCCTGGGTTCAATTCACGGTCAGGGGACACAGAAGTGACCAACTTCTTCTAATCCCCTCCCTCTCCCCCTACTCTCTCTCTTCCTCTCCCATAGCCAGTTGCTAAAATGGTTCGAGCATTGGCCCTAGGCATTGAGGATAGCTCTGTTGGTCTAAGCATGTCAGTCTCAGGCAGTAAATATAGTTTAGTTGCAAGCATTGGCTTTAGGCGGGGGTTGCCAAGTGGATCCCAGTAGTGGTGCATGTTGGAGTTTGTCTCACTATCTCCCTTCCTCTCACTAATAAATAAATAAATAAATAAATAAATAAATAAATAAATAAATAAATACTTGGAAGAGTAATATCCACAAAAGGACTGTTATCTAAAATACACAAAGAACACTTAAATCTAAGCAAGAGAAAAAGAGACAACCCAATTAAAAATTGGCAAAAGAGCTGGATAGACATCTCATCAAAAAAGATATACAGATGGCAAAGTATTTATTTGCTCAACATCATATATTATTAGGTAAAATGAGAAATATTATATATTAGGGAGTTGCAAATTAAAACAATCAGTTACATTTGCACAACTATTACAATGCCCAAAGTCCAAAATACTAATAACACTAATAATAGCAAATGCTGGTGAGGATGTGGAGCAACAGGAATTCTCATCTGTTGTTGGTGAGAAGGCAAAATGGTACAGTCATTTTGGAAGACAGTTTGGCAGCTTCTTACCCAACTAAACATACTGTTACCATATGATCCAGCAATACTACTCCTTGGAATTTACTCAGCTGAACATTTATATCCACACAAAAACCTGCACATGAATATTTATAGCAGCTTTATTCATAACTGCAAGAATTTAGAAGCTACCAAGATGTTCTTCATTAAGTGAATGGAAAAATACACTAATATACTCAGTCAATGGAATTTTATTTAACTTCATTAGTAAAAGAAAATGAGTTATCAAGCCATGAAAAGATATTGAAGAGCATTAAGTGCACATGACCAGATGAAAATAGTCAATCTTAAAAGGCAACACACTGTAATATTCCAACAATATGACATTCTACAAAAAGCAAAATCATGAAGATAGTGAAAGGTTCAGTGATAGTCAGGAGTTAGGAGTGAGGGAGAAATGAATAGGCAAAATACGAAAGATTTTTAGGGCAGTGAAACTACTCTGTATGTTACTACAATGGTGGATACATGTAATTATTTATCAAAACTCATAGAATGTACATCACCAAGAGTGAATCGTGATGTAAACTATGGACTTTGTGTAATAATGATTGTTCACTGATTGTAACAAATGTACCACACTGATACAGGCTTTTGATAGTGAGGAACTTGGTATATATATAGGTGCAGAAAATACATGGGAAATCTGTACCTTCTGTTTTTTCTGCTCAATTTTGCTGTGAATCTAAAACTGCTGTAAAAATAAAATTTTAGATAGATAGCTAAAATCTGTGGTAGTCAATACACAAATTTGTAAATATACCAAAAACCATGAAATTGTTTTTAAGGCCATCAAGTTGTTTTTAAATGCTTCAGTTGTGTTGTATGTGGATTGCTATTAGTTTCCTATTGGTGCAGTAACAAATTTCAATAAACTGGGTGATTTTAAAGAACACAAATTTATTCTCTTACAATTTTGGAGCCTAGAAGTCCGAAATCATTTCACTGGAGAAAGTATTGTGTTGGCAGGGCCGTGTTCCCTCCAAAGGGTCTAGGGAAGGATCTCTTTCTTGTTTCTCCCAACTTCTGGTGACTGCCAGCATTCTGTGGCCTGAGACCGCTATGAACTAATCTCTGTTTCAGTGGTTACATTGTCTTTTCCTCTTTTATTGGTCATAAAAAATTCTCTTTGCTCCCCTTTTATAAGCATGTTTAGAATTTCATTTAAATCCTTCCCAGATAAACCAGAATAACTTGAATAATAAAGTGTCATTTGCTGAACTAAAAATATTGGATAATTAATCAAGAAGAACATTGCATAGTTCAAAAAAAATTCTGAATTACCCTTGCATATGTTACCATGAAAAGAATTTTTTGTTCCAATTTCCAATCAATATGCTTTTCAGAAGATGTATTATACAGAAACAGGTTCTTTAAAACAAAAATCACCCAAAACAAATGTATATCACGAATACAAATGAGATAATCAATAGCTCTATCAATTGTAAAAAAATGATTTTTTATAAAAAAAAAACAATGATTTATTCTGTTTGGACTCAATTAAAGTTAATTTTTTAAGACTTTATTTATTCATTTTTAGAGAGGAGAGAAAGAGGAGAGAGAGAGAGAGAGAGAGAGAGAGAGAGAGAGAGGAGGAGAGGGGCAGGAAGCATCAACTCCCATATGTGCCTTGACCAGGTAATCCCAGGGTTTTGAACCAGCGACCTCAGCATTCCAGGTCAACGCTTTATCCACTGCACCACCACAGGTCAGGCTAAAGTTAATTTTAATTAAAATATTTTAACCAGTAATTTTTGTATTTTTAAAATCACTGTTTATTTATTTTAAAATATCTTTATATGTTTTCAAAGTATTTTCATATACATTAATATCACTTTTATTTTAAACATTTTCATAATATAGAAAAAAGTCAATGGTATTTCAACTATGGGAGAACCTCAATTTCTTGTTGCTTGAAGAGCCAGAACATGGTAGAGGCCTCAAGAATTTAAGTAAGAACAACTGAGAACCAACAGTTATGGAGAAAATAAGGACCTTATTCCTACAGCTGCATGGAATTGAATTCAGCCATCATCCTAAATGAGTCCATAGAGCTGCCAGAAAGAAATACAGCAAGGCTGACACATCTATTTTCAGCTTTTTGAATCTCTAAGCAGAGGAACAACGTCAGTCATGATACACTTGATCTTTAGACCTACAGAAGTGTGAGATAATACACTTTTAAGCCCTTAATTTTGTGATACTACGGCAGTGGTAAAAAACAAACAAACGAAAAATAAAAACCATCAGAGCTGAGAATTCTGCAGTAAGAAAAAGACATAGACCCTCTATATGTTTCATGTACTCACCTTCTTCTCATCTGCTACCTCGGCTGGCTCTGAACGCTCCCAGAGAAGAAAATTGTTAATTGTTTCATGCAGTTATAATCTAGCATTAGTGCCTGTATTAGTCGGGGTCCTCTCAAGAAACAGAACCTACATACAGAGATTTATTTTAGGATTGGCTCACGTGGTCCTGGAGGCTGAGAAGGCCCATTACCTGCAGTTTGCAGGCTGGTGAACCAGGAGATCTTGTGGTGTAATTTGGTCAAGATCCAAAATTTAAGAATTATGTGGCTGATGATGTAAATCACACTCTAAGTCCAAAAGCAAAACCAACAGGATCACTGATGTCCCAGGGCAGAAGAGATGTCTCAGCTCAGAAAGAGCAAGTCTGTCTTTGCTTTACCTTTTTGTTCCATTAAGGCCCTAAACATATTGGATGATGCCCATCTGCACCTGTGACATTGAGCTTTACTTATTCTATTGCAAACACATGGGGAGATTTTTCTTTTAATCCTAATGCCTAAGTAGCACCCAGACCAATTAAATCGGATCATCTGCTATCAGTATCTTTGAAACACCCCAAATAATCTGAGATACTGCCAGATTTGAGAACTTCTGGCCTAGTATTGATTTCCCATATTTGCACTTATTAAAATTAAATCCAAATTCTTGACGGCCCACTTCAAATGCAACATTTTTGATGAAACCTGTCCCTCAAATTCTTTAGAGTATAGTATCTCACATGTCATTATTTTTATTTTTCTCTGGGGCATATTTTACTACTTAGCTACTTAAAAACAACACTGTTTTATTATTACACAGTTTCCAAAGTTCTCTAATATTATCACCCCAGTTCAAATCACTCTCGCCCTCTGTGAAAAGTATCCTAAGTCATTCATCCTTTTTGCTTCTCCGTCTCTCACTCAAACCAGTCCATACTTTGCCTAGCAAACTGAATTGTCATTCACCAAATTTGATCATGTCATTTCCTTGCTTTAAAAAACAAAAAAAATCCCTGTATGATTCATTTTTCTCTCCTTGTCCACCATTCTGTAGCCACACTGGCTTTCTTCTAGGCAAAGTTCTCTGCTCAGGACTTTGTATGTCAAATATCACAGTGTTAGTTGGAGCTACATTCTCATGTAAAGTATGGGTCCTCTTCCAAACTCATTCAGATGATTGCCATAATCTAATTCCTTGTGGTTGAAGGACTAAGGTTCCTATTTTCTGGCTAGCTATCAAACAGGGTTCACTCTCAGCAATTAGGGACTGCTCTAAGGCATTTCTCATATAGATCCCTCCATATTTAAGTAAGCACCAAAATCTTCAACTCCCATGTGATTTAAATCTCTGACTTTCTCTTCTGCTGCTATGCAGACAAAACTCATTGCATTTATGAGACTGATATACTTATGTCAGAATCAACTAGATAATATCACTATTTTACAGTCAGCTAATTAGTAACCTTAATTATATTTGCAGAATCTCTTTTTACCATGTAACATGATCATGTGAATAAAGGAGAAGTTCATGGGAGCCATCTTAGAGTTCCTCCAATCACACTTTGTTCTACAAATGTAGGCCTACCTCAGAGATATTGCAGGTTTGGTTCCAGACCACCTCAACAAAGCAAGTATTGAGATAAGGCAAGTCATAATCTCTTTCCAAATCAAGGGGTTTCCATTCCATTTGTAAAAAATGCAAAATCTGGGAAGCCAATATAAAGTGAAGCACAATAAAATTAAATAAGCCTGTCTTTGTATATTTCTTTTGGTTTGGAAGCTGTTCAATAGCAAAAGCCAAATTATATATCTTCTTTTATTTTCCCTCTTCTTCTACAATTCACAACTTAGTATAATTCTATAAACATAGAAGTTGTTCAATAAATACTTATTGACAAAATAATGACAAATAATGGTCAAGATACTAACTTGCATATTTTACGCATATATTTCATACTTGAAATAATAATTACCTCATATCATACCTGGTGGCAGATTGTCTGAAATTTGTAATCCAAGTAATTAAGCTGTCAAGTATAGTGACCAAAGTGGAAAATTAGGTATTATGGCTTCATTAGCAGTCTAATTTAGTAAACAGTTCTCTGAGGATGGCTCTTTTTCAACTATTGTCTTATAAAAATAAATAACAACAAAAAATCTCAGGCTACAGTTTTGTCAAAATGTGTGCAATAATGCAATGTGTTTATAACATTATAAGCTGTTTTCCTGGATGCATGTAGTGCATGACTTTTATACACACTTGCATGTTTTGAAGGACATATGTTTTCATATTCATGTACTGTAGCATAAATTTATCTTCATTAAATAACAAAACTAGTGGCCCTGGCCTGTTGGCTCAGTGGTAGAGTGTTGGCCTGGCGTGTAGGAGTCCCGGGTTCGATTCCCGGCCAGTGCACACAGGAGAAGCACCCATCTGCTTCTCCACCCCTCCCCCTCTCCTTCCTCTCTGTCTCTCTCTTCCCCTCCTGCAGCAGAGGCTCCATTGGAGCAAAGATGGCTTGGGTGCTGAGGATGGCTCTGTGGCCTCTGCCTCAGGTGCTAGGATGGCTCTGGATGCAACAGAGCAACGCCCCAAAGGGGCAGAGCATCGCCCCCTGGTGGGTGTGCCGGGTGGATCCCAGTCGGGTGCGTGCGGGAGTCTGTCTGACTGCCTCCCAGTTTCCAGCTTCGGAAAAATGCAAAAAAAAAAAGTAAAAAAAAATTAGTAAATAACAAAACTAGTTCCATGAACTTGTGATTTTAAATTCTGGGAACATCAAACTTCTAAATGAGTCAACATTTCAAAAGAAATGCTTCCAAATGAGGTTGTACTTATTTACCTTTATCTCTTTATCTCTCTGGGGCAGTTTGTTCTGCTTGCTTAGAAATCTGTGTATATTTAGGTATTTTTATGGCATGTGACATTTAATGCTGACAAGGGGTAACATCCACAACTATTTATGGCCAGTGGGATTTTTAAAATTTTAAATAGTATTTTCTCATAAGTAGCCTGATCTTCCACAGCCTGAAAATGAAATCATGGGAGCCAGTTTTCCACAGTTGGTGTAACGCAATGCCATGAAAACAAGAGCTTTGCTATTTGGGTTTATGTCCATAGGTAAAACAATATAAGTTAATATACTTTTTTATTTAAACATATTTAAAATCTGAACTTCTATTTGCACAGTACATATTTAACCTAAGTGCTTTCAGGAAAAATACACATACGTGAGAAAGAAATATCTGCCAAATAATATAAACCAGACATATTTATTTCATGCATTATAAAATGATTTTGTTGAGTATGGTGGTTTAAATAGAATTGATATTAACTAGGCTTAACTATACTCACAAAACTTGCAATTTCCTCAATCTAAATACTCTGGGGATTGGTTTTTAAAGAATTGTGATAAAAACTCAAAACCAGTTTTTCCTCTTAGTGATTTTAAAACTAAAATTATCATTCTCTTATTCGAGTTTACACTTTGCCACCCTTCCTCATCTGCTCGCACTTTGAGTACAGCTTCTCTGCCTTTCTTCACCTCTTTCGTATTCACAGCTCAGCTTTTAATTCTGTCTGCTGCCACCCTGTAACCAGAAGAATATTGATTTCTAATTGAAAAAGGTAACATGTCGTCACACCTTTACATCCAAAAAGATAAGGCTGCAGTAAAATCTAGCATTTTCATTTAAAGTCTCAGAAGTGTCTATTTGGTATTATAGGTGTGATTATTTACAGTGTCTGCTTAAAATTTTTTGTCTTATTAGAAGTTTTCTGTATTAAATAATTCACCAATAGGCATACTAGTGGTACTGGCTTGGAAAGCATTTTGTTCTATAAAGAATTTTAACAATGGGCTCAAGCCTATATTGTAACACAATATCATCTAAGTGCTCTATAAGCATTAATCTCATCTATTTCCACCAACCTCATTAGAAATATGCTGCATTAGTATGTCCACTTACAAAATATTTATAGAAAACTGAAAATAGGGTAGAGAGTTGGCAATATGTGAAAGTCACATAGCCAGTAATAATGAAACTAAAATTTAATCCAGGGAGGACACCTTCAAAGCTAGTTCCTCCTGATTTTGTTAAGAAGTCAAACACTTATGAAAATGCAGATATCTGTTTCCTCATAGTTAGGCACTGAAATATTTCTGTTTACTTAAATGTATATTTTGCCTATTTGACTTTTTTCATATGAGCATATAATAAATACTGAAAAACAGAAAGCACACATAGTTTAGTGATAGTTGGGATTAAGAAAATAGTAATCAAAAATTACCAGCTAATATTTAACAACCTGACATTTTAATATAGACATTTCATCAATAGGAATTTACAGCATTTAAAAGAAATGATGACATTAAACAACTGCATTACCAAACAAGAGCAATGTCCACTGGCAATGTCCATTCCTTTTGTACAATCAATTTTAAAAACAGCTCTCTGGGAAGTTGTACGAAGCGAAGTGTTGCTCTATGAAAATATAATTTCTGTTCCATTTTGAGTATCTTAGTAGTGTAGATGTAATCTTTAAAGTTGCTGTTATTTTAATTTTTCTAAAATAAAATTTTAAAATTAAATATATATGTATGTGTATATACACATATATATTATTCATTCATCACTGCATTTCATGACATTTGTTATGTTCAAGTTCCTGCATCAGGCATCCTTATAATACCTGAAGTTTCTCTAACAATTCAGTAACTTCACCTCATTGCTAATCATAGTTACAACTATACCCATATCACATGCAGCTGTGAGAATCATAATATTGAAATCTAATCAGTTCACAGCTGGTCGAAACTTGCTTACCAGATTCAGATAAAAGTCATGTATTATACAAATCAAAGGCAATCTAAACAAGTTATTATAAAGTCTAAACAAACATAACAGATCTAAGTGAATATATATCAATCAAAAATTTAAAAATGAAATTAAAAGTTTTTCCTAGTGAACATATAAAACATTGGCCATTATGTGACTCATGTAAATTAGAAAAGAATAACTAAATGGTCTTGATAGTGTCAGGGAATTAAACAAGAAAAGAGTGAGTGGAATGTGGATTCTCAAATATCCCAGAAGGCTGGAGAAATAGGTGCTACAGAAGTCTAAGAGTTTCAAAGTGTTTAATTAAATTTATTCTCTCCAACTTTATTTATGTTGCCAACATAAAGAGAAGAACCACTGTGTGTATAAATATGCAGAATTTCAGAAATAAAAAGAACTTTCAAAATTTGAATCACCCATTTTAATGGCAATTATTAACTTAATTGGGTCAATAATAGTCGGTGGCAGAAGAAAAACTAGACCTTGTGACATTCAGGTCAGTTCCCAATTGATAACATTATTCCTTCTCTTATGTGCATCCTGTTTTAAAATTTTTAAATGTATAAAACTGGATCTTCAGAAAGAGAGTGCTTCATTCTCTGCTGCCAAGTTATTGGTTGTATATTAGGCGACTGAATAGCATTTTCAGGACACAGTGATGGTACTGTTTCCATGCAGTTTCACCACCAGGTAGTGACTTCAGGAAGAGAAAGATATGGGGCATATCATTTGGGAAGGATAGTATTTTCATTGATAGCTAAATATGACTTAACTTTCCAAATGTAATGCTAAAAGTCATTGGACATTCATGGCAAACAAAGGCAAAAACTACTGGAAAAGGGTTTGGAGATAGTCTAAGTCAAATCCATTTTAGGAATGTGGAAAAAAGAGAAAAGAGGGGATGAAACTTGCTTTCATTGGTAATGTAACCAAACAAGTTGGTTTGGCTGCCTGTCTCAATAAAAGACAAACTCATGAGTCAAGTGCTGGTGCAAAAGGACAGAGATTTATTCAGGTGCTGCAACCTGGAAAAATGGTGGACTCTGGTCTCAAAGACCATCTCCTCTTTCTGCTCTAGCCCGCTGTACTTATAGGGATAGGGAGAGGAGGGCTTTTTCTCTACCCAATTATCTTGCTAGCTTTTGGTGCACTTGGGCCATATCCACTGAACTTTCTAGCCTTTGGCGGCTCAGAGTAAGAACCTCAACCTCATTCTGCTATCACCCTGGCCAGTGAGGGGATAATCTCCAGCTGTCCTTGACTGTTTAGGTAACAGTAATAGAAATAATTTTGATTCCAATGGTATCTTTCCCATATTTTTTCTAAGAAGTAATGTTTCCAGCTTCAAAATATCAACCAGTATTTGTTGTCAGATGGGTGTTCTCTAAAATGTAATCATATCCAGCAGTGGATTATTTATTTAGCCAGTCATCAAAAGAAAAATATTTTTAAGCTTGTAATGATGTGATTAAATCATACTGAATTATACAACTTCAGGAGTCCCATGAAATTTAAATGCATTATTTCAAACAAATGCATTTTGAAAGAATTATATTGAACTCCTATCAGATAAAATATATAACCTGGTTTTGTTTTGTTTTTAACAATTTCAAAGCTGTGTTTTTTGTTTTGTGTGTGTGTGTGTGTTTATGAATATAGAGCTATTTAATTCATTTTAAGTTTATGCTTACAGGAGGAGCAGAAGAAGAAACAACTTTAGGTGGCAGCTGCAAATATGCTATTAACATAGGCCTGTTATCAAATTCAAAAGTCAAATGAGATGGATTGAGCTCATTTACACCACATTTAACATAGGGATAAGCACTTTGAAAAGTTCCTGTTCCCACAGTGAAAGTCAGCCATTAGTGGGAATTATGTTAATATACGACTGCATGGTTATTTCTAATCTGCTGATCAAACATTAGAAACGAGAACTGGGCATGGTTTTCATTTGAATGATGAAGAAGATGAATTCATATTTTTGTTTAATATATAAGACTTTTAAAACATGGTCATTTTTACAGTGCTAGGTTCTGCCAGTTATGTCACATTTACCTTGATGGGTAAAACCAGAAAATTATGGACCGACAAAAATTTATGTGAATAAATTGATTTGAGAAGTAGAGAGTACTGATTTATTCAAACTTGATAAAATGAATAAGAAGAGGACTAAAACCTACCTATGGGAATTAACAACAGAAATATTTTATAATGTAATGTTTTCAATTGTTGAATATTAAGTTACTGTTCAAAATTTTATCTGCCTCTCCTTACAGTCTCTCTTATGAGCTCCTACGTATGGGCTGAAGTATTAAATATAGATATGAGCAGAAGTATATACCTCCTCTACCTTTTTTTTCTTCTACAGAAATAAGAGTATTCCAGACAAAGGTTTTTCCTTTAGTCTAGATCTTTAAGTGAAGAGGGCATACTGCAGAATTTCAGCTAACATGGAACCAAGATGTAACCTGCAAAATAAAAGTATGTTTGTTGTCAGCAAGCCACTGACATTCTTTGTTACTGCAGCATAACCTAGACTAATCAATTGTTACACTTCATAAAAGCAATTTTATTTATTTCTTTGTTTGTTTGTTTATTAAGTGAGAAGAGAGGGGATAGAGAGACAGACTTGGGCATGTGTCCTGACCGGGATCCACCTGGCAACCTCAGTCTAGGGCCAATGCTTGAATCAACCAAGCTATCCTCAGCATTTGAGTCTGACGCTCAAAATATTTAAGCTACTGGCTGCAAGAAGGGAAGAAAGAGAGACGGGGGAGAAAGAAGGGAAGAGAAGCAGATGGTTGGTCATTTCTCATGTGTGCCCTGACTGGAGATGGGACCCTGGATGTCTTACATGCTGGGCTGACACTCTATTCACTGGGTACCTGGGCAGGGTTTGTAAGAGCAATTTTAATGGAGAGATAATGAGAGAACATGGAGTGAGTTCCAGAATAAACAGAATAACTTATTGTACCATCAGTATTTTAAATAAATTTAACTGAAAGCCTTCCTATTGCAAATATGTGAGAATGCCAAATAAAATAATTCCTTAATTTAAATATGAAGTTGGACTCAGAAGAAACAGAATAACCAGTAACAGAAGGAAGGGGAAGAGAGGGAGAGAGAGAGAGTGCTACCTGATAACCAGAATTCTAGGCACATAAGATGACTCCGTGGAATGGTGAGGAAAGAGAGATGTGGGTTATTATAATCACAGAGTTTGAAGGTTTTGATGGTGTGGTTAAAAGTTCCATTCCTAAGGTGATAAAAGATAGACCTCTGCATAAATTGAGACCACAACTTTTCTACTAGTGTGTGGCATGGCATATCTTAGTGTGCTTCACAAATGTTATAATTTTCTATATGCAGAATGATGTAAAGAGTTTAGGAAGCTTTGAATGTAATCTCAATGAAAGAGTAAATAGGGAAAACCTCTTACCAGAAAGGGAACCTGGCTCTTTGGAGGTCTCCGTAGGGCTGGGCAGATCATGTGGATTCTTGACTTAACGCAGGAAATACTTCTCAACATTAGTCTAGGTGATTTTGAGAGTATGTTTATTAAAACTGGGGACAGAAAAACAAGGAAGAGCCTAGGATAGAAGACGCAACAGGAGGAAGGCTAGGTAAGGTTGCATTGCTTCTCTAGAATCCTTATGGGAAAGAAATGAGTCTATATTGGTAATTCAAAGAAAAGGGGGACTTGGAGATTTGTTCAGGGGGGTTAGACCAAGATGCACTGCCACTGCCCATTGATCCCCTAGTTGCAAGTCTTGTGGGGACCCTTAGAATTTAGGAGATGCATGCCTGTGGGGGAAAAGAAAGGGGAGAATTGGGGGAAGAGGAGGAGAAAGAGAAAGAGAAGGAAAAGGAAAGTCATGGAAGTGTGCCTGGGCGGGACAGGTGATGCTGGGTCCTTTGTATTGAGGGTTTTTAAAAGCTGGGAGTTTAAAGAAAGTCTTAGGGGAGATCTCAATGGAATATTCATCAGCTTTTCCAGGTGTGCCCTTTCAGGGTCTTGGTCTCTACTGATTAGTCACCACCAGGGAAGGGGGTCATTAGTTACTGCAGCTGCCTTGGTGTTTCCCCCCTAGCCTTGCTACTTTTCTGGCCATGGAGTTGAAATACAACTGAGACCTAGATATTACCTCTAGGAAGGTGACCTTCTGTACCTGGTTGTAAATTGCTTGGCCAGTTTGTTCAGCTATCTGTCTCAATTACCCCATTCTACTTGCCAAGGAATTTTCCAAGCTTTTTAATATCCTACCTCAAATTCACTCATTCTGAGAGAAAGAAAACAAGAAATCTCATCAGTGCTTTAAGATTTTAGGGACATGAACCTGCATAACATGTGGCTTGGGGTAAAATCATACATTATATGCAATATATGAGATCTTCTAAGCTAAGATATTAGCACAATTTATGCCCATAATGCTATATGTATGGGGCACTTTCATGATCCCAAAGCAAAGCCAGTCTAGGATATATATTCTCAAGTCATGTAACAAAGGATTATCACAGAAAATCCCCTAATAGATATGTAGTTAGAATAAAAAAAAAAACCGATAAAATAAATAAGAAAATAATCTACCATGGTGGAAAGCTATCTGACATAAAACATAAGGATCAGATGCTCATGAACAATATTATAGAAGCTACAAAAATGCTTTAAATAATTAAAGATATTAATAAAATATGTTATCTAAAAAGTAAGAAATATTACCATAAAGAGAAAAATATTAAAAATAAATTGAGTTTATAAAAATGAACATATTAGACACAGAAAACACATGGAATAAAAAACACAATTTTGGAAAATTGCTAAAATTCATTATAGAGATAAACATTTGAAACAGATGAACAAAACATAAAGAGACATGAGAAACTGAATTAGAATATTCTACATACTTCTTATTAAAGTTACAGAGGAGTAAAGATAATGATAGGGGAAAGACAATATTTTGAAGAGTTAATAGCTGAGATATTTCCAAAATTTAATGAGATATGAGTTCTCAAATTTAAAAGTCACAAAAATTCCTGAAGGAAAATAAAATAGATCTATAAGAAAGCTTTATACTAGAGTCAAGCTAAGATGAAAATGCAGAACACTGAGAGGAAAAATTATAAAAACAACCAGAAAAAAACCGAATAGCAATTGTTCTAACAGTAGACTTAAAAATAGCAAAAACAGTAATCAGTCATTCATTGAACAACTGTGCACTGATTTTCTGGGTTTGGGGGATATAGCAGTGAACAAAACAAACAAAGTATGGGTCTGTGTGAAACTTACATTATAGTGGAGGGAGACAGACATTAAATAAAAAAACATAAAAAATTGCTGGTAACAGTACTAGTTAAGAAGATAGAAAATTCTATGAGGTGTGGTTGAAACATGCTAATTTAAATAAAGTGGTTTGGAAAGACCTCACTAATGAGGCGGAATTCAAAGAGACTTGAAGAAACTGAAGTGATGGGGCAGATGATAAAGTAATATGAACCTATAATTCTACACCCATCTAAATTATCACTCGAGTAAAAATTAAATAAAGACAATTCGAGTAACAGGCTGGAAGTGTTTATCACTAATAATTTCTTGCTCAATGAGTCACTAAAATATATGTCTCAGTAAGGCTAAAATGGAATCTGTAGAGAAGACATGTAATACAAGAAACTGAATATAAATATATCTAAATAAATATTCATTGGATAAAATAAAGAATAATTTTAAATAATAGATACTAATTTGTGAGTATTATGTAGGGAAGAGATAAAAATACTAAAAATAATGTAAAAAATAAAATATTATTTAATATCTTTTATTTTGGGAAGAATTGAGAAATATTTGAGTGCCTCTGTAACCACTATCAGAACAGGATCCATATTGTACTCGCTTCAGCAGCACACATACTAAAGAACAGGATGTATAACTTCCAAATTAGTAGAAAATAAAGAAAAATAAATATACCATGATTGTTCTAAAAGATGGCATGAAAAAGAGGGAAATGTAAGAAATGCAAGGTTAATTAGGAAGATATAGAAATGAACCATAATATATCAACTATCACATTCTATATAAATGTACTAAATGAAGTAGTTAAAAGATACTTTCTTCGATTGGTTTTAATAATCCAATTTTGTGCTGTTTATAAGAGACACCCCAAAGCATAAATGAGAACAAAATTTAAAGATGAAGGAGCTAAACCCAATAAAGAGTGAACAAACATATATTGGTATATCTAAATTATTATCAGAAGAATAAAACTTTAGAGCAGATGGAATAATTACAAATATAACAAGACACTATATATTACTCTTAAATGCCAGAAACTACAGCAAAACTGTACTTAATATATCCAATTGCACAGTCCAAATTATGAAGCAAAAATTAGTAAGATAGAATAAGAAACTTATATATGTGCAACTTTCTAAGGAAAGTTAGCATTAACACATATTTAGTAAGCATGTAGAATGTTCCAAAAACACATAAAATGTTTTTTATATGTCCATATATTAAATCTAGCACATAAAATTTAGAAACCTGATCTTTTCAAGCATACTGGAACACTGATGAAAATTGAACACAATTTGGGATCCAAAAAATATCCCTACATAATAAAAAGTATTGATATAATACAGGATATATTTTCTGAACATCATGGAATATACTTAGAAACAAACAGCAAAAAGTTACCTAAGAAATAAAGACTGCACAAATGTAAAATTATAAAAACCTCTTCAAAGTTTGTGATTTTATGTCACCTCTAACACTGTTCCTTTTTGCTTCATATATTTTGAGGCTGTTTTTAGAAACATACACCTTTGTGAAGATCATTTTATGTAAATGTAGGGTTTTACTCCTCTAGCTCTCCCTTTTTTATATTGTCTCCTATCTTTCTAGTTCTTGTGTTTGCTCTAAATTCTGTTCCTTAGATTTTTCATTTTAGCTGAAAAGATTTCATTTAGTCAAAAAATAATAATAGAAAAATAATGAGCTGTATGCATACATTAGTCAGAATAAACAATGCAAGCTGCTGTCAAAATGATCACATCAAATTTTTTGAAAATATATTTTAAAATTTCTTGTTCATATTATCATTAACAATCAGTCTGGGCAGGTCTCTTTAAAGAGATGACTCAAGATCTCAGCTGATTCTGTCTTATTGTTTCACCATCTTGTAATGTCAATGCTACCCTTGCACCATTCTGTCTATAGAGAAAGTGTGATATAACAACAAAAACTTTGTCCTAGGTTCCTTATAGAGAACCCCTGAGATAAGATTCCTTGGAATTTTTTGAAGGATAGAATTGTATTTTGTTATTCACAGCAAACTTTGGACCTGAATATATGCTAATGCATTATGTGTGTGTGTGTGTATGCTAATATAGATAGCAAATCATATACCTGAATATATGCTATCAATAATTAGCTTACTCATTCAAGAAGTTCTCTTGGTAGCTTCCAATAGGGGCTAAAGAAGAGGAACCAACAGTGTGATTAGAGGATTGAATCTTTTAACCTCACCCAGAACCTATCAGGAAGAGAGAGGGACTGAATAAATCCTAAGACAATAAGACTCAAAAAGTTGCCAGGTTGGTGAACATATCAACGTATTGGGAGCGTGGTGCACACTAACTCTACAGAGGCAGAGGCTCCTATATTAGAAACCCTTTCAGACCTTATCTATGTAACTCTTTACCAATCTTCATTTGTCCTTTATAGTAAGCCATTAATTATAAGCATAACACTTTCCTGGGTTCTGTGAGTCATTCTAGCAAATTACCAAACTGAAGGAGATTTAAAAAACTGACCCCTAAACCTTTAGCCAAGTCAGACTTAAGTGCAGGTAGCCTGGGGACCTGGGACTTGCAGCTGAAATCTGAAATAGAGAAGTATTATGGACTTGTACTCCTCAATCTTTGGATTCTGTACTACCTCTGGTTAGCTAGTGTCAGATTTGAAGGACTTTAACTTGGGGAGTCTGCACTAACTCTGTGTACTTAGTGCCAGAATAGCACTGAATTTTAGGACACTTAGTGTCAGAGAATTACTGTTGGAAAGAGAACACAAAGGGAGAAAGTATTGTGGACCCTGCATGTGATAGTTAATTGTTTTTGTTTAAAATAAAATACTGTCATGTTATAAAATGTTAGCAGTATTTCTGCTAACATTCCATTGGAGGAAACAGCACATGAATGACAGGTTACTGTTGTCCCTAGTTGAGCAGACATATGTCAGCAACAACTCTTTGTTATAGAAGAAAAGTACAAATCTTCAATGGAAAGCTAGCTGGTGTCTAACTCAAGAAATTAGAAAAAGAACAATATAATACAACTAAAATAGGTTAAAGAAAGGATAAAAAAAGATAAATACTGAAGGTTCTTTAAAAATCTAACAAAATAGAAATAATTAACAAAACCAGAATCAAGTGCTAATTTTTTTAAAAGAAAAAAAATGGACAAGCTTATAAAAATGTAGTGAATAAAAGACAATAAAAATGGAAAATACAGCAGGCGAAGGGGATAGATTTCAGATTAAATATAATTAAGAACTATAAATAACCTTATGCTACTAAACTGGAAAATTTAGATAAATAGGTAATGTCCTAAAATACATACATTTCAAAAATGTTTTTAATATTTTTCAAATTCTGAATATACCTGTGAGCATAAAAAAAATTAAATCCATAATTTAAAATTGTACCCCAAAATCCTCAACTAGGATCAAATTAATAGTGGCGTTCTACCATATATTAAAATAAGAGAAAGTGTCAGTCTCAAAATAATTGTCAATCATATTCAAAAGCTTAAAGTATAGAGAAAAAGCTGGGTACCAATATGTATATCAGACAAAATACACTTTACAACAAAGGCTATCACAAGAGACAACAAAAGATCCAATAATTCCACTGTTGGGTATTTAGCCAAAGAAAACATATACATCCATATGTTCATTACAGCATTATTTACAATAATAGCCAGGCTATGGAAGCAAACTAAGTGGCCATCAATAAATGAATGGATAAAGAGGAAGTGCTGCATATATACATAAAATAAGAATGATTCATAAAATAAAAGAATGGAATCTTGTTATCTGCAACAACACTGATGAACCTAGAGGGTATTGTGCTGAGTGAAATAAGCAGAGAAAGGAAAACACCATATTATTTCACTTTGTGGAGTCTAAAAACCAAAATAATCCAATAAGCTGATCAGAAACAGAATAATAGATACAGAGAAGCACTTTGATGGTTACCAGAGGGGAAGGGCATTGGGGAACTAGATGAAAAAAGTGAAGAAAGGGTTAAGAAGAACAAATTCATAGTTACAGAATAGTCATCGAGATGTAAAGAGCAGCATAAGGAAATAGTAATATTCTAATAACTATAGTGTAGATGGGTACAAGATTCATGGGGACGAGTACTTAGTTATATAATGTCTAATCATTGGGGTGTACACCTAAAACTAATATATATTGTATGTCAACTGTAATTAAAAAATAAAAGAAATAATGAAAAAATTAAAATGTAACAAAAAGAGAAGGAATAAGTTAAAGCAAAATTCTGGAGAAGATGTGGGGGAAGAGAATGTAGAACACATTTGAAGGGGATAGACTTTGATAAGAGCATAGTGCATTTTCTCTGTATTATATATACCACTTTGTAAATATATTAATGACTCAGTTATTTATTTATTCATTTATTTATTTATTTATTTATTTATTTATATTTTTGGTCCCATAATGGCCAGTGTTATGTAAACTTCTGAAACTTTTAAAATTACGTTAGGTTTTCAAAGTTTTGCCCTGTATCTTTAGAGATGTAATGCAATTTAAAAGTACTTTCTCTAAGATTCGTATTTGGTTCCTTCCACAGCTATCTGCTTCAATTGGAACAAAAGGTTGCAAACTGGTTACTGAACCAAATACCCAGTGCATAATTTGTTGTTTTGTGTGTGTGTGTGTGTGTGTGTGTGTTTTGATGAAAGTAATTACCCACATTATCTGGAAACACATGGCATATTCTCAAAAGCCTGGCATTATGTTTAAAAATGCACTGCATGATGTGTGACACATTCTCTTCTGTTCAGCTTTGAGAGGAAGAATGCAAAAAGATCATCAAAAACCAAGTATCATTTTAAAAGTCACTATATAGGATAAATACTATATAACCTCATTTATATGTGGAATCCAAAAGAAACAAGCAATCAAATTCTGAGAAAAGTCGATCAGATTTATAGTTAGCGGAGGAAAGGTGAGGGTGGGAAAATTGGATGAAGGTGATCAAAGGTACAACTTTCCATAGATAAGATAAATAAGTACTGGAAATGCTATATACAATATGATGACTAGAGTTGACACTACTGAATGTTATATTTAAAAATTGTTTATTTGAGGCCTGTGCAGGTACCTACCAATCTATGGTTTGGAGTTGCTGTCTATCTCATAAAACAAAGTAGAGGGTTATCTTCTGGGATAAAGGAGTCATCTTCTCCTCTGAAAAAAGTCTCCTATGTAAAAAAAAAAAAATATGGTTTTTAAGAGAATAGATCTCAAGAGTTCTGATTATAAGGAAACAAACATTTTGTTTCTGTATGAGATGATGGATATTAATTAAACTTATTGTGCTAATCATTTCTCAACATACTATATATAAGTCCAATTATTGTGCTATATGGCTTAAGCAGGGGTCTCAAACTCGCGGCCCGCGGGCCGCATGGGGCCCACCCACCAATTTTGTGCGGCCCGCAGACTAATCAAACTTCGTGGATTAGTCTGTGGGCCAGTCTGCGGGCCGCACAAAATTGGTGGGCGGGCCGCATGCATTTGAGATCCCTGGTTAAAGTAATATATAGTGCTGTATATAAATATATCTCAATAAAACTGGAAAAAATCACTTTCTACTTTAAACCAAGATAAGTGCAGGTTTCAGGACATTTGCTCTTTCATTTTCATCAATCAGATAGTGAGATACTGTCTGATAACATTGAAATATTTATGGTTCCATGTTAAGTGATCATAGAATTTGAGAACAGTAGTAGCTCACATAGAAAATTTAAGAGTCATCTTATCTAAACTCATTTGTTTACAAAAAGCCCAACTCTGACCTCCCCAACTTACAGATACTAATGAGATTCCCATTATATTCATGTAAAAATTACAAATTGTTTGTTAAACAGGAAATTACTCTTCCTAAAAATACCCTCCAATTATTTCTCAAAATCTACAAAATAGTTCTCTTGGGAGGTTTAAAATGAGTCTGACAGCTTTAGTCGCCACTCCTTTAGTTATCCTATTTACTCCAATTTCCACTGATTGACAGTTCCATTTACTGACATCTAAGGTCTGGAGGTAGCATGGCTATGTGATTAAGCCTGACTCCTGGAGTCACATCAGTCTGACTATTCTCTAACTGCATAACATGAGCAACTAATTTACCCTCCCTATTTATCAGTTTCCACATCTTAATTGACCAGAGTGGAGAAAGACACTATCTGCTTCAGAACAAAAGGTGGAAGGTGTTTTGTATTGCATACACAGGGAAATTTTGCTCTAAGGAGAGAGATAAATTTGTTGCTGAAACAGAAACTGCAAGAAGAAAGGGAAATGAGGGTGATAGAAGCAGTTTGATAAAGTAACACAAAATTTTGATGACTCTATAGTACTCAATATATGCTTCTTTTTATTATTGTTATTATTATTTAGGAAACCACTTATTAAGTATGAAAGGTGTTTTTAGAAGTATTTCCAATTAACAGGTCAGAGTAAAAAAAGGTATTTACTTTATCTGATACAGAAAGCACTCAATAAATATTTGCTATTTATATTTTACAAAGCTGTTACATGAAGCTTCACCTCTGCCATTCTGATGGTGCTTGTTCCCTCACAGGGATGCAAATATCAATGCCAATCATGTCCTTACCTGATGCCACAAAACTTCAAGGTGATAAAGCAGTGCTGAGACAGAAAGTGCAGCCTCCTTTAAGTTTGTGAAATACTTTGACACCTGGTTTAAGAAGTCTTAAACAGCCCTGAACCTCAAGCAGCAGCTCTTGAAGTATGTAAGCATATCTCTTTTAGGGAAACACTGGGGGATGAGTGTTTCTATTTCCACCCTTTGTGCCAAACCCTGGGAGAATAGACATAAGGAGTCCTGTGAGCCCAACTGTTTCTTCATTTTTTATAGTCTTATGAATATCAGGGACACAGAGCCCCGTCACTTCCAAATGTAGGTGTTTTGGGGGACCCAGTCCTCATGTAAAAGTCTTTAAAGTTGGGGCACTAAATGTTTGGTCTAAGTCGTTTGATCCTCAGGGAGAAGCTGGGAGTTGTGAGTTCCCTCCACTTTTTATGTAGCTGTGCCATGGATAGATTTAGAGCGAGTGTGCCTTAGCCTTCTCTACCAGTATCAAAGTAGGAACATTCTTATTTGCCTGATATGTAGAAATCTCTCAGCTTGTTTCTAGATTTCTTTTAGAGGGAATTGTTTTGCTTGTAGAGGCAGATTTCGTGTGTCCATAAGAGTAATTGCGTTTAAGAGCCTCCTATGCTGTCACTTGGACCAGAACTTCATCTCTTATTTTCTTAACCATCTTTAAACCAAAGTAGGAAACATTTTCTATAAAATAATACAGTAATATTTGTTGAACAATAAAACATAAACAGTACACTCTTCGCCCATTGCTATTACCTTAGCTAATGCTCCATGAAACAAACAACAACAAAAAAGAAGACACAAAGACCTGTGCCACAATTTCCAGAGTAGTATTAGAAAAAGAAGTCTTCATTTTTCCTCAGGATTCTCACCCATAAAATGTTTAATTGCCCATTCATTTAAGCATTTCCGTCTACAGAATGAATCACAAACTTTTGTAATCTGCTCATTCTCTGTGACAGAAAATCCATTCTTATGTTATGATGTTCTGGGGAACAAAATTAATTGCATTGCCTAAAATCACCCATTTAAGTTTGGAAAAGAATAGAATAAACTTTATTGGAAGTTTTTTTATTATTATTTCTGACTAAAGAGATATGCTGCATTTCTAACTTTGGTAATGAGCAACTGGAAAGTAAATGCACTTATTCTTACTGAAATTGGGAAATCAATCCTTTTCTACAGCTAATAAATTGATCTATCTCTGAAAATTTGATGACTAATTTAGTAAACTTGCAGTAGATTCTTTCCAAATGTCATATTTTAAACTAAATGAACCAATTCCAGCCTGAAGATTATGCTGTTTGGTTAGAAAAATAGCAAAAACAAAAAGAGTAGATTTGTCTCTCTTAATTTTTAATTAAAATTTTTAGCTAAGGCCAAAATGAGAGTATTATCATAGTTAAAAATTTTAGATGTTACATTTGACCATCAGATTTTATTTTTAAATTCCAAAGAAACTCAAAATATTATTCCCATTTTATTTTTAAAATGATTGAATTATTTGGAAGAAATGAGTTACCTATGAAATTGAAAAGTTAATTATTTAATGTGTTTAGCCATAAGTAAATTGTTCTTTAAGTTTTATATATGTTTAAATTACTCTTTAAATCTTAGCTTTTTTAATATCCAATATTTAAAATCCATACATTTTAAAGGAAATTTTAATATTAAAGTTTATTTTTAATTAATGTACAAATGTCCTAGAAATCTTAAGCCATAAAAATCTGCTAACAATCAAATGAAGCAAATATATATTTTATCTATAATTTTGTTTATATTTCTTTATTTGCTATCACATTTTATCTTCATTCATGAATCTTTTCCAGAAACATACACCATACCTACTTAACAAATAAATAAAAATGAACTAGATTATGAAAAGTTAGGATACCAATTAAAATATTCAAGGTAAACTCTTTTATCTATTATTCATAATATTAACACTATAAATGTCCTTTTGAATTATGAAAAATATTTACACTAAGGAAATAATAACTTAGAATTTATCTATAATATAAAATTTTAATTAATTAATTTTTTTTACAGAGACAGAGAGTCAGAGAGAGGGATAGATAGGGACAGACAGACAGGAACGGAGAGAGATGAGAAGCATCAATCATTAGTTTTTCGTTGACACCTTAGTTGTTCATTGATTGCTTTCTCATATGTGCCTTGACCGCGGGGCTACAGCAGACCAAGTAACCCCTTGCTTGAGCCAGTGACCCTGGGTCCAAGCTGTTGAGCTTTGCTCAAACCAGATGAGCCCGCACTGAAGCTGGCGACCTTGGGGTCTCGAACCTGGGTCCTCTGCATCCCAGTCTGATGCTCTATCCACTGTGCCACCACCTATTCTGGCTATAATATAATATTTTACATAAAATTCTATTTGAATGTGTTTCATAGTGAATATATTTCATGCAGCCTTATTTGTTCTAGTGTAATATAATCTCTATTTTGAGTTGTCAAGCATGTAAAAGGATTGTAGTAATTAATAATAAGTTTATATAGATGTTAATTATGTTTATTTTGCTATTTAAGTAGATGAGTGCATTTGAAAAAGCTAGCCATCCTGATCCTCCTGAGTTTCTCTATCCAGCAATAAGATTTCATGGAAAGAAAAAAAAACATAAAAATATAAGATAGCTGTATCCTGCTTGAAGAAAGCACAACAACTTATAAGTTAAAATAAGAAAATATTTAAATACATAAAGTTTACATGTTATCACAAAACTTACTGCTGAGTTGTATTAAACATGATCTCTTTTGGTGCAGTTCAATGTTTACACAGTATTCATACATCGTAGAAAGGTTAATATATAGAGTTCTCTAATGAATATTGCTTAGAAGAAGCCATATATATTTAAAACTGAAAGAGTAAGAAATATGTATTTGTCATAATATACCAATTATATGTCATAGGACATCAAAAGTTATTAAAAACTTCCAATGTAGCCTGACAAGGCAATAGCGCAGTGGATAGAGCATCAGACTGGGACACAGAAGACCCAGGTTCAAAACCTGAAGGTTGCTGGCTTGAGTGTAGGCTCATCCAGCTTGGCTATACAAACTGAAATGAAGAATAATTTACACGAAATCAACAGTAGAGTAGATGAAGGAAACAATCAAACTGGTAACTTGGAAGATAAGGAAGCAGATGACAATCAGAGCATCAAAAATAAAAGGAATAAAAAAATGAAGTTAGTATAGGAGCCTTTAGGACAGCTTCTAGTGTACCAACATTCACATCATGGGGGGGGGGATAGAAAGAGAAGAAAGAAAGAACTAAGAATTGAAAAACAATGCAAAAAAATAATGTTGAAAAAGGTCTTTAATTTGGTGAAGGAAGTAGACATATAAATTCAGGAAGTGCTGAGTCCCAAACAAGAAAAACCCAAAGACGTACCAAGAGACATCATAATTAAAATAGCAAAGTTTAAAAACAAAAAGAGAATCTTAAAAGCAGCAAGAGAAAAACAGTTACCTATAAGGGAGCTCCCATAAGACTGTCAGCTGATTTTTCCAAAGAAACTTTGCAGGCAAGAAAGAATTGGCAAGAAATATTCAAAGTAACAAAAAGTCAGGACCTACAACCAAGATTACTCTACCCAGCAAAGCTATTATTTGGAATCAAAGGACAAATAAAAAGCCCCTCAGATAAGAAAAATCTAAAGGAGTTCATCCCCATTGAACCAGTATTACAAAAAGTGGTAAAGGGTCTTTTAAAAGAAGACACAATAAAAGATCAAAATTATGAATAATAAAATGTGAATAAATACATATGTATCACCTATATGTTCATTGCAGCATTACTTACAGTATCCAAGATATGGAAGCAATCTGTGTCCACCAATAGGTGAATGGATAAAGAAATGATGCATATATACAATGGAATATGACTCAGTCATAAAAAATAGAATAAAATGGTGTCATCTGCAACAACATGCATATACCTCGTAGGTATTGTACTGAGTGAAAAAGATCTTAACAGAGAAAGACAAGTGCCATATGATTTCACTAAAATGTGAAATCTAGAAAAAAGATAAATGAACAACCAAAACAGAAACAGACTCATAGATAGAATATTTTGATGGTTGCCATATGGGAAGATGATTGGGAGAATAGGTGAAAATGTTGATGAGATTAAGAAATACAAATTAGTAGTTACAGAATAGTCATGGGGATGTTAAAGTACAGCATAAGGAACATAGCTAATGATATTGTAATAAGTATGTATGGTGTCAGAGGGGTACTAGATTTATTGAGGTGATCACTTCATCAGTTATACAGATTTCTAATCACTGGGCTATAAACCTGAAACTAATATAATATTGCATATCAACTATAATTAAAAAACAAAAATATTAAAAATAAAAATATTCTTAAAATAACCTTGTATATAAAGGTAACATTTATATTTAAAATATTTATTATATAAAATAATTTTAGTAGGTATGAAAATTTCTTGCCCTTTGGTCAGTATACTGCATAAATCAATGCTGTTTCAGAAATGCAAAAAATTATGTTTTTGGTATTTAAGTAATAGAGTTTATTACTTGAAACCTTGATGAAATTTGATATTTTTCTTCTTTGTAAAATTATGCACAGAACTTTGCAGCATTAAAACTACTTTTGGAATAAAAATTATACTTACTTCTGCATCAGAGATGTAATTCTAATAAACCTCCAAAAGAATTCAGCTAAAACATGAACAACTACTGTCAAATGCAAGCAATCCACTCTTGAAAGCTGTTGCTCTAAATAGTTCCAGCCTAAAGAGAATACCGATATTTACAATCTCCAAATACAGGCTGCTTCTCAGATATTCTATTATGAAGAATAAAGTTAACTAACTGAGAAAATTACTAAAATATTTTATCAAATAATTTTGAATGAGTAAGTTTATTACCTAATAAAAGTAATTATGA
Source organism: Saccopteryx leptura (assembly GCF_036850995.1). Taxonomy (NCBI): domain Eukaryota; kingdom Metazoa; phylum Chordata; class Mammalia; order Chiroptera; family Emballonuridae; genus Saccopteryx; species Saccopteryx leptura. The sequence continues at coordinate 104,256,847 of NC_089516.1, read as the reverse complement.
TAATGAAAGCTTTTTCTCTAATAGATTTCAGAACTTCAGATTAGAGAATCTCTAAAAGAAACTTTAACTACATTATCAAAATACAAATTCCACAGGAATTCATATAGTTTCTGTCTGTAAAAGGTTTAAAACATATTAATGTTAAATATTAAATGTTTATCTCTCAATGGTAAAGACATAATTCTTTAAATTACTTCCAAGATGAATTTTGGGATAATAATATTTGTATTTCTTTCTAATGCATAAATTATATTTACAAGCATGCATCATTTAATATAGCAGTGTAGTAGTTAAGAGCATTTTGGAACCTAACAATCAGTTATTAGCTGTACATCTTTGTATAATTCATTTCACCTTTTTGAACTTCAATTTCCCTATAAATAAAATGAGAATCATATTGAGATATAACACATAGAATATTATGATGGCATGTATTAAGTGCAAGGCATATAAATATTATTTATATACTGTAGTCATACCTTTTGCATTATGTATGATAGGAATTTAATTACACTATGAGTTGTTTATGACAGGAGTTTCAATCATTTATCTGTACCCAAAGGAAATCATTTCCTTTGAGTTCTATTTTGCTTATCTAAAATGTTCTCACATTTTAAAAAATGCAATGATATCTGTTTCACAGTGTTATTATGAGAATTACTTGAAACTACATACATATGCAAAATGTCTGAGATAGTTCCTTTGATGGAGTAAATATTCACATTGAATAATTTTCTTCCTAGTCTGAATTACTGAGCTAGTCCCTAAACAGTCTGCAAAGTATTGTAATAGCCTAAGGCTAAAGTTTACTGGCAAAAATTTCCTTGGAACCTGTAGTTGGTAACCAGGAGATGCTTTAAAAAATTATTTCTAAGAAACGACTGAGGGCATTTGTTGCCTTTTCAGGCCGATTACTCATTTAAGTCATTTTGAGTACCTATTCCCTCTACTCTAAAAACTCTTACTGATTTTGAAACACGTTCCTTCAATTCTCTCATCTCTAGATGAGGGGTGCACACAATATCATTTACATTTTAGGCTGCATAATACTTTACTATAAGGGACAGTTCTGTAAATTGTAACATGATGCTAATAGCATTCTTTCTAGGTTGATGTGACACTAGATTCCTACCCTTCTCTTTTGGTCCAATTCCTTCAAGGAGAGTAGCATATTCTTTTGGGCCAAAAAAATTTTAATGGGTCAGTCTCAGAGATATATTTGTTTGGCATTGCCTTAAAGTTTTCCACTTCTTCAAATATAGTGTTCTATACATTCTAATATGCATTACAAAGATAAAATTCAGAGCTGATCTCCAAATTGGACACTTTTAGTCAAAACTGTCATAGCATTTGAACATATTTTAGGAGTTATTTGGAGAAGACATGTTATAATGTGATGGACAAGTAAAATTCATTCCTTTAGCCTCTGTTGATGATTATAAACAAACACACAAACAAATCAACAAAGCTGGAAGACTTAGGCTTTCAGATATCAAGTTCTATTATAAAACTATAATAAGTACATTGATGTGATATTGAACTAAATAATGTGTTCAGAAACAGTTCCACATACATGTAATCATCTGTTTTATGCAAATATTATACTAGAGTGCAGTGAGCAAAGGAAGATGTTCTCAGTAAATAATACTGGGACAATTGGATAGTCATATAAGAAAAATAAACATTTAGATCTCTACCTAGCACTACACACAAAAATAATTTCAAGTTGATTACACATCAAGTTTAAAATAATATAGCTTTAGTCCTATCTGGGTATTTCAATTGGTTAAAGCATCATCTGGATATGCTAAGACTGTGGGTTCATACAAGAAGCAACCAATGAATGCATAAATAAATGGAACAACAAATGGATGTTTCTCTTTCCCTTCCTTTCTCTCTCTCTAAAATCAATCAATAAATAAAATTTAAAAATTATAAAATAATTTAGCTTTGTGAAGAAAGAGCAGCCAATGATTTCTGAAACAGAAATCAAATGCATTCATCATAATATAAAATGATAATTTGGACTATATTAAAATTAAGAACACCTATTTATCAAAAGTTATTAAAAAAGTGAAAAAGAACTCACCAAACAAGAGAAGATAATTATAATACTTATATTCAAGAAAAGACTTAGATCCAGAATATTTGTGGGATATTAATAAAAATGACAGATGAGCCCAGAGAAAAAAAGATTAAATTAAGAATTTTACAAAAGAAGATGTGCACATGACAAATAAATATATGAAAATAAACTCAACTCTATTAGTCAATGAACTACTACTACACATCCACCAGAATCTCAAACTTTGCAAAGAATGATAATACTGTACCAATAACAGCATGTGGATTTAGGTCTCTCATACTGGTGGTAGGAGTGAAAGGGATACACTATTAATGAAAATTATTTGGCCCTGGCTGGTTGGCCCAGCGGTAGAGCGTCGGCCTGGCGTGCAGGGGACCTGGGTTCGATTCCCGGCCAGGGCACATAGGAGAAGCACCCATTTGCTTCTCCACCCCCCCCCCCTCCTTCCTCTCTGTCTCTCTCTTCCCCTCCTGCAGCCAAGGCTCCATTGGAGCAAAGATGGCCCCGGCGCTGGGGATGGCTCCTTGGCCTCTGCCCCAGGCGCTAGAGTGGCTCTGGTCGCGCCAGAGGGACGCCCCGGAAAGGCAGAGCATCGCCCCCTGGTGGGCAGAGTGTCGCCCCTGGTGGGCGTGCTGGGTGGATCCCGGTTGGGCGCATGCGGGAGTCTGTTTGACTGTCTCTCCCCGTTTCCAGCTTCAGAAAAAAAAAAAAAAAAAAAAAAAAAAAAAAAAAATTATTTGTTAGTAAGTATTAAAATTGAATGGGTATGTAACCAGATCCAGCAGAGACACGCCTAAATTTATCCAACAGAAATAAGCACACATACAGACAAAAAGACATGTATTAAAATTTCCATAGTATTTACTGTGAACTGTTATCTTCATAATAACTCCAGACTGTAAGCAATACAAATGCTCAATGAGACTAGACTGTTGTACCTGACCAGGCAGTGGTGCAGTGGATAGAGCATTGAACTGTGATGCAGAGGACCCAGGTTCAAAACCCTGAGGTCGCTGGCTTGAGCACAGGCTCAACAGCTTGAACATGGAGTCCCTGGCTAGAGCGTGGGATCATAGACATGACCACATGGTTACTAGCTTGAGCCCAAAGATCACTGACTTGAAGCTCAAGGTCACTAGCCCAAGGTTGCTGGCTTGAGTAAGGGATCACTTGCTCTGCTGTAGCCCCCCCAGTCAAGGCACATATGGGAAAGTAAACAATAAACAGCCAAGGAGCTGCAACAGGAATTGATGCTTCTCATCTCTCTCCCTTCCTGTCTGTCCATCCTTATCTGTCCCTGTCTCTGTTCCTCTCTTGTGTCTCTATCTGTCTCTGCCACAAAACAAACAAACAAAAAACAGTAGAATGTTGTGTAGTCACACGGGAATGTTATACAGCAACAAGAATAAACTACAACTGAATACAACAAACTGTGTTAATAATATATACAAAATTTTCACTGAAAGAAAAAGTTCATTACATATGATTTCATTTAGATGACATACAAAAAGCATGTAAGTTGTTAGTGTCCAGGGTTTTTGCCCTTGAGGTTATGGTAGTTTTGAATATAATAGATTATGGGGTGGGCTTCTGGAGCCCTAATAATGCTCTATGTGTTTATTGCATGCATTACTCAGATATTTACTTTGTGAAAACTTTCTAATTACCTTGTTTGTTGATTACATTCAATATAAAGATGAATAGATACCTTCACACTTCAGATTTTATCTGCTGCTATCATAACACATGTCAATAAAGCTTTCAGCCAGTTATTTGTTGTATTTATTGTCAAATCTACAGTAATCTTCCACTGAGGTTGTTCAGTTGCTTTGGCACATAGGAAATACCTACTTTTCTTTATGTCTGATCTTTTTTTTAACTCTATCTCATTCCTTTGCTAATTTTAATATTCAGGAGAAGACAAGATGGCGCTGGAGTAGGTGGATGTACGAACATCCACCTCTCAGAACCAAAGTGGATTACAAACTAATTTTAAGAACTATCATCTGGAAAAAAACAACTTTGGACTAAACTGAGAGGACTCTTCAACCAAGGAACACTGAAGAAGCCACACTGAGACTGGTAGGAAAAGCGGAAATGCAGAGAGGGCTGCCCAGCTCCCCGGAGCAAATGGCAGCCAGGAAAGACTCACGTGGTGGGAAGTGAGTTTAGCAGAGAGGGGAGGGTCCTGAGTCCCAGGAACAAAGCCCCAGCCTGCAGCCCCAGAGCCTAGAAGAGGTGTATCGACAGTATTTAGCTGGAAACAAGTCAGGATACTGTTTGTGAGAAAAAGACTGATTTCTTAGACACAGGATTCTTCTTAAAGGGACCGCACAGAAAACTTCTCCCACAACCACTCACCCAGGGCTGTGGGGGATGGGGAAAGAGGAGAGGGCTGGTGTAGCAGGAAGAGAGTACAATCTAGGAGGCACAGGGAGAAACATTTAGAGAGACAGCCACCCTAACCCCTGGGACAAGTCACTCCCCATATCTGAAGTGAATATTTCCCCTGGAAACAGCAATACCAGCAATGGGAAGCAGGACACCAGCCAAACAAGCTTTCCCGGGCACTCAGAGCAGAGTCGCTTAGAAGGAGGGAGCTTTCAGGACTACAGTATGAGCCTTAGGGTCTGAGCTGCAGCGCCCGCACCTCACATGGCTGAGGGTGCACCGGAGGGTGGGTGGCGGTGGGACGTGGAAACATGGTTCTGTCGGCAAGGGCGGAAGCTAGCTGGCCACCACTGGGCCCAGGTGTGAGCTCAGTCTTGCCCGGCTGGGGAGGAGGGGACATGCAAAAGTGGTCAAGCCCAGCTGCAGGCAGCCTGCAATCCAGCCTGAAGGAGAAGGGTGAGAACCTCAGAAGGGGTGGAGACCAGCCCTTGAGCAAGAGCACAGGAGGACAGCCTTGCCCCACTGGCAGAACCAAGGCTTGTGGCCTGACTTGGGAGCCAAAACCCCAGAACAGGCCAAGTCCCGCTACTGAGCATGGGCATGCAGTCCCACCCAGCCTGTGAAGCCAAGACTTGGAGCCATCCCACGAGCGGGCTCCTCCAGCAAAAGTGGGTGAAAGCCTGGAAACAGGTGGAGACACGCAGCTGAGCAAAGGTGCTCCCCACGGCCCTCAGGGCCGAGCATAACACCACCAATGGGGGCAGGGAAATGGCCAAGGCCACCAAGGCTTGTACACCTGAGAACGTGATCACAGCCACTCCCATGAAGGAGAGGCAGAAACCACAGCAACAGCCCCAGTGGGCAGGCACCGACAATGCCCATAACCAAACGCCCTAGACAGCAACAGCAGAGGGGGTGGCGAGCCTGCAGAAAGAATATACCTAGGGAACAGAGGCCACACTCAGTGGACTCCAGGTGCCAAAACCTTCCTTTACACAGAGAAAATGAGAAGGCAGAGAAATGCAACACATATGAATCAAGAGAAATCCCCAGAAAAAGACCTGAATATATCAGATATAACTAAATTACCAGATGCAGAGTTTAAAATAATGATTGTTAGGATGCTCAAAGATATTAGAACAAAAATACATGGTCATTATGAACACCTAAATAAAGAGACAGCAAATATAAAAAAGGACATTGAAATAATAAAAAAGAATCAGTCAGAAATGACAAATACAATATCAGAAATGAAGAACACAATGGAAGAAATTAAAAGCAGAATGGATGAAGCTGAGAATCTAATCAGCGAGTTAGAGGACAAGATAAATAAAGGCACGGAGCAGAGTAGAAAAAAGAAAAGAGATTCAAAAAGTCTGAGGAAACTCTAAGAGAGCTCTGTGACAACATGCAGAGAAATAACATCCGCATCATAGGGGTTGCTGAAGAAGAAGAGAAAGAACAAAGGATAGAGACTTTGTTCAATCATATCATAGCTGAAATCTTCCCTCAGTTAAGGCAGGAAACCATCTCACATGTTCAGGAAGCACAAAGAACTTCATTAAAGAGAAACCCAAAGAAATAAACAGCAAGACACATCATAATTAAAATACCAAAGCTAAGTGATAAAGAGAAAATATTAAAAGCTGCTAGAGAAAAAAAGACTATCACCTACAAAGAAGCCCCATAAGGATGACTTCTGACTTCTCAACAGAAACACTTGAAGCCAGAAGGGAATGGCAAGAAATATTCAAAGTAATGCAGAACAAGAGCCTACAACCCAGACTACTTTAGCCAGCAAGGCTATCATTTAAAATTGAAGGAGAAATAAAAAGGTTTCCAGACAAAAACAAAACAAAACAAAACAAAAAAACCTCAAGTAATTCACTAGAACCAAACCAAGGCTACAAGAAATGCTAGGGGAGCTGTTGTAAACAGATCAAAGGAGAAAAAGAATATAACAAAAGTGGAATATAGTTTTAAAGAATAAAATGGCAATAAACAATTACATATCAATAATAATCTTAAATGTAAATGGATTAAATGATCCAACCAAAAGACATAGGGTAGCTGCATAGATAAGAAAACAGTACCCATACATACGCTGTTTATAAGAGACAAATCTTAAAAAAAAGATGCACATAGACTAACGATAAAGGATGGAAAAAATATTTCACGCAAATGGAAATGAAAAAAAAGCTGGGGTAGCAATACTTATATCAGACAAAATGGACTTTAAACAAAGGCTATAGTAAGAGATAAAGAAGGTCACTACATAATGATAAAGGGAGTAATCCAACAGGAAGATATAACCATTATAAATATCTATGCACCTAATATAGGAGCACCTAAATATATAAATCAGACTTTGATGGATTTAAAGGGCGAGATCAACAGCAATACTATAATAGTAGGGGATTTCAATACCCCACTAACATCACTAGATAGATCCTCAAGAAAGAAAATTAACAAAGAAACAGCAGACTTAAAGGACATACTAGATCAACTCGATTTAATAGATATCTTCAGAACCTTTCACCCTAAAGCAGCAGAACATACATTCTTTTCAATTGCTAATGGTACATTCTCTAGAACAGACCATATGTTAGGGCACAAAAGGGGACTCAACAAATTTAAGAAGATTGAAATCATATCAAGCACTTTTTCTGATCACAATGGCATGAAACTAGAAATCAACCACAACAGAAAAACTGAAAAATACTCAAACACTTGGAAACTAGATAGCATGTTATTAAATAACAAATGGGTAAACAATGAGATCAAAAAAGAATTTAAAAAATTTCTAGAAATAAAAAATAAGGAGCATACGTCAACTCAAAATTTATGGGACACAGCAAAAGCAGTCCTGAGAAGGAAGTTCATAGCATTACAGGCATATCTCAAGAAGCTAGAAAAAGCTCAAATAAGCAACTTGACCCTACATCTAAAAGAACTAAAAAAAGAACAGCAAGTAAAGACCAGAGGTAGTAGAAGGAAGGAAATAATAAAGATCAGAGCAGAAATAAATGACATACAGGCTAAAGAAAAAATACAGAGGATCAATGAAACCAGGAGCTGGTTCTTTGAAAAGGTATACAAGATTGATGAACCTTTAACCAGACTCACCAAGAAAAAAAAGAGAGAGGACTCAAATAAATAAAATTAGGAACGAGAGTGGAAAAATAACAACTGACACAACAGAAATACAAAATATTGTAAGAAAATACTATGAAGAACTGTATGCCAAAAAACTAGACAACCTAGATGAAATATACAAATTCTTTGAAACATATAATCTTCCAAATATTAATCTGGAAGAATCAGAAAACATAAACAGACCAATTACAACAAATGAGATTGAAATAGTTATCAAAACTTCCAACAAAGAAAAGTCGTGGGCCTGATGGCTTCACAAGTGAATTCTACCAAATATTCAAAGAAGAACTAACTCCTATCCTCGTCAAACTATTTCAAAAAAATCAAGAGGAAGAAAGACTTCCAAGCTCCTTTTATGAGGCAAGCATAATTCTGATTCCGAAACGAGGCAAAGACAACACAAAGAAAGAAAATTATAGGCCAATATCCCTAATGAATTTAGATGCTAAAATCCTCAACAAAATATTAGGAAACTGCATCCAGCAATATATGAAAAAAATCATACACCGTGATCAAGTGGGATTTATTCTTGGGAGACAAGGCTGGTACAATATTTGCAAATCAATCCATGTGATTCATCACATAAACAAAAGGAAAAAGAAAAACCACATGATAATTTTAATAGATTCAGAAAAAGCATTTGATAAAATCCAGCACCCATTCATGATCAAAACTCTCAGCAAGGTGAGAATACAGGGAACATACCTCAACATGATACAGGCCATCTATAACAAACCCATAGCCAACATCATACTCAATGGGCAAAAATGAAAAGCAATCCCCTTAAGATCAAGGAACAAGGCAGGGGTTCCCTCTTTAACCACTCTTATTCAACATAGTTCTGGAAGTCCTAGCCACAGCAATCAGACAAGAAAAAGAAATAAAAGGCATCCAAATTGGAAAAGAAGTAAAACTATCATTATTTGCAGATGATATGATATTGTATGATATTGTATATAGAAAACCCTAAAGTCGCAGTCAAAAAACTACTAGACTTGATAAATGAATTCAGCAAGGTGGCAGGATATAAAATTAATACTCAGAAATCAGGGGCATTTTTATACACTAAAAATGAACTACCAGAAAGAGAAATTAAGGAAGCAATCCCCTTTACCATTGCAACCAAAAAAATAAAGTACCTAGTAATAAATTTAACCAGGGAGCTTAAAGACTTGTACTCGGAAAATTATAAAACATTGATAAAAGAAATCAGGGAAGATACAAACAAGTGGAAGCATATACCGTGCTCATGGCTCGGAAGAATAAACATCATTAAAATGTCTATATTACCCAAAGCAACTCAAAAATTCAATGCAATACCAATTAATATACCAATGACTTACTTCAAAGATATAGAACAAATATTCTAAAACTTTATATGGAACCAACAGAGAACACGAATAGCCTTAGCAATCTTAAAAAGGAAGAATAAAGTGGGAGGTATCACACTTCCGGATATAAAGTTATATTATAAGGCCATTGTACTCAAAACAGCCTGGTACTGGCATAAGAACAGGCATATAGATCAATGGAACAGAACAGAGAACCCAGAAATAAACCCACACTTTTATGGACAACTGATATTTGACAAAGGAGGTAAGAGCATACACTGGAGTAAAGACAGCCTCTTCAACAAATGGTGGTGGGAAAATTGGACAGCTACCTGCAAAAAAAAGAAACTAGACCATCAACTTACACCATTCACAAAAATAAACTCAAAATGGTTAAAAGACTTAAAGGTAAGTCATAAAACCATAAGCATCTTAGAAGAAAACATAGGTAGTAAGCTCTCTGACATCTCTCACAGCAATATATTTGCCGATTTGTCTCCACAGGCAAGTGAAATAAAAGACAGGATAAACAAATGAAACTATATCAAACTATAAAGCTTCTGCACAGGTAAAGACAATAAGAACAGAATAAAAAGACAAACTACACAATGGGAGAATATATTTGACAATGCATCTGATAAACGATTAATAACCAAAATTTATAAAGAACTTGTAAAACTTAATACCAGGAAGACAAACAATCCAATCCAAAAATGGGCAAAAGAAATGAATAGACACTTCTGCAAAGAGGATATACACATGGCCAATAGGCATATGAAAAAATGCTCAACATCACTAATTATTAGAGAAATGTAAATTAAAACCACAATGAGATACAATGGCATAAATTTAAAGGACTTTTAGTTACTGGAGCTGATGTATCTGTTATTGCTAACAGCTACATTGGCCTCCTTTCTGGCCCACTCATGCAGCAGCCACAGAATTACAAGGTATAGGGCAGAGTAATTCCCCTCAACAAAATTCTAGTTTTCTACATTGGGAAGATTAAGAAGGTCATTCTGGATTTTTTAAGCCTTATGTGCTCCCTGGATGGGCAGTTAATTTGTGGGGTAGAAATGTTTTGAAAAATATGGGAGTGTTGCTTGTCAGTACTAATGGTTTAGTCAGTACTCAGATGCTTGATCAGGGATTTTTGCCCACTAAGGGACTTGGGAAAGAACAGCGAGGAATTCTCACCCCCATAGAAGTGGCACCCAATACCAGAAGGTATGGATTAGGATATCAAAATTTAGCATAGGGGACTTGGTTGCTCCTGCTACCTCAATAATATATTCTGCAGACCCAATTACTTGGAAATCAGATAATCCTGTATGGGTAGACCAATAGCCCCTTTCTCAGGAGAAACTTAGGGCATCTTCTCAATTGGTACAAGAGCAACTACAGCTTGGACACATTGAGACATCTAATAGCCATGGACTACACTTCCATATTTTGATCTTGTCACCTCCTGGATTATCAAGGGGCACAGGGGATCCTTACAGCATATAGATTTTGATCGTCAAAATTATTGTTGTTTCTTTTTTCAAAAGATCAACAACAATGGCTCTGGGAAACTTCCACTAAATGACAAATCGATTTTGCAAATCAATGGACAACTTTATACTGAAACAGTCAACTTAAAATCAGCTCAAAGACTAGAATTATATGTCATTATCATGGTTTTTCAGCATTTGCCATATTCCTCCTTTAATCTATATACAGACAGCAAATATTTACTTATGGTTGTTTCCACTATAAAGACTGCTGTCTTAGGGACAACTGCTGATGAACTGTTTCAGCAGTTCCTCCTTCTTCAAAGACTTGTATGTCAACATACAGCTCCATGTTTTACAGGACATACTTGAGCTCACTCCATGCTCCCTGGAGCTTTAGCACAAGGGAATGCCCTTGTTGATCAAGCTACCCAAAAGAAAAATATTTGGAGCCACCATCACAGATCGAGCAATTCAGTCTCATATTATTCATCACCAGAACGCTACAGCCCTGTGTAAACAGTTTCAACTTTCTCGGGAAGCAGCACGGCAGATTGGTAAATCCTGTCCAAGGGGTCCTATACTATAATCTCTTCCTTCATTTGGAGTTAACCCTCAAGGACTCCTACCAGGACAGTTTTGGCAAATGGATGTTACTCATATACCTTCATTTGGCAAACAGTCCTATGTCCACGTCACAGTGGATACCTATTCTGGATTTATAGTAACCTCTGTCAGAACAGGAGAGGCTGCTAAGCATGTTATAGCTCATTGTCTGTATGCATTTTTCTATTATTGGATTTCCTAAACTGGTTAAACTGACAATGCTCCTGCATATGTAGTAAAAGCATTTACTGTATTTCATCAAACCTTTCGAATTATAGGTATTTCTTATAATCTTTAAAGTCAAGGTATTATTAAAGGGTACCCAGCAAATATTTTAAGGTCAATTTAAAAAAAATTAAAAGTGGGGAGTCATATCCTGGAACTCCTACGGGTCTACCATGTCATGCTTTTTACTTAAAAAATTTTAAATTTATTTTGAATGCTGATGAACAGGAGACACCAAATCTTTTTTTTCTGAAAACTTCTACTTTCTTTTATTTGATCCAACTAATAACACTGTTTTGTCTTTTTCCAAATCCCTCCAGATATAAGGAAAAGGTTTATATAGGAGGGATTCTCAAACCCCTCAGCGAGATCTTCTGAGCATGGCTTTTAAGGCACCAAGAGGCATAAAAAGCCCAATAGAGATCAGGTGAACTACCAGCTTTTAGGATACGCCCTTAGAGGCTCCAATGCCCCAAAGGGGCCTCATAGGATTCCATCTGGGTCCTACTTCAATCGTGAATAGGAAGGTCATTGAGCTAAAGCCTGCCGGGCTTACATGCCTTTGCTGTGAGGAAAAAGAGACGCTGGACGGTAGGCTTCCCCCTTGCTCCTCTAAGGTGGGTTCAGTCTCTTTCATCCCTTCTCCAGCCACCTATGACCTAACCTTGCCCAGAATGCTGGGGTTTGCCACTGAAGGCTGAAGGTGCCCAGGGCCATCGGCCCCATCTACGACACTGTGGACGAGCCTAGGGTATTTCTTCCAAGAAGCAGGTAAACTGATGTCATTTGCACAAGGGCCACTTAACTATGTCTTGCCTGAATAGTCAGGTTTTTTATTCTTCCCTCAAAGATCTCTGTTGTGGGTGTTGATTGTCCTATTTTCTGCTGCTTTAATATACAGTGTTTCCTTCATTCCTCCTACCTCAATGCCCCACTCATATTTCAGGCTGGGACCTACTCCTAATTTACAACTCTCTCTCCCCCTTTTGCCAACTTCTTTTATGAATTTACCTTTGCCACCCAGCTTAGTGTATTCCAAGGTTCTCTTTACCATGATATAGTCACAGGGATCCAGGGAAAAGCACTCTGTTCTCATCTCTCCGGGCAGAGGAGAACAGAAGCTCCATCTCCACACATGCTGCAGGTGGCTTTTCCAGTCTACCTGAATCATTACCAGCTAGAAGCAGCAGTCACTAGGACTTGGATGTGAGCCGAAAAGTATAGAATTGTGAAAACAATTCTAGTGCCATGCGGACTTTTCCTAAGTGTGGACTTTTCCTGGACTCCTGCTCCTTGTGACAGCTCCTAATGGACTGAACTGCGGTTTTCTTGCATTTGCAGGGATTTGGAATGGTGTTGGTGCCAACCTGGACTTGGTGAACATGTTAAGGACACTACTCTTTTATGGATTCTTGCTGTATTTGCCAAGAGTTTGCTTAAAGACTTTTAATCAATGTAAAAAAAAGTAGAAGACTAGATAAAGAAGATGTGGCACATATACACTATGGTATACTACTCAGGCATAAGAAATGATGACATCAGGTCATTTACAACAAAATGGTGGGGTCTTGATAACATTATACGGAGTGAAATAAGTAAATCAGAAAAAAACAAGAACTACATGATTCCATACATTGGTGGGACATAAAAATGAGACTAAGAGACATGGACAAGAGTGTGGTGGTTACGGGGGGCAAGGGAAGGAGGGAAAGGGGGAGGGGGAGGGGCACAAAAAAACTAGGTAGAAGGTGACAGAGGACAATATGACTTTGGGTGATGGGTATGCAACATAATTGAATGACAAGATAACCTGGAAATGTTTTCTTAGAATATATGTACCCCATTAAAATTAATAAAAATTAAAAAAATTTAATATCCTGCATGCATTTCTATTTGCAGTAAAATTACATAATGCATGAGTGATTTAATAATTTTTGAGTAAATATACAGTAATATCCCCCACCCATTACTCACAGGGAATTTATTCAAAATCTCACAGTGGATGCCTAAAACTGCAGAAAGTGGCAAAATATGTAGATACTATGTTGTTTTCCTATATTTGCATACCAATGACAATGTTTAAGTTATAAATTAGCCATATTAAAAATTAAAACAGCTTGACCAGGCGGTGGCACAGTGGATAGAGCATGGGACTGGGATGCAGAAGACCCAGGTTCAAGACCCTGAGGTCACCAACTTGAGCATGGGCTCAACTGGTTTGAGTGAAGCTCACCAGCTTGGGACCAAGGTCGATGGCTTGAGCAAGGGGCTACTCGGTTTGCTGAAGGCCCACGGTCAAGGCACATATGAGAAAACAATCAATGAACAACTAAGGTGTTGCAACGAAAAACTGATGATTGATGCTTCTCATCTCTCTCCATTCCTGTCTGTCTGTCCCTGTCTATCCATCTCTATGACTCTCTCTCTCTCTCTCTCTCTGTAAAAAAATAAATAAATAAAACAATTAATAATAAAGTAGAAAAAATATAACAATATACTATAATTAGTTTTATGTGAATGGGGTATCTCTCTGTCTCTCAAAATATCTTATTGTACTGAACTACTTTACTTCTTATAAAGATGTGAGATGGCATAGTGCCTATGTGAAGGAATAAAGTGAGGTGAATGATGTAGGTATTGTAACATAGTATATACTAACTTACTATAAGGATTACACTGTGGTACTGAAATAGGCAATCTGATAACCAAGATAGCTACTAAGTAACTATCGGGTGAGAATTTCTCAAAGTATGGAGGCTCTTTAGAATTCTAAAAATGAAACTGTCTTGTGATCCAGCGATTTTACTTCTGGGTATATATCCAAAGAAAACCAAAACACTAATTCAAAAGAATATATGCATCCTCATGTTCATTGTAGCATTATTTATAATAGTCAAGATATAGAAACAACCCCTGTGCCAATCAATTGATGAGTGAATAAAGAAGTGGTATGTGTATGTATATGTGTGTGTGTGTATAATGAAATATTACTTAAGCATAAAAAATGAAATCTTACCATTTGCAACAGTATGGGTGAAACTAGAAGGTATTATGCTAATTGAAATAAGTCAGTGAGTGAAAGACAAATACCATACAATTTCACTTAAATGTGGATTTGAAAGAATATAAATGAACAAAAAAAGAAACAGACTCTTAAATAGAGAGAACAGACTGAGGGTTTCTAGAAGGGAGGTGGTTTGAGGGACTGAGTGCAAAAGTTGAAGGGATTAAAAAGTGCAATTGGTAGTTACAGAAAAGTCATAGAGATGTAAATTATTGTATAGGAAATATAGTCAATAATATTTAACAACTATGTATAGTGTCAGGTGAGTACTGGAAATATCATGAAGAACATTTTTAAGGTATATGATTGTCCTAACACTGCTTTATATTTGAAACTAATACAAAAATATTTCATGTAAATTTTTTTTTATTTTACACATAAACCTTTAATTATGTCTGCATATATCCATATGCATGTATATATCCATTATCAGACCATTGAAAATTAACAATAATTCCTTAACACAAAATATTCAACCAAGATTCAAGTCCTTCTGTTATCTCCTATTTTTTTTCTTTACAGTTTGTTTTGATCAGAATCCATACAAGGTCAATATGTTGCAATTATTAGATTTTTCTCTTGAAGTCTTTTAATCCATGTTTCAAGGAAGATCCAGGCACAAGGGGAAATATTGTTAGCATTGGAATAGTAGTTCTGTAGGCTAGAATCCAAGATCAAGGTGCTGGCAGATATGTGTTTGTTGAGGACTCTCTTTCTGGTTTACAGACAGCTGTCTTCTCTGTTTTCTCACATGGTGGACCAGTGGGGAGTGTTCTTGAGTTCTGTTTTCCTCCAATGTCTGTGAGGAGACTGCTTGTTTATTTCTAGTCCTTTCCTTGAATTGTTAGAATTGAGCCCAGTAGTTGACTTCCATTTTCTACAGTTTCCTTTTCTCTATTAGTCTATTTTCTAACCACTGTTGCATCCACCTTTACCCTCAGTTAGATTCAGTGAGTACTGGACCTGTGACTCTTCCAGCATCTAATATTGTTCAGATATCTACTTCAGTTCAGATATCCTTTTTTTATCTTATTTTTATTAATTTTAATGCAGTGACATTGATAAATCAGGGTACATATGTTCTGAGAAAACATCTCCAGATTATTTTGGCCTTTGATTATGCTGCATATCCCTCACTCAAAGACAAATCGTCCTCAGTCACCTTCTATCTGGTTTTCTTTGTGCCCCTCCCCTCCCCCCACTCCCTCCCTCTCCTTCCTCGCCCCTTCCCCACCCCTCCACCCCACTCCCTGTTAACATCACATTCTTATCCATGTCTCTGAGTCTCATTTTATGTTCCATCTATGCATTGGTTCATATAGTTCTTAGTTTTTTTCTGATTTACTTATTTCACTCCGTATAGTGTTATCAAGGTCCATCCATGTTATTGTAAATGATCCGATGTCATCATTTCTTATGGCTGAGTAGTATTCCATAGTATATATGTACCAAAGCTTTTTAATCCACTCGTTCTCTGATGGACACTTGGGTTGTTTCCAGATCTTCGCTATTGTGAACAATGCTGCTATAAACATGGGGGTGCATTTCTTCTTCTGGAACTGTTCTATGGATTCCTTGGGGTATATTCCTAAAAGTGGGATGGCTGGGTCAAAAGGAAGTTCGATTTTCAATTTTCTGAGGAATCTCCATACTGTTTTCCACAGAGGCTGCACCAGTCTGCATTCCCACCAGCAATACAGGAGGGTTCCCTTTTCTCCACATCCTCGCCAGCACTTATTCTGTGTTGTTTTGTTGATGAGCTCCATTCTAACCTGTGTGAGATGATATCTCATTGTAGTTTTAATTTGCATTTCTCTAATGATTAATGATGTTGAGCATTTTTTTCATATGCCTATTGGCCATCTGTATATCCTCTTTGGAGAAGTGTCTATTCATTTCTTTTGCCCATTTTTTGATTGGATTGTTTGTCTTTCTGGTGTTGAGATTTACAAGTTCTTTATAAATTTTGGTTATTAACCCCTTATCAGACATACTGTCAAACATGTTCTCCCATTGTGTAGTTTGTCTTTTTATTCTGTTCTTATTGTCTTTGGCCGTGCAAAAGCTTTTTAGTTTGATATAGTCCCATTTGTTTATCCTGTCTTTTATTTCCCTTGCCCGTGGAGATAAATCAGCAAATATATTGCTTCGAGAGATGTCAGAGAGCTTACTACCTATGTTTTCTTATAAGATTCTTATCATTTCACGCCTTACATTTAAGTCTTTTATCCAATTTGAGTTTATTTTTGTGAATGGTGTAAGTTGGTGGTCTAGTTTCATTTTTTTGTAGGTTGCTATCCAATTTTCCCAACACCATTTGTTAAAGAGGCTGTCTTTACTCCATTGTATTTCCTTACCTCCTTTGTCAAATATCAGTTGTCCATAGAGCTGTGGGTTTATTTCTGGGTTCTCTGTTCTCTTCCATTGATCTATGTGCCTGTTCTTATGCCAGTACCAGGCTATTTTGAGTACAATGGCCTTGTAGTATAACTTGATATCAGGAAGTGTAATACCTCCCCCTTTATTTTTCTTTTTTAAGATTGCTGAGGCTATTCAGGATCCCTTTTGGTTCCATATAAATTTTTGGAATATGTGATCTATATCTTTAAAGTATGTCACTGGTATTTTAATTGGTATTGCATTGAATTTATAAATTACTTTGGGTAATATAGAATTTTTAATGATGTTTATTTTTCCTAACCATGAGCATGGTATATGTTTCCACTTGTTTGTATCTTCCTTGATTTCTTTATCAATGTTTTATAATTTTCTGAGTACAAGTCTTTAGTCTCCTTGGATAAATGTACCCCTAGATACTTTATTTTTTTGGTTGCAATAGTGAAGGGGATTGTTTTCTTAATTTCTCTTTCTGATTGTTCATTGTTGATGTATAAAAATGCCTCTGATTTCTGTATATTAATTTTATATCCTGCCACCTTGCTGAATTCATTTATCAGGTCCAGTAGTTTTTTGACTGAGACTTTAGGATTTTCTATATACAATATCATATTATCTGCAAATAATGATAGCTTTACTTCTTCTTTTCCAACTTGAATGCCTTTTATTTCTTCTTCTTGTCTGATTGCTGTGGCTAGGACTTCCAGGACTATGTTGAATAAGAGTTGTGAAAGGGGGCACCCCTGCCTTGTTCCTGATCTTAAGGGGATTGCTTTTGATTTTTGCCCATTGAGTATGATGTTGGCTGTGGGTTTCTCATAGATGGCTTTTATCATGTTGAGGTATGTTCCCTGTATTCCCACTTTGCTGAGAGGTTTGATCATGAATGGGTGCTGGATTTTATCAAATGCTTTTTCTGCATCTACTGAAATTATCATATGGTTTTTCTCCTTCCTTTCATTTATGTGATAAATAACATTAATAGATTTGCAAATATTGTACCAGCCTTGCCTCCCCAGAATAAATCCCACTTGATCATGGTGTATGATTTTTTCCATGTATTGTTGGATCCAGTTTGCTAATATTTTGTTGAGGATTTTAGCATCTATATTCATCAGGGATATTGGCCTATAGTTTTCTTTCTTTGTGTTGTCTTTGCCTGGTTTTGGAATCAGAATTATGCTCGTCTCATAAAAGGAGCTTGGAAGTCTTCCTTCCTCTTGAATTTTTTATAATAGCTTGAGAAGGATAGGAGTTAGTTCTTCTTTGAATAGTTGGTAGAATTCACTTGTGAAGCCATCAGGCCCAGGACTTTTCTTTGTTGGGAGTTTTTTGATAACTGTTTTGATCTCATTTGGTGTAATTGGTCTGTTTAGGTTTTCTGGTTCTTCCAGACTGATTTTTGGAAGATTGTATGTTTCAAGGAATTTGTCCATTTCATCTAGGTTGTCTAGTTTTTTGGCATACAGTTCTTCATAGTATTTTCTTACAATCCTTTGTATTTCTGTTTTGTCAGTTGTTATTTCTTTCCTCTCATTTCTAATTTTATTTATTTGAGTCCTCTCTCTCTTTTTCTTGGTTAGTCTAGTTAAAGGTTCATCAATCTTGTTTACCTTTTCAAAAAACCAGCTCCTAGTTTCATTGATTCTCTGTATTGTTTCTTTAGTCTCTATGTCATTTATTTCTGCTCTGATCTTTATTATTTCCTTCCTTCTACTACATTTAGGCTTTACTTGCTGTTCTTCTTCTAGTTCTTTTAGATGCAGTGTTAAGTTGTTTATTTGAGCTTTTTCTAGCTTCGTAAAGTGTTCCTGTAGTGCTATGAACTTCCCTCTCTGTACTGCTTTTGCTGCATCCCATAAATTTTGAGTTATTGTATGCTCGTTATCATTCGTTTCTAGGAATTTTTTTATTTCTTCTTTGATCTCATTCTTAATCCATTCGTTATTTAACAACCTGCTATTTAGTTTCTATGTGTTTGAGAATTTTTGAGCTTTTCTGTTGTGGTTGATTACTAGTTTCACACATAGATAGTGTTTGATATGATTTCAATCTTCTTAAATTTGTTGAGACCAATTTTGTGCCCTAATATGTGGTCTATCCTAGAGAACATACCATGAGCACTTAAAAAGAATGTATATTCTGCTGCTTTAGGGTGAAAGTTTCTGTAGATATCTATTAAATCGAGTTGATCTAGTGTGTCCCTTAAGTCTGCTGTTTCTTTGTTAATTTTCTTTCTTGAGGATCTATCTAGTGATGTTAGTGGGGTACTAAAATCCCCTACTATTATAGTGTTGCTGTTGATCTCGCTCTTTAAATCCATCAAAGTCTGCTTTATATATTTGGGTGCTCCTATATTAAGTGCGTAGATATTTATAATAGTTATATCTTCCTGTTGGATTGCTCCCTTTATCATTATGTAGTGGCCTTCTTTATCTCTTACTATATTCTTTGTTTTAAAGTCCATTTTGTCTGATATAAGTATTGCTACCCCAGCTTTTTTTTTATTTCCATTTGCATGAAATGTTTTTTTTTTTATCCTTTTACCTTCAACCTATGTGCATCTTTTGTTTTAAGATGTGTCTCTTGTAGTCAGCATATGTACGGGTCCTGTTTTCTTATCCATGCAGCTACCCTATGTCTTTTGATTGGATCATTTAATCCATTTACAGTTAGGGTTATTATTGACATGTAATTGTTTATTGCCATTTTATTCTTTAAAGCTCTATTCCTCTTTTGCTATATTCTTTCCCTATTTTGATCTGTTTACACTATGCCCCTTAACATTTTCTGCAGCATTGGTTTGGTTGTAATGAATTCCTTGAGTTTTTTTTTTTTTTGTTTTTTTTTTTTTGTCTGGGAAACTTTTTATTTCCCCTTCAATTTTAAATGATAGCCTTGCTGGATAAAGTAGTCTTGGTTGTAGGTTCTTGTTCTGCATTACTTTGAATATTTCTTGCCATTTCCTTCTGGCTTCAAGTGTGTCTGTTGAGAAGTCTAATGTCATCCTTATGGGGGCTCCTTTGTAGGTGATAGCCTTTTTTTCTCTCACAGCTTTTAATATTTACTCTTTATCACTTAACTTTGATATTTTAATTATGATGTTCCTTGGTGTAGGTTTTTTTGGGTTTCTTTTTAGTGGAGTTCTCTGTGGTTTTTGAATTTGTGAGAGTTTCTCCTGCATTAATTTAGGGAAGTTTTCAGCTATGATATGATTGAACATAGCCTCTAACCCTTATTCTTTCTCTTCTTCTTCAGGAACCCCATGATGCGGATGTTATTTCTCTTCATGTTGTCACAGAGCTCTCTAAGAGTTTCCTCAGACTTTTTGAGTCTCTTTTCTTTTTTCTTCTCTGCTTTCATGCCTTCATTCCAGTTGTCCTCCAACTCGCTGATTCGATCCTCAGCTGTATCCATCCTGTTTTTAATTCCTTCCATTGTAGTCTTCATTTCTGGTATTGTATTTGTCATCTCCAACTGATTCTTTTTTAATATTTCAATATCCTGTTTTATACTTGCTATTTCTTTATTTAGGTGTTCGTGATGACCATCCATTGTTGTTCTAAGGTCCCTAAACATCTTTACAATCATTATTTTAAACTCCGCATCCAGAAGTTTGATTATTTCCATATCACTCAGTTCATCTCCTGAAAGTCTCTATTGTGGTTTCATTTGGATTGCACTTCTTTGTTTTCTCATTGTGCTGGGTGTCTGGGTGTTTTCTTTGTAGAGCTGGTTGAGTCTAGGCTTGGTGTTGTCTGTCTCTGGTTTTTACTTGTGTTGTTTCTAAGTCTTCTTGGGTTGGCTTCAGCTATTATTTGTAATCCACTTTAGGATTTGGGCTGCGTTGAAGTCTTGATTTGTTTGTTTTCTTAACAGGTGATTTTCTTGTTTGCTGATCTCAGCAGGGGGCTTATTTGAAACTGTATCCAGGAATGCGGTGGGTGTGACCTGAGGCTCTGAAGTCTTCTTCTGCCAGTTAATCTCTCTGGGGGCGGGTTGCTTTCTTAGCTTCAGTAGGGGGAGGTGTATCTTAGATCTCCAAGGAGACCTGAGTTACTGCCCCTCCTCCCCACTTCTTGTTTTCAGCTGTGTCTTATTGCGCTGATTGGAGCTGGAGAGATGTCTGTATCTCTGTGACCTGGAAGTTCTTTTGTATTTTGCTTTGTGGAAGGATCAGCCCCTCTCCCAGTTATGGCTGCCTCCAGCACTGAATGAGTCAGGTTTTTATGTCATCTCCTATATTCCTCTCCCCCTCACCATCTGTCTCTCTCTTTCTCCTTTCTTTCTGGAAGACAAGTGGGCCCTTTCAACACACCTTGTTCCCTGGTTGCCAGGTAAGTGGCTGTGAGCAGTATTTACTGCTCTTTATCCTTGGAATTGATAGCCCAGCCTCACCCTCCCATTCCTGTAAGCAGGGGAGATTCAGGTGCTCTCTACCAGGTTTGTTGTGGCTTCTTCTTTGCTCCTTGATTTTTGAAAGCTATTCTTGTAGTCCAGATTT
Source organism: Saccopteryx leptura (assembly GCF_036850995.1). Lineage (NCBI taxonomy): Eukaryota > Metazoa > Chordata > Mammalia > Chiroptera > Emballonuridae > Saccopteryx > Saccopteryx leptura. The sequence continues at coordinate 104,235,594 of NC_089516.1, read as the reverse complement.
GGTTTTTCATGCTGATTGTTTATAAATTAGTTTATAATCCAGTTCGGTAGTGTGAGCTGGGAGTCTGTGCGTCTGCCTACCCCGCTGCCATCTTCAGGTCCCCTTTCATGTAAAATTTAATTAATTTTTTTAAATAGCAGATGAAGCCAATACATTATTATTATTATTATTATTATTATTATTATTATTACTTATTTTAGTGGGAGAATTGGTTAATCTTAAAGAAATGTCACAGAGCTATAAAAAATTCTTCTTACAGTATTGATATTCTTGCAAGGAAGGTTAGAACTATTCTAAAGCCTGATCAGAATGTCATGTTGCCTAGCAATGGTTGGCAAACTCATTAGTCAACAGAGCCAAACATCAGCAGTACAACAATTGAAATTTCTTTTTTTTGAGAGCCAAATTTTTTAAACTTAAACTATATAGGTAGTACATTCCTTATCAAAGTAGCGCCCGCACATAGTATTTTGTGGAAGAGCCACATTCAAGGGGCCAAAACACCGCATGTGGCTCACGAGCTGCAGTTTGCTGACCAGGGGCCTAGAGCATCTAAAGGGTTCCTAATAAGTTATTATACTTTTATTATATTTTATATATCATTTCATTCAAAACTCTACTTGTATTTGAGTGCTACATTGCCATGCATTAAGATTAAAATATCTTAATATTATTGTATTCTAGTCATATTTTCTTGGAAATATAGCATTTTTTTTTCTGTTTAAAATAATCTTTTTACAGTTTGGTGGTGTGGCTCTCTGGACAAGAGGAAGAATAATCTTTATATTAATTATGAGATTACAAAATTTATGCATTTTCATTTTAGAACTAAAAAGTACAGAGGATCAATCAATTTGCAAACTGCTTTAAGAATAGTATAATAAGTGTCTCCTTTTGCCCAGATATCTGAATGAGAAGGTACATGGGACTAAGCCAGAGCTGACACATAATGGCATATATACAATGTGAGCACAAAATAAACTTTTTCAAATAAATTTAGATTTTAGAATTTTTGTATAATGTATTACATAAAACAATTTGTACTTCTTTTATACGTTTGGACATATATAAAGTAGCAAGTGTTTCTATAATTATTGAGTTGTTCTTTTTGCATTAGATTTTTTATTGACTTCATTGGCATGATGTTGGTTAATAAAACTATATATGTATCAAGTGACAGTGAGTTGCTCTTAACAAGTTGCTTTAAAATATTTGTTTATTGGAATACAAATAATTTTGATAAGCTAATTTGAATATATGGAAGTTTTCAGTTGCTCTTTAGCCTGGAATTCCAGAATCCCTAGAATCCCAGAGTCCATATAATCCTATATGTCATTTGTCATACAAGTAAATATTGACGTAGGGAATGGACATTGAAAACTAGCATAACCAAATACCAAATTTTAAAATTCTGTATTCAAGTTTATAAAAGATTATATGATACATTCAGTGTGATATAAAGTTGCTTATTTACTACTAACAATACAATTTGACTATCCCTTTTTTGGCTTCATATTCTTGTATGAGAACATGCCTTTGAATATAATTGAAGTGTGAGAGATCGTCATTACTGACCTTCAGAGCATCTTTATTCACTAAGCAATCTGTAGGGAATTCATTGACCTTGATTCAACTCTTAATTATTATAATAAAATATATTTTACAAAGCATTTAAAATACTACATAATAGTCACATAATGGCTTACTGCAATAGATTTTTTCCTCCAAAAAATCACTAAAATAAATTCTTAATTTTCCCAGTCATTGTATAATGTTTAACAAAAAAAGTAAAAAACGGAATATTATTAATTAGTCCTCTTTAACCTTCTTGCTGGTTTTCTTTGTTCATGATCAACTATCACTCTGGAGAAAAATGTATTATTAATGTTAAAAACGAAAACAAAAATTCACTCAGTTAACTGATCCCAGCTTTTTACTAAGGTTAACCCAGAGAGAGATTCCTTATATAGATTTCTAGTGTGAAATGGTACTTTGCCTTCATGGTTTTTTGAGGAAAGTGGACCACTAAACTTATAATCCATCAATTCTTTATGGATAATTTAAAATATTTACTGAGCTCTGGACTATACAAAAGTATTTTCATGACCTTGAGTAATTGGCATAGATATTTATGATTGGCTTCTTTACTGGAGACTATTACTTTGACACAGAATTTGACACATTCTGAGGAAAATAGGTCAAGTACTGTAGAATTATTCTCTGAAGGAATCATATGTCTTGGCAGAACCAGTTTTCCAAGCCCACCCATTAATACATGGTTTGGCATCCCTTGAACAACCCTGCCAAATGGGCGCTATACCTGTGCATGAACACTCTAAAATGTAACTCATTCTATTATTAAAAACCTTTAATTGTTAGAAAATGCCCCCTTAGGTTGAGCTGAAATGTGTCTTTATGTCATTTTTTCCCCATTAAGCCTCATTATATCCACTGGCTAAAGAAGGCATTACATCGTTACCCATAATGTCCTTCTAAATATGTGAAGGACTCCCAGTTCCTTCAACTCTTTTTAATATGCTATGGTTTTAAGGCTATTTTCAATCCTCATTGTTTCTGAGCATATATTGTTTTATTGTTTTTCTTTGTCTTCAAGAATAGAGTATAATAATTCAAGACAAAATGTTAAGAACTGTGTGGTTTCACTCATATGTGAAATATAAAACTGAAAGTAACAAATGAATAAACAAAAAAACAAAACAAAACAAAAAACCTCTTAGAAACAGAGGAAAGGGGGGTGAGGATAATAAAGGGTAAAAAGGATCAAATATATGATGATGAAAGAAGATTTAACTTTGAGTGATAGGGACTCATACAATATATAGATTATATAGAAATGTATACTTGAAACCTATATAATCTTATTAAACAGTTATCTCAATCAACAAATTTAATTTTTTTTAAAAAGACTAGAGTCTAGAAGTGAGTTTTCCATGTGTGACCTGACCAAGAGAGAGAATGAGTACATGATATTTCTCATTCTAAAGTTTTTATTCTGTCCATGAAGCTTTATATCATGTTCAGTTTTCTGATTATCTTCATTCTTTTGTTGCTACTTACGGAACTTACATTCTACTAAAATCAGCAAATCTGAATTGTGTATATGTGTGTGAGCATGTATAGCTACTCTTTTTTTAGTTCCATATTGATAAAGTTGTATTTATCTTTGTTTTATAACATCAAGCATAAAATTTTTATTGGGGGTAAATCAACATCTTAGTTTTCTAATTCTACAACTTAATATCTTGTACTTCTTAGCTTTGTTTTATTTCCTATTTATGTTAGAAACTACTGATATTATCTAATTCATTGATAAAATAATATTATATAACAAAATCTCTCAATGCTCCAGCTCATTGTTCTAACTATAAAAAATTACCAATGAGGTTGTCAGACAGAAAACATTGGATTTAAACTTTGTCTAAATCCAGCTTAATAACTATAAATATATATGTTTCTTATATTTGAATTCATAATTGTATCACCTATCATGCCTCTTCTGAAGATATTTTTGAAATCAAAGGAGATATCATTTGTAAAAAAAAAATTGTAGGGAATTAAATGCTATTTGTCAATATGTGAGGTACTGTTATTAATGTTATTTTTTACCTATACTAACAGTCATATTAATTTATTTCCCAATGAAGTGACCAGTTACTTGGTATTATGTAGAAAAATAGTTTATAACAACTTTATACCACATAACATTATGTACTAAAATTTATATGCTGTTCTAAATGAGCATCTATCAAACTCAATCATATATGGATTTCAGACCACTGAAATAAGATGACAGGAATGATAAATTCTTGCAAAGCTGAAGCATTATGTTGACAAGGTAATGGGAATTTTATATTTTATACTACATTCACATTTTTAATTTTCAGAATTCTGGTGCCTATTCTAAACACTTTCTTTAATTCATATTTCTAAATGCATTATATCCATTTGATTATTCTGGTTCATGAGTAAGATTTATTCTGATTACATTTAAAACATCATAAATACTTTGTCTCTAATTTTAATCCTTTCTTAGTTTGTATTCTCATACTTAATATCACATAAAGTGCACACTTAACACACATGAAAGAGACAATAAAATATCCAATTTTTTAACAGCACTGTGGGGATATTTTTCCAGGTTGGGATGCTTTAAAATATGACTACATCATATAATATCACAAATTACATTTGTGTATATATGTGTGTTTGTGAGTATGTGTGGTGCTTGTATGTATTGTATATGGATTTTCTACTTAAGAAGTAATTGTCTAAATGGTTATCTATAAGGAACCTGTCCTTTCTCCACACCAACACATAACTTGTTAAGAATAAACAGCAGAAAGCAGAACAGCTGTGACTGTGTGGCATTTAACAGGGATATTGGCAGCATGAAATTAGGAATGAAAAAAACTACAGAGGCATAGGGAAAGCTCAGCAAGAGCACAACAAGGAAAGGACAAGAGAAGAGGCACTTATAGGCTTAGAACAGACAAAAACAACAGATGGCTGTGGTAAGAGAAAAGCACCAGAGTTTTACTGTTGTCTGTTGGAAGGGCAAACTAAAAAGAAATATATGGCAGTACATGATTACAGAAAAAGGGAGAATATTTTATAAAGATTTATAGAAAATTCTAAATCACATAATTATACAATAAGGCTAATAACAAATGTGACATTGATTAAATTTCAGGAGAAGTCCAAAAGCCCCTATAATACACATACAAAGTACATGTAAAGCAATGGCTAAAAGGCAGAAGATTAGACAAGAATGGAACTATTATCTTCACCTAGTTATCGACCTCAGTTCCACTATAACTAAGAAACCTCCCATATGAATATTTATAATTAGTTGAAATAATAAACTTACCTACTTAGTAAATATGGTTATAATTTATCCATGCTGTTCTCAAATTAATCCCCAATCTCTTTTAGTTTGAAATTTCAATTAAAAAGTTATAATTGGAGATTGTGTAGAATAAAAGTACTTAAATTCAGTTTAAACATATGGACCATCTGTTCATTAGACAGATTATTTGTCACTGAAGCACCTGTACTCTAACAAACTCAGAGGAAAAAAAGAGGGCTTATATATTTATCTTCTTCTTAGAATATGATTATAGATTATAAATTTTAAAACAGTTTTTCTTCGACCATCCCCTTAATTTATAGTAGTCCTTGGAAATTCATGTGTAGTCTACATCTCTCTTCACTCTATTTTCCCAATGATCCTCCAGATCATCGGACTGACATTATTAATGATAAAACATAACTGCTAGATGTTCCACTGACACCTAAATTTCAAAAGTCCAAAACAATTTCATCAAATTTCTCCACATTTCTCCTAGATTATTCCATTGCTTGTGTTCTGTATTTCCCTTGAAATCCTCAACACTGATCCTGTCTCCTTAGCTATAAACTTCAGTGGCATTTCTAACTTTTCTCTTTGCTTTACCTTACAACAAATAGGTCACCTTTTTGTAGACTTTTTCTTCTCCTCCTCTTCATTCTATTGTTACTACTGTAATTGGGGCCTTCAATATCACTTGCTATTGTGCAAATCTCGAATTTCAACTTCTATCTTCAGACTTTCCCATTTTGATACATTTTCTATACTGCTGCCAAAGATTTATCTAAATTATGATCATATTATTCCGTTGTATGATGTATTTCCATGGAGCCAGACTCCCTGACATGACATACAAAGGCCTCTGTAGTTTAACCACTATTTAAGCATTCAAGCTTCATCCCCTGCAATTTTTCTACAGGCATCCTAGTCCCCTCAAATGTGAAATAATTCAATATTCAAAAAACACAATTTCTTTCATATCTATATGTATTTAACCATTTTTTCTATTTGAAAAACTCATACTCATCTTTCAAGAATTGTGTCACTAACATCTGTTCTTTAAAGCCTTTTTTATTTCATTTATTCATATTTTAGAGAGAGGAAACTGAGAGAGGGAAGGGGGAGGAGCAGAAAGTATCAACTCCCATATGTGCCTTGTCCAGGCAAGCCCAGGTTTTTGAACCAGTGACTTCAGCATTCCAGGTCAACACTTTTACCCACTGCACCACCACAGGTCAGGCACTCCGTAAAGCCTTTCTTAAATTAAAAAATCCTTTCACTCTTGGCACAATTACTCTTCCCTTTTCTGGTGTTAATACTTCTGAATACATAAAATTATTGCTAAAAGGGTCAACAATTTACAGTTCTATTACGTATGAGTGCTGCAAATAATAAGTAAATGCATATTTATAGACTTTCAGTATACAAGAATTAACAAATTCATTATGGAAAGAAGATTCAGACTCTTCTCTATATACTCTGTGGTAGGACTGTTCAGCCTCTACTTTTCATAAATATTTAATGTACAATACTTCTAAGCTATTGTTTCTATGGACTACATTGACTGGTAGCTAGTGAATTTCATGCACTTTTTGAGTTTGTATCCCTGGTTATAGAGCAACTCTTAGGTACATAAAATAGCTAGCAGGAATAGAGACAATAAATTCTTCTCTAATGCCATTGAAGATCAGAATAATTTAGTTGATCATAGCTACTCCTCTTTGAGCACATTTTGTTTTACTCATGACAGACCCTACATGTTCTTCTTAAAAGGGAGGCATTAGCTATGGTGCATGTGGAAATGGTTAGGATAAACAGAGAGCTAGGTTAAAGTTGACAGTCTTTCCAGTTTAAAGTGAGAACTTTGCTCACTAAATGTGCATCTCACATGACTCAATTAGATCATAGTAGAAGTTGGAAATAAAAGTGTATGCTTACTAAACTTTTTATGCCTAATTTTCATAAACTTATTATTAACTGTATTTTATTAACAAAATAAGTTTGTGACTAATGCTAAATATACTACATGCTTGAAAAGTAGACATAATACCAGACTGCTTAATATGTTCACATTGCTTTGTGTACTATTAAAGACACACAATATATATAAAGTGAGAAACTTACCTTCAAGAAATTAAGAGTCTCTTTAGACAATTAAAATATATTAATGTGAGACAGAGATCCACATAAAGGTGACTGTAATAAAAAATGGAAATATAATAATTCAGTTGAGAAGATGGATTATTTTAATAATATTTGATGCATGAGCTAGAACTTGAGATAATAAGAATTTATTGTTTGTGTGTAATTAGAAGCAACTGGAATACAGCAACTCAGGTTATGCAGAATTATGATTATTTTATGGCATCTATTTCTGCACTAGCAAACAACCAATGTACAAAAATTATGAATAAAATGACATTACCATTTTTTTTACTCTTACCTTTGCCTAGTAAATCAAATAGCACTGAGATACCTGCCATAAACATGTATGTCAGCCGACAGCAATTTAAGTTTTCTCTGTACCCCAGTTCCTAAACATGGCCTTACGATACTGCTCTTATACTGACCCTGGCCTGATCTCAAGAGTTATCTCTGGTTTTCACAGAAAACAACCAATATACCACTCAGGTTGCTTAGCATTTTCCTTAGGCAAAATTGTGATTATTTCATCCCACTGACTTCTTGTTTTCTTATATCACACATTAGCTAATGTCTACACCTCATAAATGTAGCTAAGTCAGGACATTTTTGGATGAGTATCCAAATTAATCTTTGAGGAATTATACCACAATCACATCTATACCTAACCAAGGAAAAGATATCAAAGCTAACCTGAGTCATTATCTGACTCTACATGATAGAAGTGGTCCTCAGAAATTTTTAATATTATTATTATATTAAATTGATAAGACATCAAAAGCAAAGGGAAAACAAGCAAAACTAAATAAGTAGGATACATCAAAATAAAACGTTTCTGCACAGCAAAGAAAATCATCAAAACAATGAAAAGGAAATTTACTAAATGGGCAAAAATATATGCAAATTATATATGTGAGAAGAAGTTAATATTTAAAATATATTGAAAGCTCATACAACTCATAAAACAAACAAACTTAATAAAAGAGGGCAAAAGGCCCTGGCTGGTTGGCTCAGTGGTAGAGCATCAGCCCAGTGTGTGGAAGTCTTGGGTTCTATTCCAGCCAGGGCACACAGGAGAAGCACCCATCTGCTTCTCCACCCTTCCCCCTCTCCTTCCTCTCTGTCTCTCTCTTTCTCTCCTGCATCCAAGCCTCCATTGGAGCAAAGTAGGCCCAGGCACTGAGAATGGCTCCATGACCTCCACCTCAGGCACTAGAATGGCTCCAATTGCAATGAAGCAATGCCCCAGATGGGCAGAGTATCGCCCGGCATGCTAGGTGGATTCTGGTCGGGCATATATGGCAGTCTGTCTGCTTCCTCACTTCTCACTTCAGAAAAATAAAAGAAAAAAGAAAAAAAAGAAAGAAACAAAAAACAGGGCAAAGAACATGAATATACTTTTTTAAAAAAAGTAGAGATAAAAATGGCAAACAATACATGAAAAGGTGATCAACATCACTAATTATCAGGGAAATATAAATCAAAACTACAATGATATATCATTTCACTACTGTTTGAATGGTTATTATCAAAAATATAAGAAATAATGTTAGCAAGGCTGTAGAAAAACAAGTACACTGTGCACTATTAGTGGGGAAGGTAAACTGGTGCAGTCACTTTGGAAAAGAGTATGGAGGTTTCTCAAAAATTAAAAAAAAAAAAAAACACCATATGGTTCAGCAATTCCACTTCTGGGTATTTATCCAAAGAAAACAAAAACATTAACTTCAAAAATTATATTGACTTTATGTGCATTGCAGTATTATTTATAATAGCTAAGATATGGAAGCAATCTAAGTATCCACTGACAGATTAAGAAGATGTCATAAACATAATAATATTCAATAATATAAAATAAGGAAATTTTCCATTTGTGACAACACAGATGAACCTTAAAGGCATATGCTAAATGAAATAATTAAAACAGAGAAAGGCAAATACTGTGTAATCTCACTTATATGTGGAATCTTTAAAAATTAGCATATACACACAGAGAACACATTGGCTGGCAAAATGGGTGAAAGAGGTAAAAAAGTACAAGTTCCCAGTTATCACAGAAATAAGTCATGAGGATGTAATGTGCAGCCAAGTGACATGCTCATAATACAGTATTGCATATGTGAAAGTCACTAAGAGAATAGATCTTAAAAGTTCTCATCAGGCCTGACCTGTGGTGGCGCAGTGGATAAAGCGTCGACCTGGAAATGCTGAGGTCACCGGTTCGAAACCCTGGGCTTGCCTGGTCAAGGCACATATGGGAGTTGATGCTTCCAGCTCCTCCCTCCTTCTCTCTCTCTCTCTCTCTCTCTCTCTCTCTCTATCCCCTCTCTCTCTCTCCTCTCTAAAAATGAATAAATAAAATAAAAAAATAAAATAAAATATCTTCTAAAAAAAAAGTTCTCATCAGAAGAAAAGAAAATTGTATCTACCTATGGTAATAGATGTTATCTAGTCTTACTGTGATGATCATTTTGCTAAACCAACAAATACTGAATTATTAGGTTGTACACCTGAAACTAATATGATGTTACATGTTTAGTATACACAATAAAAAATTTTAAAAAAGGTGAATTTAAATCATAGCAGCAATTTTAGCAATGCTTCTTAGTTCTTATCAGATACAATCATGCTCCATCAATAAAGCATTGGGCTTGACCAGGTGATGGCAAAGTGCATAGAGCATCAAACTTGGATGCGGAGGACCCAGGTTCAAAACCCCGAGGTCATCAGCTTGAGTGCAGGCTCATCTGGTTTGAGCAAGGCTCACCACCTTGAACCTAAAGTCACTGGCTTGAACAAGGGGTCACTTGGTCTGCTGGAGCACCTAGGTCAAGGCACATATGAGAAAGCAATCAATCAACAACTAAGGTGCCGCAACAAAGGATTGATGCTTCTCATCTCTCTCCCATCCTGTCTGTCTGTCCCTATCTGTCCCTCTATCTGTCTCTCTCTATATCTATCACAAAATAAGTAAGTAAATAAATAAATAAATAAAATTAAAAAACATTGGATAAATCTTTTAGATTTGAATATTCATATAAAAGTCTACTGCAAATTAACTATGCTTTGTCTGTGTGTTAACTTCATTATCATCTATAGACTTTTCTATTGATAATAATAAGGTATATTATAGGCTTTAAATGCCCTGAGTTACCTTTTGGTTTATTTGTTTGCCTGTTTTCTTTTTAGGTGAGAGGAAGAGAGATAGTGAAGCAGACTCCCTTATATGCCCCTGCCAGTATCCATCTGGCAACCCCATCTGGGGCTGATGTTGAGTACTAAAGTATTTTTAGCACCTAAGGCTTCTGCACTCCAAAGTAGCTATCTTAAGAAACCATGCTCAAAAGAATTGAGACAGTGTCTGAGGGCAGAGAAGTAGGAGAAAAGGGGGAGAGGTAGGAGACAAGAAGCAGATGGTCCCTTTTCCTGTGTTCCCTGACTAAGAATGAAACCCGGGACAACTATACACAGCCAGGCTTACATTCTATCCATTGAGCCACTAGCCAGGGCCTGTTATTGTTTTTAAGCTTTAAAATTTCATTTTACTCTCCATCAACTCTATACTATATGGATTTCAGCAGCTGTTTTTCTTGAATGACTCACTAGTCAGATTTTACAATAAGCTTAATAATTAATTTCTAAAAGCTTATTTTATGTTTAGAGAAATAGGGTAACTGCATTCCAGGGAAAATATTTTTAGCAATAAAAAGTTTATGAAAGAAAAATAAAAATATAAAAAAGAGGACTAGAACTTTTATTTTGATATCTATACACAGAAGTCTTCCTTTGTATTATTTTCCTTTGCATTTTTAATGAACACTTGTGATCAACATTTTCAAATTATAGAGTAAAAAATTTTGTTATTTTATTTATTATGCTGTTGGTGAAAGCTTTTAAATCATTGCCAATCAACTGAATTCTGAAATCAGAGCCTAGAAAAGGTCATGTAACACAACTTTTGGTATCAAAAGTAATGTCTATGTTTATGATTTTCTTGGGAGTGGGATAAAATAAAATAAGTATGAAAGGATTTTCCTTCTTTTTTAAATGGTAAGCCTTTAACCCCTGCTCAGTTGCAAGCCATAAAACTAACTTAGAGTTACAAAACAAAAATAATGACTGTAGGCCCTAGCCAGTTGGCTCAGTGGTGGAGCGTCGGCCTGGCGTGCAGAAGTCCCGGGTTAGATTCCTGGCCAGGGTACACAGGAGAAGCGCCCATCTGCTTCTCCACCCCTCCCCCTCTCCTTCCTCTCTGTCTCTCTCTTCCCCTCCTGCAGCCGAGGCTCCATTGGAGCAAAGATGGCCCGGGCGCTGGGGATGGCACCTTGGCCTCTGCCCCGGGTGCTGCAGTGGCTCGACGCCCCGGAGGGGCAGAGCATCGCCCCCTGGTGGGCAGAGCATCGCCCCCTGGTGGGCGTGCCGGATGGATCCCGGTTGGGCGCATGCAGGAGTCTGTCTGACTGTCTCTCCCCGTTTCCAGCTTCAGAAAAATACAAAAAAAAAATAAAAATAATAATAATGACTGTAACAAAAGCAGCATATCTTACAGATTATGAAAAGCATGAAATACTATTAAACATTGTCGTAGTGCATGCTAATTTACCATGGCTACCCAAAAACTGCATTTGGGTTTTTTGTGGTAGCAGAGAACCCACTCAAAAAAACAACTATGCAATCCTTTTTTGAAAATGAGTACAAGTCATACAGCAAATGAACATTTTGCTGCTTACACACATAGACTGGCAAAGTCTGAATAACTACGTAATACAAAGGGAGATATACTTTGTTAAGTATGTTTGAAATTATTGAAAGTTTCAGTTAACCCTGGTATGGCGACTTCAAAGTGGCTCTACTAGGCAAGGAGACCACAACTGGAGGAAGCCTACAATATATTTCTCTCATACAGAGAGAAAAATGGAAAGGCAGAGAAGTATAAGTCATATGCTTCAACAAGATAAATCCTCAGAAAATGTCCTGGATCAATCGGAAGCAAATTACCAGATGCAAAGTATAAAATAATGATTGTTCATATGCTTAAGGATCTCAAAGCTACAATGGATGGACTTAATAAGCACCTCAATAAAGAAATTGGAAAGATCTAAAAGGACATGGAAATCATAAAGAAGAACCAGACAGAAATAACAAACAATATCAGACATGAAGACTACACTAGAAGGAATAAAAGTAGACTGAATGAAGCAGAGTATTTACAAAGCCGAGTATTTTACAAAGCAGGGCAAATATATATATATATATATATATATATATATATATATATATATATATATATATATATATATATATATATATATAGAGAGAGAGAGAGAGAGAGAGAGAGAGAAATATAGATTTAAAGAAAAAAAATGGCAATAAACAACTACATATCAGTAATAACCTTAAATGCAAATGCATTAAATGCTCCAATCAAAAGATATAGAGTAGCTGAATGGATAAGAAAACAGGATCCGTATATATACTGTCTAAAGGACTCCCACCTCAAAACAAAAGATACACATAGACTGAAATTAAAAGAATAGAAAAATATTTCATGCAAATGAAAATGAAAACAAAGCTGGGGTAGCAATACTTATATCTGACAAAGTAGAATATAAAACAAAGACTATAGTAAGGGATAATAAGGTCACTACATAATGATAAAAGGAGCAATCCAACAGAGAGAGATAACCATTATAAATATAGATGCACCTAATAAAGGTCCATGTAAATATATAAAACAGATTTTTTTTTTCATTTTTCTGAAGCTGGAAACAGGGAGAGACAGTCAGACAGACTCCCGCATGCGCCCGACCGGGATCCACCTGGCACGCCCACCAGGGGCGGTGCTCTGCCCCCCAGGGGGCGATGCTCTGCCCATCCTGGGCGTCGCCATATTGCGACCAGAGCCACTCTAGCGCCTGAGGCAGAGGCCACAGAGCCATGCCCAGCGCCCGGGCCATCTTTGCTCCAATGGAGCCTTGGCTGCGGGAGGGGAAGAGAGAGACAGAGAGGAAAGCCCGGCGGAGGGGTGGAGAAGCAAATGGGCGCTTCTCCTATGTGCCCTGGCCGGGAATCGAACCCGGGTCCTCCGCACGCTAGGCCGACGCTCTACCGCTGAGCCAACCGGCCAGGGCCTATAAAACAGATTTTGGTGGACATAAAAGGAGAGATAAACAGCAATACTATAATAGTAGGAGATTTCAATACCCACTAACATCAATGGATAGATATTCAAGAAAGAAAATTAACAAAGAAACAGCAGAATTAAGGGACACACTAGATCAACTGGATTTAATAGATATCTTCAGAACCTTTCACCCTAAAGCAGCAGAATATACATTCTTTTCAAGTGTGCATGATACATTCTCTAGGATAGACCACATATTCGGGCATAAAACGAGTCTCAACAAAATTTAAGAAGATTGAAACCATATCAATCATCTTCTCTGAACACAATGGCATGAAACTAGAAATCAACTACAATAGAAAACTGAAAAACACTCAAACACTTCAAAACTAAATAGCATGTTATTAAATAACAAATGGATCAACAATTAGATCAAGGAAGAAATAAAAAATGTCCTTGAAACAAATGAAAATGAGCATACAAAAACTCAAAATCTGTGGGACACAGCAAAAGAAGTCCTGAGAGGAAGTTCATAGCACTACAGGCACACCTTAAGAAGCTAGAAAAAGCTCAAATAAACAACTTAATCCTGCAACTAAAAGAACTAGAAAAAAACAGCAAGTAAAGCCTAGAGGAAGTAGAAGGAAGGAAATAATAAAGATTAGAGCAGAAATAAATGACATAGAGACTAAAAAACAATACAGAGGATCAATGAAATCAAGAGCTGGTTCTTTGAAAAAGTAAACAAGATTGATGAACCCTAAGAAAGGATCCCCAAGAAACAAAGAGAAAGGACTCAAATAAATAAAATTAGAAATGAGGGTGCAGAAGGAACAACGGACACCACAGAAATACAAAGGATTGTAAAAAAATACTATGAAGAACTGTATGCCAAAAAAATTAGACAACCTAGGTGAAATGGACAAATTCCTTGAAAATATAATCTTTCAAAAATCAATCTGGAAGAATCAGAAAACCTAAATAGACCGATTAAACAAATGAGATGGAAATAGTTATCAAAAATCTCCCAACAAACAAAACCCATGGGCCAGATGGCTTCACAGGTGAATTCTACCAAACATTCAAAGAAGAACTAACTCCTATCCTTCTCAAGCTATTTCGAAAAAATTCAGGAGGAAGGAACACTTCCAAGCATCTTTTATGAGGCAAGCATAATTCTGATTCCAAAACCAGGCAAAGACAACACAATGTAAGAAAACTATACGCCAATATCCCTGAAGAATTTAGATGCTAAAATTCTCAACAAAATATTAGCAAATCGGATCCAGCAATACTTGAAAAAAATCATACACCATGATCAAGTGGGATTTATTTTGGGGAGGCAAGTCTGGTACAATATTTACAAATTAATCAATGTGAGTCATCACATAAACAAAAGGAAGGACAAAAACCACATGATAATATTGATCGATGCAGAAAAAGTATTCGATAAAACCCAGCACAATATATGATCAAAACTCTCAGCAAAGTGGGAATACAGGGAACATACCTCAACATGATAAAGGCCATCTATGATAGGCCCACAGCTAACATCATACTCAATGGGCAAAAGTTAGAAAGCAATGCCCTTAAGGTCAGGAACAAGGCAGGGGTGCCTTCTTTCACCACTCTTATTCAATATAGTTCTGGAAGTCCTCAACACAACAATCAGACAAGAAGAAGAAATAAAAGGAATCCAAATTGGAAAAGAAGAAGTAAAACTATCATTATTTGCTGATGATATGATACTGTACATAGAAAACCCTAAAGTCACAGTCAAAAACTACTGGACCTGATAAATGAATTCAGCAAAGTGTCAGGATATAAAATTAATACTCAGAAATCAGAGGCATTTTTATACACCAACAATGATCAGTCTCAAAGAGAAATTAAGAAAACAATTCCCTTCACTATTGCAACAGAAAATAAATAAAATACTTAAGAGTAAATTTAACCAAGGAGGTTAAAGACTTGTACTCAGAAAATTATAAAACACTGATAAAAGAAATCAAGGAAAATACAAACAAGTGGAAGCATATACCATGTTCATGGCTAGGAAGAATAAACATCATTAAAATGTCCATATTACCCAAAGCATTTATAAATTCAATGCAATTTTTATTAAAATTTCAAGGACATACTTCAAAGATATAGAACAAATATTCCAAGAATTCATATGGAACCAAAAAAGAAAACAAATAGCTTCAGCAATCTTGGAAAAGAAGAATAAAGTGGGTGGTATCACACTTCTGAACGTCAAGTTATACTACAAGGCCATTGTACTGAAAACAGTTTGGTTCTGGCATAAGAACAGGCATATAGATCAATAGAACAGAACAGAGAACCCAGAAGTAAACCTGCAACTTTATGAACAATTGATATTTCACAAGGGTGGTAATAACATACAATGGAGGAAAAACAGTCTCTTTAACAAATGATGTTGGAAAAATTGGACAGCTACCTGCAAAAAAAAAAAAAAAAATTGAAACTAGACCACCAACTTACACCATTCACAAAAATAAACTCGAAATGGATAAAAGACTTAAATGTAAGGCATGAAACCATAAGCATCTTATAAGAAAACATAGGCAGTAAGCTGTCCAACATCTCTTGCAGCAATATATTTGCTGATTTATCTCCACGGGCAAGTGAAATAAAAGACAGAATAAACAAATGGGACTATATCAAACTAAAAAGCTTTTGCACAGCTAAAGACAATATGAACAAAATAAAAAGGCAAACCACGCAATGGAAGAACATATTCAACAATACGTCTGATAAGGGGTTAATAACCAAAATTTATAAAGAACTTGTAAAACTCAACACCAGGAAGATAAACAATCTAATCAAAAAATGGACAAAGAAATGAATATACACTTCTTCAAAGAGGACATACAAATAGCCAATATGCAGATGAAAGAATGCTCAACATCACTAATCATTAGAGAAATGCAAATTAAAACCACAGTGAGATATCACCTCACACCAGTCAGAATGACGCTCATCAACAAAACAACACAGAATAAGTGCTGGCGAGGACGTGGAGAAAAGGGAACCCTCCTGCACTGCTGGTAGGAATGCAGACTGGTGCAGCCACTGTGGAAAACAGTATGGAGATTTCTCAAAATATTAAAAATCAAACTGCCTTTTGACTCAGCCATCCTACTTTTAGGTATATATCACAAGAACATCACATCCACATCCAAAAGGAGAAATGCACCCCCATGTTTGTGGCAGCATTGTTCACAATAGCCAAGATCTGGAAACAGCCCAAGTGTCCGTCAGTGGACGAGTGGATTAAAAAGCTGTGATACATAGACATAATAGAATACTATGGGGCCATGAGGAAGAAGGAAATTTTACTTTTTGCAACAACATGGATGGACCTGGAAACTATTATGTTATGTGAAAAAAGCCAGGCAGAGAAAGAAATATATCATATGACCTCACTCATATGAGGAGTCTGATGAACAATATGAACTGAGGAGTGTAATAGAGACAGAGGAGAGATCAAAGCATCCAGAAGGAAAGTGTACAGAAGGAAAGAGGATGATAGGGTGATAGGATGGGGGGGGGATCTAGTATGTATCAATTAATAGAAAATGTAATACTTGATGACATTCTCAGTTTAACTTTTCTAAATTATTTCTGTGTACATGCACATTAATTGCAGAAATGACTACCTAACAGAGTCCAGCAGAGTTCAGGAGAGTTTGGTGTACCAGATTTTTCTCTTCTCTCTGGTCAGGTTTCCAAAAATCACCAAATAACTATTGGGTTCAATGCATTATAGACATAGATTCAATTAATACTTGTATACTTACATTCCCTAGCACATATAATATGTAGTTAACATATGGTATATACCTAACAAAAATATGTTCTGACCACCTGAGATGAGAAGACACCTCATCTGATCTCTAAACTTTCTGGCTTAGCCTTGATAAACAGACTTCTTGATCAAATTGTGAATTACTTAAGGCAAAGGACTGAACCCTATTAATCTTTGCATCTCAGTGCTTATTTTAGCACCTATCACATGATAACTGAAAAAAGACTGTATAAATAAAACAATGGGTACTTTATATTTGATTCTGATCTCCATATACAAGACCTCAATGGCTCCAAGGGATTGAAGATGGTGGTGGAGTAAGTGGATATTACTCATCTCCTCCCAGGACCAAACTGGAGTTACAACTAAATTTAAGAACAATCAATCATCTTTAATATTCAACTATAGACTAAAGGAAGAGGAGTCTTATAACCCTGAATTCACAGAAGTCACATTGAGACTGGCTGCCGCAACTGGCCATGGGCACTAGAGGGAGAATTGTTGAGAAACTGTTGTATGTATGTTGTGTGACCCCACCACCACCACCACCACCACTTCCCCTTCTCCATAATAGCAAAATAAAGCTGTATTATCTTAATGCGCTTTGAAGTAGGGAGTCAAAAATTTTGCTAATACTTTTCATTGTGAATTTTATATAGGTTCTAATATGTGGAGCTATCATTTCTTTTCCTTACATATACAGGCTAAAAGGCTTTTGTGAGGTCAGAAGTACTTGTCAAGAGGGACTGACTGGTTCCTTTTGTCTGCACAGAATGACTTATGTGAGAAACAAATGAAACAGAAATTTTTAAAAATGTTTTGATGAAAAAAATGTTTGACAGAGACAGAGAGTATCAGAGAGAGGGACAAATAGGGACAGACAGACAGGAAGGAAGAGAAATGAGAAGCATCAGTTCTTTGTTGCAGCATCTTAGTTGCTCATTGATTGCTTTCTTTTATGTGCCTTGACTGGGGGCTCCAGCAGAACAAGTGACCCCTTGCTCAAGTCAATGACCTTGGGCTCAATCCAGCAACCTTGGGCTTCAAGCCAGCAACCTTTGGGCTCAAGACAGTGACCATGAGGTCATGTCTATGATCTCACGCTCAAGCCAGCAACCCTGCACTCAAGCTGGCGAGCTCCTGCTCAAACCGGATGAGCCCACACTCAAGCCGGTGACCTCAGGCTTTCAAACCTGGGTCCTCTGAGTTCCAGTCTTACACTTTGTCCACTATGCCACCACCTGGTCAGGCTGATCAGAAAATTTTTAAGAAGACCTCAATTTAGTAATCTTATTTCAAAATTCTAATTATTTCTATAGCTTAATACTGTTCTTCGGTTTGAGCTTCCTAATCACTGTTTCTTTCTAATATCTAATTAGGTTAGTCACAGTAACTCAGTAAGATGAGACCAAGTCTCTCTCCTTAAAATTGATAAATGAGAACAAAGTAAGTGCAAAAGAGAGAGATAATGGTCTCTAGAATAGCAGTATGAATATTTTAAATAAAAATAATTTGAGAATAAACAAAAATACACAGTATAATTAGTGTGATAACATTTTCAACAGGTGGTGTAGCACTTAAAGAAATATTGGATAAAATATTTTTGGTTGACAAATTTTGATATACCAGATAAAATATAATTTAATTTAAATAAAATAACATAAACTGCCATTAATACTGGTTGGAAAGAGAGAGTATGTTAATTATCAAGGTAATTTTTCCTGATCTGGTGAAAAAAAAAACATAGCCATAAATTTTATTTAAAGTTATATAACAGTATTTTTATTTATTGAGAGGCTTGGAGGCAGACAGACTGACTCCTGCATGCGCCCCAACTGGGATCCACTTGGCAAGCCCTCTACTAAGTGACGTTCTGCCTATCTGGGGCTACTGCTACATAGCTCAGCAACCAAGCTATTTTAGCACCTAAAGTGAAGCAATGGAGCCATTCTCAGTGCTTGAGGCCAACTTTCTCAAACCATTTGAGTGAGAGGAAGAGAGAGAGAGAGAGAGAGAGAGAGAGAGAGAGAAATCTGTGACTTACACATGTTGGGTCAATGCTCTATCACAGAGCCAACTGGCCAGGGCCAAGAAATTTTCTTTATGTTAATTTATATAGTTAAATTCTAGTATGGCCATAAATACCAAACATAGTATAGATTTAGAGTAATATTTTGATTAAAAAACATGGAAAATAAAACCAGAACACTTTAATTTGCTCCTTCAAATAGAAAAAAAAGACAAGTTATAGAAAAAGTGGAAAGCAGAGGGTGTGTGATTTTGCTCCTTCTTCTACCCACAACGCATCATTAACCCAAATCACCAGTAAGGACGTCTAAAAAAGGTGTTATTAAGAGCTATTAAAACACTACAGAATTCCATAAACTAATTTTTTTAGACCTTGGATTCTTGGTTAACAAGTGGAAAAAAATCTACTTACATTACCATCAATAAGGTCCCAGATGTGCTAGAAGAATTAGGAAACAAGTTGAAATAACACAGTAGTTCACTTCTGCTTTAGTATTAATCTGAGATTAACTTACTAAGAATAGAATAAAATTTAAATTATTCCAATTGTTTTAGAGAAAGACTGAATAGAATAACAGTAAATTATTATTTAATGATAATTATTATGCATATTAATACTTGGTATATGTATTGTATAGTGTTTTCTGTCTCTCAATGTCATATGATCATAGAGCATGTCTATGATCGCACACTCAAGCCAGCGACACCCTGATCAAGATGGTGACCCCAAGCTCAAGCTGGCAACCTAGGGGTTTCAAACCTGGGTCCTCTGCATCCAAGTCTGATGCTCTATCCACTGTGCCACTGCCTGGTCAGACCTTCTCAATGTCATTTTATATAAGATATTTCCTTTGATCCTCACAGAACAAATTAAAAAAGATCATTATCTCCCTATAAAAAATGAGAAACAAAGATAAATGATTGCTTAGGTTTTTTATATTCAATAGTTTTACTGTTACTTTTACCCAGTAACTGAACATAAATGTTCAATTATCACAAAGTGTGTACTGAAAGTTTGTGCTACTTGCAATTCAACAAAATTTTCTGTTTGTCTCAAAATAGTATCAGAAAAACAGTCTAACATGGGCAAGTGGATTTTTTGCTTTATTTCAACTGAATTCCAACTTCTCTCATGCCCACATCACCTTAATCAAGAACAATTCTTCCACAATAGTAGTAGAGAACTTTTGCCTGACCTAATTAGAAATAGGTAAATTTTAAAAGTTTATATCTGGGTAATAATTGAAGAAGTCTAACTGCTTTCATAGATGTTAGCATCTTTTTCTTATGTTTAGCAATCCTTGAATAGTGTTTTATTTTCTTTTTAGATCATTTGGATTTAAAGTCAGGAATCTTCTGTTGGGGTAGGGTACTTTTTTGCATCTGGCATCCACAGATTTAGGTGTGTGCATGGGTGTGTATATTTTGAAATTTTCAATTAAAGTTGACATTCAATAATATTTTGTATTAGTTCCAAGTATATAAGAGAGTGGTTAGACATTTATGTAATTTACAAAGTTATCCCACAATAAGTCTAGTAGCTACCTGACATTATACATATTTATTACAATATTATTAACTGTATTTCCTAGGCTCTACTTATATTCTTGACTATTTTGTAACTATGAATTTGTACTTCGTAATACCTTTAAACACAGAGGTGAATGCACTTCTGTGTTTATTGCAGCATTGTTTACAATAGCCATGACATGGAAGTGACCTTAGTGCCCATCAATAGACAAATCATAAGGATGTTATGGTACATATATACAATGAAATATTACTCAGCCATTTAAAAAAGACGTCTTAACCAATGCAACAGCATTGATGGACCTAGAGAGTATTAAGCTAAATGAAATGAGTCAAGTAGGCTTAAAAAGTAGGAAAAAGAGTCAAACAGAGAAAGACAAATGCTATATGATTTGAATAATATGTAGAATCTAAAGGAAATAATAACGAAACAGAAACAGATTCATAGATGCATAGTTTTTTTTTAATGCTAAAAAGCTTACTAAATCTAAGTTCTCACTCTGAGATATTCTTTTTAAGAATGTAAAAAACTATACTTTGGTCAAATATTTTAAGTCTAACATCTGGAAGCTAGAGACTGATTAAAGTAGCTTACACATAGCAGAAAGGGGGAAAAGAAAAGTTTGGAGCAAGACATATATGGAAATCCATACATTTAATTTATGTCATGAAAGTTTATAAAATCAATGTAAACCATTATTTAAAAAGTGTTTTTTTCCAATTTTTTACAAAATTGCAGTTATCTCAATTATTTATTCTCATCCTGTATCAGGGTTTTCTCTAAGGTGGGCACCCCAATGTGGAAATCATAAATTTACATTCCTTACTCTTCTTTTAATGTTCATCTGCACAACAGCATATTCTAAGTATCCATAGTAATGTTCATTCCATCCATAGATGAAAAAAATTGCAAGTGAGGATGTCAATCAAGAAGCAATTTGGAAATATCTTAAATAACAGTTGTATTTTTTGTCAGGTATTATTTAATATTTTTATTAATATTTTAAAACTCTTTCTTATAACATAATATATTGTAGCCTCCTGATCTCAACTATAAACCCCTTCCTAGCTACTTTCCACTCTTCTTCAAAATTGACATTTTAAAAACAGAAACTGTGGCCCAGGCTGGACAGCTTGGTTAGTAATGCTCTCAGAGCATTAGATAGAAGCACAGAGGTTGCTCAGTCCCTGGTCAGGACACACAGAGAAACAGATAGATCTTCCTTCCTCACTTGCTCTTCTTTCCCTTCCTCCTTCTCTAAAATCAATAAAATAAACATTAAAAAAAACAGAAACTGTGATTTTTATGCTTCTACACAATGGTGGGATTCAGCCAGTTCACATAGGTTTGGCAGAACCTATACCTAATTTTCTGTTGAGTTTGGTGAACCAGTTGTTAAAAAGGTACTTGTATTTTGTACCGTTTTTCCCACTCTTTATAAGTCAGTATCTTAGTATCCTTCTGATCTCAGATACAATACCCACAGGTAAGCCCTTTCTAACCTGTCAAGTCGTGCCAGTTACTTCTTATACACTCTCATAGAACACATAACTTTCTTTCATAGCACCTACCAGAGATTTGACTTTACATTTATTTGTGTATTTTTGTGATGATTTGATTACTCTTTCTTTCCACCAAGTGACTGCAAGTTTCATAATGACAAAAACTGTATCAATTTGTTTACCCTTCTAACCCCATATTCTGGCACATTACTAGGCATATAGGTGATAGCATTGTTGTAAAGAACACTAACTGGCTTATGTGACCTTGGACAAACCACCTGACTACTCTGTGATGTAGTTTCTTCATCTATAAAAGGGGGATATGTGAAATAACTAGTAAACTTAGATTAGTAATGCATTAAAATATACAAAGTACTTGGGCAGGCAGTGTGATAAAAAGAGTCATGTCATTTAGCATGAGTGTAATTGTTTTAGAATAGTGCTATCAGAAGAGAAGTTACTTCTTTCATGATCAAGAAAAGTAACTTGCAGATTTTGAGCAATTCCTCTGTGCCAGGCTCTATGCTTGGCACCTTATTTGCATTATTTTAGTGAATCTTCACAGTTTGAAGTTTGCAGAGTCAATATGCTTGGGAATATAAGAAAAAATATGTTTCTGTCTCTCTTTCTGTCTTTCTCAACATGATCTCAGAGAACAATGCTGTCTAAAATATCACAAAGCATTACTTATGTTCTAAGTGATTTAAAAAAATAAATAATCAAACCTTACAACAACTCTTTCTGCATATAACTCAGATCAGTAGATATGGTTTTGGACCATTTTTACTCTATCATTTTCAATGCTAAATTTAACTTCTGTGCAACCATTTGTTTTCCAGTCATCTTAATTAATGAATTAATTCCCCTAAAATGTTTGTTTTTTGGGTCAACCAATTTTTTCCTCATTTTACAGTTGAGAGAACAAAGCAATGACATTTTCTTAATGTCATAGATAAGTCACAAATCTCTCTATATAATACACCATAGGGATGACTTTTTGAAGGTTTTCCAGGACATCTTTCATCAGCTCAGTAAGATAATATTATGATCACTGTGATCCCAGAAAGCAGATGTGGTAGCAGCAAGGATGAGAAAACACAAGTTCAGACATTGTTGTCAAGCTGTAAAACTTTTGTTTTTCTTGGAATTAGTTCTTAGAAATTATAACTTTGTGGTAAAACCATCCAGCATGGTTTATATAAAGGACGGCACATTTATGTCTCCTCTGTGATTGAACAATATTCACAAAAATTTTTCATTAAATATCAGATTTCTCCATCAACCAGGAATAAAGACATTAAGTGGATATAAAATGGATGACATAATTTTTCATAGTTTATATTTGACTTCAATTAATTTCTATTTCTTTATTTTTCTGAAGTGAGAAGTGGGGAGGCAGAGAGACAGATTCCCACATGTGCCCTGCTGGGATCCACCCAGCAAGCCCACTAGGGGGCGATGCTCTGCCCATCTGGGGCATTACTCCATTGCAACTGTAGCCATTCTAGTGCCTAAGGTGAAGGCCATGGATCCATCTTCAGCTCCCAGGCCAACTTTCCTCCAGTGGAACCTTGGTTGTGGGAAGGGAAGAGAGAGATAAAGAGAATGGAGAGGGGAAAGCATGGAGAAGCAGATGGGCGCTTCTCCTGTGTGCCTTGGTCAGGAATCGAACCTGGGACTTCCACACGTCAGGCCAATGCTCTACCACTGAGCCAACCAGCCAGGGCTGATTTCAATTTTTATGCTGCTGAATTTTTTTTTTACTCTATAGAAAAAGAAGTTAAAGAGGTACTGTAGTGGCACAATTTGCATAGTTGATTTGTATTCTTTTTCTAACAGTTAACATTTCTTCCAACTAGTCAAACAAGGTATTACCTTGCAGTGTTACGTTGAGATGTTTGCAGAATGTAGAGCATGGAGAATCATATCATCACTTTGGAAAGGATGTTCAGGGCCACAACTGTTAAATTTACTGAAAGCTTTTGTTTTTCTTCCTCAACAATTAAGCTAGCATAATAAATCAAAAGACAATTTCTGTAAAGAAATAGAACAAGAAAATCACCAGATTTGTATGGAACCACAAAAGACCCCAAATAGCCAAAGATATTATAAGAAAAAAAAGAAGAAAGCCAAAAGTACCATACTGCCTGAATTCAAATTATACTACAAAGCAATAACAATGAAAAAAACAAAAACAAAACCGCAGCATGGTATTGGCAGAAAAACAGACAAACATACCAATAGAACAGAATTGAGAGCACAGGCATAAACCCACATGTAGATGGGCAAAAATTGTCTACCAAATTGTTCAACAAAGGAACCAAAAGCATACAGTGGAAAAAGAATAAAGCCTCTTCAATAAATGGTGCTGGGAAAATTGGAAAGCCACATACAAATCAATAAAATTAGACTACTCTTTTTCCTCATATGCAAAAATAAACGGAAAATGAATCAAAGACCTAAATAGTATATGACCTAAAAAAGAAAATTACATAGAAGAAAACATAGGTATTAATTTGATGGACCTTCATCTTAAAGAGAATTTTCTGAATTTGATCTCAAAGGCAAGGGAAGTAAAAGGAAAAATAAATGAATAGGACTATATCAAACTATCAAGCTTTTATATGGCAAAAGAATCCATCAGAAAAACAAAAAGGCAATCACAAAAATTGGAGAAGATATTTGCAAACAACACCTCTGATAAGAGGTTGATATCTAAAATATAAAAAGAACTCACACAACTCAACACCAAACAGTACAGTTGAGGATTGGGCAGAAGACCTTAAAAGACACTTCTCCCAAGAAGACATATAAATGGTCAATAGATATATTAAAAGATGTTCAACTTCACTAGTTATTAGGTAAATGCAAATCAAACTACATCGAGATACCACTTCATACCTATCAGATTGGCTGTTATCAATAAGACAAGTAATAACTTGTTGGAAAAGTTGTGGAAAAAAAGGCATACTCATTCACTGCTGGTGGGAATGCAAACTGGTATAGGCACTATGAAAAACAGTATGAATATTTCACAAAAAATTAAGAGTAGAATTACCATGAGATTCAGAAAGCCCTCTGAGTGTCTACCTGAAAATTTTAAAAACATTTATTTGCAAAGATATATACACCATTATGCTCTTGCAGGATTATTCAGTGGCCAAGACATGAAAACAACTGGTGTCCTTTGATAGATGATTGGATAATGATGTGGTACACATATACAATGGAATACTATTTATCCATAAGAAAAAGCAAAATACATGTAACAGCATGAATGAAACTTGAGAATATCATACTAAGCAAAATAAGTCAGAAAAGGTCAAGAACTACTGTATATGATTTCACTCATATGTAAGATAGAAAACTGAAAATAACAGATGCACTAACAAGACAAACAAAAATGCACAGACACAGACAAGAGTTATCAGAGGGAAAAGGTGGTGACGGTAGTGAAGGCTAGAGGGAGTCAAGTGTATAGTGAGCAAGGAGATTTAATTTCAGGTGCAGGGCACATAATGCAATATATAGATTATGTACCATAGAATTATACACTTGAAAGCTACATATGTTATTAACCATGGTCATCCCAATAAAAAAAAATTAAGTGAGAGGAGAAAAGATAGAGAGACAGACTCTCCCACATACAGCCTGACCAGGATCCACCCAGCAATGCCCTCCCCATATGGGGTCAATAGTGAAATCAACCTGGCTATCCTCAGTAGCTAGGGCCAATGTTTGAACCAATCAAGTCACTGGCTGCGAGAGAAAAAGAGGGAGAGAAGGTGGAGAGGGACAGGAAAAGAAACAAATGGTCGTGTTTCCTGTGTGCCCTGATCAGGTTAGCCCAATAAATTTAATTAAATATGTATCTATCTATCTATATATCTATCTATTATCTATCTATTTATAGTATCAAATCAGAATTTCATTAGTCATTTATAAAAAGCAAACATTTTTCTAAAATACTAGGTAAATTCTACCCCTACCTTCTTTCTAGTTTTGAGTCAATGACCATGGAAGATCAGAATGGTGCACTATCTTCAAAAGTCAGAAAATAATATTGGTTTTGGGGAAAGTGACAAAGTTTTTTCAAAACAATCTATAAACAAAATAAGAATTGAGAAATCAATTCATTTGTTCCCACTCACAAAAAAAAATGTAAATGTACTGAAAATCACATCTTCATTCCCCAACCATTTTCATTAGTTAAGGGTTTATATACAGGGATAGGCAAATGTAGGTTTATAGTTATCATATGAAAAATAGTATACTAATTAATAAATAATAACACAAGAATAAACTGTGCATCACATATTCACAATTGCAAAGCCAGTTTTGCCCAACTGTGTATATCCTTTTATTCTTTTTGCTGACTATTAGATTTTAATTTTTTGTGTGTGTGACAGAGACAGAGAGAGAGAGGAACAGATAGGGACAGACAGGAAAGGAGAGAGATGAGAAGCATCAGTTCTTCATTGTGGCACCTTAGTTGTTCATTGACTGCTTTCTCACATGTATCTTGACCGAAGGGGAATCAGCAGAGCAAGTGACCTCTTGCTCAAGCCAGCGACCTTGGGCTCAAGCTGGTAAGCCTTGCTCAAACCAGATGAGCCCGCTCTCAAGCCAGAGACCTCTGGATTTCGAACCTGGGTCCTCCATGCCCCAGTCTGACACTCTATCTGCTGTGCCACCATCTGGTCAGGCCCACTTTGTACATCTTGCATTGATTCTGCTAAGAAGTTGGCAGTGATTCTCATCTTTGTTCTATACATTGTACATCTTTCTTCTCTAACTATGTTTGATTTTTTCTGTCAGTAAATTACAATTACCATTTATTGTGAAACCTTCAACATACATTTCTTCACCCTCTTTTTTTTTTACTATTATTGTTATACTATTACTGTCTGCAACTCCATTCAATTCTGCATCTGTAATACATCTTTGTTTAAAATTTTAAATTTATCCATAAATTTAAAAGTGAAAAAATAATTTAATTTTATTACATTTAAAATAGTGGGCATTTGAATTTAATAACTAATTATAATTTTTATAGTTATTATTGTAAATCATACTGTCTGAATTAAATATGTAATAAACATAATCCTATATCAGTAATTAGAACAAACCATTGAAACTCAATAAATTTTTTGACTCTGGCTAGCTCAATGATGTGATTTTTTTGTGTGTGTGACAGAGATAGAGAGAGAGAGAGAGAGAGAGAGAGAGCTACAGACAGACATGAAGGGAGAGAGATGAAAAGCATCAATTTTTCTTTGCAGCACCTTAGTTGTTCATTGATTGCTTTCTCATATGTGCCTTGACCGGGGGGCTACAGTAGACTGAGTGACTCCTTGCTTAAGCCAGCGACCTTGGGCTTAAGCTAGTGAGCCTTACTCAAACCAGATGAGCCTGAGCTCAAGCCAGCGATCTTGGGATTTCGAACCTGGGTCCACTGCATCCCAGTCCAACACTCTATCCACTGTGCAACCATCTGGTCAGGCTGATGTGATTATTTATAATACTGAAAATGACATATGCACATCACATGCACACTACAGTATCAGAGTGATACTTATGCAAAGCAATGATAAAAGTGAAATATAGTCATACCATATAATTAACATGTTGTTTAATAGAAAACACACTACTTCAATTTTAAATTCAATTTTTAGCTATTTAAAATAAAAGTTTCAAATTTAGTTCATCAGTTATACAACATTGCAAGTATTACTTATAATGAACAAGATATATTGAACAAGATATAACAGGTTTGTACAACATTCTTAATATAATATAATGTGACTCTTCTACAGCATATAAGATTGTTCCCATCAATGTATTCAAGTATGTACTCAATCAAAGTGGAAAGGTCTGTTGATCTGGCCACTGCAGGTAGGCACTAGAAATATATTTAGTTATCTGTATCTATTACCATTTTTTATATTGCTTATATATCAAACAAACTTGGAAAATATTAATTTGTGAATATAATCTCAATTAAACATTAGCATAATAAGATGATTATAAATGCATATAGAAGAGCAAAATCCATTCAAATAGTCAATAACATTTAATAAAAGAATAATAATAAAGCAGTCATCATATTAGATATCAAAACATTATAGAACTACATGATATTTAAAACAGTATAGTACTGGAATAGGACAAGACTATTCAACACTTGAAATCAAAATAATTAACTAAAATTTGAATAAATACTGTAAGTCTTCTTTTATTTCACCCCGTTTGTAAAAGAAAATTCAGATAAATTAAAGAGTTAAACATAAAATTACATGGCTACAATTTTTCCAAAAAATGGTATCTCAGAGGAGAAAAAAAAGCCCAAAATTTAGAATGCATAAGTGAAGATCGACAGATTTTTTTTCCTAAATTGAAATATATCATACCATGAAAGTGACTATTATAAGATAAAAAAATATTAGAGTATATTTGTTACATAAATAACTGTTAAAATATCACCCTCCAAAAAAAATAGAGTTACTACAAATCAATAAGAAAACATTTAAAAAATGGCCAAAAAATGAACAGGAAATTCACAGAAATACTACAAATGATCAAGGAACATAAAATATCAACTCTTGTAAATAATTCAATAAATGCACATTAAAATAAAGGTTACATTTCATCCTGTGATTGACAACATTTTAAAATGTGTATAATACCCATATGAATATATAATAGTTAATATGTATCTACATATTGACTATTTAAAGCAATACCCGAATCAACATCATTGTTAATTTTTTATAACTGCTACATATGTGTGTTTATATAATATACATATATAAGCATTATTTTATTTATTTTTTTGTTTGTAACAGAGACAGAGAGAGGAACAGATAGGGACAAACAGACAGGAAGGGAGAGAGATGAGAAGCATCAATTCTCCATAGCAGTACCTTAGTTGCTCAGCGATTGCTTTCTCAAATGTGCCTTGACTGGCGGGAGCTGCAGTCAAGCCAGTGACTCCTGATAAACTGTGCTCAAACCAAATGAGCCCGTGCTCAAGCTGGTGACCTTGGGTTTTTGAATCTGGGTCTTCCGCGTCCTAGTCCGACGCTCTATCCACTGTGCCACTGCCTGGTCAGGCTATAAGCATTATTTTAAATAGTGAATGACTGAAAGTAATCTGAATGCCTAAACACAGCAGAATATATATATATATATTCTATATGTATGCAAATGCATGAAGGCCTGGAAACATACCTACCAAACTCTTAGTGGTACCTTTAAAGATGCTCATGGGAGTGAAGTGGAAATAAAGGATGGTTTGCATTTTAGTCTATATTGCTTAAACAAAGAGAAAGGGTTTATGTCCTACCAGTATAATGAATGACAAATGCTGGAAGCATTCCCACTCATATTAGGAAGAACATAGTCAATTGTCACGGAAGATGATAGTAAAGAATAAGTATTGGGAAAATAAATTGTCCTTATCTATTATAAATCTTGGTCATCATTATTATATTTGTAAACTAATAGTGATAATGGCTAACACTTTTTATCATATATCAATATTATTAATCTCACATGGTGAGCAAGGCAGTTATTGTGCAGAGTCCAAAATTGAGAGTTTGCATAGTCAGCCAATGTTATTAATTTTTTAATTCCTGTATTGTTTGTAAGAAATACATTTTACTTCAGAATCATTTATAATATTTATCAGGTAACTGTATAGATCTGTTATGTTCCTTTTCAATTGTTATGCATTTGCTAAAAATTGTTGGTATCCATGTTTTGCATAAATAACAGTGAATGCCAAACTGAGCATTTATTGAATGGTTTTTTGTATGTATCGTGGCAGGCAACTTAAATTCAAAAGTAAGCATTGCTATTTTCTCAATATTGGAAGTTCCTGGACAAAATTAAAGTTGGTGGTAATTTTTAGAAACCTATTTAATTTAAAAATTGTTGTGGTTCCTGGCCAGGTGCCACAGTGAATAAAGCATTGACTCAGTCAGTGCATTTAGGTTGTGAGTTCAATCTTCAATCCAGGACACATACAAGAAGCACTCAAGAGTACACAATTAAATGAAACAAGTAAATGGAAAGAGTTTATGCTTCACTCCCTCTCTCTCCTTTCTCCCTCTCTCTCCCTTTCCCCTTCTTTATCCCTTTCTCCTCTCAAATCAATGGAAAAAAATTTAAAAATCATTAATAAAGACTACTAAAAAATAGATACTTTTATCATAAATACTGGAGACTTGAACTTCAGCATGTCCCTTTAGCAATGTTTTTTACTACCACCATACCTACGAAGTTCATCTCTAAATGGCTAAGTTTACTTCCAATCAGACCAGTTCTACATATAACCCCATCTCTTTCTTTCTCCTTTAAATAAATTTTTATCCATTATTATTTTCACCATCTTCTTTCTCTAAGAAATCTGACTTAACTTATGTATAGCAATCATAATGTGTGGTCTTTTTCATCCATTTGGGATTTATAATAAAATAAATTATAAAATAGCAACACAGACGGAATCCTTAGAGAAAAATTTAGTCCAAGACATATCAAAAATTTATTAGCCATTGTATTAGAGTTCTCTAGAGAAACAGAACTATAAGATATACTATTTAATGAAATATACCAGTCTAGATTCAGGCTTCTCTATGTTATATTGCCTGTCAAAAACATGTTGCACATAGAGCAGATTTTCTAGAACTGGACATTGCGATACTTCCAGTAAAATTCTACTGCTGATTGGGTCTAACTTCCTTGTTGAATGGACAATAGTATATACACTGCTGAATTTATATTAGTGTTTCTGTAACCAAGCTTTATTGTAGACAAGTAGCTAATACTTCATTTTCTCTATACTCAGACCCTATGCTCAAAAAGGAGAGGATAAGTAGAAAAGACCTAAATTGCAACCATGTCTAGGTAATTGGTTTTAAAAATCATGCCTTGTTGCTCTATGGAATAAAAATTGGAAATTACTGGTTATCTCATATTGTGAGATATTTTTGTATAGTCTTAAAAATACTTCAGACTTCAACAAATTAATGGGAGTTATATTAGGGTGGGGTAGAGGGAATACAGAAGTCTTCACAAGATCTCAAAAGTCATTAGTGACTACGTGCTCCCTTTTTCAGTAGATCTTGGTGTTTTGCTGGCCAAATTTAATGAATTTGCTTTAAATACTTTCTCTTCCTCAGTAATTAATTCATACATAATAGACACAGATCTGTCACCATGTAAATTAAGCCTCTTCAGTCCTGACATGGTGTATTAAAATACTCTTTAAATGTTTTCAGAGATACCAGCCCACTGAAGCAATCATCATGTCATAGTAGTTACTACTTCACCTGATGGTTTTTACAGCTCTCAAATGGGAAGAAATAATTTTTCAATACATCAGTTATAACCATACTCGTGTTTCAAAATTAATTTGACTTGGCATGGGTATGTTCATTTCAAAATTTAGCAGTTAACCAAAACAATACTGATATATCATTAATGATTCATGAGGGCACAGCAATTCAAAATATATTGTTTTCTAAAGCAATATGGCTTCAGTCTTCATCACCATGACTGCACTTAAAAGAAATATTTGTACATGTGCAGAGTGGTTCAGAGCTTTTACTGAGATGCAGTAGTCTATTTCTGTAGTGATCACACTTTATCAATAGATGAGCCAATCCAAAGACTTCTATTGAGTGCCTGAGTGTAAAAGATTGAGTCAGATAAAAAAAATGTAAACAATTAGATTAGTGCCATGATGAAAAATTTTTTTTAAGTACTCTAATAGAAACCAATAAGAGAGCTGTTTTTAGACAAGGGTGATTTAGAATAACCAATGATTCATAAACTTACATGTCATATTTTTTATTTAAAATGCCACAGATAACCATGAAAGGGCTTTAAGAGGTGGCAGAATTGTAATACATATAATCAGGCATGTATTTTAGACAGATAATTGTGGCTACAATGTAAAGGATAGACTGGATGGTGGAAACAATGGAAGTAAATAGACTAGTTAGGAGACTTGTTAGTAGTATAGGTAAGAGAGGTAGTGGCCTCAACTACAGCAGTTTTTGGTTGGAAATTAAGAGAAGTGGATAGAAAAAGAGTTATGGACTTGCTAAATTACTTCAGTGAATGAAAGAGAAAAATTTGTAGTAGTCACAAGTTTCTAATTCTAGTTCATCAATATCAAAATATAACCTCTAGCTATTGTCAATTTGGAATTTAATTCAGAAAGCAATAAAGAGACTATATCAAGTGGATCTATTCCATCAGGTCAGCTGATTATAATGAAAACAGTCTCATTACCTGAGCAAAATCAGATCATTTTTTGAAGTTATGCCATATCCCATAGTCAGGTAAAAATGGCATCTGATATTTGAGAAACAGACCAGTGACAAAATATTTATGAAAAAGTTGACTCAAACAAAAAATGATAAGCAACCTTTAAGGACAGGAAAATTGAGGCAACTAGAGACATAGAAGGAAATGTGAATTAACAACACAGTGAGATGCAAATGACCAATGTATTTTGAGAAGATAGTAGGTGTAGCAGAACACTCATGTTGGAATAAATGGAAAATGTGGTTTGTTTCCAATATATGTACAATTACTAAGATAGAAGAATATTAAGTACTCTGATTTCAGAAATTTGGTAGAATTCTCTAATTTCCAATGTTCTACTTATCAAAAAATTATTTGGTCCATTTAGACATATTTTAAATAAGTATTCATATATTGCAAATAGGGTCATTTTCTTGTGAAAATATAGCATACTGAGAAATTACTAACAGAACATTACCTAATAAAATCCAAGTCTTACCAAATGAACTATAAACTGGCTAATATGAGAAATCTCTTGATTAGATATTAATAAACTGGGGAGAAAATTAACATTTTAATGGAAATGCACATTCCTGGAAAGACAAGATAAAGTCATCCTATTAAAACTCTGTTAACAGATGGTTACTTTTTCTTTCCATCTCTTTGGGTTTCGTTAAAAATCATTATCTATAAAAACAAATTATATATTAGAAAAACTATTTCATTTTTACTGCTGTGTCATTCAATATAGAATCTGAGCAGACACCTTCCTTGTATTTTGTTAGAAAATGTATAGATGATCTGACTTTTGTTGATAACTCTGACATTTAAAATTTATTACTAAAATATTTGAAACTCTTAATACAGAATCCAGAGGCTTCAGACTGCACATGCAAACTTAAGAAGAAGAAAAAAAAGATAAAATCCCATCAAGTATCTGCGATGCTTATTGAAGTCCCAAGATAGGTAAAGTATAGATGAGACTCCCCAAAGCTATTAAATCTGGAGAAATGGGTAAAGCGGGAGTCTGTGAATCTTCTCTCAGAACTTTCATCTAAGGTTGCCTTTTCTTAAACTCACTCTCTGGTTGCTCCCCCTTCAATCCTTATCTGATCTCACATATCATGGTAATATTCCATGTGCCCTTATGGCTTGGATTTGTATCTACAACTCATATTGAGTAATGGTGAAAATAAAAAGGTTTATTTAGTTTTGATGAGCCTTAATTAAGATCAGTGTTCTCAGTCTTTCTTGTTCTGCAATTTACATTTGATTTTTGTATGGTTAATGTACTTATACATTTAAGTAATGAGTTCTAAAGATTAGTTTGGAATTCAGTGTTCTTAATTAACAAAATGAGAACCATTTAACTACTCTCAGAATAGGCATCAGAGTCTGCTTCAACATACTCAGCACGAATTCACTTCTTTATTAAATGAGAAAAGTGTTCTAAAATATTTTGCATATATCTTCTTAAACACTAAAAGTGTATTTCAAAAAGTGAAGGATATTTTCTAGCTAAAAGATTTATTTAAGTACAAAATATATTGATATATTTACTCAAATGAACTAGGTTTCATCGGTGCTGGGCTAAGTAAGGTGGTACATCAAAAAGAAAAAAAAATTCAGATCTAAAAGCCAAAAATAGCATAAGCAATTAATTATAATCTGAAGTTAATAAGTGTAATAAAAAAGGTAACACTGAAGCAGGATCTTGAAGGATAAGTGCTTTCACAAGGCAAATGGTATATAAATGGAATCATAAGGGAATTCCAAGCAGATGAAATAGCATGAGTAAATGCCAAGGGATATCTAAGTTTATTAGAAATTCAGAGAATAGGAATTAGTGTAGTAGAGCTAGCACATATGTTACATAATAAGGATTCAGGAGCAAATTGGAAGCCAGAAATCAAGTGTAGGCCAGGGTCAAATTATAACAGCCTTTAATGCCAAAAACAAAATAACATGGAATTTATATGGTAGATATTACTGAGGCTCTAAAATATTTAGTCAAGGGAATTACATGTTGAGATTCATTTCAGAAAGATAACTCTGGCAGAAATGTGTAGAAAGGACTGGGGATGTAAAACAATAGAAGCCTGGAGACCAATTAAGAAGATGGCAGAAGAGGCTAGGAATTAAAACTAAGGAAGAGGGACTGTGGGAGAAAAAATAAGGAACATAAGAGATTCTGAAAAGTAGAAGCAAGACTGGTTGAATAATTTTATATGGGGAATAAGATAAATGAATCAAGCAGCTATAACTTCTAGGTTACTATCTTGATTTACCTGGTGAGTAGCACTATGTTTTTAATTACCAAAATGAATGTAAACAAAAAAGTATGGGTCCAGTTTGTATGGGTAATGGATTTAGTTTGGAATAATTTGTGTGACATCCAGCTTGATATACAGGTCTGGGGATATTATTTTTTTTCTTCTTCTTTATTTTTTTAATTTAATTAATTGTGTTTACATAGATTCTAGGGTCACCCCGAATGCATACCCCCTCCTCCCTATTCCCCTCAACATCTCCCTTGCCCCCTTCCCTTCAGGTTTATCCCATCCTATCATCCCCTTTCCCTCTGTCCTCTTTTCCTCTGGTCCCTTTGATCCCTCCTCTGTCTCAATTCCATTCCTCAGTTCTCATTATTCCTTGGATTCCTCAAATGAGTGAGGTCATACGATATTTTTCTTTCTCTGCCTGGCTTATTTCACTCAACATAATAGTTTCCAGGTCCCTCCATATTGTTGCAAAAGGTAATATTTCCTTCTTTTTCATAGCCCCATAGTATTCCATTGTATATATGTACTACAGCTTTTTAATCCACTCGTCCACTGATGGACACTTGGGCTGTTTCCAGATCTTCGCTACTGTGAACAATGCTGCCATAAACATGGGGGTGAATTTCTTTTTTTCAGTCTGTGATATGGTGTCCTTAGGATATATTCCTATAAGTGGGATGACTGAGTCAAAGGGCAGTTCCATTTTTAATTTTTTGAGGAATCTCCATACTGTTTTCCACAGTGGCTGCACCAGTCTGCCTTCCTACCCAGGTCTGGAGATATTAAATAGAGATACAGCATTAAAAAGTCAAGGGTGGGAGGCTAAGACAATCCACAGATAAATTACAGGAAGAGGTTTATAACTTTAGAGGTCATAAAAATTTAGAAAAGAGCTCAAGAAAGGCAAATTAGAGGAAGAGACTGAAACAAAACTAACAGAGTAAAGGAAAACCTGAAAACAGCAGTAGAGGAGAGAGAATTCGAAGAAGGAAAGGATAGTGGTTCATCTTCATCATAAATGAGAACAAAAGAGATCTTTGATCAGACCTCACTTTCCTGAATCCTCAACCAGCTGTCTGTTGCCATTGTGTAGTCACAAACTACATATATACACACAATACCAAGAAAACTCCAAGAATATCAATACTCATTAGTTTTAGCTAAGACCTTAACCAGTACCATGTAAAGATCGACTGAACTGCTGAGCTGGCTGAATGTGCAGAAGCTGAAAGAACTTTTATCCCTGGGTTCAAGAATGAGGTAGATGCATACTAAGTGCCTTCTGTCCACATCTTTGTCATTTAAATTGCAATAAACAAGAGAAAAAAAGGTGAACCCACATAAAGATCCCATTCCCCTATGTTGGCTTCTTTATCTCTTTTCAGTAGGACCCACATTGCTCAAAACTTAACTGTAACCACGTTTAACTTAAAACTATCCACGAACTTATTGAAATATATATCTCTATTCTTTTTTTGTCATATTCAGCAAAAGACAGCTAAATTATCCAATATGGTCACCAGAAAGAGGGATTATAAAACATTCATCAGTTAATAGCAATGAGTT
Source organism: Saccopteryx leptura (assembly GCF_036850995.1). Lineage (NCBI taxonomy): Eukaryota > Metazoa > Chordata > Mammalia > Chiroptera > Emballonuridae > Saccopteryx > Saccopteryx leptura. Next base: position 104,199,406 of record NC_089516.1, on the reverse strand, counting down.
CTCTGTGCTTCCTCTTTGTCAGACAGCTATGTCTTCCTGCACAGTGCCAGCCACAACCCTGCGACACAATGGTGGAGGTCAGAGTGAATGGATGTGGCCATATTGAGTGCCTGGTGACCGGGGATGCTTTTAACTCTGGCAAAGGGATATTGTCACCATTAATGATCACTTCACTAACATGTTCTAGTATGATCCTACTCATGACAAGTTCAATGGCACAGTGAAGGCTGAGAACAGAAAGTTTGTCAACAACGGAAAGTCCATCTCCATCTTCGAGGAGCGAGATGCCACTGACATCAAATGGTGTGATGCTGATACACTGTTGAGTCCACTGGTGTCTTCATTACCTTGAAGAAGGCTGAGGCTCACTTGCAGGGTGGATTCAAGAGGTTCATCATCTCTGTTTATGTGGATGCCCCTATGTTTGTGAAGGGTGTGAACCATGACAAGCATGACAACTCCCTCAAGATTGTCAGCAATGGCTACTACAACAACTTTTTGGACTCCCCTGGTAAAGATCATCCACAACAAATTTGGCATTATGGAGGAACTCATGACCACAGTCCCTGCTATTACTGCCACCCAGAAGACTGTGGATGGCACCACTGGGAAGCTGTGGTGTGATGGCTGAAGTGCTGCTCAGAACATTATCCCTGTTTCTATTTGCTTTACCAACGTTGTGGGAAAGGTCATCTCTTGATCTAAATGGAAAGTTCACTGGCATAGACTTCCATGTCCTTACCCCCAAGGTGTCGGTTGTGGATCTGACCTGTCACTTGGAGAAAGCTGAAAAATATAATGGCATCAAGTAAGTATTGAAGTAAATATCAAAGGGCCTCCGTAAGGGCATCCTGGGTTACACTAAGGACAAGGTTGTCTCCTGCAACTTTAACAGTGACAACCACCCCTCCACCTTCGATGCTGAGGTTGGCATTGTCCTCAATGACTGTTTTGTCAAGCTCATTTCTTAGTATGACAATGAATTTGACTACAGCAACAAGGTAGTGAACCTTATGGTCCACATGGCTTCCAAAGAGTGAGAGCCCCTTGGACCACCAAACCCAGCAAGAGGAATAGAGGCCTTTTGCTACTGAGGAGTCCTTGCCCCAAATCAATTCCCCAACACACTGAAAATCTCTAGACCTCCAGCTTCCATTTCAGACTCCCTGAAGAATGGAAGGGACTTACAGAGCCCTACCTTGTTATGAACCATCAATAAAGTTTACTGTACCTAACCAAAACGAAACAAAACAAAAATAACAGAGGGAAGAAAAAAGAACAAGAACACTACAAGTAAACATAAAATGAGCCCTGGCCAGTTGGCTCAGTGGTAGAGCATCAGCCCAGTGTGTGGATGTCCTGGGTTCAATTCCAGGTCAGGGCACACAAGAGAAGCTTCTCCACCCCTTCCCGTCCCCTTCTCTCACTCTCTCTCTCTTTCATTCCCGGGACCATGGCTTGATTGGTTTCAGAGCATAGGCCTGGACGCTGAGGACAGCTCCACCTTAGGTGTTAAAATTTGCTAGGTTGAGAGAATGCCCTAGATGGGCAAAGCATTGGCCCCAGGAGGGGGTTGTTGGGTGAATCCAGGTCAGGGCACATGTGAGAATCCATCTATCTCCCCTCCTCTCACATGGAAAAGAAGAAGAAAGAAAATAAAATGTTTCACACTTCTGTCTCTTTATAACATTTGCCAACTTAAAATATTTTGTGTTTTTAAATTAAATTTTGTTTCCAAAGAGAAAATATATATATTAAAAATTACATTTATTATCTATTATTTCCACCGGAAAACAAAAACATATGTACTGTTTTATATACAATGCATCTTCCCTCTCCTGTTTGATAAGTTTTTTTTATTATAAAATATTTTCAACATACAGAAAGGTACAGATAATAATAAAATGTATAATCACCACCTAGTTTAAATAATTCTTAACTATTTTTCATTTCTGTTTTATCTTAAAAATTAAACAGTTGCAGCGCCTGTGTGTATCGCCCAAGTTTTATTCTCCTCCTTTCGCACTTCAATACTGAGAATGATAAATATAATTTCTTTACATATATTGGGTACATATGCATCTATCTCTAAAATATGTACTAATGTTTTACATTTTATTTACATAAATTGTACTTTACTGTGTATATCATGCTGAATTTAGTTTTTTTAAAGATTTTATTTGTTGATTTTTAGAGAAAGGGGAGAGAAATAGAGAGAAAGTGGAGGGAGAAGTGGAAAGCATCAATTCATAGTAGTTGCTTCCTGTATGTGCCTTGACCTGGCAAGCCCAGGGTTTCAAACTGGCAATCTCAGCATTACAGGTCAGCACTTTATCCACTGCGCCACCACAGAATAGACAAAATTTTTATTTTCACTGACAGTATTAAATATATATTACCTCCTTGTTATACTTTAAGTTACTTAGTAATTTATATTTTTAGTAAATTATAATTGACAGATTTGTATTATTTAGTTTCAAGTATATAAAATAATAATTCTATACTTATACATTTATAAAGTGATCATCATAATATGTCAAGTAACCTCTGTCATTGTACAAAGTTTTTCTGATATTATTGATATTCTGTATAGTGTACATAATCCTCATGATGTATTTATTTTATAAATGCAAGTTTGATCCTCTCATTCTCCTTCACTTGTCTCACTCCTCCACCCACCCTCATCGCCTCTGGCAAACATTAGTTTGTTCTCTGTATGAGTTCATTTTGATTCTATTTTGTTTGTTCATTTGTTTTGTTTTTTTAGATTACACATAGAATAAAATCATTTGGTATTTGTCTTTCTCTGATTTATTACATAGCATAAGAACCTCTAGGTCTACCCGTGTTGTCACAAATGGCAAGATTTCATTCTTTATTATGGCTAAATAATATTCTATTTTATATGTAATTATCATTTCTTATCTATTTATTTATGAGAGGACACCGAGATTGTTTCCAAATCTTTGCTGTTATAAATAGTGCTACAAAGAACATAGGGCTGTGTATATCTTTTTGAATTAGCATTTTCACTTTCTTTGGAGAAATGTCCAGAAGTAGAATTATTGGCTTTTATGGTAGTTCTATTTTTAATTTTTTGAGGAACCTCCATACTGTTCTGCATAGTAGTTAAACCATTTTATACACCCACCAAAAGGATACAAGTATTCCCATTTCTCCTCATTCTAGCCAACGCTTCTTATTTGTTCGTTTTTGATAATAATACACATTCTGACAGGTATAAGATGATATCTCCTTATGATTTTGATTTGCATTTTCTGGACGACTAGAAATTCTGATAATTTTTTCATATGTGAGTTGGCCATCTGTGTGTCTTTTTTGCAGAAATATTTATACAGGTGTTCTTTATTTTATTTCTTTTAGAGAGAGAGGGACAGACAGACAGGAAGACAGAGAGATGAGAAGCATCAAATTGTTGTTGTGGCACTTTAGTTATTGATTGCTTCTCATTTGTGCCTTGACAGGGGGGTGATGTTCCAGCTGAGCCAGTTCACCCCTTGCTCAAGCCGGCAACCTTGGTATTCAAACCAGCGACCACTGTACTCAAGCTAGCGACCCTGCACTCATACTGATGAGCCTGCACTCAAGACAGATGAGCCTACATTTAAGATAGTGACCTCGCTGGCGACCTCAGGTTTTTTAACTGTAGGATTTTTGTTTGTTTGAATTTTTTTAAGTGCTATCCACTTTTCTTAATCAGAAAAATCAGGCGATTATTTTACTACCCACATTTTCTTCTATAATTGCTATAGTTTCAGGTCTTACATTTAAATCTTTAATCCCTTTGGAGTTTATTTTTGTAAATGGTATATGAAAGTCATCAAGATTCATTATTTGCATGTATCTATCCAGTTTTCTTAACATTTATTAAAGAGAGTTTCATTTCCCCATTGTATATTTTTGCCTACTTTGTCATAGGTTAATTAACCACGTATGCATGGGTTTATTTCTGGGTTCTCAATTCTAGTCTATTGACTTATGTGTCTGCTTTTGTGCCAGTATCATACTGTTTTGATTATTATAGCTTTTTAATATAGTTTGAAATTAGAGCATGTGCTACCTTCAACTTTTTCATTTTCTCAAGATTGCTTTGGAAGTTCAAGATTTTGGTGATTCCATATCAGTTTTGGGATTATTTTTTCTACCTCTGTGAAAAAGAACTATATCATTGGTGTTTTGATTGGGATTGCATTAAGTCAGTGGACTGCTTTAGCTAGTATTGACAATTTACCAATATTAATTCTTCCAATCCATAAATATAGTATATATTTTTTTCATTTTTTCTTCCATCTTCAATTTTTTCATGAATGTCTCATGGATCTTAGAGTACAAATCTTTGCCTCCTTGTTTAAATTTATTCCTAAATATTTTATTTTTTATTTTTGATGCAATTATAAATTGAATTGTTTTTTTAATTTCTCTTACTGATAGCTTGTTATTAATGTATAGAAATGAACCAGTTTTAAAATATCATCTTTTTACCCTCTGATAGAATTCATTCCCTAATTTAAATAATATTTTGTGGAATTTTGAGGATTTTCTATATATAGTATCACACCATCTGCAAATAATGACAGGTTTACTTTTCCTTTTCAAATTTTATGTCTTTTATTTATTTTTCTTCTCTGATTGCTGTGACTAGTACATTCAATACTATGTTAAGTGAAATTGGTAAGTACAGGCACCCTTTTCTTGTTCCTGATCTTAGAGGGACAGTTTGAATTCTCAACAATATTTTGTTGAGAATCTTTGCATCTATGTACATTAGTGATATGGCCTGCAATTTTCTTTTTGTGTAGTGTCTTTGTCTGGTTTTGGTGTCATGGTAAGGCTGACTTTATCCAATAAGTTTGAAAGTGTTCCTTCCTTTTGAATTTTTTGAAATAGTTTTAAAATTAGGAATTAACCTTTAACTGTTTGGTGAAATTTACCTGTGTGGTTGTCTGGTCTTGGACTTGTGTTTGTTGGGAGATTTTTGATGACTACTTCAATTTTATTTCTAGTTATCTATTTATATTTTGTTTCTTCCTGGTTGAGCACTGACTTTCATTTAACATCTTTTATTTTTTTAGTATCTATTTAGTTTATAGACATTCGGATTCTTATAATTTTCCTCCTACAAAATTTGTGATTTGATTTTTGTTCTTTTCTAGTTCCTTTAGGTGTCAATTTAATTGTTTAATTAGAGTTTTGTTAGGTTTTGTTTTCTTGAAGTAGACCAATATTGCTATAAACTTTCTTCCTAGAACTGCTTTTGTACATTCTATAGATTTTGGAGAGTTGTGTTTCCGTTTTCATTTGCCACAAGGTATCTTTTGCTTTCCTTTCTAATTTATTCATTGGCCCATTGATTTTCAGTGACATGTTTAGTCTCCATGTATTTGTTTGTGTGTGCATGAGTGTTTCAGTTTTCTTCTTGCAATTGATTTTTAGTTTCATACTCTTTTTTTCCAAAAAGGATACAGGGGTCCTTGGATTACCACACAGTTCCATTCTTATGACAGTGACCTAAATTTTGGTGTAAGTTGAAACACACCCTAGCCTAAGTCACTTACCTATTTTAACACAGTTGTAAAATTATAATCTAGAACATAAAAACACAACTAAGCCACTGAAAAATGAAAAGGACTTATATACTGTACTGTACACAGTATTATATATTGTTCTGCTGCACACAACCAAACAAGTTTGCCCACATAGTCCATGAGTATGGTGTTGGCTGTGTAAGCTAAAACCCTCACATGCCAATTTTTTAAAGTTTTTATGAGAGTGAGTTGTAAACTTGAAATGTCATATGTCGAGACTGTAGTAACCAGAGGACCCTTGCACTTGATATCATTTCAATCTTCTTAAATTTATTGAGATTTGTTTTGTTGCCTAAAATGCGACCTATCCTAGAGAATTTTCCATGTGCACTTGGAAAAAATGCTTATTTTGAAGTTTTGAAATGAATTTTTTGTAAGTATCCACTAAGTTTATCTGCAAAAAAAATATATTAGAGACAATGTTTTTTTATTATTATTAATTTTTTGTCTAGAAGATCCATCCATATGTGTGTGGGGTATTGAAGTCTCATATACTATTATGTCACTGTCAATTTTTACTTTTATATCTGATCATATTTACTTAATATATTTAGGTGCTCATATACTTGTTGTGTTAATATTTACACAGGTTATCATCTTCTTGGATTGACCCTTTTTATCATTACTTAATGACTTTTTCTCTTTTTACAGACTTTGCTTTAAAGTCTATTTTGTCTTATGTGACTATTGTTATCCCAGATTTCTTTTTGTTCTTATTTGCATAGAATAATTGTTCCCATCACTTCACTTTTAGTCTATGTGTCTGTTGATCTAAAGTCAGTGTCTTGTAGGAAGTATATAAATGATTATTGCCAACTTAGCTACCTTAGATATCTTTTGATTGAAGCGTTTAGCCTACTTACATTTCAAGTGTTTAGTGATAGATATGTACTCTATGACATTTCATTAATTTGGAGGGTTGTTTCTGTAGTTTTCTACATCTTTTTATTTTTTTTGTCTCTTCAATGGTTTTATTTAGTGTAATATTTTATTCTATTTTGTAATTTTATGTGTATTTTTATAGGTTATTAGTTTATGGTTACCATGAAGTTCATATGCACTGATATATGTAGACAATATAGATGATATAGATACAGTTACAGATATGAACCATAAGTATATATTCATACCATAGTATATGCCATCTAGTATATTTTCACTTGTTGTGTGTTTAAGTTTGAATATATTCTAGAAATGTTACATTTTATTCCTCTGTACAGTACTTTGTTTTTTAACATCATATTTTAGATATTTTTGCCTTGTGTATCTCCTAAATACTTACTGTATTTAAATTTGATTTTGCCACTTTTGTCTTTAACCATCATAGTAGCTTTTTAAGTGGCTGACTCACTGAGTTTATTATATATTTTCTTTTACCCATGAGATGTCTTCTTTTTCTATATATGTATCTTTTAAATTTCTGGTTATGGCCCATTTCTCTTCTTAAGAAAAAACATTTACTATTTCTTGTAAAGTTGGTTTAATGGTGATGACCTGCTTATTTTTTGCTTGGAAAACTATCTCTCTTTTAATTCTGAGCTATATAACCTTGCTAGGTAGAATATTCTAGGTTGAAAATTTCTTTCAAAACTTCAAATTGCCTGACCAGGCGGTGGTGCAGTGGATAGAGCATTGGACTGGGATGCCGAGGACCCAGGTTTGAGACTCCAAGGTCGCCAGCTTGAGTGCGGGCTCATATCACTTGAGTAAAGCTCACCAGCTTGGACCCAAGGTCGCTGGCTCGAACAAGGGGTTACTTGGTCTGCTGAAGGCCCGCGGTCAACGCACATATGAGAAAGCAATCAATGAACAACTAAGGTGTCGCAATGTGCAACAAAAAACCAATGAATGATGCTTCTCTTCTCTCCATTCCTGTTCGTCTGTCCCTGTCTATCCCTCTCTCTGAGTCTCTCTCTGTCTCTGTAAAAAAAAATAAAATTCAAATATATCCTGCCCCTAGTTTCTGGTCTTTAAATTTTATAGGGTTTCCCTTGTATATAACTTTTTTTTTCTAATTGCTGCCATTCAAGACTCTGTTTATCTTTAACTTTTGCAATTTAAATTACAATGTGTTTTTTTGTGGGTATCTAAGTTTATCTTTTGGAAACCCTCTTTTTCCTGGACCTGGATATCAATTTGTTTCCCTAGATTAGTAAGGTCTTTAACCATTATTTATTCAAATAAGCTTTCCTCCCTTTTCCATCTTAATTTTTGGAATCACTATAATGTGATTGTTAGTACATGTGATATTGTTCCAGAAGTCTCCTAAGCTATTCTCATTTAATTTTTTTTTTAATTTTTGCTTTCTTAATTAGGTGACCACTGTTCTGTCTTTCAGATGCTCAATCCATTCTTCTGTATAATCTAAGCTGTTGCTGTTTCCCTCTGCTGTATTTTTTTCTTTTAGTTATCATATTATTTAGTTTTGACTGGTTCTTTAGTACTTTCTACCTCTTTGTTGAAGTTCTTACCAAGTTCCTCTATTCTACTCTGAAGTTTGAGGAGCATCCTCGTGACTTTTTTTTGTTCTGAATTTTTTATTAGGCAAAATACTTATTTTTCTCCATTAATATTTGTTTTTTCTGGTAATTTTTTTGTTCCTTAATTTGGAATATATTTTTTGTTTTTTAATTTTGTTTGACTTTTGGTGTGTTTAGATAAATTAGATAATACAGCTCTTCAGAGTTTGAAGAAGGAGCTTTATGTAGAAGTGACTTCTCTGTAGACAGTATATGCCAGATACTTGGTCAGAATGTGTGTAGCCAAAGTGTGTGTGTGGCCAGGGCTTCAGTTTGTGCTGGTTCATGTGGATTGTAGCACAAGGCTCCAAGGGTGCCCTGGAGAGCTGAGTGGCAGATCCAGAATGCAGCAAGTATTGGCTGACATGGCCAGGGGCATATTTATTTCAGAGGCCTTAGAGATTGACTAAAACATTTGGAACAAGCTCCTACACACTCTATCTAGGTGGAGGGGGAATGTAAACAATGGCACTTGCCAGCATCTCTAATCTTGAAAAGTTCCCACAGATTTAAGAGAATTCCCACAGTTTCCCATCCATTTGGTAGGCATCTTAATGTTAGTAAGTGGATATATATATATATATATATATATATATATATATATATATATATACACACACACACACACACACACACACACACACACACACACATACATACAGTGTAGGTACCTTTTAAATTATTATTTTATTGCTGTGCTTCGGAGAAGGCCAGGTCTACCAATGTGGGCCCTTCAGTGATATGCCTCCCTACTTTGGTACTCCACCTGGGTAGAATACACATAGTTACCACATTCTCCTCTCTTCTACCCTTCACTATATAATCCCTCTTTTGTTGATTGTACAAAAGCTGATCAGTCAACCATCAGTTATTTTTCAGGAGAAATCGCAGTTTACATTCAGTGTGTTCATAGAAGGAGGCAAGTTGGGGGGGGGGTCTTCCTACACTGCCATTTTGGACACTTCTCTCTCATGTAATTCATCTTTTTACCTTCTAAGTATATATATATTTAAAAACTATTATGCATTTAGCCCTGGCTGGTTGGCTCAGTGGTAGAGCGTCGGCCTGGCGTGCGGAAGTCCTGGGTTCGATTCCCGGCCAGGGCACACAGGAGAAGCACCCATCTGCTTCTCCACCCCTCTCCCTCTCCTTCCTCTCTGTCTCTCTCTTCCCCTCCCGCAGCTAAGGCTCCATTGGAGCAAAGATGGCCCGGGCGCTGGGGATGGCTCCTTGGCCTCTGCTCCAGGCGCTGGAGTGGCTCTGGTCGCAACAGAGTGACGCCCGGAGGGGCAGAGCATCGCCCCCTGGTGGGCAGAGCATCCCCCCTGGTGGGCGTGCCGGGTGGATCCCGGTGGGGCGCATGCGGGAGTCTGTCTGACCATCTCTCCCGGTTTCTAGCTTCAGAAAAATACAAAAAAAAAGTATTATGCATTTATATTCTATTCTTTAACTGCAGTGAGTTCAGAGTAAGTTTCTTGCAGGTTATTGGTGTTTTGAACTGCATTCACATTTTCTTCAAGACCGAGCATATAGTAAAATTTTAAAATATTGTACGTATGCTTGACAAGCTATTGTATATTTCATATTTCTTCTCTGAGTGAGTGTGTGTATATTAGGTAAAGCTTATTATTTGAGTTTTTGCATTTGTTCAATACTTAACTAATTTTCTATCAGTTTTAGGTAGATATGAGTGAAATATCCCACAGCAAGACTTTTTTTTTTGTCAGTTATGGATTGTAAATATGTCACTTAATACTTTCTATTTGAGTTTTTTCAGTGTATAAAAGCACATTCCACTTATACCTTCTTGGTAGCTTCATTCTGTTGTTACATTTGTTGTTTTTTCTTACTCCTGTAAATGTTTTATGTGTTAAATATATATTATCAAGCCTTATTCTCTCTTCTCACATGTAGCCTTATTTTCAAATTTTCTTTTAACTTATATAACCATATTTGAATCCTTATCTACTAAATTACTTAATTTTGAATGTTTTAATGTTAAATAGAATCATATAATTTTGTAACTTCTATCACTCAGTAATATGACTAAGAGATTCATTTATGTTGTTGCTTCTTTTAGTACATTCATTTTCAATGTATAGTAGTCAATTTATAAATGTATAACAATTAATTTTCTACAATGAATAAACATTTTTATAGTTTTTAGATTGTTGGCATTAATAAATAGTGCAGTTATAAAAAATTTTATAAATATCTCTTGTATGCATACAATAGAGGTTCTCTTGGGGTTAGGCAAATTATTTCTGTAAAGGTCCAGATAGTAAATATTTTAGGCTTTATGGACTACATATGGTCACAACCACATATTTTCCCCTATACCTTTTTAAAAATGTAAAAGAAAAATTCTTAGTTAGTAGTTCCTTACCAAGATAGAATGCAGAAAATATCTGTTCATTGCCCATAGTTTACCAGCCACTACAAAGCAAATAATCAGTAATAAAATAGCTGTCAAACTTTTATATTTTTGTCAACATGGAGAATGTGAAATTGTGTCTCATTTTAATTTTAATTTAGTAAAACTAAACATCATTTTAAATGTTTATTGGCCACTTAGGTTTCTTCTTCTGTGCCAAGACTATTATTCAAAACTTGTTTGTTTTTAAAATGGATTGATTTTTCTTATGTTCTGTGTATTGGTTCCTCCTAAGTTACATGTGTTGCACATATCTTCCCAGTTTTTAGGTTGTTTGCTGAACAAAAACTTTTAAACTTAATTTAAATTAATTTATCTATCTTATTTTATTGGTGTAGTTCTTAATTCATATTGTGTTCCAAAAGGTTTTATAATATTAACCTGAAATCTTTAACATACTTGGAATCTGTTTTTATGTACAATGTAGTAAGGGAGTACAATTTCTTATCTTGCTATTGGAAAGTCTTTTCTTTTTCCCTTGAACTGGAATACTGATTCTGTCACACTTTAGGTTCTCACTAAATTAATCTCAGTGGCTTACACTGTTTATTTCTTGCTCACATTATATTTTGACAGCATGTCAGCACAGGGTTTCATCTACCTTTTTTTCTCTTTCAGGATTCAAACTGAAGGAGCAGTTCTTATTTGAAACATGACACATTATGCTTTTGGCAGAAAGAAAATAATTGTCAACCTATGCAATGAATATTTGTCATAATAGTAATATACATAGTTACCATAATTAAAGCTTCTTTCAGGTGTATGTATGTATGCTCATGTTTTACTGAATAAAGCAAATAATATGGGCAATCCTAAGATCAGTGTGGGAGAGGGACTGTGGGAAACTCTCTTCTCACAGAGGCAGTGCAAGTTATATGGCAATGAGTGGGCACATATAATCTTCTTATAGACAGGAGAATAATTAGGGGAACTAATAATTCTATTTTTTACATTTGTTAATATTTTTCTAGGCTATACATTCTGCTCTTCTGGCCTGATTATATAAGGTCTACCGGAAAGTTCTGTCTGTTTTTGGAATAAAACAAAATACAAATTTTTCTTACTGTCAATAAACTTTATTAAATAATATAATTGCCATTATTATTAATGATTTCTTGCCAGCGTGAGGGCAATTTGTATATTACATTTTTGAAAAATATTTTATCTTTTGATGCGAAAAATTGAACCAGTGCTTGTTTGATATCTTCTTCATTTTTGAATTTTTTGCCCTTCAAAAAATTTTGTAAGGACAAAAACAAGTGATAGTCAGAGGGTGCTAAGTCCGGGGAATATGGTGGATGCGACAGACATGCTTCTGTAGCACTTCTTCCTTGTTGAAATTCGTAAAAATTACAGTGGTGTAAATAAACTTTATCAGTAGCCATGGGTACACTATCACTTCACACATAAGACTAATGTGAATCAACTTTGTTTTAGTTAATTTGCTATGTCAGTATGTATACATTAAGTGATAAAAATAGAGAGGCACACATGCACCAAATAAACATGTGCTTACATGTCAAAACTTGTTGTGATAGAAACAGACAGAACTTTCCGGTAGACCTTATATATCTTTGAGCAATAGTATGTTATATTAATTATCATAGTTTTATAATAATTGTCAATATCTTGTAAGGCAAGGCACCGTGCCTTGATATATTTCCTTTAACAGTGTCTTGACTCTCCTTGCACTTTGTACTTCCATATGTATTTAAAAATTACTGATGATATCCATTCTGACAGGTGTGAGGTGATACAAGTGCTAGCAATGATGTAGTGGTAACTCAGACTCATGCAGCCACTGTGGAAAACAATATGAGGTTTTCTCAAAAAAAATATAACTACATTTTGATGCAGTAATCCTACTTTTGGGAATATACGCAAAGAAACCAGAAACACCAATTCAAAAGAATATGTGTACCCTTATGTTTATTGTAGAATTATTTACAATAGCCAAGGTCTAGAAACAGCCCAGGTGACCATTAGTAGGTGAGTGAATAAAAATGTTGTGGTACATTTATAAAATGGAATATTACTTAGCCAAAAAACAGAAAGAAATCTTACCTTTTGTGACAGTGATGATGGACCTGTAGAGCATTATGTTAAATGAAATAAACCATTCAAGAAAGACAAATACCATTTGATCTCATTTACATATAGAATATAATTAAGAAAATAATTTAACAAACAAAGTAGAAACAGAAGCATAGATACATAGAACAGATAGTTGTCGGGGGTTGAGTTAAAAAAGATGAAGATACACACACACACACATACACACACACACTGACTTTGAATTTGGCTGGTAAGCACACAATACAATATGCAGGTTGATGTTTTATTGAGTGGTATACTTGAAGTTTCTATGTTTTAAATTTTTTTTTGTGTGTGTGTGACAGAGACAACGAGATGGACAGATAGAGACAGACAGGCAGGAAGGCAGAGGGATGAGAAGCATCAATTCTATGCTGCAGTACCTTAAACTACTTTCTCATATGTGCTTTGACTAGGGGTCTACAGTCAAGCCTTGGTCTTCAAGCCAGTGACCATAGGGTCATGTCTAATGCTCAAGTCAGTGACCCTGCACTCAAATTGGATGAGCCCTCACTTCCGAATTTTGAACCTGGGTCCTCTGCATCCCAAGTTGATGCTCTATCCACTGCATCACTGCCTAGTCAGGCTAAATGTAGTCTTCATAGCACTTATGAAAGTAGATTCCTTGACAAGGTTATGAAAACAAGTCATCCGGGGATTTTTTTCTTTTTTGTATTTTTCCAAAATGAGAAGTGGGGGGCGGCACACAAACTTCCGCATGTGCCTGACCGGGTTCCACCCAGCATGCCCACCAGGGGGCGATGCTCTGCCCACCTGGAGTATTGCTCGGCTGCAACCAGAGCCATTCTAGTACCTGAGGCAGAGGCCATGGAGCCATCCTTAACCCCCTGGGGCAATTTTGCTCCAATGGAGCCTTGGCTGCGGGAGGGAAAGAGAGAGATAGAGAGAAAGGAGAGGGGGAAGGGTGGAGAAGCTGATGGGCACTTCTCCTGTGTGCCCCGGCTGGGAATCGAACTCACACTTCCACAAGCTGGGCTGATGCTCTACCGCTGAGCTAACAGGCCAGGGCAGATTTTTATTTTAAAGTGATTTTAGCAAGACAGGAAGAGGGAGAAAGAGAGAAAGGAACATCACGCTATTCTTGTATGTGTCCTGACTGGAAATCAAACCAGAAACCTCTGTACTTCGGGACAATGCTCTAACCAACAGTGCTATCCAGCCAGGGTGGGTCTTTGTTATATAACAGCTACTATGGCCTAATCCGACTAATTGCTTAAATCATCAAATATATCAAATCAAAGTTCCAAGTGATTTGGATGTCTCATAGGTATCTAAAGTTCACATGGCTTAAATGAATGCTTTAAAATTTCTCCAAACATAGTTCTCACCAAACTCTTCCATATCACAGTAGATAATACCACCACATGCCCAGTTTCTCAAGCCAGACACACTTCCTTCCTTCTCCTTCCGCCTGCGCAGTACTCATTCCACTTCCAAGATCAGTCTTCTTCCAAAATAACATCTCAGTCTATATACCCTGGTCATTAACACCATCACCTGAACTACAGTAAAGGCCTCTGAATTGGTTTTCTTACTTCTTCTCTAGACTGATTCTATGTAGAGCAATTAGAGTGACCCTCATTATATATATATATATATATATATATATATATATATATATATATATATATATATATATATATACATATACATATATATACATATATATATATCATATATAACATTTAAATTCTTCGTTTTCTAATTTATCTTGAACAAAACCCAGACTTGCTTTAGCCTATACAATGCAGCTTCATCTCTGATTTTCCTTTTCTCACTTACTTTGCACCAGCCACCCTCATCTTCTTTCCTTAGATATGCCAAGCCCTTTCCCATCTTAGGGCCTTTGCACATACTGTGGCTCTGCTTGAAACTTTGTTTGTTACCCATTCTTTATTAGGTTTCAGTTAAAATGTCATATCCTTAGGACAACCCATTTTTAGATTTACACCCAATAATCTAAAATAGGTTCTTCATATTACTCTCATAGCACTTGTACACTGATTTATGTACTTGTTTCCTGCCAATTTCTTATACCACAATTTAATCTCTATGAGAACTGGAACCATGACTGCTTTATTCACTACTTTATCTGTAGCACTACCATAGTGTGTGGCATATCATATATATTCAGTAGATATTTACTAAATGATTGAATAAGTAATATAGTATAGTTAGTTTTAATATGGTTCATATTAATATTTTTGTGTTTTATGACTATGTATAATTATAGATATTGATTTGTCACCCATAACTCAATTACATGAACATGGCAATACATTCTCATTTCAATCAGTTAGAGAATACTGCTCAAATATTTTAATTTACACACAGAATGTGACCAGTACATATTCACATAACAAAACAAAGCACTTTGTGGGGGCTTTGTGGGTGAGCTATTAACATAACTGTTCTTGGCCTTCTGGTTTGTGCAGCTTGTAAGGAATCCAATTAAGAACAGCAGAATCATCTTCAGTGAGACCTTCAAAAAAAGTTAAATGTTATGATGGTCTGGCTACATTGCATCGTCTATTAAATTGTTTTTTGTTTTTTTTTTTTTTAATTTAAATAGCCAATACTACTTCTGCAGTAACTCTCTATTTACAAACAAATGTGAGCACACATGCACACACACACACAACACATAGACCTTCATTTGTATCCACACTTATTTTAATAAAATAAAATTGTCTTTATACTTTACAATTGCATCTCTATCATTAAAGGTATAAAAAGTACATTGAGGACAGAGGTCGTGCTCAATAGTGGCATACAAGGAACTGGGAAGTTAGGGACTGTTATAATAGGTAAATTTTAGAGTGTATTTCTGTGACAGCTATTTTATGACATTTCTTAATGCTTCACTGGCTAAAATGTCTGTTGCTGCCCAAATCAAGACTAATTATCTGGTACTCTGTAAGCCCTTTACCCTGATGTAAGTGACAACAGAAAGCTACCCAGTCCAGTTAATTAGGTTTTTCATTAAGTTTTAGCTCTAGTATCACTCGCTTTCAATATGATAGTGTTTCCAAGTAACAAATTTAAGTAAGGATTATATAAACTTAATTTGGAAGGCTGCCACTATCTTTTTGTCAACATTCATTAGATTGGGCTGTGATCAGTCAAAAGAGAAGGAACAGTTAGAGCAGGATATGTTCTTCAATTGAAAGTAGTTTAAAATGTGCTATTAAGGCAATTCAGTAGTTGATCTAGTTTATACAATTTAATTAAAAGGCAACAAACCTTTTGTACTCATTTTTTCATATTAACACTCTGTGCTTGAAAGCTGCTCATACCAAACAAATCACATCATCGTAATATTATTGTCAGCTCACTATGCAAAAAAAGCATGGTCTGAAGTAAATAGAGACCATAAAATATTAGTCTAAAGAGAGCCTTTGGTCATCACTTAGTCCAAGGGTTTTATCAGAGACATTCTTTTCTCAAACATTGTTTAAAATGGAAGCCATAACTGCAAAATAAAT
The DNA here is from genome assembly GCF_036850995.1 of Saccopteryx leptura. Classification (NCBI taxonomy): domain Eukaryota; kingdom Metazoa; phylum Chordata; class Mammalia; order Chiroptera; family Emballonuridae; genus Saccopteryx; species Saccopteryx leptura. The sequence continues at coordinate 104,183,247 of NC_089516.1, read as the reverse complement.
GTTAATGGTAATAACTATAATAGCTAATACCTAAATAGTGTTAACTGTATACCAGACATTGTTCTAAACTCTACACATGTCCTAATTAATTGAATCAATCACAACTGCAAAATAGTTATATGAACATTATTATTTTACAGATGGGAAAAAAATACAAGAGGAATAATAAAATGCTAGGAAATGGTATAACCAGGATTGGAAGGTTATCAGGCTGGCAGTTTGCTCCAGTGTCCTCTAGTCAACACTGGCTCTCTAAGAAAAAAAAAGATCTTTAAGTTAGGAGAAAAAGAAAGTAGCCCCCATTTTTTTTTAACAGAGACAGAGAGAGAGTCAGAGAGAGAGATAGACAGGCAGGAACAGAGAGAGATGAGAAGCATCAATCATCAGTTTTTCATTGTGATACCTTAGTTGTTCATTGATTGCTTTCTCATATGTGTCTTGACTGTTGTGGACCGTTAATGGCAAAAAGCCATTATAGATTCGAGGCTTAGCAGGGGGCTAAGTTCTACCCCCCCATCTCCATATTTGGCTTTGATGCTGAGTGTTTGCACCCACTCCACTTGTTTCCTTGGGTTGCAGGAAGCAATATACATGCCCTTCCTCTGACTCTTTGTTTATTTCAGATGTTTGTAAATTTCACTAATGTATCCTGTTTTTGCCTTGGGAGAGTTCCTGTCTTAGCCTTTGATGTGCAACTTTGTATCAGGGTCCTTGATTTGCATATGTCTATATAATAAAGGGAACTGAGGCTATGAGGCACTCAGATGCTGCCAGGCAGTTTGAGGAGTCCTCCCGGTCCCATCGGTTTTGTTCTGACAAGTGTGTTTCCTTAATTCCGCACCGTTATTTGGAGCCGCGCTGGTCCGCGGCAAGTGGCGCCTGAACAGAAGATTTGAGTATGAGTTCAAGGAAACTAAAACTGAAGGAAGGTGACGGAACTCCCCAAAGTGAAGTGCGCACAGTGAGTAATGAAAGTTTTTGGGGAAAGTGTAGTTGGGAGTAAAAGAATATGGGACAGATAGGGTCAAAAGTAAGGGACCTTTATGTAGGAATGTTTCTGTATGAAGACAAATCATTGTCTGAAGAGTATCAGGGTGAGCTGGAAACAGAGGGATGTGAATACAAGGATAACTTGGAGTCTGAGGATGACAGGGGGGATGAAAAATCCGTGGCTATGGCTGCCTTAGCCACGGGGCCTCTGCTGTCCTCATCTCCTTCCTACATTCAACCCTCTGCTCCTCTGTTCCCTTATCAAGCTGATTACCAGGCTCAAAATGTAGGGGAAACAATAAATGATGGCTTTACCCATTTTCCTGTTGTAGAAATACAGGATGATACAGAGAGACTAGTGCAAGAACATGAACCTGTACCTTTTAGAACTCTGAAAGAACTTAAACTTGCTTGTGTTCAGAATGGGCCTACTGCCCCTTTTTCACTTGGTTTATTGGATACTATTAGGGCAAAGGCTCTTCCCCCAAATGACTGGAAGGTGATTGTTTGTGCTTGTCTCTCCGGGGGTGATTATTTGCTTTGGAAGTTGGACTTTCATGAAGGGGCTGTTGAGGTAGGAGAAAAATCTCAGCATAGTCAACCTGAGCCACCGGTTACAGCAACTATAGAATTTGAGAATGGATAGGAGATTCAGGTATTAGGAAAGTTACAGCTTTTCCTGTCCTGATCTGATTTTCTTTAATGTTTTGGCTATGATCTTCTGAACTATCATTTTGTTTCTTGTTCTTTGCCTGGAGGTTGAGGCAGGGGACCTGTGTTGGATCTGACTATGGAAAATATCCCAGCAGCTGCCGAGAGCAAATTTTCTCAGGGAGATTTTGTTTAGTCACATCCTTCAGTCCCTCTGTCAGAAAATGCCCTGACTAATAACAGACAGGCATCTTTCTAATCTGGATGTGCTCTGAAATCCCAGGTTTCTCTCTGGTTTGTCTGGTTCGTCTAATTCTTGTTTCCGTTTAGTCTTTGTTTAATGTTGCCAAATGTGTCTGTTTTTAAGGCCTGAATTAAGGTTTTTTTGCATGCAAAAATTGGAAATGCTGGCTCTAATATTTAGAAAAAATAAAATGTTTTTAGAACTTGTAAGGAGCACTCATTTAAATTTAAATAGAATAGAATGTAGATCCTTAAGACTTACTGATTTGGTTAGTGCATTGTGAGGTGTGTTCAGAGTTAGGAGCCAAATAGCAACTTAAGTATTAGGAAACTCCTGCAAATCTTCTTTGTCATGTTCTTTTTACTTTAAATTTTTTGAATACTGATGGACAGGGTCATTCAGCAGCAGAGAGACTCTGGAACCCTGCAAGGAAAGCCTTCCCTGAAGTGCAATGGAGGGACCCACTCACAGGAATCTGGCAAGGGCCAGACCCTGTTCTCTTATGGGGCCGAGGATATGTGTGTGTTTTTCCTAGGTCTGCTGAAGCTCCTTGGTGGATCCCTGAATGACTGGTGAGACACCATGATTCTAGATGAGAGACTCACTTCACAAGAGCAATTGTATGAGGCTTATTTTACTATGCTCTCTTCCCTTTCTCAATTATTATTATCTAATTTTTTTAATGTTTTAGATCATTTTATTTTTCTGCTCCATTGCTTGAAAAGAGGGCGAAAGGGGGGCCTGATTTGGGTATTACTCTACAGAAATCTCATACGGCCGTCTTGAGATTTTTCGAGAGAGATCTCTGTTTAGTATATATCCTTATTACATTCCTATTAAGGTAGCCCTACTTAAGATCAAGCAGGCCATAGTTTAACCTCTAAAAACCTCAGGTTTCACTCTTGATTTGTGTGATTGTATGTGAAGTCTTTGTATAATGTCTAAGTGATTTGTTTATAAGGCCTGAGTTAAGTCCTTACATGAAAAGTAATGATGATAATAGTTTTGGAAGTGCCGGCTCTAGTATTGAAAACAAAATGGGGATAATTTCATTTCCCTATATAAATATAATTTTGTTTGGAATAAGTAAAGCATGCTCATTTTGGATCCAAAAGACTTGCTGGTTTGGCCAGGCTGCTCCAGGCCACAAGTGAAAGGCTTGAAGCAGCATAGATTTACATAATAAAAGTGTAAATATTTTTTTACTATAGGAGAATAATAAAGATCACACTGGGATTTTTCAGTTTTGATATATATTCTTTAAAGTGCCTGTTAATTAATATTAAGGGGGTGTTTTGATAAGTGTGGGAATGTTGTTTGAAGGTGCTTTTACTCTATTTTTGTTAAAAGTTAACAAAGTCAATAATTTCTTGCAATATTTGAAGTCAAAATATTGTAAAGTGTGCTTAACATTTGCTTGAAGATTCAATTGTAAATAATAAGAAAGGGGGGGGAGTCATGTCCTGGAGCTCCTGCAGGTCTACCCTGTCATGCTTTTAACTTCAAACAGTTTATTTTGAATGCTGATGTACAAGAGATGCCAAAATTTTTGTCCTGCAAACTACTACCCCTTTTTTATTTTTATTTGATTCCAGCTAATAACACTGTTTTGTCTTTTTCCAAATAGCTCCAGATATATAGGCAGATAGGGACCCTCAAGCCCCTCAGCAAGATCTTCTGAGCATGGCTTTTAAGGTACCAAGAGGCAGAAAAAGCCCAAAGGAGATCAGGTAAAATACTAGCTCTTAGCATACGCCCTCAAAGGCTCCAACGCTCCAACTGGAACTTCATCAGGGCCCTGCTTCAATAGTGGAAAGGATGACCATTTGAGCCAAAGCCTTCCAGGCTTACATGCCTTTGCTGTGAGGAAGAAGGGACACACTGGAAGGTAGGCTTCCCCTCATTCCTCTAAGGGAGGGTTCAGTCTCTTCCAGCCCTGCTCCAGCCACCTGTGACCTAACCTTGCCCAGAATTCTGGGATTTGCCAATGAAGGCTAAAAGGTGCCCAGGGCCTTCAGCCCCATCTACAACACTGTGGATGAACCTGGGGTATTTCTTCCAAGTAGCCGGTAGACTGGTCTGATTTACACAAGGGTCATTTAACTAGGTCTTACCTGAATATTCAGGTTTTTTATTCTTCCCTCGAAGATCTCTGTTGTGGGTATTGATAGTCCTGTTTTCTGCTGCTTTGATTAATATATAGTCTTTCCTTTATTCCTCCTGCCTTAATGCCCCACTCATATTTTAGGCTGGGACCTACTCCTAATTCAGAGCTCCTTTTTTCCTTTTTTGCCAACTTACAAATTTACCTCTGCCACCCAGCTTAGTGTATCCCAAGGTTCTCCTCACCACCCCATGGCTGTAAAGCTCCAGTATTGGACCCCTGGGTTCATCTTTCCAGTTTGAGGAAAACGGAAGCTCCGTCTTCATGCATGCTGTGGATGGCTTTTCCAGTCTACCTGGGTCATTACCAGCTAGAAGCAGCAGTCATTGGGACTTTGACGCTAACTGCAGAATGTGGAAGTGTGACAGCAATTTCAGTGCCATGTGAACTTTTCCTGGACTCCTGCTCTTGTGACAGTTTTTGATGGACTGAACTGGGGTTAGGTTGCATTTGCAGAGATTTGGAATGGTGTTGGTGCCAACTTGGACTTGGTGAACACGTTAAGGACATTACTCTTTTATAAATTCTTGTTGTATTAGCTTACTCTTTTATAGATTCTTGTTGTATTAGCTTAAAAGAGTTTGCTTAAAGGCTTTGATCACTGTGATGTATTAGTATACTTGTTTTGAGTATCTGTTAGCATTGGCTATACTAATTTTGTGTTTGTTCTGTATTTTTTCTGTCTGCCTCCAAATTAGAAAATCAGATGAGTGCAAATCTCAGCACACAAATTAAAAAGAAAAGGGGGATATGTTGTGGACCGTTAATGGCAAAAAGCCATTATAGATTCAAGGCTTAGCAGGGGGCTAAGTTCTACCCCCTCCATCTCCATATTTGGCTTTGATACTGAGTGTTTGCACCCACTCCACTTGTTTCCTTGGGTTGCAGGAAGCAATATACATGCCCTTCCTCTGACTCTTTGTTTATTTCAGATGTTTGTAAATTTCACTAATGTATCCTGTTTTTGCCTTGGGAGAGTTCCTGTCTTAGCCTTTGATGTGCAACTTTGTATCAGGGTCCTTGATTTGCATATGTCTATATAATAAAGGGAACTGGGGCTATGAGGCACTCAGATGCTGCCAGGCAGTTTGAGGAGTCCTCCCGGTCCCATCGGTTTTGTTCTGACAAGTGTGTTTCCTTAATTCCGCACCATTATTTGGAGCCGCGCTGGTCCGCGGCACTTGACCATGGCCTTCAGCAGACCAAGTAACCCCTTGCTCAAACTAGCGACCTTGGGTCCATGCTGGTGAGATTTGCTCAAACTAGATGAGCCCATGCTCAAACTGGAGACCTTGGGGTCTCGAACCTGGGTCTTCTGCATCCCAATCCGATGCTCCATCCACTGTGCCACCACCTGGTCAGGCATGTAGCCCCCATTTTGATGGACCCTAGAGCAGGGGTCAGGAACCTATGGCTTGCAAGCCAGATGTGGCTCTTTTTATGGCTGTATCTGGCTTTCAGACAAATCTTTAATAAAAATAATAATAACATTAAAAATGTAAAACATTCTCATGTATTACAATCCATTCATTTCCTACTGTTCATGTTCATGGTTGCGGGTGGCTGGAGCCAATCACAGCTGTGTTCCAGGACAACACCAAATTTTTATTGGATAATGCATAATGTACATGGGTCGTTGTATGGCTCTCATGGAGTTACATTTTAAAATATGTGGCGTTCATGGCTCTCTCAGCCAAAAAGGTTCCCGACCCCTGCCCTAGAGGGATGTCCTTAAAATGCCCCCTTTGCCCATAACAAATACCTCAGGAATTTACTATATGGCAAAGTGGAATATTAACAGAAAATATCAAAATGTATTAATACTTATACTATCTGGGACTTCCAGAAGAATAATGGCTTTATCAGCCAGAGGTTGGAAAGTGACAGAGTAATCAGAGAAGTGGCAGGCTTATGGGAAGAAAGTATCTATGCCTTAATTAGAGTGGGGTAATATTTCCAAGGAGTTATCAGTCAATTGGTTGGATTTGAATGCTAATTAGCCCTCACAAGTACCACCAAAAAAGGAATTTGTATTACTAAATTTTTCACACTGTGTCATAAGGACCACATATCAGCCACTCACCCATGAGGTATCTGGGTGTCAGTGAAGGAGGTAGGGAACTGCAGAGAGGTGAGTGGGAAGAGCGTGGGTGGTCATAACTTGAGTGAAAGAGGATTGACTCCAAGCAGACATCACAAACTGGTGGGCCCTTCTCATTACAGCCTCTCATACACACTTTCTTTTTCCCCTCCAAATAAATAGTAGGTTTCTTTACAGATGATAACTGGAGTCTAAAAAGATGAAGCTGCTTATTCAACGTAAACATTCTAGTTAAAATTCAATCCCAAAGTAGTACTCCCAAATGTGAGTTTATGTTGTTAGTTTCACTATTGTTAAAATTGATAATATCATACCTTCTGAACAGAGCTCTGGGAGTAAGTGGAAAAGTTCACACAGTTGGTCGATATTATTCTCTTTTAATGAATTTAGTTCTACACCAGTGGTTTGAATTTGTTTAAATTGTGGTTCTGTCCATATCTAATGATGTGATTGACAATATTTAGATTAAATCTGATACACCTAAACTTAAACTTAACTTATAAAAGGGAAATTGTTATTGGAAAACTATAACAATTACCTTTTTTTACCACTAATTAACTGACCTTACTTACCCTGGTACTGCCTTTTTGGAAAATAAAGCAAATTATTTTAGAAAATGTGCTAAATTAGCAAAAGCTTTTTCAGACACATGCCATTCCAGTATTACTAAAGAAAATGTTTGCTTATTGAAAATAAAATCTTTAAAAAAGAGAGTCCTTGATTTCTTCACTGTCTGAAAAGCAAGTAACTGATGGGCTAATATGATCACTTCTCCCTCTAAAATACTGAGTGAGACCAAAGTCCCAGCCAATTCTTCAAGTTAGCAGTATTGTATGTATTGTAAATTTATTTGCATGTTTAAGAAAAGTAGAACATGGGTCATAAAAATTTGTATAAATGGAGACACACACACACACACACACACATATATATATCTTTTTACTTTCTAAAATATGAGATATATGCATACAGAAGATTGTATAAAACATATATTTAAAGTTCAAAGATAAGTATAATACTAACATCTGAGTATCCCAGATGCAGAATAGAACACTTTCAGTGCCCCAGAAGCCCTTTTTTTCCCCAGTCACATTCCTCTGCCTTTCCCCTGAATGTAACCATTATATTTTACTTTTACAATAAACATTATTTTCTCCCTTTTTAAAAAAAATTAAATACAATTTATTGATTAATTTTTAGAGAGAGAAAGAGAGATGAAAGGAGAAAGAAAAAGAAACATTGATTTGTCATTACACTTACTTATGCATTCATTGGTTGATCCTTCCTTATATGTGCCTCGACTGGTATTGACCTGGCATATCAGGATGACACTCTTAACTAACTGAGCTACCTGATAAGAGCCCTTTCTCCTTTATACTTCTACTATCTACTGGTATTTATGCATTTTTTCTTTTTCTTTTTTTATTAATTGAGAGGCAAGGAGGCAGGGAGGCAGATAAACAGACTCCCACATGCACCTTAATTGTGATCTAGCCAGTAAGCCCCATCTGGGGCCTATGCACTGCCCATCTGGGGCTGCTGCTCCATTGCTGGGCAACCAAAGCTAATTCAGCACCTGAGGCAAGGCCACGGAGCCCTCTTCAGCACCTGTGGCTAGTTTGCTTGAACCATTCCAGCCATGGCCGCTGGAGGGAAAGAGAGAGAGAGAAAGAGAAGGCGGAGAGGAAGGGGTGGAGAAACAAATGGTCGCTTCTCCTGTGTGCCCTGACTGGGAATCAAACCTGGGACTTCCACACACCAGGCCAATGCTCTATCACTGAGTAAACCAGCCAAAGCCATATGTTTGGATTCTTAAGCAGTATAGTTTATTTTTGACTGGTTTTGAACATTTTTCTTTTAGTTTTAGGATGTCTTTTTTTATTAATTTTAATGGGGTGACATTGGTAAATCAAGGTACATATGTTCAGAGAAAACATTTCCAGGTTATTTTGACATTTGGTTATGTTGCATACCCATCACCCAAAGTCAAATTGTCCTCCATCCCCTTCTATCTGGTTTTCTTTGTGGCCCTCCCTTTCCCCCACCCCTTCTCCTCCCTCCCCTCCCCTCATAACCACCACACTGTTGTCCATGTCCCCGAGTCTCATTTTTGTGTCCCACCTATGTATAGAATCATATAGTTCTTAGGTTTTTTTCCTCCACAGCCTCTCCAACAGTTGTTATTACCTGTCTCATTGATGATAGCTAATCTAACAGGTGTGAGGTGGTATCTCATCGTAGTTTTGATTTGCATTTTTCTAATAGCTAATGAAGATGAGCATCTTGTCATATATCTGTTGGTCATTTGTATTTCTTCCTGGGAGAAGTGTCTGTTCATGTCCTCTTCTCATTTTTTTATTGGATTGTTTGTTGTTGAGTTTTGTGTGTTCTTTGTATATTTTGGATATTAGGCCCTTATTTGAGCTCTTTTTTGAAAATATCATCTCCCATTTAGTTGGCTGTCTGTTTGTATTGTCAGTTTCTCTTCCTGTGCAAAAACTTCTTAGTCTGATGTAGTCCCATTCATTTATCTTTGCCTTCACTTCCTTGGCTTTGGAGTCAAATTCATAAAGTGCCCTTTATAACCAAGGCCCATGAGTTTAGTACCTATGTTTTCTTCTATGTAATTTATTGTTTCAGGTCTTATATTTAGGTCTTTGATCCATTTTGAATTAATTTTAGTACAGGGGAGTTTTCATTCGGTTTTGAACTTTTAGAAATGGAATTTCTTTATATTTTTATCTGAACTTATTTATTTCACTCAGTATTAGATATGAAATTTATTCCAATTATTGGTTGCACCATTAATTCAATTATTATTTTGGAATAATATTTCATGACCTCATTACAACACAGTCTAATTAGTGAGCTTTAACAAATAACCCTAACTCTATAGAACCTTTCCACAATAAAGGTTTACTTTTTAATCACGTTATATACCCTTTGCAATTTGGCTGACCCTCTATTTTATGTCCTCTTTATTATAGGGTCCATGTTAAAAAATCAGACCTTATAGAAACTCTATATTTTACCATATATTAGTAAAAAGGAAAGGTGAAAACCTACACAATGATTCACTTCTTCTGCTTGGAAGTGGCAAGTATCACTTCTACTCACATTTCTTTAGCAAATCACATATCTAAGCTTTATAGAAATAGGACAGAGAGTAATAGCCACCAGTAAGGACAGGCCCAGTTGGAAGCAGTAGATAATATCTTGACTACAATGCCAACCATAAAAGCAAGTTATTTATCTATTTCACTGTGTAGAAATTTCAGCTGTTTTTCCTTTGAGGCTATCATGACCAATGCTGCTATAAACCTCTTTGTATACAGTTTCTCTAGGGCACACACCTAAGGGTGTTTTTAGTAAATTATAGCATATTCATAAGTTCAAGTTTTCTAAATAGTGCCAAACCATTTTCCAAAGTGAATATACCAATATATTTTCCCACATTACTATATAAGGGTTCTTATATTTCCACATCCTTACTAATACTTGGTATCATCCTTATGAGTAATAGCATCTCAATTTTCTTTTAATTTATATTTCCATGATTATTAATGAGCTTGAGCATCTTGGCATCTTATGTTTTAGAGCACATGTAGCATCTGTGTATCCTTATTTTGAGAAACTATATATATTGTTTAACTTTTTATTTCAAAATAATTTAAGATTAACAAAAATTTTCAAAATAATACAGGGCATTTTCATATGCCCTTTATAACTTTACTCAGTATAAAAAAATGAATTCTCATGACTAACTGGTGTCAGAACAGATGCTACAGATATGCCAGCTGCCATATTTATTCTAGCAAGAACAAAGTAGGATAATACTTAGTTGAAAACCTTACTTCATGGAAGTGATCCTTTCTGCCAGTTTGTATATAACAATTTGGCAGCATGTACAATTGTAAAAACAAAACAAAACAAAACAAAAACATACAACCGGAATTCAAATAAGAACTCAGGTAGAATATGAATACAGACCAGCCATAAATAGTTCCTGACCTCAGCATTAGCCTATGTATGGGAATCACTTCTGGAAATTTAAATTATATTGCAGGGGATAAAGTTGACCCTTTTCAAAATGATCGTTCTGATTGCTCCTACCATAGGATCTAAAATATCCAAATGATGCTTTTAAAAATGTAAGTGAAGCCCTGGCTGGTTGGCTCAGTGGTAGAGCATCGGCCTGGCGTGCAGGAGTCCCAGGTTCAATTCCCAGCCAGAGCACACAGGAGAAGTGCCCATCTGCTTCTCCACCCCTCCCCCTCTCCTTCCTCTCTGTCTTTCTCTTCCCCTCCCACAGCCAAGGCTCCATTGGAGCTAAGTTGGCCCAGGTGCTGAGGATGGCTCTGTGGCCTCTGCCTCAGGCACTAGAATGGCTCTGGTTGCAACAGAGCGACGCCCCAGATGGACAGGGCATCGCCCCCTGGTGGGTGTGCCGGGTGGATCCCGGTTGGGCACATGCAGGAGTCTGTCTGACTGCCTCCCCATTTCCAACTTCAGAAAAATACCAAAAAAATAAATAAATAAAATGTTATCATTAAAAAAAATGTAAGTGCATTTTAGATTTTCTTTTTTAAATTAGCATTTACTTTAACCAAGGAGTTTTTCTTATATATACATCATCTATTTTGATGCATGATTAGTAATTAAAAAAACAGAATTTCATTACAGGCATTCAGTCTTCAGAGGCCATGCAACATCAGTCCATGACAGCATCTGTTAGTAACTCTAATTCTTTCCTCAGAGATACACTAAGTCTAGAGCACTTGCCTCCAGATCACATCACTTCATCTGAAGATATCTCATTAGTAATATAAGATTTTCATGAACACTTAACATTCTTATGTTTTTATAGTTCAATAACTGATTTTTTCATGAGATTCATGAAATCAAAATTAATTGGAAAAGTTGATTTCCCACCCTTGGCTCAAATCATTCATTATTTCCCCTTGCTACCCCTATTCATTGTGTGTTCATCTTTACAGTAATTCTTTATGCAAATATAAGAAAATATGAATACATATTCTCATTTCACCTCTTTCTTACAAAATTATAGGGTACAGTAAACACTGTACTGATCCTTGCTATTGTTGAAGATATTTCAGTATTAGTATACAGTGGACTTTTACATTTTCTTTTACAGCTGCTTTGTATATATACTGTCCCTTTTTGAAGGACATGTTTGTTTGTTTTTTGCTATTATTGTAAATAATACTGCAAATGGTCATTAATTGTATAACTAGATAAAGAAACACTGTATATACATGCAGAGTAAATTTATGCTATTTTGGATGAGTCTTTGATGTTTCGTCATGTAAATGAAACTTAGGAAGTATTTGAAAATAAGCAAAATACACAAGCTCTAAAGTTACCTTACCTGCTTCTATCAGAGCAGCCATTGTCTCTGAGCATTGTTCTCAGGGATGAGTCATCTAAGAGTTGCACATACTTTAAATACTAAAATGTGGGTGATAAGTACATAATGCAATATGCATATGATGCATCATAGAAATGTATACTTGAAATTTATATAATATTATTAGCCAATGTCACCCAATAAATTAATTAAAATAAATAAATTTATTAATTAAATATACCTAAATGTTAGTTGTTTAATGTCTGAAAATAGCAGTGCCTTTTTCAAAAAGGATGACTACTAAAAATGTGAACTCAGAGAAATTGATAAAAGGTGGGGAAAGTGATTTAGAGTAAGATCCAGGGCTTTCTTGCTCTTTCTAGTAACATTTACACAAAAGTACACTTCTTCACCTAATTATAAAAGATTGTTCTTATCTGAATTGGTCCATCATATGTGTATGTTATGCCAAGGCAATAGTTTTCATTTATAAAATAATATAAATGTTGCCTGAGTTCTGTATTTGCAAGACCACAGAATAAAGGGTAAAAATCAGTCTATTTTTATCAATAAGATTCTAAATTCCTTGAGACATAGTTTCTCTGGGTTTTGTTTGTTTGCATATTTATTTCTTTTGTTTTGTTTTTAGTTTGAAACACAAAGTAGTGGCATAAAATGAAGAAAAGGGAAAAACAAATAGTTTGAGAAGTTTCTCTCAAAATTATTTAATTAGCACTCTCTTCTTTAGGTCTTTTGGGTCCTACCAGACATTTTCCTGAGCCATTAGATATCACAATATCAAAATGATGACCTAAGTGGAAGAAGAGCATCATAATAACAGCATGGATTTGGTCACCTACTGCCTGGGTTCAAAATCCAGCTCCATCACTGGCTATTGGATATTGAAAAAGGCACTCTCTGTGCCTTTGTTTTCTGCCATTTAAAAATATACTAACTACCTAATGGGGTTCTTGAATTGGTGAAATGATATGATATATTGAAAATAATTAGCACATATTATGAGATTAATAAGAATTTTACTTTATTATATTTTCACTAGATTGTAAAGTTCTTGAAATAAGAATTAGAATAAGGTAAATTAATATATAAATAAAGCTATCTTAAAATGCACCATTTTTTAGCCTCTGTTTGGCCAATAAATACCACACTTATGGTTAGACAGCCAGTTCAAGGAACCATATATGCTTCAAGTAGCAGTGTGAATTAAAATTGTCTTAACTCCAAAGAAGACATTTATCATGTCCCTTCAATTATTTTTTTCTTTAATGAAATACATATACTGATTTGTGTAGCATATGAGCTACTCAAGTATATTTTAAGCTTCAAAACTTAAGTATATACAAGAACCAATTAAGAAATTCATCTCCTTAGGTTCTCCCTTCTCTGAGATGGTACTGCATTTGAAGCCCACATATTTGTTTTCTTTAGGTATCTTCTCAACTGTATCTTAAGTTTCTTCAGTCAGGACCACATGATAAATGATCCATAGTGGTTTTATCAAGATAGTCATGACTTCATGTGATTTTCTTCTTCTTAAAACAAATAGTGTATACATAGAGAGATGATATATGATAGATAGATAGAAAAAAATGGAAAATTGTGCACCTGAAACCTGCATAATTTTATTAACCACTGTCAACCCAATAAACTCAACTTAAAAAATAAAATAAAAAACAAATAAAATTTAAAATTAATAGTTTGGCAGAAGAAAACTTTTGAAGGTAATGAATATGTTTATTACCTTGATTGTGGTGATAGTTCCATAAATACACATACTTTTCAAAAATGTAAAATTGTATACACTAAATATGTGGAATTGTTTCTATATTCATTACATCTCAATAAAGTCATTAGAATAAATTTAATCTCTGGTTGGTAGCTCATTGGACAGAATGTCAACTGAGCTTATGGATGTCTTTGGTTTGATTACAGGTCAGGGTACACAGGAGAAGCAACCATCTGCTTCTTTCCCCGACCCTTTCACTCCTTCTTCGTTTTCCACAGCAAGTGGCTTGATTGGTTTGAGCATGGCCCAGCGTGTTGAGGATAGCTCAGTTGGTCTGAGTGCATCAGCTTCAGGCTCTAAAAATAGCTCAGTACTCAAGCATCAGCCCCAGATGGGATTGATGGGTGGATCCTGCTGAGGGTACATGCAAGAGTCTGTCAATTTCCCTTACTCTCATGTTAAAAAAAAGAAGAAATTTTAAAATGAACAAATAATGTATAGATATATGATAGATACATAGATAGATAGATATGCATATATATTGATATACTGTTTTCTACCTTTGTAAAAGTTTTAATATAAATACACTCTCAAATTTAGAAAGAAAAAAATGTCTTTGTCAGATTTTATGTAGTCTAATTTTTAGTTCACTAAATGCAGTGATTATATAAATCATACTAAACTGTCACCCTTTAAACATCTCCCTTCTCCTTACCTAAAACCTAATGATTTACTTTAACAACTATATTTTATAGGTTTTTTACATATGCAACCTTAAATTAATTTTAGTAGTAGCTGGGTATAATTACCAAAGGAATATTAAATAGCTAGAGAGGCATAAAATAGAGAGAGATGAAGGAACATTTCACCCCAGAGCAGCAGAATATACGTTTCTTTCAAGCACACATGGTAAGTTTTCTAGGAAAAACCACATACTAGGACACAAAACAAGTTTCGATAAATTTAAGAAGATTGAAATCATATCAAGCATCTTCTCTGACCAAAATCATATGAAACTAGAAATCAACCACAATAGAAAAACTGAAAAAATTTCAAACACTTGAAGGTTAAATAGTATGTTATTAAACACTGGATCAACTAACAATGTAATCAAGGAAGAAATAAAAAATTTCCTTAAAACAAATGAACATACAATAACACAAAATCTATGGGACACAGTGAAAGCAGTCTTGAGAGGGAAGTTCATAACATTACAGGTCTACCTCAGAGAGTAAAAACAAGTCTAATAAACAATATAACCCTACACCTGAAAGAATTAGAAAAACATCAACAAAGCCCAGAGAAAGTAGAAGAAAGGAAATAATAAATATCAGAGTAGAAATAAATGACATAGAGACTAAAAAGTATATATACAAAAGATCAATAAAATCAAGAGCTTGTTCTTTGAAAAAGTAAACAAGGTTGACAAAACATTAAGGAAACTCATAGAGAAAAATGGACATAGGACAATAATAAATAAAATTAGAAATGAAAGAGGAGAGATAACAAGTGACATACAGAAATACAAAGTATTGTAAAAAAATACTATTAAAAAATATATCCCAAAGAATTGGACAACCTGGAAAATAGGGTTAAATTCCTAAAAACATACAGTCTTTCAGAACTGAATCGAAAAGATTGAGAAAATCTCAGCAGACAAATTACAACAAATGAAATTGAAGTAGTAATTAAAATCTCTCAACAAAGAAAAGTCCTGGATCAAATGGCTTCACAAGTGAATTTTGCCACACATTCAAAGGAGAACTAACAGCTTTCCTCAAACTATTCCAAAAAAAATATTCTGTAGGAGGGAAGACTTCCAAGCTCTTTTTATGAGGCAAGCATTATCCTATTTCCAAAACTAGATAAAGAAACTACAAACAATTCACAGCCCATATCTCTGAGAACCATAGAGGTTTAAATTCTTAACAAAATATTAGCAAAATGGATCCAACAATACATTAAAAACATCTGTGTCCCAGTCTAATGCTCTATCCACTGCGCCACCACCTTTGAAAAGATGTTCATCTTCATTAGCTATTAGAGAAATGCAAATCAAAACTACAATAAAATACCACCTCACACCTGTTAGATTAGCTATCATCAACGAGACAGGTAATAACAAGTGTTGGAGAGGCTGTGGAGAAAAAGGAACCCTCATCCACTGTTTGTGGCAATCTAAAGTAGTACAACCATTATGGAAGAAAGTATGATAGAACCTCAAAAAACTAAAAATAGAACTACCATATGATCCAGCAATCCCTCTACTGGGTGTAGACCCCCAAAACTCAAAAACATTGGTATGTAAAGACACATTAAGCCCCATGTTCATTGCAGCATTGTTCACAGTGGCCAAGACATGGAAACAACCAAAAAACGCTTCAATAGATGACTAGATAAAGAAGATGTGGTACATATATACTATGGAATACTACTCAACCATAAGAAATGATGACATCGGATCATTAACAACAACATGAATGGACCTTGATAACATTATATTTAGTGAAATAAGTAAATCAGAAAAAACTAAGAACTATATAATTCCATACAATAGGTGGGATATAAAAATGAGACTCATAGACATGGACAAGAGTGTGGTGGTTATGAAGGAGGGAGGGAGGAGAGGAAGTGGGTGGAAGGAGGGGAGGGGCACAAAGAAAACCAGATAGAAGGTGATGGAAGACAATTTGACTTTGGGTGATGGTTAGGCAACATAACTGAATGTCAAAATAACCTGGAGATGTTTTCTCTGAACATATGTACCTTGATTTATTAATGTCACCCCATTAAAATAAAAAAAGTCATACACCATGATCAATTGGGATTTATTCTAGGAAGGCAAGGCTGGTACAATATGTCCAAATCAATAAATGTGATTTATTACGTAAATAAATGAAAGGTAAAAATCACATGATAATATCAATAGATGCAGAAAAAGCATTTGGTAAAAATCCAGCACACATTTATGATAAAAACACTAAACAAAGTGGGAGTAGAGAGAATATATCTCAACATAATAAAGATCATAGATGACAAACCTACAGCTAACATCATATTCAATGGGCAAAAACTAAAAGCAGTACCCTTGAGATCAGGAACAAGACTGGAGTGCCCCTTTGACCACTCCTATTCAACATAGTAATGGAAGTCCTATTTATAGTAATCAGACAAGAAGAAGAAATAAAAGGCATCCAAATTAGAAAGAAGTAAAACTATCATTTGCTGACACAATACTGTACATAGAAAATACTAAAGTATCCACCAAAAATTTACTACACCTAACAAATTGTTTCTAATTTTTTATATTAGCTTCTTGTTTGTCACCTTTCCTGAATTCAACATATTTTGCGATTTGCATTTACCTTTTTTTTGTTTGTTTGTTTTAGTTTTCTTAACTTAAATGTAAGCTTAATGAAGAATGGACATGGTAGTTCTGATTTTTCATCACATCTCTATCATTTAGTATTGTGTCCGCCACACACTGCAAATTGTCAAATTTTCTTTTTTTTTTTCATTCACACCAGATTTGTTGAATTTAGAGAAATAGAAAAAGGAGAGAGAGAAAGAGAGAGAGAGAATAAGAAACAATGAACTGTTCCTGTATGTGCCCTGGCAATGGATCAAATTGGCAATTTTTGTGCAGGGTCCTACACGCTTAGCAACTGAGTTATCCAGCAAGAGCTAAATATTTTTCAATAAACAAATAATTGAAAGCAATGTACCAAAATTTGAAAATTCATATTTTTGACATCTCCCATTGCAAATGAGAAATAAATAAAATATTTATAAATCTATATAGTCATTTTATTTATGAGAAGGCCATAAGAACAACAATATTTCATAAACTCATCTTAGTTCTGATTTAAACTATTTATTTTAGTGTATTTGATAATGTTCATAAAAGTAAAAACAAAGATATTCCTAAATATAATTAAACATAATTGGACACAGAAAGAAAGGTCAGGGAGAAATAAATACAGTTGACCCTTAAATAATACAGGGCCTAGAGGCAGTGATACACTACACAGTTTAAATTCAACGTATAACATCTGATGCCCCCAAAACTTAAATGTGATTGATTGATTCCAGGGTCCCCATGGACACCAGAAACCATTGATGCTTAGATAAAATGGTAGAGATCAATGTATAGTCAGTCTCTCCCTCTCTAGCCACTCAATCATGAATAGAAAACAAATATTTATTGAAAAAAATGTCTGTGTGTAAGTGAACCCATGCAGTTCAAACGTTGTTCACAGGTCAACTGCAATTTAAGTGACCCAGAAGAAAACTATTACTTTTTATGTAATGGAAATTCTTTAAAAAATTGAAAACAATACTTATTTAAGAGTACATTTTTAGAGTTGGAGGTATACTCCAAAAATAAATAACTTTCTTTTTTTATTAATTTATTTATTGTGTTTACATAGATCCTAGTGTCTCCCGAAAAGCATCCCCCCTCCCCCGTATTCTCCCCAACAGCTCCCCTACCCCCTCTCTACTGCTCCCTCCCCCCTTCCCTTCAGGTTTAATTCCAGTCCTCAGTTCACATTGTTCCTTGGATTCTTCAAATGAGTGAGGTCATATGATAGTTTTCTTTCTCTGCCTGGCTTATTGCACTCAACATAATAGTTTCCAGTCCGTCCATCTTGCTGCAAAAGGTAATATTTCCTTCTTCCTCATAGCCCCATAGTATTCCATATATATATACCACAGCTTTTTAATCCACTCATCCACTGACAGACACTTGGGCTGTTTCTAGTTCTTCGCTATCGTGACCAATGCTGCCATAAACATGGAGGTGCATTTCTTTTTTTCAGTCGATGATATGGTGTCCTTGGGATATATTCCTATAAGTGGGATGGCTGGGTCAAAGGGCAGATCCATTTCTAATTTCTTGAGGAATCTCAATACTGTTTTCCACAGTGGCTGTACCAGTCTGCATTCCCACCAGCAGTGCAGGAGGGTTCCCCTTTCTCCACATCCTCACCAGAACTTACTTTGTGTTGTTTTCTTAATGAATGCCATTCTGACTGGTGTGAGGTTTTAATTTGCATTTCTCTAATGATTAGTGATGTTGAACATTTTTTTATCTGTCTATTGGCCATCTGTATGTCCTTTTTGGAGAAGTGTCTTCATTTCTTGTGCCCATTTTTGATTGGATTGTTTGTCTTTCTGGTGTTGAGTTTTACAAGTTCTTTATAAATTTTAGTTATTAACCCCTATCAGATGTATTGTCAAATATGTTCTCTAATTGTGTGGTTTGTCTTTTTATTCTGTTCATATTGTCTTTAGCTATGCAAAAGCTTTTTAGTTTGATATAGTCTCATTTGTTTATCCTGTCTTTTATTTCATTTGCCTGTGGAGATAAATCAGCTAATATATTGCTGCGATAGATGTTGGTGAGTTTACTGCCTATGTTTTCTTCTAAGATGCTTATGGTTTCATGACTTACATTTAAGTCCTTTATCCATTTTGAGTTTATTTTTGTGAATGGTGTAAGTTGGTGGTCTAGTTTCATTTTTTTGCAGATAGCTGTCCAATTTTCCCAACACCATTTGTTAAAGAGACTCTCTTTACGCCACTGTAAGCTCTTACCTCCTTTGTCAAATATCAATTGTCCATAAAGGTGTGGGTTTATTTTTGGGTTCTCTGTTCTGTTCCATTGATCTATATGCCTGTTCTTATGCCAGTACCAAGCTGTTTTGAGTACAATGGCCTTGTAGTATAACTTGATATCAGGAAGTGTGATAACTCCCACTTTATTTTTCTTTTTCAGGATTGCTGAGGCTCTTCATTTTCTTTTTTGGTTCCATATAAATTTTTGGAATATGTGTTCTATATCTTTGAAGCATGTCATTGGTATTTTAATTGGTATTGCATTGAATTTATAAGTTGCTTTGGGTAATATAGACATTTTACTGATGTTTATTCTTCCTAACCATGAACACTGTATATGCTTCCATTTGATTGTGTCTTTCTTGATTTCCTTTATCAATGTTTTATAATTTTTCAAGTACAAGTCTTTAACCTCCTTGGTTAAATTTACTCCCAGGTATTTTTTTTGTTGTTGTTATTGTAATAGTGAAGGGGATTTTTTCCTTAATTTCTCTTTCTGACTGTTCATTGTTGGTGTATAAAAATGCCTCTGATTTCTGAGTATTAATTTTATATCCTTCCACTTTGCTGAATTCCTTTATCAGGTCCAGTAGTTTTTTGACTAAGACTTTAGGGTTTTCTATATACAGTATCATATCATCCGCAAATGATAATAATTTCACCTCTTCTTTTCCAATTTGGATGCCTTTTATATCTTCTTCTTGTTTGATTGCTGTAGCTAGGACTTCCAGTACTATGTTGAATAAGACTAGTGAAATCAGACCTTGTTCCCGATTTTAGGGGAATTGTTTTAATTTTTATCCATTAGTTATGATGTTGGCCGTGGGTTTGTCATAGATGGCCTTTATCATGTTGAGGTATGCTCCCTGTATTCTCACTCTGCTGAGAGTTTTGATCATGAACAGGTGCTGGATTTTATCAAATGCTTTTTTTGCATCTATTGAAATTATCATGTGGTTTTTCTCCTTCCTTTTTTTTATGTGGTGAGTTACATAGATTGATTTACGAATGTTGCACCATCCTTGCCTCCCCAGAATAAATCCCAGTTGATTATGATGTATGATTTTTTTCATGTATTGCTGGATCCGGTTTGCTAATATTTTGTTGAGGATTTTAGCATCTAAATTCATCAGGGATATTGGTCTATAATTTTCTTTCTTTGTGTTGTCTTTAACTGGTTTGGGAATCAGAATTATGCTTGCCTCATAAAAGGAACTTGGAAGTGTTTCTTCCTTTTGAAGTTTTTGAAATAGCTTGAGAAGGATAGGAGTTAGTTCTTCTTTGACTATTTGGTAGAATTCACCAGTGAAGCCATCTGGCCCTGGTGTTTTGTTTTCTGGGAGCTTTTTGATAACTGTTTCAATCTCATTTGTTGTTATCAGTTTGTTTAAGTTTTCTGATTCTTCCAGATTAATTTTTGGAAGATTATATGTTTCAAGGAATTTGTCCCTTCACTTAGGTTGTTTAATTTTTTGGCATAAGTTCTTCATAATATTTTCTTACAATATTTTGTATTTCTGTTGTGTCAGTTGTTATTTCTCCACTCTCATTTCTAATTTTATTTATTCGAGTTCTCTCTCTTCTTTTCTTGGTGAGTCTCGTTAAAGGTTCATCGATCTTGTTTACCCTTTCAAAGAACCAGCTCCTGGTTTCATTGATCATCTGATTTGTTTCCTTAGACTCTATGTCATTTATTTCAGCTCTGATCTTTATTTCCTTCCTTTTACTACCTCTGGGCCTTACTTGCTGTTCTTTTTCTAATTCTCTTGGATGTAGGGTTAGGTTGTTTATTTGAGTTTTTTTCAAGACTCTTAAGGTATGCCTGTAATGCTATGAACTTCCCTCTCTGTATTGCTTTTGCTTTGTCCCATAAATTTTGAGTTGTTGTATGTTCATTATCATTCGTTTCTAGGAATTTTTTTTTTATTTCTTCTTTGATTTTGTTGTTAACTCATTCGTTATTTAATAACATGCTATTTAGTTTCCATGTGTTTGAGTATTTTTTCAGTTTTTCTGTTGTGGTTGATTTCTAGTTTCATGCCATTGTGGTCAGGGAAAATGCTTGATATGATTTCAATCTCCTTAAATTTGTTGAGCCTGCTTTTGTGTCCTAACATGTGGTCTATCTTAGAGAATGTACTATGAGCACTTAAAATAATGTATATTCTGCTGCTTTAGGATGAAAAGTTCTAAAGATATCTATTAAATCAAGTTGATCTATGTGTCCTTTAAATCTGCTGTTTCTTTGTTAATTTTCTTTCTTGAGGATCTATCTAGCGATGTTAGTGGGGTATTGAAATCTCCTACTATTATGGTATTGCTGTTGATCTCACCTTTTATATCCATCAAAGTGTGTTTTATATAATTGGGAGCTCCTATATTAGGTATGTAGATATTTATGATGGTTATATCTTCCTGTTGTATTGCTGCCTTTATCATTATGTAGTGACCTTCTTTATCTCTTTTTATAGCCTTTGTTTTAAAGTTCATTTTGTCTGATATAAGTATTTCTACCCCAGCTTTTTTCTCATTTTCATTTGCATGAAATATTTTTTCCATCCTTTTACCTTTAGTCTATGTATATCTTTTGTTTTGAGGTGTGTCTCTTGTAGACATCATATGTATGGGTCCTGTTTTTTTATCCATGCAGCTACTCTATGTCTTTTGATTGTATCATTTAATCCATTTACATTTAAGGTTACTATTGATATGTAGTTATTTATTTCCATTTTGTTCTTTAAAGCTATATTCTTTTTTTGCTGTGTTTTCCCCCCTTTGTTCTGTTTACACCAGGCCCCTTAACATTTCTTACAGCCTTGGTTTGGTTGTAATAAATTCCTTGAGGTTGTGTTTTTTGTTTTTGTCTGGGAAGCTTTTTATTTCTCCTTCGATTTTAAACGATAGCCTTGCTGGATAAAGTAGTCTTGGTTGTAGACTCTTGTTCTGCATTACTTTGAATATTTCTTGCCATTCCCTTCTGGCCTCAAGTGTTTCTGTTGAGAAGTCGGATGTTATTCTTATGGAGGCTCCTTTGTAGGTGATAGCCTTTTTTTCTCTAGCAGGCTTTTAATATTTTCTCTTTATCTCTTAGCTTTCCTATTTTAATTATGATGTGTCTTGGTGTAGGTTTCTTTGTGTTTCTCTTTAATGTAGTTCTCTGTGCTTCTTGAATTTGTATGACATTTTCCTGCCTCAACTTAAGGAAGTTTTATGCTATGATTTGATTGAACAAGGTTTTTAACCCTTGTTCTTTCTCTTCCTAAGGAACTGCTATGATGCGGATGTTGTTTCTCTTTAGATTGTCACACAGCTGTCTCTGGTTTCCTCAGATTTTTTTCATTCTCTTTTCTTTTCGCTGCTTTGCTTCCATGTTTTCACTTATCTTGTCTTCTAAATCACTGATTCAATCCTCTACTTCATTCAGCCTGCTTTTAATTGCTTCTGGTGTAGTCTTCATTTCAAGTATTGTATTTGTCATTTCTGGTTAGTTCTTCCTTATTATTTCAATGTCCTTTTTAATACTTGTTATTTCTTTATTTATGTCTCACTGTGACCTTCCACTGTTGTTCTAAGATCTTTCAGCATTCTAATAATCATTATTCTAATCTCTGCCTCTAGTAGTTTGCTTATATCCATCTCAATCAGCTCTTTTTATGAGGGTTTCTCTTGTTGATTCATTTGGATTGCACATCTTTGTCTTCCCATTTTGTCTGTGTTGCCCTGGACTTCCCTTTCTGGGACCTGGGGGAGATCAGCGGGGGTAACTCCCTGTGACTGGTTCATATCCACTCTTTGGGAGCTACAGGTTATCTGGATCTTGTGGCTGCCTCTGCTGGGTCCAGGTGCCATTTTAAATATCAGTTGTACTCCTAGGCTTGCTTTTATCTACTCTTGGCCTGGGAGAAGTTACTTTAAAAGTTCAAGTTCCCCTAAACTCTGCTTTCTGTTGTCTTTTATTGCTGGCTTTTTGTCAGGCTGAGTACTATAATTCAGTGATTAGGTACAGTATTAGATGGTGCCTACTTCTTCGCCTCAGGTGTTTTTCTATCCAGACTTTTTAGCTCCTATTTTGTGGTCTCTCTACCCGGCCACCACTGCTATTGCTGCCTGGGGTTTTTGGGTTCAGGTGCTGCTGGCTCCAACCAACCTCCATGACCGCCGCTGCTCTGGTAAGGTCCACGTGTGCCTGCACGCCCACCTGGATCGCCTCTGGAACTGCCTTGGTTGGCTCAGCTCTCAGCGGCTGCCTCGGGAATTTCGTCCTGCCCTCTTGGATCTCTGCGGACGTCGCAGGTGCTGACATTACTGCTAAGGGTGTGTCTGTATCCTAAGCAGGTTAGCAAGCCCCTGGGATTCCTGCCGTAGCTGGTGCGACTTCCGCCATCACTAGCGGACTCGCATGCGTGGGCGCTTCCCCACTCAGTTGCCACTGGGGCTTTGCCTCCACTTGGATCACTGCCAAGGGTGCGCCCAGCCTCGGGTGGTTTGCACACCTGCCTGGCTCCCAGTGGCTGCCAGGCGACTTCTGCTGTTGCTGGAGGACTCATGGGCGCTCCTGCGCTTCCCCACTCAGTTGCCACTGGGCTGTGCTCAGCCCCGGCTGGTTTGCGCACCTGCCCAGCTCCCCACAGCTGCCAGGTGACTTCTGCCATCGCTGGAAGACTCGCATGTGCACCTGTGCTTCCCCACTCAGTTGCCACTGGGTCTCCCCCTCTGCTCAGATCACTGCCAAGGGTGCACCCAGCCCCAGGCCGGTTTGCATGCCCGCCAGGCTCCCCATGGCTGCCAAGTGAGCTCGGTCCTCACTGACAGGCTTGCACATTCCCGTGCGCTACCCCTCTGTTGATTCTTGGGCCTCCGTGGCTTCCTAGGGCAGGCCACTCAAAGTGCAAGCATGTGCGTGAGCCTAGGCTTCCCCTACAGCTACTGTGGTCCCGAGCTCTGTGAGTCAGCTTGCTTTTGCTCGCTCAAACTGCAGCCACGCCCTGCCGCCTCTAGCCTGTCTGCCCTGGGTGAGCACTCAGCAGTGTGTTGAGTGTCGAAGCTTAAACCTCTGTACTCCCTATTTATGTCCCTAATATGGCAGCTTTGTTTTAGCTAGGGTAGGGGAGCCTCTGGTGGATGGGGCACTTTCTCTCCTTTGTTGGTGATATTGGTTCACTTTAAATTTGGGGAGTGACTCAGCCCAAGGGTTAGGTTGTCCTCCTGGGGCTCTGGAAAAGTGGCTGTGAGCTAGGCTCTCTGTGCAGTTACTTTAATACAGAGCCTGGGTCTAAGAGTCCTGCCTCCTTCTCTCAGACCGTATCTAGGCTTTTTTTCTAGCCAAATATAGTCTGTCAGCCCCTTCCTGCCTCCAGGGCTCTAGGCTGGAATTCTTGTTTTGAGGATAAGGACCCAGAACTCGCTGGACAGCCCTCCCCTTCATGTAAGTTCTTCCTGGGTGTGATGCCTGTCCCTGCTCCCTGGAGCCGGGTAACCTTCTCTTTGTCTCCGCCCCTCCTATCAGATTCAGCATGGGTTCTTTGGTGGTCCTTGGTTGTAGAATCCTCCTAGTTCAGTCTAAAATTTGTCTTTCATGATGAGTATTCTCAGATTTAAGTTTCAATCCACCTTGGCTCCGGGAAGTGGGAGTTGGTGTGTCTGCCTACTCCATGGCAATCTTGGATCTCCCCAAATAAATTTCTCAAGGAATAGATTTGACTTTAGTTATAAACAACTCCAATTGTACTAACTAATTAAAAAAGTAATCATCCTTGAAGGCAACAAGCTTATCATATACTAGAGAGTAAATTTATGATGGTCCTTAATGTAAATAACAAAAAATATAAGAACACCTTCAATATAAGAAAAAAGGCAATTGCTAACATGGACTAGTGAAACATTAAAGATGTTCTATAAATGAAATTTCTGGCTAATGCTCCATTGTTTCCCACAGCGACTTCAAAAGAATGTTCAGCTTCTGAAAATAAACAAACAAACAAAATAACAGCATGCATTCCTGACATTGTATTACTTTCTCTTTATGTGTTATTTTCTGGAGGTCAGGCAACACTGCCATGCAGGTTTTTAAGTAAATACATCCCACTGATTTCAAAGACAACTTCAAACAAAGAAAAGTGCCATGTAGTATAAGAGATAAGATCACACAAAAGGGGCAAAATGTAAACCCATATCTACCAATTATCTATATATCTATCTATCTAAAGAAATATGACATTCACTTTTTTCTGTATTTTACCTAGTTTTTTAAATATTGTATTTTAATTAAATTAGTATATTAAAAACATTTTAATATTTCATTGTTCTATTAAACTTATAAAAAAAAACATTTGTCCCCTGCTCTTCTGTATATCCCAGATTCCTTTATTCATATAAAATGTTTATCTATTTTAGCTGTTATTTTTGGTATTTAACTCCATAATTGCAAATAGCATGCTAATTATGATCTTTTTTTATTTTTAGCTTTTTTTATATTTTTAACCTTTAAATTACAGTTTACATACAATATTATATTAGTTTCAGGTATATAACATAATGATTAAGTGTCTGTATAATTAGTAAAGTGCTCACCTCAATAAGTCTAGTACACATCTGATATCATAGTTATTATAATATTATTTACTATATTCCAATGCTGTACCTTACATCTTGTAGTTGTTTTTATAACTGATATCTTGTATATATTAATCCCTTTCTTATTTACACAAATACCCAAAATCTCCCCATCTAGCAACTATTAAAACTTTCTCTGCATCTGTGAGTTTGTTTCTGTTTTGTTTGCCCTTTTATTTTGTGTTGTATTTTTTTTTAGATTCCACATATAAATGAAATCATATGGTATTTGTCTTTCTCTGTCTGACTTATTTCACTTAGCATAATACCCTTTAGATCTATCTATTTTGTCACAAATAACAAGCTTCCATTATTTTTTAGGGTTGAATAGTATTCCTTTTATATATGTAACACTTCTTTACCCATTCACCTGTCAATGGACACTTAGTTTGCTTTCATATATTGCCTATTATAAATATGTTGCAATAAACATAGGGATGCATATGTCTCTTTGAATTAGTGTTTGGGTTTCTTCATGTAAATATCCAAAGTGTAATTGCTAGGAATCGGTCTATTGTCATAGCCTTTGTTTTAAAGTCTATTTTGTTTAAGTATTGCTACAGCACCTTTTGTTGTTTTCATTTGCCTGAAATAACTTTTTTCATCCCTTTACTTTTAGTCCATGTGGGTCTTTCTATCTAAAGTGTCTCTTTTAAGAAGTATATATGGGTCTTGTTTTCCTATTCATTTAGCAACCATATGTCTTTTAATTGGAGCATTTAAATATAAAGTAATTATTGATAGATATGTTGTTATTATCATTTTATTGTTCTTTTAAAAATATTTTTATTCTTAAAGAAGACCCTTTAACATTTCTTGTAATACTGATTTAGAGGTGATGAAGTCCTTTACTTTTTCTTGTCTGGGAAACTCTACAACTGTCCTTCGATGGCAAATGATAGCCTTCCTGTGTAGAAAAATATTGACTGCACATCTTTGCTTTTAATCACATTGAATATTTCACACCAATCCATTCTGGCCTCCAAATTTCTGTTGAAAAATCAGTTGAAAGTCTTATGGAAGCTCCCTTATAGGTAACTAGCTGCTTTTCTCTTGTTGCTTTTAAGATTCTTTCTTTGTCTTTAACCTTCATCATTTTAATTATGTGCCTTGGTGTGGGCCTTTTTGGGTTTATCTTGTTTGGGAATTAATGCATCCTGAACTTGTATACCTACTTCCTTCACCAGATTAGGTAAGTTATTCAACATTATTTCCTCAATTAGGTTGTCAATTTCTTGTTCTCTGTTTTCTTCTCATTGTACCCTATGATGTGGATATTGTTATGCTTGATGTTGTCCCAGAGGCCCCTTAAAATAGCCTCATATAATTTTTTTTTAATTTTTCTGGTCTGAATAGGTGATTTCTACTACCATGTATTTCAAATCACTGAATTGATTATCTATATACCTTATCTAATCTACTGTTGATTTCTCTAATGTATTCTTCATTTCAGCTATAGTGTTATTTATTTTTTGACTGGTTCTTTTTTTATGTTTTCTATCTCCATTTTCTGTTTCCTATTTTTGTTAAAGTTCTCAGTGAGTTAATCTACTCTTCCCTTTAGTTAACTGAACATCTTATAAATAATACTTTAAACATTGCATCTGATTGATTGCTTGTCTTCATTTTGTTTAAACTTTTTTTTTGTTGTTGTTGTTGTTTTGTTTTTTTCATTTGGTACATGTTTCTTTGACTCCTCATTTTGGCTTACCTTTATGTGTGCTTTTATGTATTAACTAGATTTTTTTAAGTCCCAGTCCTGGTAGAGTGATCTTATGTAGTCAGTGTCCTGTGAGGTCCAGTGGCATAGTCTCCTTGGTAACCTCAGCTGAGGTGCTCCTGGGGTCTCTTTTTTGTGGGCTATGTATGCCCTTATGTTGTAGTTGAGCCTTGGTTCTTTTGGCACATAAGCAAGAAAGATTGACCTTAAAGCTGATTGGCTGTGAAGACTGGCTCTGACTACAATGGTCAAGCCATTCTGTGGGAGTTTACCCCACAGAGCAAGATTCACTTTAGTGAGGTTCTGATACCTGCTGAGTCTACTTTGGATGGGTCATATGTCAAGTTAATTGGATGATGTTTGAGTGTGGTCTGAACCCAGACATTAGGTATGTTGGTTCTGGGTCCTTTAGGGAAGGGCTCTGGCACAGGTCAAGTTCAGTCACTACATGTGCATAGCTCAAGCCTCCTCATAGGTGCTACAAAGGAATCTTCAGATGATTGCTGATTCTGTTGGGCTTGGAGATGCTTAGAAGAGACTAAGCTAAAAACCAAGGCTGACTTCAATATTGTCAGGCTTGGGCCACTTACCAAGTTATATGGGTTTTGTGAAAGGCTTCTGTTACTTATTTAGGGTCTGTGAACCTTCAAAATAAAATTGGAAACCTTGCAGCATAAGCCTAGAGAAGCTGGTGTATGGAAAGGCCACTGTAAGTGGATTGGGTGAGTCAGTAATTGGGTGGGCCAAGGTCTCAAGGAATCATCAAGTTAGGGTAAGCAGTTTTATAAAGGTTGATGGAGGATCAGATTTGGCACTCCTTGCAATGGGGGAAGAGTTCAACATAGGAACAATGGCATCAGCCTGCAATTCTGTCTGGGAGAACAGTACCTCTATAGTCTTTGTCCTGACACCAAAAAATTTGGTTCTTCCCCTTATGTCCCTGGCACTTTTCAAATTGCTACCCTAGCACTGAAAATCATAGCAAGCAACTACATCAGTGAATAGTTCCATGTGTGGCCCCTTTAAGTGGAAGACCTGGGATTCCAGAAGCCCTCTTTTTCACTCAGCTGTAATCCCCACTGGTTTTAACAACTAAAAGTTATGGGGACTTCTCTTCCCAGCACTGGAATCCTAGACTGGGGAACCCAGTATGGGGCTGGAACATCTCAATCACAAGTGGAGATCTCTGCAGCCGACATATCCCTCCAGATTCCTAATTGCAATATGCGGATGTGGGGCCTGCCATTCCATGTCTCGTCTCTTCTACTAATCTCAACATGACTGCTTTTTTTAACATCATTATTTATAAGATTTTTTCAGCTAGTCTTCACGTGGTTCTCTATGGCAGTTGTTCTACAATTTATTTGTAAATTTGCTATGGTTGTGGAAGGAGGCAAGCAGAATGCTTACCTACTCAGCCAATTTAACTGGATGGCCCTACAATTTCAGTTTTATATATATTTTAATTATCACCTTGCTGTGGAGGACAAGGACTCATAATTCTTACACATACACACATATATATACACATACCCTTGCCCCATTGTCACCATATGTGTATAAAATTAATTTAGTTTACATCAGTATTCAATGCTTGAACATGTATAACTATATGCAAGGTGCTAGATTAGCCTTTTTTTCTTCACAATTTTTAGCTTTACCTGAAATTATACTTGACTGGTTTTGTTTTGTTTTTAATTTATTTAATCATCAGTATAACTCACTGGTTTAGTACTGAGTTCCCTATCAGAGAATTAAAAATCCCTTTGGCACGGTCAAATTCATCACATAGTCTTCCAGTTTGTTTCTGTTTTTCTTTCTGACATTCTTTCTAAAGTTGTCCTGCTCTGTCCTGAACTGTAACTGTTTAGTCCTGTTATGAAATGCTCATCCTGAAGCTTGCCTTCATACCATCTTGTCAATTTTCTTCTCCTCTCTATCCTGTTGAGTTGCTCTTTTCTGGATTTCTTATGCTTCTTTAACTTAGTTTCCCAACTTATTTTGATGGATCTACATCATCTAGAACTTTCTGAGAAGGGACATATAGGAGATAAAAGTTTTGACACACCAAACATCTGGAAAAGTTTTTATTTTATATACTTATTTAAGAGCTAATCTAAGTGTAGACTTTTAGGTTGAAGATCAATACAAAATTAGAATTCTAAAGACATATTTACATTGACTTTTAGCAGGACTGTTATTGAAAAATCCATTGTCAAAAAAATGGGAAGAGGACATGAACAGACACTTCTCCCAGGAAGAAATACAAATGGCCAACAGATATATGAAAAGATGCTCATCTTCTTTAGTTATTAGAGAAATGGAAATCAAAACTGCAATGAGATACCACCTCACACCTGTTATATTAGCTATTACTAACAAGACAGGTAATAGCAAATGTTGGAGAGGCTGTGGAGAAAAAGGAACCCTCATACACTGTTGGTGGGAATGTAAAGTAGTACAACCATTATGGAAGAAAGTATGGTGGTTCCTCAAAAAAATGAAAATAGAACTACCTTATGACCCAGCAATCCCTCTACTGGGTATATACCCCAAAAACTCAGAAACATTGATACGTAAAGACACATGCAGCCCCATGTTTATTGCAGCATTGTTCACAGTGGCCAGGACATGGAAACAACCAAAAAGCCCTTCAATAGATGACTGGATAGAGAAGATGTGGCACATATACACTATGGAATACTACTCAGCCATAAGAAATGATGACATCAGATCATTTACAGCAAAATGGTGGGATCTTAATAACATTATACGAAGTGAAATAAGTAAAACAGAAAAAACTAGGAACTGCATTATTCCATACGTAGGTGGGACATAAAAGTGAGACTAAGAGACATTGATAAGAGTGTGGTGGTTACAGGGGGAGGGGGGAGAGGGAGAGGGAAAGGGGGAGGGGGAGGGGCACAAAGAAAACTAGATAGAAGGTGACAGAGGACAATCTGACTTTGGGTGATGGGTATGCAACATAATTGAACAACAAGATAACCTGGACATGTTATCTTTGAATATATGTATCCTGATTTATTGATGTCACCCCATTAAAAAAATAAAATTATTTAAAAAAAAAAAAAAGAAAAAGAAAAATCCATTGTCGTTATGGTTTTCAGCCCTTGGTATAAATCTCATTTTTATTGCTGAAAGCTATATGCCCAATGTCTTAAAATTCATGGTATTGTGCTTGCAAGACGATTTATTTTCATCAGTTGTTTGGGGTACTCTGCGAAACCTTTAAATCTGAAAAGACATATCCTTCAGTTCTAGAAACAGTCTTATATACTTTGTTTGATAATGTCACTTCTTTTTACTATTTCTTTTGGAATTTCATTTTTCAATGTTAGATCTCTTAGGTTAATGTTCTAATTTTCTTAGTCATCTATTTTCCATATATTTTATTTTTAACCTATTTTACAGGAGACTCCAGATGTATTAGTTTATTTTCTCTTTTAAAAATATTTTATTTGAGGAGTGACGTCACGGAAATGGCGCCGTGAGCAGCGCGTCCGACAGATCTCCCCAAAATCTCAACAAATTTATCAACTAGAAACAGAAAAATTTATCCTCGGAGCATTCCGGAGTTCCACACACACACTGAAAGCAAAAGGACTGTTGCTGAGGAGGGAGTACACCCGTGGTGAGTCAACCCACACGTGCAGCTGCCCGCCCACACTCGGGGAACGGCAGCCTGGGCACTGGCAGCTACCGCTGCATGTCCTGAGAAACCACGCGTGCACCCCGTGCCGCGGTCCAGAGAGTCCCCGTCCACTGGCGTGCCGAGAAACCACGCGCACGCCCCGTGCCGCGGTCCAGAGAGTCCCCGGCCACTGGCGTGCCGAGAAACCACGCGCACGCCCCGTGCCGCGGTCCAGAGAGTCCCTGGCCACTGGCGTGCCGAGAAACTGCGCGCGCGCGCCCCGAGCCGCAGTCCGGGAGGGGCGCCAAGGCTGTCTTTCCTAGTCAGGAGATTCTCTCCGTGGGCGGGGCACCTCACCCAGCCATTCAAGCTAACAATCAAGCGTTGGGGGGAGGGGTGCGCAGGCAGCCTGAAATACTTTCTGGAGCACAGCTGCGGATCCAATCACTGAAATTAGCTTAACCCACGAAATCTACACACCCACGGGGCTCTAATTGATAAGATCTCTCCCAGTTCAGCAATCCAAGAGGCGTGATATTTTTCAGTGCCTTTCGCTAAAGGGGCGGGGGCAACTTCTGATTGACAGAGCCTCCATATTCAGGGATATATCTAACAAGAGGGACTTGGCAGATATTAAGATCCATAAAGCAAGCAGCGACTAGTGCTTCTTCTTCCCAGCCAATACAGGCTAACAAGTGTGGAAAGCCTGGGTTGAGTGGTCCAAATGAATGATAGGCGCTGAACAGTCACCTTGACAACAATTGACTCCCAGCCCCACCTGATTACGCTGGAGGCTCTGACTGCCAAAGCCTTACCCAGAGCCTTGCGCTGAGTGAGGATAGAGTGGGGATTTCCCAGCTCTTTGAGCCTCTTACTCCCCAGACAGAAGCAGTGGCAGCCTCATAGCTGGATCACCAGGCTGCTAATTCAGGAAGGGGAGACTAGGAAAGAGATTCCAGGAAAGCAAACTCTCTCACTGTTGGACTCTGCAAACGCCAACAAGCCTTGACTACCAGCGAGACTAAAGCCAATTATATGACATTGCCATAAAATCCCATCAACTGCAAATTCCTACCTAAGAGTGACACAGGGGCAGAACCTGGGGTACAGAGTCACTGACCAGGAAGAGGGAGAGAAAAAAAAAAAGAAAGAAGTTAACCTCTCAAAATCAAGAAAAATCCACAGACTTAATAACTTGTTCCACTAATTCTTTGTTGTTGTTGTTTCTTTCTTCTATCTTATTGCCTTTATTATTATTTCTATTTATTCCACCTTGGTCCTTTTACTTTCTCTGCCCATCTTATGCTACCCTTTTCTTGAACTACACTACCCATGAGTGTTACATTTTATTTCTTTTCTTCATCCTAACTCTCCTTTAGGGTTACACTCCAAAAGCCTTAACTCTCACTCTCTCCCCTTTTGTTTTTTTTTCCTTTCCTTTTTTTTCTTCCTTCGTTTCTCTCTTATTCTTATTTTTTCCTTTCTATTCATTTCTTCTTTTCTCCTTTTACTTTTCCTCCCATTTAAGCCTCAAACAGAAACAAATGATTTAATATGGGACTCAAGTTTTTTTGGTTTTTTTTTTTGTTCTTTTTTTTTTCTTCTTCTGCTTTTGTTCTTGGTTTTCCTTTATTTGTTTGTTTTTGTGCATTTTGGGCACTTTTTACATTGCTTTTTAACTCACTAGCATTCCTCCCAACCCAAAGTCTCCATTGTATTTAGTCTTCGCTCCATTTAATACAACAGATTTTTACTTTTTATTTTTATTTTTTTCTTCTTTAATTATTTTTTTTCTCTCCTTTTTTCTGTTTCCCTCTTATCCCTCTCATTATATCTCTTAGTTGACCATCACTTACAAGCAAATCATTTTATGCTTGTCTAAGATTTTCTCCTTTTTTTTTTTTGTATTTAGTAGGTCCCTACTCCCTTTTTTGCCCCTTGAACTCTTCACCCCAAATCAGGCCCTCCATTATAGGCAGTTTTTGTTCCATTTAGCATAATATAATTCACAGGTCATCACGATATTTCCCTAAGGAGGTGAGAGGAGGGGAAGAGAAGAAAGAAAAAAGGGGGAAATAATAAATTATTACTTTTTTTGTGGAGTGTTTTCCTTTTTTCTTTTTTTTTCCTTTTTATTTTTTATTAATTCTAATTAACACTATCATCAAGACCACCTTCAGATGCCATTAAGAAAAAGGAAATCTAACATTATGGATACAAAAGACAGAGAGGTAACACAAATAGATGTGGAAAAATCTATGGAGAAAAGATTTAACATATTGAAAGCCTTGGAGCCAAATGACAGAGAATTTAAAAGAGAAATCTTAAAAATACTCAGACATATACAAGAAAACACAGAAAGGCAATTTAGGGAAATCAGAAAACAACTCAACGATCACAAAGAATATATTACCAAGGAAATTGAAACTATAAAAACAAATAAAAAAGAAATGAAAAACTCAATTCAAGAGCTGAAAAATGAGGTAACAAGCTTAGCTAATAGAATAGCTCAGATAGAAGATAGGATCAGTGAAATAGAAGACAAGCAACTTGAAGCACAACAGAGAGAAGAAGAAAGAGACTCAAAAATAATAAAAAACGAGAAAGCCCTACAGGAATTGTCTGACTCCATCAAAAAGAATAACATAAGAATAATAGGTATATCAGAGGGAAAAAAGAAAGAAAATGGAATGGAGAATATACTCAAACAAATAATAGATGAGAACTTCCCAAGCCTGTGGAAAGAACTAAAGCCTCAAATTCAAGAAGCAAACAGAACACCGAGTTTTCTTAACCACAACAAACCCACTCCAAGGCACATCATAATGAAGATGACACAAACAAATGACAAAGAAAAAATTCTCAAGGCAGCCAGGGAAAAGAAGGATACAATATATAAAGGAAGGCCTATTAGATTATCATCAGATTTCTCAGCAGAAACTCTACAAGCTATAAGAGAGTGGACCCCAATATTTAAAGCCCTGAAAGAGAAGAACTTTCAGCCAAGAATACTATACCCATCAACGCTATCCTTCAAGTACGAAGGAGATATAAAAATATTCACAAATACAGAAAAGATGAGAGAATTTATCATCAGAAAGCCCCCACTCCAGGAAATACTAAAGGGAGTTTTCCAACCAGATTCAAAGAACAAAAGAAAACATAACCACAAGTAACAGCTCCACCAAGAAACAATAAAACCAAACTTAAACTGTGACAACAAAAGACGAAAAAAGGGGAGAAAGGATCAAGATTAACAGTAGCAAAGGACGATGAAGCGCAGAAATACTCATAAGAAAGGGTACTACAATGAATAAGGAAGGTATCCTTTTCATTACTTAATGGTAACCACCCTTGAAAAAACCACCACAAAAACACTTGTCTTAAAAAAGGTAGCAACAGAGGAAAGAAGTATGGAATACAAACAAACAAAAACAAACAATAGAAAAACAAAAGAGAAGAATCAAACAAGATACAAAACTAACAGAAAGCAATTTATAAAATGGCAATAGGGAACCCAAAAGTGTCAATAATTACACTAAATGTAAATGGATTAAACTTACCAATAAAATGACACAGAGTAGCAGAATGGATTAAAAAAGAAAATCCAACTATATGCTGCCTACAAGAAACTCATCTAAGCAACAAGGATAAAAACAAATTCAAAGTGAAAGGCTGGAAAACAATACTCCAAGCAAACAACACCCAAAAAAAGCAGGTGTAGCAATACTCATATCTAATAAGGCTGACTACAAGACAGAAAAAGTACTCAGAGACAAAAATGGTCATTTCATAATGATTAAGGGGACACTGAATCAAGAAGACATAACAATCCTTAATATATATGCACCAAACCAAGGAGCACCAAAATTTATAAGACAGCTACTGATTGACCTTAAAACAAAAACTGACAAAAATACAATCATACTTGGAGACCTCAATACACCGCTGACGGCTCTAGATCGGTCATCCAAACAGAGAATCAATAAAGATATAGTGGCCTTAAATGAAATACTAGAACACCTGGATATGATAGACATCTACAGGACACTTCATCCCAAAGCGACAAAGTATACATTTTTCTCTAGTGTACATGGAACATTCTCAAGAATTGACCATATGTTGGGCCACAAAGACAATATCAGCAAATTTAGAAAAATTGAAATTGTGCTAAGCATATTCTCTGATCATAAAGCCTTGAAACTAGAATTCAACTGTAAAAAAGAGGGGGAAAAACCCACAAAATTGTGGAAACTAAACAACATACTTCTAAAAAATGAATGGGTCAAAGAAGAAATAAGCGCAGAGATCAAAAGATATATACAGACAAATGAAAATGAAAATACGACATATAAGAATCTCTGTGATGCAGCAAAAGGAGTAATAAGAGGAAAGTTCATATCACTTCAGGCCTATATGAACAAACAAGAGAGAGCCGAAGTAAACCACTTAACTTCACACCTTAAGGAGCTAGAAAAAGAAGAACAAAGACAACCCAAAACCAGCCAAAGAAAGGAGATAATATAAATCAGAGCAGAAATAAATGAAATAGAGAACAGAAAAACTATAGAAAAAATCAATAAAACAAGGAGCTGGTTCTTTGAAAAGATCAACAAAATCGACAAACCCTTGGCAAGACTCACCAAGGAAAAAAGACACAGGACTCAAATAAATAAAATCCAAAATGAAAGAGGAGAGATCACCACAGACATCATAGATATACAAAGAATTATTGTAGAATACTATGAAAAACTATATGCCTCCAAGTACAACAATCTAGAAGAAATGGATAAATTCCTAGAACAATACAACCTTCCTAAACTGAGCCATGAAGAAGCAGAAAGCCTAAACAGACCAATCAGCAGGGAGGAAATAGAAAAAAC
Source organism: Saccopteryx leptura (assembly GCF_036850995.1). Lineage (NCBI taxonomy): Eukaryota > Metazoa > Chordata > Mammalia > Chiroptera > Emballonuridae > Saccopteryx > Saccopteryx leptura. The sequence goes on along the minus strand of NC_089516.1, from coordinate 104,147,496 downwards.
TATTAAAAACCTCCCCAAAAATAAAAGTCCAGGCCCAGATGGTTATACTAGTGAATTCTATCAAACATTCAAAGAAGACTTGGTTCCTATTCTACTCAAAGTCTTCCAAAATATTGAAAAAGAAGCAATACTTCCAAACTCATTTTATGAGGCCAACATAACCCTCATACCAAAACCTGGCAAGGATGAAACAAAAAAAGAAAACTACAGACCAATATCTCTAATGAATACAGATGCTAAAATACTAAACAAAATACTGGCAAATCGAATACAACAACATAATAAAAAAATAATACATCATGATCAAGTGGGATTCATCCCAGAATCTCAAGGATGGTTCAACATACGTAAAACGGTTAACGTAATACACCATATCAACAAAACAAAGAACAAAAACCAAATGATCTTATCTATAGATGCAGAAAAGGCTTTCAATAAAATACAACATAATTTTATGTTTAAGACTCTCAACAAAATGGGTATAGAAGGAAAATATCTCAACATGATAAAGGCCATATATGATAAACCATCAGCCAACATCATATTAAATGGCGTAAAACTGAGGACTTTCCACCTTAAATCAGGAACACGACAGGGGTATCCACTCTCTCCACTCTTATTTAACGTGGTGCTAGAAGTTCTGGCCAGAGCAATCAGACAAGACAAATAAATAAAAGGCATCCATATTGGAAAAGAAGAAGTAAAGGTATCACTTTTTGCTGATGATATGATCCTATACATCGAAAACCCAAAGGACTCCACAAAAAGATTACTAGAAACAATAAACCAATACAGTAAGGTCGCAGGATACAAAATTAACATACAAAAGTCCATAGCCTTTCTATATGCCAACAATGAAATATTAGAAAATGAACTCAAAAAAATAATCCCCTTCACGATTGCAACAAAAAAAAATCAAATACCTAGGAATAAACATAACAAAGAATGTAAAGGACCTATATAAAGAAAACTACAAGGCATTGCTAAGAGAAATAGAAAAAGACACAATGAGATGGAAAAATATTCCTTGTTCTTGGATAGGAAGAATAAATATAATTAAAATGGCCATATTACCCAAAGTAATATATAAATTTAATGCAATTCCCATCAAAATTCCTATGAGATTTTTTAAAGAAATGGAATAAAAAATTATCAGATTTATATGGAACTATAAAAAACCCCGAATAGCCAAAGCAATCCTAAAGAAAAAGAATGAAGCTGGGGGCATTACAATACCTGACTTTAAACTATATTATAGGGCCACAATAATCAAAACTGCATGGTATTGGCAGAAAAATAGACAGTCAGACCAATGGAACAGAATAGAAAGCCCAGAAATAAAACCACATATATATGGTCAAATAATTTTTGATAAAGGGGCCAACAACACAAAATGGAGAAAAGAAAGCCTCTTCAACAAATGGTGTTGGGAAAACTGGAAAGCCACATGCAAAAGGATGAAACTCGACTACAGCCTGTCCCCGTGTACTAAAATTAATTCAAAATGGATCAAAGACCTAAATATAAGATCTGAAACAATAAAGTACATAGAAGAAGACATAGGTACTAAACTCATGGATCTGGGTTTTAAAGAACATTTTATGAACTTGACTCCAATGGCAAGAGAAGTGAAGGCAAAGATAAATGAATGGGACTACATCAGAGTAAAAAGTTTTTGCTCAGCAAGAGAAACTGATATCAAAATAAACAGACAGCCAACTAAATGGGAACTGATATTTTCAAACAACAGCTCAGATAAGGGCCTAATATCCAAAATTTACAAAGAACTCATAAAACTCAACAACAAACAAACAAACAATCCAATAAAAAAATGGGAAGAGGACATGAACAGACACTTCTCCCAGGAAGAAATACAAATGGCCAACAGATATATGAGAAGATGCTCAGCTTCATTAGTTATTAGAGAAATGCAAATCAAAACTACAATGAGATACCACCTCACCCCTGTTAGATTAGCTATTATCAACAAGACGGGTAATAACAAATGTTGGAGAGGCTGTGGAGAAAAAGGAACCCTCATACACTGTTGGTGGGAATGTAAAGTACTACAACCACTATGGAGGAAAGTATGGTGGTTCCTCAAAAAACTAAAAATAGAACTAACTTATGACCCAGCAATCCCTCTACTGGATATATACCCCAAAACCTCAGAATCATTGATACGTAAAGACACATGTAGCCCCATATTCATAGTAGCACTCTTCACAGTGGCCAAGACATGGAAACAACCAAAAAGCCCTTCAATAGAAGATTGAATAAAGAAGATGTGGCACATATACACTATGGAATACTACCAAGCCATAAGAAATGATGACATTAGATCATTTACAGCAAAATGGTGGGATCTTGATAACATTACACGGAGTGAAATAAGTAAATCAGAAAAAAACAAGAACTACATGATTCCATACATTGGTGGAACATAAAAACGAGACTAAGAGACATGGACAAAAGTGTGGTGGTTACCAGGGGTGGGGGGAGGGAGGACGCAGGAGGGAGGGTTGGAGAGAGTTAGGGGGAGGGGGAGGGGCACAGAGAAAACTAGATAGAGGGTCACGGAGGACAATCTGACTCGGGGCTAGGGGTATGCAACATAATTTAATGACAAGATAACCTAAACATGTTTTCTTTGAATATATGCACCCTGAATTATTAATGTCATCCCATTAACATTAATAAAAATTTATAAAAAAAATATGGATTCATTAACTGTAACATATGTATCATATGAATGTAAAATGTTAATGAAAAATTGAGTAAAGAGTACATGGAGCCTGAACAGGCGGTGGCTCATTGGATAGAGCGAAGGCCTGGGACACTGAGGACCCAGCTTGAGCATGGGCTCATCCAGCTTGAGCGCAGGCTCACCAGTTTGAGCACAGTATCGCTGGCTTGAGCATGGTATCATAGACATGCTCAAGGCTTGAGAAGGGGTCACTGGCTTGGCTGGAGCCCCTCCAGTCAAGGAATATATGAGAAAGCAATCAATGAAAAACTAAGGTGCCACAACTATGAGTTGATGCTTCTCATCTCTTTCCCTTCCTATCTGTCTGTCTGTCCCTCTCTCACTAAAAAAAATAATAATAATAATAAATTTTTTAAAAAGAGTATATGGAAATTCTGTTCACAATTTTTCTGTAAATCTAAAACTTCTAAAAATAAAGTTTATTTTAAAAAAGAAAAAAATATTTTATTTACACCATGCTATGTTTAATGTCTAAGATGTACGTTTCTTATAATCTGCTTATTCCACATTTCTTGTTTCATAAGTACAATACAATAATTATTGCTCTTCTAGTAAAACTATGCATTTCCAAAGAAAGAAATGAGATGGTACCTACTTTATGTTATTTCTAATAGAAACAAATATTTACTGTGAATGTATTATATGCCACAAACTCATGTAAGCACTTCTTATTTATTAGTTTATTAAATCCTTACAATAATTATATGAGGTACCTTTATTATATTCATTTTAGATGTGAGAAAACTGAGTCAGAGGGAGGTTATATAACATGGCATGGTCATACAATTAGTAAAGTTAAGTGTGTAAACTCTTTTTCTTAACTCAGAGGGTTATATATATTTTTAGACCTTTTAATCACTATGCTATACTGTTACTCAATACACTTTAAAAAAACTGTATGAGGAAACTAACATTTGAATTTTTTATATTTCCTGAATAACTGTATTTTTTCATTCATTTCCTTTGGGTTTTTTTTTTTATTTTTTATGTTGGAGCTTTCCCTCAAAGATTAACCTTTGACTATTTCTTCATACTTAAAAATAAATATGAGTAAAACTTGATTGATAGCTCTGTATTCTTGAGCAAAGCTTATCAAATGGTATACTCTACCATATGCTTATTAAATAAGGATATAGCTGTTTTATTGGTATCTCCAAATTGTCACTATCTATACACCTTTGTTCTTGGGATGGAAAATTTATCTAGAGAGGAATCTTCTCAATGCCTGCCTGGGGGATTTAAATGGATCTGCTAGCATTTTCAAAGTTAAATTAGGAAAGGGTCTGGGAATCTATCTCATTGTTTAGTATGTAGATTCCCTCTAATTTTTCTGTTTTCAGTATGGCACCACTACCTTCCACTGTGTTTCGAATCCTCAAGTCCAAGTCCCTGAAGTTACAACTGCTTAGATAATATATCTCTAGGTTTCTGCCCAAATTGATATGTTGGTGTGGAAGAAAGTACATGTATGGGTGCAGTTGATATGCTTCTTAAACAGACCTTCAAAGTAATCCTATTGACATTTGCCTTACAGAGCTATCACATGCCTTAGTCTCTGCCTCCTTCTGAAGCCATATATATATATATATATATATATATATATATATATATATATATATATATATATATATATATATATATATAAAATCTTAATTTTGTCTTCTACCTCAAACTTTGTCCCAAACCATTAATCTTAGGTTTTACCTTTCTCCCTTACTTCTCTCTGCCATGACTTAGTTATTCATATATCTGCTTTCCAGCATCCAAAATTGTGTTAATTTCTTCTGCTTTGTTGTTTCCTTTTATTCCTGTGTATTTATGTCATTTTTATTCTATTAGTGGATTATACGAGGGAGCACAGATTAATGTATGTCCACTCTGCCATTTTTAACTGAAAGTTGGCATTGACTTTTTATTTTTATTTTTCTGAAGTGAGAAATGAGGAGGCAGAGAGACAGACTCTCGAAAGTGCCCAACCCGAATCCACCCAGCATGCCCACCAGGGGGCATGCTCCACCCATCTGGGGCATTGCTCCATTGCAACTGGAGCCATTCTAGTGCCTGAAGTAGAGGCCATAGAGCTATCCTCAGCACCCAGGCCAACTTTGCTTCAATGGAGCCTTGGTTGCGGGAGGGGAAGAGAGAGACAGAGAGAAAGTAGAGGAGGAAGGGTGGAGAAGCAAATGGGTACTTCTATGTGCCCTGGCTGCAAATTGAACCCGGGACTTCCACATGCCAGGCCAATGTTCTACCGCTGATCTAGCTGGACAGGGTTTGCATTGACTTTCTTGATAGACCAAAAATAAACTATAGACAAAATAGTTTCGTTCCCTGTTATTCTTAAATGAATTTGTCTATTGACTGAGCTCAACTGATTCTAATGATGGCAGAGTTGTATTGAAAAATCTTTGTAAGATCAACTAGGTCCACTTTGTTCTTTGGTTACAGTCATACCTTAAGCTTCATCTCCAAGAGAGTCCATATATGGTTGTTTTAGGGTCTATAGCAGAACCAGGTTAAGAATTACATAACTACTTTTTATTTCTGCCCTGCAGACTAGGAAATTACTCACAAATACTCTTTATAGAAAGTAGTTATAACAGTAACTACTAAGGAGGTAGCATATCCTTAAACAACAGCCTGAAATTCCTTTTGCAATACAATCATTTTTAAGAGTCTCATTTCCCTGCACATGTAATGTGGAGTCCCAGGACCAGCTTAGAATACATCCAATTTGACAAATAGTTTACAGTTTGCCCTGGCAGGTTGGCTCAGCGGTAGAGCATCAGCCTGGCTTGCGGGGGACCCAGGTTCGATTCCAGGCCATGGCACATAGGAGAAGCGCCCATTTGCTTCTCCACCCCCTCTTCCTTTCTCTCGGTCTCTCTCTGCCCCTCCCACAGCCAAGGCTCCATTGGAGCATAGATGGCCCGGGCGCTGGGGATGGCTCCTTGGCCTCTGCCCCAGGCGCTAGAGTGGCTCTGGTCGCGGCAGAGCGACACCCCGGAGGGGCAGAGCATCGCCCCCTGGTGGGCAGAGCATCACCCCTGGTGGGCGTGCCGGGTGGATCCCTGTCGGGCGCATGCGGGAGTCTGTCTGACTGTCTCTCCCCGTTTCCAGCTTCAGAAAAATACAAAAAAAAATAGTTTACAGTTCCTCTTCTTTGAGTGTATCAGGAGCTGCAGCTAAATGCTCAGAAATGGCAGTAAGACAGAAACAAAAGTAATGTTAGTGTGCTTAGAGGTAGTATTACTTCTTTTTTATTGTCCTGCAGAATAAAAAGAGTTATGTTGAAATAATATAGAACTGAGCTAGAAGAGACATGGGACCAATTAAAAGTTTTTACTTGACACTGGAGATATAGCTTACCAGCTATTTTAACACAGGTATTTTCAGTTACTTCACCCAGTAATAGGAAGCATAAAGTCATCTAACCTAGTGTTGATATTGTTGTAAGTGTTAAGACTATGCCCGTTAGCACTCCACATCTTCTTCAGAGCTTTTATTCTGCATTTGCATTCATTGTTTTAATAACTTTAACATAATTATAAAAGCAACATTGCTTAACTATTCTGAGCTGAATACACCCCAGTAGTGCTTCTCTGTAAATCAGGTATTATTTAATTAAAACACAATAAATGTTTCATCATATCTAATTAAAATACTTTTGAAAAGCAAAAAATTTACATTGCAATTATCTCTATAGTAACAGTTTGACAATAACATGCTTAGTATGAAGGCTCAACAAACATAAGTAACATATAAATTAGTTTTTAAATCTTTTAAAAAATATCTTTTGAATTTTGTTTTGGTTGCCAATAGTCCTTCAATAAAACAGCTGTAAAAAGTCATTTTGACATCCAAATCCCCAAATTTAATAGCACTGCCTCTGTCCTTATGTTGCATTGTTGACAATTTTTATTGTTGAAATTCTTCCTTTTTCTTCTCATAATTCTCCATTATTCTTGTTTTACACCTACCAATATAATTACAACTATGTCCACAGCCTCATCAAGAAGATCTTCTTTTCCCACACATATTTTCTGTATAAATTTCCCTAGCCTTGTCATTTATTTCTTCATAATTAAATTGAAGCATGTGTTATCTGATATGATTTGAAAAATACTTTTTTTTATAATTTTATTTTTAATGGGGCGACATCAGTAAATCAGGATACATATATTCAAAGATAAGTCCAGGTTATCTTGTCGTTCACTTATGTTGCATACTCATCACCCCCTCACTTTCAGAAAGTTCTATTTTCACAAGGGGCACAGAGAAGAAAGTGTTGCAATTTTTTTTAATTTGATAAAGTCCTATTTATTTATTTTTCTTTTGCCACCCTGCTTTTAATGTTGTATATAAAAAGGCTTTTGACAAATTGAAGATTACAAAAGTTTTACTAGTGTATTTTACCTTAAGGGTTTTATAATTTACCTCATACATTTAGGTCTATGGTTCATTTGGAGATAATTTTAGTGTATTGTTTTAGAAAGTATTACAACTTTACTATTTTGCCTGTGGATACCTAGCAACATTTTTGGAAAAGACAATCCTTTCTTCCATTGAATTATTTTGGTGCCCTTGTCAAAAATCAACTGCTCATAAAGGTTTAGATTTATTTCTGGACTCTGTTCCATTGCTCTATCCTTATGCCAGTACCACAATGTTTTGATTACTGTAGCTTTATAGTAAATTTTGAAATCAATAAGTGTGAGTCCTCCATCTTTTCTTTTTTTTCTATATTATTTTATGCATTTGGCATCCCTGACATTTGCATATAAATTTTTAAAACAAATCACCAATTGCTGAAAAGAAGCAAGCTGAAATTTTAAAATAAATTGCATTGAATCTGTAGATTTGGGAAGTATTATCATCTTAAAATATTGTCTTCAGTGAAAGGTAAAAGATTAAAATGAACTAACAAACAAAATAGAGATAGACTCATATATAAAGAGCAAGCAGGAAGCTATCAGGTTTTAGGTGGCTGGGTGAAGAGTGTGAAGAGGTTGAGGAAAAAAAGGAAAAGACAAAGCTCATGCAAAGAGACAACAGTGCAGTGGTTGTTGGGAAGGAGGTAGAAGAGGATATAGGGGGATAAGTGACGATGGAAAAAGAGCTGATTTCAGGGGTTGAACACACAATACGGTGTACACGGATGTGTTATATTAACTAGTGTCACCTCAATAAACTCAAATAAAAATATTGTCTTTTAATATATGAACATGGGATATCTTTCTGTTTATTTAGAACTTCTTTAATTTCTTTCAAAAGTGTTTGTATTTTTCTTTTTAAATTATTTCTAAATTTTATTATTTATTAATTTTAATGGGGTGACCTTAATAAATCAGGGTACTATATTCAGAGAAGACATCTCCAGGTTATTTTGACATTTAATTATTTTGCATACCCATCACCCAAAGTCAAATTGCCTTCTGTCACCTTCTATTTGGTTTTATTTGTGCTCTTTTCCCCCTTCCTTCTTCTCCCTCCCTTCCCCTACTTGGTAACCACCACACTCTTGTACATATCTCTTAGTCTTGTTTTTATGTCCCACCTATGTATGGAATCATGCAGTTCTTAGTTTTTTCTGATTTACTTATTTCACTCCATATATTGTTATCAAGATTCATCCATGTTGTTGTAAATGATCCAATGTCATCATTTTTTATGGCTGAGTAGTATTCCATCATTGTTAAAGGAAATCAAAAAAGATACAATGAAATTGAAAAATATTCCTTGTTCTTGGATAGGAAGAATAAATATAATAAAAATGACCATATTATCCAAAGCAATATACAAATTCAATGCAATTCCCATCAAAATTTCAATGACATTTTTTAAAGAAATGGAATAAAAAATTATCAGATTTATATGGAACTATAAAAAACCCTGAAAAGCCAAAGCAATTCTAAGGAAAAAGAAAGAAACTGGGGGCATTATAATACCTGACTTCAAATTATATTATAGAGTCACGACAATCAAAACAGCATGGTATTGCAGAAAAATAGAAACTCAGACCAATGAAACAGAATAGAAAGCCCAGAAATAAAACCATATATATATATATATATATATATATATATATATATATATATATATATATATATAGTCAAATAATTTCTGATAAAGGGGCCAACAACATACAATGGAGAAAAGAAAGCCTCTTCAACAAATGGTGCTGGGAAAACTGGAAGGCCACATGCAAAAGAATGAAACTAGACTACAGTTTGTCCCCTTGTACTAAAATTAATTCAAAATGGATCAAAGACCTAAATATAAGACCAAAAACAATAAAGTACATAGAAAAAAACATAGGTACTAAACTCATGGACCTTGGTTTTAAAGAGCGTTTCATAAATTTGACTCCAAAGGCAAGGGAAGTGAAGGCAAACATAAATAAATGGGACCACATCAGACTAAGAAGTTTTTCCACAGTAAGAGAAACTGACAACAAAACAAACAGTTAACTAAATGGGAGATTACATTTTCAAACACCAGCTCAGATAAAGGTCTAATATCCAAAATATACAAAGAACTCATAAAACTTCACAACAAACAAACAAACAATCCAAAAAAAAAAAAAATGAGAAGAGGACATGAACAGACACTTCTCCCAGGAAGAAATACAAATGGCCAACAGATATATGAAAAGATGCTCATCTTCATTAGTTATTAGAGAAATGCAAATCAAAACTACAATGAGATACTACTGCACACCTGTTAGATTAGCTATTATCAACAAGACGGGTAATAGCAAGTGTTGGAGAGACTATGGAGAAAAAGAAACCCTCATCCATTGTTGGTGGGACTGTAAAGTAGTACAACCATTATGGAAGAAAGTATGGTGGTTCCTCAAAATACTAAAAATAGAACTACCATAAGACCCAGCAATTCCTCTACTGGGTATATACACCCAAAACTCAAAAACATGCAGCCCCATGTTCATTGCAGCATTATTCACAGTGGTCAAGACATGGAAACAACCAAAAAGCCCTTCAATAGATGACTGTATAAAGAAGATGTGGCACATATATACTATGAAGTATTTGTATTTTTCAAAGTATAAGGGTTTTTTTTGTTCAGTTTACTTTGGGACATTTTATTCTTTTTAATACTATTTTAAATTAAACTTTTATTGATTTTATTTTTTGAATTTTATTGCTAATGTATAGAATTCCAATTAATTTTTACATAGTAATTTTGTTCCCTGTAACCTTACTGAATTTATTCATTAGTTGTAGTAGATTTTTAGATATTATTTAAGATTTTTTATTTACAGACTAGCTGTACCTGGTCACATGTTTCTGTGGCTCAGTCTGGGTAAATGGAAAAGAAAAAAGAGAAAGCGCACGTTTCTAATACGTTTAATTTCACAATGCTTGTGGGAATACAATATTTTTTGTTGTTCCATTGTCTGTGCAGATATACAGTGTGTCCGTAAAGTCATGGTGCACTTTTGACCGGTCACAGGAAAGCAAAAACAGACAATAAAAATGTGAAATCTGCACCAAATAAAAGGAAAACCCTCCCTGTTTCTGTAGGATGATATGGCAGCATGTGCGTATGCACAGATAATGACGTAACACCGTGTATACAACGGAGCAGCCCACGGCCATGCCAGTAGAGATGTGGATGGTTCAGAGGAAACTTCAGTGTGTTCTGTGGCTCGCTAAATTTAAATCCGTGACCAAAGTGCAATGTGAATATCGGCACATTTATAACAAAGCGCCACCACATAGGAGTAACATTACTCAGTGGGATAAGCAGTTGAAGAAAACCGGCAGTTTGGTAGAGAAACCCCGATCTGGTAGGCCATCAGTCAGTGACAAGTCTGTAGAGGCTATACGGGATAGCTACCTAAGGAGCCCTAAAAAATCTGTGTGTGAGCCCACATCGAACTGCATTGAATAGGTATGAAACTGGGAGGGTTTTCCTTTGATGTGCTGCAGATTTCACATTTCTATCGTCTTTTGTTGCTTTCCTGTGACTGGTCAAAAGTGCACCATGACTTTACAGACACACTGTAGAGATTGTCTGGTTTGCCGAGTCTAGAACATCCAACATATTCATGTGAGAAGCAATCCTTGTGTAGCACACAATTCTAAGGATTGTTTCTGAGCTTTGGTGATGGTGATTGCAAATGCCAATCGAATTGGGAATTGCAATCTCTTAAATTGAAATGGCATGTCCGTTGGAATCATAGGAATGCAAGGAATAAGCTCATCTTCACCTTTGAAAGGTCCTGTCAAGATTGTTGCTTCTATGACATTGCTCATTAATTTTTTACAGCACACAGACCCAAACACTTCATGTTTTACCATGAAATCTATTAGCGATTTTAGCTTCTGTCTGAAAACACATGCTATGTCATGCCTATCCACCAGTGATTGGCCAGGAAGTAAGAGCTGTTGTATATTGTCCCAAGCTGGATTGCGTGTGAATGCAATGAATAGGTCTGGACATCTGTAATGACAAATGTATGCAATTGCATCTTGAGCATACTAATGCATATGACATGGACTGCCTGTATATGAAGATGGCAAAATTGTTAGTCTTCCAACGTTAATTGTATTACTGTCATTTAAAACTGCATCTTGCAAATGAACGTATTCTTCAGAGCGAAGCTTGGTATGATTTAAATGGATGAATATCAAACATTCTGTTTCGATTTTTGCATACATATCTATGATGTATTGGTGAAACAGTTGATGGCATTTCAAAATGTGATTGTCTTTATTCTCTCAAATCATTAATCGGTATGAATAATAGTTCATTGCTCTGCATTTCATACTTGTTTCTTTGCCACTGACTGGATTTATCATCTTAATGTTGGAGTGACATCCATCGGCACTATCCCCAAAAATGTATATTTCAGGGCATCATAGCATCAATGAGTTTCTGCAAGCTTTATCAATTGATTGTTTCTCCAATAAAGAACAATATCTCTAGGTTGGAATTGATCTCTGACTATAACAATTGCCACTTCGTCTATAGCGCTGGATCTTCGCACATGTTCTCTAGCAGCCGTTTTGTTAGCATGAATAACAATCTTGCATGTTTCAGATGGCATCATGTCAATTGCTGTTTTGAACAAATGCACTAAATTGCCTGACCAGGCGGTGGCGCAGTGGATAGAGCATCGGACTTGGATGCAGAAGACCCAAGTTCGAGACCCCAAGGTCTCCAGCTTGAGCATGGGCTCATCTGGTTTGAGCAAAAAGCTCACCAGCTTGGACCCAAGGTTGCTGGCTCGAGTAAGGGGTTACTTGTTCTGCTGAAAGCCTGCAGTCAAGGCACATATGAGAAAGCAATCAATGAACAACTACGGTGTCACAACAAAAAACTGATGATTGATTCTTCTCATCTCTCTCCATTCCTGTCTGTCTGTTCCTGTCTATCCCTCTCTCTCTCTCTCTCTATGTCTATGTAAAAAATAAAATAAAATAAAATAAAATAATGCACTAAATTATTGTCCTTTTTTTGTTTTTTGTTGTTTTTTTTTATTTGTTTGTTTGTTTTGTGAAGAAGCTCTTGCAGTTGGGAAACGATAGACCTTTTTATGCCGGTAGAACTTCTGCAGTGTGCATGCAATTCACCATTGCCATCACTGATGCAATACATTCGTAGGAATTTATGTTGACCATCTGGGAACAGAAGCAGAGAGCCGGCTTTATGATAAATTTATCCTTTCACTTTGAAAGTTGGCATGAATTGAGCTGTTACGATTTCTGCACCAAACGATGTCATTTGGAAGCATGAGTTCTATTTTCTGATGTTAAATAGGAAATGCTTTAATTCAGCGGTATATCCGACAAGCAAAGTTTTTAATGACTCTGGCAGTTCTCCAAGTTGAGACAGTTTAATTTTTCTGGTGGCACAACACATTCCTTTTGTTTCTCCTTTAAATTTCAGAGCCTTGCAATAAGGACACACTTCAGTCATAGTGCCGATGAGAACATGCCAGCTCAAATTATAATCATCAGCTTGGTTGTACCAGAATGCAAGGCGATTGTAATCACGTGATTGCTGAGCACGGAGTTGTGTTTGACGCTGATCTGCTATTTCTCATTGATATCTTTCAGCCACTGTCACCCTGCCACATTTATTCTGTTGAGAACAAAGCAGATCTGAAACTACAGAACATAATCGTGTGCTCACAACCATGCATCCTCAAGTCTGGCTGCACGTAAATGGATTGTAAATCATAAACATTGAAATGGAATCATAAAATATTTAGTATAGTGTGTGTTGCTTTTATGTCCAACAGATGGCACTGTTTTTCAAAAAGAGCATGTTTTTACCTGTCACAGGTGTGACATCTATATCTATACCTAATAGTAGGTGTATAAAAAAGTGTGTTTCAAATGCAATGTTGTGTCAAAATTTTAAAGCAATCGGTGAAGAACTTTTGGAGATTTAAGATTTTGAACAAATGAACATTTACATTTTTATTTATATAGATTTATGTCATTTGCAAATATAGTTTTATTTCTTCTTTTCCAGTTTGAATGATTTTTTATTTTTGTTTATTACCTAGTTGTCCTAGAAAAAAATCTAAGATGTTATATTGTATTCCTCTGTTCCTAATCTGTTGCCCCAGGTGTTTTCAGGGCTGCAGTGTCCCCGCAATTTTCACATGCCACAGCACCCAACACTGCCTTTTGCAGCTTCCAGATGGAAATCCAGTCTGTGCCGTCACTATTCTTGAGTCAGGTGATTCAGAAATCAGTTCCTTAGGAAGCTCACAGACAAGCCATGAAGTTTCGAAGAAGTTTTGCTTTTTTTCTTGTATGTTGACCATGTTATGTGGGTAAAGGATAGAACAAGGGCAAACAAAAATGCCACAAAAAATCCTACAATTTTGTATATGGCTTTTTTTATATTGGGTGTTTGCTTGATTATGCAGATCCTTGACTGGTTTTCAGAACTACTACAAGCCATCTTAGTCAGTCTGTAATTTCTTACTTGATATTTATTTAGGGAAATAGGGCATAGAGCTTCATAATTTGCCATCTTGTTAACAATGTTGTCTATGTCTGAGTATTAAGGTTCTCATACATAAAACAGGAATGATAATACTTTAGTATACATATTTACATGAGGTAATAATTCATATTTACAGAGTATTTACAATATACTACAATGCTATTATATGTGCATAATCCTATTTAGTCTATACTACAACTGTATAAGATAGTTCTCTAATTATCTCTTTCAACAATTGAAGAAAAACTGGGTCATAAAATATATACAAATTGCCCAACATTACACAGACTTCAGATTCAAGAATTAAATCTGGGTCTACCATATTTGAGAAAAACCCACAATTATTATACACACTACACTATAAAATGATAAGATGTTAGTTATTTTCTTTCCTTCCTCCATTTACTTTCTACCCTTGTGTATGGTCACAAGGTTATCAAAATAGTATATTTTTATGCAACTGGGGGTACACATACAGACACACACATCAATGGGAGCTGTCAGATACCAAGGTTTTTCTGGTGAAAACTAATTATTTACCCATTAGCCTAATATGAACTGCCTCAACAAAAGCAGAAGCAAAATCAGGTAAATCAATCGATCAAATGATCAATCAATGAAACAAACAAACAAACACGGAAGGCAGCTTCCATGTAGGGAATCTGTGCCAAATAAGGAAGTTACCAGAGAGCCAATCAGATAGCATGTCGGGGAGCTTGTGGTGAGAAAATAGGCAGTAAAGGTGAAACTGATATTTTTACATGTCTGGCCTGTTTGAGAGGTAATAATGTACAATGGATCAATTTTACAGCCACAGAAATTATAAAGGCAATTTAGAACACAATGGTTCTTTTACCAATTTTCCTAATTCTTTTACTTTTCAACCAGAGGTTCTTTTTATTTTCAAATGTTTGAATGTTCTTGCCTATAAAAGAGGTTCCTGCAAAAGCAGTGATTAGACTCAAAATAGATATAATGTATTAGAAGTTGATTTTGCTTTTTATCAGCCAATGAGACAACAGTTATACATACATACTAACAAACCATATAATCGCTTACATTGTATAAATTCTATTGTATAAATCCCTCAGTATGTTACCAAAAAATTTCTGATAACTACCCATTTTTAGAAATCCTTTATGGCTTTACAATTCTAAATCCGTAGGGGTTTTTTGTTGTTGTTTGTTTTTTTCTTACTGATGATACATGATAGTAGTAACACTGACTATTTTAAATTTTCAGGGAAGAAAATAAAAGAGGACTCTATGGATTTTTTGGAACATCAAAAACATGTAAAATATCTCTCATCTTATATTGGTGATATAATACTTAAATTCTTGTTAATTCACAAGGTTAAATAAAATCAGATATGTCCATTCTAATAGTTTTTGCAAAGTATAATTTATAGACTCTAAATATGAGAATCAACTAAACTGTTTGGTAAATTGATCATATCCTAGACCTATGGGATCAGAGAGTCCAGGTGTGATGTCAGAGTGTATTTTTACAAAGTTCCTCCAGATGAATTTCCTGTGCTAAAATTTCAGTATTACCACAGGAGACCCTTTGAAGAAATCACCATGTGATGTAGAAACCCATACTTTTTTCCCTAGCCCAACTTTCTAGAGGAATGTGTTTAACAATAAAGTTACAACTTACTGAGTACTTACAAAATGCCAGGTAGTAGTTTATGATTGTTATATGAATTATTTTATTTCATTCTCAGAACAATTCTACTTAATAAGGACTAATGTTTTCTTCATTTTCCAATTGGGAAACAGAAGATCAGGGATTTTTAAGTAAAATTTCCAAGATAATACTACTAGTCTGAGGTAGAAACATTATTTGAACATAACTGGCTGATTGAACCCAGTCTCTTCATCACAAGTATTTTGCCTCCAAATATCCAAACATCTGAAGGAAATGTAAAGGTAAGAATATCCAGGAAGTGAGGATGTTTAAAGTTCAAGACATTCAAAGAAGTAAGTTACAACTCCTAGATGATTTGTTTATATGATATGAAGCATTCAGTAACTATGGTCACAGGAGATGAGAGGCTTACATTAGTTTGTCTATATTATCAAAAATACACCTATTTTGGAAAAAAAAACTTTCTCAAAGTTTTGTTGAGAAGACTGACAAGGCTGAGACTCACAGGTGCAAATTAAAGCACCCCACACCCTTTATATACATAGATTTAACATTTGCATTTTTGTCTCTTCACAGGCAGGCCCATGGCATGTAATAATTTGTAATAAAGATCATAAAAATTCCCATAGGGTTTTGAACATTAAATTGTGTGTGTGTGTGTGTGTGTGTGTATGCATCATTCACTGGAAGTCAAGTATGTGGGAGCAAATCACAAAGCTACTAAGTGAATTTCACCAGTAACCCAGGATCCATATTACATTTAGCAGTATTTAATAATTTAGGGAAAAAGAGGTAAGACCCATATGATTTCATTCATATGTAGAATATACAACCAAAAGCAACAAATAAATGACCAAGAAAAACAAATAAAATCTCATAAACACAGATATGGTATGGTGGTTATTAGATGGAAGAGGGGTAGATGAGTAGTATGGAGTAAAGGGGGTCAAATATATGATGATGGGCCTGACCAGGCAGTGGCGCAGTGGATAGAGCATCGAACTGGGATGCAGAGGACCCAGGTTTGAGACCCCGAGGTCGCCAGCTTGAGCACGGGCTCATCTGGTTTGAGCAAAAAGCCTACCAGCTTGAACCCAAGGTTGCTGGGTCCAACAAGGGGTTACTCGGTCTGCTGAGGCCTGCGGTCAAAGGCTCATATGAGAAAACAATCAATGAACAAGTAAGGTGTTGCAACGCACAATGAAAAACTGATGATTGATGCTTCTCGTCTCTGTCTGTCCCTGTCTATCCCACTCTCTGACTCACTCTCTGTCTCTGTAAAAAAAAAAAAAAAAAAAAAAAATATATATATATATATATATATACACACACACACACACACACACACACACACACACACACACACACATATATATATATGATGGAAAAAGATTTGACATTGGGTGGTGGGCATACAGTACTATATACAGGTGAGGTATCACAGAATTCTGCACTTAAACCCTATATAATATTATTAACTGATGTCACTCTAGTTAATTTAAGAAAAAACAAACATAAAAATTTTAAACTTTTTATTAATGTTCCTAGAAGTCTTATAAACCATCCCTGTGGCTAGAGATTTTATTTTATAGAAATCATGGGAAAGGAATAGTTTGATGAAGATGAGCTCAACAAAAGAAATTATGTTATGTGTAAGGTTTCAGTTATTTCTTAAAAATAGTATAGAGTTGAATATGTAATCAGAAAAACAGAGGGGATTTCTAAAGATACCACCACCACTGGAACATTTTCAGTAGCCTTAGATTTAGAATGAGGAAAAGAGCTTAAGCCAGAATAAGAAATAACTTATTTTTATAAATGAAAAATATCAGAACCTTGAGGAAAGTTAAATTGAGCATCTAGTATGCACCAATCCCTATACTGGGGCAATGGCCTTGTCTTATTTAATCCTCTTACTGACATTTGATTTATCATTTTTATTCTTAGTTTATGGATAGCAAAACTGAAGACCAGATAAATAAGTAATGAGTCCAAAATCAGACAGACAAATGATAACAAAACTGGTATTTAAAATTGTCTGTCTCGTTTTTAATCCCTGATCTCCATAATGTTAACTTCCCTCTGTATAGTGTAACAGTGTTTTGTACCAACTGTTGTCAACTCCTAGTATCATTAGTGGTTTTATAAATATATACTATTAATTTTAGAAGTAACAAGTTCTGTGAAAAAAAATGAAGTAAAATGCTGTGATAAAAATTGATTGTATTCCAAGATGGCTGTGAAGTAGGTGGAAGCTATATTCACTTGCTTATGGCCTAAAACCAGATTTACAGCTAAAATATAGAGCAGTCAACCTGAATAACCAACTGAAGCCTAGCTGAATTGAAATATTATATCCAAGGGTTTATAGAAGAAGCCACATAGAAAATGGAAAAGGCAGAGATTCGAAAAGAGCTACCCCAGTGGCTGAACAGTCAGAGCAATATCATGGCCACAGAGCTCCTTTCACCAAGAGAGTGAGGTCTCAAATCCATATGCACTGAGCCCCAACCCAAAACAACAAAGATGAGAAGAGGAATCTACGTAGAATCTGGTGGTGAAAATCAGAGACCCAGACACCACCACCCTAAGTACCAGCCCTCTAATTTTTGCAGCACCAGCCAGGAGAGTGCATATCCAAACCCCAACTGCCAGCAGGGACACTCTGCCATTCTTAGCCCTAGCAGTGTCTTTTGTGGTGTGTTTTTGTGTTGTTTTTTTTGTAAGGTTTTTGATGGAGACCTAGACAATGACTAAACTTTTTGGCTCTGGAAAGAGGTCCAGCCTCCCCTATTTCTAGTGCACAGTTTTTTTTTTCCAGAGAAATCTTAGTCAAGAAACCAGAGGGATTGATGACGTCAGAGTAATGGCACGGTAGGAAGTGATACCGATAAATCTCCCCCAAAACTCAACAAGATCTTCAACCGGAAACAGAAAAACCTATCCTTAGAGCCTCCAGATGTTTTGCAATACACCTGAAGGTATGGTCGAGCAAAAAATTGGCTAAATATATAATCAAACCCCGAAGGAAATAGGGAGTAAGAAATGCTCCACCTTCCTCACTAACCTAAACAGGGCGGCTTTCACTGGAAACTGAGAATATAAAAACTGAGGCAGGCAAAGGGGGTGAATAGATCCAGGCCGTGGCACAAATGGCCGAACCAGGCTGTGGCACAGAGATCCAGGCCGAGGAAAAACTGTTCCTGTGGCAACCCGGGCAATACAAGCTAACACTCATGCCAAACCCAGACAAAAAAAGACAAGCGGGGCAGCCATTTTCCCCCATCTCCTGGTCGGCACGCGAAGATAGTGGGCGAGAGATTCCTTCCAAAGCCCCGAGAGTGTGCGCATGTGTTGTCCCACAGAGAGGCAGAGTCAGGGGCCTTTGTGTGGGCTGAAAGCAGAATCTCCGGGCCGCCCCAGCACCCTGGGAAAGCCACGCATGGAGAGGTAGCGAGAAATAATTCCAACACTGGAACTTTTCCATGCGGGAGTGGGATTCACTCAGAGGGTGAGGCAGCTGGCCTGATATCCTGGTCAGCGCGCACAGAGAGTGAGTGAGAGATTCCTCCCAGAACCTAAGGAGTGGGCGCCCGTGTTACCCCACAGAGGGGCAGAGTCAGAGGCCTCTGTGTGGGCCGAAAGCAGAATCTCTGGGCTGCCCCAGCACCCAGGGAAAGCCACGCACGGGGATGGAGCAAGAGCCAATTCCAACGCCGGAACTTATCCGTGCGGGTGGGGGTTTCACTCAGGTGAGACTGCTGGCCTGATATCCTGGTCTGCACACGCAGATAGTGAGCGAGAGATTCCTCCAAGTGCCTCGGCAGTTCCCGCCCGTGTTATCCCACAGAGAGGCAGAGTCAGGGGCCTTTCTATAGGACAAAAAGCAGAATCTCAGGCCGCACCAGCACCTTGAAAAAGCCACGCCCGGGAATGGAGCGAGAGCCAATTCCAATGCTGGAACTTTTCCGTGCGGGTGGGGGTTTCACTCAGAGTGTGAGACTTCTGGCCTGATATCCTGATCTGCGCATGCAAATAGTGGGAGAGAGATTCCTCCAAGTGCCTTGGCAGTGCGCGCCCGTGTTATCCCACAGAGTGGCAGAGCCAGAGGTCCTTGAAGGAGTGGAAGCCCCGCCTGATTATGCTAGCAGCTCTGACTGACAGAGCCTCACCCAGAGCCCTGTGCTGAGTGGAAATAGAGTGGGGAGTTGCCAGCTCTTTCATCCTCTTACTATCCAGGCAGAGGCAGCAGCAACCCCATAGCTGGATTATCAGGCTACTAATTGAGGAAGAAAAGACTAGGAGAAAGGCTCCAGGAACACGGACTCTCTCACTGGCAGAGCCTATAAATGCTAATGAGCCTCGACTGCCAACGAGACTGAAGCACAATACACGACATCGCCATAGAGACTTATCAACTGCAAACCTCTACCTGAGTGTGCCAAAGGGGCAAAATTCGAGGTACAGAGTCACCAACCAGGAAGAGGGAGAGAAAAGAAAAAGCAAGAAGATAACCTCTCAAAATCAAGAATAATACGCAGACTTTATAGCCGATCCCATTTTATTATATTTGTTCGTTTGTTTCTCTTATCTTTATTCTTGACTTTTTTTTTCCTCCTCCAATTTGGTCGTTTAACTCTGTCGGGCTTACTCTTGCCTCTCCTTGAACTACACACTCCTAAGTGTTACATCTCCCATTATCTTTTCTTTCCTCTTCCTTTCTCTCTATGAGGGTTGCACTCCAAAACCCTTAACTCTTTCTCTCTCTCTCTCTCCTCTTTTTTCTTTTTTCTTCTTTTAGTAGTTCCCTCTTTTTTTTCTCTCTCTCTCTTTCTTTTCTCCCTCTATATTAGTTTCTTCCTTTCTCCTTTATGTCTCCTCTCATTCAAACCTCAATAACAAACAATATCTTATTTGGGACTCAAACTTATGTTTGTGGCATTTGGGGGGTTTTTTCCTTCACCTTTTTAACACACTAGCAGTGTTCCCATCCCTGTCTCCCCATTTTATCTAGTTCTTGTTCCACTAAATACAATAGTAATTTTTTAATTTGTCCCCTCATTTTCCTGTTTCCCTCTTATTCCTCTCATCATAACTCTTAGTCAACCAACACCTAAAAGCAAATCATTTTATCCTTGACAGAAATTTTTTTCTTATTTGCTTTTTGTGGGTCCATACCCCCTTTTTTTTTTCTTTTCCTTTTTTTTTTTTGTTGTTCCTTTATTACTTCTCCCCAATTCAGGCACTCCATTACAGGCATTCTTTGTTCTATTTAGTACAATATAATTCACAGTTCACCACAAGATTTTCTCAAGAAAGAGAGGAGAGGAGAGGAGAGGAATAAAGGAGAAGGGGAATAATTTCTTCTTTTTTTAATTTTTATTTTATTTTATTTTTCTTTATTTCATTATTAATTTTTTTAAAAAAAACTCTTTGATTTTTAATTTTTTAATTTTTTATTCTTTATTAAATCTCATTAATACTATCAACAAAACTACCCTCAGATGCTATTAAGGAAGATAAAATCGAATATCATGGATACAAAAGAAAGAGAGGTAACACAGCTAGATGAGGAAAAATCTATGGAGAAAAAATTTAATATATTGGAAACGTTGGAGCTAAATGACAAAAAATTTAAGATAGAAATCCTAAAAATCCTCTGAGATATACAAGAAAACACAGAAAGGCAATTTAGGGAGCTCAGAAAACAACTCAATGAACACAAAGAATATATTTCCAAGGATATTGAAACTATAAAAAGAAATCAAACAGAGAAGAAAAACTCAATTCACAAGCTGAAAAATGAGGTAACAAGCTTAGCTAATAGAACAGGCCAGATAGAAGAGAGGATTAGTGAAATAGAAGACAAGCAACTTGAGGCACAACAGAGAGAAGAAGAAAGAGACTCAAAAATTAAAAAAATGAGATAGCCCTACAAGAATTATCTGACTCCATCAAAAAGAATAACATAAGAATAATAGGTATATCAGAGGGAGAAGAGAGAGAAAATGGAATGGAGAACATACTCAAACAAATAATAGATGAGAACTTCCCAAGCCTATAGAAAGAAATAAAGCCTCAAATTCAAGAAGCAAACAGAACTCCGAGTTTTCTTAACCCCAACAAACCTACTCCAAGGCATATCATAATGAAATTGGCACAAACCAACGGCAAAGAAAGAATTCTCAAGGCATCGAGTGAAAAGAAGAATACAACATATAAAAGGAGGCCCATTAGATTATCAGCAGATTTCTCAGCAGAAACTCTACAAGATAGAAGAGAGTGGACCCCAATATTTAAAGTCCTGAAAGAGAGGAACTTCCAGCCACGAATACTATACCCATCAAAGCTATCCTTAAAATATGAAGGAGAAATAAAAACATTCACAGGTACAGAAAAGATGAGGGAATTTGCCATCAAAAAACCCCCACTCCAGGAGTTACTAAAGGGGATTTTCCAATCAGATACAAAGAACAAAAAAAAAAAAAAACAAAGCCACAAGTAAAAGCTCCAAGAAGAACACAATAAAACCAAATTTAAACTGTGACAACAACAAAAAGAAAGGGGGGAAGAGGATGGAGATTAACAGTAGCAAAGGATGATGGAGTGCAAAAGTACTTACAAAATAATGCACTACAAAAACAGTGTAGTAACCCTTTTCATTACTTAAAGGTAACCACCATTGAAAAAACCACCACAGAAGCACATGAGATAAAAAAGATAGCAACAGAGGAAAGATGTATGGAATACAACCAAATAAAAACAAAAGATAGAAAAACAAAAGAGAAGGATCACACAAGACACAAAACTAACAGAAAGCAATCTATAAAATGGCAATAGGAAACTCACAAGTATCAATAATTACACTAAATGTAAATGGATTAAACTCACCAATAAAAAGGCACAGAGTAGCAGAATGGATTAAAAAAGAAAATCCAACTGTATGCTGCCTACAGGAAACACATCTAAGTAACAAGGATAAAAACAAATTCAAAGTGAAAGGCTGGAAAACAATACTCCAAGCAAATAACATCCAAAAAAAAGCAGGCGTAGCAATACTCATATCTGATAATGCTGACTACAAGACAGCAAAAGTACTCAGAGACAATAATGGCCATTTCATAATGGCTAAGGGGACACTGAATCAAGAAGACATAACAATTCTTAATATATATGCACCAAACCAAGGAGCACCAAAATATATAAGACAGCTACTTATTGACCTTAAAACAAAAACTGACAAAAATACAATCATACTTGGAGACCTCAATACACTGCTGACGGCTCTAGATCGGTCATCCAAACAGAGAATCAACAAAGATATAGTGGCCTTAAACAAAACACTAAAGCACCTGGATATGATAGACATCTACAGGACATTTCATCCCAAAGTGACTGAGTATACATTTTTCTCCAGTGTACATGGATCATTCTCAAGAATTGACCATATGTTGAGCCACAAAAACAACATCAGCAAATTCAGAAAAATCGAAGTTGTACCAAGCATATTTTCTGATCATAAAGCCTTGATACTAGAATTCAACTGCACAAAAGAGGGAAAAAATTCCACAAAAATATGGAAACTAAACAACATACTTTTAAAAAATGAATGGCTCAAAGAAGAAATAAGTGCAGAGATCAAAAGATATATACAAACAAATGAAAATGACAATACGACATATCAGAATCTCTGGGATGCAGCAAAAGCAGTGATAAGAGGGAAGTTCATATCACTTCAGGCATATATGAACAAACAAGAGAGAGCCCAAGTTAACCACTTAACTTCACATCTTAAGGAACTAGAAAAAGAAGAACAAAGACAACCCAAAACCAGCCGAAGAAAGGAGATAATAAAAATCAGAGCAGAAATAAATAAATTAGAGAACAGAAAAACTATAGAAAAAATTAATAGAACAAGGAGCTGGTTCTTTGAAAAGATCAACAAAATTGACAAACCCTTGGCAAGACTTACCAAGGAAAAAAGAGAAAGAACTCATATAAACAAAATCCAAAATGAAAGAGAAGAAATCACCACGGACACCGTAGATATACAAAGAATTATTGTAGAATACTATGAAAAACTTTATGCCACTAAATTCAACAACCTAGAAGAAATGGATAAATTCCTAGAACAACACAACCTTCCTAGACTGAGTCAAGAAGAAGCAGAAAGCCTAAACAGACCTATTAGTAGAGAAGAAATAGAAAAAACCATTAAAAATCTCCCCAAAAATAAAAGTCCAGGCCCTGACGGCTATACCAGCGAATTTTTTCAAACATTCAAAGAAGACTTGGTTCCTATTCTACTCAAAGTCTTCCAAAAAATTGAAGAAGAAGCAATACTTCCAAACACATTTTATGAGGCCAACATAACCCTCATACCAAAACCAGGCAAGGATGGCACAAAAAAAGAAAACTACAGACCAATATCTCTAATGAATACAGATGCTAAAATACTAAACAAAATACTAGCAAATCGAATACAACAACATATTAAAAAAAATAATACATCATGATCAAGTGGGATTCATCCCAGAATCTCAAGCATAGTTCAACATACGTAAAACGGTTAACGTAATACACCATAT
The DNA here is from genome assembly GCF_036850995.1 of Saccopteryx leptura. Taxonomy (NCBI): domain Eukaryota; kingdom Metazoa; phylum Chordata; class Mammalia; order Chiroptera; family Emballonuridae; genus Saccopteryx; species Saccopteryx leptura. The sequence goes on along the minus strand of NC_089516.1, from coordinate 104,123,502 downwards.
CAACAATACAAAGAACAAAAACCACATGATCTTATCAATAGACGCAGAAAAGGCTTTCGATAAAATACAACATAAGTTTATGTTTAAGACTCTCAACGAAATGCGTATAGAAGGAAAATATCTCAACATGATAAAGGCTATATATGATAAACCATCAGCTAACATCATGTTAAATGGCACTAAACTGAAGGCTTTCCCCCTCAAATCAGGAACAAGACAGGATTGTCCACTCTCTCCACTCTTATTTAATGTGGTACTAGAGGTTCTAGCCAGAGCAATCAGACAAGACAAAGAAATAAAAGGCATCCATATTGGAAAAGAAGAAGTAAAGGTATCACTTTTTGCAGATGATATGATCCTATACATCGAAAATCCCAAAGACTCCACAAAAAGACTACTAGAAACAATAAGCCAATAGAGTAAGGTCGCAGGATACAAAATTAACATACAGAAGTCAATAGCCTTTTTATATGCCAACAATGAAACATTTGAGAACGAACTCAAAAGAACAATCCCTTTCACGATTGCAACAAAAAAAATAAAATACTTAGGAATAAACATAACAAAGAATGTAAAGGACTTATATAATGAAAACTATAAACCATTGTTAAGGGAAATCAAAAAAGATATAATGAGATGGAAGAATATACCTTGTTCTTGGTTAGGAAGAATAAATATAATCAAGATGGCCATATTACCCAAAGCAATATACAAATTTAATGCAATTCCCATCAAAATTCCAATGATATTTTTTAAAGAAACGGGGTAAAAAATCATCAGATTTATATGGAACTATAAAAAACCCCAAATAGCCAAAGCAATCCTAAAGAAAAAGAATGAAGCTGGTGGCATTACAATACCTGACTTCAAGCTATATTATAGGGCCACGACAATCAAAACAGCATGGTATTGGCAGAAAAAATAGACACTTAGACCAATGGAACAGAATAGAAAGTCCAGAAATAAAACCACATATATATAGTCAAATAATTTTTGATAAAGGGGCCAAGAACACACAATGGAGAAAAGAAAGCCTCTTCAATAAATGGTGCTGGGAAAACGGGAAAGCCACATGCAAAAGAATGAAACTGGACTACAGTCTGTCCCCCTGTACTAAAATTAACTCAAAATGGATCAAAGATCTAAACATAAGACCTGAAACAATTAAGTGCATAGAAGAAGACATAGGTACTCAACTCATGGATCCGGATTTTAAAGAGCATTTTATGAACTTGACTCCAATGGCAAGAGAAGTGAAGGCAAAAATTAATGAATGGGATTACATCAGACTAAGAATTTTTTGCTCAGCAAGAGAAACTGATAACAAGATAAACAGACAGCTAACTAAATGGGAAATGATATTTTCAAACAACAGCTCAGATAAGGGCCTAATATCCAAAATATACAAAGAACTCATAAAATTCAACAACAAACAAACAAACAATCCAATAAAAAAATGGGAAGAGGACATGAACAGATATTTCTCCCAGGAAGAAATACAAATGGGCAACAGATATTTGAAAAGATGCTCATCTTCGTTAGTTATTAGAGAAATGCAAATCAAAACTGCAATGAGATACCACCTCACACCTGTTAGATTAGCTATTATTAACAAGACAGGTAATAACAAATGTTGGAGAGGTTGTGGAGAAAAAGGAACCCTCATACACTGTTGGTGGGAATGTAAAGTAGTGCAACCATTATGGAAGAAAGTATGGTGGTTCCTCAAAAAACTGTAAATAGAATTACCTTATGACCCAGCAATCCCTCTACTGGGTATATACCCCAAAAACTCAGAAACATTGATACATAAAGACACATGCAGCCCCATGTTCATTGCAGCATTGTTCACAGTGGCCAGGACATGGAAACAACCAAAAAGCCCATCAGTAGATGACTGGATAAAGAAGATTTGGCACATATTCACTATGGAATACTACTCAGCCATAAGAAATGATGACATCGGATCATTTACAGCAAAATGGTGGGATCTTGACAACATTATACGAAGTGAAATAAGTAAATCATAAAAAAACAGGAACTGCATTATTCCATACGTAGGTGGGACATGAAAGTGAAACTAAGAGACATTGATAAGAGTGTGGTGGTTATGGGGCGAGGGGGGAGAGGGAGAGGGAAAGGGGGAGGGGGAGAGGCACAAAGAAAACTAGATAGAAGGTGACAGAGGACAGTCTGACTTTGGGTGATGGGTATGCAACATAAGTGAATGACAAGATAACCTGGATTTGTTATCTTTGAATATATGTATCCTGATTTATTGATGTCGCCCCATTAAAAAAAATTATTAAAAAAAAAACAGAGAGGCAGAAGTTGGGTTGTACGGCTGCATCTCAGTAGCATAACTCTTATCTCCTTGGGAAGCACAACCCCTGTCAGCTGTGGAAGAGAAAGTGGTCCCAGCCCTCCTTCTACAGTTTTGCAAGCACCATCCCCAAAGAGGGACTGCCGGTAGGGCCTTGGAAAGAGAACGTGGTGCATTGGAAAAGCAGAATGCCATGCAAAGAGCCAGTACATTAGGACCTGGCTTCTCTCACTTTCAATTCATGAAATGCTGAGAGAGAATCATGCCATGCAGAGAGCCAGGACTTTCCAAACATGTTGCACTGTGAACAGTTTTGTCCAGGTGCCAGATAGATTGGTGCTAGGGCGTGAGGCTACTTCACAATGTAAGAGGACAACTCCTACCTCCCCTGTGAGCTCAGTATGAGCTACCTCAGGAAGGGGAAGAGGTGCTTAACCACCTTCTACAAGTTTGCAGTCACCACTCCTAGGAAAAGGCTGTTTGGATTAGCTTTAGGAAGGCTGGGATTCCCCATCCCACTGGGCTCAGTTCTGCACAGGGAAAGGGAGAGAAGAGAGACTTAGAGCTCAGACATTGAAAGTGTGAGTCCCTTGGAGGCTATTGTCAGAGACCTGAATGAAGTGCTTAGTTCCTTCCTGTGGGCTGTGCTACCTACAGCTCCATTGAGAGACTTTCTTGATCTGGCTCTAGGAGACCAGTAGCTCTCAGGTGAAAGTACTCCTGCTGGTCCCACCAAACCTAAACCTGTGGATTGCCTCTCCTGAAAGAAAGAAACTTGAGTCTCCAGCACTGCCTGAGTGATTTAGCCCTTGAGTAAGGACCACTTTCTCTTCATTGAGTACCTGAGCAAGTAAACCCTGTTTTCTTGACTCCAGTTGTCCTTCCTTACAGAGTGTACAACTTCTGAAAAGATCTGTGGAATGAGGGTGGTCTAGGACCACTCTACAGTCTCTCTTCAGAAAACTCTGCAGGAAGACTAGGCAATTGCAGGATGAGGTGGAGCAGCTGGCAGGTGGAGGCTGACTTAAAGAAGCTTGGGCACTACTATATAATGATCCTAGAACTAAGCAGGAGAAATTAGACACATATATAGACTAACCCCCTCCCATGTACATCCTGGCACTTTAAACACAGCCAAAAAAAGTGAACAGAGTGGTAGCTCCAGACAAGTAGCCCATAGCTGGTTACAAATAACTTCTGACATTGACCCATATCTGCAGCCTATCCAAATGGACACAGAAACAAGATAAACAGTGGTAGATTTCAGACCACACCAGAGATAGACCCAACTAGCTACACAAATGTGAATCTATCAGGCAACAGACACTGCTGGGACTAACTCTTCCCCAGTGGGCAGCCATGAATAAAGTCTCATACATGATGATCAAGGTTGATCTTTAGAGCCAGCCAGCCTGAAGAATTAACTCTACCCATGAAAAGGCTTACAGCAATCAAGACTCTTATACAGCATGAGGGGGCATATAACCCACAAGAAACATTTCAACAGCAGGAGATCACATGATCTGGAGGTTTGTGCCACTGAGACCAACAAGACACTTTCATCATAAAGACAGAATAACAAGTTTGGAAGTCATAAAAAACCTACCTAATATTCATACAAAATGGGCAGAAAAAAGTATAAAGATATAAAGAATAACAGGGCAATAAATAAGTACATATCAATAACAACCTTAAATGTAAAATGAATTAAATATTCCAATCAAAAGACATAAGGTAGGATAAAAATATACATAAATCATATTATGTTGTCTACAAGAGACCCACATCATAATAAGAAAATACGCACAGACAGAAAGTGAAGAGAAATATAGAAATGAAAAAAAAAGAAGCTGGGGTAACAATACTTATATCTGACAAAATAGTCTTTAAAACAATGTATATAGTAAGAGACAAAGAGGGACACTACATAATGATAAAGGGAACAATCAGACAAGAACACATAACCATTATAGACATATATACACCCAATGTAGAAACATCCAAGTGTATAAAGCAGATCTTTTTTCTTTTCTTTTCTTTTCTTTTTTAACAGAAACAGAGAGAGAGAGAGAGAGAGAGAAAGGGAAAGAGAGAGAGAAAGGGAGAGAGATGAGAAGCATCAATTCTTCATTGTGGCACCGTAGTTGTTCATTGATTGCTTTCTTTTATGTGCCTTCACCAGAGGGCTACAGCAGAGGGAGTGACCCTCTCCAACCAGCAACCTTAGGCTTCAAGCCAGCAACCTTTGGGCTCAAGCCAGTGACCATGGGGTCATGTCTATGATCCCATGCCCAAGCCAGTGACTCAAGCTGGTGAGCCCGTGCTCAAACCAGATAAGCCTGTTCTCAGGCAGGTGCACTTGAGGTTTCAAACCTGGGTCCTCCATGTTCCAGTCTGATGCTCTATCCACTGTGCCACCACCTGGTCAGGCTATAAAGCAGATCTTGATGGATATAAAGGGAGATATCATTAGCAATAAAGTCATAGTAGGAGATGTTAACATCCCTTTGATATTTTTTTTTTTCATTTTTCCGAAGCTAGAAACGGGGAGGCAGTCAGACAGACTCCCGCATGCGTCCGACCGGGATCTACCTGGCAAGCCCACAAGGGGGCAATGTTCTGCCCCTCTGGGGCATCGCTCTGTTGCATATAAAGCCATTCTAGCACCTGAGGCAGAGGCCACAGAGCCATCCCCAGCGCCCAGGCCATCTTTGCTCCAATGGAGCCTCGGATGCGGGAGGGGAAGAGAGAGACAGAGAGGAAGGAGAGGGGGAGGGGTGGAGAAGCAGATGGGCGCCTCTCCTGTGTGCCCTGGCCGGGATTCGAACCCGGGACTCCCGCACGCCAGGCCGACGCTCTACCGCTGAGTCAACCGGCCAGGGCCCCTTTGATATTAATGGATAGATATTCTAGAAAGAAAATCAATAAGGAAATGGTGGTTTTAAATTACATATTAGATTAGGTAGCCTTAATTAGTATCTTTAGAGCATTTCACCCCAAAGCAGCAGAATATACATTCTTTTAAATTGCACATGGAATATTTTCTAAGATAAACCACAGGTTAGGACATAAAACAAAACTAAGTAAATTTAAGAAGATTGAAATCATATCAAGAATCTTCTCTGATCACAATGGCATGAAACTATAAATTAATCACAATAGAAAAAAATGAAAACATTCACACATGAAGGCTAAATAGTATGTTATTAAACAACAAATGGGTTAAGAATGTAATCAAGGAACAAATAAAAAATTACCTGAAAACAAATGATAGTGAACTAACAACACAAAATCTATAGTACATAGCAAAAACAATTCTTTTTTTTTTTTATATTTTATTTTATTTATTTTTAATGGGGTGACATCAGTAAATCAAGATACATATATTCAAAGATAACATGTCCACGTTATCTTGTCGTTTAATTATGTTGCATACCCATCACCCAAAGTCAGATTGTCCTGTAACCCTCTATCTAGTTCTCTTTGTGCCCCTCCCCTCCCCCTTCCCTCTCCCTCTCCCCCCTCCCCCCGTAACCACCACACTCTTATCAATGTCTCTTGGTCTCACTTTTATGTCCCACCTACGTATGGAATAATCCAGTTTCTGTTTTTTTTCTGATTTACTTATTTCACTCCGTATAATGTTGTCAAGATCCCACCATTTTGCTATAAATGATCCGAAGTCATCATTTCTTATGGCTGAGTAGTATTCCATAGTGTATATGTGCCACATCTTCTTTATCCAGTCATCTATTGATGGGCTTTTTGGTTGTTTCCATGTCCTGGCCACTGTGAACAATGCTGCAATGAACATGGGGCTGCATGTGTCTTTACGAGTCAATGTTTCTGAGTTTTTGGGGTATATACCCAGTAGAGGGATTGCTGGGTCATAAGGTAGTTCTATTTTCAGTTTTTTGAGGAACCACCATACTTTCTTCCATAATGGTTGTACTACTTTACATTCCCACCAACAGTGTATGAGGGTTCCTTTTTCTCCACAGCCTCTCCAACATTTGCTATTACCTGTCTTGTTAATAATAGCTAATCTAACAGGTGTGAGGTGGTATCTCATTGCAGTTTTGATTTGCATTTCTCTAATAACTAAAGAAGATGAGCATCTTTTCATATATCTGTTGGCCATTTGTATTTCTTCCTGGGAGAAGTGTCTGTTCATATCCTCTTCCCATTTTTTTATTGGATTGTTTGTTTGTTTGTTGTTGAGTTTTATGAGTTCTTTGCATATTTTGGATAATAGGCCCTTATCTGAGCAGGTGTTTAAAAATATCATTTCCCAATTAGTTGGCTGTCTGTTTATCTTGTTATCAGTTTCTCTTGATGAGCAAAAACTTCTTAGTCTGATGTAGTCCCATTCATTAATTTTTGCTTTCACTTCTCTTGCCTGTGTAGTCAAATTCATAAAATGCTCTTTAAAGCCCAGGTCCATGAGTTTGGTAACTATGTCTTCTTCTATGTACTTTATTGTTTCAGGTCTTATGTTTAGATCTTTGATCCATTTTGAGTTAATTTTAGTACAGGGGGACAAACTGTAGTCCAGCTTCATTCTTTTGCATGTGGCTTTCCCGTTTTCCCAGCACCATTTGTTGAAGAGGCTTTCTTTTCTCCATTGTGTGTTGTTGGCCCCTTTATCAGAAATTATTTGACTATATATATATGGTTTTATTTCTGGGCTTTCTATTCTGTTTCATTGGTCTGAGTGTCTATTTTTCTGCCAATACCATGCTGTTTTGATTGTCGTGGCCCTATAATATAGTTTGAAGTCAGGTATTGTAATGCCCCCAGCTTCATTCCTTTTCTTTAGGATTGCTTTGGCTATTCGGGGCTTTTTATATTTCCATATAAATCTGATTATTTTTTGCTCCATTTCTTTAAAAAATGCCATTGGAATTTTGATGGGAATTGCATTAAATTTGTATATTGCTTTGGGTAATATGGCCATCTTGATTATATTTATTCTACCTAACCAAGAACAAGGAATATTCTTCCATCTCATAATATCTTTTTTGATTTCCCTTAACAATGGTTTATAGTTTTCATTATATAAGTCCTTTACATTCTTTGTTATGTTTATTCCTAGGTATTTTATTTTATTTTTTGCAATCGTGAAGGGGATTATTCTTTTGAGTTCATTCTCAAATGTTTCATTGTTGGCATATACAAAGGCTATTGACTTCTGTATGTTAATTTTGTATCCTGCGACCTTACTGTATTGGCTTATTATTTTTAGTAGTCTTTTTGTGGATTCTTTGGGGTTTTCAATGTATAGGATCATATCATCTGCAAAAAGTGATACCTTTACTTCTTCTTTTCCAATATGGATGCCTTTTATTTCTTTGTCTTGTATGATTGCTGTGGCAAGAATGTCTAGTACCACATTAAATAAGAGTGGAGAGAGTGGACAACCCTGTCTTGTTCCAGATTTAAGCGGGAAAGCCTTCAGTTTTGTGCCATTTAGTATGATGTTAGCTGATGGTTTATCATATATGGCCTTTATCATGTTGAGATATTTTCCTTCTATACCCATTTTGTTGAGAGTCTTAAACATAAAATTGTGTTGTATTTTATCAAAAGCCTTTTCTGCATCTATTGATAATATCAGGTGGTTTTTGTTCTTTGTTTTGTTGATATGGTGTATTATGTTAACCGTTTTACGTATGTTGAACCATCCTTGAGATTCTGGGATGAATCCCACTTGATCATGATGTATTATTTTTTTAATATGTTGTTGTATTCGATTTGCTAGTATTTTGTTTAGTATTTTAGCATCTGTATTCATTAGAGATATTGGTCTGTAGTTTTCTTTTTTTGTGCCATCCTTGCCTGGTTTTGGTATAAGGGTTATGTTTGCCTCATAAAATGTGTTTGGAAGTATTGCTTCTTCTTCAATTTTTTGGAAGACTTTGAGTAGAATAGGAACCAAGTCTTCTTTGAATGTTTGATAAAATTCGCTGGTATAGCCGTCTGGGCCTGGACTTTTATTTTTGGGGAGGTTTTTAATGATTTTTTCTATTTCTTCTCTACTAATAGGTCTGTTTAGGCTTTCTGCTTCTTCTTGACTCAGTCTAGGAAGGTTGTGTTGTTCTAGGAATTTATCCATTTCTTCTAGGTTGTTGAATTTAGTGGCATAAAGTTTTTCATAGTATTCTACAATAATTCTTTGTATATCTACGATGTCTGTGGTGATTTCTCCTCTTTCATTTTGGATTTTGTTTATATGAGTTCTTTCTCTTTTTTCCTTGGTAAGTCTTGCCAAAGGTTTGTCAATTTTGTTGATCTTTTCAAAGAACCAGCTCCTTGTTCTATTAATTTTTTCTATAGTTTTTCTGTTCTCTATTTCATTTATTTCTGCTCTGATTTTTATTATCTCCTTTCTTCGGCTGGTTTTGGGTTGTCTTTCTTCTTCATTTTCTAGTTCCTTAAGGTGTGAAGTTAAGTGGTTCACTTGGGCTCTCTCTTGTTTGTTCATATAGGCCTGAAGTGATATGAACTTCCCTCTTATTACTACTTTTGCTGCATCCCAGAGATTCTGATATGTCGTATTGTCATTTTCATTTGTCTGTATATATCTTTTGATCTTGCACTTATTTCTTCCTTGACCCATTCATTCTTTAAAAGTATGTTGTTTAGTTTCCACATTTTTGTGGAATTTTTTCCCTCTTTTTTGCTGTTGAATTCTAGTATCAAGGCTTTATGATCAGAAAATATGCTTGGAACAACTTTGATTTTTCTGAATTTGCTGATGTTGTTTTTGTGGCCCAACATATGGTCAATTCTTGAGAATGATCCATGTACATTGGAGAAAAATGTATACTCAGTCACTTTGGGATGAAATGTCCTGTAGATGTCTATCATATCCAGGTGCTCTAGTGTTTTGTTTAAGGCTGCTATATCTTTATTGATTCTCTGTTTGGATGACCGACCTAGAGCTGTCAGCGGTGTATTGAGGTCTCCAAGTATGATTGTATTTTTGTCAGTTTTTGTTTTAAGGTCAATAAGTAGCTGTCTTATATATTTTGGTGCTCCTTGGTTTGGTGCATATATATTAAGAATTGTTATGTCTTCTTGATTCAGTGTCCCCTTAGCCATTATGAAATGGCCATTATTGTCTCTGAGTACTTTTGCTGTCTTGTAGTCAGCATCATCAGATATGAGTATTGCTACACCTGCTTTTTTGTGGATGTTATTTGCTTGGAGTATTGTTTTCCAGCCTTTCACTTTGAATTTGTTTTTATCCTTGTTACTTAGATGAGTTTCTTGTAGGCAGCATACAGTTGGATTTTCTTTTTTGATCCATTGGGCTACTCTGTGCCTTTTAATTGGTGAGTTTAATCCATTTACATTTAGTGTAATTATTGACACTTGTGAGTTCCTTATTGCCATTTTATAGATTGCTTTCTGTTAGTTTTGTGGCTTGTTTGATTCTTCTCTTTTGTTTTTCTATCTTTTGTTTTTATTTGGTTGTGTTCCATACATCTTTCCTCTGTTGCTATTTTTTTTAAATCATGTGATTCTGTGGTGGTTTTTTCAATGGTGGTTACCTTTAAGTAATGAAAAGGGTTCCTACCCTGTTCATTGTAGTGCACTATTTTGTGAGTACTTCTGCACTCCATCGCCCTTTGCTACTGTTAATCTCCATCCTCTCCCCCCCTTTCTTATTGTTGTCACAGTTTAAAGTTGGTTTTGATATGTTCTTCTTGGAGCTTTTACTTGTGACTTTGTTGTTGTTGTTTTTTTCTTTGTATCTGATTGGAGAACCCCCTTTAGTATTTCCTAGAGTGGGGGTTTTCTGGTGATAAATTCTCTCATCTTTTCTGTATCTGTGAATGTTTTTATTTCTCCTTCATATTTGAAGGATAGCTTGGATGGGTATAGTATTCGTGGCTGAAAGTTCCTCTCTTTCAATACTTTAAATATTGGGGTCCACTCTCTTCTAACTTGTAGAGTTTCTGTTGAGAAATCTGATGATAATCTAATGGGCCTTTCTTTATATGTTGTATTCTTCTTTTCCCTGGCTGCCTTGAGAATTTTTTCTTTGCAGTTGGTTTGTGCCAATTTTATTATGATGTGCCTTGAAGTAGGTTTGTTGGGGTTAAGAAAACTTGGAGTTCTGTTTGCTTCTAGAATTTGAGGTTTTAGTTCTTTCCACAGGCTTGGGAAATTCTCATCTATTATTTGTTTGAGTATGTTCTCCATTCCATTTTCTCTCTCTTCTCCCTCTGATATACCTATTATTCTTATGTTATTCTTTTTGATGGAGTCAGATAATTCTTGTATGGCTATCTCATTTTTTTTAATTTTTTTTTTTTTTTTTTTTTTTTTTTTATATATAATTTTATTTTTTTAATGGGGTGACATCAATAAATCAGGATACATATATTCAAAGATAACAAGTCCAGGTTATCTTGTCGTTCAATTATGTTGCATACCCACCACCCAAAGTCAGATTGTCCTCTGTCACCTTCTATCTTGTTTTCTTTGTGCCCCTCCCCACCCCCTATCCCTCTCCCATTCCCCCCTCCCCCCCCGTAACCACCACACTCTTATAAATGTCTCTTAGTTTCACTATTATATCCCACCTACGTATGGAATAATACAGTTCCTGTTTTTTTCTGATTTACTTATTTCGCTTCGTATCATGTTATCAAGATCCCACCATTTTGCTGTAAATGTTCCGATGTCATCATTTCTTATGGCTGAGTAGTATTCCATAGTGTATATGTGCCACATCTTCTTTATCCAGTCATCTATTGATGGGCTTTTTGGTTGTTTCCATGTCCTGGCCACTGTGAACAATGCTGCAATAAACATGGGGCTGCATGTGTCTTTACGTATCAATGTTTCTGAGTTTTTGGGATATATACCCAGTAGAGGGATTGCTGGGTCATAAGGTAGTTCTATTTTCAGTTTTTTGAGGAACCACCATACTTTCTTCCATAATGGTTGTACTACTTTACATTCCCACCAACAGTGTATGAGGGTTCCTTTTTCTCCACAGCCTCTCCAACATTTGCTGTTACCTGACTTGCTAATAACAGCTAATCGAACAGGTGTGAGGTGGTATCTCATTGCCGTTTTGATTTGCATTTCTCTAATAGCTAAAGAAGATGAGCATCTTTTCATATATCTGTTGGCCATTTGTATTTCTTCCTGGGAGAAGTGTCTATTCATATCCTCTTCCCATTTTTTTATTGGATTGTTTGTTTGTTTGTTGTTGAGTTTTATGAGTTCTTTGTATATTTTGGATATTAGGCCCTTATCTGAGCTGTCGTTTGAAAAAATCATTTCCCATTTAGTTGGCTTTCTGTTTATTTTGTTATCAGTTTCTCTTGCTGAGCAAAAACTTCTTAGTCTGATGTAGTCCCATTCATTAATTTTTGCCTTCACTTCTCTTGCCATTGGAGTCAAATTCATAAAATGCTCTTTAAAACCCAGGTCCCTGAGTTGAGTACCTATGTCTTCTTCTATGTACTTAATTGTTTCAGGTCTTATGTTTAGATCTTTGATCCATTTTGAGTTAATTTTTGTACAGGGGGAGAGACTGTAGTCCAGTTTCATTCTTTTGCATGTGGCTTTCCAGTTTTCCCAGCACCATTTATTGAAGAGGTTTCTTTTCTCCATTGTGTGTTGTTGGCCCCTTTATCAAAAATTATTTGACTATATATATGTGGTTTTATTTCTGGACTTTCTATTCTGTTCCATTGGTCTGAGTGTCTATTTTTCTGCCAATACCATGCTGTTTTGATTGTCGTGGCCCTATAATAGAGTTTGAAGTCAGGTATTGAAATGCCCCCAGCTTCATTCTTTTTCTTTAGGATTGCTTTGGCTATTCGGGGTTTTTTATAGTTCCATATAAATCTGATGATTTTTTGCTCTATTTCTTTAAAAAATGTCATTGGAAGTTTGATGGGAATTGCATTAAATTTGTATATTGCTTTGGGTAATATAGCCATCTTGATTATATTTATTCTTCCTAGCCAAGAACAAGGTATATTCTTCCATCTCATTATATCTTTTTCGATTTCCCTTAACAATGGTTTATAGTTTTCATTATATAAGTCCTTTACATTCTTTATGTTTATTCCTAAGTATTTTATTTTTTTTGTTGCAATCATGAAGGGGATTGTTCTTTTGAGTTCCTTCTCAGTTGTTTCATTGTTGGCATATAGAAAGGCTATTGACTTCTGTATGTTAATTTTGTATCCTGCGACCTTACTGTATTGGCTTATTGTTTCTAGTAGTCTTTTTGTGGATTCTTTGGGGTTTTCGATGTATAGTATCATATCATCTGCAAAAAGTGATACCTTTACTTCTTCTTTTCCGATATGGATGCCTTTTATTTCTTTGTCTTGTCTGATTGCTCTGGCTAGAACCTCTAGTACCACATTAAATAAGAGTGGAGAGAGTGGACAACCCTGTCTTGTTCCTGATTTAAGGGGGAAAGCCTTGAGTTTAGTGCCATTTAATATGATGTTAGCTGATGGTTTATCATATATGGCCTTTATCATGTTGAGATATTTTCCTTCTATACCCATTTTGTTGAGAGTCTTAAACATAAAATTGTGTTGTATTTTATCGAAAGCCTTTTCTGCGTCTATTGATAAGATCATGTGGTTTTTGTTCTTTGTTTTGTTGATATGGTGTATTACATTAACCGTTTTACGAATGTTGAACCATCCTTGAGATTCTGGGATGAATCCCACTTGATCATGATGTATTATTTTTTTAATATGTTGTTGTATTCGATTTGCTAGTATTTTGTTTAGTATTTTAGCATCTGTATTCATTAGAGATATTGGTCTGTAGTTTTCTTTTTTTGTGCCATCCTTGCCTGGTTTTGGTATGAGGGTTATGTTGGCCTCATAAAATGTGTTTGGAAGTATTGCTTCTTCTTCAATTTTTTGGAAGACTTTGAGTAGAATAGGAACCAAGTCTTCTTTGAATGTTTGATAAAATTCGCTGGTATAGCCGTCAGGACCTGGACTTTTATTTTTGGGGAGGTTTTTAATGGTTTTTTCTATTTCTTCTCTACTAATAGGTCTGTTTAGGCTTTCTGCTTCTTCTTGACTCAGTCTAGGAAGGTTGTATTTTTCTAGGAATTTATCCATTTCTTCTAGGTTGTTGAAATTAGTGGCATAAAGTTTTTCATAGTATTCTACAATAATTCTTTGTATATCTACGGTGTCCGTGGTGATTTCTCCTCTTTCATTTTGGATTTTGTTTATATGAGTTCTTTCTCTTTTTTCCTTGGTAAGTCTTGCCAAGGGTTTGTCAATTTTGTTGATCTTTTCAAAGAACCAACTCCTTGTTCTATTAATTTTTTCTATAGTTTTTCTGTTCTCTAATTCATTTATTTCTGCTCTGATTTTTATTATCTCCTTTCTTCGGCTGGTTTTGGGTTGTCTTTGTTCTTCTTTTTCTAGTTCCTTAAGGTGGGAAGTTAAGTGTTTCACTTGCGCTCTCTCTTGTTTGTTCATATATGCCTGAAGTGATATGAACTTCCCTCTTATCACTGCTTTTGCTACATCCCATAGATTCTGATATGTCGTATTGTCATTTTCATTAGTCTGTATATATCTTTTGATCTCTGCACTTATTTCTTCTTTGACCCATTCATTTTTTAAAAGTATGTTGTTTAGTTTCCACATTTTTGTGGGATTTTTTTCCTCTTTTTTGCAGTTGAATTCTAGTTTCAAGGCTTTATGATCAGAAAATATGCTTGGTACAACTTCAATTTTTCTGAATTTGCTGATGTTGTTTTTGTGGCCCAACATATGGTCAATTCTTGAGAATGATCCATGTACACTGGAGAAAAATGTATACTCAGTCACTTTGGGATGAAATGTCCTGTAGATGTCTATCATATCCAGGTGCTCTAGTGTTTTGTTTAAGGCCACTATGTCTTTGTTGATTCTCTGTTTGGATGACCGATCTAGAGCCGTCAGCGGTGTATTGAGGTCTCCAAGTATGATTGTGTTTTTGTCAGTTTTTGTTTTAAGATCAATAAGTAGCTGTCTTATATATTTTGGTGCTCCTTGGTTTGGTGCATATATATTAAGAATTGTTATGTCTTCTTGATTCAGTGTCCCCTTAGCCATTATGAAATGGCCATTTTTGTCTCTGAGTACTTTTCCTGTCTTGTAGTCAGCATTATCCGATATGAGTATTGCTACACCTGCTTTTTTTTGGATGTTATTTGCTTGGAGTATTGTTTTCCAGCCTTTCACTTTGAATTTGTTTTTATCCTTGTTACTTAGATGAGTTTCCTGTAGGCAGCATACAGTTGGATTATCTTTTTTAATCCATTCTGCTACTCTGTGCCTTTTTATTGGTGAGTTTAATCCGTTTACATTTAGTGTAATTATTGATACTTGTGGGTTCCCTATTGCCATTTTATATCTTGCTTTCTGTTAGTTTTGTGTCTTGTTTGATCCTTCTCTTTTGTTTTTCTATCTTTTGTTTTTATTTGGTTGTATTCCATACATCTTTCCACTGTTGCTATCTTTTTTATCTCATGTGCTTCTGTGGTGGTTTTTTCAATGGTGGTTACCTTTGAATAATGAAAAGGGTCCCTACCCTGTTCATTGTAGCGAACTATTTTGTGAGTACTTTTGCACTCCATCGTCCTTTGCTACTGTTAATCTCCATCTTCTCCCCCTCTTTCTTTTTGTTGTTGTCACAGTTTAAATTTGGTTTTATTGTGTTCTTCTTGGAGCTTTTACTTGTGGCTCTGTTTTTTTTTGTTCTTTGTATCTGATTGGAGAACCCCCTTTAGTAATTCCTGGAGTGGGGGTTTTCTGATGATAAATTCCCTCATCTTTTCTGTATCTGTGAATGTTTTTATTTCTCCTTCATATTTGAAGGATAGCTTTGATGGGTATAGTATTCGTGGCTGAAAGTTCCTCTCTTTCAGGACTTTAAATATTGGGGTCCATTCTCTTCTAGCTTGTAGAGTTTCTGCTGAGAAATTTGATGATAATCTAATGGGCCTTCCTTTATATGTTGTATTCTTCTTTTCCCTGGCTGCCTTGAGAATTTTTTCTTTGCTGTTGGTTTGTGTCAATTTCATTATGATATGCCTTGGAGTAGGTTTGTTGGGGTTAAGAAAACTTGGAGTTCTGTTTGCTTCTTGAACTTGAGGCTTTAGTTCTTTCCACAGGCTTGGGAAGTTCTCATCTATTATTTGTTTGAGTATGTTCTCCATTCCATTTTCTCTCTCTTCTCCCTCTGATATACCTATTATTCTTATGTTATTCTTTTTGATGGAGTCAGATAATTCTTGTAGGGCTATCTCATTTTTTTTAATTTTTGAGTCTCTTTCTTCTTC
Source organism: Saccopteryx leptura (assembly GCF_036850995.1). Classification (NCBI taxonomy): domain Eukaryota; kingdom Metazoa; phylum Chordata; class Mammalia; order Chiroptera; family Emballonuridae; genus Saccopteryx; species Saccopteryx leptura. The sequence goes on along the minus strand of NC_089516.1, from coordinate 104,107,837 downwards.
TCTCTGTTGTGCCTCAAGTTGCTTGTCTTCTATTTCACTAATCCTCTCTTCTATCTGACCTGTTCTATTAGCTAAGCTTGTTACTTCGTTTTTCAGCTCGTGAATTGAGTTTTTCATCTCTGTTTGATTTGTTTTTATAGTTTCAATTTCCTTGGACATATATTCTTTGTGTTCATTGAGTTGTTTTCTGAGCTCCCTAAATTGCCTTTCTGTGTTTTCTTGTATATCTCGGAGGATTTTTAGGATTTCTATCTTGAATTCTCTGTCATTTAGCTCCAAGGTTTCCAATATATTAAATTTTTTCTCCATAGATTTTTCCTCATCTAGCTGTGTTACCTCTCTTTCTTTTGTATCCATGATATTCGATTTTCTCTTCCTTAATGGCATCTGAGGGTGGTTTTGTTGATAGTCTTAATGAGATTTAATAAAGAATAAAAAGTTTAAAAAAATAATAAAAAAAAATCGAAAAGAGTTGTTTTTTTTAAAAAAAATTAATAATGTAATAAAGAAAAATAAAATAAAATAAAAATTAAAAAAAAAAAGAAAATTATTCCCCCCCTCCTTTTTTCCTCTCCTCTCCTCTCCCCTCTTTCTTGATAAAATCTTATGGTGGACTGTGAATTATAACAAACAATGCCTGTGATGGAGGGCCTGAATTGGGGAAAAGTAATAAAGGGGCAAAAAAAAAAAAAAAAAAAAAAAAGAGCGTATGGACCCACAAAAAGCAAATAAGGAAAAAATTTGGGTCAAGAATAAAATGATTTGCTTTTAGGTGTTGGTTGTCTAAGAGTTATGATGAGAGGATTAAGAGGAAAACGGAAAAACGGGGGGACAAATTAAAAAATTACTATTGTATTTAGTGGAACAAGAACTAGATAATATGGAGAGCCAGGGATGGGAGCACTGCTAGTGAGTTAAAAAGGTGAAGTAAAAACCCCCCAGAATGCCACAAACATAAGTTTGAGTCCCAGATAAGATAATTTGTTTGTTATTGAGGTTTGAGTGAGAGGAGATGTAAAGGAGAAAGGAAGAAACTAATATAGAGGGAGAAAAGAAAGAGAGAGAGAGAAAAAAAAGAGGGAACCACTAAAAGAAGAAAAAAGAAAGGAGAGAGAGAGAGAGAGTTAAGGGTTTTGGAGTGCAACCCTCATAGAGAGAAAGGAAGAGAAGAGAAAAGATAATGGGAGATGTAACACTTATGGGTAGTGTAGTTCAAGGAGAGGAGAGAGTAAGACCGGTAGAGAGTTAATCGGCCAAATTGGAGGAGGAAAAAAAAAGTATCAAGAATGAAGATAAGAGAAACAAACGAACAAATATAATAAAATGGGATAGGTTATAAAGTCTGCAGATTATTCTTGATTTTGAGAGGTTATCTTCTTGCTTTTTCTTTTCTCTCCCTCTTCCTGGTCGGTGACTCTGTACCCCGGGTTTTGCCCCTTTGCCACGCTCAGGTGGAGGTTTGCAGTTGATAAGTCTCTATGGCAATGTCATGTATTGTGCTTTAGTCTCGTTGGCAGTCTAGGCTATTAGCATTTATAGGCTCCGACAGTGAGAGAGTCCGTGTTCCTAGAGCCTTTCTCCTAGTCTTTCCTTCCTCAATTAGCAGCCTGATAATCCAGCTATGGGGTTGCTGCTGCCTCTGCCTGGATAGTAAGAGGCTCAAAGAGCTGGCAACTCCCCACTCTATTTCCACTCAGCACAGGGCTCTGGGTAAGGCTCAGTCAGTCAGAGCTGCTAGCATAATCAGGTGGGCTTTCCGGCCATTCAAAGACCTCTGGCTCTGCCACTCTGTCCGGTAACACAAGCGGGTGCCCACTTCCGGGGCGCTTGGAGGAAACTTTCACTCACTGGCTGCGCGCGCAGACCAGGATATCCGGCCAGCAGTCTCACGCTCTGAGTGAAACCCCCAACCGCAGGGAAAAGTTGCAGCGTTGGAATTGAGTCTCGCTCCGTCCCCGTGCGCGGCTTTTGCAAGGCGCTGGGGCGGCCCGAGATTCCGCTTTGGCCCACACAAAGGCCCCTGACTCTGCTCCTCTATGCGATAACACGGGTGCGCACTGCCGAGGCACTCGGAGGAATCGCTCACTCCTTATCTGCGCGCGCAAACCAGGATATGAGGCCGGCCGCGTTTCCCTCTGAGTGAAACACCCTCGGCAAGGAAAATCTCCACCATTGGAATTAGTTCTCACTCCCTCCCGTGCGTGGCTTTCCCAGGGCGCTGGGGCTGCCCAGAGACTCTGCCCTCGGCCCACAGAAAGGCCTCTGATCCTGCCTCTCCGTGAGGCAACACGGGCACTGACTCCCGGGGCCTAGGAAGAAATCTCTCGCCCACTAACTGCGCACCAGCCAGGAGACCGGGTAAGATGGCCGCGCCGCTTGTCTTTCTTTGTTTGGGTTTGGCGCGAGTGTTAGCTTGTATTGCCCGGGTTGCCACAGGATCAGATTTTCCTCGGCTTGGATCTCCGTGCCACAGCCTGGTTCGGCCGTTTGTTTCGCGGCCTGGATGTATTCACCCCCTTTGCCCGCCTCAGTTTCTATATTCACAGTTACCAGAGAAAGCCGCCCTGTTTAGGTTAGTGAGGAAGGCGGAGCATTTCTTACTCCCTAATTCCTTCGGGGTTTGGTTATATATTTAGCCAATTTTTCACTCAATCATACCTTTGGGTGTATTGCGAAGCATCTGGAAGCTCCAAGTATAGGTTTTTCTGTTTCTGGTTGAAGATCTTGTTGAGTTTTGGGGGAGATTTATCGGTATCGCTTCCTACCCCGCCATTACTCTGACGTCATCTCATTTTTTTTAATTTTTGAATCTCTTTCTTCTTCTCTTTGTTGAGCCTCAAGTTGCTTGTCTTGTATTTTGCTAATCCTCTCTTCTATCTGTCCTGTTCTATTAGCTAAGCTTGTTACCTCATTTTTCAGCTCATGAATTGAGTTTTTCATCTCTATTTGATTTGTTTTTATAGTTTCAATTTCCTTGGAGATATACTCTTTGTGTTCATCAAGTTGTTTTCTGAGCTCCCTAAATTGCTTGTGTTTTCTTGTATATCTCTGAGTATTTTTAGGATTTCTATTTTAAATTCTCTGTCGTTTAACTCCAAGGTTTCCAATATCTTAAATTTTTTCTCCATAGATTTTTCCTCGTCTCTCTGTGTTACCTCTCTTTCTTTTGTATCCATGATATTCGATTTTCTCTTCTTTAATGGCATCTGAGGGTGGTTTTCTTGATAGTATTAATGAGATTTTATAAGGAATAAAAAGATAAAAAAATAAAAATAAAAATAAAAAATTGCGTTTTTTTTAATCATTACATAAAGAAAAATAAAATAAAATAAAAATTTGAGAAAAAGGAATTATTCTTTCCCCTCCTTTTTTCTCTCCTCTCCTCTCCCCTCTTTCTTGAGAAAATCTTGTGATGAACTGTGAATTATATTGTACTAAATAGAACAAACAATAGCTGTAGTGGAGGGCCTGAATTGGGGAGAAGTAATAAAGGGGTAAAGGAAAAAGAAAAAAACGAAAAAAAAATAAAATATATATATATATATAAAAAAGGGGGGGCAGTATAGACCCACAAAAAGCAAATTAGGAAAAAATTTGGGTCAAGAATAAAATGATTTGCTTTTAGGTGTTGGCTGACTCAGAGTTATGCTGAGAGGAATAAGAGAGAAACAGGAAAAAGGGGTGGAAAATTAAAAAATTACTATTGTATTTAGTGGAACAAGAACTAGATAAAATGGAGAGCCAGGGTTGGGAGCACTGCTAATGTGTTAAAAAGGTGAAGTAAAAACCCTCCAAAATGCCACAAACTTAAGTTTGAGTCCCAGATAAGATAATTTGTTCGTTATTGAGGTTTGAATGAGAGAAGACATAAAGCAGAGAGGAAGAGATTAATATAGAAGGAGAAAAGAGAGAAAGAGAGAGAGAGAGAGAGAGAGAGAGAGAGAGAAAAGATGGAACCACTTAAAGAAGAAAAAAGAAAAAGGAGGAGAGAGAAAGAGAGAGTTAGGGGTTTTGGATTGCAACCCTCATAGAGAGAAAGGAGGAGGAAAGAAAAGATAATGGGAGATGTAACACTTATGGGTAGTGTAGTTCAAAGAGAGGCGAGAGTAAGACTGAGAGAGAATTGAATGACCAAATTGGAATAGAAAAAAAAATCAAGAATGAAGAAAAGAGACACAGACGAACAAATATAATAAAATGGGATAGGCTATGAAGTCTGCAGATTATTCTTGATTTTGAGAGGTTGTCATCTTGCTTTTTATTTTCTGTCTTTCTGGTCGGTGACTTTGTACCCCGGGTTCTGCCCCTGTGGCACGCTCTGGAAGAGGTTTGCAGTTGATAATTCTCTATGGCGATGTCATGTACTGGGCTTCAGTCTTGTTGGCAGTCGAAGCTCATTAGTGTTTATAGGCTCCAACAGTGAGAGGGCCTCTCACTGTGAGAGTGTTCCTGGAGCCTCTCTCCTAGTCTTTCCTTCCACAATTAGAAGCCTGATAATCCAGCTATGGGGTTGGTGCTGCCTCTGCCTGGATAGAAAGAGGCTCAAAGAGCTGGCAACTTCCCACTCTATTCCCACTCAGCACAGGGCTCTGAGTAAGGCTCAGTCAGTCAGAGCTGCTAGCATAATCAGGCGGGGCTTCCTCCCACTCAAAGACCTCTGGCTCTGCCCCTCTGTGGGATAACACGGGTGCCCACTCCTGAGGCGTTCAGAGGAATCTCTTGCCCACTCTCCGTGCGCGCCCACCAGGATGTCAGACCAGCCAGGTCACACTTCGAGTGAAATCCCTACCCACACGGAAAAGATTGAGTGTTGGAATTGGCTCTCTCTCTATCCCTGTGCGTGGTCCCCTCAGGGTGCTGGGGCAGCTCAGAGATTCCTCTCCTGACCCGCTCACAGGCCTCTGACTCTACTCCTCTGTGGGAAAACACGGGCGCTCACCCCTGAGGAGTTCGGAGGAATCTCTTGCCCACTCTCCGTGCGCACCGACCTGGATAACAGGCCAGTTGGAATCAGGCTTTCTCTCACTCCGAGAAAGCCCTCTGCCCACACGGAAAAGTTATGGCATTGGAATTGGCTTTCGCTCTGTCCCTGTGCGGCTTTCCCAGGGTGCTAGGGCTTCCCCTCTGGCCCGCTCACAGGCCTCTGACTCTGCTCCTTTGTGGGAAAACACGGGGGCCCACTCCTGAGGAGTTCGGAGGAATCTCCTGTCCACTCTCCATGCGTGCACGCTGACCAGAATGTCAGGCTCAGGCGGGATGCCTCTCACTCCGAGAAAGCCCTCCTCCCGCACAGAAAAGTTCCGCCGTTGGAGTTGGCTCCAGCTCCCTCCCCGTGCCCGGTCCCCTCAGGGCACTGGGGCTCCTAGGAGATGCCGCTTTTTGCCCACACAGAGGCCTCTGACTCTGCTTCTCTGTGGGTTAGCATGAGCTGCACCCACCCCTGAAGTGTTCGTAGGAATCTCTTGCCCACTATCCACGTGCGCGCCGACCAGGAGATGCAGAAAATGGCTGCCCCACTTGTCTTTCTTTGTCTGGGTTTGGCGTATTAGCTTGAATTGCCCAGGTTTTTCAGCGGCTTGGATCTCCATGCCACAGCCTGGTTTGGCTGTTTGTACCTCGGCTGGGATCTATTCACTCCCTATGCCCGCCTTAGTTTCTATGTTCTCAGTTCTCAGTGAAAGCCATCCTGTTTGGATTAGAGAGGAAGGCGGAGCATTTCTTACTCCTTATTTCCCCCGGGGTTTGACCATATATCTAGCCAATCTTTTGCTTGACCCTACCTTCGGGTGTGTTGTGAAGCATCTGAAGACTCCAAGGATAGGTTTTTCTGTTTCTGGTTGAAGAACTTGTTGAGTTTATGGGGAGATTTTCGGTATCGCTTCCTACCGCGCCATCACTCTGACGTCATCTCCCTCAAAAACAATTCTAAGAGAAAAGTTCATAGCATTACAGGCCTAACCTAAGAAAAAGGAAAAATCTTAAATTAACAGTCTAACCCTACACCTTAAAGAACTAAAAAAAATTACAAGAAACAAAGCCCAAAGTAAGTAGAAGGAAGGATGATTTCACAGATAAATTTCAACAAACATTCAAAGAACTAACACTTAATCTTCTCAAGTTGATCCCAAAATTTCAAGAGGAGGGAAGACTTTCAAACAAATTTTCAGAGGCAAGTATTATCATAACACCAGAACCAGATAAAGATTCTACAAATAAAAAAATGTGATTATAGGCTGATATCCTTGATGAACACATCAGTTTTAATGTTTTTAAAAAATTACAAATTGGATTCAACAACATATTGAAAAGATTATACACTATGATCAAGTGAGATTTATTCGAGAGATTCAACACTGGTACATCATCTGCAAATCAATAAACTTAATACATGACATAAACAAATGAAGGATAAAACTCACATGTTCATATCAATAGAGCAGGAAAAGCATTTGATAAAATCCAACACCCATTTATGATAAACAACCTCAGCAAAGTAGGAATAGAAGGATCATAACCCCCCAAAATTAAGGTCATATATGACAAACCTACAGCCAACATCATATTTGATGAGCAAAAACTAAAATTGTATTTTTTAAGATTAGGAACAAGATAAGGATTTTCACTTTCATCATTCTTATTTAACATAGTACTGGAAGTTCTAGCCACAGTGAACAGAGAAGGAGAAAAAATAAAAGGCATCCAAATTAGAAAGGAAAAAGTAAACTTATTATTTGCTGACAACATGATATTGTACATAGAAAATTCTAAATAAGGGGTAGTCAACCTTTTTATACCAACCAACCACTTTTGTATCTCTGTTAGTAGTAAAATTTTCTAATTGCCCACTGGTTTCACAGTAATGGTGATTTATAAAGTAGGGAAGTAACTTTATTTTATAAAATTTATAAAGCAGAGTTACAGGAAGTTAATGCATATAATAATAATTACTTACCAAGTACTTTATGTCAGATTTTTGCTAAGTTTGGCAGAATAAATCTTTATAAAACAACTTACTATAGTTAAATCTATATTTTTATTTATACTTTGGTTGCTCTGCTACTGCCCACCATGAAAGCTGGAATGCCCACTGGTGGATGGTAGGGACCAGGTTGACTACCACTGTTCTAAACTCTCTACCAAAAATGAATCAAACAAACAGAAAACTACTAGACCTGATAAATAAATTTTACAAAGTAGCAGAATACAAAATTAATATCACTGGAGAATAATTTTTTTCATTTACTGTTGCATGAGGTTTTAGAACTGTTTCTATATATATCTGCATCACTGATTCCAAATCTGAAATTTGTTTTTTTGTGCATATACTAGTTTTTATGTAATTTTAATGTCTTTTTGTTACAGTTAATGGCATGCATTGTTTTTTTGTTGTTGTTGTTTTTTGGTTTTGGGGGGTTTTTTTTGGCATGCATTGGTTTTTAAATTGGAGTTAAAGGGCAACGACTCTTGGGTTGAATGTAACCACAAGGCAATTAATATTTTACAAACATCACTTTTATATAATTGTAGTTGGGTTTTTTTTTTGTTTTTTGTTTTTGTTTTTTTTTTTTTTGCATTTTTCTAAAGCTGGAAACAGGGAGAGACAGTCAGACAGACTCCCGCATGCGCCCGACCGGGATCCACCCGGCATGCCCACCAGGGGCGACGCTCTGCCCACCAGGGGCGATGCTCTGCCCATCCTGGGCGTCGCCATGTTGCGACCAGAGCCACTCTAGCGCCTGAGGCAGAGGCCACAGAGCCATCCCCAGCGCCCGGGCCATCTTTGATCCAATGGAGCCTTGGCTGCAGGAGGGGAAGAGAGAGACAGAGAGGAAGGCGCGGCAGAGGGGTGGAGAAGCAAATGGGCGCTTCTCCTGTGTGCCCTGGACGGGAATCAAACCCGGGTCCTCCGCACACTAGGCCAATGCTCTACTGCTGAGCCAACCGGCCAGGGCCTAATTGTAGTTGTTTTTAAATGTAAAACATTATTATCTGATAAAAACACCCTCTTGTTTTGTATTAAGATTGAATCATGGCTTCTTTGAGTAGGCGTAAATGTAAGAATAGTTCTGACACCTTCTGTTATATATGTGGCTGTAGCACACTTCAACGTCAAAGGTGCAATATTTCATCATTTGTGACATGTGCATATATTGCCTATTTTCAAGTTCCCTTTGGTGATCAAGACAAGAATTTGGCTCCTCATATTATGTGTCATAATTGCGAGGAAAAGCTTCGTGGCTGGACAAAAGAAAAATGGAAAGGAATGTCTTTTGGAATTCCCATGGTTTGGCATGAACCTAAGGACCACAGCAGTGACTGTTATTTCTGTCTGATCCATACAAAGGGCATCGGCAAGAAAAAACAGGATATGATCACATATCCTAATATTCCTTCAGCAATACAACCTAACCCACACTCTGAGACACTCCCGGTTCCAGTATTCAATGGTTTTATTTCTTCTAAGTATGAAGAAAGTGAACATTGTGGTCAAGTATATTTTGATAATATGCATGAGGAAATGGTTGTAGAATCTGAAGGGTCTTCTTCTGATGCCAAGGATTCTTTAACCCCTCAGCAGTTTAGTCAACCTGAATTGGATGACTTAGTAAGAGATTTGGGCCTATAAAAGAAAGCAGCTGAGTTATTAACCTCCAGGCTTTAAGAAAAGAATGTACTTCACCGGTCAGCTAAAGCATCCCATTTCAGGAACTGTGAACAAATTTTTGTGGACTCTTTTTTGGAAGACAAACACTTTGTTTACTGTCATGATATCAGTAGTCCTCTCAGCCAGCTAGATGTTACCATTTACAGTCCAACAGAATGGTGGCTATCTCTTGACAGCTCTAAATGGAGTCTGAAATGTGTTCTCCTACACAATGGTAATGTTTATGCAGTGGTTCCAGTTGGTTATTCTACTCATCTGTGAGAAGATTATAATGACGTAAAAATTGTTCTCGACTTTCTGAAGTATAAGGAGCATAACTGGATCATTGGATGTAACATGAGCGTTAAGTTTCACTTCCTGAACAGTCACCTTGAAGTTTCCTGAAAATCTTGGAGCTGTTAGTGATGAGCAGACTACTGCTGAAGCATCAAACAAGATTGTCCTCAACAAGTTCACAAACACAAGAGCTACAAATGCAAATTTTGCCTGAATAGAATTTAAATAAATTTTGCAAAAATTTTATGATTAAAATAAGTGTTTTAGTATGTTCTATTTTGAAATTGTGGACAAATTCTGATGCAATCATATCTTTTAGTGTATTAGTGTATTTACTGCATTAAATAAATTATTATATTTTCACAAAGATGATGCCCAAGAAGACATTCAACTTCATTATGTTAAACTAAATGTTGAAAAATTTACAATAAGATGAAAACCTAAAATCTTGAATTGCAAAAAACTGTAGCTTACAGAGAAAAACTGATGTCATATTAAAATTAGGACACTCGAATTAGGTAAGAACAAGTATTTTTGTGGATGCAACAAAAGTTTTGTTCCCCAGTGTATTCAAAACTCAGTGCTGCCTGACCAGGCGGTGATGCAGTGGACAGAGCATTGGACTGTGATGTGGAGGACCCAGTTTGAGACCCTGAGGTCACCAGCTTGAGTGCAAACTCATCTGGCTTGAGTAAAGGCTCACCAGCTTGAACTCAGGGTGGATGGCTTGAGCATGGGATCATAGACATGGCCTCGTGGTTGCTGCCTTTTGAGCCCAAGGTTTCTGGCTTGAGCAAGGGGTTACTCGATCTGCGGAAGGCCCATGGTCAAGGCACATATGAGAAAGCAATCAATGAACAACTAAGGTGTTGCAATGAAAAACTGATGATTGATGCTTCTCATTTCTCTCCATTCCAGTCTGTCTGTCCCTGTCTATCCCTCTCTCTGACTCTTGCTCTGTCTCTGTAAAAAAAACAACAAAACAACAACAACAACAAAACAACTTGGTGGCAATTTTATACACCAATTATGAACTATCAGAAAGAGAAATTAAGAAAAAAATCCCATTTACTATTGCAAATAAATAAATAAATAGTAAATAAACAAAATATTTAGAGTAAATATAATTAAGAAGGTAACAGAATTTTACTAAAAAAAGTACACAACATTGAAAAAAGTACTTAAGGAAGATACAAACAAGTGGAGCATATATTGTGTTTATGGTTAGCAAGTGCTATCATCATTAAAATATCTATCGTACCCAAAGCAATGTATAGATTTAATGCAATTTCTATTAAAATACAAATGGCACACTTCATAGATCTAGATATAATATTCCAAAAATTCATAAGGAAACAAAAATAACCTGAACAATCTTGAGAATGAAAAACAAAGTTGAAAGTATTATACTACCTGATATCAAACAAAACTATAAGGCAACTATAATCAAAGCAACCTGATACTGGAATAAGCACAGGCATATAAATCAATAGAATAAAACAGAGAACCTAGAAATAAACCCACACCTTTATAGTTAATTACTATTTGACAAAGGAGGAAAGAGCCTACAATATTGTGAAGACAGTCTTTTCAATAAATGGTGTTCAGAAAATTGGACAAGTACAGACAAATAAATTAAACTACACCACCAGCTTACACCATAGATAAAAATAAATTTAAAATGTCATAAAGACTTAAATGTTAATCACAAAACCATAAAAATCCTAGAAGAAAACATAGACAGTAAAATTCTGACCTCTTTTTTAGTGATATTTTTGCCAATTTATCTACTCGGGCAAGGGAATCAAAAAAAAAAGTAAATAAATGAGACTACCTCAAACTTAAAAGCTTTTACATGGCAAAAGTACCCATCAACAAAGTGAAAAAACAAAACAAAACACTGATTGAAGGGACATATTTGCTGATACATCTGATATGTGGTTATAATCCAAAATTTATAATGAACTTTTAAAACTCAACACCAGGAAGACAAACAATCCAATTAAAAAACACAATAAAGGACCTGGATAGACACTTCTCTAAAGAGGACATACAGATGGCCAATAGGCATATAAAAAAATGTTTAAAATCACTAATTGTCAGAGAGATGCAAACCAAAAGTGCAGAGATATCACCTCACACCTGTCAGAATGGCTTTCATCAACAAATCAACACACAAGTGTTGGCAAACATGTGGAGAAATGAGAACATTTGTGCACTGTTAATGGAAATGCAAATTGGTGCAGCCACTGTGGAAAACAGTATGGAGTTTCCTTAAAAAATGTGTTTTTTTTAAATGGATAAATCCTTTGACCCACCAATCTCACTTCTAAGAATATATCTTAAGAAGCCTGATTAATTCTAAAAATACAGTGTGTCCGTAAAGTCATGGTGCACTTTTGACCAGTCACAGGAAAGCAGCAAAAGACAATAGAAATGTGAAATCTGCACCAAATAAAATGAAAACCCTCCCAGTTTCTGTAGGATGATGTGGCAGCATGTGCGCATGCACAGATGATGACGTAATACCGTGTATACAGCAGAGCAGCCCATGGCCATGCCAGTCGAGATGTGGATGGTACAGAGGAAAGTTCAGTGTGTTCTGTGGCTCGCTAAATTCAAATCCATGACCAAAGTGCAACGTGAATATTGGCGCGTTTATAACAAAGTGCCACCACATAGTAATAACATTACTCAGTGGGATAAGCAGTTGAAGGAAACCGGCAGTTTGGTGAGAAACCCCGTTCTGGTAGGCCATCAGTCAGTGATGAGTCTGTAGAGGCTATACGGGATAGCTATCTAAGGAGCCCTAAAAAATCTGTGCGTGAGCCCACATCGAACTGCACTGAATAGGTATGAAACTGGGAGAGTTTTCCTTTTATTTGGTGCAGATTTCACATTTCTATCATCTTTTGTTGCTTTCCTGTGACCGATCAAAAGTGCACCATGACTTTACGGACACACTGTATATGCACTCCACTGTTCACTGCAACATTGTCTACAAAAACCTATATCTGGAAACAGTCTTAGTGGATGAGTGGATAGAAATCTGTGGTACATTTACACAATGGAATACTACGTGACTGACTGACTCTACAAAAAATGGAATTTTACCTTCTACAACAGCGTGGATAGACCTGGAGATTATTATGCTAAGTGAAATAATCCAGGTAAAGAAAGAAAATTACCATATGATCTCACTTATATGTGGAATCTAATAAACACAATAAACTGTAAACAAAATAGAAACAGAGGCATGGATACACGGAACAGAAAGACAGCTGTCAGAAGGAAGGGGGAGAAGAGGACTGTAGAAAAGAAGTTGAAAGAATTAGCCAAAAACCTTGAATGCATAACACATGTATACAGACAACAGGGAGACAATAAATAGCCAGGGGGAAAGTTAGAATGGGATAGGTGGGGGAGAGAAAAGGGCAGAAAATACAGACGGAAAGAGACTTTGCTTGAGGTGCAGGGTGCACAATGAGGTGTGTAGATCATGTTATATTGAGTTGTACAGTTGAAGCCTGTATGGTTTGGTGAACTATTTCATGCCAATAAATAAAATTTTAAAAATAGTGACTGCAGAATGGAGAGAAGGGACATCAAATAAAGACAATGTCTCCAATGAAGTAACATTTGAAATAAAGCAAACAATTAAAAGGGGTTGGTAAAGGGAAGATCCAGTGGAGCACAAAAAGAAAAGTCCTGAGGAAAGAAAGTGTCACCGTGTTTGAGGACCAGCAACAAAGTCACTGTGTGGATAGTAACAGAGTCTATAAGAAAGTGATAATAGTTAGTCTCATCATGCCAGGTTCTTTAAACCTTGAAAAGAAATTAGTTTTAAATCATGATGGAAAGTCTTTGGAGGACTTTCATTGCCATTAAAAAGTTAAAATTCTTCTGGATTTTGTGTGGAGAACAGACTGTAGGAGGGCAACTGGAAAAGCAAGGCAACCAGTGAGAAGACAATCATACAGTATAGAAGTGATGGAAGCCTGGAATACAGTGAGCAACTGTAGAATGAGGGTAAATATCTCATGATAATCTCAATTGATAAACAGCGCATTTGACAAATTTAATACTCTTCCATGACAAAAACATCAAAATAGAAATAGAAGAAAATATTTCAACATAATAAATGCTCTGTATTAAAAGCCCACACCTTACCACATACTCAGTAAATATTTTCTTCTAAGACCAAGAACAAGGCAAGGGTGACCACTCTTGACATTTCTATTCAACATATACTAGGAGTCCCTAAACAAAGCAATTAAGCAAGGAAATATAAAGCATCCAAATCACAAAGGAAGGAATAAATAATCCGTTTGTGCACATAACATAATCTTATATGTAAAAGCTCTAAAGATTCCACAAAAAATGTTGGAACTAATAAATGATTTTAGTGAAATAGAAAGACACAAAGTAACATACAAATATCAGTTACATTTCTATACAATAACAATCCAAAAAGCAAATTAAGAAAATAATCTCATTTAAATAGCACCAAACGAAATAAAATACATTGGAATAAAAAACCAACGAAGCAAGAGACTGTACACTGAAAAAATGAAATAATTGCTGAAGTAAATTAAAGAAGATACAAATAAATGAAAAGATACCCCATATTCATGATTGGGAAACTTGAAATTATTAAAATGTTCACACAACCCAAAACTACCTACAGATTCAATGGAATCCTTATTAAAATATCAATGTCATTTTTGTAAAAATAGAAAAATTATTCTAAAATTTATATGAAGTTTTAAAACACTCCAAATATCTAACAATCTTTAAAAAAAAGTTGGAGATCTGACACTTCATGATTTCAAAACATATTATAAAGCATCAGAAATAAAAACAGTATGATACAAATTAACTATCATTCAGCTGTAAATATAGGAAATTCTACTATTTGTAACAACATGGATTGAACTTGAAGGCATTTATGGTAATTGAAGTCAGATAGAAAAAGACAAATATTGTGTAATCTTACTCACATATGAAATCTTTAAAAAGAAAGAGAGAGAGAGAGAGAGAGAGAATAATATTCATAGAAAAGGAGATCTGATCTGTGGTTCCTAGAGGTGGTGGTGGTGGTGGGAGAAGGAATTACATAAATGTAATCAAAAGGTGCTAAATGTCTAATTATAAAGTGGATTTAATGTGCAACATCATGACTATAGTTAACACTGTTGCATGATACAAGTGGGGCAAAATTAGGTTTACAGTTATGAATAAGTCAATAATGTTAATTTTAAGAGTTCATATCATAAGGAAAGAAGGTTTTTTTTTATTTTGTATCTTTATGAAGTAATGTTTAATAAACTTATTGTAGTGATAATTTCATGATGTATGTCAGTCAAATCATTATGCTGCATTACTTAAACTGATTCAATGTTGTATATTGATTGTATCTCAATAAAACTAGGAAAAAAACTGTAGGATATTGGCAAAAAGAGAGATATACAGTTTAATGCAACAGAAAAAAGAGCCCAGAAATAAATCTTTATGTATGTGGTCAAATAATGTTCTACAAGGGTGTCAAGGCTATATACAATGAGGAAAGAATGTCACTTCACAAATAATGTTTGTAAGACTGAATATCTATATGCAAAAGAATGAAGATGAGCCCCAATTTTATACCACACAGAAATTAAATAAGGCTTTGGCTTGTTGGCTCAGTGGATGGAGTGTTGGTCTGGTGTGCAGACTTCCCATGTTTGATCCCTGGTCAGGGCACACATGAGAAGCAACCATCTGCTTCTCTTCCCCTTTCTCTCTCTTCCCCTATCGCAGTCAGTGGCTAGATTAGTTCTACTGCCAGCCCCAGGCACTGAGGATAACTGTTGATTCGAGCATCAGCCCCAGACGGGGGTTGCCAGGTGGATCCCAGTCAGGATACAGGCAGAAGTCTGTCTTTCTATCTCTCCTTATCTCATTTAAAAGTCTTAAATAAAAATGGACTAAAGTCTAAAACATAAGACGTGAAATGATAAATCTCCAAGAAGAAAACATAGGGGAAGATTTTCATAACATTGGACTGCCAATGATTTCTTGAATATGACACCAGAAACACAGTGAACAAAGAGAAAAATGGACAAATAAGACTATATCAAACTTAAAAATACAAATCTGCTTCACAGCAAAGAAACAATCAACAGAAAGAAAAAGTAACCCAAGGAATGGTAGAAAATATTTGCAAAATATATAACAGATATAAATTAATATTCAGAATATATACTGCTCACAAAAATTACAGGATACCTCAAAATAAATATGAAGCGATAAAAACATCCCCTAATCTTGGTGAGCAGAATATAAGAACTCCAGCAATTTAATAAAAAAATAAAATAACCCAATTAAAAATAGGCACTGACTTGAGTAAACATTTCTCCAAAGATACATAAATGGCCAGAAATGTATGAAAAAATTCTCCACATCATTACTTATAAGGGAAATGCAAATCAAAACCAAACCTTAAAAAAGAAGAAAATACTGTCATGTGCTACAACATGGATGAACTTAGAAAATATCATGCTAAGTGAAAAAAGCCAAACACAAAAAACAAATACTGCATGATTCCACTTATATGAGATATCTAAAGTAATCAAACTCATAGGAACAGAAATTAGGTTGGTAATTGTCAAGAGCTAGGGGTAGGGAAAATGGTAAGTTGTTCAGCATGTTTCAGTCACACGAGGAAAAAAGTTCTAGGGATCTGCTGTAAAACAACATTCATATAGCTATCAATACTGTAATGTACACTTAAAATTGCTAAAAGTGCATGAGAAAGCAATCAATGAGCAACTAAGGTGCTACAACTATGAGTTGTTGCTTCTCACCTCTATCCTTCCTGTCTGTCCGTCTCTCTCTCTCTCTTTATTTAACACACAGGACAAAAAAATTGCTAAGAGGGTAAAAAAGGTTTTCGTATGTTGAAAAGAAAATAAGAACTTTTTGATACCCACAAAAAAAAAAAGAGAGTTAGGAATACTACTGTCAATATAAGCCTTGTAAACCATTAAGCAATTTTCTCTTTTAATAATCCATTAAAATATTAATTAATTAATTATATTTTGAGAAATTCTTGGCTTATGTGCTGCAGAATCCTTTCTAATCTCACAATTAAGTGTTGCAAAGCAATTAATTATGAAAAAGCTATCCAATATTCTAACATATGGGATCTATATATGTGTTCCTAAGACAGAAGGCTTTAATTTTCTTGGCACTTGTTACACTTTAGCTGGCTTTTCAGGATAACTGTCAGAGCTGTGTGGACATTTTGTAGGTTCTGATTAAATATAATTAGTATCACTGGCTTTACAAAATCCTTCTTTATGGCATTCACCATACTGAGCACATTATAGAATTATTGCACCCTGTAATATATTGTTCACTGTTTTTTATCAATGAAAGAATTTTCAATCCAGGCGCTAGTTAAAAATGCATCATATATTTCAGGGAAGGAATATACAAATAAAATATCATTAAATCTAAAGTATATATGAAACAGAGGTATGACAGGAATAATATGTCTTGTATTTCATGACTTAAAATAATGATTATTTTCTATGTCCTTATATTCTTACAATAGAAGTCAGACATGATGCTGAAATAACATTTAGAATAAAATATTTGATGGTCTCAATCTGTCCCTTAGTACAAGGAAAATAGATCACTTGGGAGCTGCCTAATAATGCCCTTGAAAATTTCTTTCAAGGAGATATTCAGCAAGATATATGTCTACCCTCTATCTATCTACCCTTTATCTTACTGAATAGTGATTATCACATAAATTGCTATCTGAGATCCTAAGGTCAGAAAAGAGGAGATGCCTTTGTAAAAATTACATATCTTTGATTCTGCTTGTCAAAAATGTTACCCTTTGCCTGATCAAGCAGTTGTACAATGAATAGAACATTGGACTGACAGCAGAGGACCTAGGTTTGAAACCCTGAGGTCACCAGCTTGAATGCAAGTTCATCTGGCTTGAGTGAAGGCTCACCAGCTTGAACTCAGGGTCGATAGCTTGAGCGTGGGATCATAGACATGACCTCATGGTTGCTGCCTTTTGAGCCCAAGGTTTCTGGCTTGAGCAAAGCATCACTTGCTCTGCTGTAGCCCCCCCCCCCCCCAGTCAAGGCACATATGAGAAAGCAATCAATGAAG
Organism: Saccopteryx leptura; assembly: GCF_036850995.1. Taxonomy (NCBI): domain Eukaryota; kingdom Metazoa; phylum Chordata; class Mammalia; order Chiroptera; family Emballonuridae; genus Saccopteryx; species Saccopteryx leptura. The sequence continues at coordinate 104,090,724 of NC_089516.1, read as the reverse complement.
GAGGCGCAACGAAGAATTGATGCTTCTCATCTATCTCCCTTCCTATGTGTCTGTCCCTATCTGTCCCTCTCTCTGTCTCTCTCTCTGTCTGTGAAACACACAAAAAACTGTTACCCTTCAGACACATAGAGAAAAATAAATTTAGAATTATGCACCTATTGCAAAACCATAGATGCTTGTCTTTGATGGAAATCTACATTTTCCCTCTAATTCCTAACTGTAGTCCTTCTCAGATGTCATGTTCCATGATTCCTTTTTGAAATCAAATTAGGAGTCTACTATTTCACAGTGTTCTTTAATGATTCCCTCACCATAGCCCTGTGAACTGTTTTATCTCCCTTGAGCTTATTTTTCACTCAAAAACTTATTTTTTATTCATCCTATCCCATTTAAATTCTCATTACCCCAGATTGTAATCCCATCTAATAATGAGAAAAACATTCCACATACTAGTTCACCTAGAAGGTGACCATTTAGGGTTTGAGTAAGTCAAAAGTATTTGGAAGGCCTCTAGGTGGTGACCTGAATTCAAATCATGGAACATCAGAGAAGCCTGCTATATTATAATGAGCTTTTATAGTAAAATTAAAGACTAATTCATAACATCTATCAAATTAAGTCTCAATGATTTTGAGCTTTCCAACTACAAACCTCTAGTTTTCTCTGGTCCTCAAATAGGTCATGAGCACCCCCAATTTAACAAGAGATGAGCAAAACCATTTAACTCTAAGTGCCATTTTAACTAGTAGTATAGGTTTAATAACTGTCTTTTTGCACTCATCTGGAACTCTTGTGATTCGACAGTTAAGAACCTGAATATGAATCAGAAAATTATTTAAGAAACCCCACTTTAATGTTTCAACCACTAAGTTTTGCTTTATACCAAATAGTCATACTCTAAATAGAGCCAAAAGCCCAAAAGGAGCTAAATCACGTATTTACTAATAGTATTCATGGTTTTAGTTTGGGAAATATAGTTGCCTTCTTTTACTGAAAGTTCTTAAGGTGTCTATTCTTTTTAACACATCAATCATCACCCTTAAACACTCAGGATTAGAATTTCTTTACTAGGTGATGAGTCTAAAAAACACAGGGGTTTTTTGGTGTGTTTTTTTCCCTACATCTACATTTTAGTCTTTGGCAATAAAAATTTGATAGCAAAAGAGTCTATTTTTTTCTACAAAAGAGGATGGACTACATGGTCAGGTAATTTCAGAAGTAGTTTTATTGTAACAGGAAAGAAGAAAGAAAAATTCAATGCATATGTCAACAGATTTCTATTTTTGGTAGTAATGAAGAAGTTACACAAACATGAGAACTAAACTGGCAAGACATTCCCTGCTTAGTAGTTAATTCTAGAACCCCCCTCGGTATACAAGAGCTTTCCATGATAGCGGGTTATATTCCAAGTTCTATAGGGATGGAACCATGCCTGTCTTGCTCATCACTATACTTTACATCTGATGGACCTACATGGTGCCTGTCATATAGTCGGTGTTCAATAAGTATTTATTTAATGATAAAACTTAGATATAATACAATTGTTTTCTTGGCATTCTCACTTTTTTTTCAGACTTTTTGTGCCCAAGGATAATGTCTATATTCCTAGGATACCCAAAAGTTTGCTTAATCAATGAACAAATAGACTTAATCACATACCCCTTATATCTATTCCAGATCCAACTGTTAACTGGCTATCCAAAATACCTGTCATCCCAAATTCCATTCTGTTTTTATCTGAAGTCTTTTAAAGATTTGCATGTTTTTGGTCTCTAAAGTAAAAAATACCTTCAGCTAAAACACATGTTTTTTTTGTTTGTTACATTGAAGTATGCAAAAAAAAAAAAAAACCCACAAAAACCGTTCTGGTCCTATGAAGGCCTTAATCCCAGGCTTACGTGATTTTCTGACTTTTACACAAGGCGATACTATGATTTCACACTTACACTACTTCAACTTATTTTTCAGCTAATCTTATTGCCACTTTGTATCTTTGTTAGTTACATATTGTTTTCTTTCTTTTCCAAGATGTCTAAGTCACATATGTATATATATAATTTGTCTGGCTGTGCTCTGGCCCTTGCAATGATACTTTGGCTCTTTGACCTACCTAGCTATAGCACTCTAGAAAATGCATTTTTACAGAATGTCTATAATAACATGTAGCAGTATACTTTACTACATTTAAATTATCACCAACTTTTAATTACTTCATATATTTGCATAGCAGAATTATGAAAAAAAGTGGTACCAGATAATTTTAAGACACTCTTAATTAGTGGCTTTGATATGAGTTGTAGACTCATTGACAATGGTAGAGCATATCAAGGAGCAAACATTGTCTGTAAACAAAATTCATGAAATGACATGGCTGGTTTCCTCATTCTATTTCCACATCTCACATCTGCCAGGACTTCCTTAAAAACCACTTCTATTAAAATAAGTAATTGATGAAAAGTTAAGACGTATTAATGTAAACTATTTATAATGCTAGGTTGTTTATTAGATTATAATCATGCTTATCCATTTTATTCAGTCAGATTTATAAGAGATGAATCAAGATTTTCCATGACAAGCAGGATAAAGTAAGGATACCATTTGAAGGCAGATATGTGGCCATCTTCTTGATGAAAAACATCACTAATGGCCTTTCCATTGACTTACTCCATACAACTCAGAGTTTATTTTCTCTTGCCTTCTCATTTGTTTATAACTTAGATTTGGATCTGGGGAACTTTTATTCAGTGGTTCCATACTGTAACTCTGAGATCCCATTCACAAAGCAATGTTAGTGAATGGAAAAAAATATGTAATTTATTTCTGTGCATTAACACTGTGTTCAAAATATATGTTTTTGTAGTAAATAAAATATAAATTAAAAAAAACTTAACTGTCACCGTCAGACCAAGCGATGACACAATGGATAGAGCATCGACCTGGGATGCTGAGGAACCAAGTTTGAAACACTAAGGTTGCTAGCTTGAGCACAGGTTCATCCAGCATAAACGCAGACTCACCAGCTTGAGTGTGGGGTTTTTGACTTGAGAATGGGATCAGAGACGTCGCCCATAGTCGTTGGCTTGAAGCTCAAGGTCACTGGTTGAAACCAAGGTCGCTGGCTTGAGCCCAAGGTCTCTGGCTTGAGCAAGGAGTCACTGGCTCAGCTCTAGCCCCCCAGTCAAGGAACATATGAGAAATCAATGAATGAACAACTGAAGTGCCACAACAACGAATTGATTCTTTTTATCTCTCTCTTCCTGTCTGTCTGTCCCTATCTGATCCTCTCTCTATCATTTCTCTATTATTTATTTTATTATAAATAAATAATAAAAACTTAACTGTTACTAAATTAATTCATCATTATGGATTTTCTCAGTTGACATATATCAAAAGCATGATTATTATTGTGAGTATATGAATGTTTTAGTAAAAGATGTCCTAAGAAGTAGAAAAAGAAGAGACTACCTATTTTAAATTATTTCTGTAGGCATAAATAAAATATAGATCACAGATAAAATTCCCATGCTCCATTAATGTTTCACTTACTACAATGTTATTTCATGCAAGCACACACTAGTACAAACCATTGAATCATTATTTACTCTTTGATAATGTTATATTTGTGCTTCATATGCAAAGAAACCAAGTGTCTAGTATATACATAGATATTCTGTAGGATTATTTTTACACTATGAGTGTTAAAACCTATCAAACTTCTCTTGCCAAAATAGTAGAAGGTGCCAATCCAGTGACTGTAAATAAATTTCATTTTGCTTGTTAACCCTAATTAAAGGCCCTTTACTACTTGGAATATCGCTCATATGTTGACACAGCCTATAAGATATCATTCAAATTATTCATCTTATTTTGCAATGCTAACAGAATTTGAGTTCATCCTATGTACCTAATATTATATTATCACTTCCCCAACTCATATCTTTAACATTTAACAGTGTGATCATGAGATGCACTAACATGCTATACTCATTATTCCCTCCACAGACCGGCTCTTGTGTTATTCTCTTCCATTTGGAATGTCCTGTTCTATCTATTCAACTTAATCCAACATTTCTAGCCTAATTAGATTCTTCATGTTGCAAAAATTAAAAAAAAATGTATCTTATCCAATTAACATCAATAAAGTATTAGGGGTATTTATTATAAAAATATATATGTATATATGTATACTAAAATTAAAATTGTAACTTAGAAGCCTCCAGTAACTGAGGAAGTTCTAGGAATTAGCTCTTCTCCCCATTTATCTTGTGGGCTATAATGGTCTATCTACTTCTCATTTTCTACTTTCAAAATGACTCTGTGACTTTATTTTTTTTCCTTTCTCTACCAAATAGGCTTTTCTGCTTTCTCAAAAATTCTGCCCCCTTATATTTTGTGCTCACTTATATAATTGCCTTGAAAATGTTCATCATGGCCTCCTTTATTATTTTATATATCAAGAATTATACAACTAATCATATCAATCTCTTAATATTTCTTAAGTGAAAATTCATAAACAGGAAATCTAGTTGACCATGCTGAACTATTTGCACCATCCTACACTACATACAGGTCATTAAACAGTCTATGAATTAGGTGACGTGGTCAACCATGTGTCTGCTTAGGTTGAAAGACAGAGGAGACACACAGAACAAAATTTGGCAGGAAGGATTATAGATAGACTAGATTCTATTACAAGGAACAAGGGTAAGCAGACAATGGGACTGAAATGTCCAAATTTACTTCCTTTACTATTTTAGCTCAAGTCTGTATTCTTCTGGAAGGCCATCTACAGTTGAAAGAATGAGGTGATAATCTCCCATCTCATCATTTCAATTCAAATGAGAGTAAATAGTATTTATTAAATTTTATAATATATACTTATAAATTATTTTTGTTTTTTTAATTAAAATCTAGTCTCATATACCAAATAAATTTGAATAGACATCAAATGCAACAACCATGTCACAGGCTTTTGTTTTGTTTTGTTCTGATTTTTTAACTATTTACAATTGCTAACACAATGTTGGGTACTAAGCAAATGGCCAATATGCTTATTAATATTAAAAGAGTAGGATCCAAAATGTGATTAATGAAGGAATTTCAAGATGGCTATAGAGTAGGAGGAAGCTCTACACTCATTAATATTGAGCTACACTCAATCTAACCTTACCAGTCTCTATGTGGCTCCTGGCGCCACACCAGATTTATAGGGAAATTATAGAACGATCAACATGAACAACCCAATAAAAGCTAGCTGAGCTGAAATTTTATAACTTAGGATTTATAGAAGAAGCTACCTAGAGATTGCTAAGGTTAGATTATTTGAGATTTTTCTTGCTTCTTGAGGTAAACCTGTAATGTTATGAACTTACCTTTCTGGACTGCTAGTTTTACAGTTAAAAGAACTGGAAAAAGAAAAACACTCAAAGTTCAATGTAATTGAGAGTAAGGAAATAATAAGGATTAGAGAAGAAATAAATGATATATAGACTAAAAAATACAAAAGATAAATGAAAACAAGAGCTAGGTCATTGCAAAGATAAACAAGATTCACAAACCTTAAAGCAGACTAATCAAGAAAGAAAAGAGAGAAAACCTAAATAAATAAAATCAGAAATAAAATTGGAGAAATAACAATTTATACCACAGAAATACAAAGAAGTAGAAAAGAAATAAAAATACTAGCCTGACCAAGAGGTGGTGCAGTGGATGGAGTATCAGACTGGGATGTGGAGGACCCAGGTTTGAGACCCCAAGGTTGCCAGTTTGAACATCGGCTCATCTGGTTTGAGCAAGGCTCAACAGCTTGAACCCAAGGCTACTGATATGAAAATCAACATCACTGGCTTGAGCCTAAGGTCTCTGGCTTAAGCAAGTGGCACTGACTCAGCTGGAACCCCCAGGTTAAAGCACATATAAGAAAGCAATCAATGAACAACTAAGTTGATGCTTCTCCTCTTTCTCTTTATCTCTCACATGGTAAAAATAAATAAATAAATAAATAAATAAATAAATAAATATTGTATATGTCGATATAAGAAGGATATGATTGTATATTTTGATATCTTTTTCATAGATAGATTACTCATTATTCAGGATTTTTTTCTGCCCTGGGAAATATAAGGGTGAGTTTAAAGAAACCTGAAAAATTCCATTTGTGGTGATTTCTCCTGGGGTTAATTTATGTCAGATCATGTGAAATAACTGATATATGTCTTTGGGCAAGGGAAACAAAAGAAAAAGTAAGCAAATCTGTTGGAGATAGGCTGTAAACTGACAAAGTCCTTATAGCCTAGGGCTAAATTTAAGACTAAGCTCTTCTCCACACCCTTTTAAGACTAAGATCTTCCCCACACCCTTCTAAGACTAAGAGCTTCTCAACACCATTTTTAAGACAAGTTTTTCCCCACACCTTTGACTGTTGCATGGTGGAGGCTGGTGCACTCTTATGAGGATTCCCATTTATGACTCAGATGAGTGACTTTGTATCAGAGACTTCTTTATTTACATATGGCTCTACACCAGGGGTCCTCAAACTTTTTACACAGGGGGCCAGTTCACTCTCCCTTATACCGTTGGAGGGCTGGACTATAAAAAACTATGAACAAATCCCTATGCACACTGCACATATCTTATTTTAAAGTAAAAAAAAAAAAAAAAAAAAAAAAAAAAGAAAAAAAACGGAAGTAGTACTGTACGTGAGCGATGCCACGCTTTGCGGCACCATCACGTACTGTGCTCCTCTCACTGACCACCAATGAAAGAGGTGCCCCTTCTGGAAGCACAACGGGGGGCCAGATAAATGGCCTCAGGTGGCCGCATGCAGCCCAGCCTGTGGGCCGTAGTTTGGGGACCCCTGCATAGTGTAGAGTCTACACTATATAATATGCAAGCTATGGGCTATGCAGAGACTTCACGATTCCATCCTTTTTCTCTCTGAGTCTATTTCTTCATTATGTACCATTCTCACTCAGAACCTGGACAATTACTAGCTACACTGGTTTGTGGTACAAATCAAACTAAAAAGTGTTTGCACAGCAAAAGAAACCATCAACACAATGAAAAGACAACCTCTTTAGTAGAAGAAAATATTCCCCAAATACATTTAACATGGGGTTACTGTGTGATATTTATTAGAAACTTGTTGGGCAGATAAAATGTATTATGCTCACTTTGTTAAAGATTATGCTGCCCACGAGGAGGCCGTTGCCCAGGTGATATTAATGTGTGTTGGGGGCAGGCAGGATCGTTGTAGCCTGGGGCTTGGTTTTGGGATTAAGCCTTTCCCACCCTTTTTGATGTGGGACGGTACAATCCAATCATGCCTCAGAGAAGTGACTTTGTATTAGAGACTTCCCTATTTTGTATATTGGATTAAAGGTTGTGAAGCTACACTATAAAATGGGGGCAGAATGGGACTTTGCTCTCTTGGTTCCTGGGAAGATTAGCATGAGAGAGCAGAGAAAGGCCACGTGGAAGAGGCGAGGGGAAGCAGCCAAGATGGCGGAGTGCTGAGTGAGATGCCAGTTTGTGTAGAGTTTGTATCTGGGATGAGGAAGGAGATGGGGATCTGAGGAGAATAAGGCTGGTGAGCTAGAAACCTTTGATTCTAGGAAACTCGGATAATTCAGTGGCTTTGTGAGCACTGAATGTGAGTGGGTTTTGGAACCCAGTGTGTGTTTTTTACTTGCCCACCGGGTGCAAGCTAGAATTAAAGAAAATGGCCTATCAGTTTTTGGCTCCGTTGTTTCTTTACCGACTGTCCGAATCCAATGCGAACCTGCATGGGCCAGAAGGCTGCTGTGATGGTGGCCCTGGCCGTGAATACTGGCTTTACAAAACTCATATAGCCTGACCGGGTGGTGGCACAGTGGATAGAGCGTCAGACTGGGATGCGGAGCACCCCAAGGTTGCCAGCTTGAGCAGGGCTCATCTGGTTTGAGCAAGGCTCACCATCTTGAACCCCAGGTCACTGGCTCGAGCAAAGGTCACTCATTCTTCTGTAGACCCCCAGTCAAGGCACATATGAGAAAGCAGTTAATGAACAACTAAGGAGCTACAACAAAGAATTGATGCTTCTCATCTCTCTCCCTTCCTGTCTGTCCCTCTCTCTGACTCTCTCTGTCACAAAATAAATAAATAAAATTAAAAAAGAAAAACACTCATATAACTTGCCTGACCCTGTGGTGGCACAGTTGATAAAGTGTCGATCAACTTGGAATACTGAAGTTGTCTTGGAATACTGAAGTTGCTGGTTTGAAACTCTGGGCTTGCCTGGTCAAGCACATATAAGAGTTGATGTTTCCTGCCCGTCCCACCACTCTTCTCTCTCTCTCCTCCCTGCTTCTCTAAAATGAATAAATAAAAAATTTTTAAAGTAAATTAAAATTTAAAATAACACTCATATAACTTAACACCAAAACAGAAAAAAAATAATACAATTAAAAAATGGGCAGAGGATCTGAAGAGTCATTTCTCCAGAGAGGACATACAAATTGCCAACAGACATATGAAAATATGCTCTAAATCACAGATCTTTAGAAAGATGCAAATTAAAAGCACAATGAGATATCACCTCACATCTGTCAGAATAGCAATCATCAATAAATCAGCATACAAGTTTTGGCAAGGATACAGAAGAAAGGGAACCCTCTTGAACTTGGTGAAAATGCAGTTTGATGCAGTCACTATGAAAGACAGTATAGAGGTTCTTCAAAATACTAAAAATGGAATTACCTTATAACCCTGCAAGACCCTACAGTTTTAAAATTACAAGTTTCTTATCTACTATGTAGCTCAGTATAGAATCAGTATACTACCTTATACAAATAGACAGTCTACTATATTTTTATACTTTATTCTGGTTAAAAGATTATTTTAGGCCCTGGCTGGTTGGCTCAGCGGTAGAGCGTCGGCCTGGCGTGTGGGGGACCCGGGTTGAATTCCTGGCCAGGGCACATAGGAGAAGCGCCCATTTGCTTCTCCACCCCCCTCCCTCCTTCTTCTCTGTCTCTCTCTTCCTCTCCCGCAGCCAAGGCTCCATTGGAGGAAAGATGGCCTGGGCTCTGGGGATATCTCCTTAGCCTCTGCCCCAGGCGCACCAGAGGGGCAGAGCATCGCCCCCTGGTGGACAGAGCATTGCCCCTGGTGGGTGTGCCGGGTGGATCCCGGTTGGGCGCATGCGGGAGTCTGTCTGTCTCTCCCCGTTTCCAGCTTCAGAAAAATACAAAAAAGATTATTTTAAACTTAATCCATACCTGAAATGTGATCCAGAGCCCACAGTGAAAAAAGAGAAAAGAAATATGGTGTGTGTGTACGTGTGTTTTCATTTAATTAGCATGTATGGATTCAAAAGACATAGAGTCTAGATCAGTGGTAGTCAACCTTTTTTTTTTTTTTAAATTTATGTATAGGGACACTTTTATTTTTTTAATTTATTTATTCATTTTAGAGAGGAGAGGGAGATACAGAGAGAGAGAGAGAGAGAGAGAGAGAGAGAGATGAGAGGGAGGAGCTGGAAGCATCAACTCCCATATGTGCCTTGACCAGGCAAGCCCAGGGTTTCAAACCGGCAACCTCAGCACTTCCAGGTCGACGCTTTATCCCACTGCGCCACCACAGGTCAGGCCGGTAGTCAACCTTTTTATATCGACCGCCCACTTTTGTATCTCTGTTAGTAGTAAAATTTTCTAACCGCCCACCGGTTCCAGAGTAATGGTGATTTCTAAAGTAGGGAGTATCTTTACTTTATAAAATTTATAAAGCAGAGTTAAAGCATATAATAATAATTACTTACCAAGTACTTTATGTCAGATTTTCACTAAGTTTGTCAGAATAAATCTTTATAAAACAACTTACTATAGTTAAATTTATCTTTTTATTTATACTTTGGTTGCTCTACTACCACCCACCATGAAAGCTGAAACACCCACAAGTGGGCGGTAGGGACCAGGTTGACTACCACTGTTCTAAATGTAGGCTGTTTACTTTAAGCTATATGACTTTGGATAAGTCAACCTACCTATATATTTTTTTCTGTTAAAAAAGAGAGAAAAACTGATGAAATATTTTTCATCAATAGAAACATTAATCAAACTTTTACATCTCTAGAACAAATCTCTTCTCTGTGTCCCAAGACAGTATATTCAATTGCTAACTTTGTAACTTTTTTAGAAGTCTTACTGGCACCTTAAATAGAAATAAATTCATAAGACTTATCCTTTTGTTTTCTTATCCTAGTCCTATTCATATGTCCTTTAGACCTCCAAATTTCATTTATTCAGTTCAGTACTCTCTTTCCCTCTCTAAAATTTACCTGTTAGTTTGCGATTTCATCAACCATCTTTTCAGTGTTTGTGCAAGTTTAAAATTGTCATATTTCTCAGTTAAATTGTAAATGAAATAACAAAATGAAGGTTACAAGGAGATGTGAATGGCTGCTCTTTCAAGTCTTTTGCTTTCGAGTATTTATCATGAGACCAAAAGCCATAAAGACAAAGAGAACATGAATTACACATAAAATGAGAGAAATAAAAGCCAGGCTAAATTGTAGATTTTAGTTCCCCATGACCTTAGTTATGCAACATACACTTGATGGAACTGGGCTCTGTGAACTAGAAATTAAGACAAATGTCCTGTCAAAGAGTTAGAATATTTGAAATTATAACAGCTCCAGAAAATCCAATTCCATGAAAAATATAGAACTAGTATTATTTTTTCCATTTATCAGATAAAAAAGAATGGAAGCCTACAAAAAAATTAGTGGAGGAATCCTATGAAAAATATAGTTCATGTGATAGAGTCTAAATGTCCTTTTTCCCAGGCTAGTGTTCTCTCAACTATATGTTCAATCCCTGCAACCTCTGAACAGGTCTTGAAAACCATACAGCTAATGAACTTCCAAGTCACATCTCCCTTTCAAGTATTCATTAAATGTCTAAATCAAAATGCATAATTATATTATAGAAATAATTAACATTATGTGGAAAAAGTCATTACCCTAAAAGTTTCAATCAGCAGTAATTGTATCTCAGATAAACTTCATGAGCTCTGATATTGCCATTATACAAAGATATATTAAAAGTTGATGCAAAAGAAAAAAGTTGATGTTTAAAGTATTTGAATTGGAAAAATTTGTGAATACACATTTTAATATAGTGATTTATTATTTCCACTACTTTAGTACATTTTATGATCCAAATTAACTTTCTAAAAGCCTGACTTTCCTAGTTCCACTTGAAGGAATTTCTCGCACCGTGATAAATATCTCTACTAGACTTATTTTGACACTGGAATAAACACACATTCTGACTATGTACAAAGAGCATGTGATTATATTGTCATTCTCAGGAATCACCTTGATACATAGGCAGGAGGGTAGACTGTTACATTTTTTTAAAAGGAAAGTGCAAAAGCAGTACTAACCAAAATGTTTAACAGAACTGAACTACTAAGTGTTGATAGAGTCAATTGGTCAACAAATCTTGTTAATGGCCACTTATTAATATGATATATATGTGTATCCCTTTCCTTCAATTTGTCTGTGATGGTCCAGCGGTAAATCCACACACATGCATTCTTTTTTGGGATAGTCACAGATATCTCCAAGTTAGCTGTTGTTGGAATTTGGAGTGTTCCCTACAGTAGTAGCACAAGAAAGGCTAAGTGGAGCACTTTTTTGAGCTTGGCCTTATAAGTACCTTGTCCTTGTGCCTGTATATTATAAATCTATGGTAATCATATCAGTAAAGAATAATGAAAACAAAGTCAATTTTTATACTTTTGTATCAGATTTCAGAATGCAAATGGTAGATGAGGAAATGGTGTGAGATTAAACAGTAATAAGTGTTAATTACTATTTCAAGAAATTAATTGATGAAAGGGAGGACAATAGGAGAGAACTATGCCAAGCTATAAAGAGAGTTAGGGTGGGAAACACCTACGCACGCTTAAAGGCCACAAATGGGAAGACATCAGAGAAGTTAATACTACAAAAGAGACACAGAAATTGATAATGTTGAAGACTTTACACTTATCTTGTTTTTTCCATCTGTTTCTCTCCCCACATCATTCTCATGTCACAATCTTTCCCATTTCATAAAGTTCCATTCCTCCAGTTTCTCAAGTTAAGAATCTAGAAGACATGCAATCTATTAACAAGTACAGTTAATTGCATCTCCAAAGTAAAATGCAATCCAACCACTATAAATAGCTACTCCCTTGCATCTAGGCTACCCACATCCCACATTTGCAATAACCTTCTAATTGGGCTACTTATTTTGACTTTTGCATTCCTTCATATTTCATTCTCCACATAAGGACTAAAATTCTCTTAAAAATAACATAACTCCACTGTCTACTTTTTAAAGCACTACAATAGAACTTATACCCCATGGTCTAGAACAGGGGTCTCAAACTCAACTCAGCATGTGGGCCGCAGAGCAAGATCACAGTCGTTCGGCAGGCCGCACTAGGTCTACAAAAGGCAACTGTTACGCAACACTTTTCAGTGTCACAAAACGACCAGAAACTGTAGTTTGTGGATTAGTCTGCGGGCCGCACAAAATTGTTCGGCGGGCCGCATGCGGCCCACGGGCCGCGAGTTTGAGACCCCTGGTATACAGTCCTATCTGATACAATTATTATTTAGTTGTTCAACTTCATCTTATACAAGTCTCCCAAGTGCTCACTGGACTTGAACACACTGATTTTGTGAAGCTCATTTCCACCCCTGACCTGTGCATTTATGATTCCTTTAGCTCTTCACATATTTAGCTCCTTGGGTCTCAGCTCAAATATCATTACCACAGACAGAATTTTCTGGACCAGCATATCTAAAATATCCATGAAACTCAAAATTTTTTTGTATAACTCCTTATTTTATTTCTTTTATAATATTTACCACACTGTGAAAACATAGTGTATATTATTTTGTTTTCTTATTTACTATCTTTCCCCTCTATTAGATGGTAAATTCTATGAGACATAGATCCTTGTCTGTCTCATTTGCTAATGTATTCTCAGCTCCTGGCAAATATATATACTTACTGACATATATATATATATATATATATATATATATATATATATATATATATATATATCCTCAACCTGGCAAATATAAATATCTATTGAATGACTCAGTGAATGGAGAAAAAAGTGAATAAAACAAGTCAGTTGAGTAAAGCAAAACTATATCATCAGTAAAATAGGAAGAATAATATCATATCATCTGAGACATAAGAAATAGAAGTTAGGAAGAATAGGTTTAAAGGTAGGAGATTGACACAAGTTATTTGATGATCAGCCAAGGTCATCTTCCTAAGGTGAGTAGGATACTCTGTCAATTTCTTTTTGTACAGCAATACATAATATGTTCAACATTTATGTAACATATATTGCCTGACACAGCTAATGTTAACATCAAGGCTTTTTCTAGATTCCTTATATCAGTTTTCCTTCACTTATAAGTAAGGTGACCAATAGTCCTCCTTTAGGGAAGATAGTCCTTCTTTTGTAAGTTCTGTCTTCACTCAGAAAGTGTCCTCCTACATGTCCTCCTTTTTGATATTGGAAGACTAGTCTATAAATGTCCATATTCAATTGATGCACAGTTGATCCATTGTGTGTGATGTGACGTATTTGTATTTGACATGATGACTCATACAGTGAGGTGAAACACGATTATGAGACTTTAAGAGAGTGCATGATATACCAAGTGCACAAATTGCTTTGTGTACTTCTTACTGAAACACAACACGGCACATATAACATTGTAGACTCATGATTATTTCTTTCTCAGTGAATATTCAATCATAAACAGGTAAGCATAATTCACATTTTATTAATTCATAATCTAATAATCTCCAAATATATATAACTTTATTTAAAAATATTTTCCCAAAATTTTTTAAAATGAAAATCTAACCTCAAACTATATCTATAATAATGCATTTTTATTAAATAGTTGCATAAAACAGACGTTTTTAAATTAGAAAATGATAAATATGCATGAATATCACTCCAAATTAGTGGTTTTGTTTGATATTTAGTTTTACTAAATTAGTACTTTTTTGTTACAATTATTATTAAAAATTAATAGGCATGGAAGCATAATTACAATATAAAATATTACAAATGTTTTTATTTTCCATTTATCATATTATAGTGTATTATTGTTGCAATGAATAAAATGTTTCTTCTATTTACAATATTGTTTTCTTTGATTTATATTTGTCCTCCTTTTCATTGTAAAATAGTCGGTCACCTTATTATAAGTCACTATCTCTATCTCAGTGGTCCCCAACCCCCGGGCCATGGACTGGTACTGGTCCATGGGCCATTTGGTACTGGTCCACAGAGAAAGAATAAATAACTCACATTATTTCCGTTTTATTTATATTTGTCTGAACAATATTTTATTTTTAAGAAATGACCAGATTTCCTCTGTTACATCCATCTAAGACTCACTCTTGATGCTTGTCTCAGTCACGTGATACATTTATTCGTCCCACCCTAAAGGCCGGTCCGTGAAAATATTTTCTGACATTAAACCGGTCCGTGGCCCAAAAAAGGTTGGGGACAACTGCTCTATCTGATATAGTTTATATACTTCATAGTTTGAATAACATTTGCTTTAATAAAAAGGTAAAAACAAAAGGGATGACATAAGAGAGATCCCTTCTCTGTTATCTGCTAACATCATATCATCTGTCCCTTTTCACCTTGTATCTGTAAACATAGGTAAAAAAGCTGTTTTTAATTTTGACTTTGGCACTATATATAAGCTTTGATACTTCTCTGGAATTTCACTCTCGTGAAAAATCTATGCACTATTTTTTTTTTTTTTACAGAGACAGAGAGAGAGTCAGAGAGAGTGATAGATAGGGACAGACAGACAGGAACAGAGAGAGGTGAGAAGCATCAATCATCAGTTTTTCGTTGCGACACCTTAGTTGTTCATTGAATGCTTTCTCATATGTGCCTTGACCATGGGCCTTCAGCTGACTGAGTAACCCCTTGCTCGAGCCAGTGACCTTGGGTCCAAGCCGGTGAGCTTTGCTCAAACCAGATGAGCCTGTTCTCAAGCTGGCAAGCTCAGGGTCTCAAACCTGGGTCCCCTGCATCCCAGTCCAATGCTCTATCCACTGTGCCACTGCCTGATCAGGCTCTGTGCACTCATTGAACACATCCTTGATTATGTATTACCACCATCAACTTTACCCCATCGGTTCCCTTCATGTTCTCTTATGAGTTCCAACTTATTTTTCTTTGTCAATGTAACAAACATCCAAATCTTTTTTTATATTTTTAAGACTTTATTTATTCAATTTTTAGAGAGACAGAGAGAGAGAGAAAGAGAGAGAGAGAGAGAGAGAGAGAGAAGGGGGGAGGAGCAGGAAGCATCAACTCCCATATGTGCCTTGACCAGGCAAGCCCAGGGTTCTGAAACCGGCAACCTCAGTGTTCCAGGTTGATGCTTTATCCCACTGCGCCACCACAGGTCAGGCAGAAACATCTAAATCTTTAGAGAACTTTTATAAGAGTTTAGTTGAGCCAAAAATGATGACAATTGCAGCGAGGCAAGATCTCAAGTGCTCCAGAGAATGACAGTTTTGCAGTTTATATTATACATTTGAAATTAAGGAGAAACATAAGGAAGATTATATGAAAGTAAAAGAAAGCAGGTGGATTGGATTATAGTATTGTGAACAAGATTATGTGCTCTTTTGAGGGTGTATTAATCTAAATGCATAGAAACAAAGGACACAACTTGCTTAAGGCAAAGATAAACCTTTTACTAAAGAAGCTATATGCCTGGGGTGTGACTACCCACCATGAACTGCCCAGTTAGGAATTTATGATCAGATCACTGTGAAGTTAATTTCTGTAAAGTCCCATTTTCTGTTCATATTCCCTTCACAAAATTTACAGTTTTCAGAATACGATATCCCATTTGAGCCATCTTCTATTTACACAGTTTCTGGCCATGAGATCATACTTACATTTTTTCTAAATTTTCTGAAAATTGCTCTGATAAAAATGTAAAGAAGTATCTGAAAATGACCTATGCATCTTTTGCTTTTTATTTTTGTCCCCCTATTCCCAGTTTCTATCAATCACCTACACAATACTAGAATCTAGGTTTCCGAACTTCTCGTTCTTTACTCTTATTATAACACACTTGGAAAAGCAGATTAATAGTTGTTTGAGACATAAGGAAACTAGTTACCACATCACCACATTGCAAGTTTCATTGGCATAAAAGAAAGAAATACATATGTATGTACAGGTAGGTAGGTAAATAGATAATTGATAGATAGATTAGATAGATGATAGATTAGATAGATGATAGGTAGATAGATAGATAGATAGATAGATAGATAGATAGATAGATAGATAGATGATAGATAAGATGATAGATGGATAGATCTCACATCTCAGGGTTTCCACAGCCACCCACTTAGTCCCGTTTAACTCAGTATGAAGTTAGACTCACAGCTAAGATTTATTAAAACAAAGGATACAGTGCAAGTATAGTAGGAAAAAGATAACCCTAGGTAAAGGGTAGAGAGGCAAAAAATAAGCTTCTTGTTCTCTCTCTGTAGAATTGCATGGATGCTTTTTATTTTTTTAATCTTCAACTGCAAAGTGCAGGGATGTGTAAAAGATGCCATTTCCCAGGGAAACCCAATTGAGTCTAGGAGTTCACAATTCTTAAAGGAAGCTGATCATGTCATCACATACCTGCCATGTAGCCAGCCATGGTGTGGACCCCAAAGAAGTCACCAGGTGCACTTCATGAATCTTCATATTTACTTATTTTTTAAAGACTTTATTCATTTTAGGAGAGAGAGAGAGAGAGACAGGGGAAGGGGTAGACAGCATCAACTCCCACAGGTGTCTTCAACAGGCAAGCCCAGCGGTTTTGAAGCAGCAATCTCAGCATTCCAGGTTGATGCTCTGTCCACTGTACTGCCACAGGTCAGGCCCATATTTACCTTACACATGCTGGCAAACAGTTTATCTTGTACCCACTGGTCAGGATATAGACAACATTATCCAGTAACTTTGTTAATATTCCAGTAGTTTAGTTATCAGAATCACTGCCTTAGTTATAAGGATACTTCAAAATTGAATAAAAACATCTCTGAGTTTTACGTACACACAAATGCACACACATACACACTGAGCTCTATTTGCTTCACATAATTTCATATTATTTAATCTTCATAATCATCTTAAAATTGGGTATAATTATTTCCCAAGTTTATAGGTGGGGAAACTAGGATATAGACAGGTTTAACCAAGTCAGACAGCTACTACATTTTACAGCTGAAATCTGAGCTCCTGTTCTTCTCACTGCATCACATTTCAAGGTAAGCTGAGCCTATAGCAAGTAAATGAGGATAGGTCTATTGAAATAAAGGCATTCAGAAGCTACTTTGAATCTACAGTTTTTGTAGCAGTTCATGATGACCCCTTAAGCTCAATTGAGGTTGAGTGAAATGTTATTCTGAACAACTTATAAAGATGAGTTTGTTTTTCCACCAGACAAGTAGTGGTTTTTTTTAATCCTTCATGTAATTTGGCACCTCCAGGAACAACTCAAAAGTGCACTTTTTTTTTTAAGTGCACCCTTTTTTAAGAGTTGCAGAGTTACCACTACAATTCATCATTCCACATGCAACTTTGTAAAATTGCCTTTAGGCTAAGAAGCAAGGGTGGTGGGTGAAAGAAGAAGGGACACCTAAGGAATGGCTTGTTTCTTCATTCAAAATGGCATAACTGGATTATATATTAAATGTATTCTGGTCTGTTTTACAGCAAATTTTCCCTAGTCCTTTGCTTTAAGGTAAAAGTCACCCAGCTCTAGCCAGGACTAAATCTCACCACAGCCTATTTTAAAAACTAAAGTTTTATTGGAACACAGCTGTATCCTTGTATCCTTTTTTTTTAATGGACTGTCTATGTCTGATTTCATGATACAACAAGAGTTGAATTGTTAGTATCAAGAATACATGTCCAACAAAGTCTAAAATATTTACTACTTAGACTTTTAGAGGAAAGGGTTACCAATCTCAAATTTGAGGTGAAAAGGTCTCTCTAAATATAGATTTCTATGGGACTGTCTCTTGAAGCCCTCAGCCTGTAAAACAGATTTTTCAGAGGTTTCTTCTCGGTTACAAAACAAGACATGTGCTTTGTATTTGGTTGGCAAACTCTCTTAATTATTTCAATTTGAAAGGGTCCTTAGTGATTTTTTAAGCTACTGATAGAGAATGTACTTTTATTTATTTTGCCTTTATAAATGTCATTTGAGAGTTTTAGACTGAAACTTCAGTTTTCACTTTACTTTAAATGAGAGTAGTTCTACACAGATTACTTTAGGGGACCTCTTCACTACTTAGCAAAGAAAAATGAAACAATGTTGTCATTACCTTTCAGTTTAAATGTGAGATTTCCCCAATATTCTGAGAGAAATGGTGCTCCAACAGGGTATTCTGTATTTGTTTAAACTATGCACATCTATCTAGATATTTTTAGCGTACTCACTCAGATTTATTGGACACTTCTTCCTTAGGGAAGTTCCACCTCCCTGGCTGCTTGCTATGTTACCTGATCTTATCTTATGATAGCACTAATGCATCACTATTTTCACAGAATTGATTTAAACTGTCAGGGCCAAAGCTAACCAAGTCAGCTACAATAATTAAGAAGTGGTCTGTGACTTAATTTTGTGAGAGCCCAATCTCACTCTTATCTTCATAAAAAAACAGTATTTTTTTTCATTCACATAGTAAATAAATTTCATAAGGATGCTACATTTACTGCCCTGTCTTGATCATTTTCAACAGGCATAGGTAATTGCTTATTTTTCACCAGAGTTTTATACAATCTTTTCAGATAGTTCCCTTCCCTTAGACAACCCTTTTAGGGAGGCTGGAGCCTCTACATGTAAAATCACTGTTTTAAGCTTTTTCCATAACTTGCAAGTTAAAGTTTTAGCTCCAAAAATCAACAAGGTCTTAGAAGTTACTTAATTTTAAGACCATTCAGATTCTGTAGGAGAACATATGCACACTCAAAGCCACGGTTTCTAATATTGATAATTTCTGAAAATCAGCTCTGTTATTCATCTAATTATAGCCTGAAAATATATAGGGTAAAATCATAACTACAAATAGTCCTGTAATGTAATTCAAACATGTTTTTTAATGCCAGAAAAATTTACTAGATTTTTTTATACTTTTCATAAGACTAAATGAAAGGAAGTCCCTTGGTGTACCAAAATAAAAAAACTGAGAAAAAGCTAACTTATTTGATCTACTTTATATCAAGAGAAGTTATCAAAAAGGTTCTCTTAGTATTCTGTTACTTCAAATTGTTTCTTCTTTCATACCAAAAAAAAACAAAACAAAAACAAAAACAAAAACAAACCCACAAGGAAAAATTAGCTAAAGTTTGTGTTCTTTTTAATTAATTCTAATCATCCTTGTGATAGAAGTGGTCAGACTTGTCAAATTATTTCTTTTTACAAAAGATAAAGTTAATTCCCACCCTAACTTCTAACTTACAAAAATCCCAGAAACTTTCAAAAAACACTAAACTCTTTCTGCCTGTACTGAGCTAAAGCATTCTTGGAGAAGTGACATTGGCACAAGGAGCCAAATAAATCTTGAGACTGAGCTTATCTAAGGTGACCAATCATCCTCCTTTAGGAAGGACAGTCCTTCTTTTGTACGTTCTGTTTTCCCTCAAAAAGTGACCTCCTACATGTCCTCCGTTTTGATACTGGAAGACTAGCCTGTAAATGTCCGTATTTGATCGATGCAGAGTTGATTCATTGTGTGTGACATATTTGTATTTGACATGACGATTCATCAAAGATCAATACAGTGCAGTGAGACGCGATTATGAGACTCATGCTCTCTGCACAGGAGACCTTGAGAGAGTGTGCAATATACTGAGCGTGCAAATGGCTTTGTGTTCTTCTTACGGAAACATGATACAGCACATATGACATTGTAGACTCACAATTATTTCTTTCTCAATGAATATTCCATCATCGACAGGTAAGCACAATTTACATTTTATTAATTCATTATCTATTTAACAATTTTCAAATACGTATAATTTTATTTATAAGTATTTTCCCAAAATATGAGTTTTAAAGTGGAAATATAACCTCAAACCATATCTATTAATAACACATTTTGAGTAAATAGTTGCATAAAACAAACATTTTTAAATTAGAAAATGATAAATACACCCAAATATACTCCAAATTAGTGGTTTTGTTTGATATTTAGTTTTATTAAATGAGTACTTTTTTCTTAGTTATTATTAAAATTAATAGGCATGTAAGCATAATTACAGTATAAAATAATACAAATGTTTTATTATGCATTTATTATATTATAATGTATTATTGTTGCAATGAATAAAATGTTGCTTTTATTTATGATATTGGTTTTTTTTTCTTTTTTTTTTCTTTTTTTTATTGTATTTATTTTTAATGGGGTGACATCAGTAAATCAAGATACATATATTCAAAGATAACATATCCAGGTTATCTTATCGTTCAATTATGTTGCATACCCATCACCCAAAGTCAGATTGTCCTGTCACCCTCTATCTAATTCTCTTTGTGCCCCACCCCCTCCCCCTTCCCTCTCCCTCTCCCCCCTCCCCCCGTAACCACCACACTCTTATCAATGTCTCTTGGTCTCACTTTTATGTCCCATCTACGTATGGAATAATGCAGTTCCTGGTTTTTTCTGATTTACTTATTTCACTCCGTATAATGTTGTCAAGATCCCACCATTTTGCTATAAATGATCCGATGTCATCATTTCTTATGGCTGAGTAGTATTCCATAGTGTATATGTGCCACATCTTTTTTATCCAGTCATCTATTGATGGGCTTTTTGGTTGTTTCCATGTCCTGGCCACTGTGAACAATGCTGCAATGAACATGGGGCTGCATGTGTCTTTACGAGTCAATGTTTCTGAGTTTTTGGGGTATATACCCAGTAGAGGGATTGCTGGGTCATAAGGTAGTTCTATTTTCAGTTTTTTGAGGAACCACCATACTTTCTTCCATAATGGTTGTACTACTTTACATTCCCACCAACAGTGGATGAGGGTTCCTTTTTCTCCACAACCTCTCCAACATTTGCTATTACCTGTCTTGTTAATAATAGCTAGTCTAACAGGTGTGAGGTGGTATCTCATTGCAGTTTTGATTTGCATTTCTCTAATAACTAAAGAAGATGAGCATCTTTTCATATATCTGTTGGCCATTTGTATTTCTTCCTGGGAGAAGTGTCTGTTCATATCCTCTTCCCATTTTTTTTATTGGATTGTTTGTTTGTTTGTCATTGAGTTTTATGAGTTCTTTGTATATTTTGGATATTAGGCCCTTATCTGAGCAGGTGTTTAAAATGATATTTGTTTTTTTTTAATTTATTTTTGTCCTCCTTTACATTGTAAAAAAGTTGGTCACCCCACTATAGCTAGATAAATTCTACTCACCAATTGGCCATTTAAGAAACAAACCACAACTAATCAATTCAAATAACCACTCTCATACTGGCCAGTTTAATACAATTCACCTTTCTTTTGCCCTCTGAACTGATTTTAGCAAAAACAATCTCTCTAACAAAATGTTTCCTGATTTTCGTAGTCTGAGTTGTTAAGCAACTACCTACAATTTTTTTTTCTGCTTAAGGCAAATGGAGTCCCATTATTAACAGCAGCTACCATGAGTACCTCTTACTTATGTAAGCACAACCAATATCTTAAAGTGACTATGTTAAAGTGATGTACAAAGCTAAGATCTTGTCTTAACACACTCAGAAGATCTGTTTTATGCCCTTGACTATCAAACCAAGTACAAAACAAACACAGGATTTGAGTACACTCTATTTCTATAGAAACCAAGTGAAACACAAGCCATAAAAAAGTCAGAATGTCAATATAAGAAAGAAACATGTATAAAGGATTTAAGACACTAAATATTAAATGAATAATGATTAAAATAAAACTATAATCACATCTTATTTTATTCATCTACATCTGTTTAACATCTAAAATATGCAACAGAAGTAACCATTTCAATGTTGAAGTTAATAAAAGACAAACCAATTTTAGATATTTCTACTGATAATCTATTTGATAGTATTTATTTATTTATTATTTATTTATTTTTTTAAATTTAATGCAGTGACATTGATAAATCAGGGTACATATGTTGAGAGAAAACATCTCCAGATTATTTTGACATTTGATTATGCTGTATACCCCTCACCCAAAGTCAAATTGTATTCCGTCACCTTGTATCTGGTTTTCTTTGTGCCCGTTCCCTCCCCCATCCCCTCTCTCTTCTTCTCACCCCCCACATTACTATCACATTCTTGTCCATGTCTCTGAGTCTCATTTTATGTCCCATCTATGTATAGATTCATATAGTTCTTAGTTTTTTTCTGATTTACTTATTTCACTCCATAAAATGTTATCAAGGTCCATCCATGTTGTTGTAAATGAGCCAATGTCACCATTTCTTATGGCTGAGTAGTATTCCATAGTATATATGTACCAAGGCTTTTTAATCCACTCTTCCTCTGATGGACACTTGGGCTGTTTCCAGATCTTCGCTGTAGTGAACAATGCTGCCACAAACATGGGGGTGCATTTCTCCTTTTGGAGTAGGTCTATGGTGTTCTTGGGGTATGTTCCTAAAAGTGGGATAGCTCGGTCAAAAGGCAGTTCAATTTTCAAATTTTTGAGGAATCTCCATACTATTTTCCATAGAGGCTGTACCAGTATGCATTCCCACCAGCAGTGCAGGAGGGTTCCCTTTTTTTTTTTTTTTATTCATTTTAGAGAGGCAAGGGAGAGACAGAGAGAGAGAGAGAGAGAGAGAGAGAGAGAGAGAGGAGAGACAGAAGGAGGAGAGGAGCTGGAAGCATCAACTCCCATATGTGCCTTGACCCGGCAAGCCCAGGGATTCGAATCGGTGACCTGAGCATTTCCAGGTCAATGCTTTATCCACTGCGCCACCACAAGTCAGGCGGGTTCTCTTTTCTCCAAATCCTAGCCAGCACTTATTCTGTGTTGTTTTGTTGATGAGCATCATTCTGACTGATGTGAGGTGATATCTCATTGTGGTTTTAATATGCATTTCTCTAATGATTAATGATGTTGAGCATTTATTCATATGCCTATTGGCCATCTGTATATCCTCTTTGGAGAAGTGTCTATTCATGTCTTTTTCCCATTTTTTGATTGGATTGTTTGTCTTCCTGGTGCTAAGATTTACAAGTTCTTTATAAATTTTGGTTACTAACCCCTTATCAGACGCATTGTCAAATATGTTCTCCCATTGTGTAGTTTGTCTTTCTATTCTGTTCTTATTGTCTTTAGCTGTGCAAAAGCTTTTTAGTTTGATATAGTCCCATTTGTTTATCCTGTCTTTTATTTCATTTCCCCGTGGAGATAAATCAGCAAATATATTGCTCCGAGAGATGTCCGAGAGCTTACTGTCTATGTTTTCTTCTAAGATGCTTATGGTTTCATGGCTTAAGTTTAAGTCTTTTATCCATTTTGAGTTTATTTTTGTGAATGGTATAAGTTGGTGGTCTAGTTTCATTTTTTTTTGCAGGTAGCTTTCCAATTTTCCCAATACCATTTATTAAAGAGGCTGTCTTTACTCCATTGTATTTCCTTACCTCCTTTGTCAAATATCATTTTTCCATAGTGCTATGGGTTTATTTCTGGGTTCTTTGTTCTGTTCCATTGATCTATATGCCTGTTCTCATGCCAGTACCAGGCTGTTTTGAGTACAATGGCTTTATAGTATAACTTGATATCAGAAAGTGTGATAACTCCCACTTTATTCTTCTTTTTTAAGATTGCTGAGGCTATTCATGTTCTTTTTTGGTTCCATATAAATTTTTGGAATATGTGATCTATATCTTTGAAGTATGTCATTGGTATTTTAATTGGTATTGCATTGAATTTATAGATTGCTTTGGGTAGTATACACATTTTAATAATGTTTATTCTTCCTAATCATGAGCAGTGTATGTGCTTCCACTTGTTTGTATTTTAGTTGATTTCTTTTATCAATGTTTTATAATTTTCTGAGTACAAGTCTTTAGTCTCCTTGGTTAAATGTACTCCTAGGTACTTTATTTTTTTGGTGTAATAGTGAAGGGGATTGTTTCCTAAATTTCTCTTTCTGGCTGTTCATTCCTGGCATATAAAGATGACTCTGATTTCTGAGTATTAATTTTATATCCTGCCACTTTGCAGTACTCATTGATCAGGTCCAGTAGTTTTTTGACTGAGACTTTAGGGTTTTCTATATTCAATATCATATCATCTGCAAATAATGATAGTTTTACTTCTTCTTTTCCAACTTGAATGCCTTTTATTTCTTCTTCTTGTCTGATTGCTGTGGCTAGGACTTCCAGGACTATGTTGAATAAGAGTGGTGAAAAACGGCACCCCTGCCTTGTTCCTAATCTTAAGGGGATTGATTTTTAATTTTTGCTCATTTATTATGATGTTGTCTGTGGGTTTGCCATAGATGGCGTTAATCATGTTGATGTATGTTCCTTGTATCCCCACTTTGCAGAGAGTTTTGATCATAAACAGATGCCGGATTTTATAAAATGCTTTTTCTGCATCTATTGAAATTTTCATGTGGTTTTCTCCTTCCTTTTGTTTATGTGATGAATCACATTGATTGATTTGCGGATATTGTACCAGCCTTGCCTCCCCAGAATAAATCTCATTTGATCATGGTGTATGATTTTTTCCATATATTGTTGGATCCAGTTTGCTAATACTTTGCTGAGGATTTTAGCATCTATATTCATCAGGGATATTGGCCTATAATTTTCTTTCTTTGTGTTGTCTTTGCCTGGTTTTGGAATCAGTATTATGCTTGCCTCATAAAAGGAGCTTGGAAGTCTTCCTTCCTCTTGAATTTTTTGAAATAGCTTGAGAAGGATAGGAGTTAGTTCTTCTTTGAATATTTGGTAGAATTCACTTGTGAAGCCATCAGGCCCAGGACTTTTCTTTGTTGGGAGTGTTTTGATAACTGTTTCAATCTCATTTGGTGTAATCGGTCTGTTTAGGTTTTCTCATTCTTCCAGATTGACTTTTGGAAGATTGTATGTTTCAAGGAATTTGTCCATTTCATCTAGGTTGTCTAGATTTTTGGCAGATAGTTCTTCATAGTATTTTCTTACAATATTTTGTATTTCTGTTGTGTCAGTTTTTATTTCTCCACTCTCATTTCTAATTTTATTTGAGTCCTCTCTCTTTTTTTTCTTGGTGAGTCTAGTTAAAGTTTCATCAATCCTTTTTACCTTTTCAAAGAATCAGGTCCTAGTTTCATTGATCCTCTGTATTTTTCTTTAGCCTCTATGTCATTTATTTCTGCTCTGATCTTTATTATTTCCTTCCTTCTACTACCTCTGGCCTTTACTTGCTATTCTTTTTCTAGTTCTTTTAGGTGCAGGGTTAAGTTGTTTCTTTGAGCTTTTTCTATCTTCTTAAGGTATGCCTATAATGCTATGAACTTCCCTGTCAGTAGTGCTTATGCTGTGTCCCATAAATTTTGAGTTGTTGTATGCTCATTGTCATTCATTTCTAGAATTTTTTTTTATTTCTTCTTTGATCACATTCTTAATCAATTCGTTATTTAACAACCTGCTATTTAGTTTTTACATGTTTGAGAATTTTTTAGCTTTTCTGCTCTGGTTCATTTCTAGTTTCATGCCATTGTGATCAGAGAAAGTGCTTGATATGATTTCAATCTTCTTAAATTTGTTGAGACCACTTTTGTGCCCTAACATGTGGTCTATCCTAGAGAATGTACCATGAGCACTTGAAAATAATGTATATACTGCTGCTTTAGGGTGAGAGGTTCTGAAGATATCTATTAAATCGAGTTGATCTAGTGTGTCCTTTAAGTCTACTGTTTCTTTGTTAATTTTCTTTCTTGAGGATCTATCTAGTGATGTTCGTGGGGTATTTAAATCCCCTACTATTATAGTATTGCTGTTGATCTTGCTCTTTATATCCATCAAAGTCTGCTTTGTATATTTAGGTGCTCCTATATTAGGTGTGTAGATATTTATAATAGTTATATCTTCCTATTGGATTGTTCCCTTTATCATTATGTAGTGGCCTTCTTTATCTCTTATTATATTCATTGTTTAAAAGTCCATTTTGTCTGATATAAGTATTGCTACCCCAGCTTTTTTTTCATTTCCATTTGCATGAAATATTTTTTTCCTTCCTTTTTCCTTCAGTCTATATGCATCTTTTGTTTTAAGGTGTGTCTCTTGTAGACACCATATGTACAGGTCCTGTTTTCTTATCCATGTAGCTACCCTATGTCTTTTGATTGGATCATTTAATCCATTTACAGTTAAGGTTATTATTGATATGTAGTTGTTTATTGCCATTTTATTCTTTAAAGCTGTATTCCTCTTTCACTATGTTCTTTTCCCACTTTATCTGTTTACACCATGTCCCTTAACATTTCCTGCAGCATTGATTTGGTTGTAATGAATTCCTTGAGTTGTTTTTTTGTTTTTTGTTTTTGTTTTTTGTTTTTGTTTTTTGTTGTTTTTGTTTGTTTGTTTGTTTGTTTTTTTTGTCTGGGAAGCTTTTTATTTCTCCTTCAAATTTATTTTTATTTTTTATTTATTTATTTATTTTTTGTATTTTTCTGAAGCTGGAAACAGGGAGAGACAATCAGACAGACTCCCACATGCGACCGACCGGGATCCACCCAGCACGCCCACCAGGGGCGATGCTCTGCCCACCAGGGGGAGATGCTCTGCCCCTCTGTGGTGTTGCTCTGTCGCGACCAGAGCCACTCCAGCACCTGGGGCAGAGGCCAACGAGCCATCCCCAGCGCCCAGGCCATCTTTGCTGCAATGGAGCCTCGGCTGCAGGAGAGGAAGAGAGAGACAGAGAGGAATGAGAGGGGGAGGGGTGGAGAAGCAGATGGGCGCTTCTCCTGTGTGCCCTGGCCGGGAATCGAACCCAGGACCTCTGCACGCCAGGCCGACGCTCTACCACTGAGCCAACCAGCCAGAGCCTCCTTCAATTTTAATAGCCTTGCTGGATAAAGTAGTCTTGGTTGTAGGTTCTTGTTCTGCATTACTTTGAATATTTCTTGCCATTCTCTTCTGGCCTCAAGTGTTTCTGTTGAGAAGTCTGATGTCATCCTTATGGGGGCTCCTTTGTAGGTGATAGCTTTTTTTTTCTAGCAGCTTTCAATATTTTCTCTTTATCACTTAGCTTTGGTATTTTAATTATGATGTGTCTTGTTGTAGGTTTCTTTGGGTTTCTCTTTAATGGAGTTCTCTGTGCTTCTTGAACTTGTGAGAGTTTCTCCTGCATTAATTTAGGGTAGTTTTCAGCTATTATATGACTGAACAAATTCTCTGTCCCTTGTTCTTTCTCTTCTTCAGGAACCCCTATGATTTGGATGGTATTTCTCTTCTTGTTGTCACAGAGCTCTCTAAGAGTTTCCTCAGACTTTTTGAGTCTCTTCTTTTTTCTTCTCTGCTTTCTTGCATTCATCCAAGTTATCTTCCAACTCACTGATTCGATCCTCAGCTCTATCTTTCCTGTTTTTAATTCCTTCCATTGTGGTCTTCATTTCTGATATTGTGTTTGTCATCTCCAACTGATTCTTTTTTAATATTTCAATATCCTTTTTTATACTTGCTATTTCTTTATTTAGGTGTTTGTAATGACCATCCATTGTTGTTCTAAGGTCCCTAAGCATCCTTACAATCATTATTTTGAACTCCACATCCAGAAGTTTGGTTATTTTCATATCACTCAGTTCAACTCCTGAAGGTTTCTCTTGTGGTTTCATTTGGATTGCACTTCTTTGTCTTCTCATTTCTGTGTTTGGGTGTTTTGCTTGTAGAGCTGGTTGAGTCTAGGCTTGGTGTTATCTGCCTCCAATTTTCAATTGTGTTATTTCTAGGTCTTCTTGGGTTGGCATCAGCTATTATTTGTAATCCACTTTCGGTTTGGGGCTGCTTTGAGGTCTTGATTTGTCTATTTTCTTAACAGGTGATAGTCTTGTTTACTGATCTCAGCAGGAAGCTTCCTTGAAACTGTATCCAGGAATGCAATGGGTGTAAGCAGAGACTCTGAAGGTTTCTTACACAACTAATCTCTCTGGGTGCAGAGTGTTTTCTCAGCTTCAGTAGGGCGAGGTGTATCTCAGATCTCCATGAAGACCTGAGTTACTGCCCCTCCTCCCTACTTCTTGTTTTCAGTTGTGTATTGTTGTGCTGATTGGAGCTGGAGAGATGTCTAGAGATCTGTGATCCAGAAGTAATTCAGTTCTGTTTTGTGAAAGGATCAGTCCCTCCCCCATCTATGGCCGCCTCCAGTACTGGATGAGTCAGCTTTTTTAGATCATTCCCTGCATTTCTCTGCTCTTCACCATCTGTCCCCCTCTCTCCCCTTTCCACTTGAAAGATAAGCCAGTCCTTTCAACACAACTCGCTCCCTGGTTGCCAGGCAAGTGGCTATGAGCAGTACTTTCTGCTCTTTTCCCTGGAGTGAGAGCCCCTCTGGGCTCTCAGCCTCACTCTCCCCTTCATTCTTGTAAGCTGAGGAGATTCAGGCGCTCGCTACCAGGTTTGTTGTGGCTTCTTCTTTGCTCCTTGGTTTTTGAGAGCTGTTCTTATAGTCCAGAGTTGGTTTTTCATGCTGATTGTTCCTAAGTTGATTTGTATTCCAGTTTGGTGGTAAGAGCTGGGAGTCTGTACATCTGCCTACTCCGCTGCCATCTTCAGGTCTCTCCTCTATCTGATAGTATTTAAACTGTAACAGTTGTAGCTTACAGCTTGACCAGATGGTGGCTCAGTGGGCAGAGTATTGGACCAGATGCAGAGGACCTAAATTCAAGGCCCCGAGGTCATCAACTGGAGCATGGGCTCATCTGGTTTGAGCAAGGTTCACCAGCTTGAGCCCAAGCTCACTGGCTTGAGCAAGGAGTCAGTTGGTGTTATAGTCCCTCAGTCTAAGAACATATGAGAAAACCAATCAATGAACAACTAAGGTGCCTCAAAGAAGAATTGATGCTTCTCATCTCTCTCTCTCCTGTCTCTCTGTCCCTATCTGTCCCTCTCTCTTTCTCTCTTCTGTCACAAGAAAAGCAGTTGTACCTTAAAGAAATTTATAAAAAAACATAAAATTTTTAATACAAGCTTGATATTTTGTTATTAAGGATGTGTCTAGTTAATTTGAATAATTGACTTAAATAAATTGATATTATCACAAAAATTAGGGGATCAGAGAACATGCAGATACTCCAGCACTTTCAGTCTTTTGTATAGTGCATTTTCACCAGCAAAGTAAAAGTTAGTTTTGCATCTCACTTGCATAATCATACAACTGCCTTTGATTTGTCATTTGCTTTTCTGATGTTCTTGTTTAATAAAAAAAAAATCAAATGCTTTTTTTTATCACTTCATATTCATTTTGAAATATCCCCTAACTTTTGTGAGCAGTATATAATGAATGCATTGCAAGTTCATAGACTACCATAAATTATTATAACCTAAATATGTGACTATGGCATATAAAATAACTAAATATTTGAGTTGTGTCTGCATGTATGTGTACACAAAGATGGGTGGTTGTGCCAGATAAATGTTATCTTCTTTTCAAGGAAAAATTATTTGGAGTGTGAAAATACACCCATGAAGATGTTAGTGATACATTTCTAACTGAATAGTACAATAATGATAGATCCATATGTGCTAAAGTCAACTGAATATTGACAGGTAATATCTGGATACAAAGAGAAGCAGAAATAACCATTGCATGTTTGGTGGACAATAAAGTCTCTGAGCTAGTGATTTCATAAATTTTGCAAGCAATCAAATGGAACCAAAATGAAAGACCAGTGTGTACTCATTTACAAATATTAAATTAAAGAGAAAATTATAAGATTTGTTTTATAAACACACTTCTAATAGCCATAAGGAGTCTTTGAGTCAATTGCAATCTTCTTTGTTGCTTTCCTTTTTGAAAGGGTGTCTACTTCAAGTTCTGACATACTGATTCTTTTCCTAGAGAGAAAAGTGCTTTCACCAATATCACAAAAAGGTACTCTTAGAGGACACAGCTGACATTTGTGAGTTAATTCTTGAGAGTACTTACGAGGTAAATATTATTCAAAACTCATCGTAATAGCAAATCTCTGAAATCAAATCAGAACATTGAAAGTTTAAGACAAACCTTTCAGGACATTTAATCAAATTTTGAGTTATGTGAAGATTATAAATAATTTACTTAGCACATTGCACTTTCTTTATTTACAATTTTTGAAATATGTTACAAAATATCCAGCATTGGATTAAAGAATAAGGTCTAATTAACATAATTTTGGTATTACACCATATATAATTTTTATAGAAGCCAAATACTTTAAAAGTTAGAGGAATAATAAATAATAAATGTAATGCACTTACATATTTAAACACATTTAAATTTAATAAATTAGGCCCTGGCTGGTTGGCTCAGTGGTAGAGCGTCGGCCTGGCGTGCAGAAGTCCTGGGTTCGATTCCCGGCCCAGGCACACAGGAGAAGCGCCCATCTGCTTCTCCACCCCTCCCCCTCTCCTTCCTCTCTGTCTCTCTCTTCCCCTCCCGCAGCGAGGCTCCATTGGAGCAAAGATGGCTCGGGCGCTGGGGATGGCTCCTTGGCCTCTGCCCCAGGTGCTAGAGTGGCTCTGGTCGCAACAGAGCGACGCCCCAGAGGGGCAGAGCATCGCCCCCTGGTGGGCATGCCTGGTGGATCCCGGTCAGGCGCGTGCGGGAGTCTGTCTGACTGTCTCTCCCCGTTTCCAGCTTCAGAAAAATACAAAAAAAAATTAATAAATTATTTATTAAAATATAATATATTAGATTTATACTTAAAATGAAGAAAATTACAAAAAGCTATTATTTCTACTGTAACAATGAGCACAGTCCAAGTAAACTGTGAAATTATAACTTCTGAAATTCTTCAGAGAGCTCAGAACATAAGTAAAACAAAAGTAAATAATCTCCAAAAAGTGACAAGCACTTCCTTTTTTTTTTTTTTTTTTTTTACAAAGACAGAGAGAGAGTCAGAAAGAGGGATAGATAGGGACAGATAGACGTGAACAGAGAGAGATGAGAAGCATCAATCATCAGTTTTTTGTTGTGACACCTTAGTTGTTCATTGATTACTTTCTCATATGTGCCTTGACTGTGGGCCTTCAGCAGACCAAGGAACCCCTTGCTTGAGCCAGCAACCTTGAGTCCAAGCTTGTGAGCTTTGCTCAAACCAGATGAGCCCGTGCTCAAGCTAGCGACCTCGGTGTCTTGAACCTGAGTCCTCTGCATCCCAGTCTGACGCTTTATCCACTGTGCCACCACCTGGTCAGACCAAGCACTTTCAATTTTAGAAGAAACTCATGGCGGCCCTGCGCGGTTTGATCAGTGGTAGAGCATCGGCTAAGTGTGTGGAAGTCCTGGGTCCGATTCCCAGTCAGGGAACACAGGAGAAGTGACTATCTGCTTCTCTTCCCCTCCCCCTCCCTTTCCTCTCTCTCTCTCTCTCTCTCTCTCTCTCTCTCTCTCTCTCTCTCTCTTTCTCTTCCACAGCCAGGGCTTGAATCATTCCGGCAAGTTGGGAAAAGGTACTGAGGATGGCTCCATGGCCTTGCCTCAGGCACTAAAATAGCTCGGTTGCCGGGCAATGGGACAGTGGCCCCAGATGGGCAGGGCATCTCCCCATAGGTGGGTTGCTGGGTGTATCCTGATTGGGGCACATGCAAGAATCTGTCTGTCTGCCTCCCTGCCTTTCACTTAAATATATATTATAATATATATAAGAAATTCATGGCTACATTTATCTTTAGCAGTCAGGAAGAGGCAGACAAAATCATACACAGACTGGTAGAAGAAATGAAGAGTTTTAATTTTTTTTTTGTATTTTTCCAAAATACAAAAGCAGGAGAGAGGCAGATAGACTCCCACATGCACCCGACTGGGATCCACCTGGCATGTCCACCAGGGAGCAATATTCTGCCCATCTGGGGCATTGCTCCTCTGCAATCAGAGCCATTCTAGTGCCTGCAGCAAAGGCCATGGAGCCATCCTCAGCGCCCGGGCCAACTTTGATCCAATGAACCCTTGGCTGTGGGAGGGGAAGAGAGAGATAAAGAGAAAGGAGAGGGGAAAGGGTGGCGAAGCAGATAGGCACTTCTCCTGTGTGCCCTGTCCTGGAATCAAACCTGGGACTTCCACACGCCAAGCCGAAGCTCTACCACTGAGCCAACCATCCAGGGCTTAAATTTTTTTGATGACAAAATATATTCAGACATGATCAATCAGCATGTCTTGCAAGGAGCAACAAACACAAAGTTAACATGCCATCATGCCTTACTCATCCACTTACTCTGCCATGGGCCTTCATTGAAAAAGTACACTACAGGCAGGCAAGGCTGGAGAGCTGAAAGAAACCATTTTGATATATTCTGGCCTTCACTGAGCATTGAGTATACTGTGATTCTCTGAAGGCTGGAAGCAGATCAGCCAGATCAAGATCCCACATAGTGCTTGCTGAAAGCAAGGGGTGGTAGGGGACTATAAAGCAAAGAGTACATCTTGTAGCCCCCAAAACTGCTAGCAAAGTTGTAAAGTAAGAGACTACAGAGTCACATCACTTCTCAGATATCCAGCAATTTTGAAGATAAAAGCATAATCCCATCCTGAAATACAATTAAATCTATTGTAAATTTAATGTAAATAAAACTGAAGCAAAGCCAAAATAGTTAAGAGAAACAAATAAGATAGTCAAAGTATTAAAATTAACAAGAAATACCTCTAAAAGAAATGTTATGTTCTCTGTATCTATGAGTCTTTCTATTTTGTTCAATGGATTCTATATATAAGTGAGATCATATGGTATCTGTCTTTCTATGACTAGCTTATTTCACTTAGCATAATACTCTCCAGGTGCATCCATGTTGTCACAAAACAGACTTACAGCTGTCAGAGGGGAGGGATGTGGGAGGTAGGTGAAAAAAGTGAAAGGGTTAAAAAAAACTCATAAAAAAAAACTCACAGACAACAAATGTTCTCTCTCCCAATAATTCAAGTACCCACCTGGCAGCATACACCGTTATTATAATATTATTGACTATAGATATATTTCCAAAGAAAATATACCAATTCCCAATAGTTATATGAAAAGATGCTCAACATCAATAATCATCAGGGAAATGAAAATCAAAACCATGAGATGGTACCTTACCCTGTTAAAAAGGCCAGAGATAAAAAGTGTTGGCGAGGGTGTAAAGAAAAAGGAAGCTTTGTGTGCTGTTGATGGGAATATAAATTGATATAGATATTAGGGAAAATGGTTCAGAGAACCCTCCAAAAATTAACAACAGAATTATAATATGATCCAGTAATCTCATTTATGGGTATATATCAAAAAGAAATGAAATCAGTATTTGAATGAGATACCT
This sequence comes from Saccopteryx leptura, assembly GCF_036850995.1. Classification (NCBI taxonomy): domain Eukaryota; kingdom Metazoa; phylum Chordata; class Mammalia; order Chiroptera; family Emballonuridae; genus Saccopteryx; species Saccopteryx leptura. Next base: position 104,057,158 of record NC_089516.1, on the reverse strand, counting down.
GCATTCCTATCTTTATCTTCACTATAGCACTATTCACAATGGCAAAGACATGGAAACAACCTCAGAGTCCATTGAAAAATAAAGAGAATGTGGTATGTACATAAAATGAGATATTATTCATCCTTAAAAAAAAGAAAAGAAATCCTGTCATATGGACAACATGAATGAATCTGAAGGGCATTATGCTAACGGAAGTAAGCTAGTCACAGAAAAACAAATACTGTTTGATTCCACTTACATGAGGTACCTAAAATAGTCAAATTTATAGAAGCAGAGTAGATTGGTAGGTGCCATGGACTGGGAGCAGGGGGAATGGGCCAATGGGGAGTTGTTATTCAATGGGAATTAAGTTTCAGTTATACAAGATGAACAAGTTCTAGAGATCTGCTGTACTATATAGTCCCTATAGTTAACAATACTGTATTGTATACTTAACAATTTGTTAAAAGGACATATTTCATGTTACGTATTTTTACCACAATAAAGAAAATAATAACTCGGCAAATTATCTATAAAGTATCTGAGAGACATATTGTCATAGGATAAATGATCTTTACTTTGAGATTTAAAAAACACTCCCATTCTCTGGATTTATACTAAAGTGTAAAATTATTTTCCCTTGATAGGCACTAGGTAAAACAATAGTGTTTCCTTTCATTTATAGGTTTCTACCTTCAATAATTTATTCCATGCAAATTGACTAGTCTGGTTTGACTTATCTAGACCTGTTCCATTTGACCAGTTCCCTGGCTTCAAATTCCTTCTCCTCAGGTACCATCCCTCTAATAAAAAATTCTATGTTCACTGTTCTGGAGTGGTGAGATCAGGTGAGAACAGTTCTTAACAAGAAATCCTGACAATATTATGTTGTAAAACTTCAAAGAAACCCTCAGTGGCTTAGCTTTACTATCTAACCATATTCTGACTCCTTAATGGTTCATTTAAATTCATCTACAGTGTATTTCAACTGACCTTTCTAGCAGGAATCCTATTTCTCCAATTTATAAAGTTTCTGCCTCAGCCACATTGTTCCATACATACATTGTGCACTCAACGTATCAAGCTCTTCTTCATTCCATATGTCTCACTTTATCCTAGCATTTCTACCTTTTCCAAGAAGCATTTCCAACTACACCAGCTCGCTATGATATGGTCATCTACTTAATCTGCATAGATAATATCACATACAACCTCTTAAGTTGATACATACATGGCACACTTTAACATTTTCTCTCTTTCTAATGACACTTAATCTCTCTGAAATAACCATTTTATATCCTCCCATGTTACATACTATATGTTGGACATATAGAAAGAGCTTAATAAATACCTGTTGAATTAAGTTAGTAAGTATTCGACTGCCTTCGTAAAAGTTTTCTGTAGCTTCGGTATATCATTGCCATTCTTTCCTTTCTGTAAACAGATTGCAGATGACTATTTTGACCAAAGTTATAGTTCAAAGGTTTCTTCTATTTGGGCACTGCCCCTAAGAGTAAAGACCAAGTTAGATTATGTTAATTCCTTCATGATGTCTGTTCTCACACATACATTATCTTATTCTTCCTCTAAAGAAAAAACAGAAAACTGATTTAACTTTGAGGTAAGAAAAACACACCTATTCAATGCCAATTTCTTAACTGCTTATTCATATGGAAGTTCAAATTGAATACCATATTTTGATTTATTGAAAATAGAGAACAGCACCTGGAAAATAATGTATCCTTAATTGACATAATGAAATAGAGATCTGTATAATTTAATTTGGTATCAGAGCTCTGGAAAATATAGCCATTTAGAAAGCTTTTACTGATATTTTAAATGTGCTAAAGCCTTGATGCAGTACTCAATCAGCTGTTACCGTGCATGAATTTTATTTCCTTATTTTTATTTTAATGAATAATTTTCATTGAGTAATAACTTATGAAATTCTAAAGACAAATAATTAAACATTGGCTTCAACAAATGGCATTTGATATAATAGACTTCTAAACACATTGGCATTGATAATATTGTTTCTAATAAATGCTAACATAATTTTTTTATTTATCAAAAATATCTGGGTAAATTCATAGAGCTTCACAGTTTTAAAGAAGAAGCTTAGTGTATGATAATAACTTCCAAGTGGTATGGCATGTAGGATCTAAAATCTATATTTTTTTGTCAATTTTAAGATAAACTTGGTGTTTTTTCTGCAATCTAAAATAAATGAAGATACTATATGCTAATTATGTTTTGTAACAAGTTCTGATTGTTCTATGAGGCTGAAATATAGCAGTTAATAAAGATGGAGCTATCAATTCTATTTATGACCATGCAACAACTTTTTTGGATGAAAATAGGACAGAAAAGGAATTCAAACCAAGTATTTATACTCAAAATAAAATGTATGATAACTGAAATGGCCTAAGTAACTGACACAGAAAAAGCTCACTTTTAGATCATTCACATTCAGATAATTCAGAAAAAGCACAATTTGCTTTACATTTCCCCAATAAGTGTCACTTAAATTAACAACATATGAATTTAGTAAACTGCTGGTACTATGACAGAGGGCAGGAATACGAAAAGTTATACTATCTATTCCCCAACTTAAGGGAATGTATAGTCTAGCAGAAATGTGCAAACAAAATTTGCAGTGTAAGTAATGGAAACAATTCATTTTTAAGCAAAAAAAAAAAAAAAAAAAAAAAAGCAGGCTATATAACTTTAAATTTCTCCCTCTACAAACCACTTGAATAAGGTATAACAAAAAGAACTTTCCTTTTTTATTATTTTGAAATTAAATTTAATGGGGTGACATTGACCAATAAGAGTACATAGGTTTCAGGTGAACATCTCTATTGTATTTGAACTGTTGATTGCATTGTGTGCTTATCACCCAAAGTCAAATCATTTTCTGTCACCGTATATTTGTCCATTTTTACTCCCCTCTTCCTCCCCCCTCTTTGGTAACTATTTAACTTTATCTATGTTCATGACTCTCAGTTTTATATCTCACCTATGTGTGAAATCATATTATTCTTAGCTTTTTCTGATTTATTCATTTCACTTAGTACAATCCATGTTATCGAGAACTCCATGTTATCGAGAACTTTCAATAATTTGTTAAAAAACATTTACCTTCATATTAAAGATAAATATATCAAGTTTCAATCAGTGTTTAGAATAGAGGGAGTGGGTATGGAAGAATTATAATGAAACTAAAGAAATCAAAGACAAAGAGACTTAAAAATAATTAATAAGAAAAGGCTTATTAACTTCAAAATAGTGTCAGTTGGACTGATAGAAGTCTTCTGATCAGCAAGAATAGAATCTAAAAGATAGAGTGATTATCATGATTTTTATTTTCAATCTTGTAAAAAATTGAGCATTTATGCTCAATAAAACATATATACTTATTTATTAATAAATTATCCATGTTCTACTCTACTAAACTTAAAAACTGATAAAAATATAAATTAAAGAGAATGAGGAAAATTGGAATAATTTAAAGATAAAATATTATTGTTATTAGTACAATTATTATTAACATTTGTAATGTTCTTGATGTTTAGTTTTTAAATAACAGAATTATTATGCCTTTTAGTATTATATTTTACTCTATTGTACTTTATATTATTATACTATTATCTTAAATAACATGTAAATCAAGTTCATTGTTCATAATAGAATCTATAAACTGTATTTAAAATATTCTTATTTATACAACAGAACTTTTAAAAATGACTTCACTGTTTTTATATGCTTAATATTGTTTATTTTTATATTGCATGTGTGTGGCTGACAAAAGTTTATGCTAAGAGCATAAGATCTGCCATGTTCTCTTTGCTCTTTTTTTTTTTAGCAAGAGATACAGAGAGAGATAGAAAGAGACAGATAGGGACAGACAGGAAAGAAAGAGATGAGAAGCATCAATTCTATGTTCTGGTACTTTAGTTGTTCATTGATTGATCCCTCACAAGTGCCTTGGCCAGGGAGCTCCAGTAGAGTGAGTGACCCCTTGCTCAAGCCAGTGACCTGGGGCTCAAGCCAGAGACCTTTGGCCCAAGCCAGTGACTATGGGCTCATGTTTATAATTCTACTTTCAAACCAGTTAGCCCACACTCAAGCTGGCGACCTTGGGGTTTCAAACCTGGGTCCTCTGCATCTCAGACCAATGCTCTACCCACTGCACCACTGCCTGGTCAGGCTCTCCTTGTTCATTTAAACTTATATTTTTAATATTAATTCCAATACATTTTCACAAGAATGTTTTTAAGATACTTTTCCACTTTGTGAAGTTGAATTTATTCAAAACTAGATTACGTTATCTATAAACCCACTTAACTGAGCACATGTAAATTGTAACATATCATGATATGCAGAAAGTAACAAAGAGCTAAGGCAATATATTGAACTCTAAATAAATTGTGACATTCATAAAAATACTATACAGCATGAAAACTGATATATTAGTGCTACATATATCAATATGGATGAAGCTCAAAATATAGTATTAAGCAAAGCAATTTGCAGAAAATATATGGTATAATAATTTATATATAGCTGAAAAGAACTCAAAATTCTTCATGGATGCATATATATGTAATAAATGTAAAAAATATATACATGGGAATGATAACATACAATTTATAACAGTGGCTTCTTGTAAGAGAAAATGAGAAAGTCCACCAGAGAGAGAACACAGGGTGTTTAAAATGTTCTGGTAATGTTCTATGACTTAAGCTCAATGTTAGGCATCTTGGTGCTCATTGATTTTTCTTTAATACATTTTAAGGCCTGACCTGTGATGGCGCAGTGGATAAAGCATCGACCTGGAAATGCTGAGGTCGCCAGTTCGAAACCCTGGGCTTGCCTGATCAAGGCACATATGGGAGTTGATGCTTCCAGCTCCTCCCCCTTCTCTCTCTGTCTCTCTCTCCCCTCTCTCTCTCTCTCTCTCCTCTCTAAAAATAAATAAATAAAATTAAATTAAAAATACATTTTAAATATTTCTTTTAAGACATCCTTTTGAAAATGGAAAAAGAGCAGGTAAAAAAGACAGAATTCCAAAAGATAGAAGAATAAGAGAGAGTTTTAGAGAATACAAGAAAGAGAAAATTTCAAAGATTTTAATGTCAAATAACTGACATGATAGCAGTGAAGTCACAGAACTTAAGAACTGGAAAGTAATTTTAGTGGTGTAGTGGCAGTGGAAGCCTAATAGGCCAAAGAATGAATAGGGGCAACTTACACACTGAACTAACGAAAATTTCCTTTCACAGATCTCAAAATGCTAGTGGATCGTCACAAAATAAGTATACATACTAGCTGAGTTCAAAAGAAAAAAAAAGAAAAATTTCAAGGTGGCAGAAGTTAACTATTAGGATAGTGAGCTACTGTCTTAGTAGTATGGAGAATCTCAAGAAAAAAAGCTATATCAGAACAGCAAGAAATAACGATTTAATTTCCACACATGGGTTTCTTGAGATGGTGAGTTTTAAGCAAAACCACTAAATAAAGCTGGGAAAGGGGAAAGGAAGATTCCACTCATATATACATGAAAGTAAAAAGATAATCTGTAGCACATCTTCTTTATCCAGTCATCTATTGAAGGGCTTTTTGGTTGTTTCCATGTCTTGGCCACTGTGAACAATGCTGCAATGAACATGGGGCTGCATGTGTCTTTATGTACCAGTGTTTTTGAGTTTTGGGGGTATATACCCAGTAGAGGGATTGCTGGGTCATATGGTAGTTCTATTTTTAGTTTTTTGAGGAACAACCATAATTTCTTCCATAATGGTTGTATTACTTTACATTCCCACCAAGAGTGGATGAGGGTTCCTTTTTCTCCACAGCCTCTCCAACACTTGCTATTACGTGTCTTGTTGATAATAGTTAATCTAACAGGTGTGAGGTGGTATCTCATTGTAGTTTTGATTTGCATTTCTCTAATAACTAATGAAGATGAGCATCTTTTTATATATCTGTTGGCCATTTGTATTTCTTCCTGGGAGAAGTGTCTGTTCATGTCCTCTTCCCATTTTTTATTGGATTGTTTGTTTGTTTGTTGTTGAGTTTTATGAGTTCTTTGTGTATATACTATGGAATACTACTGAGCCATAAGAAATGATGACATCGGATCATTTACAACAAAATGAATGGATCTTGACAACATTATACGGAGTGAAATAAGTAAATCAGAAAAAACTAAGAACTGCATGATTTCATTCATAGGTGGAACATAAAAACGAGACTAAGAGACATGAACAAGAGTATGGTGGTTACTGGGGGGGAGGAGAGGGAGGGATGGGGGAGGGAAGGGGCACAAAGAAAACCAGATAGAAGGTAACAGAAGACAATTTCAGTTTGGGTGATGGGTATGCAATATAATTGAATGACAAGATAACCTGGAGATGTTTTATTTGAACATATGTACCCTGATTTATTAATGTCACCCCATTAAAATTAATTAAAAAAGAGATAATTTGTTCATATATGAGATTTTAGATAGTGAAAAAAGCACCTGTGATACATGAACATAACAGGTACGGGGAGATAGATACTCTGAATTTAAAATAAGTGTGTTGTACAGAAAATACAGAGTAGATAATTTTTTTTCTGTTTTTAAATTTTTTTATTGAATTTATTGGATTGACATTGATTAATAGAACTATATAGGTTTCAAGTGTAAAATTCTATAGTAACTCATCTATATATTGTATGGTGTGTTCACAACTCAGAGACAAGTTTCCTCCTGTTACTAGTCATTCCTTCTTTACCTTCTTCTACCTCCCTCCACCCCCTTTTCCTCTTGTATTAACCATAGAGTTGTCAGTGTTTATGAAGAAAATTAATATAAATTTCATTATATGATTGGTGAAATTCTTGAGACACTTGTAAGATGTAAATATATTGTCTTTCTAAAAAAAATACTTTTCTAAAATTTAGAGCACAGGAACACCAACCATAAAAAAAGTTTCTGAGTATAGCTTATAATAAAAAATAGAAATATATGAAAAGAATGGCCCACTGTGTTAGACACAGAAAATAAGAGAATAAGATTTTAAATAAATTGAGCAAATAGAATATAGGTAAATATAAAATAAATATGATTAAAAGATAAAATAAAATGAAAAGAAACACAATTATAAAGAATAAAAACAATACAATAAGAAAAATTAAAGTAAGAACAGACCAATTGATAACAGATATAACGAGAGAGACAGAGACAGAGAGACAGATAGGGACAGTAAGACAGATAGGGAGAGAGATGAGAAGCATCAGTTCTTCATTGCAGCACCTTAGTTGTTTACTGATTGCTATCACTTATGTGTCTTGACCAGTGGGTTTCAGCTGAGCCTATGAGATCTTGCTCAAGCCAGCAACCTTTGGGCTCAAACCAGCCACCATGGGGTCATGTCTATGTTCTCACGCTCAATCCAGTGACACTGCACTCAAGTTGGTGAGCTCCACTCAAGCTGGATAAGCCCACAGTCAAGCTATTGATCTTCGGGTTTCAAACCTGGGTCTTCTGTATCCCAAGACAATGCTCTATCTACTTTACCACCGCCTGGTTAAGAAAATATTTTTAAAAATTAAAAATGTATTGTCATTTTTTTCTTCTTTTTATGGCTCAGTATACATAATGTTACTGAGTTACAGTATACATAATTATATAATGTTATATTACATAAATGTACCTTAGCATTTTTATCCACTCATCTATTGATGAACACTTGGGCTATTTCCAAAGCTTGGTTATCGTAAATAACACTGCAGTGAACATAGAGGTGTATGTGTTTTTCAAATTAGAGTTTCAGGTTTTTTCAGATAAGTTCCTAAAAGTAAAATCCTTCCCATTGCAACAACATGAATGGACCAGGAGAGCACTATGCTAAAAAAAACATGTACCATATGATTTTACTCATAAGAAGAATCTAATGAACAAAATGAACTAAGAAACAGTATGACAGTTGTCAGGAGTGGGGTGGAGAAGTAGAGAGATTTAGAAAAAAAGAAAAGGAAAAACAGAAAAGAAAATACTCGTGGACACAAACAACAATGTTTTGATTGCCAGGGGTGGGGTGGAGGTGGAAGAGAGTTCAGGTAAGATAAATGATGATGCAAGGAAATTTTCTTGGGGTGATAAACAAACAATAATATGTATAGACGATATGTTTTAGAACTGTGCACCTGAAACCTGTATAACTTTGTTAAATAATGTCACTCTGATAATAAAAAAAGGCAAATAGATGGGTGAATGGATAATTTGTTAAAGAAAAATTTAAAAATTAATAAATATATTTTAAAAGGACCAAATACAGCATTGACAAGTAAAGAGCTAAAAAATTTTAGAGATAATTTTAATATATAGAATAGATAATGAAAAAATACTATATTTTAATTGTTTCAGAAAAACATAATTTTTAAACATGAATAAGATGATATACAAAATGTCAATGCTATAAATGTCCAGAAATTATTTTTAAAAATGAATTCTCAATTGAATTATGCCAAAAATAATAACAGTAATTATTATTAGTAGTACAATTTAGTGAAACTTCAGAACACTAAATAAAATCAAAATTGAAAATTCAAATCACAGAAAGGGAGGGAGAACAGATGACTTATGTAGAAACGATATCCGGAGTGAGAGCAGACATTTTTGTAGCAGCAGAGATCAGTAGACAGTGGAATTATATCTTCAAAATGCTGAAGAAAAATAACTGTGAACCAAGAATGCCATAATCAGCTCAACAAACATTTCAATGTGAGAATGAAACATACATTATAAAACAGAGTTTTAACTTATCACTTATAAATCTTTGGAAATAGGGCGATAAACAGGTGTACTATATGTGAGATTTTGACACAGTGAGGCCTTGCTTGACTAGAGAGAGAGACTACATTTTGCAGAGTTTTCAGATTCCTACTGAGAGCAAGCAACTACCCAGTGAGCATGGCTTTTATAAGGAAATTAACCAATCCAGAGTTCATTCCTTCCAAACTCTTGCTTTACTATATATTAATTATTGTGAGACAGTGCCCTTCTTCCCTACTGACCCTAGGCTTAAGCACTAAGAACTAGGTGCAGCTCTTACACTGCTAAGCACATTAAATTATGCAAACAAGCTTATCTTAAATCTGGCTGGCCTACTTCACCATTTAAAAAAAAAAAGGAAAGAAAAGAAAAGGAAAAAAAATGAAGCTTTTCCAACAATTTTCCTCATTTTCTCTCTGCCTACAACTCACCCAAGTGTTTACTCTTGTGACCTTGTATGGCATAGGATCACCCCCTCTTCTTGGGAAATGTAAGTGATAAGCCATATTTTCAATGGAAATCATTTCCTAATCTGTTGGCCTTGCCATACTCAAATAAAATGAGTAAATTTAAAACAGAGCCATCATACTGGGACACAGAAGAGCCAGGTTCAAAACCCCAAGGTCACCAGCTTGAGTGCAGGCTTATCTGGATTGAGAGGGGAGTTGGCTTGAGCATGGGATCATACACATGACCTCCTGGTCACTGGCTTGAGCTCAAAGGTCACTGGCTTGAAACTCAAGGTTGATTTTTTGAGCCCAATGTTACCAGCTTGAGTATGGGGTTACTCACTCTGCTGTAGCCTGCTGGTCAAAGCACATATAAGAAAGCAATCAATGAACAACTAAGGAGCCACAAAAAAGAATTGATATTTCTCATTTCTCTCCCTTCCTGTCTGTCTGTCCTTCTCTCTGTCTCTCTCAATCTCTGTCACAAAAAATAAATAAATAAAAGAGAGATAAAGAGCTTCCCATACATGAAAAAGCAAAAGGAGTGCATTATTAACAAACTAGTATTACAGGAAATGTTAAAGGGTCTTCTTTCAGAAAAGAAAGAAAAGAAAAAAAAAAGAGGAAAATAGTTATAAAGAATAAAATAGCAATAAATACATACCTGTCAATAATCACTTTAAATGTAAGTAGCTTAAATGTTCCAATAAAAAGATGTAGGGTAGCTGAATTAATAAGAAAACAAGACCCATATATATGCTGTTTACAAGAGACCCACCTTAAAATGAGAGATACACAGACTCAAAGTAAAGGGATGGGAAGAGTACATCATGCAAATTGAAAAAATAAAAAACACAAAACAAAAAACTTGGGAAGCAGTAATGATACCAGAAGAAATAGATTTTAAAAAATATATAGTAAGGGATAAAGAAGGATACTACATAATGATAAAGGGATTAATCCAACAAGAAAATGTAACCCATGTAAACATTTATGTACCCAACATAGGAGCACCTAAATATGTAAAGCAAATCTTGAACATAAAGGGAGAGACTGACAGTAATACCGTTATAGTAGAGTATTTTCACACCCCATTAAGATCAATGGATAGATTTTCCAAACAGAAAATTAACAAGGAACCAATGGCCTTAAATGACACACTAGATCAGATGAATTTAAAAGAAGTACCCAGAGCTTTCATCTCAAAGCATGAGAATATGCATTTTTTCAAGTGCACACAGCACATTTCTTTTGGGATAGGTGTGTTAGGACATAAAACTAGTCTCAGTAAATTAACAAAAAGTCTTTTTGATTTGAGCAGGGGAGAAGTAGAGAAAGAAAGAGAACCATCAACTCATTGTTTCATTTAGTTGTCTCTTTTAGTTGGGTATTCATTGATTGTTTCTCTTATGTTTCCTGATCAGGACTCAAACGTGTGACATCTGGTGCATTGGGTTGCTGCTTTATCCACTGAGCCATTCAACAAGTGCTTAGTTTCATTACATTTAAGAAGATTGAAATCATATCAAACACCTTCTATGATCACAATATCATAAAACTAGAAATTAATTACAAGAGAAAAATGTAAACCACACAATACATAGAAGCTAAATAACATGTTACTAAACAGTGAATGGGTCAACAATGAAATCATAGAAAAAAATCAGAAATTACCTTAAGACAAACAAAAATGAATGTATAACAATGCAAAAGTTATGGGACACAGCCAAAGCAGTCCAGAGAGGAAAGTTCATAGCATTAGAGTCTTATCTCAAGAAACAAGAAAATTTTGAGTAAACAATCTAACCTTACACTTAAAGGAATAAGAAAGAGAAGAACAAACAAAGCCTAAAGTGAATAAGAGAAAAGAAATAAAGAGTAGAGTAAAAAAAAATGACTGAGACTACAAAAAATCAATGAAACCAAGAGCTGGTGCTTTCAAAAGATAAACAAAATGGAAAAACCTTAACCAGAATAATCAAGAAAAAAAGAGAAAGAACAAAAGTAAATAAAATAAAAAATGAGCTTGACCAGGCGGTGGCACAGTGGATAGAGCATCGGATTGGGACACGGAGGACCCAGGTTTGAAACTCCGAGGTCAACAGCTTGAGCATGGGCTCATCTGATTTGAACAAGGCTCACCAACTTGAGCTCAAGGTCACTGGCTTGAGCAAGGGGTCACTCAGTCTGCTTTACCGCTGTGGTCAAGGTACATATGAGAAAGCAATCAATGAGCTACTTAGGTGCCGCAACAAAGAATTAATGCTTTTTGTCCTTCTCCCTTCTTATCTATCTGTCCCTATCTTTCTCTCTATCTCTGTCTCTGTCACAAAAAAAAATAAAAAAATAAAAATAATGAAAATGAAGATGTACCAACTTAAATCACAAAATACAAAGTGCTGTTAGATTGTTTTATGAACATCTATATGCCAACAAATTGGATAAACTGGAAGGAATGATTAATTCCTACGAACATAAAATTTTCCAAAACTGACTGAATAAGAATCAGAAAATATGAGCAAACCAATTACAACTAATATAATTGAAGGAGTAAACAAAAAAATCCCAACTAACAAAAGTCCAAGATTGGATGGCTTCACAGGTGAATTTTCCTAAACATTCAAAGGAGAACTAACACTTATCCTTCTAAAACTATTCTAAAAAATTGAAAAGGAGGGAAAACTCCCAAACTCATATTATGTGGCAAGCATTAAACTAATTCCAAAACCAGATAAGAACACTACAAAGAAAGAAAATTATAGTCTAATATCCTTAATGAACATAGATGCTAAAATCTTCAACAAAACATTAGCAAATAGGATCCAGCAATCCATTATCAAAGGTCATATACTATGTTGAAGTGGACTTTATTCTGAGGATGCAAGATTGGTATAATATCCGCAAGTCAATAAATATGATATAACGTATGAAGAAAATGAAGGATAAAATTATATGATCATATCCATAGATGCAGAAAAAACATTTGATAAAGTCCAAAACTCATTTTTATAAAAATTCTCAGCAAAGAGGGAATACAAAGAACATACTTCAACATAATAAAGGCCATATACTACAAACCTACAGCCAATATCATATTTCATGAGCAAAAGTTAAAATTGTTTCCTTAAGGTCAAGAACAAGGCAGGGATGTTTACTTTCACCACACTTATTCAACAACATACTTCAAGTCCCTGCCACAGCAATAAAACAAGAAGAAATAAAAGGCATTTAAATTGGAAAGCAATAAGTAAAACTGTTATTATTTGTAGATGACAAAATACAATATATAAAAAACCCTAAAGATTATGTCCCAAAACTACCAGAACTGATAAATAAATTCAGTGAAGTAGCAACATACAAAATAAATATCCAGAAATCAGTTGCATTTTTATACAGCAATAATGAGCTATCAGAAAGAAAAACTAAGAAAAAATATTCCATTTACAATTGCTTCAAAAATATATATGCCTACAATAAATTGATTGAACTAAGGATATAAAAGACCTTTACTCAGAAAATTATAAGACACAAGAAGAAATTGAAGAACATACAAGTAAGTGAAAGCATATATTGTGTTCATGGATAGGAAAAATTAACATCTATAAAATGTCTATACTAACCAAAGAAATCTAGAGTCAACACAACTCCTGTGAATATAACAATTGTTCATTTAACAGAACTAGAACAGATATTCCAAAAATCTACATGGAACTACAAAAGACTCCAATAGGCACAGCAATCTTGAGAAAGAAAAACAAAGCTGAAGGAATCACACTCCCTAATATCAAACTGTATTACAAAGCCATGTTACCAAAATCCATGTTACTGGCATAAAAACAGACATGCAGATCAAGAGAACACAATAGAGAGTCCAGAAATAAACCCACCCTTATATAATCAATTATTTGACAAAGGAGGCAAGAACATACAATGCAAAAAATGAAATTAGACCACCTTATTACACCATACACAAGAATAACCTCAATATGGATTAAAGACTTAAACATAAGTCACAAAACCCATAAAATCTTAGAAGAAAACATAGGCAGTAAAATCTTGGACATTTCTTGTAGCAATATTTTTGACATATATCTCATCAGACAAGGGAAACAAGAGAGAAAATTAACAAGTGGAATATATCAAACTAAAAGTTTTTTCACAGCAAAGGAAATCATCCACAAAATGAAAAGACAGGCCATTGAATGGGAGAATATATCATATTTTCCAATACATCTGATAAGGGGTTAATACCCAAAATTTATAAAGAACTTATAAAACTCAACAATAACATGGATAGACACAGAAGGTATTATACTCAATGAAATAGGTTACTCAGAAAAAGACCATATGATTCACTTATATGTGGAATCTAAAGAATAATATAAACAAACAAATCAAAACAGAAACAGATTCATAGGTACAAAGAACAAACTGATGGTTGTCAGAGACGGTATGTTCGGCCACTGGGTGAAAGGGAAGAAAGGATTAAGAAGCACATATTGGTAGTTACAAAATAGTCATGAGGAAATAAGTAAAGTATAGAAAATACCATCAATAGTATTGTGATAACTATGTATGTTGCCAGGTGGGGTAATGGAAATATTGAGGGCAACATTTTATATATGATTGTCTAATCCTTAGACTGTATACCTGAATTGAATACATAATAACATTTTTTAAAAGATTAAAAATGAAAAACAGGATGTGTATAAATATATACAAGTTAATTAAATTAAAAATAACAGTATCTTATTAGGGATACTCACATTCACTGCTGTTAGGAATGTAAACTGGTTCAGTCACTATGGAAAACAGTATAACAGCTCCTCAAACAATTAAGAATAGTGTTACCATATGAACCTGCAACCCCTCTCTTGGTTATCTACCCAAATTTTTTTGAAAACATTTATTTGTGAAGATATATGTATGCCTATGTTCATGGCAGCATTATTCATGGTGGCCAAGACATGAAAACAACCTAAGTATCCTTTGATAAATTTTTGGATAAAGAAGTTGTGGTACACATATACATAACACATAGATACAGATAATAGGACAGCAAATCCCAAAGGGGAGGGGGGAAGGAGTTAGGAGGAGGAGGGCTAAGGGGGGGGGTAGTAGGGGACAAAGGGGTGGGGGTATGAGAGTTATACTGAGTAGGACACTTGAATTCATGTTAACACAATAAATTAAAATTAATAAAAAATTTTAAAAAGAAGTTTGGTACATATATACAAAGGAATATTACTCAACCATAAGAAAAGATGAAATACTTCCATTTTAAAAAATATGAATGAATCTTGAAAATACCATTCTAAGAAAATTAAGTCAGATGGAAAATATCAAGAACCATATATTTTCACTTATATATGGGATATAAAACTGAAAGCACAAATGAACATAGAAGAAAAACAAACAAATAAAAACACATAGCGCTGACTAGGCAGTGGCACAGTAGAGCATCAACCTGGGATGCTGAGGACCCAGGTTTGAGACCTTGAGGTAGCTAGCTTGGGCACAGGCTCATTCGGCTTGAGCACGGGTTCACCAGCTTGAGTGTGGGGTCTCCGGCTTGAGTGTAGGACCATAGATGAACCCATGGTCACTGGTTTGAGCCCAAAAGTCACTAGCTTGAGCCTAAGGTCTCTGGCTTCAGCAAGGGGTCACTGGCTCTTCTGGAGGTCCCCAGTCAAGGCACATATGAGAAAGCAGTCAATTAACAACTAAAGTGCCACAACTACAAGTTGATGCTTTTCATCTGTCTCCCATTTTAACTGTCTAGCCCTGTTTGTACCTCCCTACCCTTTGTATCTCTCTCTCTCACTAAAAAACAAACAAATAATAAAAAAAAAAAACTTCATAGACACAGACCACAGTATGATAGTTACAAGAGGGATGAAGTGTAGGGGGTAGGGGGGTAGTAAGTATTAAAGGGGGTTAAATATATGATGATGTAATATTTGATTTTGGGTAATTAGCACATAATGCAAAATACAGATCATATATCATAGAATTATGTATTTGAAACCCATATAATTTTCTTAATCAATGTCACCCCAATAAATTTATTTTTTTAATTTTTATTGAATTTATCAGGTTAACATTGGTTAATAAAATTATATAGGTTTTAGGTGCACAATTTTACAATACATCATCTGCATATTGTACTGTGTCCACTACCCCAAGTCAAGTCTTCCTCTTTCACCATCTGTTCCCCCTCTACCTTCCTCACTTCTCCCACTCCCCTTTCTTCTTGCAATCCCAACAGTTGTCTGTGTCTATAAGTGTTTTCTTTGCTTAATCTCTTCAGCATTTTCACCAAGCCCCCCAATATAATAAAAGCAAGATAAAACTAAAATACAGTACAGTTGTAATTTGTAAGATGCAGATTAAGTGATCAGAGTCAAGGGATTCTAATCCTTAGATTGTTCAAAAGAAGCCTAGAAATAGTGACTAACTTTAGAATTCTTTAAGTATGCATCTTAAATATTTAATGATAACTAGTCAAAAAACGGAAATAGAGTATTTATCTTCTACATTGTTGGAAGGAGCATGAAAAAATGTATAAAATAAAAAATAAGTTCCCGGCCATCTGGTTATAAAACTGTAATTAAAAAGACTGGAAAAACACAGACAAAGAGATCTAGAATAGAGGCATATGAATATATGGGAGTGAGCACTCAATGTAAAGATTTTTTTGTATTACCCATTAATGCTCAGAAAATGCACCCACCATGGAAGAGGCATGGACAAACAAGTAGATAAAATAACTCAGCCAGGTATAATTACCCTGCCTTTGTCACTGACTACCATTGAAATGGCACAATGGCATATGAACATAATGAAGAAACTGGCAAAGACAGAGATTGTATATAGGCTTAACAGCATGGACCTCTACTTTCTAAGGCTAGGTAAGCCAGTGCTGCTTCTGAATCTCTAGCCTGTCAGCAACAGATACCAATACCAAACTCCTGCTATGACTCTACACCTCAAGGACACTTGGTGGAAAGTAATCCACACTGGATCTCATCTATCCAAGGAAGTCAATGGTTTCTCCTCAAAAGAATGATGTATATATAACTTAGGTATAGATTTTTATTTTTCTCTTTGAAAGCCTAAGCCAACACTACCACTCAGAGGCTTAAGGAAGGCACAATCTATGGGATCCTTTACAACATAACATCTGACATCTGACCAAGGTACACACTTCAAAATAAAAGAGGTACAGGAGTAGCTCCATGACCATGGAATCCACACTTGGTATTACATACTGCACTTCCAGAAGCAACTGGCTACATAAAATATTAGAATAACCTTATAAGAGCACAGCTATAGCAAAAGTTTAGATGTAATGTTTTGCAAAAAAGGAGTGTCATCCTCTAAGAAGCAGTAAAATGTATTGAATTAGAGATCTGTATATGACATCATATCCTCAAGAGGAAGATTACATAAGTCCAGAAACCAGAATGTTGAAGTTTTCACTTCAAGTGAGAAGAATTTTGAGCTTTCCATCTTCACAATTCTAGGTTCTTCATGGTTAGAAGCCCTGATCCCCAAAGGGAATGAACTCTTTCCACTGAACACTTTTTTTACTTTTTAAAACAGCTATTGCACAGTAAAATACATCATAAACAAAATATAAAGACAATCTACTCTATGGGAGAACATATTGCCAATGCATTTGATAAGGGGTTAATAACCAAAATTTATAAAGGACTAATAAAACTCAACACCAGGAAGGTAAACAACACAGTTAAAAAATTTAGGTAAGGACCTGAACAGGCACTTCTCCAAAGAAGACATACAGATGGCCAGATGGTCAATAGGCATATGAAAAAATGTTCAACCTCACTAATCGTTAGAGAAATGCAAATTAAAACCAAAATGAGATACCACCTCACACCTGTAAGAATGGCACTCATTAACAAATCAACAAACAGCAAGTGCTGGTGATGGTGTGGAAAAAAAGGAATTCTCCTGTACTTCTGGTGGGAATGCAGACTCAAGAAGCCACTGTAGAGAACAGTATGGAGATTCCTTAAAAAATTGAAAATGAAACTGCCTTGTGACCCAGCTATCCCACTTCTAGGTACATATCCTAAGAATCCTAAAACACTAATTCAAAAGAAGATATGCACCCCCATGGTTATTGAAGTGTTGTTTGCAATAGCAAATATCTGAAAACAGCTAACGTGTCTGTTAGTGGTCAAGTGGATAAAAAAAGTGGTACATTTACACAATGAAATACTACATGGCCGTGAAAAAGAAGAAAATCATACCTTTTGAATGGACCTGGAGATTATCATGCTAAGTGAAATAAGGCAGGTAGAGAAAGGGAAATACCATATGATCTGACTTATATGTGGAATGCAATGAACACAATAATCTGAGGAACATAATAGAAACAGAGGCAGGGTCACAAGGAACAGAGGGATAGATGTCAGAGGGAAGGGGGAAGAAGGGCAGAATGAAAGAAAAGGAAGGGAATAGCCAAAATCATATATACATAACACATATATACAGACAGCAAGGTAGAAATAGCCAGAGTGGCCTGACCTGTGGTGGCACAGTGGATAAAGCGTCGACCTGGAAATGCTGAGGTCGCCAGTTCGAAACCCTGGGCTTGCCTGGTCAAGGCACATATGGGAGTTGATGCTTCCAGCTCCTCCCCCCGTCTCTCTCTCTCTCTCTGTCTCTCTCTCTCCTCTCTAAAATGAATAAATAAAATAAAAATTAAAAAAAAAGAAATAGCCAGAGTGAAAGGAGGGTAGTGGTACTTCAGGGAAGGGGCACAAAAGGGGGAAAGTGGGAGTGGAAAGAGACTTTGCATGGGACATGGAGTGTCACGGTGTGGTGTGTATTGAGAGGGATACTTGAAACCATGTCAACACAATTAAAAATAATAGAAAATAAAAGAGCTATATTAAAATATAATCGACATGCATTAAACTTCACATGTTTAATGTGTACAATTTGATGTTTTGATATGCAAGCTTGAAACCTTCACTCCAATTGAGTTAATGAACACATCTACCTGCTTCAATAGGTTCATTAGTTTCATTTTGTCCCTTGACAATCTTCCTTCTGCTCATTCTAACATTTCTCAGCAAGCAACCATTAATATCTATTCTGTCACTATAAATTTGTTTTTATTTGCTGGAATTTTATAGAAATGAAGCCATTCAGTATGAGCTCTTTTTTGTTTGGCTTTATTCATTCAGCATAATTAGAGATTCATTCATGTCACATGTATCAATGGTGAATGTACTACAGTTTGTTTATCCTTCATCTGTTGATAAACATTTTAGTTGTTTTTCAGTTTCTTGAAAATTACAAATAAAATTGCTTTGAATATGCATGTACAAGTAATTGTAGAGGTATATCCTTTTATTTCTCTTATGTAAATAGCCATGAGTAGAATGGCTGAATTAAATTATAATTTTTTTATTATAAACAACTTATTTGTGATCATTCTTCAACAAAAGTAAGAAAAATAGTTAATGAAACAAACATATACTAACATGATTTATTTATGTATTTATTTTACTACTCCCTCAAACCAATGAGGGAGTAGTTTACTACTCCTTCACCAGATTTGAACAGAAAGTGAGACATGTAAAATAATAATTTAATTTAGTAGTTCTTGGCACCTTACTAATCTTCAGCATATGAAAACCAAAGTTATACACTTATTTTATTATTATGAAAGTATAGTAGTCAAGAAATAATATATTTCACAAACTTCTGTTAGCTCTATGTGCAACTTCTCAATATGTATAAATATGGTACACATGCTTCTCTGAGAATGTATGTTTACTGTAGACCCTATGAATCTGGGAGATAAGCCTGACTTTCAATATGAGTTTGAGTATAGAAGATCAAGTAGAAGTCTTGTTAAGAGCTCCTAGAGCTGGTGCCTCATCTTCAGTCCCTGATGAAGGTTAGGGAGAAATAAACTAGCCAGGAGCACAAAGAGCTCACCGGCTCCCTTTCCCCTTGTACCTGTGATAGTCTGAAGACCAGAGCAAAGGTGGACCAGATAGTTGCCCTGGGCGAGATTATTTTCTTTCCAGAATCAGAAGAGCTCCACACTATTTCCTGATTTCACACTGTGAATTAACCTCAGCTCCTCTACATATGTAATGCTTTTGGTCCCTTTATTCCACATAAGTCAAATTTTCAGTGACATCTGTGCCTAAAACTGGAACTCTGTTATACTTGTGGTTTCAACACCAAATATATCAGTAGTTTATTTCTTGTCCGCAAAGCAGTTTATTATTTTGAGCATGACCATGTCTTTGTAATTTTATATTTTTATTATATTTTTGTGTCTCAAGTGAGGAACAAGAAAGATAAGGCATATACTTATCACGCAATATTTTCTACAAGTTTTTAATAAAGACAAACCTTTGTTACATTTATTTGTATTCATATTTCTTCTTTTGTTAGTTTTTGGTTTATATCTTTTCTCCATTTTAATTGAGATATTATTATATGTGTACTTTTTTATTTGTCATGGATTTGCAAATGTTCTTTACCTATACATGCATTGCTGATTTGTCTGCCATATAGTTGCAAAAATATTTATGCTAGATTGTCATTGCCATTAAGTTTTGTTTATTGATCATTTACATGAAAAAATTTTTTATTCTATGCATTTATTTTAAAATAGTAAGTGAAGTACTTTGTAATTATTTTCTATATTTATACCCTATAAAGGCAATATATTTTATTGTTTTAGTGTGGTCACATGTCTTCTCTTAATGTTCCCTGGTCAGTGTTAAGACTTCTTTGTTCTTCGTTTCAAAGGTTTTTAATGCCTGTATTCCCTTTAAATAGTGTCAATAACTTTAAAAACTATCAATTTCAACACATAATACATGCTGAAAGGTTGTATAATGTATTTACATTGTTCTGATTACTTAGTTTATGATTAATTGAATTTTACATGAACAATGACATGTTATATACAACAGTTAGAAAATTAAAATATTACATTCCCAATACTGATTGCTAATTATTTTCTTTCTTTCTTCATGACAGATTTAAAATTGTCACAATACAATGGCAATATACATAACAAAAGAAATATCACTATGAATTCAATTTGCACAAATCTTTATCAGAGAAAGACACTAATTATAACTTACCAAAGAAAATGCTGTAGCCTGAATTATTGGTATTTAAAACTTAATGCCAAGAATGTAGTAATGCTCTAAAGTTTTCAGAAAGTATTCTCCTCATATGTATGGTCAGGGGCCATGGCCGTCATGGCTATTCACATGCAGGTTTTCACTGGATTCAGGCAGACAGTAAAGAAACATTGGAGTCAAAGAATGATGGGCCATTCTTTTATGAAAATCTCACACCAGCAAATGAGCAAACATACAGAGAAAACACTTCCCTTTTACTCGGGGATCCCAAAACCATGACTCATTCTCCAGTTCTAAAACCAGGAGAATCTTCTCTGGTTTCTCGTAGAAACAAAGGCCCTATCAGTCTCAGTGGAGCTTGCAAAAGCCCCTCAGCTCTGGTTTCCCATCTGCACACCTTCTCCCTTCTCTGAACAAACTAGCTTCTTCCTCAGCACTATACATTCTCTCCTCTGTCACTCTGCAAAAATAGCTTCTCTTTCTTCTTCTTCTTCTTCTTCTTCTTCTTCTTCTTCTCCTTCTTCTTCTTCTTCTTCTTCTTCTTCTTCTTCTTCTTCTTCTTCTTCTTCTTCTTCTTCTTCTTCCTCCTCCTCCTCCTCTTCCTCCTCCTCCTTCTTCTTCTTCTTCTTCTTCTTCTTCTTCTTCTTCTTCTTCTTCTTCTTCTCTTTTTCAAAACTTTCTGGAGTGAATATCTCTCCTGCAGCAATCATTAGCAAGACAATGGCCCTTCCCAAGCAGGAAGGTAATTTGCAGTTTCACAGAAATAAACCTGGCACTGCCCAGCACCATTTTCTAACAATAAAAGTGAGAAAACTTAAAAAATACAGATTTTACAAACTCATTTGCCCAATATTCCACCCCTTTTGCTCACTTGAAATCCACACCACAGGCATTCCTGTGCAAGGAATGAGATACATCACACAAATTAAAACAACAGTACAAGTCATACAATTTAACAATTACAAAGTTGCCCTTCACCATGTCTCTCTGAGCACCTTGCCCAAAGTGCAAAATGTCCATGAAGCTTCTCTCCAACTGGATGAAAAGCTTCCTGGTACAGGAGGGCAACCAGAACTCCCCCCCAATCAGGGTCTTTCATATTATCCAAAAGCTGCATGTCCATCCAACAAGGAAGTTGGTGCCTCCTCTGGTCTCAGTCCAAGATTCAGCTCATGCACATGGGGCATCAGGCCTCCCTCCTCATCCCTGCTATCATGGCAGCTCTAAAGATGCTGCCCCAAGGAGGAGAATGTGGCAATGGTGGCCAATATTTCCACCTCTGCTCGAGAGAGCATGCTGTCATCCACCCCTTTGTCCCACAATCACAGCAAACCTACCAGGGGCTTTGTAAGTACTCTTTGCTGCTGGGCTTTTACATTCTGGAGTATGCAGATGGCAGTTTCAGCCCAAATCTCCTCATCCTCAGAAGAGGAGCTGGAAATACCTACTTCTGCTGACTCAGAGCCACTCTGCCAGCACCGCTCCATCTTAGGCTCTAGCGGCTGCTGGCTCTCATGAAGCTGAACACACAGTTGTTCATCTAACAACTACTTCTGCCAATGTTCAACTTACAGGGAAAACTGCAGCTCATGAACCTATACAGCCTCCTTCTCCAGTGTTTTGTCCAGTTCCTGGATCTGTATCTCTTTCTCCTGTGACCATTTCAACTCCTTCCATTGTTCTGTTTGAAGGCCTCAGGCAGTCTCTTGCACAGAGCTTTTGGTTTCCTCTCTCATGAGTGTAAAAATTAGCCAGCCCAAGAACCCCAAAAGGACAGCCATGGAGAACCATAACAATAACCAGTCCTATACCCCACCACTCAAGGGTGGTGGTGGCTTCATACCTATCTGATCCGAATTCTGCCGAAAACTACACCAGATATAGGGCCAATAGTTGCCATGGCCATTGTGGCCATTCACATGCAAGTTCTCACTGGATTCAGGCAGACGATAAGGAAACAGTGGAGCCAAAAATGGTGGGCCATTCCTTTATTAAAGTCTCGCACCAGCCAACAAGCAACACACAAAGAAACACTTCCCTTTCACTCAGGGCTCCCAAAGCCACTAACACATTCTCCAGTTCCACAACCAGGAGAATCTTCTCCTGTTTCTCGTAGAAACAAATGCCTCTCCAGTCTCAGCAGAGCTTGCAAAAGCCCCTCATCTCTGATTCCTCATCTGTACACCTTCTCCCTTCTCTGCACAGACTGGCTTCTTCTTCAGCACTCTTCATCCTCCCCTCTGTCACTCTGCAAACATGGCTTCTCTCTCTCTTCTTCTTCTCTCTTTTTCAAAGCTTTCTGGAGTGAATATCTCTCCTCCAGCAAACATTAGCAAAACAATGGCCCTTCCCAAGTAGGAAGGTAATTTGCAGTTTCACAGAAATATACCTGGCGATGCCCAGCACCACTTTTTAACAATAAAAGTGAGAAAACTAAAAAAATACACATTTTACAAACTCATTTGACTAACGCCATATAAAAGTTAATACATATCTGTTATCTTACTTTCATGTGTATTCTTCACCAAAAATAAACCATATTATTTAGCTAAATACAATGGTTTCTTCTTAGATTGTTTAATTCTCAACTGCATTATCATGTCTACAATTAAAAATTTTATTGTTTCCTTTTCTTTTCATAGAGTATAATTGAAAAAGCAGTGGATTCAGGAAAAAAATCAAACATTAGAATCCAAACTATCAATTTCCCAGCTGTATGACCTTGGTCTAGTTACTTAATTCTTCTGAGCACTAATATCATCACAAAACTGTTATGATAATTACATGAGCACACATTATGTAAAAACACCAAGCTTAGTACACAATGATTAATTACTAAATGGTGTTGAAACCAAATCTAAATTTACACACTGACTTTTGGAAGAGACAATGATCCAGTCTTCTTTTAATTTTTTTCCTCCTAAATTCATCCTTTTCTGTGCAATAGCTCTTCAAAGTCTGACTGGCACCCATCAGATCTCTTTCATTACTGGCCCAGTATAGTGACCTACCTTTACTATAGGCTCGATTTACTACAAAATCAAACTGCATTTTTTGATATTTTGCTTTTGAAATGTTTCCCATTATGTACCTTAAAATGAATCAAGTAGATGATAACTTTATGAGGTCAGAGATTGTCTTCACTTTTTGTAGGAGTTGCTGTAAGCATAATAGAATGAAAAAGTCCCTGTATAGCATGCAATATTTTATCCCTTCTTAAATAAATGCTGCAACATTCTGTCTACTTGCAGATTTGACTTAGCTAAGATAACAGCTTCATCAATCAAAGGCAGTAAAATTCTGCCTTTTCACTAGTTTAAATAATGAAAAAGTTTACTTTTTAATCTTGGACTATTCAAAAGAAGGGTCATTTGAGGTATAAAGAGAAAGGATAGAGACAGGAAGTAAATCAATTTAGTGAGAGATTACTGGTGAGTAGTGATTAAGAAAGGAGTCAAACAAGGCACTGAAGGAAAATGATGTGTGCGGAAGTTGAAAGGGGTCTTATTTTTATAGTTGTAAACAATGCTACATGCTCATTTACTAACCCATCAACATATTTATTTATCAAAATTAATATTTTGTCCTCTATGGACCTTACAGGTAGGCCTCACCCTGCTGCTTCACTGCCTGCCGCTTTAGCAGCTGTTAATCAGCAGGGATCAAGGTTCTTTACCAGCAGGTCAGGGAAGAGAGTAAAGAGAAGAAAGAGATTGAGAGTGGTGGGCAGGCAAGGTATAAGGAACACATAATCTGGGGGGAAAAATTCCAGGCAAAGTCAAGGAGAGAAGACTGGGAAGTGTGACGAGTATGAGGTAATTTAGGAATTTGAAAAAGTTAAGGATATAGGGATTTTAAAGATCTCTTCCACTACATTAAGAAATTGTTTTTCAAAGTTGTTCTCAGTGGTTGAAGGAGGCTAATACCCAGAGTCTGATATCAGCTTCTTGTATGGAGAGTGGTAAAACCATGAGACAACTTCCAGTAAAAAGATGAAGAGGAAGTTGAGGAGTTTCTTCTGTATCTCATCTTTGCCCTCTTCTCCCACTGATCTCTTTAAAGTCCTTTCCCTTCCACTTCTTTCTGCAACTATGAATTTTTTTCTATCACTCCGATGACCTGTGTGAAAACACTCTTAAAACTGTTGTTAAAAAATTTCGACTGAGTGCGTTTTGAAGATTTTATTGGATTTATTCAATGGAACCATTGAATAAATTGGAAAGCATCCAATCTAGCAGATATAAAGGAGCTGTGAGGAGATGTACAGAATGAAAGATTTCTATAGGCAGAAAGGAGCAGGAACAAGGAAGTTATACTAGAAAAAAAACTGGGTTGGTTACTGCAACGTTACTTCCCTTGAGGAGACAGTCAGAGTCTATCAGGCAAATTGCTTGACTAGTGCTAAACAGATCATTCTTGATTGACTCGTTTAAGCTTTGATTTCTAGTAAAGCCAAACTGTAATTAATGTAAGTATAGGATTTCTGATGTGGGCCTTAGCTTAAGTGATAACATTTGAAGCCTTCTTTCTTATTTTTAACACTGTTAAGAGCAGTAGGCAAATGTATTGTATTCTGCCTCTTGCCTGTGGTCAAGGTTTAGCACTAAATATATCATGGAGTGAGCTATACTGGGAATGAATTCTCTAAACTCACATCTAACTTCCATCCACATAAACCCTCATAGTTTTTCCAGGACAAAAGTTGTGAGTGTAGAGGTGAGAATTCACCCATCCTGAGTATAAAAGTCAAAGCTAGTCAGCTAATACAGATTGGCTTATACTGAGAAACTAAACATATACTCTATAAAGTACATATAAAATGGTCAAAGAAATAACAGTAGAGGAGAAACACACTATCAAGAGCTTAAGCAAGTAATGACAGTTTTACTTCTTTCTTTCTAATTTGGATGCCTTTTTATTTATTTTTCTTTTGTGATTGCTATAAATAGTGAAAAAATAGAAACAGACACATAGATACAGAGAACAGACTGATACTTGTTAGCAGGGTTAGGGGTTGGGAGACTGGGTGAAAAAGGTGAAGGGAATAGGAAGTACAAATGGATAGTTACAAAATAGAGGAATACAAAGTACAGCATAGGGAATATAGTCAATAATAATGTAATAACAATGTGTGGTTCTAGACATATACTTGAAATAGCAGGATGATAACTTTGTGAAGTATACGGTTATCTAACCTCTATGTTGTACAGCTGAGACTAATACAAAATGATATTGAATGTAAACTGTAATTGAAATATAATTTTTAAAAAGTGCTTATCCAAATATTCACTTCACAAAAAGAGATCCCCTTAGTGTAATAGATACAACACTATTTCAAGGACTATCATTCTCAAAGTCAGTACCATAGGCTCTGATTTATAGTTAGATATTTTTCCTTTGTCTTACAGGAAGCAATTTCATTAGCTGACAGCAAAAAGTATAGCATCAAAGGCATAATAGAGTGTATATATCACAGAAATGGTTACTGACTTCATGAAGTACACAGTTCCTTACCAAGAAATGTGAGGCCACATCAATCAGTAAGGTTTAACAAATGAACTGTAAGTGATCCAACAATGGACACAATACTATAAGATCAGAATATTTAATATGATTTGATCTGGACAGAGAGTAATTATCATGATATAATTTCTCAAAGTACTCTGAATGGAGCAAAGTGAAAGAATCCATTACCTCACCCTTAATTTATGCAAAACATCATACCGAATGAGCCTAAATAATTGAGGCTACTTTTACAATTGCAAATTCTAACAGAAAACCATAGGGGACTTGAAGGGAAACACATAAATCTAGGCAAAACTGCTAGTAATTTGAGGAGTTAATAGCAGTTGACAGTTATTGAAGGCTTACCCTGTTTCAGGCACTTTTTGAAACACTGTATTTATAAAATCTCTTTCCATGATTGAAATAGTCTTATGTGGTTGATACTCTTGGCAGCTTTATTTTATAGATTGAGAAATTAAATCACAGAGAGAGACTAAGTAACTTGTTCAAGGTCATGCAACAAACAGTAAAGTCAAACACTGACAGCCTGGCATCAGAAGCCAAATAAGTTAACTGCTGCACAGTAGGTTGGAACAAGAGAGCTTAGAAGAAGGGAAGCCAGTTTGGAGGCTTGAGTAAAGTAAAGGGCAATGAATGAGTGCTTGAAATGCTGATAGGTGTTGTAGAAATTTAAAATATTTATTAATGATGGTGCAGAAGAATTATCAGTAGAATTATGAGTAGAAAATTATGAGTAGAAAAATTATCAGTAAAATAACTGATTATATATAAAGAATGGAAAAAGGTTGTTTAAGTTGACAGAGGTTTCATGTCAGAGTAATTTGGTAGTGATATTAACTAACCTGGGAAAAAGGAATCGTGGCTGATTTATAAGGGAAGATGAGTTCAGTTTTAGATGCATAAACTGAGATATCTTGAGGATATATTGTATATAAATAAATGCTCAAAAGGCAAAAAATATATAGGCTGAACCCTAAAAAAGTGGCTACTGACACAATTTTGAAAATATATTTATACAGAAATTTTACCTGTGGATTAAATCTTTGAAAATCCTTAATGAGTAGATAGCAGAAGATGAGTCTGAGTCAGAAAAGAAAATATTTATCAGTGTTTATCAGAGAGGTAAGAGGAGAATCACAAGAGCTCAATATTCTAGAAATCAAGAAAAATAAAATATTCTAACAGAGTAAGATGTTTAAAAGTGTACAATGCTGCAAAACAAATGAGCAGGAGGAAAACTGAGATGTCATTGTACTGTCAGAATAGTTTGAAAAATAGTTTCATTAAAGTGGTAAGGGTGCAAGACATATCACAAGTCATTGAGAACAGAAATATTAGTGGAGATAAGAGGTGATACATAACATTTTTAAGACATCCATTCAGGAAATAAATGACTATTATAAAGCATAGTTTTAGAAAGAAAACAGAGTCAAATAAGAACTTCTTTAAGCCATTGTTTCTTTTTTATTTTATTTTTTTTGTGACAGAGACAGAGAGAAACAGAGAAAGGGACAGATAAGGACAGACAGACAGGAAGGGAGAGAGAAGAAGCATCAACTCTTTGCTGTGGCACCTTAGTTGTGCATTGATTGCTTCCTCGTATGTGCCTTGACTAGGGGGCCACAGCAGACCAAGTGACCCCTTGCTCAAGCCAGCGACCTTGGGCTCAAGCTGGTGAGCTTCGCTCAAACCAAAGGAGCCCGCACTCAAGCTGCCAACCTCAGGGTTTTGAAGTGGGTCCTCTGCGTCTCCAGTCTGACATTCTATTCACTGTGCACTGCCTGGTAAGGCAAGCCATCATTTCTTTAAACATATATGTAGACAATGAAAAAGAAACCAGTAGAGACAGGTACTCAAAATAAAAGACAGAAGAAATAAATTATTTCCTTTCCTAAGAAGAGGTGAAGTTAGGACTAAGAACACAAGGATATAAAGGCAGAAGATGACAACATTAAGAATCATGCTTTTCAAATTCCAGTTCATGAACTGATTTAAAAAAGACAGCATCAGAGTTATCCTAGGAGCTTATTAAAAAGATCAATTCTGTCAGAAAAAGACAATTACTTTATGACATAACTTATATGTGAAATCTAAAAAACAAAACAAATTAACAAAGTGGAAACAGACTCATAGATACAGAAAGCCATCAACCTATTGATGGTTTCTGGGGGTAGGGTTGGGTGGTAAAAAACATGAAGGAATTTAGAAGTACAAATTGGTAGTTCCAAAATAGTCATGGGGATGTAAAGTACAGCATAGTGAATGTAGTCAATAATATTGTAATAACTGTGTATGGTACCAAGTAGGTACAGGAAATAGTGAGAGGAGCACTTTGTAAAGTGTATGATTATGTGACCACTATGCTGTATATCCAAAACTAATTCAAAAAAATATTAAATATAAATTGTTATTTTAAAAATTACCTTAATTCTTGGGCTTATTCCTCACAGTTCTAATTCAGTAGGCTTTAGTTATGGCCTGAAAACCTATATATTTTTTATAAGTTTTTAAGCAACCCTGTTGCATATTTATAGAGCCGTAAACCTCACCTTTATCAGATCAGTGCTTCCTTCTCTTAACATATATTTTGTAGTGTCCTCTTTGTAAAAATCATCAACGCTGTGACTAATCTATTTCAAAACATCAGTGTAATGGCTTAACTAAAACGTGGGATATAAATATCAGAACAGCTTTATAATATGATAATACATAAATAAAATATATTACATATTTCAATATGTAAATGTTTGGACATGAATATTCTGAAAACAATGAAAAAATTAGATGATTGTACCTACTTAAAATAAAGAAAAAGATATGACAAACTACACAATGGGAGAACATATTTGACAATATATCTGATAAGGGGTTAATAACCAAAATTTATAAAGAACTTGTAAAACTCCACACCAGGAAGACAAACAATCCACTGAAAAAATGGGCAAAAAAAATGAATAGACACTTCTCCAAAGAGGACATAGGATGGCCAATAGGCATATGAAAAAATGCTCAACATCACTAATCATTAGAGAAATGCAAATTAAAACCACAATGAAATATCACCTCACATCAGTCAGAATGGCGCTCATCAACAAAACAACACAGAATAAGTGCTGGCGAGGATGTGGAGAAAAGGGAACCCTCCTGCACTGCTGGTGGGAATGCAGACTGGTGCAGCCACTGTGGAAAACAGTATGGAGATTCCTCCAAAATTAAAAATCAAACTGCTTTTTGACCCAGGTATCCCACTGTTAGGAATATACCCCAAGAATACCATAAAACTGCTCCAAAAGGAGAAATGCACCCCCATGTTTATGGCAGCATTGTTCACAATAGCGAAGATCTGGAAACAACAGCCCAAGTGTCTGTCAGTGGATGAGTAGATTAAAAAGCTATGGTACATATATACTATAAAATACTACTCAGCCATAAGAAATGATGTCATCGGATCATTTACAACAACATGGATGGACCTTGATAACATAATACTGAGTGAAATAAGTAAATCAGAAAAAACTAAGAACTATATGATTCCATACATAGATGGGACATAAAAATGAGACTCAGAGACATGTATAAGAATGTGATGATAACCGGGGGGTGGGGAGGAGAAGGAGAGGGAAGAGATGGGAGGAGGGGAGGGGCACAAAGAAAACCAGATAGAAGGTGACAGAAGACAATTGGACTTTGGGTGAGGGGTATACAGCATAATCAAATGTCAAAATAATCTGGAGAGGCTTTCTCTGAACATATGTACCCTGATTTATCAATGTCAACTCATTAAAATTAATTTTAAAAAAAGAAAATATTGAACTGAGTATTTTCACTACTTTAGATTTGTATTTGACATTTCAAAGTAATGGCTATTAAAATATATCCAAAGAATTACCATGAATGTGACAAAATTGCCAGGTATGAACTATAAAAGTAGACTAATACAGTGGTATTGTATTGACAACTCAAGTACAACTACTGGGCTTTTGCAATGATATGATTTTTGAAAATAGATACAATGCTAGAAGAATTTGAAAACAAAGTAAGATTTTCCTTTAATTTACACAGTAGTTGCATATCTTAAAAATTCAATATGTATTATAACTGTACAAATATATTTTGCATTCATATAAAAATAAAGTTTTATTCTATTCTCAGATAATTTAGCTATTTTCTTACATGAATATCTGAGCTAGGCACTTAAAAGCTATATGAAATAAAGGGAAAACTTTCACTGTGTAGGTTTCTACCATGTATTGCAGGGTATATAGTATCCTTGGTCCACATCCATTAAATGTCATGATTTTCTCCAAGCATTGCTGACAGCTGAAAGAAAGCATCACTCCCTCTATTTTTTAATATCCTCTAAGAATGGTGCGGCTCACCTAGATAATCTCTATTTCAAAATAGATAACAGAGGCCCTGAGAATAAGGCCCTTCAAGGACCTAACAGACCATAGCAATTTGGAGTTTAGATGCATGTTAAACAATAGAGTTTATAGGGCCTGTGCTGAACTAGCAAAAATAGGCCTCACTCAAAAGCATTTACATATTTACATTTTAAAACAAATGCTTCAAACATTAGGAGAATCCAGATGGTGGAGTAGGTGGCAGTTACACTCACTTCCTCCCAGAACCAAACTGAAATTATAACTGAAATACAGAACAATCAACCTGAATAACCGACTGAAGTCTAGCTGAACAGAAGTCTTCTAACCAATGATTTCCAGAAGAAGCCACATTGAGACTAATAGAAAGGGCAGAGATGCAAAAAGGGATTGCTCCAAATCAATGTGTAGCAGCTGAGAATCCAAGCTGTATAAACTGCAAAGTTCCTTCCCCCAGAAGAGTGTAAGGTGTCAAACTCATGCCAGACTTCCCAGCCCAGAGTATCAGAACTGGGAAAAGGAGCCCATATAATATATGGCTGTGAAAATCAGGGAAGATTGTCTCCATTAGAGAGATACAGGTGTCTGCTAGAAACCCATGCACACTCTTAAAGGTCCAAAACACAAAATATAATTTGCATTCACTTACCCTGAGCTCCAGTGGAGGGAGGGAGGCTCAAAGTAGAATAGAGTCATATGAGGAGAGACTGGGTTGTATGGCACCAGGGAGAATCTTGAAGAGACAATCACCAGGGTTCCTGTGCTGAGTTCATCTCCCACACTGCCCAAAGACACCATCTTTCTTTTTTTTTTGTATTTTTCTGAAGCTGGAAACGGGGAGAGACAGTCAGACAGACTCCCGCATGCGCCCGACCGGGATCCACCCGGCATGCCCACCAGGGGCGACGCTCTGCCCACCAGGGGGGATGCTCTGCCCCTCTGGGGCGTCTCTCTGCCGCGACCAGAGCCACTCTAGCACCTGGGGCAGAGGCCAAGGAGCCATCCCCAGCGCCCAGGCCATCTTTGCTCCAATGGAGCCTCGCTGCGGGAGGGGAAGAGAGAGACAGAGAGGAAGGAGGGGGGTGGAGAGGCAAATGGGCGCTTCTCCTATGTGCCCTGGCCAGGAATCGAACCCGGGTCCCCCGCACGCCAGGCCGACGCTCTACCGCTGAGGAACCGGCCAGGGCCGACACCATCTTTCTTAGGTGAAGATTCCTCTCTATATTACACTAGCCTTAGAGAATGTAGTAGCACTGCCATTCTTATTTTCTTTGTCATAGCTTTGTTGAACTCCTTTCTTGCGAAAGAGTCAGCTCCCTGTGTCTGTAGTTTAGAGCTTTCCAACAGAACCAGTGGTTTTCACTGATGTGGTTGAACACCACTGGTATAGATGTCCAGATACACAGCGGATATCAAAGACTGAGTTCTGTGGCTTTCCAGGGGGAGTATTCCCCTTCTTTTATCAAGCCTTGTCAGTGCCAAAACCCCAGGAGATATCCACTAAGCCCACCCTACTGACTCTTGGAAGTCCTGAAGAGGGCTGTAGCAGATGTCTAGCCAGACTCAGGGACAGATTGCACTGTGTGGTTCCAAGGTGAGGGTAATTATTTCTTCAAATTCTTGATCAATGCAGAGCCCTCCTTTTATATGGTCAAATCTTGATCTGTTTAAGCCTAATGAATTCTGCTGGCTTCACCTTAACTACTCCCTGAGACCTTACATGACCACAAAAATCATTGGCTATGAGGCAGGTGGTGGTTAACATTTGCGTGCTTTAGGACTTTTGCTAAGTGGCTTAAACTCAGCATTGGCATCAAGTTAAAATCCGTATCAGTCTGGTGAATGGCACTCATCACTACCTGGTGACTAACTGAGAGCTTATTTCCCTCAACTCATATATAATCAGGGGCTCTTTCAGCAACTGAGTTGAACAGGCAGCTGGCAGGCAGAGGTAGGCAAAAGAGGACCTCAGGTTTCGTTGGGCCTATAGCTGTCCTGCCCCTGGGCTCAGAGCTAATGAAAGCTGACATTGGTGTTCACCTTGGCCCAATGCACACACATCTGGGCCCAGCAGAGGCAGTCACAAACTGTGTATTGTTTAGTAACGCCAAACAAGTATCTTATGGCCAGTCACAAGTAGCATCTGACATTGACCTGCACTGGAGTATTTCCCAGAAGGCCCTAAAACCCAACAAACCTGGTAGTGAACTTCAGGTTTTATCAAAGCAAAACCCAATTAACTCCATAAGCAACACATCCAGCAGGCACCAGAACCTGCTGAATTTATTTCCACTTCACATGGTCAAAAACTTCACAGAAGTACTTCAACTGTGGTCAGGACCAATCTTCACATTCAACCAGACTGTGGGTCAATCTCAAGCACAAAGTTCCAACAGCAATCACCATTTAACTACAACATGAGGGCTCACATAACTCACACAATTATGCATTTCTGGAGCATGTTTCTCAGGTAATAATGGAGACTGAGCTACAGAGCCCCAGAAAACACCTACTATATAAGGCCACCCTAACAAAACTGTGAAATATAGGAGATATAATTAATAAACAGAAATAACTAAAGAGAGACAGACAAAATGGAGAGACAAAAAATAAAAATTCCCCAAATGAAATATCAGGAGAAATCCCTAGAAAAACAACTTATTAAATGGACGTAAGCAATCTACCAGATACAGAGTTTGAAATAATGGTTAGAATGATGCTCATAGAACTTAGAGGAAGAATGTATGAACTCAGTAAAAACTTAAATGAAGAAACAGTAAGCATAAAAGAGAAGAAAGAAACTGTAAAAATAACCTGTCAGAAACAAATATTACATTATCTGAAATGAAGAATACACTAGGACAGGGGTTGGGAAACTGTGGCTCGCGAGCCAGATGTGGCTCTTTTGATGGCTGCATCTGGCTCAGACACATCTTTAATAAAAGAAATAATAACGTTAAAAATATAAAACATTCTCATGCATTACAATGCATTCACTTCCTACCAGTCATGTTCATGGTTGCAGGTGGCTGGAGCCAATCACAGCTGTCCTCCGGGACAACACCAAATTTTTACTGGATAATGTGTAACGTACATGGGTTGTTGTATGGCTCTCATGGAATTACATTTTAAAATATGTAGCGTTCATGGCTCTCTCAGCCAAAAAGTTTCCCAACCCCTGCAGTAGGAGGAATCAATGATAGGTTAGATGAAGAAGAGGACCAAATTATTGATTTAGAAGAAAAAGTAGCAGAAAACACTAAATCTAAGCAGCAAAAAGAGTAAAGAATTTTTAAAATGAGGATAATCTAAGACACCACTGGACAATAAGAAGCATAAAAATGTCAACATCATAGGGCTGTATCCCCTCAGTCAAGGCAAATATGAGAAAGCAATCAATGAACAACTAAGAAGATGCAAGGAAGAATTGATGCTTCTCTTCTTTCTCCCTTCCTGTCTGTCTGTCCATATCTTTTCTTCTCTCTATCTCTCTCTGTCTCTGTCATAAAAAAAGAAATAAGTCTGGCCATTTCTTGCCCAATCCTGAGCACATGAAGAATTCTGG
Source organism: Saccopteryx leptura (assembly GCF_036850995.1). Classification (NCBI taxonomy): domain Eukaryota; kingdom Metazoa; phylum Chordata; class Mammalia; order Chiroptera; family Emballonuridae; genus Saccopteryx; species Saccopteryx leptura. The sequence goes on along the minus strand of NC_089516.1, from coordinate 104,023,280 downwards.
TCTATAATGGCTGTCTAAAGACTTCCAGAAATTTCCTTAAAATGTGAATGAAATGAAACCTGGTCAAAAGTTGTTGCTCTTTCTCCATCAATGATAAGTATAGCTGTTCCCTTCAAGGATAAGGCTGAAATTTTCCACTGATCATCTCGATTATGTTCAGTTTAAGATCAAGAATATTCCTTTCCTCTACTCAGACATATAGGATATTCAAGAACATCCTCTGATCCTACAGGTCATATTTGAGAGATTTCAAACAAGTCTGTCCTGTTCAAACTTTAGAGAGCATGCAAGCAGGCAAACAAACCTTATATATTAAATAAAAATATTTTGAAATTTCTGTTTCTAGTAGCATTTATGTCCTCATAGAACAAAATGATCTAAGAATGAAATAAGTAAAACAGAAAACAACAAAAGAACAAACAAACAAACTCATAGACACAGACAACAACACCATGGTGGTTACCAGAAGGGAATGGGAATCAAGGGGGGATAAAGAAGTTAAAGGGTATACAATATATGTTGACAGAAATAGACTAGACTTTGGGTGGTTAAGCACACAATTCAATATATAGATGATGTGTTATAGCAGTGGTTTTCAACTGCTAGTTGACCAAAGAGTTAACCATCCTGATGCTGTATAAAGATTAAGAATAATCATTGGGTCTATAATCTTCATACAACAGCAGAGTGGTTAACTCTTTGGCAGACTAATCTTTATTACACTGTCAGGGAGTTGAACTCTTTCACCAACTGGCAGGAAATTTCTGGCAGACCAGCACAGGTCTGCAGACTGGTGGTTGAAAAATACTGTAACAGAATTGCACATCTGAATCATATAACGCTATTAACCAATGTCACCACAATAAATTTAATTTTAAAAAAGGGTTTGGGCCCTGGCTGGGTTTCTCAGTGGATAAAGTGATGGCCCTACTTGCCAAGGTCACTGATTCCATCCCGGACAGGGCAGAAAGGAGAAGCAATCAATCAGTGCATATTTAGGTAACAACTAACATCATTGTGGGACAATGACTTGATGCTTCTCTCTTTCTTTCTCACTCTGAAATCTATGAAAAAATATTTTTAACTTTTCAACATTTTATCAGCAAATGTACTTTTCAAATTAATGAACTTAACTTCCAATACGTGGCTAGCTTTTAGGTAGCTGTGTGCCATATTGCACTTTAACAAAAAGCAATCCTTAAGCATAAGAAATTTTAATTGAAGAAAATTTTCCAGAAATGAGCCTTTCCAAAGGAAGGTTTGATATTTAGAAAAGTGTGACCAGTGATGCTATAACCAAGCTGATTAAAATAAACTGTTAAAGAACATACTAAAGTGCAATAATGTAAGCATTATTTTTGTCAATTGTTTATTTCAGATGCATGTGCATATGTGTGGGTGTGCAAGCATGTACACTGCTCACAAAAATTAGGGGATCCAGGAACATGCAGATACACCAGTACTTTCAACCTTTTGTATAGTGCATTTTCACCAATGAAGTATATATTGGTTTTGCATCTCATTTGCATAACTGAACAACTTTCTTTGACTTGTCTTTTGCTTTTCTGATGCTCTTCTTTAATTTATTTTTATTTTATTTATTCATTTTAGAAAGGAGAGAGAGGCCCTGGCCGGTTGGCTCAGCGGTAGAGCGTCGGCCTAGCGTGCGGAGGACCCGGGTTCGATTCCCGGCCAGGGCACACAGGAGAAGCGCCCATTTGCTTCTCCACACCTCCGCCGCGCTTTCCTCTCTGTCTCTCTCTTCCCCTCCCGCAGCCAAAGCTCCATTGGAGCAAAGATGGCCCGGGCGCTGGGCATGGCTCTGTGGCCTCTGCCCCAAGCGCTAGAGTGGCTCTGGTCACAACATGGCGACGCCCAGGATGGGCAGAGCATCGCCCCCTGGTGGGCAGAGCTTGGCCCCTGGTGGGTGTGCCGGGTGGATCCCGGTCGGGCGCATGCGGGAGTCTGACTGTCTCTCCCTGTTTCCAGCTTCAGAAAAATGAAAAAAAAAAAAATAATAATAATAAAAAAAAAAAAAAGAAAGGAGAGAGAGAGAGAGAGAGAGAGAGAGACAGAGAGAGAGAGAAGGGGGAGGAGCAGGAAGCATCAACTCCCATATGTGCCTTGACCAGACAAGCCCAGGGTTTTGAACCGGCAACCTCAGCATTTCCAGGTCAACGCTTTATCCACTGCGCCACCACAGGTCAGGCTAAAAAATTTTTTATTTATTTATTCATTTTTAGAGAGATAAAAGAGAGAGTGAAAGAAGGGAGAGGAGCAGGAAGCATCAACTCCCATATGTGCCTTGACCAGGCAAGCCCAGGGCTTTGAACCGGCGACCTCAGCGTTCCAGGTCATTGCTCTATCCACTGCGCCACCACAGGTCAGGCTTCTGATGCTCTTCTTTAATAAAAATATCAAATGCTTTTTTATACCTTCATATTCATGTTGAAATATCCCCTAATTTTTGTGAGCAATATGTATTTTACATGATAAAAGTTATAATTTACAGGATTCTTAGTCAAAATAAGTTTTGAAAAAACTGGGGTAGATGATTAGGTGAGGATTTGGGGTTCAGGAAGATTTTTCCAAACCACACTGTAGCCACACAACATAGTGATTTTTTTTTTTTTTTGGCATATTTGTTAGAATTAAGCTGGAGTGAAAGAACAGGGCTTGAGTTCCAACTGTACCACTTAGGTATGTGACTATAAGCAAGTTACTTAAACTCTCTTAGCCTCAGCTTCTTTGTCTAAAAATTAAAGATACTAATGAATTATACTATTTTTATAATTTAATGATATTATGTATGTAAAATGTTAAGTGTACTCTTTGACACATGGTAAGTAATAAATGGTAGGTGTTATTATATTTGTTACTTTTTATTTAGTAATTAACTTTAATAGGGTGATAATGATCAATTAGAGGAGCTAGATTTCAGGTGAACATCTCTATAGTATTTGAACATTTGATTGCATTGTGTGCCCATCATCCAAGGTCAAATCATTTTCCTCTTTGTATGTTTGTTCTTTATGACCCTCCACCTAACCCCATCCCCTGATAACCACTTCACTTTTATTTATGTCCATGAGTCTCAGTTTTATATCCCACCTATGTGTGAAATAATATAGTTTTTAGCTTTTCCTGCTTTACTTATTTTACTTAGTATAGTGTTATAAAGGGCTGTCTATATTGTTGTAAATAGCAATATGTCATCATTTCTTATGGCTGCATAGTATTCCATTGTATATTTGTACCACATCTTTTTTATCCAATCCTCTATCAAGGGACTTTGGTTGTTTCCATGTCTTGGACACTGGGAATAATGCTGCAATGAACATGGAAGTGCCTGAGTATTTACATAACAATATTTCTGAGCTTTTTGGGCAGATCTCCAGTAGAAGGATTGCAGGGTTGTATGGTAATTCTCTGCTTAATTTTTTGAGGAACTTTCATACTGTCTTCCATAATGGCTATACCAGTTTATATTCAAACCAGCAGTGAATGAGGGTTCCTTTTCCTCTACAGACTCTCCAACCCTTGTTTTTACCTTTCTTGTGGATAATAGCTAATATAACAAGTGTGAGATGGTATCTCATTGTAGGTTTTATTTGTATTTCTCTAACAGTTAGCAAAGATGAGCATCTTTTCATATATCTTTTGGCTATTTCTGTCTTCTTAAGAGAATTGTCTGTTCAGGTCCTCTCCCCACTTTTTAAACAGATTGTTTGCTTGTTTGTTGCTGAACTTAGTGAGTTGTTTATGTATTTTGGATAATAACCCCTTATCAGAGCTGATGTTTGTAAAAAATATCCCCCATTTTGTTGGCTGCCAATTTGTTTTGTTGTCAGTTTCTTTTGCTGTGCAGAAGCTTTTTAGTTTGATATAGTCTCATTCATTTATTTTTGCTTTTACTTCCCTTGCCTTTGGGATCAAATTCATGAATTGTTCTCTATGGCCAAGGTCAATAAGATTAGTAACTATGCTTTCTTCTTTGTAATTCATTCTTTCAGATCTTACATTTAGGTATTAGATCCATTCTGAATTAACTTTTATGCATGTGGACAAACTGTGGTCAAGTTTCATATTTTTGCATGTGGCTTTTCAATATTTCCAGCACCATGTATTGAAAAGGTTTTATTTTCTTCATTATGTGTTTTTGGCTCCTTTGTCAGAGATTATTTGTCCACATATATGTGGTTTTATTTCTGAGCTCTTGATTCTGCATGTCTCTCTTGCTGCCAATAACATGTTGTTTTAATTATTGTGGCTCTATAGTATAATTTGACGTCAGGTAGTGTGATACCTCCAGCTCCATTCTTTTTTCATAGGATCACTTTAGCTATTTGGGATGTTTTATAGTTCCATACAAACCTGGTGACTTTTTGTTCTATTTCTTTAAAAAATGACATTGGGATTTTAATGGGGATTGCATTAAATTTGTATATTGCTTTGGGTAATATGGCCATTTTAACTATGTTTATTCTTTTGATCCATGAACATAAAATATTTTTCTATTTCAATGTGTCTTTTTCTATTTCTTTCAATCATGGTTTGTAGTTTTCAGAATATAATTCCTTTGTTAAGTTTATGCCTCGGTATTTTATATATTTTGGTGCAATTATAAAAGCAATTGTTGTTGTTGTTGTTTTTTAGTTCATTCTCTGAAGGTTCATTGTTGGCATATTAAAAAGCAGTAGAATGTTGTATATTAATTTTTTACCTTACCACTTTATTATTTTAATAATCACTAACATATAAGGTTTTTCTTTAGACCAGCAAAATATGAGATTAAAATGTCATGTTTAAATATGCATAAAATGTTTTCTTATTTTTCTAAAAATTCTTTAGTCATCCATGAGTATGTAATAAACTATTCTAAATTTTAGCACCTTACAACAGCAAACATTTACTGTTTCATATAGTTTCTGAAAATCAAAAATTTGAGTGCAATTTAGCTACATGGTTCCAGCTCAGGGTCTCTCATAAGGTAGGAGTCAAGCTATGACTGGGAATGCACTTTCTAAGGGACTGAATTATCTACTTACAATCACACTTATGTGATCATTGGAAGGATGCCTTAGTTTCTCATTATGTGGACCTCTTCATAAGCATGCTCAGGACATGGCTACCCAGAGAATATATGCTCTAGGATAAAGAGAAACAGACAGAATGCCAAAGATGGAAGCCATAGTCTGCTATAACTTAATATTTGAAGTAACATAAGATCACTTCTGCCATCTGCTATTGATCATAAAGTTTAACCCTGGTACAATACAAAAGGAAACTACACAAGTGTATAAATACCTAGAAGCAGGACATATCATGGGAAGCCATTTTTGAGGCAGAATACCACAATATTTATTGAATATTCATCATCTTCAGGTAAATTTATAATGCAAATATGATATGTTTCCAAGCATAAGTAATTATTGCTCAATGCTTGAGTTGGCATTAATACAAATTTGAGGAGTCATTGATTTTGTTAATGATGCATGACACCAATTTACTTACAACATATTTAATTAATTAGGAAAACTTTGCATAACCTTAAAGTGTTATCTTTCAAAATAATTAAACTTCAGTGAAGGTATCTTAAATATGCCTCTTTGTTTCCACTACATAATATTTTACACTTTCTATAGAAAAATTATTTCCTTTAGGTACACTTTATTATATTCTAAAAGCAATGTTTAAAGGCAAGATTTCTTTCCTGGGTATACAACCAGAGAGTAATATAAGGTTAAGATTTCAAAAGTAAAAATCAATGAGGATTTTTTATTTACATACACATTTCAAATATGATGAAAGTAGAATATGAAATGTCAATATTCTTAATGACAAATATTTGGTGAACTACAATATATTAAAATAATTGCAAGACAATATTTTAATAATAATCTAGACATAAAGTTTCATATTCAGATAATATTAATAAGAATAAATAATCAACATCAACTTAGAAGATCAATATTCCTTCCTTATAAAACCAAAAAGAAAAACACAGAATTATTTCCAATGTATCATCTAATTCAAGAAAATGCATATACTTATTTTTTATTTGACTTTTATTTTAATGTAAATTTTATTTAATCTTCAATATTAGCCAGTGTATATTTCAAATTTGCTCCTGGCTTCACTCATATTTTTATTTGCAATGACTCTTTTTATTTAGACAAAAATTATTTCACTTTTACATTACAATATTCTTTAATTTTTTTAGTTTGTTTTATTTTTAATATTTGTTTTCACTTTTATGTAGAATCTAAAGAACAAAATAGATAAATGATAGATAGATAGATGATAGATAGATAGATAGATAGATAGATAGATAGATAGATAGATAGATAAAAACAAAGAGACTCACAGATGCAGTGAATAACCTGACGGTTGCCAGATAAGAGTGGGAAAGGAAGATGGTGAAAAAGGTGAAGGAAGTTAAGAGGTTCATTTATATATTTAAAATAATAGATGTATTTAAATATTTGACAAACTCAAGTCATTTACTCTTTGCATCCAATCATTCTCCTTTCCTTCCCCCATGCTTGCTCCCTTACTCTGTGATCTCTAGTTTCCATACTTGTTACATTAAAATGTTTTCTTACACTGAGACATAAATAACTGAAAAGAATTTTAAAGTGTAACACACATATATACTGCTAAGAGATAGATTATTCACTAAGATAATACATGTAAACTACCTATCACAATTCCTGACACAAAGTAGGTAGTTCAAAATTGTCAGTTTCCCTTTTTTGCAGCTTTGCATTTCACTGCACTTACTAGTCAAAGCTGACTAAAAATATTAACTCACACTTTTAAAGAATGCCAAGTTCTTACCAGCTACCTTGCGTAAGCATACCATGTATGTATTACCTAATTTAATCATTACAATAGCCATACAAACTGAGTCTTATTATTATCCTAATTTTACAGATGAGGAATCTGAAACTCAGAGCTTGTCACAGCCAGTAATTTGTGAAGCTGTAATGAAGATGAAATTTCTTTGATTCTTGGGTCCAGTTTCCAATCCTCTAACCTTTACCTTGATATTCACAATAAACCTGCCTTACGTTTCATAGGAGCTTTGCTTACTCTTTGGCTTTTATTTCCTACCGACCCACTTACATTTGTACAACTTCAACACAACCTTACACAAAAAGCAGTATAACTGAAGATATACAGAACAAACAGTATATAATGTACAAGTATGACAGAAACTGCTAATTGTACAACAAAAGTAGATATCTTATTTTCCAAAGGAATAGGAACAAAAATAGGTAGTTATTACATTTCTAAATCTTTCTTGCAGTTAGCTGAGGCCATATGGCTAATTTTGGTCAATAGAATGTAAACTGATAGTATATGTGTAACTTCTTGTGATCTGTAACATACTAAAGACAACAACACTATACCTTTAATTTCTTTTAAACTCAAACATGAAATACCAGAGACTCACTTTTGTACAGCTGATAAGGACAATTTTTTTGAGTAAAGATGCTCAAAATTTTTTTGTCAAGGGCCAAACAGCAAATATTTTAGGTTTTATGAGCCACATAGGGTATTTGTTGCAACTACTCAGCTCTGTCATTGTAGCAAGAAAGTAGTCATAAATAATACATAGACAATATGCATGGCTGTGTTTCAATAAAAATGCATTTACCAAAAACAAATGGTTGGTAGGACAGATTTAACCTACTGGCTCTGATTGCAGAATGCTGTTCAATGGGAAAGTAGAACAGTAAGATGAAAGGCACCTCAGAGTCACTGAATGTTCACCAATCTGGGCCACCATTTTTTGAAGGAATCCTTTCGTTACATCAGCTTTAACTTTATCCTAACATTGTGAGTAATAAAAGTTGATTATATAAAGCTTGAATTTGCAATGAAAATATTTAAGTAAAATTACCCAATATGTCAGTATTTTCCTAGTTAAATAAATAAATAAGCTAATAAATAAATAAATGGCACAAACTTTCCAAATCAACTGCCACAAATTATGAAATAAAAAATGATAAAAGTTTGGAAGGCAGCTCCTAGATGTAGTCAGATTTACCACAGTTTCCATAAACCCAAATTATTAGAAAATTGAGGAACACCTCTATTCACACTTTTAAAAAGAATCAAAGCCTTAGGTTCTACTGTTGAATTTCAGTTATCTAACAGTGGGTGACTAGAAGAATTACTTAGGGGATATAACAGGACCTTTCACTCTCACCACCTAAGTCACAAAACAAAAACTGTGGCCTACTTTACCTATAAGTGTGGTTGTCCCTGTTAATGAAAGTGTGCTAAAAAGCCACTTTCAACACAATTATACATATCATTAACATCAATTATACATGGGAAGGACACTTGAGTCTATCTTAACTGTAAATCTTAAATTTAGCCCTAACTTCACATTTGTTATCCACTCAACCAATAACTTGGCAGATTCCTCTGTAGCATCTGAATTCCTTTTCAGAAATAAATACGTGAATGAAACAAGCTTCCATTCTTCAACGGGGAGATCACTTTGCAGAACTAGTGCCTACATGGTGACAGCTATTCCTTCCACCTTAATGGCATCTAGTTCATCACATGTAGTCATTGCTAAATATAATTATATGTCCAAATCACCAAGGAAGCTTATTTAAAATGCATATTTGTCTGTATTGCTTTCAAAGTTTCTATTATAGTAAATCTAGCATAGAGTCTGGACAGTATATTTTTAAGATCCAGATAATTATAATGTATTCAGTGAGTCTTTAATTCCTATATTTAGTTTGGGAAGCACTGACCTAAAAAATCACAATAAATACCCCGGCCAAGTAGCTCAGTTGGATAGAACAGCATTCTAATATGCCAAGGTTCTGCAAGCTTGATCCCTGGTCAAGGCGCATACAAGAATCAACCAATTATGAATTAATAAATAAGTGAAACAACAAATTGATGCCTTTCCCTCCCTCTCTCTCTCAATAAATAAATAAATTAATTAATACATAAAAATTTAAAATTGTAATAAATATACAGTTTGACACAAGCCTGATCCTTGTATAAGATATTGGTCACAATTTTCTTTTTTTATTTTATTTTATTTTTTTGTATTTTTCTGAAGTGAGAAGCAGGAAGGCAGAGAGACAGACTGTTGTATGCACCCAACCAGAACCCACCCGGCATGCCCACCAGGGGGAAATTCTCTGCCCATCTGGGGCATTGCTCCATTGCAAACAGAGCCATTTTAGCACCTGGAGTCATCCTCAGCACCAGGCTCAACTTTGCTCCAATGGAGCTTTGGCTGTGGGAAGGAAAGAGAGAGACAGCGAGAAAGTAGAGGGGGAAGGGTGGAGAAGCAGATGGGAGCTTCTCCTATGTGCCCTGGCCTGGAATTAAATGTGGAACTTCCACACACCAGGCTGAAGCTCTACCGCTGTGGTCACAATTTTCTAAACAGATGCTAGCTAATCCGTTGATCAATGGCCCCTAGGAAAACAATTATTAAATCAAATAAAATAGAAAAATGCTTGCAACTTTTCTTAACAAAGCTTTTTGCCCTATTTACCCATCACAGTTAAGTAGACAATAAGTTTCCCATTTACTCTAGCTTATAAATGCTGCCTGCTTTCTCCTTAGGTCTTTCCATTGAAAATGGGACCTCAAGTTTTACTGCACTAGTACTTTCTGCTCCTAGGAAGAAGGGTCTATGTCTCTTCACTCCTTTTTTCTAATTGCTACTGTTTATACTCTCAGGTAATAAGATTAATTATAATATTTAGTATCCAGAATATATAAACAATAATTATAACTCAGTAGTAGTAAAATATACAGAAAACAAATTAAAAATGGACAAAAAAATGAATAGTCATTTCTCCAAAGAAGGTATACAAATGGTCAATAAGCAAATGGAAAGATGCTCACAATCATTAGTAACTAGAAAAATGCAAATCAAAATCATAATGAGATATTACTTCAATCCCATGAGGATGGATAGATAATAATAAGTGTTGACAAAGATGCAGAATAATTGAAACCCTTATATACACTACTAATGGGGAAAAATACATCTACTTCTTTAGAAAACTGCCTGGCAGTTACTCAACATGTAAGCATATTTACCATATGAACCAACAATTTCCACTACTTGGTACATATCCAGTAGAAACAAAAGCATATATCAACAGAAATACTTGTATATGATTGTGCAGAGCAGCATTATTCATGATAGCTCAAAACCTCAAACAGCCCAGTTGTGTTGCAATGGGTGAATTCTTATGCAAACTGTGCTACATGCATACAATGTAAATCTACTGGGCAGAGAAAAAAAGTACTATATATGCAGCAAATCTGATAAATGGCTGTGAGTGAGAGAAGATAGTGTCAAAGGTTACATACTGTATAATTCAATATATTTGACATTCATGAAGTGTTAAAAAAAAACTATAGTGATAATAAACAGATCAGTTGTTGCCAGAGGGAATGAATGGGTTTAGAATATGACGACAGAAAGATAGTATAGGGAATTTTGAGATGACAAAACAATTCTGTATCCTGATTATGTTGGTGTCTATACAAATCTATGCATCTGTTAAAATTCATAAAACTATATCAAAAGAAAAACGTCAATTTGGCTTTATGATAATTTTGAAATTTAAGAAAAAAACTAGCTTAACCAGGTGGTGGTACAGTGGATAGAACATGGGACTGGGGCATGAACGACTGAAATTCAAAAACCTGAGGTCACTGGCTTGAGTGCAGGCTCATCCAGCTTGAGCATTGGCTCACCAACATGAGCATGGGGTCACTGGCTTGAGTGTGGAATCATAGACATGACCCCATGGTCGCTGACTTGAGCCCAAAGGTCACTGGTTTGAAGCCCAAGGTCATTGGCTTGAGTAAGGGGTCATTTGCTCTGCTGTAAGCTTCTGGTCAAGGTACATATGAGAAAGCAATCAATGAACAACTAAGGAGCTGTAATGAAGAATTGATGCTTCTCAATCTCTCTCCCTTTTTGACTATCTGTCCTTATCTATTCCTCATTCTGACTCTTTCTCTCAGTTTCTCAAAAAAAAAGAAAACAACTAAATTCTCAATAATAATAAATTGGTTATACAAAGCAAGATTCATTATTTAAAAACATTTAGCAGCTATGAAAAAATATATTATAGATATGTATTGAAAAACATTAAACTTATTCACAATATCTTTACATTTTTAAGCCAAGTATCCAATAATATTTTTTCATATTATTTTATTTTGTACAAAAAAATAAGGTTAACGTATGATATATAAACAAAAGGCTGGAAGCAAATAAATCAAAACTTCAATCTGTTTCATCTTCAGGCAGTCTGTAGGTTTCAAACATTTTTTTAAATTTATTATTCATATCTCTAATTTTAAATGACAAAATGTATTACATTTATAAGTTAAAATAAAATTTTAATATTATAAGTTGTTAATAAAAAACTCTAAAAATTCTCTGGCCCTGGCTGGTTGGCTCAGTGGTAGAGCATCGTCCTGGCATGTGGGAGAGCTGGGTTTCATTGCCAGCCAGGGCACACAGAAGAAGTGCCCATCTGCTTCTTTCCCCTTCCCCCTTTGCTATCTCTCTATCTCTCACTTCCCCTCCCACAGCCAAAGTTGGCCCAGGCGCTGAGGACAGCTCCATGGCCTCCAGATAAGACACTAGAATGGCTCCTGTTGCAATGGAGCAACAACCTAGATGGGCAGAGCATCGCTCCCTGGTGAGCATGCCGGGTGGATCCCGGTCGGGTGCATGTGGGAATCCGCCTCTCTGTCTCCCAACTTCTTACTTCAGAAAAATACAGAAGAACTTCTAAAAATTCTCTATCAAATGCAAGATTACCTTCTCACTCTACTCCCCACTCTAACCAACTTCCATGGAAAATTCACCTCATCTATCAATCCCACTTTTCAGTATATATCTAAAGAAAATAAAATTTCCATCTCAAAAGAGATATCTGCACTCCCATGTTTATTGCAGCATTATTCACAATAGCCAACGTGGAGACAGCCCATTTGTTGACAAATAAATGGTTAAAGATAATATGGTATATATACACAGTAGAATACTATTTTGACAATAGAATATTATTCTTTTTAGAAGAAAATCCTACTTCTGATTATATGTCTGAAGAAACCCAAGGTACTAATTCAGAAAAATATATGCACCTTATATTCATTGCAATTGACAATATATGGAAGCAACTCAAGTGTCCATCAATAGACAAAAATAAAAAAGTTATGGTATATATATAAAGTAGGATATTACTTGGCCATAAAAAAGAACAAAATCTTACTATTTGCAACAGCATGGATGGACCTAGAGGGGATTATGCTAAGCAAGATAAGTCAGTATGAGAAAAACAAATATCATATTATTTTAATTATATGTGGAATCTAAACAACAAAATAAATGAACAAAATTGAAATAAGGCTCATAGGTACAGAGAACAGACTAATGGTTACAGAGGGGATTAGAGGACTGGGTGAAAAAGGTGGAGGTATTAAGAAGTACAAATTACTAGTTACAAAATAGTCATAGGGATGTAATGTACAGCATAAGGAATATAGTCAATAATATTGTAGTAACTATGTATGGTGCCAAGTGGGTACTGGAAATATCAGGGAGAACACTTTGAAAAATACAGGGAGGAACAAAAGTAAGTTCACAATTGTGAGTATATAAAGCAGAGTTGATTCTTGTGTTATTATTTATTAATTACTGTATTATTTTCAATGCATAGAATGTATTTCTACTTTTTCCCCAACTTGTATATATGATTGTTTGACCACTATGTTGTACACCTGAAACTAATACAAAATAATTTTTAATTTAAACTGTAATTGAAAAATAAAATTTTAAAAAATGAAGGAAATCCTGTCATTTGTAGCAACATGGATGTACCTAGAGGGCATAAGGCTAAGTGAAATAAATCAGAGAGAGAAGTGATCTCACTTCCATGAAATCTTTAAAAAGCCAACTTCATAGCAATAGAGAGTAATTTAGTGCTTGCCTATGGCTGTGTGTGTGGGAAATGGGGAGTTGTTGGTCAAAGAATACAAACTTCCAGTTATAAGATGAATAAATTCTGCTGATCTAATGTATAGCACGATGATTACAGTTAACGATCTCTATTATATACTTGAAATTTGATAAGAGATTTTTTTCTATTTTTATTAATTGAATTCATTGAGATAACATTGCTTTGCAAAACCATACAAGTTTCAAGTGTACAGCTCAGTGAAAACCATCAGCACACAGCATCATGCATCCTCTGTCCCAAGCAAAGGCTCTTTCTGTTCCCATTTTCCTCTCCTTTGCCTGCCTCCACCTTGCCCTCACAAGCCTTTTCTTCTGGCTATGTCACAGTTATTTATTTCTACATGTTATGTATATATGATTTTTTGGCTAATCCCTTCACCTTTTATCCAGTATCTTCACCCCCCTCCCCTCTGATAGCTGTCAGTCTCTTTTCTGTACCTATGACAATGTTTCCATTTTGTTTCTCAGTTTATTGTCTTCATTAGATTCCACATATAATAAGTAAGGTCATATCATATCTGTCTTTCTCTGACAGGCTTATTTCGCTGAGCATAATAATCTCCCAATCCACCCATGCTGTCGCAAAAAGTAAGATTTCCTTTCTTGGACCCATGTCGTATCTCATTGTGTAAATGTACCACACCTTTTTATCTCCCCATCCACTGACAGACACTTGGGCTGTTTCTGTATCTTGACTATTATAAATTATGCTACAATAAACATGGGGTGAATAAGTGGTGGGATTCAAATACTTTAACAACCTCTTCTCTGTCCTAATGACTATTTTAAGTATAAAAAATATATACCAAAAGGTGGTTTATTATTTCATGCATTTAGTACTTAAATAAGAACAATTAAAGAGGTGTATTAAACTAGATAGTTATGAGTTTTAAAATATTAATAAAATATTAAATAACACCTGACAAAAACAATAAAACATTTATTTAAGATATTTCCATATTGCTTCTTGATTGGTGTCCTTCCTTGTGATTTTTTTTCACCTATGGATGGAATGAACATTACTATGGGCACTTAGAATATGTTGTTGTGTAGATGAACATTAAAAAAGAGTAAAGAATGTAAATTTGTGATTTCCTCATTGGGTGGCTGCCCAAACACCCACCTTAGAGACCCTGATTACAAGTGCCATTTTAACAACCAGTTCACTGAACTTAACAAAATATTAGGTTTTGGTTCTGTGTGAACCAGCTGAATTCCACCACTGGGATGCATATATTTTTTTAGAATTAGTGGTTTGGAATTCTTTGGATATATTCCTAAAAGTGGAATCACTAGATCAAAAGGCAGATTCATTTTTAAATTTTTAAGGAAACTTATCTTAAAATGTCATTACCACATATAAATGTAACTACATTAGGAATAAGACGTATTCACTAACTTCACTGTAGTACTCATTTCACAATATATATTACATCAAATAATTGCATTGTATACATTAAACTTGTTCAATATTATATGTCAATTATACCTTAATAAAGCTGGAAAATACTTTCTAAATATCCAAATGAAAAAAATAATAATTTGATTACATTTTTAAAGATTCACTTGGGTTACATTTGCCACTCTCCCAAGCAACCTGGATTCTATTCCCCTACACATGATTTGGATTCTCACATACTCAAAATGTTCCTCACCTCATTTATCATCACCTAGATACTTCTGGCTTAGTTTCATGAACCCTCTGCATTAGTTCAACTTGAAAAGCAAAATATTTCTTTTTAATTTTTTGCTTAATTTCTGCTGTCATGAATGTATACTCTTTTTATTAAGTTTTGGGATGACATTGGTTAATAAAATTATGTAGGTTTCTGGTGTACAATTCTATCATGCATTAACTGTATATTGTATTGTGTTTTCACTACCCCAAATCAAGTCTACTCCTATCATCATTTATCTCCCTACACCTTCTTCTACCTCTCCTAACTCCCATTCCCTGAGTAATCACCATACTGTTGCCTATGTTTATAGCTTATTTTTCTTTTTCTTTTTTTGCATAAACCCTTCACTTTTTTTACCCAGCCCCCAAACTCCCCTCCCCTCTGACAGCTATCAGTCTGTTCTCTATATTTGAGTCTGTATCTATTTTGTTTGTTAATCTTAATCCTTCAAAATAAACTGTATTTTAAGCCATTTTTAGGGGTTATTAATGAAGTAAGGTACTGAGGTGAGAGTACCCATCTCTGGATGTAGATGAAACTAAACAAAGTTGCAGCTAAAATGTCCAGAAGGGGTTTAAAGAAGTACCTCTAGTTTTTTGTTTTTTGTTTTTTTAATGTCAGAGGCAAGAATGAATTGGTCAGAAAAACAAATTTCACTTTAATATTTCCTAAAATAAAGAAATATTGAGAGTTTCTCTGAAAGTTAAGTGGAAAAGAAGCATTTACAGCAAAAAAATAGACGGATTTTTTATTTAAAAAAAAAAACATTGCAAAAAAAGTACAAAAATATTTTTATAGAAGTTTGTTTTTAATTTTTTTAATTTTTAATTTTTGTTATTTTATTGTGCTAACATGGATTCAAGTGTCTACTCTATAACACCCTCATGCCACACCCCCATTGTTCGCATTACACCCCCTGTCCCCCTCCGTATAACACCCTTCCCCCTTTTCTCTGTATATATAATTTCACTAATCCCTTCACCTTCTCTGATTTCATCCCCTCATCCCCCTTCCCTCTGACAGCTGCCCCTCTGCTCCCTGTGACCCTGACTCTGCCTTAATTCCTTTCCTCAGTTCACTTTCTTCATTAAACCACATATAAGTGAGGTCATATGATATTTGTCTTTCTCTGTCTGGCTTATTTCACTTAGCATAATAATCTCCAGGTCCATCCACGTTGTTGCAAAAGGTAAGATTTCCTTTTTCATGGCCATGTAGTATTCCACTGTGTGTATATACCTCAGCTTTTTAATCCACTGACAGACACTTGGGCTGTTTCCAGTTCTTGGCTATTGTAAACAATGCTGCAGTGAACATGGGAATGTATATCTTCTTTTGAATCAGTGATTTGGTACTCTTAGGGTATATTCCTAAAAGGGAGATAGCTGGGTCAAAAAGTAGTTCCATTTAATTTTTTGAGGCAACATCATACTGTTTTCTACAATGGCTGTATAAGTGTGCATTCCCACCAGCAGTGCAGGAGGGTTCACTTTTCTCCACACCCTTGCCAGCACTTATTGTGTGTTAATGAGCGCCATTCGAAAAGGTATAAAGTGGTATAGTCCTCCTTTGCCATACTGCAGTTCACTTTTTGCTGTATCAAAGATTTTTAAATTGTATATATCTATTTTTTTTGTAACAGAGAGAGAGAGAGAGAGAGAGAGAGAGACAGTGAGAGGGACAGACAGGAAGAAGAGAGATGAGAAGCATCAATTCTTTGTTACTGCTCCTTAGTCTCCTTTGTTGTTCATTGATTGCTTTTTCATATGTGCCTTGATGGGGGGGGGCGCACAACCGAGGGAGTGTCCCCTTGCTCAAGCCAGCAACCTTGGGTTCAAGCCAGCGATCTTGGGCTTCAAGTCATTAACCTTTGGGTTAAGGTCAGCAACCATGGGTTCATGGCTATGATCACACTCTCAACTTGTGTGACTTTTTCTTTCATCAATTTAGGAATATTTTTAGCTTTAATTTATTCAAACAAGTTCTCTATTCCTTGTTTGTTCTCTTCTCCTTCAGGAACCCCTATGATGCAGATGTTGTTTCTCTTCATGTTGTCACGGAGCTCTCTTAGAGTTTCCTCAAACTTTTTGAGCCTCTTTTCTTTTTGTTTCTCTGCTTTTGTGCTTTCATTTACCTTATCCTTTAAATTGCTGATTCGATCTTCTGATTCATCCAGTCTGCTGTTGATTCATTCTAGTGCAGTCTTCATTTCTGATATTGTATTTGTCAATTCTGACTGTTACATTTTTATGATTTCAATGTCCTTTTTGATCCTTGTTATCTCTTTATTTAGGTGCTCATTATGTCCATCCATTGTTGCTCTAAGGTGCTTGAGCATCCTAAAAATCATTATTTTAAACTATACATCTGGTAGTTTGGTTAGTTTCATTTTATTTAGTTATTTTTCTGGGGATTTCTCTTGTTGATTCATTTGGTTTACATTTTTTGTCTGCCCATTTTGTCTGTGTATTAGGTAGCATTGTCTGACTTTTAAATTTTTGTGTTATCTTTTTGAGGAAGGTGGGTTTAATGGTACTGATCTCAAGGCCACCTCTTTTGCTTGTTCTAGGAATGCTTCTTGAGGGTACTATTTTCCTTCCTGTTGCATGTGAGTATTGGATGCAGTTGGTCTTTTTATGGGTATAATTATTCCTTCAGGCCGATTGGCTCTAAGGTCAACCTTGATCATGTGGCTTACACACTGTGTAATGTCTGTCCTGTTGGGCGTATTCTTCACAGTGTCTGGTGACTGTTAGACTCCTCCTTTGGGCATGCAGCTATTGTAGCTAGCTGAGTCTAGGTTTGGTGTTGTCTGCCACCTATCACCAGTTGTGGTGGTTGTGGATCTTCCTGTGTTGACATTGGCTGTTATTTTTAACCTGCTGTGGGTGGTGACTTGTCTGCAGCTACTGCTCTCTTTGTTGATTGTGCTGCATTTCTTGTGCCTGAGTAGTGTGCGAGGGGCCAACCTATGTATATGAATCTTCTTCCTACTCCATAGAGATGACAGCAGCTTATAAAAGCCCTAAGCTTTATAAGATTTGCTTCCACTTTTTAGCTGCTCCTCTTCCATTTGCAGCTGTCTGGTCTTCCCACAGAGTCTTCTGTAGCAAGACTGTTGTGTGGGCTCAGACTGGCCTCACCCAACCAACCTCTTTCCAGGTTGCAAGCTTATTAGATTAGGGTGGCTGAGGTTGAGAATACAATGTTAGTGGGACCCTCTACTTCAGAAATCTCTTAATCAGGAGCTCAGAATGGGAAATGTGGCCCATAATCCAAAGACTAATCTCTCAGCCACTTCTGGTTGCTCAAATTTTATTTCTCCCAAACAAGGTAAGCAGCAGGTTCAGATTGAGTGGGGCCGACAGTCATCTTTGCAGAAGTTCTTACAGCTGGTGAGACCCTGTTCTCAGGGAAGAAGACTGAGAGAGTCCTCTCCTGGTGCTGACTGTGCCCCCTACCCCAGAAAATGTCTAAGCCCCTCGACCAGATCTAACAATAGGCTCACAGCAACCCACACTTTAAATGTCCATGTTCCAAGCCTCTCTCCCTTCCCCAAGTGGAATCTAGCTTAAGAGGATAAAATATCCAGAACCTAGACCAACTGACTGTGGAATTCCACCTACTCAATATACATTAGCCAATGTGCCAGTACTGATCACAGAGAGAAGAACTCACCTCATCTGGGCCATTTGTGAAGAGCCCTTTCTTAGGATACCCCACTATAAGGGTTGTTAGGTCCTGAACTGATGCTCTCCACAGCTTGCCACTGGATGCGCCAGCCTTGGGCCTCCCTGGCAGGAACCTGGAGCATACCAGTGGGTAACACTGCCTGTGACTGGCCTTCAGAATCTTCTTGGAGCTACAAGCAATCCAGAGTTTGTGGCTACCTCTGCAGGGCCCAGGTGCAAAGGGAAATACCAAGCTGCACACCTAGGCTTTGTTTTACCCACATTAGGCCTGGGTTAAAGTCCACTTAAAAGTCCAAGGCTCCCTGAATCTCTCCTCCTGCCGCCTCTGTCTGCTGGATGCTAATTAAGCTCAGCCACTGAAAGATAACCTTTGGTCGAGTCTAGAGCCTACAGAAAATTACAGATTAGGAAGGGTGGTATGTGTGACTCTGCCCCTTAGCCCCAAGTGTCAGTCTGTCCAGAATTTTTTCACAGACCTCAGAAGGGTGTGGCCCCAAGAATCCCATGGATGTGGCTTCTGAGACCCAGAAGTGTGGTCTGTCCACAGTCCAGACAGTTTCTACTGAGTCTCCCATGAGGCAGGAACACCAATATTAGTCTTGGGAGTCTGTGGGGAAAAGCTCCGGCCTCCACACCAGAAAACTGAGTCACTGACATGCCCCCTGCATCCTGACTTTTCAGCACTACCCAATCTTTTTTTTTTTTTTTCAGAGACAGAGAGAGAGTCAGAGAGAGGGATAGACAGGGACAGACAGACAGGGACAAAGAGATGAGAAGCATCAATCATTGGTTTTTTGTTGCGCATTGCGACATCTTAGTTGTTCATTGATTGCTTTCTCATATGTGCCTTGACTGCGGGCCTTCAGCAGACCAAGTAACCCCTTGCTCAATTCAGCGACCTTGGGTCCAAGCTGGTGAGCTTTTGCTCAAACCAGATGAGCCCACGCTCAAGCTGGCAACCTCGGGGTCTTGAACCTGGGTCCTCCACATCCTAGTCTGACATTCTATCCACTGCACCACTGCCTGGTCAGGCACACTATCCAATCTTTATGACTGGGACAGGACAGACTTCCAAGGGTAGAGCAGTTGCTTTTCCCCAGGCCGATGCTAGCCAGAGGGGATTGCCCAGCCCAAGAAAGATGGTGACTGCAGTATTGGAGAATGACTCAGCACAGGGGTTCTGGTGGCTGTCCCTCACAGTGTCTCTCCCTGAGCCTTCAACTTACACTCTCCTCATGCAACTCCAGTCCTTTCAGCCCTCCTTCTGCCAGAGCCGCAGTGAACAGGACTTTTTGTGCAAGCCCTTTGAGATGGAACCTGCATCTCAGGGAGCTTCGTCACTTTCTCACAGACAGAAACCTGGCTGTTTTCACCTCCAAATGGTTTCTGAACACCTCTTCTAGGCTTTGTGGCTCTAGGCTGGGGTGCTGGGCCTGGGGATGGAGACCCACACCTCTCAGAGCAACCCTCCCTGCAGTGAGAGTTACTTCGGACCCTCAGCCACTACTAGCTCCTAGTAGTAGGGCATCCTTTTCCATGTCTCTGCCTTACCTACCAGTCTAGGTGTGGCTTCTTCTGTGATCCTTGGTTATAGACTCCTTTTTGTTTAGTCCAAAGTTGGTTTTTCAAGATGATTGTTCTTAAATTAAGTTGTAACCAAATTTCGTCCTGGAAGTTGGTAGTTGGAACATCTGCCTTCTCTGTCATCATCTTGGAATCTCCTATGAAAGTTTTTAAACAGGATTCTTCAAAAAGATAATGATGAAATACTGATGCCAAAAAGGAGTCAGTTATGAGACAAGTTACCGGGAATACTGATGACACATTAAAGTTTCAGATCAAACTACTAAGATTACAGGTAAGTTCTGTATGTTTATTCATCCATTCTATTAATAATTATTGATTATTTAATATATACTAAGAAATAGTTGAAATATTTTGGATATTTTCATAAACAAAATAAAATTTTCTGTTCTTGTGGTGTTTACATTCTAATATGTAAAATTGAGGTTATAATCATCTGCTTAGTTTGGTGAGAGTATAAAGAGATACAATACATTGAAAGTTAGATGTGAATCAAATTTTCGAATACCCATATCTTTTGGCCTAGTAACTCTACTTCAGTAACTGTGTCCTACAGATAAACATATACTGTCATCCTTCACCATATTGCGGTTCACTTTTCGTGGTCTCACTGTATCACAGATTTTTTTTAATTGTAGTCACCCCATTAACATTAATAATAAAAAAAGAATATTAATAAAAGGGTTGAATGAGGAAAAAATATGATTGTATACAGTGATACCTTGAGATACGAATTTAATTCATTCTGTAACCGAGCTTGTAAGTCAGTCAACTCTACATCAAACTGCCGGTACTGGACCTGTGTGTCAACGCACCAACTAGTGGCAGCTTCCCGAATCACAACTCATATCTCGGAATTTTGCTTGGATCTCAACAAAAAATATGGACTGAGTCACAGCTCGTATCTTAAAAAAAATTGTATGTTGGTCTGTTTGTATCTCAAGGTACCACTGTATTTCTAATTTTGTATCATGGATTTTTCACTATATCATGGAATTTCGCAGTGTATAGGTATTTTAATATATTTATTATTTTAATTATTTTGCAGTAAAATAAGCAAAATAAGTGTGGGAAATGTTAATAACAGTGTGGGAAAGGTTTATAAGAGTGTAGAGAGGGTTTATAAAGCCTTAAAATATATATAAATAATAAAATAAATATAAGGTAGCTTCTTCATGGATTTTTGCTATCTCAGCAGTTCTGGAACCTAACCCCTGCAGTAAACAAAGGATCACTGTACAAGGGTCTAAAGGTATGCAATAAGTGGAATTCTAAGATAAGCTCCAGTATTCTCACTCATTGGTGTGCATGCCTTCTATAATTTTCCTGAGTGCAAGACTTGTGAATACAATAGGAATCACTCTTGTGGTTATGTTATTAATCAGCTGACTTTGGAGTAAATAAAAATGAAGATTTCCCAGATTGGCCTGAATTAATTAGATGAGCCTTGTAAAGAGATTGAGCCCTTCTTAACATCAGATAGATTCAAAGTGAGAAAAAGCCTTTGGGCATACCATATGACAAGGACCTCAAGGAACTGAGAATAATCCCTGACCTACAGCCAGTAAGAAAGCAAGGACCTCAACCATATGGTTACAAGCAAGATGATTCTGCCATCAACCTGAAAAACTTGCAAGCAGATCCTTTCTTAGTCAGCTTCCATGGAAATTTTGAGGTAATTTGTTTTGCTCTAAACTGCTAAGTTTGCTATAATATATAATTTAGCAATAAAAAACTATTATAAGGTATTTGTATGCAAATGTTGATGACAACATTATTTTTAACAGTCAAATATGGGAAATAGGCCTGACCTGTCCTGACGCAGTGGATAAAGCATTGACCTGGGAACACTGAGTTCACCAGTTCAAAACCCTGCACTTGTCTGGTTAAGGCACATATAGGAGTTGATGCTTCCTGCTCCTCCCCCCTTTCTCTCTTTCTCTTTCTTTCTTGTGGGTAGAGTGCAGAGCATGTTCCTAGGAGCTGTGGCTGATGCAATGCTGTGAGAATACTCCAGCTCCCAGAACCCTCCTGGGCATACCCAGGAAGGGAGCTCGCCTGCTATAAGGAAGTGACTCAGGGCCAACCACACAGCTCCCTGATCTTTTCAGCCATTGGCTATGAAGGACATGCTGTAACACCCTACTGGCTGAACCCATGTATATAAGCTAGCTTACTTCCTGAATAAAGTGAATCTGCGTCACTGAACCTGGTCCCTGGAGTCGGGTCTTTGCATCTCCATCGTCCTTACCCCCAGCAAGATTTGTCCCCCCCCCTCTCTCTCTCACACACACACACACACACACACACTCCTCTCTAAAATGTCTAAAATGAATAAATTAAAAAAGATCTTTTAAAAAAAGATGAGAAATAATCAAATGTCCAATATAATAATATATTAAATAAATCAGAGTACATTTAGTCTATAGAATGTCAAGATACCCATAAGAATTAAGTTCTCAATGTCCCAAAATAAAGTACGCGTATCATAGTATGTTGTATACAAAGGAGCCATTTTCAGAATTACAAACCATTTTTGTAATAAAAGAGCAAGAAATATTTGATAAAGAAAATATCTAAATATATCTATTTGAATGTGCATAAAAGAAGTCTGAAAGAAATACAGCAATCTTTTTACAGTAGCTATCACTTGAATGTGGAATGGCTAAATGAATGAGAAGAGTTTCATTTATTTTTTAAGAGGTGAAATTCAATGTTTTAATTAATTTTTTATTTTCTATTTATGTTTCTTGACCACAGATCGAATCCGCAATCTTGGCTTATTGGGTCCATGCTCTAACCAGCTGAACTTTCTGGCCCGGGCGAGAAGGGTTTTAACAGTTTTATTTTCCACATTTATGTATTATTTGAATTTTGCTGTAAGAAACATATATTATTTTGGTCAAAATTATATACTCTAATAATCCATGATAGTAGTAGTAATAGCTTTCTTTTACAAGATATATCCCTTTATCTTGAGATTTAATTGCTTTTTATATATAACAAACCTGAAAGGTCTATGCTTGAGACTTCAAATACAGACCATTATTTTCAGTTTTAGGGAAATCACTAACTGTGGCACACTAATATCATTTGGTGGCAACAAACCAAATCAAAAGGGCAGTTTTGAAGAGTGCCATCATTTTATTCATAGCTAAAACTGAAGAGATTGACTTGTAACATATGAAGTGCTTGAAACTCTCCACCAAAATAGCCTAATACCAACAGATAGTCAGAATGCCGACAAACAGAGTAATTCCTCTATTCTGGAGGAAGAGAGCTTGCTATGCTGGCACTTACCATACTGCGCAATAAGACTGGGCTCTTATTGTGAATTATGGGGTTAGTGCAATAAAGAAAATTGGCCTAAATGGGCACAGTAAGAGCCAAGGAGAGAGAGTACAGAGAGTCCAGTTTGAAAGGGAACAGGAAGTTTTAAGTTATAAATAGTGATGAGGGTAAAACTAAACTAAAGATAAAAACTGAGTCATGGTCAAGCTGAGGCCACTGCTGGCCCATATAGTGCCTTTGTACAATTTAATAAAAGGCTCCTATTCCTCCTGGAAATACCAGACTCCATTTTCCTCTTTATTTTGGTGCTTTGGTGCAGTTAACAATCTCTACAACTAACTTGTCAGTGGTCATCATTCCCAGGTAAACAAGGAAGAACTGGAATGTGAGAGCTGGTACATAAAATTTAAGTTAAATTAGGCTCTAGTATGATAGCCTACTTTTGGTATGACAATGGACTAAGCAACCTGAAGAAAGATGGACATCGGGTATGGGTAATTCTTCTTTACAAGGCTACCTGAAACCCTCTATTCATCAGAGTTAACACATAAAATTAACTGCCACAGGTCCAATTAGTATATGTACAATACTAACTGTAATGAGATAGCAATGTTATATTTGTATAGAAATGATAAAGTAAACCAAACAAACTTATATTGGAACTAAGAATACACAGATATTTGAAATGTATAAAAATGAAAAGCAGAACCTATCCTGACTGCCAAATATAATCAGTTTTATCAGGTCTGATCAGTTTTTGTCTTATAATATTGCTGATACTGCTATGTTCCTAAAAATAAGTGTCTATTATTACACTAATGCTGATGTATGTCTGCTCATCAAAGATGAGAAGATGAGGAATAAAAATTCATTAATTAATCAAACATCCTAAAAAAAAGAAAGAAAACATCCCAATGGCACATCTTTTAAGGCATCCAGTGTCATGTCTGTTTTCTGAAATTTGCATACAGTTCATGTCACTCTGAATTATTGTCTCTCGAACTATATCGATTAGTCGATCTTTAAATCAAGCACCTTTTGTGTACCCAGCAGCATGCTACAAGTTGTGGGGAATCATAGGAAGTAGAGAAAGAGATTCTTATTTTTGAGGTACCTGAAAGCAAGCTGGAGAGAGGACTTACATTTATAAACAATATAAAGAATCTGAAAGTATATGTTAAACTAATAAAGTCCATGATCTCAAAACTAAACAATAAGGTCCTATTTGTATGATATATACAATAATAAGAAAAAAAAGAGTAAAGAGGGGAGAATTCACCAGAAAAGGCTTCCCCACCAAGGAGTTAAGACTTGAATTGAGTCTTAAAGAACAGGCTGGATAAGCTTAAATTTCTGGGCTAATAAGCCTTTTTAATAGCACAAAACTACATAAAAAGTGTATTTCTTTCTTATGTAAACTAAACATCAGTGCAGACTTCAAGAGATCACTAATGTATTTCCAGCCCTCAGATGTTTTGTTGGGAGAGAGAGAGGGGAAAAGGTCTCAGCTACTGGCACAGAAGGCTTGCTTACACTTTGTTAAGAGAGACAATTCTAGCTTCCACTTTGCCTGGTCATTCAGACTTTAGATCAGTTCTGCTTCATTGTGGCTGAATATTTTAAGTAATTAGAGTGTTCAGATTTTTCATTTCCTTGTGACCAAAACTTTTCTGCTATTTCTAAGGTTACATAACTCCTTTAATGAAAGCCTTTGGAATAGTTTGAAAATTCAATATGCATTTGTTTTTATCTAATAAAAGCTCTCACTGGCTGTTTTATTAAAGAGGAAAATAAAACAATTTGACAAGGCTGATTAGGATATTCTGTTCTTCAATTACTTTAGCAATAATTAACCATCCCAATTCTCATATATTATGACTTCGTAGTAGAAGGCATGCTCTCTAATTACCATAGGGCATTTATGCTTGATTATTGCATAGTTGCATAACTAAAGATAAATGCAATTAATACTAGATATAGTATATAGATACTAAATATAGAAATCATTTATTAAAATGACCACAAAAGACAATATTAAATTTCTGACTTCTTATGGTATACCAGTTCTTTATTCATGGGTTTTTATCTGCAGTGTTCTTTAGTTCTAATTGTAAATGCCATGCAGATATATACAATAGTTAGTATCTTTTTTGTTGTTTATTTTGTTTGTTTGTTTAAGCGAGAGGAGGGGAGATAGACAGATACCCATATGTGCCCCGACCAGGATCCACTCAGGAACCCTAGTCTGGGGCTGATGCTGAAACCAACCAAGCCACTGGCTGTGGAGAGGAAGAAGGAGAGAAGGGGGAGATGGGAGGAGAAGCAGATGTTTGCTTCTCTTGTGTGCACTGACCTGGAATCAAACCTAGGACATCCATATGATAGGCCAACACTCTATCCACTGAGCCAACGAACCAGATGCAAGAGTTAGTAACTTTCTAGGGCTCAATATATGATCATAGAATCAGAGAATTGTATCACTAAAAGATGTATTAGAGATCATTCCTCATTTTACAGAAAAAATATTCAGAGGATATCCTAGCTATCAACAGTCAGATTTTGAATTGATTATATAGTCTTCTCCTATAAATTAACCTAGAGGTTTGTACGTTTCTTTGTTTGCTTTTGAGAGAGATTAAATTAAGAAGAGTTGAAGTGCTGACAACCTAGAAACGCTACCATAGTTCTCCTGAAAACTTGAAAACTCTGAAAACTTTGGTGTTAACTTATAGCTGATCTTTTGCCCTTGTCAAGACACCATGGAACATTTTTTGGAACAGGCACACAGCAAAGCTTACTAGTAGAGTGCATTGAAGATAATTACATATTTACCACCTTCTCCAGGTAATTCCAAGATATGATGTGTTTCATCCTCATTGAATCCCCCAACTCAGGCCTACATACACTGTCATACACTGCTGACACACAAAAACTATATTTTTCAGACTTACATGGTCACTGATTCATTGTTTACATATACCATCTAAATATCAAGGAAGGAAATCTCAGAAAGAGAAAAAAACTTCTAGTAAATTAAAGAAGCTTAGCATGTGTGGTAGGCCCAGAAATGCAAAAAGCTATAATGAAAAGATTTAGTAATAGAAGACCAAGACACATGCTCTTTCTCAAGACCGAGTATCCAGCAAAGCACTTTGTGCATAACAGGTAATAAATATATTTTTAGAATGAATAAAGACTCTAGAGAACTGTTATTCAGTCAAAGGTATACAAGTAGCTGAGCTCCCCTGCTAGAACCTCCAAACAAGCTCTCAAGACTCTAATGAGCCATGTATAAAGGAATGTTAGATTGGAACGTGTACTCGATTTTAGAGTTGTAATGACTCAGGTGGGAAAGAGTTCATGGGGAGTGGAAGATGAACATAAAATGGTAAGAGAAGCACATGGATTTAAAAAGACAGGTTATCAGATTAAATAAAGAGAATTGAGAACTTTCTTTGGATGACATTTAAAATCAACTAATAAACTGGATTTATGATGCTATGAAACATAACAACAATTACTAATTATTGCTTGAAATAGGCCATGGTATGCAATCACAGTTTACAGTAATCTGAAATTCCAAGTAAAGCAAGACCCTTAAGGATTATATTTTTAAATAAATAATAAGAAAACTATCTCATGGAAAGAGTGACTCTTACTCTATGTTCATTATCTTTTCTATCCATTTTCTAGCAGGGTAAGGAATTGCCTGATAATGTATATTTCTGTACAGTAAGGTTTCGGGAAGAGTTTTACAGGATAAATAATGTCTATTATGAAAATTTTGACAAGCCACAAAATCAGACCTTTTCCCTTAATTAACAAGGTTTCTTTATCTTAGCTTTCATAGGATTCTGCATTAATGCCAGAAGAGGTGGCCAGGGGATCTTAAATTAAGCCCTTTCCAAATCTCTGTGGCCTCTCATTCATTTACTCAATAAAATGATATTAATCACCTATTGCTTGCCAGTCATTGTGATATATTTTGACAATTACTAAAGATCAATAATGAAGGAGCAGCAGCTATGTTGGGAAAGCTCTGTCCATGGCTCTACCAGGAAGGGCAAGAATGCCTGATTGTGCAAACACATTTCAAGTCTGTTTGCTTATATCTGCTCATATCCAGTTGATGATCAAATTAGTCATATTAGTTCACCTGGACAAACACAACATTGGAGAAAGGGAATATACTCCTCCTGTGGAAGAGGAGTAGGTAGTAAATATTTGCTGAACAATCATCTGATCTGCATAGGGTATAGTAGTAAAGTGAGAGCATGGAAGCTTCTTTTGCTAGGATGGTTGGGGACAACCTCTCCAAGGAGGTAATATTTGAATTGGATCTCCAGTGTTTAGAACGTGAGTAGTTATGGAATTATTTGGAGGAAAAGCACGTCAAACAGAAGAAACGAAACTTTTAAATGTTCTGAAAAGGAAAAGATCTCTGTATGTGTTCAAAAACAAAAAGATTAGCAGAGTGGCTGGACAGTAGTAAATAGGGGAAAGGTATACAAAGATGAGTCAAAGACCCTGGCCGGTTGGCTCAGCGGTAGAGTGTTGGCCTGGCGTGCGGGGGACCCGGGTTCGATTCCCAGCCAGGGCACATAGGAGAAGCGCCCATTTGCTTCTCCACCCCCACCCCCTCCTTCCTCTCTGTCTCTCTCTTCCCCTCCCGCAGCCAAGGCTCCATTGGAGCAAAGATGGCCCGGGCACTGGGGATGGCTCCTTGGCCTCTGCCCCAGGCACTAGAGTGGCTGTGGTCGCAGCAGAGCAACCCCCCGGAGGGGTAGAGCATCGCCCTGGTGGGCAGAGTGTCGCCCCTGGTGGGCGTGCCGGGTGGATCCCGGTCGGGCGCATGCGGGAGTCTGTCTGACTGTCTCTCCCCGTTTCCAGCTTCAGAAAAAATACAAAAAAAAAAAAAAAAAAAGATGAGTCAAAACAGCAGTCAGATCATATTTAGCTCGTAGATCTATATAAGAGGTTTGGAACCATTGGAGATTTGTTTGCTTTTTAATTAAAAAGTAAAAATATATATACAATAGAGTAAATGACAAAATAAACCCCATATAACTATCACCGAAATTCATTAATTATATTTTGTCATATTTGATTCATCTGTCTTCTTCCTTTCCTGAGTCTTTAAAGCAAAGCTCAGACTTCATGTTATTTCACTTCTATATTCATAATGTATTATGCAGCTCTGAAGAGTATAGATATTTTCTTACATAGTCACAATATATTATCATACTTAACATAGATAACAAGAAATCTTTAGTGTCATCTTATAATTAATCCATTATCAAATTTACCTAATTATGTAAAAAATTGTCTTTTCACCATTGTTTTATTCAAAGTAGGATCCAAACAAGTTTTGCACATGACATTTGTTGTTATTCTTTTATTCAATTTAAAGCCATAACCCCCTACTTTTCATGTCCCTGATATGTAAATAAATATGTTTATTTTTTAGGAGAATGTCATAATAAAGATGATTCACTGCTTTGCAATAACTTGTTTATCTATCTGCCATATTTCTTTGAATGGAAGCTACTTCTTAAATTTGAGTTCATCTTTTATATTTAAAAATAGACAGTACTGTGTATTTCAATTTGAGGGGACACTCAATTTCAGGGTGTCATTTTTAGAGACTGACTAATAGAGTAATGTGGTGACAGCCTGATCCCTTCCTTGTAAAGTTCTACATAAATCCTACAATTGATGCTCTCACCCATTAAAGATCATTGCCCAAATCAATTTTTTCATACAATATTGATTTTCTGATCCTTCAATCTATTCCTATTTATCAGGTGGAATTCTTGGCTGGCAAAGGAGAAATTTCACTCATCAGCTATAAGCTATTTTAATACCCTAAAATACAGTCAATAGGTTTTGAACAGAAGAGTGATATGGTTTGATTTATTCTTTAGATACATTGTGGGCTCGTGGATAGCAGGTATAAAGACAATAAAACTAGTTCGAGAGCTGGGTGAAGGTTGAAGTAAGAAATAGTGGTGTCCTCCATAGAACGGCTCGAAAAGGAGAAATGCACCCGCATGTTTGTGGCAGCATTGTTCACAATAGCGAAGATCTGAAAACAGCCCAAGTGTCCGTCATAGGACGAGTGGATTAAAAAGCTTTGGTACATATATACTATGGAATACTACTCAGCCATAAGAAATGATGACATCGGATCATTTACAATAACATGGATGGACCTTGACAACATTATACGGAGTGAAATAAGTAAATCAGAAAAAAAAAAAAAACTAAGATGAATCCATACATAGAAGGGACATAAAAATGAGACTCAGAGACATGAACAAGAATGTGATGGCAGGCCCTGGCCGGTTGGCTCAGCGGTAGAGCGTCGGCCTAGCGTGCGGAGGACCCGGGTTCGATTCCCGGCCAGGGCACACAGGAGAAGCGCCCATTTGCTTCTCCACCCCTCCGCCGCGCTTTCCTCTCTGTCTCTCTCTTCCCCTCCCGCAGCCAAGGCTCCATTGGAGCAAAGATGGCCCGGGCGCTGGGGATGGCTCCTTGGCCTCTGCCCCAGGCGCTAGAGTGGCTCTGGTCGCAATATGGCGACGCCCAGGATGGGCAGAGCATCGCCCCCTGGTGGGCAGAGCGTTGCCCCATGGTGGGCGTGCCGGGTGGATCCCGGTCGGGCGCATGCGGGAGTCTGTCCGACTGTCTCTCCCCGTTTCCAGCTTCAGAAAAATGAAAAAAAAAAAAAAAAAAAAAAAAAAAAAAAAAAAAAAACAAAAAAACAAAAAAAAGAATGTGATGGCAACAGGGGCGGGAGGTTGGGGGAGGAGGGAGGGCGTGAAGAAGGAGAAAGGGGTTAGGGGAGGGGAGGGGCACAAAGAAAACCAGATAGAAGGTGACAGAAGACAATTTAACTTTGGGGGAGGGGTATACAGCACAATCAAATGTCAAAATAATCTAGAGATATTTTCTCTCAACATATGTACCCTGATTTATCAATGTCACTGCATTAAATTTAATAAAAAAAAAAGAAATAGTGGTGTCCTGAAGTAATATGTTAACATTAGAAATAGTGAAAAGTAGTCATAATTAGGATATGTTTTAGAAGTAAATCCAAGAGGACTTGAAGGATTGGATGTGCACAGTGAAGGAAAAAATAGTCAAGAATATCTTCCAGGTTTTTTGCTTAAGCAAGAGAATGTAATTTACTACAATGAAAAATGTCTGTGAAAAACAACTGCTAAAAAACGTGTGGAAAAAATAAAACCCTTCTGCAGTTTGGTGGGAATGCAGACTCATGCAGCTACTGTGAAAAACAGTATGAAATTTCCTCAAAAAACTAAAAACGGAACTGCCTAATGACCCAGATATTCCATTTCTAAGAATATATCTTAAGAATCCCAAAACACTAATTCAAAACAAGATATGCACTCCCATGTTCACTGCAGCATTGTTTACAATAGCCAAGATCTGAAAACAGCCCAGGTGTCAATCAGTGGATGAGTTGGTATAAAATATGTGGTACAGTTACACAATGGAATGCTATGTGACCATGAAAAAGGAAAATTTACCTTTTGTGATGGCATGGATGGACCTAGAGATTATTATGCTAAGGGAAATAAGCCAGGCAGAAGAATACAAATACCACATGATCTCAATTATATGTGGAATCTAATGAACAGAATAAACTGAGGAACAAAATAAAAACAGAGGCAGAATCACAGGGAACAGATGGACAGGTGGACATGTGTCAGAAAGAATACAGAGCAGGGGATG
The DNA here is from genome assembly GCF_036850995.1 of Saccopteryx leptura. Lineage (NCBI taxonomy): Eukaryota > Metazoa > Chordata > Mammalia > Chiroptera > Emballonuridae > Saccopteryx > Saccopteryx leptura. Next base: position 103,992,234 of record NC_089516.1, on the reverse strand, counting down.
GGATCAAAGAAGATGAAGGGGTTAGCCAAATTATATATACATAACACATAGATACAGACAACAGGATATCAAGTTACAGAAGGAAAGGGGGGACGGAGGGAGAGGGAGGTGAAGGGGTCAAAATGGGAATGGAAAGAGATTTTGCTTGGGATATAAGAGTCATGATGCAGGGAGTAGACAGGGGGTGTTATATTGAGTAGGACAGTTGAAACCATGTCAACACAATAAATTAAAATTAAAGTTTAAAAAAAGGAAAAAAATGTGGAGAATTGATTTGAAATAGGACATAATACAATAGAAAAAATGCAATAGTTCTGTTAGCTCATGTTCAGTGTGTTATGTCCATTAGATACCTAACTGGAGATGTTGAGTAAGCAGTGATATCTAAAGTTCAGGTCAGGGCCAAAGATGTACAGTTTTAGAAATCTTTTATTGTATTATCATGTACATCCAGTAACGTGTATGTATTATGAGTACTCAATGATTTTTCAAGCATTCCTGTAACCAACAACTGACTAGAATTGCTGAGTCGTAGGATGAGAATGTATTGTTTTATAAGATACTATCAGTTTTCCAAAAGTGGTTAAACTGATTATCACCTTTGCTAGTGCAATCTAAAAATATCAGTGCTTTATATATTTTACTAACCATTCTGTTCTTTGTTTGTTAATTTGTTTTTGTTTGTTTTAGCTATTCACATGGGTATGTGGTATTGTATTGTGGTTTTAATTTGCACTTTGTGGTGAATAATGAAGTACATCAACTTTTCTTATTTTTATTGGCTTTTGGGTAGAATTTATAAATTACCTGTTTAAATCTTTTGCCTATTTTTCTATTTTGTTACCTTTTAATTGATCTATGAGAATTATTTTTTAATTTATTTTTCAATTACAGTTGACATACAATAATATATTATTTTCAGGTGTGCAACATAGTAATTAGATACATATACCTTATAAGTGATCTCCCTGATAAGTTTAGCACCCATCAGACATCATACATAGTTATTACAATATTATTGACTTTAGTTCTTATGTTGTATTTTAAATTTACATGGTTATTTTTATAAAATAACTGGTAATTTGTACTTCTCAATTTATCTTCTTTCAACACTAGTCATTTGTAAGTTATATGTCTTGCAAATACCATGTGCCACTTTGTGATTTACCTATTCTCTTAATATAATCTTTTGATTAAAAGAAGTTCTACATTTCATATACTACAACCTGCCATTTTTATTTCATGATGAGCTCTTTTAAGATATTTTTGCCTACTATCACAAAGTAACAAACATATTTTTCCATGTATTCCTCTAAAAATATTTATTGGTTTATCTTTCAAATACAATATATCTGAAATTGAATTTTTTTACAATGTTAGGTAAGAGTCCAGATGCATTTTTCCCCACTTTGATATCTGATAGAGCCAGCAACATTTATTGAAAAAAGTATCAGCATTATTCACGGTGGCCAAGACATGGAAACAACCAAAATGTCCTTCAGTAGAGGATTGGATAAAAAAATGTGGTACATATATACAATGGAATACTACTCAGCCATAAGAAATGATGATATAGTGACATTTATGACAACATGAATGGACCTGGAGAACATTATACTGAGGGAACATTATACTGATGGACCTTGAGAACATTATACCGAGGGAAATAAGGAAATCAGCAAAAGATAAGAACTGTATGATTTCACACATAAGTGGGATATAAAACTGAGACTCATGGATATAGATAAAATAGAAGTGATTACCTAGGGGAGAGTGTGGTGAAGGGGAGAAAAGAGAGGCAAATATATGGTGATAGAAAAATGATCTGACTTTGGGTAATGGGTGCACAGTACTGTCAGCATCTGAAAGGCTATAGAGATGTTCATTGAAATCTTATGTACTCTTTTGCTCAATGTCATCCCATTAAATTTAATTTCAAAATAAAATATTTTGAAAAAGTATCCTTTCCTTAATTCACCCTGGTGTCATTTTATCATGAATTAGATAATTGTATCTATGTAAGTACGTAAATATATTTTATTCTATTGGGTAATTTGTCTGTCTTTGCATTTATATTAATCATTTCAGCTTTAGAATATGTCTTAATATTTGATAGTATAATTATCTAGCCATATATATATATATATATATATATATATATATATATATATATATATATATATATATGATTGTCATGGCTATTTTTTGTAGATGGGCATTTGAGAGTCAATGAACTTTAAATAGCAATTTAAGATCTGTAGTTACTGAAATAATGCCCAAGAAGAGGGTGTAGGTACAGAAGATGAAAATGCCCACGATTTAACTTAAGCATTTCAACTGTCAGAAGCCTTGTAAGAGAAAATAATCCAGTAAACACAGCCCAGAAGATACAGTTAATGAAGTAGAAATAAACCAAGTAAGTGTAGTACTATGAAAGCCAAAAGAAGAAAATGATTCAAAACAAGGAAATGTTCAATCATGACAAATACATTTGAAAAGTTAAAATAATGACAGATAATTAATTGGCCATTGGCTATGGAAATATGTATGTTATTGGTGTCCTTGGTAAGAGTTGTTTCAGTGGATTTCTGGAGATAATACTTCTACTAGAATGACCTGAAGTAAGAATGAGAAGTGGAATTTATATTGATGATATGAAAATAATAAAATATAAACTTAATACAGAAGAGCAGTACTACTATCAAAACATAACAAAGATGATAAAGAAGAGAAAGCTTAGAAACAAATCAAGTGTATATACTTTGTTTCACAGTGAACAAAAATAGTGTCATTTCAAAACTCGGGCAGAAAAGGGATAGAATATCAACATATGGAGCTAGGTTATTTAGAAAATAGACATCAGATGTCATACACCAATTGGGTTAAAGCAACATTTTTTAATGTGTGGCCTGAGGACCACTGAAGGTTACTGAGACCCTTGCAGAGGATCCCCAAGACTAAAAACAATATTCATAAGGAACACTAAGGCATTATTTGCCATTTTTACTCTTATTCATTCATGTGCATATAATAAAGTTGTCCAGAGGCTACCAAATGTCTTCTATTAAGATATTGTAAACACCAGATATTGTAAAGGTTTGCAAAATTGTAAAATATTAATACTCTTTTCAGTAAATTTATTTTTATATTGATAAAAATACTTATTTCAATGAAAGTATATATCAATATATAATAGATTGCATATAATTTTCAATAAATATAAATATTTTTTTAATGTCTCAGTTTTTAAAATTTTTATTTAGTAAATTAAATTTAACAGGGTGACATTGATCAATAAAAGTACATAAGTTTCAGGTAAACATTTTCATAGCCTTTGAACTGTTAATTATGTTTTATATCCATCACCCAAAGTCAAATCATTTTCATCACTTTATATTTGTCCCTTTCTATACCCTTCCCCTTACGCCTTTCCCCACGTCCCCCACCCTCTAGTGATCATTTCACTTTTATCTATGTCCATGAGTCTCAGTTTATATTCCACCTATGTGTGAAATGAAATAATCCTCAGCTTTTTCTGACTTACTTACTTCACTCAGTACAATGTTCTCAAGGACCATTCACGTTGTCATAAATGGCAATAGGTCTTCATTTCTTATGGCTGAGTATTCCATTGTACAATATATATGTACAACTTCTTCTTTATCCAATACTCTACTAAGGGACACTTTGGTTCTTTCCATGTCTTGGCCATCATGAATAATGCTGGGATGAACATAAGAATGCATGTCTCTGTGTAACAATGTTTTTGAGTTATTTGGGTAGATACCCTCTAGAGGGACTGCTGAGTCATATGGTAGTTCTATTATTTATTTTTTGAGAAACCACCATACTTTCTTCCATAATGGTTGTACTAAGTTACATTCCCACCAACAGTGGATGAGGGTTCCTTTTTCTCCACAGCCTCTCCAATACTTATTATTACCTGTCTTGTTGTTAATAGCTAATCTAACAGGTGTGAGGTGGTATCTCACTGTAGTTCTGATTTGCATTTCTCAAAGATTAGCAACTTTACATATATTTGTTGTCCATTTGTATGTCTTCTTGGGAGAAGTGTCTGTTCAGGTCCTATCCCCACTTTTAAATTGCATTGTTTGCTTGTTTTTTGCTGATCTTTGTGAGTTCTTTATCCATTTTGGATAATAATCCCTTATCAGAGTTGTTGTTTGCAAATATCATCTCTCATTTAGTTGGCTGCCTAGTTGTTTTGTTGTCAATTTTTTATGCTGTGCAGAAGCTTTTTAGTTTGAGATAGTCCCATTCACTTACTTTTGTCTTTATTTCCCTTGTCTTTGGAATCAATTGATAAATTGTTCTCTATGGCCAAGATCCATAAGTTAGTACCTATGTTGTCTCCTATGTAATTTATTGTTTCAGGTCATTTATTTAAGTCTTTTATCCACTTTGAGTTACTTTTTGTGTAGGGAGACAAATTGTAGTCAAGTTTCATTCTTTTGCATGTGGCTTTCCAATTTTCCCAGCACTTTTTATTAAAGACTCTTTCTTTTTTTTCCATTGGATGTTTTTAGCTCCTTTGTCCGTATATATGTGGCTTTATTTCTGGTCTCTCAATTCTGTTCTATTGGACTGTATGTCTGTTTTTCTGCCAATACCATGCTGTTTTGATTATGATGGTGCTGTAATATAATTTGAAGTCAGGTAGTGTGGTACCTCCAACTTCATTCTTTTTCCTCAGGATTGCTTTGGCTATTCAGGGTTTTTTTTTAAATAAATTTTTATTAATATTAATGGGATGACATTAATAAATCAGGGTACATATATTCAAAGAAAACATGTCTAGGTTATCTTGTCATTAAATTATGTTGCATACCCCTCGCCCAGAGTCAGATTGTCCTCCGTCACCCTCTATCTAGTTCTCTGTGCCTCTCCCCCTCCCCCTAACTCTCCCTCCCTCCCTCCTGTGTCCTCCCTCCCCCCACCCCTGGTATGGTGGTTCCTCAAAAAACTGCAAATAGAACTACTTTATGACCCAGCAATCCCTCTACTGGGTATATACCCCAAAACCTCAGAAACATTGATATGTAAAGACACATGTAGCCCCATGTTCATTGCAGCACTGTTCACAGTGGTCAAGATATTCAGGGTTTTTTATGATTCTTTACAAACCAAGTTATTTTTTTGTTCTATTTCTTTAAAGAATGACATTGGGATTTTGATGGGGATTTCATTAAATCTGTATATTGTTTTGAGTAATATGGCCATTATAACTATGTTGATTTTCCAATCTATGAACATGGAATATTTTTTCATTTCATTGTATCTTTTTCAATTTCTTTCAATCACGGTTTGTAGTTTTCAGTATATAAGTCCTTCACACCTTAATTAAGTTTATTTCTAGGTATTGTTTTTTTGTTGCAAATATAAAGTAATTGTTTTTATATTTCATTTTCCAAAGTTTTATCACTGTCTTATAGGAAAGCAATAGACTTTTGTACATTGATTTTGTATACTGCAACATTACTGTATTGGTTTATTGTTTCTAATAGGTTTTTTGGTGGAGTCTTTGGGGTTTTCTATATACAGGATCATGTTATCTGCAAAAAGTATACCTTTACATTTTCTTTCCTGATACAGATACAGATGCCTTTATTTACTTCTCTTGAAGGGAAAAGACAAAGTGTATTTAATTAAATAAAACAATTACCAGTCCATCACCCAGGACAGAAAATGCAGAAGCCTTCAATAATGGTATGGGCAGGAGCAAAACTAAGGAAAGTGATTTAGCTACCCTAGAAAAGCATTCATAATGTGAATAGTAAGCTTAGTTCAATTGATAAAATTTTGATCAGAGGAAATAGTCAAATAGCTAATTTAGTTTACCTATTAACACTCAATGATGAATTACCATAGCAGTGTCTTTTCTTTTCTTTTTTATAATAATTTTATTTTTTTAATGGGGCGACATCAATAAATCAGGATACATATATTCAAAGATAACATGTCCAGGTTATCTTGTCGTTCAATTATGTTGCATATCCATCACCCAAAATCAGATTGTCCTCTGTCACCTTCTATCTAGTTTTCTTTCTGCCCCTCCCCCTCCCCCTTTCCCTCTCCCTCTCCCTCCTCCCCCCATAACTACCACACTCTTATCAATGTCTCTTAGTCTCACTTTTATGTCCCACCTACGTATGGAATAATGCAGTTCCTGTTTTTTTTCTGATTTACTTATTTCACTTCTTATAATGTTATCAAGATCCCACCGTTTTGCTGTAAATGATCCGATGTCATCATTTCTTATGGCTGAGTAGTATTCTATAGTGTATATGTGCCACATCTTCTTTATCCAGTCATCTATTGATGGGTTTTTTGGTTGTTTCCATGTCCTGGCCACTGTGAACAATGCTGCAATGAACATGGGGCTGGATGTGTCTTTACGTATCAATGTTTCTGGGTTTGGGGGTATATACCCAGTAGAGGGATTGCTGGGTCATAATGTAGTTCTATTTTCAGTTTTTTGAGGAACCACCATACTTTCTTCCATAATGGTTGTACTACTTTGCATTCCCACCAACAGTGTATGAGGGTTCCTTTTTCTCCACAGCCAGGGCTTAAATGGCTTGAGAAAGTTGGCCCCAGGCACTGTGGATGGCTCTATGGCCTCACCTCAGGCACTAAAATAGTTTGATTTCTGAGCAATGGAGTAGTGGCTCCAGATGGGCAGATCATCACCCCATAGGGGGATTGTTGAATGAACCTTGGTCAAGGCGCATGTGAGAATATATCTGCCTATCTGACTCTCACTTAAAAAGAAAAAAAAAAGTATTTTGCATTTCTTACTGATGAATGAATAGCATAAAGGTCAGAGAACAGGCCTTACCAAAACTTTTTGATTTTCAAAGAGAGCTATATTAGAGCATATTATTTATGCCATCTACATTAGAGAGTAATGTATAAAATAGAAACAGGGGCAGGGGGCACTGAAGGAAAGAGAAAAAAGGTAAATGAACAAAGGATAAATGGAAGTCTTCTTTAACAAGTGACCTTGACTCGAAGGAACTGCTAAACTAAAGCCAGCCCAAAACGGAAGTCTTCTTTAATATGCACGGAAAATCTCTGGTTCTCAAATAAAAAGCTTACTCCAAACAAATTTCTAAAGGGATGGAAAAACTCATTTCATTCTTTGACCCAAGAAAAACCTTTCCTTTGATTTATATCCTATTAACTTCTGTTAACCATAGCTCTGTTCACTGGTGTGTCACTTTGGCACTCAGCTACCATTAAGAATTAATTTGAGGCCCTGGTCAGTTGATTCAGTGGTAGAGAATCAGCCTGGCATGTGGAAGTCCTGGGTTCGATTCCTGGTTATAGCACACAGGAGAAGCGCCCATCTGCTTCTCCATCCTTCCTCCTCACCTTCCTCTCTATCTCTTTCTTCCTTTTCTGCAGCCAAGGCTCCAGTGGAGCAAGGTTGGCCTGGGTCTTGAGGACGGCTCCATGGCCTCCACCTCAGGCACTATAATGGCTCTAGTTTCAAGGAAGCAATGCCCCAGATGGGCAGAGCATCGCCCCCTGGTGGGCATGCTGAGTGGATCTTAGTCAGGCACAAGTGGGAGTCTATTTGACTATCTTTCCACTTACAAGTTCAAAAAAATACCAAAAAAAGAGAATTACTTGGACTCTTTTCTATTTCTTTCTATTAATCTAGTTCCCTTTACAGCTATCTATTACCTTCTCTTTTATCCCCATCTTCATTCACCTTATCCAAAAACAAAACAAAATGAAAAGAACATTGGAGGAAGATCAAACTTGTGCCGGAATTTTAATGTATTTCTTAACTTTGGCATGTAATTGAAAATTTACATAATAAAAAGTTTTAAAATTCTTACAATAACATTTATAACTGTTATTACTAAAGAATTCTGTCAGTGGTTCCAAGATGGCCACAGAGTAGGAGGATGCTCCAACCCCCACTTCCCAGAACCAAGGTGGATTACAACTTAAATATGAGAACACTCATCATGAAAGACCAACTTTGGACTAAATTAAAAGGATTCTACAGCCAAGGACCACCAAAGAACCCACATTGACACTAGTAGGAAAGGCGAAGATGCGGAAAGGGCTGCCCCACTTCCAAGAGTGAGCAGCTTTCGGGAGGAACTCTCACAACTGCGAGGGTTGTCCAGCGAGTTGTGGGTTCTCATCCACAAAATCAGAATCCCAGCCTAGAGCCCTGGAGCCTGGAAGGGCTTACATACTATATTTGGCTGAGAAAAGAGCCTAGACACTGTTTGAGAGAAGGAGGCAGAACTCTCAGACCCAGGATCCATATTAAAGGGACTGCACAGAAAGCCTCACTCATAGCCACTTTCTCGGAGCTCCAGAAGCAGAGAGTGCTGGGAGGATTGGAGTTGCCAGGGGAGAGCATGATCTTGGAGGAACAGGTGGAGACACTTTGAGAAATGGACACACTAATCCCTGGGCTGAGTCACTCCTCAAATCTAAAGTGAACATTTTTCTTGGGAACAAAATTATTCCATCCACTGGAGGCTCACCTGCCCTAGTTAGACCAAGGCACTTAGAGCCAGGGAGCACATTAGGGACACAAATAGGGAGTGCAGAGTTCTAAGCTACACCACCTGCCCCCCCCCCAGCAGTGCTGAGTGCTTTCCGGGGGCAGGCAGTCTGGAGGCAGCAAGACATGTTTGCAAAAGCCAGAGTGGTTTGAGCGAGCATGCACAGGCCAGCCTGCAGAGGCGAGAACTACCCCTGCCGCTGCAGAGTTCCCAGCTCACACACAGTCCTGCTCGCTGAGTGGGCCTGCCCTTGGTGGGGGTGGAGGCCTGAGCAACAGCAAAGAGAGTATGCGCTGGTTCTCATGAGCCCGCCAGCAAGGACAAAAGTTGCAGCAGCCACTGTGGGGGTGTGGGAAGGTGTGCAAACCTGCCCATGGTGCAGGTGCACCCTCAGCAGCAGCAGAAGCCGGACAACCTCAGGGGTGGTCCAAGCAGTCTCATGCAGGCCCCTTGAAGTGGCTGCTGAAGTAGGCCCAGTGTTGGACCAGTCCCCTGCAGCAGCAGAGGCCATGAGCAATAGTGAGCAGGGCACAAATCGGCCCTCAGTGGCAGCAGAGGCTGGAGCAGCCATGGATGAAGTTCAAACGGGCACACACAGGCAAGTGTGAGCTCGCCCAGGGCAGTGGCGACCACAGAGGTGGGCTAGTGCCAGCAGCACCTGAGCCCAACTGTCCCAGGCAGCAACAGCACAGCAGCCAGGTGGACAGACCACACAAGAGAAGCACAAGGGCCACACCCACTTGACCCCTGTGACTATACCCTACTGAGTGCTGATAAAGAAGAAAAAAACAAAATAAAATAAATAAAAAGTCTGGATAGAATGACACCTGAGGCTAAGGAGTAGGCCACATCCAATACTGTACCTAATCACTGAATTACAGTACTGAGCACAACAAGTAGCCAGCAATAAGAGGCAACAGAAAGTGGATCTTAGGGGAACTTGAACTTTTTTTTTTCTGTATTTTTCTGAAGCTGGAATCAGGGAGAGACAGTCAGACAGACTCCCGTAAGTGCCCAACCAGGATCCACCCGGCACGCCCACCAGGGGGCAATGCTCTGCCCACCAGGGGGCGATGCTCCGCCTCTGTGGGGCGTCACTCTGTTGCGACCAGAGCCCCTCTAGCGCCTGGGGTAGAGGCCAAGGAGCCATCCTCAGCGCCCGGGCCATCTTTGCTCCAGTGGAGCCTCGGCTATGGGAGGGGAAGAGAGAGACAGAGAGGAAGGATAGGGGGAGGAGTGGAGAAGCAGATAGGTGCTTCTCCTGTGTGCCCTGGCCAGGAATCAAACCCGGGACTTCTGCATGCCAGGGCGATGTTCTACCACTGAGCCAACCGGCCAGGGCCGGGAACTTGAACTTTTAAAGGAACTTCCCCCCAGGCCAAGAGTAGATAAAAGCAAGCCTAGGAGTGCAGCTGATATTTACAATGGCACCTGCACCCAGCAGAAGCAGCCACAAGAGCTGGATCACCTGTAGCTCCCAAAAGGTTGATAAGAACCAGTCATAGGCCAGGAAGGTCCAGGGCAGGCATATTCAGCAGCCAGATATGGAAAGCACCAGTTCAGGACCTGAAAACCCTTGTCAGAGTGAAAGCTTAATGAAGGGCTCAGCACACCTGACCCAACTAAGACATAGAAAACTCCAACACAAACAGCAAAAAGAACAGTGATAGCAGATAAGTATCCCACAGAAAATTACAAACAACAGCTGATGCCAACCCAAGAAGACCTAGAAATAAAACAACTGAAAATTGGAGGCAGACAATACCAACCCTAGACTTAGCTAGCTTCACAAACAACACACACAAATGAAGAGTGCATACACAGACAAAATGGGAAGACAGAGAAGTGCAATCCAAAGGAATCAACAAGAGAAACCCCCAGAAAATGAACTGAGTGAGATGGAAATAACAAAACTACCAGATGCAGAGTTTAAAATAATGATTATTAGAATGCTCAAAGATCTTAGAACAATAGATGGACACAATGAGCACATAAACAAAGAGATAACAATCATCAAAAAGGACATTGAAATAATAAAGAAAAACCAGTCAGAAATGACAAATACAATATCAGAAATGAAGACTACACTAGAAGCAATTAAAAGTAGGCTGGATGAAGCAGAGGATCGAATCAGTGACTTAGAAGACAAGATAAATGAAAACACAGAAGCGAGCAGCAAAAAGAAGAGACTCAAAAAATCTGAGGAAACTCTAAGAGAGCTCTGTGACAACCTAAAGAGAAACAACATTTGCAACATAGGGGTTCCTGAAGAAGAAGAGAAAGAACAAGGGATAGAGACCTTGTTCAAAGAAATCATAGCTGAAAACTTCCCTAAATTGATGCAGAAAAAAGTCACACAAGTTCAAGAAGCACAGAGAATTCCATTAAAGAGAAATCCAAAGGAATCTACACCAAGACACATCATAATTAAAATACCAAAGCTAAGAGATAAAGAAGAAATGTTAAAAGCTGCTAGAGAAAAACAGTCAATCACCTACAAATAAGCCCCCATAAGGATGACACCTGACTTCTCAACAGAAATACTTGAGGCCAGAAGGGAACGGCAAGAAATATTCAAAGTAATGTAAAACAAGAGCCTACAACTAAGACTTCTCTATCCAGCAAGGCTATCCTTTAAAATTGAAGGAGAAATAAAAAGCTTCCTAGACCAAAAAAAACAACAACAAACAAACAAACCAAAAAACAACAACAACAACAAACAAAACCTCAAGGAATTCATTACAACCAAACCCTGGTACATATATACAATGGAATATTATGGGGCCATGAAAAAGAAGGAAATCTTGCCTTTGCAACAACATGGATGGACCTGGAAACTATTACGTTAAGTGAAATAAGCCAGGCAAAGAAAGAAAAATATAATATGACCTCATTCATATGAGGAATCCAATGAACAATGTGAACTGAGGAATTGAAATGAGACAGAGGAAGGATCAAAGTTACCAGAGGAAAGGAAAACAGAGGGAAAGGGGTTGATAGGATGATTTAAACCTGAAGGGAAGGGGGAAGGGCGCTCTGCAGAGAGAGGCAAGGGAGATGTTGACGGGAACATGGGGGTGTGGGGATGCATTCAGGGCAACACTAGAATCTATGTAAACACAATAAATTAAAATCAATAAAACAAAAAAAGAAAAGAAACCACAAAAAAAAAAGAATTTAAATTTTAGTCTGAGCCAGAAAGCTGATTTTGACATTCTTGGTCCACCCCTTTATAAACACACTACTGTATTTCCCCATATATAAGATGTACCCTTTTCAAAAATTTTGGGCTCTAAAACTGGGTGTGTCTTATACAGTGGTTGTAGATTTTTTTACTTGCATTTCCTGCTTTTTCACTGGGATGAGGAGTTGTATGAATTTTATGATGAAAAAAACTTGAATTCAGTTAAAAAGAAAAAGAATTTCCTCTTTTGCCTGATCAGGCAGTGGCGCAGTGGCATAGTGGATAGAGTGTGGGACTGGGACACAGAAAATCCATGTTCAAAACCCGGATGTCACCAGCTTGAGCACGGGTTCATCTGGTTTGAGCAAGGCTCACCAGCTTGAGCCCAATGTCGCTGGCTTGAGCAAGGGGTCACTCTGTCTACTGTGTCCCCTCCCCCCCGGTCAAGGCACATATGAGAAAGCAATCAATGAACAACTAAGGTGCCACAAAAAGAATTGATGCTTCTCATCTCTCTTCCTTCCTGTCTGTCCCTATCTCTCTCTCTCTCTCTCTCTCTCTCTCTCTCTCTCTGTCCTATCTCTTTCAGCAGTCTGAGAGAGGTAAATAATGAGCCCCAAAGTCAACCAGCTAATAAAGGACAGAGGCAGGATTCAAACCTAGGAAGAGCTCTGAATTCATAATGCTAGTATATACACTATAAGAAATAATAAAACAGGGTGGAGTTATTGAGCAAAACAGAAGAAAAAGAAAAAATTCATGGATATGGACAATAGTGTGGCAATTGCCAGAAGGAGGTGGGGTGGAGAAGGTTGAAGAATGTATACATGGGATTAATGTTAATGGAAGGAGAATTGACTTGAGGTGGTGAACACACAATGCAGTATACAGATGATGTGTTGTGGAATTGTGCACCTGAAATTGGTATAATTTTTGTTAACCAGTGTCATTCCAATAAAATTTAGTAATTAAAAAAATAATAAAACAAACATAATCCCAATAAAAATATGCTAAATTTCTTAATTTTTCCAATTTACATGCTGACTCTTGCATTTTAAGATTTTTTTAAAGAAACTATTTGATAAGTTGTTAAAAATTTGTTTAAAAACAATGAATTTTAGTATTTTTTCAATTATTATTTATTAATGCAAAGTTTTAATATTATAAATCAAGTGCATTAAATCCCTGCCTGTGGGGGCTTTCCTAATTAAATTTACCAGAACATTCTTGATTATATGTCTCTAGTGCTATATAATTTACCTGAGGAAAAACATCCAATGTCATGACCTTTGAGCAGAAATGCAGAATCAGGCCAAGTATTCCTTAATCTGCAATTGTCTTTTACCTCTCTGATATACCAAGTATACCAGAAATCAGGGGGAGAATCTCTTGCATAGAAAGCTAACCTTTGACCCTATGTTACTGTACTGGTTTAGCTGCCTGTTGGGATTGGATTAAGGTAAATTGCTAAATAGAAACAACTTGTCTTTAAGGCTTCCCACCTACTTTCATTTTTCCCTCCCTTGTATCTTGGTAATCATTTTGAGTCACCACACAGGCACTCCTTGCCTTCATATTTTATTTTAAGTATTTTAACAGACATCTCATCACCACCAGTGCAAAATTTCACTTTGATTTTCTCCCACTCCTAACTACTCAACTCCCAAAATTATCCTTCCTCTCTGATCAAAGAATGGCATATTCTCAAAACAACTGCTCAGTATTATATGTAAATCAATTTGTTTGAATATAGTCACATAAAGTTGAAAATAAATAACCTACACCTATTTTCATTTCTCAGCCTCTCCAGGATTATTTGTATTTGTCAATTCATATAAATGTCAATCTAGTATGATTTTAAACTATGCAAGCAAGTGAAGAAATTTCAAAAAGTTAGGGGATGAGTCAAATATAATAAAATGGAGGAAGTGAAAATAGAATTCTCTCTCAAAAAGTATGGTAGAGAAGAGAAAACTACAGCTCATGAAGAAGGTGGATAATGTCAAAGTTTTCCTTTTGTTTTTGTTTGTTTATTTGTTTAGTAAGTCATTGTGTCTTGGAGAGTGAGCCAACTTGAACTTCTTTATTAGTTGAAAGGAAGCAGACAATAAAGGGGGGTTGCATGGGTAGAGAAGTAGAACTCAGAGATTTGAAAATTGATACATCAAGAACCTAGTAGGATAGGCTGACTTGGTGGCGGAGAAGAGATAGACTCAAAGGCATAGATCAGCGGTTCTCAACCTGTGGCTCGCGACCCCGGTGGGGTCGCCTAAAGCCATCGGAAAATACATAATGCATATCAGGTATTTACATTCTGAATTATAACTGTAGCAAAATTACAGTTATGAAGTAGCCACCAAAATTATTTTTTGGTTTGGGATCACCGCAACATGAGGAACTGTATTGCGGGGTCACGGCATTAGAAAGGTCTTGAGAACCACTGGCATAGATTAACCTTGGGAAAGAATCAGGTAGAAATAGAGCAATACACAAATTTGAAGAAAGAGGGAAGAAAGAATTGTTGAGGTATTTTGTGTTCTACGGCATGTAAGGAGTTAAAGTAATTTGTATATATCGATGTGGTAGGGATGAGAAGAAAGGAGGTTCTGAAAAAAGGTGATACATCTTAAGCAGCATAAGTAAAGACTGGAAAAGAAAGATCACTACGGATAATAAAAGGATTGCTGACAAATACTGTCAGCTGTTTTCTTGTGATAAAAATACTGCTCACAAAAATTAGGGGATATTTTATAGCTTCATATTCATTTTGATGTATCTTGTAATTTTTGTGAGCAGAATATATATTTAATGGTGCCAAGTTGTTACACAATGTAATCATCAGGAGCATCCTGACCTTTACTGGACAATTTAAGAGGAGAGGCAAGATAAATGGATGATTGGACCAATTTAAGTGTGAGAATGTGTAGGATAGCTGAAATGATATGAAGACACAGAGATTGCATGCTGGTGAGAGTATCTATGCTAGGTGAAGAAGAATGGGCAATCAAAAGTGAGTGATCCTCTGGGCAAATGTGGACTGGCAAGGATTGGGGTTCTAAGGCATGAAAATAAGTATCTGTTTAGACGTAAAAGTAGAAAAATTGAAGAAAGTTTGGTTTAAAATTGCAGAGTTTAAAGCAGAGAAGTTAAATTGTAGAGACTTTGGAATCAGTCAAATCATGATTCAAATCTTTAGTTTCTTCATCTACATGTCTGTGTTACTTTTGGGTAAATTTATTTGGCCTCTATAACCTCAGTTTCTTCATCTGTAAAATAGTTATGATAGTAATGTTTATTCCAAGAATTGTCAGAAAAAAAATACATGAGTTTTATAAAGTGCTTAACACAGTGCCTGGTACATGGTATTATTTTTAAATTATTATCATTGTTAAACTGTTATAAACTATTGCTATAGAAGACAAATACTGGGTTGGGACCTTTAAATTGGGTTTCTGGAATGGAGTAAAAGGGCTTAACTGCAATACTAAGTGAGGTGTGAGTGACTCATCTACATGGTTATTTAAATTAGGCAAAAAGCATAAAATGCCTTGAGAATTAACTATTGACTCCAAAAGAAGTGAATGAATATTCTGTTAGTATAGCCAGACTTTTTAACCCATTATATTACACAAAACAGCTGAAACTAAATGAGAGAAAGAAAATGACTTGCTAAGTCATAACTTTTAATTTTCCCTTTGAATTAAGTATAAATCCTTTTCAAATTGTCCTCAAACTGATTTCCTCATTCATGTATGCATTATTTATCACAATTCTATTAATATAGGCTTACAATTATAATAATCTTGAATGTAACTGTTTAGCTGAACTCATATACATACATCATAGAACCAGAGCCTAGGGCACTTAAAAGTCACACACTTACACTTAATAGAAAGGTAGGTCTTTTATATATCAGCACAATAACAGCTTTTCAGAAGGGAAGAATGGATATAGAAAGGAAAAGGCAGCTTGTAGTGATACAAGTTCAGTTATTCCTACTGCTTCCCTTGATTTACTGAATAGTACATGTTATTTGTAGATTGCTGCAGTAGGTATTCCGATAAAGGAACATCTGCTCATTTTTATGCCTTAGATAGGTAGCCATGGCAACTAGAATGTGGAATCAGTATATAAGCAAGAGAGATGCACTGCAAACACGCATTTCCACTTTGTTCATATCAACATACACAATGACAAACCATCATCTGACAAAAATTCAGTCAAGCCACTTATTTGACACCATATATAGATCAACAGACAGTCTAAAAGGAGCCATTTCATTTTTCCCAATTCATAGCCTTTATTTACAATTGAATGCTAGCTTATCATGCATTATTAATATACTAAGAGTAGATTTAAATAAGTAACTAAGGAAAATATTTTATTGGGCCTCTATTTAAATAAAAACAAAAATCTTATTTAATATTTGTAGGTTCTGGCCCTTACTAATATCAACCATGAGTCTTCTAAATTTTAGATCTGTAGAGCATTATACAGACTGTTCAAAAAAGGTAAAACATTTTAAAAGGCTTCTTACCTTCTTATCTCTCTCTTTGCTCACAGTGTGTCATTTCTATAAAATTCCATCTTCCCATTTTTGCACAATTAATTCATCCCTTCCTTACAGTTTCAGGTTAAATGCATTCATCTCAATGATCTTTTGACCATTGGATATATATGTTCCTCTTCCTCTGAAGTTCTAAGCATGTACTCCAATGTCTCCTATGGAACCTGTATTTTCTAGTTGACATATTATGATATTTTGGAGAGATGCTTTATTTTGTCTGTAAAATTTTAAAATGTTTTTAATGAATAATGTGTATTAATCATGTTTTATTCCAGAGTGTCCAGCTCATTGCTTTACCCATATTAGGCCCTTGATAATAATTCGTTGAAGAGAAAATGAAGCAAATTTCATTCTGCAAGAATAAAATATTTCTCTTTTTTGTTTTTAACTACTTTGTAAATGAGAAATTTACCCTTTGACTTTATGATTGATGCAGTCTTTTTACAACACAATCTAGGCTGGAAGTTTATCTCTCTCTTAGCTTTCTTCTAGCCTTTTTTTTTGCCAGGCTGTCAAAAGCCCTACTTGAATTTTTAAGATGACTATCACAGATGTTTTATGTGTGATCAAAAGGGAGAAAGTATGAAACCATATTAAACATATAGGACATTGTGTCATAGTTCATAATGTTCAGGTGGTCACCTTCTATCTATGACTAAATGAGATGATTTGGCTTACTTGCGGTCAAAGTGACCGAAAGGGGATAAATATATTTATATATTGTCAATTCAATATTTTCTCATTGATAATTACCCAACCATCACTTTATAAAATATCAGCTATATGGATATTGAAATAAAAACAACAACAATGAATTAACATTCTGTATTTATATGCTCCTATATTTTATTTAACATTTTTCATCTATCTGAAATACATTTACTTCCAAGCCATGTCCAAACATTTAACCACCACCCGTCAAATGTTCTATTGATTATAATGTCCATTCCAATTCCATCAGCCAAAATTAGCTTTTCCTTCTTTTAACTTTTATGGCATTTTTTCTGTGTGCTTTCTTCTGAATTTTTAATTTTACCTTGTATTAAAGTTATTCATATGTATACATTATCTTCTCCACTAAATGGCTCCTTCAATTCAGACATGACATGGCTATATATGATTTATTTTGTATGCCTTGGGTACCTAGTACAATATACTAAACATAGAAAGACCTTGGTAATTATTTTCTCATTAAAAAGTAAGTGTCCTGTTTTCAAATAACTTATTTTAGGCCTAAAAGCATTTGCTGTATTCTTTATTTTATTCAGCCATCCACTCATTCATTCATTTCTTAAAATAAGATTCATTAAGTACCTATGATGTTCTGGACAACATTTTAGGAACTCTGAATGTTACAGTAAGTAAAACAAAGTCCTTGCTCTCATATATGTTACATTTTAATGAAGAGAGACAGAAAATAAACAAATAAATATATAATATGCTAGCTTGTGATACATGATGTGAAAAAATAAGCCAAGATAAATGAAGAAAGAAGATTGATAAGGTATCATTAAAAATAAGTTTGTCAGATAGTGAACATGGTTACTGTAGTTAATAATCTTGTAATATATATTTAAAGTTTTCTAAAAGAGTAGATCTTAAAATTTCTCATCAAAAGAAAAATATTTAAGTATATGTGGTAATGGATGTTAACTAGACTTATTGTGGTGACCATTTAACAATATATACAAATAGCAAATCATTATGCTATATGCCTGACATTAATATAATGCTTCTGTCCATTTTATCTCAAAAATAAGGAAACATAATAAAATACAGATTTATTTCTTTCTGTTACAGTTTATATTTAATATTATTTTGTGTTAGTTTCAGACATACACCACAGTAGTTAGACAGTCATGTACTTTACAGAGTGGTCTAATATTTCAAGTACCTACCTGGCCCCATATATACTTATCACAATATTATTGACTATATTTCCTATGCTGTAATTTCCACTCTGTGAGTATTCTGTAACTACCAATTTGTACTTCATAATCTTTTCATCTTTCACTCACCTCCTCAAACCCCCTAAAAAAATAGAAACAGACACATAGATATAGACTAACAGTTTCCAGAAATACAGATTTCTAAATATTATTTTTAAAGATATAATATCAAAAGTAGATATTTATTTAGAAATAAGCAAGCCAATTTGAATTCATCAGTTCCAACAAAGTAAAATTTAGGTTGATGTTTAAGAACCTTCATTCAAAGCCCTGGCCATGGCTCAGTGGATAGAGCGTCAGCCTGGCATATGGATGTCCTGTGTTTGATTCCAGTCAGAGAACACAAGAGAAGCAACCATCTGCTTCTCTCCCCCCCCCTCCCTCTTTTCCTCCTGCAGCCAGTGACTTGATTGGTTTGAGCATAGCCCCAGGTGCTGAGGATAGCTCCATTAGAGTGCAACAGCCTCAGTTGCTAAAAATAGCTCAGTACTCAAGCATAGGCCTCAGACAGGTTTGCCAGGTGGATCCTAGTTGGGGTGCATGTGGGAGTCTGTCTCAATATCTCCCCTTCTCTAACCTAGAAACAAATGAAAACAAAACAAAACAAAAACCTTCATTCAAAAGTACTCAAAAAAAAAACTTAGAACTTATATTCATGGAATAATCCAATTTAAACTCCAGTTATTAAATTAAAATATTAACCCATGCTTACCATCTCATTAGGGGAAATTGTTCTTTATAATAGATACATTAAAAACTCAATATGATAGCCTAAAAACTAATTTCACACTTTTTTAATGAGTTAGAGCTAAAGAAAGATGAATGCCAATTTAAGTTTTGCTTCTTTGTTGAGAAATACCTTTCTTACAAGGATTTCAAAAGACTCCATCTACATTTTAAAATGTAAGAACTAGACATTTTAGATTAATGGCCAGGAGGAACAGGGGTCACTTCTAGTATCTGAAATTATAAGGACCATGTTTATGTTCTATGAAGAAACATTTCATCAGAAAGGAATATTTTGGGAAGGGAGGAAGATTCCAATTCCATAATACATAAATTACTAAATTTCTGTTAGAAATATAAAGCTGATGTAATTCCATTGTGAGCCTTAATACTTTGTGTATGTGAATTAGACAAGTCACTTAACAAATACTGACAAACATTGGTAACTCTAATAACAAACAAAAAACTTAGTTTAAATCAATACATGTTTTTGGTATTTTTGTCTAGTCTTAGCTCAATCTTGTTGTTTTTTTTATTTTATTTATTGATTTTACAGAGAGAGGAGGGGAGAGAACAAGAAGCATCAAGTCATAGCTGCTTCACTTTAGTTGTTCATTGATTGCTTATTGTATGTTCCTTGACCAGGCAAGCCCAGGGTTTCGAACCAGCAACCTCAGCATTCCAGGTCGACGCTTTATCCACTGCGCCACCACAGGTCATCAATCATGTTTTTATCCTGATCTAATCCTTTCAATCAGCAGCATTTATTTTTTAACATTTTATTTATTCATTTTAGAGAGAGAGAGGGAGGAGGAGCAGGAAACATCAACTCCCATATGTGCCTTGACCAGGCAAGCCCAGAGTTTCAAGCCAACGACCTCAGTGTTCCAGGTTAAGGCTTTACCCACTGTCCCACTACAGGCCAGGCTAATAAGCAGCCTTTAAACTATTATACTTAGCATTCAAAGCTTTTTATAATTGTACACTACTATCACTGCCCAACTTTAATTTTTTCTACTGTTCAACATCTATTATTTTGCCAGAGTATTCGCCCTGCATGCCAGGATCATGCCTGGCTCTGTCTTTATTTAGAGTGTTTAATTTATACAAATCTTATTCATCTTTCAAATTCTAGTTCAAGACTCAAATCCTTTATGACACTTTTCATAATTATTCCAGTTCTCACTGACTTTATTTTTTGAAATTTTATGGCATTTGGTAAATTTGATATAGCACTTAGTATATAGTATATAGTTTATAATTCAGTCTATAACTATATATCACTTGTATTGGGTTAATGATTATATGTGTATTCATACAGTGAACATTTACTGAATATGCTTCTGAAATGTCTGTAACTAGACTAGTCTGGCACTCAAGATAAGAAAATGTATGAGATGTGGCCCTTCCCCTCAAGATTCTCATAATTTACTGGGGCAGGAAGCGGAAACACAAAATGTGAAAAGTAATATTAAAAGGTTATAAACAAAGTTCTAGGATGACATAAAAATCAATTAATTTTTATTATAGAGAGGTCTTTGCTGTGACAGAGAAGGTTTTATAGGAGATTAAACATAAGCTTGGCTTTGAAGGATAATTAAGTTTTCTGAGTTAGCAAGTGAGGTAAAGACATTATAACATTTTCACTTCCAGGAACAAAATATCAGACGAATCCTCCCCACACAGTAAAATCTGTAAAACACTTTTATTTAGGAAATTACAAATAGTCCCATTTGATGGTAATGCATTTTTCCAATCAACATGTCTTATTAGATATTTTTATGCAGTGTTAAGACCTGTTCTTCAAAAATTGGTTCCCTCATCAAATAAATTGAAAAACAGCTGATTAATGTTAAGGATCTGAAAAAATACTGTAATGAAGTTGTCTATTTTACTTTAACTCATTTTTCAGTGCTTTTAACACATTAATATATTGATGCATTTATTTCTACAAAGGGAATATAGCATGCAGCACTTCCCAAATTTACATAACCTTTGAAAACATTTCCCCAGAGCTACTGAAATTAAAGTTCTATAGAAAATTCTTTGGAAGAAAACTTGACTGCAATATAATTTTCATTGTGAAAGTGGTGAGAGCAATAAATGATGTAACTAGAAACAGAGCTGATGTCATATTTTAAGGTATCTTAACTTTCTAAGTATATTAGGTTTGTTTCTTTTTTCTATAGGCAATAGAAAAACATCATATATTTTATAAAATGAAAGTTATATAATCAGGCCTATAGAAAGGTACATCAGGCAGCAAAATAAAAGATGGATTTAAAGGAACAGTGGAACCAATGTCTGGAACCAATGATATCAATTGAGACATTATTGCAATAGGAAATAAGATTACTTGCACTACAGTAATACTAATGACAGAAATGTTGGTATTGTCACAACTGAATGATGATTTATTCAGAAGCTAGGACTCTTAATTATTACATTTATTACACCTTTCTTCCCCAAGTATATAATCTATCATAATGCTAAAAATGTCAGAAGTGTATATATTTTTTACATTCATGATAATTAAATATCTTCTGAGAAGTAATTGAGTGTGACAAGTCTGGGCTCCTGAGGAACACTAGGCAGAAGCTATTCTTTAAGTCAAGACTTATACATAGAAACCATTTTTCAAGTGGTTATTCTAAGATTATTGTAGGATACAATTTTTAACCCAGCCCCAATAACTCCCAACTTCTAGTATCCACTCTCACATAGTCTCATACCAGATTTCATCTGGATAACTAACAGAACAGAGCAGAAATGATGAGTATGTCACTTCTGAGATTAGGTTTTAAACTCTATCTTGGCCATTCACACTATTTCTCTCTTGGATTAATCACTCTAAGGGAAGCCAGATGGCATGTTATTAACAGCCTTATCGAGAAACACAGATGGTGAGAAATTGATGCCTCAGTCAACAGCAATGTGTTTAAACTTGGAAGTGGAATCGATGCAAGCAGTGAGCATAATAAGCTTAGACTACTTATATTAATATTTAATAAAAAACATTTTAAAACAAAATGTATTATAAGAAATGATAAAAGTGTTACCATAATAATAAAAGTGTCAATTCAATAGGACATAGCAATCATAAGTGTGCATTTACCCAATAACAAAGCCTCAAACTGGCTGAAGCCAAACTGACAAAAATTAAAAGGAAAAGCAGAGAATTCCTCAATTATAGTTGGAGATTTTAACACCTTTTTCTCAGAAATTGGTATAACAACTAGACAAAAAATTAGAAAAAAATTAGATCTGAAAAATCTATCAATCAGTTCATTTTAATTGGTATTTATAGAATATACATAAAAATGGAAGAACGCATTTTTTAGTCAACTGGTATTTGATTAATGTGTCAAGGTAATTTCATGGAGAAAAGATAGTCATTTTAGTAAATGATGCTGGAACAACTGGGTAACTATATGGGGGGGGGCTTGATTCTTATTGCACACCAAACAAAAAAGTTAACACAAACATTTAAATGTAACAGCTAAACCATTAAATTCCTAGAAGAAAACATAGAAGAAAAATTTTGTAACATTTGGTTAGATACAGTTTTTTGAACAGGACACCAAAAACACAAAGTATAAAAAAAAAAAGTGATAAAATCGACTCCATCAAGACCAAGGAAGTTTTGGTTTCCAGTCAAGATGTCAGAGTAGATAAACTCAGTACTTGCATCCTCTCATGATTGCATCAAAATAACAATTAAACTATAGAACAGGGGTTGGGAACCTATGGCTTGCAAGCCAAATGTGGCTCTTTTGATGGCTGCATCTGGCTCGCAGACAAATCTTTAATAAAAAAGATAATAATGTTAAAAATATAAAATATTATCATGTAGTACAATCCATTCATTTTCTACCACTCATGTTCATGGTTGCGGGTGGCTGGAGCCAATCAGAGCTGTCCTCCAGGACATCAAATTTTTATTGGATAATGCATAATGTACATGGGTTGTTGTATGGCTCTCATGGAATTATATACATTTTAAAACGTGGCGTTCATGGCTCTCTCAGCCAAAAAGGTTCTCAACTCCTGCTATAGAACAACCATCATTGAGAACTGGCTGAATTATAGCTGAACAAAAGTTCTATAACCAAAGATATACAGAAGAAGCCATACTGAGACCAGTAGAGGAGTGGAGATGACACAGAACAGGTTGATCTGACACCTCACATGCAGTGCTTAAAATTGGGAAAGATACTCAGCTGTGGAGTGCCCCGTGAGGAGAGAGGGATCCCAGCCCCACACTGGGTTCTCCAGTCCAGGAATCTAGTGTCAGGAAGAAAGGTCCTCATAACTTCTGGCTATGGAAACCAATAGAGATTGTGGCTGAGTAAAAAGAAGAAGGGCTGTTGGAGTCCCAGATATTTCTCTTAAAGGACCTGAGTACGGACTTAGTCAAACTCATTCATTCTAAAGCCAGCATTAGTGAAGCAACTCAAAAAGCACCAAGGACATACAAAAAGGAATTGAATTGTCTGGTTTTGGGATAAGAAGAGCTAAAGAAACACCTTTCTCTCATACCAGAGTGCTGGCAGAAGTTATTGTTCCTTTAATCAGTTTTCTGCCTTGAAATGTAAGCAGGTGCCATAGCTAAGTCACCATCAACCTGGCTAACACCATTTATCCTGCCCTGGTGATTCCCTGAGACCCAACTTGAGGTCCAAAAAATATGCTTCCAGTTGCTTTTCCATACAAATGGCCTGTCTTTGCTCATGATGCAGACATTCCTAAATTTTCTCAAAGGTCCACAGATCGCAGACAAGTAGCATCTGGTCTTGGCATGCTATGTACCTTTTGCTAAGTGGACCCAAGCTAAGCTCTAGCACAGACTTGACTCATAGCTTGGCCTCTCCTGGGTACCTCAAGTCCAGCTAAAGTAGGTGTCACTTGCAGATTGTTTTGTAGCTCATGCCTTGTGGCCCTGTCATGTAACAGGTGTGGTAGTTGAATTTGTTCTGCACTTAAATGGGGCCCCAGAGCCAACACAGCTTATGGCCAACTGCAGATCATTCCAGAGCACCACCAAACCACCTTCATGAGCCACACATTGAAAGAGCAGACTTGGCAGACACTAGAGCCACACTGAAGTGAGTTTTGTTCTATAAAATTGACTCCTGCACAGCAGCTCCTTTGCTGTAGTTAGGGCTGGTCCTCAAAGCACATTGGCCTGGGGGTAAATCCCTCACATTGACACACTAAGAATAATCAAGCCTCAACTACAATAGAAGGGTGCATAGAAATCGCATTAGAGAAAAAAGAAAAGAAAAGAAATCGCATTGGCAGGCACACCTGGAGCTCCCAGCTCAGGTGATCAGGGTGGCTGCACCACCGAGCCCTAGAGGGCACCCACTACATATGGGCATTCTGCCAAGACTGGAGATATAACATCAATAATTAACTCATAGAAACAAACACAGAAAGGCAAACAAAATGGGTAGACAGATAAACACGTCCCAAGTAAAAAAAACAGAAGATACCTTCTGAAAAAAAAGAAAGAGAAAAAACTAAATGAAATGGAGGCAAACAAACTAACATATACAGAGTTCAAAACAATGGTTATAAAAATGCTCATGGAACTTAGTAAGAACTTCAACAACATAAAAAATGCATAAAACCTGGCTTGTGGTGGTGCAGTGGATAAAACATTGACCTGGAATGCTGAGGTCCTTAGTTCTAAACCTTGAGCTTGCTCAGTCAAGGCACAAATGAAAAGCAACTACTATGAGTTGATGTGTACCACTCCTCCCTCTTTTCTTTCTCTCTATCCTCTCTCTAAAAATAAATAAAATATTTTTAAATAAATAAATAAAAGCATAGAAACCATAAAAAAGAGCCAGTCAAAAATAAATGAAGAGTATAATAACTGAAATGAAGAATATAATACAAGTACAGAAAGCGCAGACTCCCAACCAAGATGAACCCAAAGCGGCCCATAGCAAGATACATCATAATTAAAATAGCAGAAGTTAAAAACAAAGAGATAATTTTAAAAGCACCAAGAGAAAAAGTTACCCACAAAGGAGCTTCCATAAAATCATTGAGTGATTTCTCAGCAAGCACTCTGCAAACCAGAATGGATTGGCATGACATATTTAAAGTGATGAAAAGCAAGGACTTACAACCATGACTACTCTAACAATCAAAGCTACCATTTAGAATTGAATGGCAGGTAAATAGCCTCCCAGACAAGAAAAAGCTAAAGTTCATCACCAAATCAGTATTACTAGAAGTGGCAAAGGGTATTCTTTAAGAAGAAGGAGAAAAGAAAGCTTAAAAATATGACTAATAATGAAAAAGCAGTAAATACATATATATCAACAATTACTTTAAATGAAAATAGATCAAATGCCTCCATAAAAAGGCAAAGGGTGACTGAATGGATAAGAAAACAGACCTTGCTCTGGCCGGTTGGCTCTGGTAGAGCATCAACTTTGCATGTGGAAGTCCCAGGTTTGATTTTCTAATCAGGGCACACAAGAGAGGTGACCATATGCTTCTCTGCCTACACTATCACCTTTCTCTTTCTTCCTCTCCTGAAGCCATGGCTTGATTAATTTGAGCACGTCAGCCCAGGTGCCGAGGATGCCTCCATCAAGCCTCCACCTCAGGTGCTAAAAAATAGCTTGGTTGTAAGTGGCCCCAGATGGGCAGAGCATCAGCCCCAGATGGGGTTGCCAGGTGGATCCCAGTTAAGGCTCACGTGGGAGTCTCTGTATCTCCCTTACATTCATTATAAAAAGAACAAGAGAAAGAAAGAAAACAATACCCTTACGTATGCTGTCTACAAGAGATTCACTTCAGATTGAAAGACACAGAGAGACTGAAAGAAAAGGATGTAAAATAATATTTCATGCAAATGGAAAGGGGAAAAACATGAACCAGATAAGATACACTTTATAACAGAAGCTATAGCAAGAACCAAAAGGACCCTCCAATTCCACTTCTGAGCATTTAACGGAAGAAACCCAAAACATTAAACCAAAAAGATAAATGTATCTATATGTTCATTGGAACATTATTTACAATAGTCAAAATATGGAAGCAACTTAAGTGTCCATCAATAGATGAATGGAAAAAGAAGTGCACGTAAACAATGGAATATGACTCAGCCATAAAAAGGAATGAAATCTTACTATCCACAAGATGGACAAACCTAGAGGATATTGTGCTGAGTGAATTAAGTCTGACAGAGAAAGACAATGGCCATATAATTTCACCTATATGTAGAATCTGAAAAGCAAAATAATCAAACACACAGAAAAGAAACACACTCAAAGATATAGAGAACATTTTGTTGGTTGCCAGATGGGAGGCAAGTTGAAGGAAGGGGTGAAAATTATGAAGAGATTAAGAAATAAAAATTGGTAGTTATTAAATAGTCATGGGGATGGAAAGTATAGATTGGAAATATTGTCAATAATATTGTAATGACCATGTATGGTGTCAGATGAGTATTAGATTTATGAGGGTAATCATTTCTTAAGTTACATAATTGACTAATCATAAGGTTGTACACCTGAAACCAATATAATATTGTATGTCAACTGTAATTGAATATTGAAAAAATTATAAAATGAAATAAAAGATCCTAAGAAAGTTTTCTCTTCAAGAAACAAAATTTAAAAAAATAAAAAAGCTGCAGCCCAGGAGCATTTGCAAAACATATACCTGACAAAATGATGAACAATAACAAGTGTTGGTGAGAATTTGGAACATTACTAGAGGAAATTAAAAAATAGTCTAACAAGATAACCTGGACATGTTATCTTTGAATATATGTATCCTGATTTATTGATGTTGCCCCATTAAAAAAATAAAATTATTAAAAAAATAGTCTGGCATTTCCTCAAAAGGTTAATTACAGAATTACTACATGACTTAGAAATTCCACTCCTGGGTATTTACCCAAGAAAAATGAAAGCACACAAAAATATGTATGTGAATGTCCATAGTAGCTTTATTTATGATCTAAAACTAGCAATAACCCAATGTCTTTCCACATATGAATAAAAAATAAACTGTGGTTCACTCATAAATTGGAATATTATTCCTCAATTTAAAAAGAGTAAATTATTAGTATATACATACAACATAAATAAATCTCTAAAACATTATGGCAAATCAATAGTTCTTAACCAGAAGTAATTCTGTGAATAATTGACAATATCTGAAGACAATTTTATTTATATATATATATATATTTTTTCTTTTTTTGTGGCAGAGAGAGTCAGAAAGAGGGAGAGATAAGGACAGACTGACGGGAAGGGAGAGAGATGAAGAACATCAATTCTTCGTTGTGGCTCCTTAGTTGTTCATTGATTGCTTTTTCATATGTGCCTTGCCCGGGGGCCTTCAGCAGATCCAGTGACCCCTTGCTCAAGCCAGCGACCTTGGGCTCAAGCTGATGAGCTTTGCTCAAACCAGATGAGCCCGCGCTCAAGCTGGCGACCTCAAGGTCTCGAACCTGGGTCTTCCACACCCTAGTCTGATGCTCTATCCACTGCACCACCACCTGGTCAGGCAGACAATATCTGGAGACAATCTTAATTGTCACAACTAAGGATGCTACTGGCATTCAGCAGGTAGAGGTTAGCAATATTTCTTAACATTCTAAAAAGCAGACGATAGTCTCCCACAACAAAGAACTATACAGCCCAAATGTTAATAGGGTAAAGGTTGAGAAACCCTGTGTTAAGTGAAAAAAAAGTCAAATGAAAAATACTAAATACTATATTATTCCATTTATAAAAAATTCTAAAAAATGCAAAACTATAGTGAACATAAAACAGACAAATGTTTGTCTGGAGCCAGGGATGGGGAGAAGAGCTCAAGTTAAATGGACATGAAGAAACTTTTTAGGGTGATGGATCATTATATATATTGATTATGGTGGTGTTTACACAATTGTATTCAATTACCAAAATTCATCAAAATGTGCATTTAAAATTGACTATTGACTATAAAATATTATATGCTTATAAGTCACACTTTAAACAAAAAAGCATCATAATGGGGGGAAAGCATTGAAAGAGAAGGCAAGGGAACTCCAAAGATGAGTTTTTCCAACCTCACCTATATGATTGGGAACCAACCTCTAACTGCATCGACACTTCCAGGTCACTAATTTGTTACTTGGTAGAACATACTAGTGTACCTTGGTATCTTGAAAAATGTTTAAAAAGTTTTCTATTGGGTTTTAGAAGGAGCAGTGAATAATAAAGAGGTTTCATACTCTTCTAGGTTTTTTTTTTATTACTATTCAAAGACTGTTCCCATTAAAGCAAATCTGGTTCAGTGTTATTACATCAAGTGAGAATTTTTGAGAGATTATTGTATATGGCAGGCAGAGTGTTGTTACACAAAGTACTTAGTGTTCATAGAGTCTCCTGGAAAAATGAATGTAACCATTTCTGGAGCTCCTGAGATAAACTTGTTCCTTTGAAATTCTGGGAACACTGGAGTTCTCTTCAAATAGAGACTTACATTTACTTGATGGCGACAAAAGAAATACCAGCTACACTTTCTTAACAAGTGCTGCTTTGACTGTGAGAAGTAAAGAAGGATGAATTACAGTTGATGAGATCTGATCAATAAGAGGTGAGACTTCTCCTTCTTGGATAAAATCAGAACTTTCATTTTGAGTCTTGTTGAGACAGTTTTGTAGAAATAGACCCTTACCTCTGCTACTGAAAAAAAGTTATTTCTCCCACATGTCTCATTAAAATTTTGGGGAAAAAATCATTTAAGTAGTAACAAAAATCATTACTTTCAACTGTATGGAGATTTCTTATGAAGCAAAGTCTTTGTTGTGGGAGACATAGCCAGACTGTCCACAGAGTACCTGGAGGCTCAAGATTTCTGCATGAATCCTGTGAATCTTATTACAACTATCAAGAAAATGAAAAACAGGAAGATGCAGAAAGCTCATTTCCAGTGTTTAAATTCTGAGAAACTATCATCTGTAATGCTTACTTAGAAATTGCTTAGATTTACCACATTCATTTAAGTAGAAGCCTTTCAAAGCTAACAACCTATACTTGTATATCCCTCAGATGCCTTTTATGACCATCTAGGTCTCACTTCTGCTCATCTTACCAAACTGTTTTTAATTTGGGGCTTTAATAACCACTCTAACATGATGGAAGACCTAAGAATGCTTTCAGGTAAGCCAAGATGGCCAGTCTAATGGATCTGGCTGTTAGAAGTTGACTCATAGTCATATGTTTACATGAGTTTCAGTCACATTAAACTAGTAAAAGTAACAAGTTGTTTATGCCAAGTAAGAAAAAAAATTATTTATATTTTTGCTTTTATGTTGGCTTTCTAGATACCCACAGAAATTAGTCATAATCTTTCCAATAAGACTGTACTTAGGACCCAGGGCTAGAAAAAGTAATAATGGATCAACTTGCCCACCTTCTCCACTCCTTCCACCTCTATCTCCTGCCTCTCTATGTCTGCTTGTTATACTGTGTGTGGTTGGAGGGAGCACAAAAATAGGTTATAGGTAAGATGTATAAGAGGACTTATTTAGGAAGAATAGAAAATGAGAGTTTGGAGTAAGGGAATTCAAGATTATTTAAAAATAAAATACTTTCAAAATATTATTAATCAGCAACTAGATTATATGTAAATGTATATTATGTGCCAAATTGTCTAGTTAGCTTAAAAGTATCTTGCTATGGAGAAACTATAGGAACTGCCTACATCATCATATATAAAATAATTACTGAGCAATACATTTTCAGATATATTCAATTGTCTTTGAATTACACTGGTATGATACCTTGAATAGATCCAACTAACTCAATCTTACAACCCAAGAACATTTTGTTTACATGTGATTTCAATGCATTATATATGCCAGACATGTAAAAGGAGAAAAGGTTTTGGAGAATCAAACACTATTTCAGATGTCTAGATGAGCCATATTTTGTTAGTCATTCATGTCCTCTACTCACACTCTCTACCCTTTGAATAATCATTCTGAAAAACCAGGAATGTGTTGCTCTATTGCCTTGTCAATGGTCCAAACCAAGTATGTCCAACTGTCTTTCCCATTCATGTTCTATTTCATTTACTTTTCTTTTCCCTTAAAAGTTTCAATATCTCCTAGATCTTCTTGCCTAAGGCCTTTGCTCTCAACCAAGCAGCATACACCAAATACAAGGTCCTAATTTTAATGGGTACTTATAGGTTTCATAGGTAAGGCAACCTATCATACTTTAACATTATTCAAGAACCAGCTTCTCTTTCTATCCTTATTAGAATTGTTTCCAAAACACAGGTTTACTTTAGAAAGTTAAAGTGCCCTTCAATAGAGGATTGAAGAAAGAAGATGTAGTACATATATACAATGGAATACTACTCAGCCATAAGAAATGATGACATAGTATCATTTATGACAACATGAATGGACCTTGATAACATTATACAAAGTGAAAGAAGTAAATCAGAAAAAGCTAATGACTGTATATGATTCCACATATAGGTTGGATAGAAAACTGAGATTCATGGACACAGATAAAAGTGCAGTGGTAGCAGGTAGAGAGGGAGAGGGAGAAGGAAAGGGGAGTGGGTTGGGGGCAGGGTATAAAGAAGGAAAAATATAAGGTGACCAAGGATGATTTGACTTTGGGTGATGGATATACAATATAATCGACTGTCCAAATAATGTAGAGATGTTTGTCCAAAATCTATGTACTCTTATTGACCAATGTCACCCTGTTAAATTTAACTTTCTAAATTTTAAAAAAATATATTTAAAATTTTATTTTGTAAAATGAGAAATAAGCATAAATTTCCAGAAAGAAAAAAAAAAAGAAACTCCAATTTTTCTCATCCATCTCAAACCTGACAACAAAAACTAAGCATCCTCAAAATATTTGAGAGCATAGGCAAATATTGACTGGCCCAAAAAGCAAAATTTATCTCTAGATGTGACTCTGGCACCATGAGAAATTCTAACTCTGTCTCATTAATCTGCAGATAGGGTGAGCACATTCAGTACTTATATAACCCTACAGTCCACTCTTCAAACCAAAATGAGGTTGTTGCATACACATACTTAAATATATTTCAGTGAGCAACTGATCCTCTTAATTGTAAAAAAATAAAAGAAATAATGGCACTTAATGAAAGGACAACTCAGCTACTTGGAAAGAATGTTGTAAGAGCAAAACTTAAAAGGAAAAATAAAAAAGCCCGTTTGGAAATTATATTTTGATATTGAGTCCTTCAGCTGTCAATTTCTACTTGTGCTCATACCAGATTTGAGAAACACATAGATGATATGCAGATAGTTTAGTTAACATCTTTAACATGCACACTACTGCAGGCCTACGGGTTTTATTTTTAATGCGAAATGATTATTGCAGTCAATTTTTATAAATGTGCCACTTTTTTTTAGCGAGAGAGAGAGAGAGAGAGAGGAGAGAGAGAGAGAGAGAGAGAGAGAGAGGGAGGGAGGGAGGGAGATGAGAAATATTAACTTGTAGTTCAGTCACTGTAGTTGTTCACTGATTGTTTTTCATAAATGCTTTGACTGGGAGGCTCAAGCTGAGCCAGTGACCCCTTGCTTAAGCCAGTGACCTTGGGCTTCAAGCCAGCAACCTTTGGGCTCTAGCCAGCAACCATGTGATCATTTCCATGATTCTATGCTCAAGCTGGCAATCTCGCACTCAAGCTAATGAGCCTGTGCTCAAGCCGGTTACTTCCAGGTTTCAAACGTGGGACCTCAGTGTCCCAGGTTGATTCTCTATTCCCTGTGCCACCACCAGTCAGGCTGTGCCACTTATTTTGACACCTAATCATATGTGTTCCACAGTGCTAATTAACTATTCAATGTAGTTTGTTCATTGTGCTTACATGTTTATTTTATATGGATAAGTCTTTATTCCTACCTAGTCCATAAACCCGTAGTGGGCATGATCAATAAATAATCAGTAGCTGATCTGAATTAAATTGGGAGGACAATAACATAGATAATCCCTAGCTCATCCTTATTTGGCATTTTAATGTGCATTTGCATTTCCATTTCAATAGGGATCTATCTGGGGTATTAGGACTGCATAATTTTAGATAATGATGTCACACTGGGAAGAGGTAATTTTGAAGAATGGAAAGCAATCCGGTTTATACTCATGCTGAGGACTGAATCAAGGCACCAAGCCCAGTTTAGGGTCATTTGACAATATCAGGCTGAATGACTTGCATCTTCCCCTGGAAATAGAAGAATGAATCACAAGGCAGTTTCAAAGACCTCTCCTGGACATTGAGATGGATGGCATGGAAGAGAGGGGAAAGGACAAAGAGTGAGTAGAGAACACAGGCCAAAAATTCTCTCCTTTTCAACACCCCTTGAGCAGCATGCTGATTAAGAAAAAAGGGAGAGTTAAAATAAATTATGATAATGTCAACAAAGGAACTGGAAATAAACTCAGCATGGCTTTGTTGCCTGTTCCAATCAGAGGAGAATTTACAGGTTTGTTCTGATAAGCCCTAATGCTATAACTGAGAGTTAGCTCTCTTATCGACCCTATATCCATCCATCACTTGCCACATACAGACAAGCAAATCCTTCCTGAAGAACACTGCTAGATCAGTCTTTGAAAAACACTTCTTTCAGCATGTGACTTCCCTAAAAGGATACCATTTTCCTGTAGGATCAAGTCAAAACTAATCAATCTGGCATTCCAAGATTTCTATCAACTGACTTTACCCCTCACCATAATTACAGGCCCCAATTCAGTCAAACTAGCCTCCTTACAACCACATACCACATGCCTACTTGCATACCTTCACTCATTCCTCTTACCTATGACTAAAACATGTTCTTTCCTCTCTTTCCACCGTTTAAAACCCTAAACATCTTTCTTTAAAAGCTCTAAAGTAAAAATTAATCTTCTCTATAAGAGTTGCCCAGTCTAACCCCATCCCTCAGTGACCATTCCTTTACTTGAAATCACAGTATGTGCATTTGTACCAGATGACGTCCACATACCAAATGTCCTCAAGTATAGGACAAACTTCCATAACTAGATTGTAAACAAAGGAGAAAGGATCTTTTCTGTCATCACCAACATGACAATGGTCATGATATATATGTGTCTTAATATTAATAATCAATAAATAGAAGCCTTTTAAAGCCACATTAGGGTTAACTTGACATGGAAATTCAGGCTTGTTACAATTTTCTATATATATTTACATAGCCAGTTTTGAATGTC
The DNA here is from genome assembly GCF_036850995.1 of Saccopteryx leptura. NCBI lineage: Eukaryota > Metazoa > Chordata > Mammalia > Chiroptera > Emballonuridae > Saccopteryx > Saccopteryx leptura. The sequence continues at coordinate 103,959,007 of NC_089516.1, read as the reverse complement.
TGAATCCTCTTACTTGCTTCATTTTTCTAAGCTGAACTCACTTTACTTTCTTTTTAAAAAGAACCTGCTCTTCATGTTCTATTTTTAAAGCCCTGCCTCTTTAGTAAAGCACTGAGGGCATGAACAACCATCAGGCCTTAAATGTTCCAGCTGAGGTATTGCAATTCAACCTTTACATATATCTGTAGTTCAGTAACCTAGACTGATGAAAGAGGAAGATCTATCCCACCAGGAGGCCTAGAGGAAAAGATTCTGTTTTTTAAAATTGAATTTCACAGGGAGAATCACTTTCTTTCCCGCTTGTATATAAGCTCTCCGTGGAGCCTTGAGGATGATTTCATGACTCAAAACAGATGGACTTTTTTTCTTTCTGTATTACTCTTTATGCAGGTAAAGAACAGCTGCTTCAATTTCCCCTTTTTAATGAATTATTTTCTAAATTACACTATTTTTTATCTCTATCAGGGGGAATGGTTATATTACACTCCTAAAAACTAAACTCATTCACGTTCTTGTCCTTTTTGGACAGAGCCCTGCAAGAAGAATTCAAATTCAAAATTAATAGGGCAATGAGTTGACATGGCAAACAGACAGAGACCATGATGGCATAATTTTAAGAACAGAAAATTTTCTAGAAACTCCTGAATCGAAGTCTGATGTACTTGCCTATGCTAAAGTTCTACAAGCTAATGAATTGTCCTCTCTGGGCATACACCTGTAAAATTTAAATGCCCCTGAGAGTAATAACAAGTGAGTCATGCACACTATAGTTTAGATTGGTTTACCAAATTTTCTTCTTAACTAATAATTAGCTGTGCACTCTGAGAATGGAATTTATTATAGTGTATTCTTTTAACTAGCCACTCTGGAAATTTCAGAATAAATTTGGATTACTTATATCAGTTTATCTTCCGTATATCCCAGTGCCCTTACATTATTTGCAACATCCAAACAAGCCCTGTATTTTTTAAAATCATTTAATTTTATGCCTTTACCCATGCTATTTCCTCCTCCATAGATTCTCTTTTGTACCATCAAACCTTTTTTTTTTTTATGATCCAGCTCATGCACTACATTCTTCAAGAAACTGACTGCATATTTTGCCTAGCAACATTCTTCATCTATTCTATTAAATGCTACCTCTTCTATGAAGTATTCTCTGACTTTTCCAGGCAGCTGTAGGCACTCTTTCCCCCTAGGTTCCCATACTGTGACTTGAATTCCACCATTGCATATCATTATTGAAATTATCATATTGTGTGCCTGTTCCTATTAGACCATGATTTCCTTGATGGTGTGGACCAGACCTTATTATCTTTGTTTATTAGCCTATTTATCTACAAATATTTAATATCTGCTGAATAAATAAATCACAGAATTAGCTTAAATAGAAAATTATACAGGATCTGAATGCACCTTATCTTAAACTGTGAAGACTACCTAACCACAAGCATGTACTTTATCAGAGTAAAAGGACAGAACAGTTAACTGTGTGTGGAAACATCAAATTAAAGGGGTTGGTATTCTGTTACATTGACAGAGTGTTGCTAAATATATTTCTCATGTTTGACTTTTAAAGTCACTCAAAGCCATCCTTCCTTACCTTAACTTTCAGAGTAAAACAGAAGAGCCAAATGGAGAACAGTAATCGTGAAATCAAACTCTTTCACTTATTCATTGAATATTTATTAAATATCTACAATGCACAAAACAACAATAATGAGCTAAACAAAGTCTCTCATTATCTTCATGAAAACTGCTGTCTAATAGGAGAAATATAAATTAGAAATAGGTAATATCAGCTAATGATAAGTTTTTAAAGAAAATATTTTTCTGGATGAAAAAATAAAAGTATTGTGGCTATTTTAGATTTAAAAAAAGCATCTTTCAGATGATATTTGAGAAAAATCCTAATGTGGAGAAAGGGTAAAGCCACTATCAGAAGGAAGAGGCACAAAGTCAGTAAGAGCAAAATTCCAGAATGTTAGGAGAACGTGTTGTATCATAGCAACAGCAAAGAAGCCAGCCTGGTTGGAATGTGGTGAGGCAGGAGAAGCGTTGTAAAAATTGAGGTCAGGTCCTGGCCAGATTGCTTAGCAGATAAAGCATCATCCGGCATGCTGAGGTCACAAGATCAGTCCCCAGTCAGAACATGTTCAAGTAGATGTTTATTGAGAGCTTTATCATTGAATTTCAGACAGCTGCCTTTCTGCTGTGTCCTTGCATGGCCTTTCTTCCATACATATTGGTAGAGAGAAAAAGAGAAAGCAATCTCTCTGGTGTCTTCCTTTGTAAGGGCACTAATTCCATAAAACAGGCTCCATCCCCATGATCTCATCTAATATTAATTACCTACCAAAGTCCTCATGGCTAAATAACATCACATTGGGAGTTAGGGTTTCAACATGTGAATTTTAAGGGGACATAATTCAGTTAATCCTTTGAGTAGTTTTTTTAATGCTCGCTGACCCCTGGGAGTGCGTTTCCACCCCCCCCAAAAAAATAAAATCAGTTTCAGTTACAGTTTTATTGACTTAAAATCATGTTTGTTTGATAACCAATTTATGGAAATAAGAAGAACATACATTTGCCTTTTCTTAACGTTGCCTTACATATGTACGATTGTACTCTGGATGGTCAGGAGGCATGAGGATGTATATGAACATTCATACTACTCAAAGGATTAATAGCAGAAATTTTAATCTGAGTGTTGTGTGCAAAATAGACTATCAAGAGACAAGATTCACAGAAACACAGAGAGAGAACTAACCAGAAATCTATTGTAATAATCGAGGTGAAAGATGACAGTTGCTTGGACATAGTTAGAAGTGTTGGTGATATTTTAGACACATTTTGAAGGCACAGCCCATGGGATTTTCTAATGAGCTATATGTGGGTTATGGAAAAAACATAGTCAAGAATAATTCTAAGTTTTCTGGCCTGGACAATTGATAAAAGGTGGTTTCATTTACTACAATGAAAAATACAGGGAAATGATACTTTGTTTGGGAGGAGGTGGATCAGAAACTAAATTTTGAGATGTTAGGTTTAAGCTACCATTTAGGTAGTGGTATATATCTGGAGCTCATGTAACAGGTCTATAATGAAGATATAAATTTGAGAGGCACTAGTCTGTAGATAATATTTAAGAACAAGGGATGACATCACCCATTGAATAAACGTAGGTAGAGAAGAAAATAGGACTAAGAATTGATCCATGGAACACTCCAACATTTTAGAGGGTGGTTATAAAGAAGGAAAATCTATGAAATAATAGAGATACAACAGCTAGTGAGGTAACAAAAAAATCAAGAACAATGACAAGGAGTAAAATAGAACAATGTACTTCACTGGAGGCAAAGTGAATAAATGATACTAACTTGGAAGAAGTGGTTATCTTTGTCCATCACTGAGAAGTTAAGTGAACAACAGCTAAAAATTGACCATTGGAATTGCAAACAAAAGCCTCATGCCTTTTATTTATAACAATTGTCAGAATGCAACTGAACTGGATGAGCAGTAACTACCTTCAGAGATCATTTAAATGGAAACAGAATAAAACTTCAGGTTAAATAGAAAAGAGAACTTGATCCTACCATAGTTTATGAAACATTAAACATAAACATTGCAAGTTGTCTCAAAAGCCATCCCTGAAAATCTGTAACATGTCAGGAATGCAGAATGGTGCAGCCACTATGGAAAACAGTATTGAGATTCCTCAAAAAACTAAAAATCGAACTGCTTTTTGACCCAGCTATCTCACTTTTAGGAATATATCCCAAGAACACCATAGCACTGTTTCAAAAGGAGAAATGCACCCCCATGTTTATGGCAGCATTGTTCACAATAGCGAAGATCTGGAAACAACCAAAAAGCCCTACAATAAATGACTAAATAAAGAAAATGTGGTACATATATTCTATGGAATACTACTCAGCCATAAGAAATGATGACATCAGATCATTTATGACATGAATGGACCTGGATAACATTATACTGAGTGAAATAAGTAAATCAGAAAAAAACTAAGAACTATTTGATTCCATACATAGGTGGGACCTAAAAACGAGACTCAGAGACATGGACAAGAGGGTGGTGGTTACTGGGGGAGAGGAAGGTGGAGGGGAGGGGCACAAGGAAAACCAGATAGAAGGTGATGGAAGACAATTTGACTTTGGGTGATGGGTGTGCAACGTAATCAAATGTCAAAATAACCTGGAGATGTTTTCTCTGAACATATGTGCCCTGGTTGATCAATGTCACCCCATTAAAATTAATAATAAAAAAATTTTAAAAAATCTGTAACATGTGATGGGAAATGATTTAAGGCTGCGAGTGGGGAATTATTTAGATAATCCTTCAGGAGGGTGTAGGTTAGATTGTCTACAGATCATTTTCTGCTTCCAGAGACCTTTACTACCCTTCATGTAAACGGATTTATTTTACAGAGCTGCCAATTAAGACTGTAGTTCATTTTTTTTATTAGAGAGGGAGAAAAAAAGACAGGAGGAGGGGAGAAGAGAGAGATGAGAAACAAACTCATAGTGCTTTACTTTAGTTTTTCATTGATTGCTTTTCATACATGCTTTGAACAGGGGACACAAGTCAAGTCAGTGACCCCTTGCTTAAGCCAGTGACCTTGGACTCAAGCCTGCAACCTTCAGGCTTCAAGCCAGTGACTGTGGGACCATGTCGATGACCCAGTGCTCAAGCTGGTAAGCCTGCACTCAAGCTGATGAGCCTGCTCTCTAGCCAGTGATCTCAGGGTTTTGAACTGGAGCCCTCAGCATCCTGGGCTGACACTCAATCAACTGCACCACCATCAGTCAGGAAAAACTGTAGGTCACTTTTATACATCTCTTTGGGCATGAAAATTTTCATGAAGCTTACTGCATATTTTAAAAAGAAGTTTCCGTGTTAGAAGCAAATGAAAGATAGCAGTGGTGTGTAGAGAAAGAAGAGAAATATAAATAGTGGGTAGTGTACTCCCAATATTCACTCATAATGAGAAGATGTCAAATTTGGAGTGACTACCTTTGACTCCTAGCAATGATAAATGCATTTGTGATTTCTTGGTCTAGTAATGATAACAGAGATGACAGAATTGTGTAATGAAAATCAAGTATCTTTGTTATACTTGACTGAATGTTCATCAAATCTATTGTTTTTAAAAATATTTTCTTAATTAGTTTTAGAGAGAGGCAAGAGAGAGAGAAAGAATGGAGTGGGAAGTATCAACTTGTAGTAGTTGCTTTTCATACATGCCTTAACTGGGTCAGCCTGGGGTTTTGAATTGGTGACCTCAGCATTCCAGATCAACACGTTACCCTCTGGGTCACCAAAGTTCAGGCCAAATCTTTGTTTTGAATTAGTATAGCACAGTTGATATTAAATACAGACCAGATTAGGGGGAGGGGTGGAGAGGCAGATGGGTGCTTCTTCTGTGTGCTCTGGCTGGGAATCAAACCCGGGAATCCTGCACACCAGGCCGATGCTCTACTCCTGAGCCAACCAAATTCCCTTATTCATATACCAAGAATTTAAGAAACTGGCCTGACCTGTGGTGGCGCAGTGGATAAAGCATCGACCTGGAAATGCTGAGGTCGCCGGTTCGAAACCCTGGGCTTGCCTGGTCAAGGCACATATGTGAGTTGATGCTTCCAGCTCCTCCCCCCTTTTCTCTCTCTGTCTCTCCTCTCTCTCTTGCGGTCTCTCCCTCTCCTCTCTAAAAATAAATAAATAAATAAATAAATAAATAAATAAATAAATAATAACACTGTTTGATAAAAAGAGTTAGCATAATAAAGAACTATTAAAAAAAGAAACTTAAGTCATGAAGTCATAAAGTGTATTTATATTTGTGTGTCTCCTTACTAAGAAACAAAACACCAAAAGAATTACTCAAATAAAACTTGCATAAATAAATGCCCATCATTTTCTAAAAATTAGAGTGGTATTTTTGCTGGTGAAATAAATTTACCTGAATTGCAAATTCTCTGTGCTAATCATATTTTTTTTACCCAAGCATGAATTCTGTCCAAAAATAATGACCTGTCACATCCATTTGTTTTATCAGCTAAATAAAACCTTATTAAAGTGTTATACTTAATGTAAGACATCCATGTTCCACTTGTGTCTCTTATGAAATCTTAGGCTCTGGGTAGGTAGTTCATCACATAAAAAATGTACAGGACTAACAAATATATGGGTTTGTTTGGGGGGGTTGGAGGTTTGTTTTTTTTTTTGTATTTTTCAGAAGTTAAAAGTGGGTAGACAGTCAGACTCCTGCATGTGCCTGATCGGGATCCACCCGACATGCCCACCAGGGGGAGATGCTCTGCCCATATGGGGCATTGCTCCATTATGGCGGGAGCCATTCTAGCACCTGAGGTAGATGGATCTGTCCTCAACACCTGGGCCAACTTTGCTCCAATGGAGCCTTGGCTGTGGGAGGGGAAGAGAGAGATAGAGAAAAAGGAGGGGGGGAGGGTGGAGAATCAAATTGGCACTTCTCCTGTGTGCTCTGACCGGGAATTGAACCCAAGACTTCCACATGCTGGGCCAATGCTCTCCCACTGAACCAACCGGCCAGGGCCTACAAAGATGTGTTTTAAAAAGTTAAACATCACCACATACCTATCAGAATGGCTAACATCCAAAAAATTGACAACACCAAAAGCTTGTGAAAATGTAGAATAACAGAGACTCATTCATTACTGGTGAGAATGCAAACATGGTACAGCCACTTTGGAAGACAGTTTAGTAGTTTACTACAAAACTAAACATACACTTATAAGATCCAGCAATTTTGTTCCTTTATATTTAACCAAATGAAGTGGAAAAAAAAATATCCACACAAAACTTGCACCCAAACAGTTATAGCAAGAAGCTTTACTCATAATTGCCAAAACATGGAAACAACATGTTCAGCATGTGTTTATACAGTTTTCCTAGCACCATTTGCTGAAGAAACTACCCTTCTCCCATGGGGTGTTCTTTGTTTCTTGTTGAACATTAGTTGACCATAAATACTGGAATTTAATTCTGGACTCTTTATCCTGTTCACTGATCTGCATGTCTATTTTTATATTAATACTATCTGTTTTATTACTATGGCTTTGTAATATAGCTTGAAATCAAAATGTGATACCTGCAAACTTTGTTCTTTTTTTTCAGGATTGCTTTGGTTATTTGAGGTCTTTTGTGGTTTCACATAAATTTTAGGTTTGTTTCTTCTGTGTATTTTTGTGAAGAATGACTGGTAATTCTGTGGAGATTGCATTAAATCTGTAAATGACTTGGTTAGTATAGACATTTTAATGGAATTTATTCTTCCAATCCATTTACATGTGATGCCTTATCATTTGTTTGTGGAAAGAAATTTTTCAATTTCTCTCTGAAAAATCTTATAGTTTTTATTATACAGAACTTTCACTTCTTTGGTTAAATTTATACCTAATTATTTTTATTGAATTAGATGCTATTGTGACTGGGATAGTTTTCCTCTATTTCCTTAGCCAAGATATGGAGACAACCAAAATACCCATCAATGGATGAATGGATAAAAATGATACAATATAGATACACAATGGAATATTACTTAGCCGTGAGAAAGAAAGAAATGCCATTTGCAACAATGTGACTAACTTTGAGCACATTATGTTAACTGAGATAAGTCAGAAAAGGATAAGTACTCTATTATATCATTTATATAGGGATTTTTAAAAGGCAAACCAATTTTAAAAAACCAATAAAATGGTGGTTACCAGGGGATGGGAGCTGGGTAGTTAAGATTGATGGTGTTTAAGGGTACAAACTTGTAGCTAGTATTAAATAAGCCATAGAGATATAATTCATAGTATAATGAATAATAGTATAGGCAATAATACTGTAATACAGTGATGAAACATGATAATACTACTTCTACGGCAATTATATTATAATAAATTAATGTGTGAAAGTAACATGCTGTATACCATAAATTTACAATTGAAACGTCAAATCTATCAAATGAAAATAAATAAAAATCTTAAATATATAACTTTTATTATAATAACAACAACAACAACAAAAAAAACCCGTCTTCCAACCTCTACCCATTATCTAGTTCCAAAGTCATGTCCACATTTTTAGGTATTTGTTATAGCAACACTCCACTTCACAGTACTAAAATTCTAGTTAGTTATTTATTACTACCTTTAAAAAAAACCACAGACTGGATGAGTTAAACAATTGAAATTTATTATCTCACGGTTTTGGAAGCTGCAATTCCAAAATCAGGTATTAAGCAGGGCTGATTTCTCCCAAAGTCTCTCTTCTTGGCTTGCAGATGGCCTATTTTCTGTGAGCATCTCTGGTGTCTCCTTCTTGTCTAATCAGGACATCAGTCACATTGTATTAGGGCCCCATCCTTATAACTCAGTTAAAATTAATTACCTATTCAAAAGCCTTATCTGCAATTCCCATCACAAAAGGGGTTAGGGCTTTAACGTAAGAGTCTGGAAGAGAAACATCATTCAGTAAACAAGTTTAAAATTATTACTTATTTCTAATATATAACACCTTTGTCATTATTAAATGTCCTTCTTTATCTGTAATTACATATTTTATTCTAAACTCTTTTGTCTATTAGTATAACCACTCCAACAGTTTGACAGATGCAGGACTACATAGCTAGTCTTCCCTTATCTGGCTTTGCTTTCCATAGTTTCAGTTACTGAGTCAACCACAGTCTAAAAATATTAAATGGAAAATTCCAGAAATAAACAATGCATAAATTTTAAATTATGTGCTCTTCTTAGTAGCATAAGGATATCTCGAGTTGCCTGCTTTGTCCCGCCTGGGACATGAATCATCCCTTTGTCCAGTGTCCCAATGCTGTAGATGCTACCCATCTGTTAGTCACGTAGTAGCCTTGCAGGTTTTCAGATTGACTGGCACAGTATCATAGTGTTGGTGCTCAAGTAACCCTTATTCTACTTAATAATGGCCCCAAAATGCAGGAATAGTGATGCTAGAAATTCAAATATACCAAAAAGAAACCATAAATGAAAAGGTGAGTATAGTGCATGCAATATGATATTTTGAAAAAGAAAGGGAGACCATATTTGTGTAACTTTTATTATAGTACATTGCTATAATTGTCCTATTTCATTATTAGTTACTGTTTTTAAAGTTTAACTGTACCTAGCCCTGGCCGGTTGGCTCAGCGGTAGAGTGTCGGCCTAGCGTGCGGAGGACCCGGGTTCGATTCCCGGCCAGGGCACACAGGAGAAGCGCCCATTTGCTTCTCCACCCCTCCGCCGCACCTTCCTCTCTGTCTCTCTCTTCCCTTCCCGCAGCCAAGGCTCCATTGGAGCAAAGATGGCCCGGGCACTGGGGATGGCTCTGTGGCCTCTGCCCCAGGCGCTAGAGTGGCTCTGGTCACAACATGGCGACGCCCAGGATGGGCAGAGCATCGTCCCCTGGTGGGCAGAGCGTCGCCCCTGGTGGGCGTGCCGGGTGGATCCCGGTCGGGCGCATGCGGGAGTCTGTCTGACTGTCTCTCCCTGTTTCCAGCTTCAGAAAAATGGAAAAAAAAAAAAAAAAAAAAAAAAAAAAAAAGTTTAACTGTACCTAATGGATGAATTTAATTCTATCATATGTATGTATGCATAGGAAAGAATATAGTAAATATAAGACATGGCATTATCTGCAGTTTTAGATATCCACTTGGGTCTTGAAACATATGCCTCGGCCCTGGCCGGTTGGCTCAGTGGTAGAGCGTCGGCCTGGCGTGCGGGGGACCCGGGTTCGATTCCCGGCCAGGGCACATAGGAGAAGCGCCCATTTGCTTCTCCACCCCCCCTCCTTCCTCTCTGTCTCTCTCTTCCCCTCCCGCAGCCAAGGCTCCATTGGAGCAAAGATGGCCCGGGCACTGGGGTTGGCTCCTTGGACTCTGCCCCAAGCGTTAGAGTGGCTCTGGTCACGACAGAGCGACGCCCCGGAGGGGCAGAACATCGCCCCCTGGTGGGCAGAGCGTTGCCCCTGGTGGGCGTGCCGGGTGGATCCTGGTCGGGCGCATGCGGGAGTCTGACTGTCTCTCCCCGTTTCCAGCTTCGGAAAAAAGAAAAAAAAAAAAAAAAAAAAAAAAGAAACATATGCGTGGATGCCTCGTGGATCAGAGGAACCACGGTACCTTTTTCATTGTTTTGCTCTTCAGCTATTTGATCTTTAAATTTTGCCTCCTGTGAAATGCATAGAGTTAATTTCTTTCATATTTTAGCTTGGGATTAGTTACCTTTCTTCAGTCCATGTACTGATAACTTAATAGTTTTTCAAAAAGTTCGACCATTGTATCTTCAAACATTCCTACTTTCTTTTCCTTCTCCTTTTGTATCTCTAAGTGAATATATGCTAGTTCATCTCAGTCTATCCTACAAATCTCTTAACTTCTTTTATATTTCCCATATATTCATCTCTTTGGGTTGTATATTTTCTTCAGTTCTCTTTTTACATTTCAATTATAGCTGAACACAATATAATATTAGTTTCAAGTGTACAATATAGTGATTAGACATTTATTTATTTTTATTTTTTTATTTTATTGTGTTGACATGGTTTCAAGTGTCCCACTTAATATAACACCATCTACACACTGCATCCTTCAGTTCTTTATTATAGTTCACTAAATCTCTATTTAATTTTTTATAGTTCATTGTTAAACCCATCTAGCAAGTTTTAAATTACAGTAATAATATATTCCATTTCTATAGGATCTATATGATTTATTTTCATATCTACTTCCTCTTAACTCATATTTTAATTTTTTTCATTTATTTAAACAGAGAAAACATGATTTCTACTCTAAATCTGTAGTCATAAAAATGAAGTTTTGTCTACTTACTCTGTTTTTTTCTTTTTTTCCTACTGGTTCTTACTCATGGCAACTTTTTTTGGTGGGGGGTAGAGAGAAAGAGAGAGATAGAAGCGGGGCTGGAGCAGTAAGCATCAACTCCCATATGTGCCTTAACCTGTTAAGCCCAAGTTTTCAAACCGCTGACCTCAGTGTTCCAGGTCAATGCTTATCCACTGCACCACCACATGTCAGGTGGTGACTTTTCTTTAATAAACTTTTCCCTCATTTTCCTTTTATTCCTATCTAATATAGGAGTTATATCGGGTTTGGGATAAAGGTGAGTGTTTACAAAGAAAGTATATATTTGAATTTAGTTCTGTCAGGCACTTAGAGAAATCACCAGTTTGGTTTTCTTTTAAACTGAATAATCAGCTTTAGGTTTTCCAGGCCACCCAGGTGGCATGTATTTAGGCTGTAAACCTATGTAAGGACTAGCTTGGTATTACAAAAATCTGAAGAGGAGATTCTCTCACATTTCTTTCAATGTTCAAAGAAAGCAGTATAGTTTTCCTTGCAGTCTCCTGGATGAGGGGCAGATTTATTTCTAGTTAACCCTTAAATTTCAGGTATGATGGGCTCTTTGGGGCCCAAGCTTTGTAGAAGGATATCCTGCTAGATTCTCATCATAGGCAAACCATGGGCTTTGCCTCCTATTTCTTGAGCTCCACAGGTCTGTGATAAACAAAACTTGTTAAGCTTGGCAAATGTTCTAAAAATAAAAATTGGCTTTGGAGAGCTGCTTAGCTCTTTTAGGACTCTGCCTCTATTTGGTCACTGGATGATAATTTCTTATTTTCTTTTCAGCTTATGGATATATTCAAGAAGATTTAAAAAGGTCTTTTATTTAGCTTCATATTTGTTTTTAATGAGAGAGTCAGTCTGAGCATTTGGTCTTCCAGTTTAGTACAAACAAAAATGATTGCCAGGTTTTCCATGTGGTAATACTCAATTCTTGTGAAAACACAGTGAGACAGATACTCTTATATACTATAGCTGTGGCTGTGTAGATGGTTATAACCTTTCTGGATAAAATGTATAAAGAGATTTAAAAATTCATATAGTTGGGCATTCATATATTTGCAGATATCAGTTTATAAACTAGGGATATAATCAGATATGCAGAAAATTAACTTTTCATATGGCATACATAAAGACAAACTAAATATCGTATACTGCAGGAAAAGTAAAATAAAACATGATACATCTCTGATATAAAATATATAAAATTGCCTGACCTGTGGTGGCGCAGTGGATAAAGCGTCAACCTGGAAACGCTGAGGTTGCCGGTTCAAAATCCTGGGCTTGCCTGGTCAAGGCACATATGGGAGTTGATGCTTCCTGCTCCTCCCCCCCTTCTCTCTCTCCTCTCTATAATGAATAAGTAAAATCTTTAAAATATATATATATAATTTTAACTATATTTTATAAAAATACTTAAGGGTATATGGAAATGCCTAAGATATATAATATTAAATTTTAAAAGTAGGATACAAAATTATATACAAAACATTATTTCATGCATAGAAAGAAGTGTTAATATAAAATAATTAGTTTACATTTTTGTGTGTCGTTGTTATACAATTGTGAGTACTTTTGCTTAACTTTTTATTTTTTCTATATCTTCAAAGTACCTGTTAAACTATTTTTTTAATAAAAATATAAAGATGTTGAATTTTTTTTTGTTTTTTAAACAAAAATCTTAGACAATAAAATGGTCTTAAATGTTGGGACTCTTAAAAAATTGACCTTCCCAAGTCTTTCAACATTTTCAAGTTCATTTTGCCCGTGTTTAATACTTACTAATTTTATGTAAAAGATAGCACACTTAACGCATAATTTGAAGAATTATTAATGATTAGAAATGATTAAGAAACTGCCCAAAAAGTGGTCAGCCTGGTCTTTTCTGACATTTTAATAAGTAGAAGAATTTATTATAAAACTAATTCATTGATAATGCAAAAGTACAATCATTAAGAGGTCTGAAAAAAAATTGACCTAAGAAAAACTCTCTTCTCTAGCAACCAATAAACTTGGATCAACCTTACATGTTATTAACATTCTCATTCTAACTCAATCTCTCCACCTCCTTTCAATCAAGCTCAAAACCTTGTTATAATGATTGTCAATGATGTGGTCTCAAATTTTGCTAAGTTTTAGTAAATCTGTCACATGCAGTGGTAGAACTTAGATTTTAGAAATATTTAAAACTACAGCATGCAAAGCTTGTAACTGAAAACATCAAGAAGTAAACCATCTTGGCCCTGGCCGGTTGACTCAGTGGTAGAGCGTCGGCCTGGCGCGCAGAAGTCCCAGGTTCGATTCCCGGACAGGGCACACAGGAGAGGTGCCTATCTGCTTCTCCACCCTTCCCCCTCTCCTTCCTCTCTGTCTCTCTCTTCCCCTCCTGCAGCGAGGCTCCATTGGAGCAAAGATGGCCCGGGCGCTGGGGATGGCTCCTTGGCCTCTGCCCCAGGCACTGGAGTGGCTCTGGTCGCAGCAGAGCGATGCTCCAGAGGGGCAGAGCATCGCCCCCTGGTGGGCGGAGCGTCGCCCCCTGGTGGGCGTGCTGGGTGGATCCCAGTCGGGCGCATGCAGGAGTCTGTCTGGCTGGCTGTCTCTCCTCGTTTCCAGCTTCAGAAAAATACAAAAAAAAAAAGAAAAAAAAGAAGTAAACCATCCAAGCTATGCAGAGATTGGGTTTTACAGTAGTCACAAGAGCCATGGAGGGTACACCAAAAGTGGAAGTTTAGTACAGAATGAAAAACAAAGGTGTTGAAAACTCAGAAAATAATCAAGTAGTGATCCAAATAATTCCACATATATTTGTTGTCTAGGGCAGTGGTCCCCAACCTTTTTTGGGCCACAGACCAGTTTAATGTCAGAAAATATTTTCACGGACCGGCCTTTAGGGTGGGATGGATAAATGTATCACATGACTGAGACAAGCATCAAGAGTGAGTCTTAGACGGATGTAACAGAGGGAATCTGGTCATTTAAAAAAAATAAAATATCATTCAGACTTAAATATAAATAAAATGGAAATAATGTAAGTTATTTATTCTTTCTCTGCAGACCGGTACCAAATGGCCCACGGACTGGTACTGGTCCGCGGCCCAGGGGTTGGACGACTGGTCTAGGGAACCATTTTTAGTGTTACAATTTTATGTGGGCTATCTTTTCCCTCATGATACTCTGATACCAAACATATTGTTCTTTACATTTATATTATTCAAATGTAAGCTCCATAAAGTCATAGACTGTTTTTGTTAACTGCTTTATCCAGGATTGATATTTAGTTAATAGTGGTACAACCTACTGGACTCATAAATTCTGATTGGGAGAAGCCTATGATGACCATGTTGTCCCAACAAGATACCTTAATATCTTTTAATTTTTAAGATTTATTTATTTATTACTTATTTTGGAAAGAAGAGAGAGAGAGAGAGAGAGAGAGAAGAGAGAGGAGCAGGAAGTATCAACTCCCATATGTGCCTGGATTGGGCAAGCCCAGGGTTTTGAACCGGCGACCTCAGTGTTACAGGTCAATGCTTTATCCACTGCGCCACCACAGGTCAGGTCTTAATATCTTGTTTATCACTCCTAGACATATCATCAATGTATTTTGTCTTGCATTTACATATATATAATATACAATAAAAATAATATATATAAATTTAACCGTATACAGTATGTCCTTAAAGTCATGGTGCACATTTGACCAGTCACAGGAAAGCAACAAAACACGATAGAAATGTGAAGTCTGCACCAAATAAAAGGAAAACCCTCCCAGTTTCTGTAGGATGATGTGACAGCATGTGCGCATGCGCAGATGATGACGTAACACCGTGTATACAGCGGAGCAGCTCACGGCCATGCCAGTTGAGGTGTGGATGGTACAGAGGAAAGTTCAGTGTGTTCTGTGGCTCGCTTAATTCGAATCCATGACCAAAGTGCAACGTGAATATCGGTGCATTTATATCGAAGCACCACCACATAGGGATAACATTACTCGGTGGGATAAGCAGTTGAAGGAAACCGGCAGTTTGGTGGAGAAACCCCGTTTTGGCAGGCCATCAGTCAGTGACCAGTCTGTAGAGGCTATACGGGATAGCTACCTAAGGAGCCCTAAAAAATCTGTGCATGAGCCCACATCGAACTGCACTGAATAGGTATGAAACTGGGAGAGTTTTCCTAAGGAGCCCTAAAAAATCTGTGCATGAGCCCACATCGAACTGTACTGAATAGGTATGAAACTGGGAGAGTTTTCCTTTTATTTGGTGCAGATTTCACATTTCTATCTCTTTTGTTGCTTTCCTGTAACCGGTCAAAAGTGCACCATGACTTTACAGACACACTGTATATTAACTACAATTGTGTTGATAAAATAGTAACAAACAAGTGTAATTTACATAGTCATATGAAAACTAAATTATGCCATTAGTCATAGGTTTTTGTTGTTGTTTTTGGGTTTTTTTGGAGGGGTTGTATTTTTTTGAATTGATAAGTGGGGAGGCAGTCAGACAGACTCCCACATGTGCCGGACTAGGATCCACTGGCATGCCCACCAGGGGGCAATGCTCTCCCCATCTGGGAGATTGCAGCAAGAGCCATTTTAGTGCCTGAGGCAGAGGCTGCGGAGCCGTCCTCAGCTCCCAGACCAACTTTGCTCCAATGGAGCCTTGGCTGCAGGAGGGGAAGAGACAGATAGAGAGGAAGGAGAGGGGGAGGGGTGGAGAAGCAGATGGGCACTTCTCTTGTGTGCCCTGACCAGGAATCGAATCTGGGACTTCCACAGGCCGAGCTGATGCTCTACCACTGAGCTATCTGTCCAGGACATCAGTCATAGGTTTAAACAACTAAAATAAATAATGTATTTATAAGGAAACATTCTCAAAATTATTTGATATTTTTATCAATGTGGACAGTTATATTACACATAAGCTATATATTTTTATTTTGCTAAATTATGAGATAAATCTCTCACAACTGCTGCTTTTAAAATATTGATTTGAAGTAAGAGGATCTAATAGCAAATGTGAAGGTCAACTATATATTGTATATATATTACAGAAAGCTCTCACTATTCTAGAGCAGTGGTTCTTAAAAGCCTGAGGTATCAGAACCATTTGGAAGGCTTATTCAAACCCAGATGGCTGGGTCTCAACTCTAGAGTTTCTGATTCAGTGGGTCATAGGTGGAGCCAAATAATTTATATTTCTGAGAGATTCTCAGGTGATGCTGATGCTGCTGGTCCAGAGATCACACATTTAGAACCGCTGTTCTATATAGCGTAACAGTGAGTGATGTCAACATCATGATAGAGTGAGAAGACCCCACTTTTTCCCTTTAAAGTTACAAATTGAACAACTATACAGAGTAACAGCTCATAATGGACTTTTAATAAATTCTTCATCAATTTATTGAGTAAAATGGTATATTTTAGGCTATAGGAAGATATAGTGCATCCTGATCTGTATAAGGATAATCTATATTGTTATTAGTTAATTTTTCAAGGTCTTGTTTATGAACCCTTATATAAAAATCATCCAAAATTATGGTTAAAATGCAGGTCCCTGGGTTCACTCTAGACCAATCTTGGTGTGGCCCAGGAGTCTGCATTTTCAACAAATGCTCAAGATGTTCCTTATACACACTAAAGTTTGAAAACAAATGCTCTAGTTTCTTATGCATTTGATTGTACTATTGCTCCTTTAAAAAAAAAACCATGTTTTTGTTTTTGTTTTTTTAGTGAAAAGAGGGGAGATAGAGATAGACTCCCACATGAGTCCCAACTGGGATCCACTCAGCGATCCCCATCTGGGACCAAATCAACCAAGCGATCCTCAGGACACAGGCCCAATGCTGCAACCAATCAAGACACTGGTTGTGAGAGAAGAGAGAGAGAAGGTGGAAAGGACGGGGAAGAGATAGTCTTTTTTCATGTGTGCCCTGACTGGGGATCAAACCTGGGATGTCCACATGCTGGGCCCATGCTCTATCCACTGAGCCAACTAGGCAGGGTCTATTGCCTCTTTGTGAAATGTCCATTCCACTCACTTCTGCACAATCCTGTCTTGTTTTTCAAAGTCCAGCAAAAATATGGTTTCTTCTGAGAAGTCTCCTCTGATTTCATAACTACTGTGCACAACAGATAAGAGTGCAGGGAATTGTTGTGTGCTCTGGGATGGGGCAGCTGGGACAGCTGGAATGAAGCTGCAGGGTTAGCTCTGAATTATATACACATAATTTATAGACCTGAATTTATGCACATAAATGAGAAACTACAAGAATTGTAAAGAGAGTAAATTCAAAAAATACTTAACATCTCTTGGTTACTGTAACTGTATTTGAGGCAGAAGTATGACAGCCATGCCTAAACAGGAGAGTAGACATGGAGTAGAGAAGAAGACAGAATATCTGCACATTTGATAACTTCAACTGTGCAGTAAGTTAAATGGATAGTAATGTGAAAGGAGGGGCCTGCCCTTCTTGGCTTAGAAGGAAGAAATAAAAAGAATACAAGAGAAAGGAGTCAGCAGAGGTAACCAAGTCAGCAGTGATAAATTATCTATATCCTTTACTCACAATACAAAACAAGAACAGCAAGATCTGTATGTAACTATGGCCAGTGATCTGGAAATCCATTCCCTCTTGCTACCCCACTGAAGCTTTCCCTCCCCTCTCCTTGAGTCCTGGCAAACCTTAAACAAAGAAATAACATGCTCATTGCTTAGATACTGTAAAGAAATATAACCTGTAAGAAAGTCAACTTCGGGGATCCCGTGTTTTGGAGCTACAAACCCCATGTGCTCTGCCGGCTTTTTTTTTTTTTTTTTTTTTTTTTTTTGTATTTTTGTATTTTTCTGAAGTTGGAAATGGGGAGGCAGTCAGACAGACTCCCGCATGAGCCCAACCAGAATCCACCCAGTATGCCCACCAGTGGGCGATGCTCTGCCCATCTGCGGCGTTGCTCTGTTGCAACCAGGGCCATTCTAGCACCTGAGGCAGAGGCCATGGAGCCATCCTCAGTGCCCGGGCCACCTTTGCTCCAATGGAGCCTTGGCTTTGGGAGGGGCAGAGCGAGACAGAGAGGAAGGAGAGGGGTGGGGTGGAGAAGCAGATGGGCACTTCTCCTGTGTTCTCTGGCCAGGAATCAAATCCAGTACTCCGGCATGCCAGGCCGACGCTCTACCACTGAGCCAACCGGCCAGGGCCTCTTCTGGCTTTAATAAATCCTACTTCCTTCATCAAGTTGTCTGGGAATTTTTGTTCTCCTTTGATTCCTGCAATAGTAACATTCACAGAGGTGTCTTTCCTACCCAACAGAAGAACAAAAGTGGTTACCACCTTACTTAGTTGTTCTTGACTTATGATGGGGGATAAGGAACATGGAGGAGTTAGATCACATAGTGGGCAGTGACATCTGAGAGGTTTGGGGGCTAAACATGGAGTTAATAAGTAATAGAGTTAGAAGCTAAACTCAGGGACTTCTTTAACATTTTTGCTAAGTGTGGTAGCTGTCTTACTGATCAGAATTAGCATATCTTGAAAGCTCTCCAGATGACTTTGGTAAAGACTAAAGTTTAAAATCTGCTGATCCACTATACCAGAAATGTTATGTAGTGATTATCTACACTTCGACAAATCCTTATATCTTCTTCCAACTCAGCATTTAGTACATTGTAGGGATCACTCATCTAACCTTGAGCCCTCTAAGACTTGGATTGGGGAACTTTAGTTAAAAGCCGAGTGAATGTATCTTGGATGCAAACACCAAGAAACTGTGAGGCCCTGGCCGGTTGGCTCAGTGGTGGAGCATCAGCCTGGCGTGCGAAAGTCCCGGGTTTGATTCCCAGCCAGGGCACACAGGAGAGGCACCCATCTGCTTGTCCACCCCTCCCCCTCTCCTTCCTCTCTGTCTCTCTCTTCCCCTCCCGCAGCTGAGGGTCCATTGGAGCAAAGATGGTCCGGGCACTGGGGATGGCTCTATGGCCTTTGCCTCAGGCGCTAGAGTGGCTCTGGTCGCAACAGAGCAATGCCCCAGATGGGCAGAGCATCGCCCCATGGTGGGCGTGCCGGGTGGATCCTGGTTGGGTGCATGCAGGAGTCTGTCTGACTGCCTCCCCGTTTCCAGCTTCAGAAAAATACAAAAATAAATAAAAAAGAAACTGTGAGTGAGTGACCTTTGTGCAAACACAAAGAAGTGCATCTGAATGGGCTTTAGAAAATTAGCCTAGAGGTTCTGGATTGCCCCTTCCTTTGTGCTTATTATTAGGAAAAAAAAAAGAATGTACTGATCTAAATTAGCCCTTTCTCCATGTCAGCAAAATGGCCATTAGTCATTCTTTCCCCTTATCACCTGGCCTCCCTCTCTTGTGATCCTGTTAGCTCTGTACTGCTTCTGACCAATAAAATCTAAGGAAGAAGGAAATTCAGGAGGTCTTCTTTGCCTCCCTTGGCAGGCCTCCTCCTCTTCGTCTTGATATCAGTTTGTGTCTTGAGTAGGTCTCTTCCAACAACACTAGTAGTTCCCAGTGAGCTGGAGTACCACAATACATATTACACAAACTAATGCTAGCATAGAAAAAGGTGATACATACATATTTGGAAAAACAAAAAGGATTTCATGATGGAAATTATGCAATTTCTTCTACTTTTCCTCCTCAACAGTTTACATGAGATAATAATCAGCCCATGAACAAATACTTACTGAATGCCTTTAATATATTTGCTTTCATGGGAAAGTGGCATTTATAATTTGTCTTAAATATCTCTTACAGTTAAATAAAAAAAACACTATTTTTTCCCTGTAATGAGATAAAACCGCAGAAGGGATTTAGAAATCATTTGATACAACCATCTAATTTTAGAGACAAGGAACCTCCTGAAGTTCAGGGAGGTCAACCATTAGTTGTTCTAATTCCCTAAACCAGTGGTTCTCAAAGTGTGTGCCAGGGCACACTGGTGCACCCTAGAAGATTTCCAGGGGTACCCTATGGTATTCCAGAGAAATATGTGCCTCTTGGGGACCAAAAGAAAATAGAGTTTTTGGAGTTTACATTTTTGGGGGACAGAGGTGTGGGGAATTGGCTGTAAGCTGACAGTCTGCCCAACCCCCCACCTCACTTGCCTGATTAGGTTGCAAAAGGCTGTTAAGCTGTGGTGCTGGATTGTTTACACTACCCCTCATGTTCCCCAGAAAGACTGGAGGCAAGTTTCTTCTATCCTTTGTTTGGTGTAAAGTTAAGATAATATGTATGTGTAAGGTATTTTCCCCGCAGAGGAAGAAAGAAGGGCGTAGCCATGAAGTGTGGAATAGCAAAAGCTTTATTTAGTAGAGCACATCCTGGATGAGGTACTCTGGTCCGTGAAAGGGGGCCAGAGTAGTTGAGCAGATTCTCTCATTCGGGGGGGGGGGAGCTAATATATAGCATCAGTAGGGTAGTCGGGTTAATATGACGTGGCAAAATTTCATTGGCTGACAGACAGTTGTTCTTTTTCAAAGGGCTCTGGACCATTTCTTTTTTGGTGGGCATGGGTGTGGGCGGTTCCAGTCAAAGTTCCCGGGCCTGGTTCCTCAGCTGACCTTCCTCCATTGCCAATCAACCTCACTTTTGATGAGAGTTTTCGGCACTCAACACAATTAAGAGTAAAAAGAGAGGAATTCTTCAATGTATTGATGAGGAAATGAAAGTTTGCCTTTCAAATATATGCCCAAACATTGAAGTAATTACTAGGACACATCAGGTTCATGTTTCTCATAAACACAAGAATGAAAAAATTTAACACATTTGTGCTATGACCTGCCAAATTTACTAAATCTTACTAAGAATCTGCATATATATATATATATATATATATATATATATATATATATATAAAGATATCTTTTGTCATTTTTTTTATTTTTAACCCCTCTTTTTTATGAATTTTAAAAAGCATAACAAAAAATGTAACATAAAAATGTTTTTTAATGTCAGAATAAATTTATTTTTGTCATATTTATTTCATTTAATTGCCATAAAAGTATGCTTGGACTTTATATATTTTTTCTTTAATATTTGACTTAATTATTATAACCTATTTCTCAGAAATTTGTATATAGTGTGCCTACAATTATTTGTAGGATTTTAAATGCACCCCAAGTTCAAAACGTTTGAGAACCACTGCCCTAAAATATTGAGTAACACAGCCAGTGATGAGATTTCTGGTCTCCTGTCAGTCTTGTACTCTTTATTCCATACGTCAAACTTCAGTGAATATTCAAGCAGCCCAAGTCTGTGGGAGTGTCAAACTTACTTCAGTAGTGGGATAAGAATATGGCTTCAGAAATTCACATTAAAGTACATTTTGTAAAGCCTTCACATAAAAGCTAGAAATAAGAAATGCTATAGCAAACCTTTTACCATGTACTTTGATAATTATGTGCTTGGAGAGGAGGGCTTTCACCACCATGGGATCCTGTAAGGTGGTTGGCATTTTTCTCCTCTCTTTGCTCCTTCTCTTGTATCTGGGGCTCTGGTATAGCATCCCAGACCTAGAGTGAGGAAGATTTGGTGCTTGAAAATGAGAGTCAGACACTTTTGAAACATCAAACAGGAAAGCAGCAAAAAGATGGAGCTTGCTAAGCCTTCAACCAAAGATTCACCACCTGCTGAAGGAGATTACAGATTTACCTGAAGAACCTCCTGAAACAGCTAAAGAAGTAGTTACTGTTGCTCTCCGGTGTCCAAGTGGAAGTGTCTTGAGGAGAAGATTTTTTTTAAGACTTGCAGTTCAGACGTTCTTTATGACTGGATTGTGAAAATTGAATACCACACATCCTTATACAACTTTTCTACTTCCTTTCCCAGAAGGCCACTGAAAGTAGAGGGAAGTAGGTCACTGCCGGATATAGGAATAACTGTGGATACTGCACTCAATGTAGAAGAAAAAGGGCCAAGCAACTAGAAATGAGAGCTACCTGTTCTACATAAAATCAGTTATGTCATGACTTTACAGGACAATAAACGATTCACATTTAAAACATGCCATACTTTGACTGAGCTCAAGGGAATAAATACTTTAATGTTGATATCCATGAGAATATGTGAACATAGAGAACTAGAAAAAGAGTGCTCTCTGCATATAATAACTCTTAGAGGGTGTCATTTTATAATGTACCAATTGAGAACTAGGTAAAAATGTGTACAATAAGGCACTCAGTAATTTATTTTTTTTTCCTAGCTGTTATCATTTATCAGTATGTTGAGAAACAAAGCCATATTGGTTTTTACCTCTTCACTCCATCTTAATTACACCACGAACATTTCACAATTCAGTGAAATCCTTCACAATCTCAAGAATAGGAATGTTTATTCTGCTGTATTTCTAGAAATTAAAAACTTTAAAAATAATGGGCTAAATATATTAGAAAAATAATTGTACTGTTTTTGTGATTTTTCTGTATGTTAAAAATTTTTCAAAATTAAAATTATATATAAAAACAAAAAATAGTCAAATTTTATGGCTTTAAAAGTTTTTTTGATAGATATGTATTAATCTTTATTTAAGAAATGTTTGAGATTTATATAATTTTGCCTTGCATTAAACTAACATTTACAAAGTTTCATTTAAAAAATAATAATAAAACAACATAAGATATAAAAAACAAATAAAATAATTGTATGTGCTTTCTAGGTGTAAAATTTATTACTACAGTCAAAAATTGATTGCTAGTATATCTTGAAAGCTAAGAAAATCCTGGTCACTTTCTATACCCCTCTCTCGCCTCTCTGGGGACCACTAGGTGCCACCCTGTGAATGTAAGAGCTATTCATGTCTGCAATAAAAAATGGCCTCCAATAAAACTACATTGCAAAAAAATGGGAAAGAAACAGAATACAAAGAGAAAGAAAAAGTTAGGAAGAGGTAGAACCTGAAGAGTTTGCAGTGGAATAAGTATTGGACTGATGTCTAGTGAATGTGAAGGTGGAGTATTTCCTGGTGTGGGAGAAACTCACAGATGCTGATAATACTTGGGAACCTGAAGAAAATTTAGATTGTTCAGAGGCATTTGAAGCATTTCTTAATTCTCAAAAAGCTGGTAAAGAAAAGGATGGTACAAAAAAAAGAAAGTCTATCTGACAGTGAACCTGATGATAGCAAATCAAAGAAGAAAAGTGATGCTGCTGATAAACCAATTGGCTTTTCCAGAGGCCTTGATCGAATAATTGGTGCCACAGACAGCAGTGCAGAATTAATGTTTCTTATGAAATGGAAAGGTTCAAATGAGGCAGACTTGGTGCTGGCAGAAGAGGCAGATATGAAGTGCCCTCAAATTGTACTTGATTTTTATGAAGAGAGACTAACTTGGCATTCTTGTCCAGAAGAGGAAGCCCAATAATTGCATTGCTTTCATACCTGTGTGAGTGAGTGTGAATGTGTGTGTGTGTGTGTGTGTGTGTGTGATCTCTGTGTCTTGGTTTTTTTATTTATTAGCCTGAAGAAATAACTACATTATAATGAAAATCAAGTTTGATGTGTTTGTTTTGAAGTAGTACTGGGGGAGTTGTTGGGGGTGCAGTTTGCATCTATAGCACTGGTTACTTTGAATAAGTTTTCTGTAGTTGTTTTCTTTAACAGACAAGAACATTTGATACCATGGTATATTTTTTCCCTGCATTAGAGACAGCTTTTCTAAATGTTGGGGAAAATCTCCATAGTCATTACTCAGTCATCAACTTGTGTTTAACTCATATATGCCTAAGGACCATTGTGAATTTAACTCATATATGGCTAAGGATCATTAAGGGGGTTTTTTTCGTTTATTTATTTAAGGGTGTTTGATATATATATAAAACAATATATATAAAATCAGATTGTTTTATATATATATATATATATATATATATATATAATTATTTCAATTCTTTTTTTTTTTCTTTTACCAAAGCTAAAACAGGATTTCACAACTAAAGATAAATTCATGTTTCTGGGCTGCCATCATTTTCAGCAACCTAAATAATAAATCACTGCAAGTTAAATTGTAATTTCTTTTCTACAGCTTTAACCTTTGAAAATAGATAATATGCAATTAATTGGGCAATTTAAATGTAATGTAAGCAGTTTAAATTAGACAATTTAAAAGCAGCCGTATCAGATTCCATATCCATATCTCCAATCATAAATGCAAGTTTGTTTGCAAAACCCCTGAAAGGAAAATTTTATTACTACCAACACCCTCCCCACCCCAATGAGAAAACTAGGCAAATTCTGGTGGGTTAAATTTGGTAAGCAAGACTTATAAACTGTTGTTTCACCAAAAGTTGAAATCCCTGTGCTATATTGACTAAAAAGTTATGATCATGAAATGTGTAAGACCTTATTCATGAACACTAATCAGATTGTTATAGACCTTGGCAATTAAAGACTTGCTGCAATAAATGAGTGAACAAAGTTTTGTAATCTAAACTCTTGACTTACATGTTTTCTCCTTACTCCCACTTATTCCTTACGTGGAGGCTCAGTCTCAGTATTTGGGTTACTGGTTCAGCAGAAGCCAGGAAAATAGTAACTTTGTAGTAAACAGAATGTTATCCAACTGTACATTGTTTACTTTATTATAAATACTGGTAAACAGTGGTCAATAAATAGTTATATACTCAAAAAAAGTAAAAGAGGCTCTGGCTGGTTGGCTCAGCGGTAGAGTGTCGGCCAGACCTGTGGAAGTCCCAGGTTAGATTCCTGGCCAGGACACACAGAAGAAGTGCCCATCTGCTTCTTCACCCTTCCCCCTCTCCTTCCTCTCTGTCTCTCTCTTCCCCTTCTGCAGCCAAATCTCCATTAGAGCAAAGTTGGCCGAGCACTGAGGATGGCTCTATGGCCTCCACTTCAGGCACTAGAATGGCTCCGATTGCAGCGGAGCAATGCCCCAGAGAGACAGAGCATCTCCCCCCGGCGGGCCTCCCGGGTGAATCTCAGTCAGGTGCATGTGGGAGTCTGACTGCCTCCCCACCCCCTTGCCCCCGCTTCTCACTTGGGAATAATACAAAAAAAAAAGTAAAAGAAAGCTAAGAAAAACTAACCATTAACTTTAGTAGATTAATACACTTTCCAGGTGATATTTGTTCTCTTTTGATATTTTAATGGTCACACACGCTTTCTTTTCCATAATATGCACATGGAATTATCTTGTACTATAAAAAAAAAAAGTCCCAGCAGATATTCAATTAACCCAGCTGTCACACATCTGTTGCTGACTTTATAAATGTGGCAATTTGCTGGTAATTACTCTTCTGATAACAATAAAAAATTTCACAACTCTTTAATTTCGAGAGACTCTCACTTCCTCCATCCAAGCTGCCACAATTAGTTTGTGACACAAAGATTCCAGAACATATCCAACTATTCTTTTTTTATTTTTTTTCAATTACAATTTACACTCAATATTATTTTGTGTTAGTTTCAGATGTACAGCATGATGGTTATATAATCATATACTTTATAGAACAGACCCCCCTCCAGATTTTCAAGTATCCATCTGGCCCCATACATAGTTATTACAACATTATTGGCTATATTTCCTATGCTGTAATTTGCATCTCTCTGACTGTTCTGTAACTACCAATTTGTATTTCTTAATCCTTTCACCTTTTCCACCCAGCCCTCTATCCCCTTCCCTTCTGTCACCTGTCATTCCACTGGCCTCTATATGTATCACTCTGTTTCTATTTTGTTACTTTATTTTATGTTTTTGATTCCACATATAAGTGAACTCTTATAGTATTTGTCTTTCTTTTTATGACTTATTTCACTTAGCTTAATAACCTCTAGGTCCATCCATACTGTTGTAAAAGGTAAGATTTCTATGGCCAAATAGTATTCCATTGAGTATATGTACCACAGTTCTTATATACACATTTGGGTACATATATTCTTTCGAATAAGTGTTTCTGGGTGTATTTTTTAATACATTTGCATAGTGGAATAGCTAGGTCACAAGAACATTTCAATTTTAATTTTGAGGAACTCCCATACTGTTTTGTATTGTGGCTATACTGGTCTGCATTCCCACCAACAGTGCAAGAAGGTTCCCTTTTCTCCACACCCTCACCAACACTTGCTGTTTGTTGATTTATTGATGACAGCCATTCTGCAAAGTGTGAGGTGATAGCTCAATGTGGTTTTAATTTGTATTTCTCTATGATTAGTGCCATTGAACAACTTTTCATATATCTATTGGCCATTTGTCTGTCTTTTTTGGAGAAGTGTTTATTAAGGTCTTTTACCAACTTTTTAATTGTGTTGTTTTTCTGGTTCTGATCCTCCAAATGGACTTGTAAACACGGTTGGCCTCTATATTTAATGATTTGGAAGCTTACAGATGTGGTTTCAGTATATTCCACTGAATTTCAAAGTAAGTACCTAGAATTGTTGGAAGTTGTTTTTCTACAAAAACAAGACTAAAAACTTGCTGTGAGAGCATAAGTTAATTATATTAGAGCTTTGTACTTAACTTTTCCATTCTGAAATATATGTAAGAAGACTGGGCTTTCCATTTTACTTTACAAAATTTTGAAGTATAGGGCATGGTTGCTGTGGTCTGTATGTTTGTGTACCCCCAAAATTCATATGTTGAAAACCTAACACCTAAGGTAATAATATTAGGAGAATGAGGAGTCTTTTGGAAATGATTAGGTCATAAGGGCCAAGTCCTTATGAACAGGATTAGTGCCCTTATGGAAGAAATCCCAAAGAAACCTCTCACCCCTCTACTCTGTGAGTCTGCAACAAGTCTGAACCGGGGAAGAGGGACCTCACCCTGTGTAGGGAAGCAGTTGTGTTAGGATTGCTCACTGGTTTATTGGCTGCAGGCAATTTGCCTAATTGTTGTGTAAGTGTGTGGCAGCACCACGTGTGTATGGCTGATGTAAGGCTATGGGTGCTTGAGCTCAGGGGGATTGTGGATGGCAAATTTCCTGTTCGCCACTGTGAGGGGCCTTTTTTTAAAAAATGTTTTCTCCTCAGGGAAACATAGCACTATTGAGTGTCTATTACATCCTATGGAGAATGTCAATCTTAGGTCACAGCATTAAGAGCTCCTGGTTTGGGTCCCATAAGCTCTCTTTGAATGACCTATGTGAGGGACCATTTTTGCTGTTTCTTTGCCTGAGAAGTGGTTTTCCCCTGCCTATGTGCTCGCCCACCACTAGAGACTCTATTAAACAGAATGGCCCAACACTTTCTGGCTCTACAGTTTCTCTACCTTCTTCTGGAATCCAATGTGGACCTGCCTGGCCTCAGCCACCAGCATTACACCATACCATTCTGGTACTCAGGTCTCAGAACTCCAGCCTCTAGAACTCTGAGAAATAAATTTCTGTTGTTTAAAAACCACCCTGTTTGTTGTACATTGTTATAACAGCCTGAGCTAAGACAATAGTTATATAAATTTCCTGAAACATTAACTATATTTTGGTTATAGTTTCTCCTGGAAATTTAAAATGTAAAATTTATTACCAAGGTTCTGTTTTTATTTAATAATTAAATAATATTACCCTGTGTTTGCATTGCACTTTATATATTATTCAAAAGTTTCAACTATAAGGCATTACTTAAATACAGAAATGTGTGAGAAACAGTGCAAGGCACTAGAACTATAAAAATGACTAGTCTGTTGAAGCAGTGGCACAGTGGATAGAGTATTGGACTGGGACACAGAGGACCCAGGTTCAAAACCCCAAGTTCACTGGATTGAGCACAGACTCATCTAGCTTGAGTGCGGGTTCACCATAGGATCACAGATATAAACCCAAGGTCGCTGGCTGGAGCCCAAAGTTCGCTGGCTTGAGCCCAAAGGTCACTTGCTCTGCTGTAGATGCCCAGTGAAGGCACATACGAGAAAGGAATCAATGAACAACTTAGGAGCCACAACAAATAATTGATGTTTCTTATCTTTCCCTTCCTGTCTGTCTTTCTCTATCTGTCCCTCTCTGTGTCTCTGTCTTTCTGTCTCTGTCACACACACACACACACACACACACACACAAATGACTAAAACCTAGTATCTTGTTTTTGAAGTCTTTGAGGCAGACCCAAAAATAAAATATGTGATTCCTGTTTATGGTCCGAGCTCATTGAGATGTAACACATAGTAATAATGTGATAGATGTCAAAATATCCACTTCATTTCTCATAAAACTGATACCAATATATGATACTTCTAAGGTCAAGTGGATTTCAGAATCTTAACTCCAGAATTAATTATAAACTTAACCACTTAGCATAAGTAGAACTGGAAAAACAGAGATAGCCCCTGGAGAACAGAGCAGCCTACATGCTACCTGCAGTAGCTGCCCACAAAGAGACAGGTAAGAGAAAAGGACTGCAGTAGACATGCTTAATTTCTGCATCCAAAATCACCATTCAAATAATTTATTCCTCTCCCATTTCTGGTTAAGAATGAGTGAGGGACAGATAGAAGCCAAATGTGTTACACTAATGGATGTTCTCCCAACTGGAAGGAAAAATTAGGAGTGGAAAGGAAGCATTCTCCACCACCTGCTGTCAAGGACCTCATTTCTTGATATTCACAAAAATCCTAAGAGGTAACGAGGAAGTATTATTTTACCTGTTTCATGTAAAAGAATGTGATATTATAGAAGAGCTACACAGTTAGGTTGAAATCAAGAAAATAATATCTCAATTCTTTATGGTATGAATTTGGATACTGTTACCAATGAAACTAGCTCGTGGACATGTCTATGCAATGCTAAATTTTTCTTCATTTGCAAGTGAAACATAGACTTTCGATCCAAGTGATTTTGTTATTATCTGAAGTTTGGACAAAAGCATCTATCATCTTGTATATAGATGGTGTTATCTATCTTCAAATTTGAATCTTCTACCATAAAAGCAGATAAGCACTAAAAAATTAAATGCCACTATAGTAAACACTTATAAGGAAAAAGGTGTTAAAATAGGTAAGAAAGATGAAATAAAAGCAGGAAGTTATGCAATGTTCAATATGAGAAAAATGCTTAATTTGGTCAACTGGCACTGAGTTTATATAAAAGTTATAAAAGTCACTAATACTGAGGATCTGAAATTTTTAGGTCTGGCTAAGCACTATTATGTGTTCTACCTCATTTAATTTTCACAACAAATGTACAAAGAAGTTTTCTATTTTCTTTTCGGATAGGAAAACAGACTTATGTAGATCAAGTGATTTATCCTCATTTTTACATAATCACTCAATATGTGGTTGTGTCAGAATTTGAATCCAATACTTCTGACTCCAGAAGCCATACTTTTTTTTTTTTTTTAAATAAATTTTTATTAATGGTAATGGGATGACATTAATAAATCAGGGTACATATATTCAAAGAAAACATGTCTAGGTTACCTTGTCATTAAATTATGTTGCATACCCCTCGCCCAAAGTCAGATTGTCCTTCGCCACCCTCTATCTAGTTCTCTGTGCCCCTCCCCCTCCCCCTAACTCTCCCCCTGTCCTCCCTCCCCCCACCCCTGGTAACCACCACACACTTGTCCATGTCTCTTAGTCTCATTTTTATGTTCCACCAATGTATGGAATCATGTAGTTCTTGTTTTTTTCTGATTTACTTATTTCACTCCTTATAATGTTATCAAGATCCCACCATTTTGCTGTAAATGATCTGATGTCATCATTTCTTATGGCTGAGTAGTATTCCATAGTGTATATGTGCCACATCTTCTTTATCCAGTCTTCTATTGAAGGGCTTTTTGGTTGTTTCCATGTCTTGGCCACTGTGAACAGTGCTGCAATGAACATGGGGCTACATGTGTCTTCACGTATCAATGTTTCTGAGGTTTTGGGGTATATACCCAGTAGAGGGATTGCTGGGTCATAAGGTAGTTCTATTTGCAGTTTTTGAGGAACCACCATACTTTCCTCCATAATGGTTGTACTACTTTACAGTCCCACCAACAGTGAATGAGGGTTCCTTTTTCTCC
Organism: Saccopteryx leptura; assembly: GCF_036850995.1. Taxonomy (NCBI): domain Eukaryota; kingdom Metazoa; phylum Chordata; class Mammalia; order Chiroptera; family Emballonuridae; genus Saccopteryx; species Saccopteryx leptura. The sequence continues at coordinate 103,929,132 of NC_089516.1, read as the reverse complement.
ACAGCCTCTCCAACATTTGCTATTACCCATCTTGTTGATAATAGCTAATCTAACAGGGGTGAGGTGGTATCTCATTGTAGTTTTGATTTGCATTTCCCTAATAACTAATGAGGCTTAGCATCTTTTCATATATCTGTTGGCCATTTGTATCTCTTCCTGGGAGAAGTGTCTATTCATGTCTTCTTCCCATTTTTTTATTGGATTGTTTGTTTGTTTGTTGTTGAGTTTTATGAGTTCTTTGTAAATTTTGGAAATTAGGCCCTTATCTGAGCTGTTGTTTGAAAATATCATTTCCCATTTAGTTGGCTGTCTGTTTATTTTGATATCAGTTTCTCTTGCTGAGCAAAAACTTTTTATTCTGATGTAGTCCCATTCATTTATCTTTGCCTTCACTTCTCTTGCCATTGGAGTCAAGTTCATAAAATGTTCTTTAAAACCCAGGTCCATGATTTTAGTACCTATGTCTTCTTCTATGTACTTTATTGTTTCAGGTCTTATATTTAGGTCTTTGATCCATTTTGAATTAATTTTAGTACACGGGGACAGGCTGTAGTCGAGTTTCATTCTTTTGCATGTGGCTTTCCAGTTTTCCCAACACCATTTGTTGAAGAGGCTTTCTTTTCTCCATTGTGTGTTGTTGGCCCCTTTATCAAAGATTATTTGACCATATATATGTGGTTTTATTTCTGGGCTTTCTATTCTGTTCCATTGGTCTGAGTGTCTATTTTTCTGCCAATACCATGCTGTTTTGATTATTGTGGCCCTATAATATAGTTTAAAGTCAGGTATTGTAATGCCCCTAGCTTCATTCTTTTTCCTTAGGATTGTTTTGGCTATTCGGGGTTTTTTATAGTTCCATATAAATCTGATGATTTTTTGTTCCATTTCTTTAAAAAATCTCATAGGGATTTTGATGGGAATTGCATTAAATTTGTATATTGCTTTGGGTAATATGGCCATTTTGATTATATTTATTCTTCCTATCCAAGAACAAGGAATATTTTTCCATCTCATTGTATCTTTTTCGATTTCCCTTAACAATGCTTTGTAATTTTCATTATATAGGTCCTTTACATTCTTTGTTATGTTTATTCCTAGGTATTTTATTTTTTTTGTTGCAATCGTGAAGGGGATTATTTTTTTGAGTTCGTTTTCTAATATTTCATTGTTGGCATAGAGAAAGGCTATGGACTTCTGTATGTTAATTTTGTATCCTGCGACCTTACTGTATTGGTTTATTGTTTCTAATAATCTTTTTGTGGAGTCCTTCGGGTTTTCGATGTATAGGATCATATCATCAGCAAAAAGTGATACCTTTACTTCTTCTTTTCCAATATGGATGCCTTTTATTTCTTTGTCTTGTCTGATTGCTCTGGCCAGAACTTCTAGCACCACGTTAAATAAGAGTGGAGAGAGTGGACAACCCTGTCTTGTTCCTGATTTAAGGTAGAAAGTCCTCAGTTTTATGCCGTTTAAAATGATGTTGGCTGATGGTTTATCATATATGGCCTTTATCATGTTGAGATATTTTCCTTCTATACCCATTTTGTTGAGAGTCTTAAACATAAAATTGTGTTGTATTTTATCAAAAGCCTTTTCTGCATCTATTGATAAGATCATGTGGTTTTTGTTCTTTGTTTTGTTGATATGGTGTATTACGTTAACCGTTTTGCGTATGTTGAACCATCCTTGAGATTCTGGGATGAATCCCACTTGATCATGATGTATTATTTTTTTAATATGTTGTTGTATTCGGTTTGCCAGTATTTTGTTTAGAATTTTAGCATCTGTATTCTTTAGAGATATTGGTCTGTAGTTTTCTTTCTTTGTGCCATCCTTGTCAGGTTTTGGTATGAGGGTTATGTTGGCCTCATAAAATGTGTTTGGAAGTATTGCTTCTTCTTCAATTTTTTGGAAGACTTTGAGTAGAATAGGAACCAAGTCTTCTTTGAATGTTTGATAGAATTCACTAGTATAACCGTCTGGGCCTGGACTTTTATTTTTGGGGAGGTTTTTAATAGTTTTTTCTATTTCCTCCCTGCTGATTGGTCTGTTTAGGCTTTCTGCCAGAAGCCATACTTTTAACCAGTATATTTTACTGGTCTTTCAGCCTAGAGCATAAGTTTATTTACTTTTGGATGCAGCACAATTCAGTGGAGGACAATAAAATGCATCAAAGACAGTCATCTTATTTATTTTATTTTGGATTTTTCTGAAGTGAGAAGCTGGGAGACAGAAAGACAGACTTCTGCATGTGCCCAACCAGGATCCATCTGGCAAGCCCACTAGGGGGCGATGTTCTGCCCATCTGGGGCATTGCTTCGTTGCAGCTGGAGCTATTCTAGCACCTGAGGCAGAGGCCATGGAGCCATCCTCAGCACCTGGATCAACTTTGCTCCAGTGGAGCCTTGCCTGCGGGAGGGGAAGAGAGAGATAGAGAGAAAGAAGGGGGAGTAAAGGTGGAGAAACAGATGGGCTCTTCTCCTGTGTGCACTGGCTGGGAATTGAACCTGGGATATCCACATGCTGAGCTGATGCTCTACCAATGAGTCAACCAGCCAGGGTTCACCTTAGTTTTAAGTTTATAATACAGTTAAGTACACTGACAAATATTAAAAAGGCCGAAAAATGTTTATAGTACATAGGTGAGCACAAATAAACATATTACCAGTACATAAGCCTTGAGAAGAAGAGCTGGGATGAAAAAGTTGACCAACTAAACTGAAACAGACTCATAGACACAGAAATTGAACTGGTGGTTGTTGGAATGTAGTGGCATTTGGGGAACTGAGTGGAAAAGGTGAAGGAATTAAGTACAGACTGGCAGTTACAAAATAGTCATTGGAGTGTAAAGCATAGGAAATATAGCCAATAATATTGTAATAATTATTTATGGTGCCAGTTAGGTAGTGTAAATACTGAGAGAAACATTAAATAAAGTATATGAGTGTCTAACCACTAAGCTGTACACCTGAAACAAATACAAAATGAAATTGAAAGGAAAAGTGATCAGAGCAGAGACTTGAGCTGACAAGCATGTGCTAATAGTCTGACTTATTTAAAAATCAGTTAAAGTGCTTCAGGAAGTAGTAAATTCTCATCACAGGATGTTCTTCCCACACAGGCTGGATGGACAAACACCTGGTGGATGATATTGGGTTGTTTTAAATGGCATCTAATGTTTCCTCAATCCTGACATTCTGTGATTTAATCGACTTATTTAGTCAACTTATTTTGAATAACCACTATGTGCCAAGTACTGGAATAAGCTTCTCTCACAAAGGAGAAGAAGATATACCCTGAAGGACTCAACATTCTAGTGGGGCAAAGAGCACACATTGAGAATTGTAGAATAAATAAAATGTAGTAAGGCATGACAGCAGAGAAGATTTATACCTTACTCAAACTGGGAAGGGGAATTAAAAGGGAAATCAGATATTTCTTAAGAGGTGATGTCTAAACTAACATTTAAAGAATGAGTAAACATTAGTGAGGTGTTCCAGTTATCAATTTCAATGCAACAAACCATTTCTAAAATTTAAAGCAACAAATATTTTATTGTATCTCATAATTTGAGTACTTACTGAGCAGCAAAACTAGTTTGGAGGATGCAGGACAGTTTCACTCACATGCCTGGTACCTTGGAAGGAGTGGCTTTATAGACTAGTCTCAGCTAGAATCCTTTCCATCTCAATGAAGTCTCAAGGCTTCTTCATAAGATCCCCCACCTACGAGCAGAGTAGGTGGATTCTTATACCTTTATCTTAGAAGCCAGGCAGTATATCACATTCAATACAATTATTGGTTTCACATGGGTCAGTGTAGGAGGGGACACACAAGTGCATAAATACAGGGGAAACATGGTTTATTGGAGGCCATAATGGAGGCTGGTTACACACTAGCCTAAGAGGTTTGAGAGATTGGAAGGGAGCACTTTACAACTAAAAGAAAATCACGAACAAAGACAATGAGGCATATGTGAATACAGCCAGAGAAACACAAGGCAGCTGCTGTCACTGGTACAGCACTGCCAGAGCTGAGGAGGAAATCCAGGCCACATCCACTGCTCCTCTTTTTTGCCACCAGCTCTGGAATCGTGGGCCCCACATAGTGAACATAAAACCATCCACTAGTACTTGTTCCAACAGCCTGTAATGAAGTACTAGGTGTGCAGACATGCCTCAGCCAATAATATTAAAAAGGTGCACCAGAAATCAGCACTAAAGAACAAAGATGGTAACTGTGTATGCAGATGTTCCAACTGTCACCTCCCAGGACCAAAGTGGATTACAACTTAATTTAAGAACAATCATCTTGAAAAACCAACTTTGGACTAAATTAAAAGGAGTCTATAACGAAAGATCACAGAAGTCACACCTAGACTGGTAGGAAGGGTGAAGACGTGGAAAGGGCTGCCCTGCTCCCAGGAGCATGCTAAGGCTGAGGGTCCAGAGGGACTCTCACTTCAGAGAGGTTCCCCCTGAAAGGTGTGGGTGCTCAGCCCCAGCCCAGAGCCTCAGCCTAGAGCCCAAAAGCCTAGGAGAGGCACCCAGACAGCATTTAGCTGTGAAAAGAGCCAGATTCCTGTCAGGCGAGAAAGAGACAGATCTCTCAGATGCAGACTCTGTCTTGAAGGGCCTGCACAGAAAACCTTGTTCATAGCCACTTACCTGGAAATCTGGTTGGGGAGCTGAGAGGACTGGGGTTGCAGGAGGAGAGTGTAAAGTTGGAAGCCCAGGGAGAAACACTGTGGGAGACAACCACCAGAACCCCTGTGCTGAGTCATTCTCCAATACAGCAGTCGCGATCTTTCTTGGGTGGAGCAATCCCCTCTGAGTGGCATCAGCCCGGGAAAAAGCAGCTACTCCATGCTCGGGAATATCTCCTACCTCAGTCATGAAGACAGGTCATTTTGAGAAGCCAGGACTAGGGGGCATATCAGTGACTCAGTTTTCTGGTGTTGAGACCAGAGCTCCCCCGCACACTCTCCCAAGTTTATGACTGGTGCTTCCACCTCACAAGAGACTAAGTTGAAACTGTCCAAATAATGGGCAGACCAGACCTCTGGGTCTCAGAGGCCAAACCCAACAGACTCCTGGGGCCATACCCTACTGAGGTGTGTAAAAAAAATCTGGACAGATTGACATCTGGGGCCAAGGGGCGGAGCCACACTTACCACCCTTCCTAATCCCTGCATTGCTACAGGTTCTAGACTCTAGCAGAGGTTTCTCAGCAGCTGAGCCCAACAAGCAGCCAGCATACAGGGGCTGCAGGAGGCAGGACTTAGGGAAACTTGGCCATTTGAGTGGACCTTCCCCAAAGCCCAGTGTAGGTAAAAGCCAGCCCAGGAGTGCAGGTTGGTATTTCCATGTACACCTGGACACAGCAAAGGCAGCCACAAACTCTGAATTGCTTGTGGCTCCAAGAAGGTTGCTGAGAGCCTGTTACAGGCAGTGTCTCCCACTGGTCTGCAAAGGATCCCTGCTAGGGAGGAAGCCTAAGGCTGGCACATCCAAAGGCCAGCTGCAGAAAGCACTGGTTCAGGACCTAACAACCCTTGCTAGAGTGGTATCCTAAAGAAAGCTCCTCACAACTAGCACAGCTGGGGTGAGTTCTCCTCTTTCTGATTAGCACCAGCAAAGCAGCACATGTGCATTCGATAGGGTGGAGCTTCATAGCCAACTAGCCTGGGTGCTGACCTACTATCCTGACCTACTAGGCTAGATTCCACAGGAGAAGGGAGAGAAGCTTGGAACATGGACATTTAACATGTGGGATCCTGTGAGTCTATTGTTGGATCCAGTTGAGGAGCTTAGCCACCTTTAGGAGGGGCACGGTCTGCCCCAGTAGAGGACTCTCTCAGTCTTCCTCCCTGAAGCAAGAGTCTAACCAGCTGTAAGAACTTCTGCAGAGGAATCTGTTGGCCTTACCTGAACCTGCTGCTTACCTTGTTGGGGAGAAATAAAATTTGAGTATCCAGCAGTGTCTGCAGGATCAAGCTCTGGAATAAGGGCCACATTCTCTGTACTGAGCTCCGGATGAAGAGTCTCTTGAAGTAGGGGGTCCCACAAATGTTGTATTCACAACTTCAGCTGCCCTAACACACTAAGTGTGCAAACTCTAGAGGCGTTAGTTGAATGAGGCCAATCTGAGCCCATGATACAGTCTTACTGTAGAAGAATCTGAGGGAAAACCAGGCAGCTGCAAGAGGAGGAGGGGTAGCTGAAAAGTGGAGACAAATTCTACAGAGCTTGGGGCTTTTCTGGAGCTGCTATCATCTCTAAGCAGGAGGAAGTTGATCCTTATACAAAGGTTGGCCACTACCACACTATCCAGGCACGGAAAATGCAGACACAAACAGCAAAAAGTGCAGTAGCTGCAGGTTGGAAGCCCACGCAGATTACAAACAATAGCTGACACCAACCCAAAAAGAACTAGAGCCAATACTAATGGTAGTGGATAGAAGACAGCAGCAACCCTAGATTCAACTACCTACACAGCAGCACAAGGTGGAGTCTAGCAGGCACCAGACATAATGGAGGATAAATACGCCTCAAAGGACAGACATTGAACAGTGTGTAATACACATGTTCAAGGTTGACCCATAGAGCCAGCCAGCCTGAAGGGATAACCATACTCAAAAAAGGACCAACTGCATCTAATATTCATATACAACAAGAAGGAAAATAGTACCTTCAAGAAGTATTCCTAGAACAAGGAAAACAGGTGGCCTCGAGCTCAGTACCACCGAACCCATTTTCATAAAGACCCCACAAAAATTTCAAAGTCAGACAGTGCTACCTAATACACAGACAAAATGAGCAGAAGAGAAGAGTCACCAAGATAAATCAACAAGAGAAATTCCAAGAAAAAGAAATGAATGAGTTGGAAGTAACCAAACTACAAGAAGCAGAGTTTACCATCACCCTCATACCAAAACCTGGCAAGGACAACACAAAAAAAGAAAAATACAAACCAATACCTCTAATGAATACAGATGCTAAAATACCAAAAATAAAAAAATAAAAAAAAATACTAGCAAATCGAATACAACAATACATTAAAAAAATAATACATCATGATCAAGTGGGATTCATTCCAGAATCATGAGGGTGGTTCCACATACATAAAATGGTTAACATAATACACCATATCAACAAAACAAAGAACAAAAACCATATGATCTTATCAATAGATACAGAAAAGGCATTTGATAAAAAGAACATCATTTTATGTTTAAAACACTTAACAAAATGGGTATAGAAGGAAAATATCTCAACATAATAAAGGCCATTTATGATAAACCATCAGCTAATATCATATTAAATGGCATTAAACTGAGGACTTTTCCCCTAAAATCAGAAACAAGACAAGGTTGTCCACACTCTCCACTCTTATTCAACGTAGTGCTGGAAGTTCTAGCCAGAGCAATCAGACAAGAGAAAGAAATAAAAGGCATTCATATTGGAAAAGAAAAAGTAAAGGTTTCACTTTTTTCAGATGATATGATCCTATACATCGAAAACACCAAAGACTCCACAAAAAGATTACTAGCAACAATAAACCAATACAGGAAGGTCACAGGATACAAAATTAATATACAAAAGTCCATTGCTTTTCTATATGCCAACAATAAAACCTCAGGAAATGGGCTCAAAAAATAATTCCCTTCATGGTTGCAACAACAACAAAAAAATACCTAGGAATAAACATAATAAAGAATGTAAAAGACCTATATAATTAAAACTGCAAAGCATTGTTAAGGGAAATCAAAAAAGATATAATGAAATGGAAAAATATTCCTTGTTCTTGCATAGGAAGAATAAATATAGTCAAAATGTCTATATTACCCAAAGCAATATAAAAATTTAATGCAATTCCCATCAAAATTCCAATGTCATTTTTTAAAGAAATGAAACAAAAAATCATCAGGTTTATATAGAACTATAAAAAACCCAGAATAGTCAAAGCAATCCTAAGGAAAAAGAATGAAGCTGGGGACATTATAATACCTGACTTCAAATTATATTATAGAGCCACAATAATCGAAACAGCATGGTATTAGAAGAAAAATAGATGCTCAGACCAATGGAACAGAATAGAAAGCCCAGAAAAAAACCCACATGTATATGGTAAAATAATTTTTGATAAAGAGGCCAACAACACACAATGGAGAAAAGAAAGCCTCTTCAACAAAAGGGTTCTGGGAAAACTGGAAAGCCACATACAAAAGAATGAAACTCAACCACAGTTTGTCCCCTTATTCTAAAATTAATTCAAAATGGATCAAAGATCTAAATATAAGACCTGAAACAATAAATTACATAGAAGAAAACATAGGTACTAAACTCTTGGACCTTGGTTATAAAGAGCCCTTTATGAATTTGACTTCAAAGTCAAGGGAAGTGATGGCAAAAATAAATGAATGGGACTACATCTGACTAAAAAGCTTTTGCACAGCAAAAAAAAAACTGACAACAAAACCAACAGACAGCCAACTAAATGGGAGATGATGTTTTCAAACAACAGCTTAGATAAGAGCCTAATATCCAAAATATACAAAGAACTCATAAAACTCAACAACAAACAAGCAAACAATCCACAAAAAAAAAAAAAAAAGGAAGAGGACATGAACAGACACTTCTCCCAGGAAGAAATACAAATGGCCAACAGATACATGAAAAGATGCTCATCTTTATTAGCTATTGGAGAAATGCAAATCAATACTACAATGAGATACCACCTCACACAGGTTAGATTAGCTATTATCAACAAGACAGGTAATAGCAATGTTGGAGAGGCTGTGGAGAAAAAGAAACATCCACTGTTGGTGAGAATGTAAAGTAGTGCAATTATTACACTGGGAAAAATTTTTTTTCCGTTGCATTAGGTTTTAGAACTGTTTCTATATATATCTGCATTGCTGATTCCAAATCTGAAATCTATTTTTTGGTGCATGCTCTAGTTTTTATGCAATTTTAATTTTTTTGTTACAATTAATGTTATGCATTGGTTTTTAAATTGGAGTTAAAGGGCAATGACTCTTGCATTGAACATAACCACAAGGCAATTAATGTTTTACAAACATCACTTTCACATAATTGTAGTTGCTTTTAAATGTAAAAAATTATTATCTGATAAAAACACCCTCTTATTTTGTTTTAAGATTGAATCATAGCTTCTTTGAGTAGGCGTAAATGTAAGAATAGTCCTGACACCTTCTGTTATATATGTGGCTGTTACACACTTCAATGTCAAAGGCGCAATATTTCATCATTTGTGACAATGTGTATATATTGTCTATTTTTTTTTACAGGGACAGAGAGAGAGTCAGAGAGAGGGATAGATAAGGACAGACAAACAGGAACAGAGAGAGATAAGAAGCATCAATCGTCAGTTTTTTGTTGCGACACCTTAGTTGTTCATTGATTGCTTTCTCATATGTGCCTTGACCGTGGGCCTTCAGCAGACTGAGTAAACCCTTGCTGGAGCCAGCAACCTTGGGTCCAAACTGGTGAGCTTTTCTTTTTTGCTCAAGCCAGATGAGCCCGTGCTCAAGCTAGTGACCTCAGGGTCTCGAATCTGGGTCCTCTGCATCCCAGTCCGATGCTATATCCACTGCGCCACCACCTAGTCAGGTGATATATTGTCTATTTTTAGCGGTTCCAATTTGTTATTCAACTCATGTATGAGATGATTATAATGACATAAAAATTGTCCTCGACTTTCTGAAGTATGAGGAGCATAAATGGATCATTTGTTTGGATCTTAAAATGGTAAATTTCCTGCTAGAACAACAGAGAGGTTTCACGAAGTATCTTTGTTTTCTGTGTTTTGGGGACAGCCAAGCTCAGGAGAAACACTGGACACAGAAATAGTGGTCAAAACATGAAGCTTGGAAGTAGGGATGCTAAATATTGTGAATAAACCTGTAGTTAATTGAGACAGGATCATTTTTCCCCCACTTCACATCAAACTTGGCTTAATGAAGCAGTTTGTTTGGGCTTTGAATAGACAAGTGAATGCTTTCAACATATTATTTCTGCTTTTCCTGCCTTGTCTTTCAAGAAGATAAAAGCAGGTGTATTTGATGGACCTCAAATTTGAACCCTCATATGTGATGAAGAATTTGCCAGGAAGATGAATAAAGAGGAGAAAGAAGCATGGCAGTCTCTTGTGGCAGTTACAAACAAAGAACTTCCTTGGCAACAAAAAAGTAGAAAACTATGAACTTCTGGCTCAAAGGATGCTGTTGGTTTTCTGTGACATTGGATGTAACATGAGCATTAAAATTCACTTTCTGAACAGTCACCTTGATAAGTTTCCAGAAAATCTTGGAGCTGTTAGTGATGAGCAGACTACTGCTAGAGCATCAAATGAGACTGTCCTCAACAAGTACACAAACACAAGAGCTACAAATTGAAATTTTTGCCTAAATAGAATTTAAATAAGTTTTGTATAAATTTTATGATTAAAATACATGTTTTAATATGTTCTATTTCAAAATTGTAGACAAATTCTGATGCAATCATATCTTTTAGTGTATTAGTGTATTTACTGCATTATATAAATTAGTATATTTTCACAAAGATGATGCCCAAGAAGACATTCTACTTCATTATGTTAAACTAAATGTTGAAAATTTTACAATAAGATGAAAATCTAAAATCTTGAATTGCAAAAAAACTGTAGCTTACAGAGAAAAACTAATGTCAGATTTGAGATCAGTACACTTGTATTAGGTAAGAGCAAGTGTATTTGTGGATGCAATAAAAATTTTGTTCCCTGGTGTTATAGAAGAAAGTATGGTGGTTCCTCAAAAAATTAAAAATAGAACTACGATATAACCCAGCAATCCCTCTGCTGGGTATATACCCCCAAAACTCAAAAACATTGGTACATAAAGACACATGCAGCCCCTTATTCATTGCAGCATTGTTCACAGTGGCCAAGACATGGAAACAACCAAAAAGTCCTTTAATAAATGATTGGATAAAGAAGATGTGGTACATATATACTAGGGAATACTACTCAGCCATAAGAAATGATGACATCAGATCATTTACAGCAACATGGATGGACCTTGATAATATTATACTGAGTTAAATAAGTAAATCAGAAAAAACTAAGAACTATATGATTCCATACATAGGTGGGACATAAAAATGAGACTCAGAGACATGGACAAGAGTGTGGTGGCTTTGGGGGGGAGAAGGGAGAAGGGAGGGGGTGGGGGGAGAGAGGGCCACAAAGAAAACCTGATAGAAGGTGATGGAAGACAATTTGTATTTGGATGATTGGTATGCAACATAATCAAATGTCAAAATAACCTGGAGATGTTTTCTCTGAAACTATGTACCCTGATTGATCACTGTCACCCTATTAAAATTAATTAAGAAATATAAAAGAAAAAATAGAAGCAGAGTTTAAAACAATGATTTTTAGGATACTCAAGAATCTTAGAACAACAATGGATGGACCTAATGAGCACCTAAATAAAGAGATGGCAAGCAACAAAAAAGACATTGAAATTATAAAAAGAACCAGTCAGAAATGAAAAATGCAATATCGAAAATGAAGACTACACTAGAAGGAATTAAAAGTAGACTGGAAGAAACAGAGTATCAAATCAGCAACTTAGAGGACAAGATAAGCGAAAGCATGGAAACAGAAAAGCAAAAAGAAAAGATGATCAAAAAGTCTGAGAAAACTCTAAGAGCTCTGTTACAACATGAAGAGAAACAACATCCACATCATAGGGGGTCCTGAAGGAAAAGAGAATTAACAAGTGATACAGAACCTGTTGAAGAAATTATAGCTGACAACTTCTCTAAATTGATGAAGGAAAAAGTCACACAAGTTCAAGAAACATAGGGAGTCTCATTAAAGAAGACCCAAGGAGTCCTGCACCAAGACACATCATAATTAAAGTGCCAAAGTTAAGAGACAAAGAAAATATACTAAAAGTTGCTAGAGAAAAGCAGTGAACTACCTACAGAGGAGCCCCCATAAGGATGATATCCAACTTATCAACAGAAACACTTGAAGCCAGAAGGGATTGACAAGAAATACTCAAAGTGGTGCAAAGCAAGAATCTACAACCAAGACTTATTTACACAGAAAATCTATCATTTAAATATGAAGAAGGAATAAAAAGCTTCACAAACAACAACAACAACAACAACAACAAAAACTCAAGGAATTCATTACAACCAAATCAGTACAGCAAGAAATGTTAAGGGGCCTGCTGTAAAAAGATCAAAGAAAAAAAAAAAACAAGAAAATGAGGATTGTATATTTAAAAAATAAAATGGCAATAAACAACTACATGTCAATAATAACCTTAAATGTTAGTGAATTGAATGCTTCAATCAAAAGACATAGGGTAGCTGCATGGATAAGAAAACAGAACCCGTACATGTGCTGTCTATAAAAGACCCACCTCAGACAAAAGATACACATAGAACGAAAGGGAAGGGATGGAAAAAAGTATTTCACAGAAATGGAAATGAAAAAAAAAACTGGGGTAGCAATACTTATATCTGACAAAATAGCCCTTAAAACGCAGGCTACAGTAAGGGATAAAGAAGATCACTACATAATGATAAAGGGAGCAATCCAACAGGAGGATATAACCATTGTAAATATCTATGTACCTAATACAGAAGCACCTCAATATACAAAGCAGATTTTGGTGGACATAAGGGGTGAGGTCAATAGCAATACTATAATAGTAGAGGATTTTAGTACCCCACTAACATCAATGAATAAATCTTCCAGACAGAAAATTAACAAAGAAACAGTGGCCTTAAATGACACACTAGATCAACTGGATTTAATGGATATTTTCAGAACCTTTCACCCCAAAGCAACAGAATATACATTCTTTTTAAGTGCTCATGGTACATTCTCTAAGATAGATCACATTAGGACACAAAAAGAGTCTCAATAAATTTAAGAAGATTGAACTCATATCACGCATCTTTTCTGATCACAATGGAGAATTCAACTACAATAGAAAAACGGAAAAAAAATTCAAACACTTGGAGGTTAAATAGCATCTTATTAAATAATGAATGAGTTAACAACAAGATCAAAAAGGAAATAAAAAATTTCCTTGAAACAAATGAAAGTGGACATACAACAACTCAAAATTTATGAAACACAGAAATAACAGTCCTGAGAGGGAAGTTCACATCATTACATCATACCTTAAGAAGCAAGAAAAATCTCAAAAAACAACTTAACCTTGCATCTAAAAGAACAACAAATGAAGCCCAGAGAAAGTAGAAGGAAGGAAAATAATAAAGTTCACAGTGGAAATAAATGACATAGAGGCTAAAAAAAAAAACAATACAGAAGATCAATGAAACCAAGAAGAGCTGGTTCTTTGAAAAGGTAAAAAAAGATTGATTTGCCTTTAACCAGACTCATCAAGAAAAAAAAGAGAGGACTCAAATAAATAAAATAAGAAATGCAAGTGGAGAAGTAAAATCTGACACCACAGAAATACAAAGGAGTATAAGAAAAGAATATGAAGATTTGTATGCCAAAATATTGGAAACCTAGGCAAAATGGATAAATTCTTAGAAACATATAATCTTCCAAAACTCAATCTGGAAGAATCAGAAAACCTAAACAAACTGATTACAACAAATGAAATTGAAACAGTTATCAAATAACTTCCAGCAAACAAAAGTCCTGAACCAGATGGCTTCACAGACACATTTTACCAAATATTCAAAGAAAAACTAACACCTATCCTTTTCAAGCTATTTTAAAAAATTCAAGAAGAGGAAAGACTTCCAAGCTCCTTTTATGAGGCAAGCATAATCATTATTCCAAAACCAGGCAAAGACACTTCAAAGAAAGAAAACTATAGGCCAATATCCCTGATGAACTTAGATCCTAAAATTCTCAACAAAATATTAGCAAACCACATTCAGCAATACATGAAAAAGTTCATACATTATAATCAAGTGGGATTTATTCTGGGAGGTAAGGCTGGTACAATATTTGCAAATCAATCAATGTGATTCATCACATAAACAAAAGGAAGTATAAAAATCTCATGATAATATCAATAGATACAGAAAAAAAAAAAACATTTGATAAAATCCAGCACCCATTTATGATCAAAGCTCTCATCAAAGTGGAAATGCAGGGAACATACCTCAACATGATAAAGGCCATCTATGACAAACCCACAGCCAACATCATACTTAATTGATAAAAATTAAAAGCAATCTCCTTAAGAACAGGAACAAGGCAGGGGTGACCCCATTTCACCACTCTTATTCAGCATAGTTCTGGAAGTCCTAGCTATAGCAATCAGAAAAGAAGAATAAATAGTAGGCATTTAAATTGGAAAAGAAGTAAAACTATCATTATTTGCTGATGATATGATACTGTAGATAGAAAATCCTGAAGTCTCAGTCAAAAAACTACTATACCTGATAAATGAATTTGGCAAGATGGCAGGAAATAAAATCAATATTCAGAAATCAGTGGCATTTTTATACACCAACAATAAACTGTCTAATAGGAAATTAAGGAAACAATCCCCTTCACTATTGCAACAACATAAATAAAGTACCTAGGAGTAAATTTAACCAAAGAAGTAAAAGTCTTGCACTTGGAAAATTATAAACCATCGATAAAGGAAATCAAGGGAGATATAAACAAGTGGAAGTATACACTCTGCTCGTGGAAAGGAAGAATAAACATAATTAAAATGTTTTATTACCCAAAGCAATGTATAAATTCAAGGCTATTCCTATTAAAATACCAATGACATACTTCAAAGATATAGAACAAATATTTCAAAAATTTATATGGAACCAAAAAAGAACACAGGTAGCCTCAGCAATCTTGAAAATGAAAAATAAAGTGGGAGGTATCACATCTCCTGATGGCAAGTTATACTGAAAAGCCACTGTACTCAAAACAGCTTGGCACTGGCATAAGAACAGGCATACAGATCAATGGAACAGAACAGAGAACCCCAAAATAAACCCTTTATGGTCTTTTGGTCTATTGATATTTGACAAGTGAGGTAAGAGCATACAATGGAAAAAAGACAGTCTCTTTAAAAAATGGTGTTGGGAAAATTGGATGGGTACAAGCAAAAGAAAAAAAAGAGAATTGAAACTAGACCACCAACTTACACCATTCACAAAAATAAACTCAAAATGGGTTAAAGACTTAAATGTAAGTCATGAAACCATAAATATCTTGAAAAAAAAAAACCATAAGCAGTAAGCTCTCCAATATCTCTTATAGCAATATTTTTGCTGATTTATCTTCATGAGCAAGAGAAATAAAGGACAGAATAAACAAATGGGACTAAATCAAACTAAAAAGCTTGTGCACAGCAAAAGCCACCAGGAACAATACAAAAAGAAAACCCACACAATGGGAGAACATATTCACCAATACCTCTGATAAGGGGTTAATTACCAAAACTTATAAGATGTTCTAAAACTCAACATCGGGAAGGTAAACAATCCAATTAAAAAACGGGCAAAAGAACTGAATAAACATTTCCCGAAAAGGACATACAAATGGCCAATAGGCATATGAAAAAATGTTCAACGTCACTAATCATCAGAGATATGCAAATTAAAACCACAATGAGATACCACTTCACACCTGTCAGAATAGCACTCATTAACAAAACAACACAGAATAAGTGCTGGCGAGGGTGTGGAGAAAAGGGAACTCTCCTGCACTGCTGGTGGGAATGCAGACTGGAGCAGCCACTGTGGAGAACTGTATGGGGTTTCTTAAAAAAATTAAAAATAGAACTACTCTTTGACCCAACTATCCCACTTTTAGGAATATATCCTAAGAATACGAAATCACTGATTCAAAAGAAGATGTACACCCCCATGTTTATGGCAGCATTGTTTACAATAGCCAAGATCTGGAAACAGCTCAAGTGCCCATCAGTGGACAAATTTATTAAAAAGCAGTGGTACATATGCACAATGGAACACTACGCAGCCATAAAGAAGAAGGAAATCTTACCTTTGCAACAGCATGGATGGACCTGGAGATTATTATGCTAAGTTAAATAAGCTAGGCAGAGAAAGAAAAATATCATATGATTTCACTTATATGTGGAATCTAATGAACAAAGTGAACTGAGGAACGGAATAGAGACAGAGGCAGGGTCACAGGGACCAGAGGCACAGCTGTCAGAGGGAACGGGGATGAGAGGATGTGATCAGAGAAGGTGAAGGGATTAATGAAATTATATATACATAACACAAAGATATAGATAACAGGACAGCAAATCCTAGAGGGGAGGGGGGAGGGAGTTAGAAGAAGGCCAAAGGGGATATAAAAAGGGACACAGGGTTGGGAGGTGAGGGAGTTATATTCAGTGGGACACTTGAATCTATGTAAACATAATAAATTAAAATAAAATAAAATAATTCAGCAGTAAAGTGACATGGAGATAAAAATCTTTAGGATAAAGAAAAAAGGAAGAGAAAATTTAAACAAGTAACTGAGGCAAATGAGGTTCTATCACATGGTAAAAACAGGACATCAATGACAGATATGGCAAAGAAGTAGTGAATGGTAGAATTGCAGGAAAATGTTATTTACAGTTCATTTGAGTTTGGCTTCATATTCTGTAACTCAGATACTGACTTCAGATAAGGCAAATTTGGCTGGAATGAACCATTTCCATTCAACTTCTTTGAAGACCCATTTAAGGGTTTTTAGGAAGCGAGGAACCAAAGGGACCCTGTGTAAGCAGAAGCTGAGGCACAGGGTCATTCTTCTCTGTCTTCAGTGGGTTTCCATATTGTGGAGAGCATCTCTCTTATTTTGATGAAGGATTTATATCAGGGGTCTCAAACTCGCGGCCCGCGGGCCGCATGTGGCCCGCCGAACAATTTTGTGCGGCCCGCAGACTAATCCCCTAGGCTTACTTAATTTTATCCAAAATATTTTGAACTTCGTGGATTAGTCTGCGGGCCGCACAAAATTGTTTGGCAGGCCGCATGCGGCCCGCGGGCCACGAGTTTGAGACCCCCTGATTTATATCCTTCTCTTCACTAGGTTACAGGAGCCTCATTTCATTTTCTTCCAACTCATTGAATGATAGTGGAGGGACTTCAAATCTATACCAACTTTTACTAAAATTGTTACTGGCATAAAAAGCACTACAAAGAGAATTGTTAAGAATGCTCAAGAAAGAGTAAAAGTTGAAAAGGGCCAGTTACAGTCCTTAATGATAAATGATAAGTAGCAGCTGCTAAGCATGGGTACTGCAACACATGTATTTGAGATAAATGTTAACTGTAATAACCTCCATTTGAGGGTTCACAGGAACATGTTTTGAAGCTTTCAAATGAAGCCAACTTTCAGTATAACTGTACCTAATCTAAAGTATTCATATCCAGCTCCTGGGGACCCCTATTTGCCAAACACTTTTGAGTATTATTAGGACCACATAATCAGACCGTTTGTTTGTTTTTTGATGGTTTTTTATTCTTTTTCTTTTTTTGTATTTTTCTGAAGAAGAAGGGAGTCAGAGAGACAGACTCCTGCGTGTGCCTGACCGAGATCTACCTGGCAATCCCACTAGGGGGCGATGCTCTACCCATCTGTGTTGTGGCCAGAGCCATTCTAGCACCTGAGGTGGTGGCCACAGAGCCATCCTCAGCACTCGGGCCAACTTTGCTCCAATGGAGCCTTGGCTGCAGGAGGGGAAGAGAGAGAGAGAGAAAGGAGAGGGGGAAGGGTGGAGAAGCAGGTGGGCACTTCTCCCATGTGCCCTGAATGAGAATCATACCTGAGACTTCCACATGCTGGGCCAACGCTCTACTGCTGAGCCAACCTGCCAGGGACACATTTGTTTTGTTTTTAAAATTGTTTGAAATTGCTGTATGGACCTTACATTTTTATTAACTGAAATCCAAGATAGTCATAACTCTTTTGTACACTAACACCAGCACAAAACTGCTTTTCCATTTTGTTTGAAACAAAAACCTGAAATCCAAGTAAGTCCAAACTGCTGTGAAGTTAACATGGCTGGGAGGAATCATACACAAAAATAATTTTGACTTTTTTTATTATTTAGTAGTGAAAGATATTAATGCATTAATGGCAATATATTTCTTATTTAATAGAAATTGAGGATATTTTCTAGTTTTGCATGAATGCTGCCAACTTAGTAAGTTTTGACAATTGTTTAAATTTAGTAAGTTTTAACAATTGTTGAAATATGTAATCTTAAGCTTAGATTTTAAAAAGTAAAATTGGCAAGTTGGGTCTTTGTCATCTGCTTAAAAATTAAAATAAATATGAATGTGTTCAGCACAAAAGAGAAATCCTGAGAAACACCAAATCAGGAATCAGTATAGTTAGATAGTTAAATTAAAGTTTTACTTCTGGCCCTGTCCAGTTGTCTCAGTGGTAGAGCATCAGCCTGGCATGTGGATGTCTCAGGTTTGATTCCCAGTCAGGGCCCACAGAAGAAGCAATCATCTGCTTTTCCACTACTCCTCATCCCCCTTATCTCACTCTCTCTCTCTCTTTCTCTTTCGCTCCTGCAGCCATAGCTCAATTGGAGTACATTGGCCCTGGGTGCTGAAGATAGCTCCATGGAGCCTCTGCCTCAAGCACTAAAAATAGCTCAGTTGAGAGCATGGCTCAGATGGGCAGAGCATAGGCCTCAGACGGGGGTTGCCAAGTAGATCACAGTCAAGGTGCATGTGGGAGTCTGTCTCTCTATCTTCCCTCCTTTAACTTGGAAAAGAAGAAAAAAAGAACATTTCCCCAGTCTCACCTGAATCACATAGCCACATGTCAAGTTCTCAATAGCCACATGTGGCTAGTGGCTACTATATTAAACAATGCAGATAGAGAAATTTTCTAACATTGCAGAAATTTATACTGGACACAACTGTGCTAGAAGCTATTTTTTTTAAATAAATTTTTATTAATGTTAATGGGATGACATTAATAAATCAGGGTCCATATATACAAAGAAAACATGTCTAGGTTATCTTGTCATTAAATTATGTTGCATACCCCTCGCCCAGAGTCAGATTGTCCTCCATCACCCTCTATCTAGTTTTCTTTGTGCCCCTCCCCCTCCCCCTAACCCTCTCCCTCCTTCCGTCCCGCGTCCTCCCTCCCCCCACCCCTGGTAACCACCACACTCTTGTCCATGTCTCTTAGTCTCGTTTTTATGTTCCACCAATGTATGGAATCATGTAGTTCTTGTTTTTTTCTGATTTACTTATTTCACTCCGTATAATGTTATCAAGATCCCACCATTTTGCTGTAAATGATCTGATGTCATCATTTCTTATGGCTGAGTAGTATTCCATCGTGTATATGTGCCACATCTTCTTTATCCAGTCTTCTATTGAAGGGCTTTTTGGTTGTTTCCATGTCTTGGCCACTGTGAACAGTGCTGCAATGAATATGGGGCTACATGTGTCTTTACGTATCAATGTTTCTGAGGTTTTGGGGTATATACCCAGTAGAGGGATTGCTGGGTCATAAGGTAGTTCTATTTTTAGTTTTTTGAGGAATGACCATACTTTCCTCCATAATGGTTGTACTACTTTACAGTCTCACCAACAGTGGATGAGAGTTCCCTTTTCTCCGCAGCCTCTCCAACATTGCTATTACCCGTCTTGTTGATAATAGCTAATCTAACAGGGGTGAGGTGGTATCTCATTGTAGTTTTGATTTGCATTTCTCTAATAACTAATGAAGATGAGCATCTTTTCATATATCTATTGGCCATTTGTGTTTCTAGAAGCTATTTTAATAGACTACTGTTTAACTAACTTGCCACATTAACTCTCTATCTCCATTGTAAAACAAATTGTGTCCAAGAAATAATAAAACTCATGGGTAATCATACATTTCTTCACTGACCAGTTTAACTGTTTGCTTTTGAAAAGTCATCTATATTTGTCCCCAAACTTATATTCCAATTCACTCATATTGTAATCATGTAATTTAGTTAAATTTGTCAACAGATAAAATATGGATGGGATAAGTCTTACTTCTATGCAAATTATGTTGAATGCCTTATTAATAATTCATAAAGGCAAGTTAAAATTTATTTTCTATAGAATTTGAAATGGAATATGAAATTATAAGACTTTAGAGGTCAATAGAGTATTTAAGAACTTACTCCACTTTAAAGAACTAGGAGACAAAGATGAAGATGGACCCCAATAAATATAGCCATTTATCAAATGATGCATAAGTAAGCACACATGATAGCCTCAATTAGTATAAATATATGTGTAGAGAAAAGAAGACATTGTATGCTCCCTAATAAAAGAAGATAACACCACATATAAAGTAAGTCCTGAAAAAAAGAAAGCCTCTAGATTCAATCAAGTCTGTGATCCAATTACCATTTTATTGAAAATACAGAGGACAAAGTAACTTATTAAACTACACCATGGGAATGCAATCTGCAAAATCCATACTGTGGGAAATTCTACAAGACAAATAACCTGGTTTCTTTAACACATTGCAAAGAGAAAGAAAGATGGAAGGATAACTAATAGATTAAAATAAATTTAAAAGATAGCAACAAATTGCAATGTGTTGCAAGACCTTATTTGGTTCTTAATTAACATTTAGTTTACAATTTGTAAAACAACAGGTTATTTTGTTATTAAGGGAATTAATGTTATAGGTGAAATAATTGCACTGCCATTATGTTACAAATAAGAGTCTTGTTTTTTAAGACATACATACTGAAATATTTACAGATGAAATGATATGATGACTGGGACTTGCTTGAATATACTATGGGAGGGGGTAGTGGATTGAGGTATGGATGAAGCATGATGGATTGATTATTACTGAGACTGGACATTGAGTGCCTACACATTCATTATACAATCTACCTATTTTCTATACAGTTTAAATTCTCCATAACACAAGTTTTTAAATATAAAATGTATTATTTTCACCAATTTTTTCTATTAAGAGACTAATTTCAATAGCATCTGATGAGGACAATGAAAACAAAGTAATATAATAAAGATTAAGAAAGTTCTAATTATTTTCAATAATGCCCCCTTATTATCATTTTTATAAATTATGTTTCTGCTTCAAACACAAGCTGAAGTCACTAAAGTCTACCAAGTGGATATTCAGCAGTGATTCTGGAATCAGAACTGATTCTAACCCCAGGTTTTTAACAAATTGCATTGCACTTGAATAAAGTACTTAATGTTTTAAAACCTCAGTTTTCTCATCTGTAAAGTGAGAATTAGAATGAAAGTACCTATACCCCAAGGTCATTGTGAAGATTCAATAAGATAATCCAACATTACTGTGAAGAGGTACTAAAGTTATGGATAGAAGGTTTCCATCTGACTCCTCAGAGAGCACCACCTTCAAATCACTCAACTCAAATGGGTATGAACACAGAGGGGAAAAAAAAGGAAAGAAAGGTGGAGGAAAAAGCAGATATCAGTCTCAGGTTCTTAAGACTGTTGACCATTTATTCACTTTATTCAATGATAACACTAAAGATGTCAGAGGCTTAGTGTTGAACTGAATACATGTGCAAAGTATCAACTGAGGTTTAATAAGACCTGATTACTTGAGATGGAGAGAAGATTGAGAAAAATGCCCAATGTAATTTTCTGTTAATGCCAGAATAATTTTTTTCTCTTGCCACTCTTTGCTTCCTCCCTTGTTTATAACTCCCAGCTGTGAACTAAAGAATTGAGGTAGCTAATTGCTCACAAAGGGAGCTACCACAAAATATAAAAGTCACTTAAAACTTTCACTGTTAACTCAACAAAATAGATTGTTTTCTCCAGGGAAGTAGTATTCTTTATAAATTTATAATTGCTTGACCAAACTTTTTCAGACCAGAGCAGAAAGGAGTGCATTTAAAATTCTCATTTATTCCTAATTCCAATCATCCCCAATGTTATTTTTTTCACTTTAAAACTAAGCAATAGTTTAGCTTTTTCTGGACCATAGAGCCAGTCTTCTAGTGTTTGTTTGGGTAGTTCAGAAGTTTCTCTCTGGCTGCTTTATCAAAGTTTCCTGTGATCAGATAATTAAAATGAAACTTTAAAAAGACAAGCTTCCACATTTAAACTCCCAAGAGAAGATAGCAGACATTGGGTATTCTGTCCCTGCCAACCTTCCTGACTTTAGGTGACTGGAGCAGATCAGTTATATTTGTGCTACTTGTATACCTATTTTTAACAGAAGGTCTTTAATCCTGAAAGTATCATGGGACTTGATTTATTAAACTGATTTCTTCAAGTAAAATAAATTGTGGAAACATTAAGCACTCTCACATGATACAGAAGAAGATTGGACTACACAGTAGGAAAATAATGCTTAGTTTTGTTGAAAGGACTATAACCTTTAAAATAAGATACTTAGAACTTACAAAACATCTCCTCTCAATGAATTTTTTTTATTGCTTTCTCAGTTGTGTACATTTACAGTATATTCAAGTGTAAACCAGAAACCAGATCACCAAAACAATAAACATATTCACAATTCATAGACTGTCCATATCTATGAAAAAACAAACAAACAACATTTTGCCAGTAAGTAGGAACAGCCTTTGCATCACTCTAAATTCTAAAAAAAGAATTTTGAGATTGCTTTCTGACCTCTTTAAAAACAAAACAAAACAAAACAAAAAAACCATAACATTTCTTACCTAGACCACTGGGAAATTCAGTATCACTTTATCAATTTAGTTGTGTAAATTCCTCCCCCAAGTAGGCTTTTTAAAAGTGTATTAAATGCAGAACCCTGCTATGCGAACATACTGACACCAGATGGCAGTTGTATGCCACAGCCCCCAAATTTGAGTTATATGGCATAGTATATGTTTATGCCATAAACTTGAGACTTGTTTGATTGAGATAAAAAACACTTTTTGTACCTTGTTCATATCAAAATCATATTATAAATTTTAATAATAACTAAATCTAAATGAATACTTTAGAGCAAATGTCAAATAACTTAAGTCCAGAATGCAATTTTATTTATGACCTCTAAAAGTTAGCACATAATATATCTTACCCCAACCACACACCAGTGTTTGGTTAAAATGATAAATTTCATATTTATATCACTTATACTTAACTGCTATTTCTGCTTTTTTTATCTTTAATTTGGTCTTGTTTTGCACACTCTTATTGGCTTAGTCAAGCATGATATAGCCACCCTGACTAGCTATCCCATCTAATTAAAGGAACAGCATCTCTTCTGGTCTCTTCATCTCCTCATACCTTTCCAGTTTTCTCATTTGTTCTCTCTTTCTTCCTTTTCATTTAGAAAACATAATTTACCCTCCACAATTCCTTAAAGTCTTCTCTTCACATATGTCCTTGATTTTTAAAAATAGCTTTATTTTTCTTGTTGAGGAAAAATTTACTCTGTTCTACTGCTGCAGCTGACTGAAGCTTAGAAAAACTAACAGTTAAAAACGTGCCCAAACAGCCTAATTTAAAAATAGGCAAATTAAAAATAGGCAAATTACTTAAGAAAACATACCAATAGTCATAAGTGCATGAAAAGATGCTCAACATCATTAGTCACTTGATAAATGCAAGTTAAAATCACAGTGAAATACCATCTCACATCCATTAGGATGAGTATAATTTAAAAATGAAAAATAAGTGTTGCCAAGGATGTTGAGAAATTGGAACTCTCATTCGTTGCTGCTAGGAATATAAGAATACCACCACTGTAGAAAACTGTTTGTTGGTTCCACAACAATTTGAAAATAGAATTACCTTATGATCCAACAATTTTACTCTTGGTATAAACCCCCCAAAAATTAAAAGCAAGGACTCAGACATATACTTGTCCAAACATATTCATAACATCATTATTCACAGTAGCCATAATGTAAAACAACCCAGGTGTGCATCAACAGGTAAATAGTGAACAGATATAAATATTACTAAACCATAAAGAGGAATCAAATTCTGACACATGACAAACATGGATAAATCTTGAAGACATCATGCTAAGTGAAATAAGCCAGACACAAAAAGGAAAATATTATATAATTCAACATAGATAAGGTACCTAGAATAGTCAAATTAATAGAGACAGAGAGTGAAATTGTGGTTTCCAGGGGATTGGGGGAGAAAGGATGGGGCCTTATTTTTAATGGGTACAGTTTCAATTTCGGATGATGAAAAATCTAGAAATAAATGTTGGTAATGGTACCACAAGAATATGAATAGTTAATGCCACAGGAATGTAAACTTGACATGGTTACAGTGGTAAATGTTATATTATATACATTTCATCATAATAAAAAATT
Organism: Saccopteryx leptura; assembly: GCF_036850995.1. Lineage (NCBI taxonomy): Eukaryota > Metazoa > Chordata > Mammalia > Chiroptera > Emballonuridae > Saccopteryx > Saccopteryx leptura. The sequence continues at coordinate 103,904,813 of NC_089516.1, read as the reverse complement.
TTTAGCCCTGGCCGGTTGGCTCAGTGGTAGAGCGTTGGCCTGGCGTGCGGAAGTCCCAAGTTCGATTCCCAGCCAGGGCACACAGGAGAAGCACCCATCTGCTTCTCCACCCTTCCCCCTCTCCTTCCTCTCTGTCTCTCTCTTCCCCTCCCACAGCCAAGGCTCCATTGGAGCAAAAATGGCCCAGGTTCTGGGGATGGCTCCATGGCATCTGCCTCAGGCACTAGACTGGCTCTGGTCACAACAGAGTGATGTCCAGGATGCCCGGATGGGCAGAGCATCACTCCCTGGTGGGCGTGCCGGGTGGATCCCGGTTGGGCGCATGCGGGAGTCTGTCTGACTGCCTCCCCGTTTCCAGCTTCAGAAAAATACAAAAAAAAATTTTTTTTAAATGTGCCCATTGGTCATTTGCAGATAAAGCCTAAATTGAAATTACCTCAATTTAAAGAACAATATGCCATCAAGTGGGAAATCAAACAGAACTTTATCTGGCTGTATCACAAACCCATTAGCTCAGAACTTGTGATAACCCAGAATAGGCCAATGCTGACATGTAAGTATTTAGCAAACCATTTCTTCTCATCAATATAAACAAGAAGCAGAATTTAAGAGAACAATTTATAAATTCATTAGCACACTAATGTTATAAATATAAATGAATATTGCAATTGCCAGTGATTGTCCCACAGCTGAATTTTCCATAAATATGAGTATTTAAGGTTGCTCATTATATAATATAAATTTGTTTGTAATATAACCTGTGTGCTATTTTTATTTATCTAAAACATTTTTGTTTTATTTTCTGTCATGATTAAATATCCCTTACCTCTCTGGAAAGTGTCTAAGTATCATGTACCTGGATACCTTCTTCTTCATTCCCCAGTTCTTAGTCTAGCCCATCTCTCAGCTGGAGGAAAGAAACTAGATTACCTTTAAAATAATAAAATTGTATTAATATTGCCTATCATTGACTACATATTTAGTTAGTGAGACTACTGTGCTAGTGCATTTTCTATGATATTTCTCATTTTAAAACCCTGGGAGATAGACACTGGTATCTCTATTTTACAGATTGGGAAACTGAGGTGTAAAGCCAGTATCCACGGCCACCATCACAGCCACCTGGCCTATGCAGGTTCACATTGGATTTGGACAGTCAGTAAAGAAACAACGGAGCCAAAAACTGGTGGGCCATCATCTTTAATCCTAGCTTGCACCCGACGGGCAAGTAAAAACACACACTGGGCTCTAAAACCCACTCATTCACTGCTCACAAAGCTACTGACTTAACTGAGTTTCCTAGAATCAAAGGTTTCTAGCTCACCAGCCTTATTCACCTCTGTTCCCCATCTCCTCTCTGCACAGACTCTGCACAAACTGGTTTCTCCCTCAGCACTCCGCTATCTTGGCTGCTTCTCCTGGCCTCCTCCACATGGCCTTTCTCTGCTTTCCTCTCTAATGCTAATCTCAGGAACCAAGTGAGCAAGCTCCCTGTCTGCCCCACTTTATAGTGCAGAAATCAAAACCTTTAATCCAATATACAAAATAGGGAAGTCTCTAATACAAAATCACTTATCTGAGGCATGATGGGATTGCACCACCCCACATCAAAAACGGTGGGAAAGGCTTAGTCCTAAAACCAAGCCTCAGGCTACAAGGATCCTGCCTGCCCATAGCCTGCCCCCAACACACATTAATACAATCATGCCCATCCCAAGCAATCACCTGGGCCACGGGCCTCTACTTGGGCAGTGCCATCTTTAACAAAGTGAGCATAATATATTTTATCTGCCCAACATGAGGCAATGGCAGTTATGTGTCTTTGATCAAGGCCACACAGCCATTAAGTGGTGCAGCCAGGTTTCAAACACAAACTTTTCTGCATAAAAGCCTATGTGTTGCTTTTCTGATACTGTGCTATCTTCAAAACACTGACTTGTTACAATCAGACATGGTATATGAAAGTTTACACTAGTCGTGAAGGAACAAAGGTGCATTTCTTATAATTTGAGCATTTCCCTTCAAGTGGCCATTCTCTCTCTCTCTCTCTCTCTCTCTCTCTCTCTCTCTCTCTCTTTCTGTCTGCCTCTTCCCCCTCCTTCTGATTTAGTGCAGTTTGACTGTGAAAGCCTTATAGCTCAAAGGTCCCTCTGCATTTGTAATCTTTAGTTTTCAGGTTAATGTTAGCATGTCTCAGGAGAGAGCTTTCTTCCTGCTGACCTTAGCAGGAAGACAAGTTAACCCCTTCATAAACTGAGTCTGTACATAACACCAAAAACATGAGAATGCCTCAGTTTTTCTTCAAACATTTCTTTAGGTAAATCCTCACAACCAAGCCAAGGCAGTTTACAGGGTAAAACTAAACTCTTCTGTGATTGCATGAAGAAATGTTTCCAGGAAGCCAGGAATCTAACCGGTTGCCCTTAGTCCTGCTGTCAATAAACATGCATATGAATCAAGAACAGATAAGAAACAAGTAGATAAGGGAATTTCCAGTATGGTCTAAAGCAGAGTAAGAAGAGATAAGATGTTTGTTGAAATAATAACCTTTGGATGTCCAAAGGACTAACATTGGTCAAAATTGTGAAGAACGTTGTCTATTTTCTCTTTCATTTCTACTGCACTCATCTTCTCTCCCATCCTGTTACTCCTCCACCCTAAGTAGTCCCAGAACTAATAAATAATTTCTGAATAAATGGATGTCCAAGCTTCCTATCATGGGACTATCTTCTCTTTGCCACCTCCTGTACATATTTCATGTTCTGTAGCATCCTCTCTATCCAAGTTAAAATATGCTCCTTCCTTTACTTTACTTTCATTTAGGAGGCATAATTAAATTCAGCTAGTCAGTTTATCTAGCAAAGATGTTGATGGCTAGTAATGATTTAATGTATAAACCTTACCAGATTACACCTTTGCATTTTGATAGATCTTTCAAAACCTTAGAACTGTCTTTCATCCTAAACTATATCTTCTCCTTTCATTTTTGACCCCAAAAATTGCATCAATGTTATTTTTACAATGTCTCCAAAAGCAGCAATGAGAATGTTTTGACTGTACAATATAAAGGATTTAATGGGAATAAGAATTGTGGCATCTGTTTGAAAACACTTATGAGGCATTTATTACAAGCCTTGTACTATCTAACTTGAAGAAGCTTACAATTTATTTGGGAAGACAAATATAACACATGTGAAAAGGCAAACAGCATAACCAAAATATAACAGCCTTCCTGGATTTGACTATCTGGAATACCAGCTGACTCCAGTGACATAGTATAGCCAGGTAGGAAGGCTGAGGGAAAAAAACAAAAGTAGTATCTTCAGAGTATAAAGCAACAGTAGACTTAACGTGCAGGATAAATAAAATGAAGCAGTAACGGGATCACAATACCTATGTAAAAAACCCATAGCCGAGGATGACGTCAGAGTAATGGCGGGGTAGGAAGCGATACCGATAAATCTCCCCCAAAACTCAACAAGATCTTCAACCAGAAACAGAAAAACCTATACTTGGAGCTTCCAGATGCTTCGCAATACACCCAAAGGTATGATTGAGTGAAAAATTGGCTAAATATATAACCAAACCCCGAAGGAAATAGGGAGTAAGAAATGCTCCGCCTTCCTCACTAACCTAAACAGGGCGGCTTTCTCTGGTAACTGTGAATATAGAAACTGAGGCGGGCAAAGGGGGTGAATACATCCAGGCCGCGAAACAAACGGCCGAACCAGGCTGTGGAACGGAGATCCAAGCCGAGGAAAATCTGATCCTGTGGCAACCCGGGCAATACAAGCTAACACTCGCGCCAAACCCAAACAAAGAAAGACAAGCGGCGCGGCCATTTTACCCGGTCTCCTGGCTGGTGCGCAGTTAGTGGGCGAGAGATTTCTTCCTAGGCCCCGGGAGTCAGTGCCCGTGTTGCCTCACGGAGAGGCAGGGTCAGAGGCCTTTCTGTGGGCCGAGGGCAGAGTCTCTGGGCAGCCCCAGCGCCCTGGGAAAGCCACGCACGGGAGGGAGTGAGAACTAATTCCAATGGTGGAGATTTTCCTTGCCGGAGGGTTTTTCACTCAGAGGGAAAGCGGCCGGCCTCATATCTTGGTTTGCGCGCGCAGATAAGGAGTGAGCGATTCCTCCGAGTGCCTCGGCAGTGCGCACCCGTGTTATCGCACAGAGGAGCAGAGTCAGGGGCCTTTGTGTGGGCCAAAGCGGAATCTCGGGCCGCCCCAGCGCCTTGCAAAGCCGCGCACGGGGACGGAGCGAGACTCAATTCCAACGCTGCAACTTTTCCCTGCGGTTGGGGGTTTCACTCAGAGCGTGAGACTGCTGGCCGGATATCCTGGTCTGCGTGCGCAGCCAGTGAGTGAGAGTTTCCTCCAAGCGCTCCGGAAGTGGGCACCCGCTTGTGTTACCGGACAGAGTGGCAGAGCCAGAGGTCTTTGAATGGCCAGAAAGCCCGCCTGATTATGCTAGCAGCTCTGACTGACTGAGACTTACCCAGAGCCCTGTGCTGAGTGGAAATAGAGTGGGGAGTTGCCAGCTCTTTGAGCCTCTTACTATCCAGGCAGAGGCAGCAGCAACCCATAGCTGGATTATCAGGCTACTAATTGAGGAAGGAAAGACTAGGAGAAAGGCTCTAGGAACACGGACTCTCTCACTGTCGGAGCCTATAAATGCTAATAGCCTAGACTGCCAACGAGACTAAAGCACAATACATGACATTGCCATAGAGACTTATCAACTGCAAACCTCCACCTGAGCGTGGCAAAGGGGCAAAACCCGGGGTACAGAGTCACCGACCAGGAAGAGGGAGAGAAAAGAAAAAGCAAGAAGATAACCTCTCAAAATCAAGAATAATCTGCAGACTTTATAACCTATCCCATTTTATTATATTTGTTCGTTTGTTTCTCTTATCTTCATTCTTGATACTTTTTTTTTCCTCCTCCAATTTGGCCGATTAACTCTCTACCGGTGTTACTCTCTCCTCTCCTTGAACTACACTACCCATAAGTGTTACATCTCCCATTATCTTTTCTCTTCTCTTCCTTTCTCTCTATGAGGGTTGCACTCCAAAACCCTTAACTCTCTCTCTCTCTCTCTCCTTTCTTTTTTCTTCTTTTAGTGGTTCCCTCTTTTTTTTCTCTCTCTCTCTCTTTCTTTTCTCCCTCTATATTAGTTTCTTCCTTTCTCCTTTACATCTCCTCTCACTCAAACCTCAATAACAAACAAATTATCTTATCTGGGACTCAAACTTATGTTTGTGGCATTCTGGGGGGTTTTTACTTCACCTTTTTAACTTACTAGCAGTGCTCCCATCCCTGGCTCTCCATATTATCTAGTTCTTGTTCCACTAAATACAATAGTAATTTTTTAATTTGTCCCCCCATTTTTCCGTTTTCCTCTTAATCCTCTCATCATAACTCTTAGACAACCAACACCTAAAAGCAAATCATTTTATTCTTGACCCAAATTTTTTCCTTATTTGCTTTTTGTGGGTCCATACGCTCTTTTTTTTTTTTTCTTTCTTCTTTTTTCTTTTTTTTTTTTTTTTTTTTTTTTGTTTGCCCCTTTATTACTTTTCCCCAATTCAGGACCTCCATCACAGGCATTGTTTGTTATAATTCACAGTCCACCACAAGATTTTATCAAGAAAGAGGGGAGAGGAGAGGAGAGGAAAAAAGGAGGGGGGGAATAATTTCCTTTTTTTTTTTTTTTTTTAATTTTTATTTTATTTTTCTTTATTTCATTATTAATTTTTTTTAAAAAAAAAAACAACTTTTTTCGATTTTTTTTTATTATTTTTTTAAACTTTTTATTCTTTATTAAATCTCATTAATACTATCAACAAAACCACCCTCAGATGCCATTAAGGAAGAGAAAATCGAATATCATGGATACAAAAGAAAGAGAGGTAACACAGATAGATGAGGAAAAATCTATGGAGAAAAAATTTAATATATTGGAAACCTTGGAGCTAAATGACAGAGAATTCAAGATAGAAATCCTAAAAATCCTCCGAGATATACAAGAAAACACAGAAAGGCAATTTAGGGAGCTCAGAAAACAACTCAATGAACACAAAGAATATATGTCCAAGGAAATTGAAACTATAAAAACAAATCAAACAGAGATGAAAAACTCAATTCACGAGCTGAAAAACGAAGTAACAAGCTTAGCTAATAGAACAGGTCAGATAGAAGAGAGGATTAGTGAAATAGAAGACAAGCAACTTGAGGCACAACAGAGAGAAGAAGAAAGAGACTCAAAAATTAAAAAAAATGAGATAGCCCTACAAGAATTATCTGACTCCATCAAAAAGAATAACATAAGAATAATAGGTATATCAGAGGGAGAAGAGAGAGAAAATGGAATGGAGAACATACTCAAACAAATAATAGATGAGAACTTCCCAAGCCTGTGGAAAGAACTAAAGCCTCAAGTTCAAGAAGCAAACAGAACTCCAAGTTTTCTTAACCCCAACAAACCTACTCCAAGGCATATCATAATGAAATTGACACAAACCAACAGCAAAGAAAAAATTCTCAAGGCAGCCAGGGAAAAGAAGAATACAACATATAAAGGAAGGCCCATTAGATTATCATCAGATTTCTCAGCAGAAACTCTACAAGCTAGAAGAGAATGGACCCCAATATTTAAAGTCCTGAAAGAGAGGAACTTTCAGCCACGAATACTATACCCATCAAAGCTATCCTTCAAATATGAAGGAGAAATAAAAACATTCACAGATACAGAAAAGATGAGGGAATTTATCATCAGAAAACCCCCACTCCAGGAATTACTAAAGGGGGTTCTCCAATCAGATACAAAGAACAAAAAAAAACAGAGCCACAAGTAAAAGCTCCAAGAAGAACACAATAAAACCAAATTTAAACTGTGACAACAACAAAAAGAAAGAGGGGGAGAAGATGGAGATTAACAGTAGCAAAGGACGATGGAGTGCAAAAGGACTCACAAAATAGTTTGCTACAATGAACAGGGTAGGGACCATTTTCATTATTCAAAGGTAACCACCATTGAAAAAACCACCACAGAAGTACATGAGATAAAAAAGATAGCAACAGTAGAAAGATGTATGGAATACAACCAAATAAAAACAAAAGATAGAAAAACAAAAGAGAAGGATCAAACAAGACACAAAACTAACAGAAAGCAGGATATAAAATGGCAATAGGGAACTCACAAGTATCAATAATTACACTAAATGTAAACGGATTAAACTCACCAATAAAAAGGCACAGAGTAGCAGAATGGATTAAAAAAGAAAATCCAACTGTATGCTGCCTACAGGAAACTCATCTAAGTAACAAGGATAAAAACAAATTCAAAGTGAAAGGCTGGAAAACAATACTCCAAGCAAATAACATCCAAAAAAAAGCAGGTGTAGCAATACTCATATCGGATAATGCTGACTACAAGACAGGAAAAGTACTCAGAGACAAAAATGGCCATTTCATAATGGCTAAGGGGACACTGAATCAAGAAGACATAACAATTCTTAATATATATGCACCAAACCAAGGAGCACCAAAATATATAAGACAGCTACTTATTGATCTTAAAACAAAAACTGACAAAAACACAATCATACTTGGAGACCTCAATACACCGCTGACGGCTCTAGATCGGTCATCCAAACAGAGAATCAACAAAGACATAGTGGCCTTAAACAAAACACTAGAGCACCTGGATATGATAGACATCTACAGGACATTTCATCCCAAAGTGACTGAGTATACATTTTTCTCCAGTGTACATGGATCATTCTCAAGAATTGACCATATGTTGGGCCACAAAAACAACATCAGCAAATTCAGAAAAATTGAAGTTGTACCAAGAATATTTTCTGATCATAAAGCCTTGAAACTAGAATTCAACTGCAAAAAAGAGGAAAAAAATCCCACAAAAATGTGGAAACTAAACAACATACTTTTAAAAAATGAATGGGTCAAAGAAGAAATAAGTGCAGAGATCAAAAGATATATACAGACTAATGAAAATGACAATACGACATATCAGAATCTATGGGATGCAGCAAAAGCAGTGATAAGAGGGAAGTTCATATCACTTCAGGCATATATGAACAAACAAGAGAGAGCCCAAGTGAACCACTTAACTTCCCACCTTAAGGAACTAGAAAAAGAAGAACAAAGACAACCCAAAACCAGCCGAAGAAAGGAGATAATAAAAATCAGAGCAGAAATAAATGAATTAGAGAACAGAAAAACTATAGAAAAAATTAATAGAACAAGGAGCTGGTTCTTTGAAAAGATCAACAAAATTGACAAACCCTTGGCAAGACTTACCAAGGAAAAAAGAGAAAGAACTCATATAAACAAAATCCAAAATGAAAGAGGAGAAATCACCACGGACACCGTAGATATACAAAGAATTATTGTAGAATACTATGAAAAACTTTATGCCACTAAATTCAACAACCTAGAAGAAATGGATAAATTCCTAGAAAAATACAACCTTCCTAGACTGAGTCAAGAAGAAGCAGAAAGCCTAAACAGACCTATCAGTAGAGAAGAAATAGAAAAAACCATTAAAAACCTCCCCAAAAATAAAAGTCCAGGCCCTGACGGCTATACCAGCGAATTTTATCAAACATTCAAAGAAGACTTGGTTCCTATTCTACTCAAAGTCTTCCAAAAAATTGAAGAAGAAGCAATACTTCCAAACACATTTTACGAAGCCAACATAACCCTCATACCAAAACCAGGCAAGGATGGCACAAAAAAAGAAAACTACAGACCAATATCTCTAATGAATACAGATGCTAAAATACTAAACAAAATACTAGCAAATCGAATACAACAACATATTAAAAAAATAATACATCATGATCAAGTGGGATTCATCCCAGAATCTCAAGGATGGTTCAACATACGTAAAACGGTTAATGTAATACACCATATCAACAAAACAAAGAACAAAAACCACATGATCTTATCAATAGACGCAGAAAAGGCTTTCGATAAAATACAACACAATTTTATGTTTAAGACTCTCAACAAAATGGGTATAGAAGGAAAATATCTCAACATGATAAAGGCCATATATGATAAACCATCAGCTAACATCATATTAAATGGCACTAAACTGAAGGCTTTCCCCCTTAAATCAGGAACAAGACAGGGTTGTCCACTCTCTCCACTCTTATTTAATGTGGTACTAGAGGTTCTAGCCAGAGCAATCAGAGAAGACAAAGAAATAAAAGGCATCCATATCGGAAAAGAAGAAGTAAAGGTATCACTTTTTGCAGATGATATGATCCTATACATCGAAAACCCCAAAGAATCCACAAAAAGACTACTAGAAACAATAAGCCAATACAGTAAGGTCGCAGGATACAAAATTAACATACAGAAGTCAATAGCCTTTCTATATGCCAACAATGAAACAACTGAGAAGGAACTCAAAAGAAAAATCCCCTTCACAATTGCAACAAAAAAAATAAAATACTTAGGAATAAACATAACAAAGAATGTAAAGGACTTATATAATGAAAACTATAAACCATTGTTAAGGGAAATCGAAAAAGATATAATGAGATGGAAGAATATACCTTGTTCTTGGCTAGGAAGAATAAATATAATCAAGATGGCTATATTACCCAAAGCAATATACAAATTTAATGCAATTCCCATCAAACTTCCAATGACATTTTTTAAAGAAATAGAGCAAAAAATCATCAGATTTATATGGAACTATAAAAAACCCCGAATAGCCAAAGCAATCCTAAAGAAAAAGAATGAAGCTGGGGGCATTTCAATACCTGACTTCAAACTCTATTATAGGGCCACGACAATCAAAACAGCATGGTATTGGCAGAAAAATAGACACTCAGACCAATGGAACAGAATAGAAAGTCCAGAAATAAAACCACATATATATAGTCAAATAATTTTTGATAAAGGGGCCAACAACACACAATGGAGAAAAGAAAGCCTCTTCAATAAATGGTGCTGGGAAAACTGGAAAGCCACATGCAAAAGAATGAAACTGGACTACAGTCTCTCCCCCTGTACAAAAATTAACTCAAAATGGATCAAAGATCTAAACATAAGACCTGAAACAATTAAGTACATAGAAGAAGACATAGGTACTCAACTCAGGGACCTGGGTTTTAAAGACCATTTTATGAATTTGACTCCAATGGCAAGAGAAGTGAAGGCAAAAATTAATGAATGGGACTACATCAGACTAAGAAGTTTTTGCTCAGCAAGAGAAACTGATAACAAAATAAACAGAAAGCCAACTAAATGGGAAATGATTTTTTCAAACGACAGCTCAGATAAGGGCCTAATATCCAAAATATACAAAGAACTCATAAAACTCAACAACAAACAAACAAACAATCCAATAAAAAAATGGGAAGAGGATATGAACAGACACTTCTCCCAGGAAGAAATACAAATGGCCAACAGATATATGAAAAGATGCTCATCTTCTTTAGCTATTAGAGAAATGCAAATCAAAACGGCAATGAGATACCACCTCACACCTGTTCGATTAGCTGTTATTAGCAAGTCAGGTAACAGCAAATGTTGGAGAGGCTGTGGAGAAAAAGGAACCCTCATCCACTGTTGGTGGGAATGTAAAGTAGTACAACCATTATGGAAGAAAGTATGGTGGTTCCTCAAAAAACTGAAAATAGAACTACCTTATGACCCAGCAATCCCTCTATTGGGTATATACCCCAAAAACTCAGAAACATTGATACGTAAAGACACATGCAGCCCCATGTTTATTGCAGCATTGTTCACAGTGGCCAGGACATGGAAACAACCAAAAAGCCCATCAATAGACGACTGGATAAAGAAGATGTGGCACATATACACTATGGAATACTACTCAGCCATAAGAAATGATGACATCGGAACATTTACAGCAAAATGGTGGGATCTTGATAACATGATACGAAGCGAAATAAGTAAATCAGAAAAAAACAGGAACTGTATTATTCCATACGTAGGTGGGACATAATAGTGAAACTAAGAGACATTTATAAGAGTGTGGTGGTTACGGGGGGGGAGGGGGGAATGGGAGAGGGATAGGGGGTGGGGAGGGGCACAAAGAAAACAAGATAGAAGGTGACAGAGGACAATCTGACTTTGGGTGGTGGGTATGCAACATAATTGAACGACAAGATAACCTGGACTTGTTATCTTTGAATATATGTATCCTGATTTATTGATGTCACCCCATTAAAAAAATAAAATTATATAAAAAAAAAAAAAAAAAAAAAAAAAAAAAAAAAAACCCATAGCCACAGAATATACAGCCATCAAATCTGGTATGTGCTCAATTGTTCCAGTGGTAAGGGTGTAAATTCAGAAGAATACGTGAATGAAGCACTGTTTGGTAAATACTTCCGGAATACTGTCTTTCATCATTTCCTTATGAACACAGTAGAAATAGAATTGATGGTTTTGTACTTAATTATGTGTCCAATATCAATTAGCATAATTGTACCAAGGTCTAATAAATTATTATGTATCCAGATGGTAAGTTCAGCAATTACACGAAACAAACTTCCTTAGGTTGAGGCTCTGAAATGATTTAGGAATCAATTAGGAATTGAATTTTCAAAAAGATATTTTAAAGCACTTCTAAAAAAAAGAAAAGTAAAAAAAAAAAAAAAAAGCACGTCTTAGAGCAGTGGTTCTCTACCAGAGCCAAAGGGGTTTGGAAGTTGTTGGGGAATGGGACAGATTAAAGGAAATATCTATTATGTCTTATTTTATTTCTCCAAACTATGGACATAAAAGGGACAGCAGAATGCACTATCCTAAATTTGGAAAAGATAGTAAAATTATTCTAATTACTTGTTTTCAAATAACTTGAATTTCTGTCAAATTTAGGTTAAATATTTATTTCCATAATACTTTTCTCGTTTTCTATGCCTTATAGCACCAAGTGTAATGCTGTTTACACAAAAGTAGAAATTCAACATATACTTTCACATTCATTGGTTTGTTTGAAAAGCTATCCCACAGTTTTAGAAAATTTTCTGGTATAAACTAATATTTTCCTAACTCCAAACTCTGTTTCAGAAGGCTATCTCTGAACTGACTATGTCAGACTAAGAGGTTCATGGAATGTAAACCACCAGTTCCCATTAGATGAAGATAAGATATTGATCAGAAAGGGGGAGATAAGGTTGGATTAGGTTTGCTGAAAGAGAAAAAGAAGAGAAAAACAAAAAGATGGGTGGGATAACAAATTCCCTTCCTCTCATGAAGGGAGTTTGTGACTAGGAAAACTTATATGTTATAAATTTGGTTTACTGAGACATCTAACTTAGAGTGCCTCTGATATAGTCTGTAAAGCCAGAAGCTAGGGCTACCATCACAGAAGCCCGGCTCATGCAGGTTCGCATTGGATTCAGACAGTCGGTAAAGAAACAACGAAGCCAAGAACTGATGGGCCATAGTCTTTAATTCTAGCTTGCACCCGGCAGGCAAGTAAAAATACACACTGGGCTCCAAAACCCACTCACATTCAGTGCTCACAAAGCCACTGACTTATCCGAGTTTCCTAGAATCAAAGGTTTCTAGCTCACCAGCCTTATTCTCCTCAGTTCCCCATCTCCTTCCTTATCCCAGATACAAACTCTGCACAAACTGGCATCTCACTCAGCACTCCGCCATCTTGGCTGCTTCTCCTGGCCACATGGCCTCTTTCTGCTCTCTGCTCTGTTCCCTCTGCTCTCTCATGCTAATCATCCCAGGAACCAAGAGGGCAAGCTCTCATTCTGCCCCCATTTTATAGTGTGGATTCCAAACCTTTAATCCAATATACGAAATAGGGAAGTCTCTAATACAAAGACACTTCTCTGAGGCATGATTGGATTGTACCGCCCCACATCAAAATGGGTGGGAAAGGCTTAATCCCAAAACCAAGCACCAGGCTACAAGGATTCTACCTGCCCACAGAGACACACATTAATATCACCTGGGCAATGGCCTCCTGTGGGCAGTGCCATTTTTAACAAAGTGAGCATAATACATTTTATCTGCCAAACATAGTCCAAACTCAAAAATATGTTGTTTTAAGTAAATTGTAGAGATCTTGCTCATTAAGGCATTCCTCTGATCTTCCTACTCAATCCCACCCAGTTCATCCCACTTGGTACAATTATCCTACTATATTTTCCTCCATAGCACTTACCAATCCATATTTCATTACAGGTATGTACTTTTTTTGGTTTACTATCTGTAAATCCAGTAGCCATGGCCACCATCAGAGCCGCCTGGCCCATGCAGGTTCGCATTTGATTCAGACAGACTATAATGAAACAACGGAGCCAAGAACTGGTGGGCCATTAGCTTTAATCCTAGCTTGCACCTGGCAGGCAAGAAATACACACAGTGGGAAAACACTTCCCTTTCCATTCAGGGCTCCCAAAGCCACTGACTTATCCGAGTTTCCTAGAATCAAAGGTTTCTGCTTCACCAGCCTTATTCCCCTCTGTTGCCCATCTCCTTCTCTCTGCACAAACTGGCTTCTCCTTCAGCACTCCGCCATCTTGACTGCTTCTCCTCTCTTCCACGTAGCCTTTCTCTGCTCTTCTCTTGCATAGGCTCCTCTGACCCATTTTATAGTGTAGAAATCAAAACCTTTAATCCAATATACAAACAAGGAAGTCTCTGATACAAAGTCACTTATCTGAGGCATAATGGGATTCCTCATGAGAGTGCACCGCCCCACATCATGTAACAGTCAAGGGTGTGGGGAAAAGCTTAGTCTTAAAACTAAGCCTTAGGCTGCTTACAGCCTGTCTCCCATATCCAATGCAAACTATAAGTGAGCAAACATATATATCATATTTACAAACTTATTTGGCCAACACTATTTGTTTCTCATTAGAATGTAAGGTCCATTAAAACAAGTCATGTTTGTCAAATTCACTGATGTTAAGAGATAACTTTCAAAAAATGGCAAAATCATGACTCTCATTGGAAAATAAAAATAAATATGTGTTAAAAATTTTATTAAACTCCCTAGTGGGGACACTAGTAAAGTTCTAAAAATAGTTGAAAGGAGAATTCAAACAACAGACATGAGTTCAAACATCAGGTATGTTAATAAATGTGCAAATAGAGGTAAAACTGGTTTTTCCACAGAGGGAAGAGATTTTCCTCCACCTGAGAGAATGAGATTTGTTTGTCTCTAGACAAGTATCATTGTCTATAGACAAGAATTATTTTGCATTTTTATCAGTTATCTCCAATCTGCAGAGTTTCAATAATAAAATAAAATAAAATAAAAATAGGATTAGATAACCCTAAATGTATACTATGGACAATGCATAATTTCCCACTGAAACACAAAATTCTTCCTAAACCACAGCAGTGCCAAGCAGAGTGCCTGGAATCCACATAATGGGCACATTAGACGGCAGCATGAGGGCCAATATTTCCAACGTAAATTTAATTTTTCAAACCAGAAACTTGGTCATTATTCCTGATTGTCCTCTCTCTCATGCTGTCCTCCCTCCATATGCAATTAGTCACTAAGTCCTGTCATTTCTACTATCTAAAAATATTTATTTTTCTGAATAAAAAAATGTTTTTCATCGTGTCATTTCCATGTTTAAAAGTCATGATGCTCCAAATAAACTCTAAAGTAACTTTTAGTTTAAGGCTCTTTGCTATTGGGTACCTCTAACAAAGGAGAAGGACACAGAAGTTCAGGGACAAATCATCAATTTAGCATAGTTGCTGGCATATAATGGATGCTCAATAACTATATGATTGATTAATAATTCATAGATTTATTTAAAGAAAGTTCTTTTAACTCCTCTTCCTCTGAATTGTTTTCTGTTTATAGTTTTATTAATTCTATAAGCACACTTTTTTTTTTTTTACTTTTTCATTGGAACATATATCTCCTTTTAAAGAAAAGAAAAGTAATAATTGGATTCTATGAAAACTTTTACCCTGAACCTAAGGCACTAGAGTATTAGCATCTTTAATCTGAGTGTGGACAAAAAAAAGGGGGTATCTATGCAAAGTAACCTCACAGGGTGATCTGATTATAAGTTACTAACTGGGCAGGTCATGGTGGGTGGTCAGGCCCCAGGCATATAACTCATTTGATAAAAGCTTTTAGGAAGTCACTTTCATTGTAATTGTGCATCTAGTTCAATGAGTCTTTGAAATACCAGAAGTATTACCCCTAGAAGGGAGTATTAACCGTCAATTAGATCACATAATCTTGTTAACTATACTGTTACCCAATCCTCACTTTGCTTTCTCCAATCTTCCTTAATTTCCCTCTTAAATTTTAAATTCATAAAGGAAGCTACAAAACTTATTCTCAGTAGCATTTGAGATCTTGCTTCATGACATTTGTTTTCAGTTTGGTTCAGTTAAACTCTTATAAAATTTTCTACAGGTTTGGATACATTTTATGTCCATGTAAAGTCTTACATAATTATGTGCATCATTCCCAGGTCCAAGGAAGTTTCTAGATGGTACTGCCAAAGATCAGATTATTGCAATAACAATTTAAAGCCAATATAATTGTTCTGTAGTTGGAAATTGTTTCTAAGTTGACTGAAACTGGCTGGAACAGATGGTTTCTTACTTCACCATGCCTGACCTTTAACAAAACTTTCAGAATCAAAAGCTAAGGCGTCACTTGGCTCTATGGCTATGTTCTTTCTAACAGCTCACATTTTTTTTAGAGGAAGGTCTTTATCATTACCATGCACAAGAGCACACCTGGAAAAGAAAATGTCAACTCAAAATTTGCTTCCCAGATACCCATCACTATGAATTAGTATAGTAAAATGCAACAATTCACATTTTGCCATATAAAATTTTAAAGAAATTACAGAAAGCACTGTAATAGGAACTATTTTAATGCTGGGAGTAAGTGTAAATCTGATCTTAGAAAACCTGTGAGGTAAATCAAGTTTGTATTGGTATCTTCCACCCTCCCCTTTATTGCCTATTCCCAAGGATACTTCTTTACATAATTTCCCACTAGATAAGCAGGGTCCCTCATGTGGTAGCCATAAGAGGTCTGCCATCTTTGGACTCTGTCCTGTCCCTGATCATCAATCTACTCTTATCCTGTCTAAACTGATCTGTTATGGGCCTCTCAGTAAACATTCATATTAGGAAATAGCTAATAATGTCTACTAATAAGGTGTAATTTATTAGATTATGAGATTCTCCTACTAAAGACAGTTGTATTTTACCATGCTTAAATCAAAATTGAGTTACAAAAGTAAAAGTTTAGCCATCATCATCAACAAGATGCTGTTAGGGGCAGTGAGAAGACTAGAATTCTTTCTCAGTGTTCCTTAAAACTCAAGAAATAAGTCTATTCATTGAAATAGTCTATGATTAACAACTTATAACTATACTATATTTGCTATGAAGTTTTCCTGTTCTTTTAAAATTCAAATGCAGAGGAAAAATCAAGTTAGCTAAAGGTTTAGCTAGTTAGAATCAGGTCAATGAAAGTTTCACTCTAATGAAACTTAAATAATGTGGTGACTTTCCGCCGTGAAAAAAAAATTGACTAATCAGTTCATTTAGCTTATAATATTGATTTAATGACCTATCTGAATAGGTCACACTAATTGAATAAAAATGCATTGTTTACAAGAGCAACTGGTTGTGAAAATACTGTGTCCTATCTCCTTCTATCAAAGTAGAAATTGCAGCTCATTATACTTATTGTTTAAAACTAGCTTGCAAAACTCCATTTTGAATGTATGTTAATTTTTCAGTTCATTTCATATTTGCATGTCTTTTCAAGGTGAGCTGATTTCAAGTAGAAAACTAGCATAATAAACAGAAAGGTGACAGGGTAAATTCTTTTTAATTTTGATTACTCCAAAAGTTTAGTTTTATATCTGTGATAGTCCTGGGAAAATTGGTTCTTTGTGCTGACATGAAATAAAATTTTGGCAGACATCAGATTGCAGGAATAAACTAATTGCATAAGGCATGCTATGGGAATAATTTTTAATGTGGAGAAAGATAGTAGGCCCATCCTTTCTTAGGTTTTAATCATAGACATTAAAACTATGACAAAATACCATTTTAAGTGTGTTATTTTGGTCAGAAATATAATTAGGCAACAAATTAAAACATTAAAATATTAAGGTCTTGTCACTACACCTTAATAGTTCTTAAACATTTATTGTTTCAGTTAAAATGCCCTTCACCTTCCTAGCCCTCATATCGCAACCCCATCTGAAAGATACTATAAAAATACAAACCTGTTTTAAACATCAATCATCAAAATTTTTTTGAGAGAGAGTCAGACAGGGTGACAGATAGGTACAAACAGACAGGAGGGGAGAGAGATGAGAAGCATCAGTTCTTCATCTTGACACCTTAGTAATGTTGTTCATCAATTGCTTTCTCATAGGTGCCTTGACTAGGAGGCTACAGCTGAGCGAGTGACCCCTTGCTCAAACCAGCGACCTTGGGCTCAAGCCAGCGACCATGCGGTCATGTCTATAATCCCATGCTCAAGGCAGTGACCCTGAGCTCAAGCTGGTGACCTCAAGGTTTCAAACTTGGGTCCTCTGCATCCCAGTCTAATGCTCTATCCCCTATGCCACTGCCTAGTCAGGCCAATCAACAGATATTTATTATCAGTCTACTTTCTTTCCAAGATCGTGCTAGGTACTATGAACAATACCATATAAACCATTTTTTAGTTTAAAAAATTGAAATCTATTTGAGGAGTCAAGATAATACACAAACCAATAAACCTCAGTATAAATCAAAGGGTAACAGGAGATCAGAGAAGGGAAATAAAAGAAGGCTTCAGAGAAGAGATGGGAACTTTAGCTGGGCCTTAAAGGAGGGCCAATTATTGATAGGTTGAAGGGAGTAAGAGGTCATTCCAAGACAAGAGAATAGCATAAGCAAAGGGCTGAAAACAAAATTGGCATGGAATGCATTTGGATGGGGAGAACAATGAGCCTGACATGGGTTTAATGGTTATATTTTCCAAAGTGAGAAGGAAGGCTGCACGAGCAATACATTTTATCTCATGCATAAGATACTTTGCACCTCAAAAAGAGGAACCATATACATATATTATACATTTGTTCAAAGTTTTTAACACCTAGTTCGGTGAAATACATGCAATAGATACTCAAAAAAATGTGGCTGAATAAATTAATCTGAAAAGCTATAGCATAGATACTAGAAAAATTGGCCTAAGAAAGAGCATTATGATACAATGAAGCAACAACAGACTCAGGTTGCCAACTCTGGAAATTTTCCTAGTAACTCACACTAAAAAGGGTTTTGTAAACATTTTGCTAATGAGGAAAAAGTACAGGATCTGCCTAATAAGCTTCTACTTGCTTTTACCCACATGATTTATCCCTAGGCCCAATTAACTTTTCTAATCTCATACTGCATCCTACATCTACACATTCGATATTAAAGCTTGAAAATTGGGTATATTATGCATTTATGGGTCTGTAAATGTTAGAACGACAACATTTCCAAAGTGCATGAGAACTATAGATTAGTATTCAGAGAGATGTTAATAGGTGTATATTAAAAATGTGCCACATAAACAAGTTTGGGAAGCACTGCTTAGTCTATCACCAGCTTGAACATTTCCAATGAATATTTATTCATATATCAAAATATTCTGAAATGTCCTACAGTGATCTTAAATTGTTTACATTGTTTAACACAATATTTATCAATCTCATTTTACCACAAAATCTTCTTTTTTTAAACTGGCCACCTATTAAACACCATTCTGTGGAAGATTAGTATCCCAGCTTGTGAAAATCCACATTAAAAATACCAACAGAGTTGCTCAAAAAAATTGACCATGCATATTTAAAATCAGTAGCTGCCTGTGCCATCCTGTCATCTTAAAGAGTGTGCCCTCAAGTAAAAGGTCATGTCTTCCTACCATCACATACTATAGTTTGTCAGACAGTTTTATAATGTCTGCCTACTTATAAAATAATGTAGGTGTCCTCAGGAATAAAATATTTAAAGCAATCTGTGATTGTTATGAACCTAGTTTTGCCATGTAAAGTGCATAGCACAATTTTTAAATATGAGTTTCCAGGGAGCCTTCTAGTTTAGAGTATTTGATTATGGTCCTATGAACATGGGCTCTAAGTAAGTGGAATATAATTTCTATATAGATCAAAGCTCTTAAGTACTAACAGGCAAAATGTGAAAATTGTTTTAAGATAGTACTTTATCACATTTTTTGTAGTTTTATATCATTCCAATTTCAAACCTTAAAAATATTGGGGCACTACCTTTTGTGTGTGTGTGTGTGACAGGTACAGAGAGAGACATAGAGAGGGACAGATAGGGACAGACAGGAAGGGAGAGAGATGAGAAGCATCAATTTTTGTTGTGGCACCTTAGTTGTTCATTGATTGCTTTCTCATATGTGCCTTGACCGAGGAGCTACAGCAGACCCAGTGATCCCTTATTCAAGCCAGCGAACTTGGGTCCAAACTGGTAAGCCTTGCTCAAACCAGATGAGCCCACGTTCAAGCTGGTGACCTGAGGTTTCAAACCTGGGTCCTCCTCATCCCAGTCAGATGCTCCATCCATTGGCAGAGTTTTGAATGGAAATGATTAAATTACCTTTGTGCATTAACCAAGAAAATTCTCATTTTTACACCATTGCTTCCATTGAAAAATGCATTTAGCACTTTATGAGAGGCAACATGATGTGATGATGAAGTATCTGTGATAACATCTCTGGAAATGACATACCTGGGTCCAAACTCTAAATTATCTCATGTCATACATGAGATTTTAGGTAATAAGATACTGTTATTTTACCATGTAATAGAGAAATTTATAGTTAGTAGTCTCAAGAATTAGAGTTCTTTTCTAAGGCAGTCTGCATCTAAAGCTCATTGACTTTCACCAGACCCCTGCATTCCACAGCACTGTTCTGAAGGTGGCCAGGGTTACTGATAATAAATGAGAAATAAATCACATAAATGAGGACTTTGTCTATAAGCAACACAAGCATGAGGACTCTTACCCTCTAAAATAGAGCCAAGGGCTTCTACTGAATTAAAGACTCAGCAACTTGTTTCATTCTGAGGCTGGGAAGGCAGATAATACGACACGTATAAATAAAGTAACGGAGAAGGAGGTAAAGACAAAGGAAGTTAGATAAAGTTCTTTTTTCTACATATATGTTCAACTTTTAATGTTTTTAGAATTTTTACTTTAAAATACAGAGGACAACACATTTTTAAGAGCTGTTGCAATATTTAAACAAACTAAAGAAATTATAGAAAGTGGATAGAAAGACTTCTTTTCACCCTCAATTCCAAGACTTGTAAATATTAACTTCAGTCAACCAGTTAAGAGATAGGTACATCTGTTTCAAGAACTTTGTCTATGGTTCCACAGATAAGACCTGTATGTCTAATATATGTTCCTTTAATCTTTGTTTTTAAACTTAATTATTATTAAAATTTTAAAATAATAATATAATACAAGCAAATGTCCTAACAGTGAGCTGACCATTTACTAAAAGCACATTATATATATATATATATATATATATATATATATATATATATATATCAAAGTAATTTTAGCTTTAATTTACAAATGGTTGCTAAGAAGATGCTTACTTTAATAAAATTTTAAATTTTAATTCTAGTTTCAAAGTACATGCCTCTACGTTTTAGAAGGAATAGAATTATCTCTTTTTAGAGGACAAGACATTCCTTTTTTCCCCCTTTTTTTTTGCATGTGTTCACAGTTTATTATATATATTTTAAACTTGTAGGTTATTCCAATTTTTTTTAATTTCTTTATTTTTAATTTTTATTTTTTTAGTGAGGGAGACAGAGAGAGGGACAGATAGGGACAGACAAGCAGGAAGGGAGAGAGATGAGAAGCATCAACTCTTTGTTACAACACCTTAGTTGTGATTGCTTTCTCATATGTGCCTTGACTGGGGGGGGGGTTCCAGCTGAGCCAATGACCCTTTGTTTAAGCCAGTGACCTTGGGCACGCTCAAGTCAACTACCTTTGGGTTCAAGCCAGCAACCATGCGGTCATGTCTATGATCCCACGCTCAAGCCAGCGACCCCATGCTCAAACTGGCGAACCCCCACTCAAACTGGATGAACCCCAATGCTCAAGTTGGTGACCTCACGGTTTTGAACCTGGGTCCTCTGTGTCTTAGGCAGATGCTCTATCCACTGTGCCACCACCTGGTTAGGCTAAGCTAACTTAATATTAAATTTAGCTTTTAATCTATATATAGTAAAATTCACTATTTTGTTTTGATGTACATACCTGTAAGTTCTGAAAAATACAGGTGTTTCATCACCTTAACAATGTTTAGAATATTCTGTGTAGGCTCTTATTTTCTTTTAGCACTTTAGAGATATCATTCCATTGTCTTGTGTCTTCCATGGTTTATGATGACAGATTCAGATATTCAAATCATCAATTCCCTCATATGTAGTATGTTCATTTCTCTGATATTTCAAGAATTTTCCTTTTCTTTGGTTTTATTACAGTGTATCTGACCATGATTTATGTTCATTCTTTATAGTTTTCTAAGCTTCTTAAATCTTTAAATTTATATCATTCACCAAATTTGGGAAAATTTCAGCCAATATTTTTCTTTTCTCCTTTTTGGGACTTAAATGACACAAATGCTAACCTTTTTTTGTGATTAAGTTAATAATGCTATTTTACAATAATTAAAATAATTAGTAGTAGAGCTAAAAATGTCATATTTTGTTACCTTAATTGAGATGTAATTCATATATCATACAATTCACTCACTTATAGTATACAATTTAAATATTAAAATATTTGATACTGTCCTACACACTGGTCCCTGAAGAATTTTTTTTTTTTACAATCTCTTTTATCTGTTTTTTAGGTATGACAATTTGCATTGATCTACCTTTTAGTTCACTCTTTTCTCTGCCGTTTCTTTAAGTTATTCCAGTTTCTCAATACATTTTTTAAGTTCAGTAATAGCATTTTCTGTTCCAAATTTTTAGTTATTCTGTTTTATAGCTAATATTTCTTGGCTGAGAACTTCTGTCTCTCCATTCATTTTAAGAGCATCCACCTGGCCCTGGTCGGTTGACTCAGTGGTAGAGTGTTGGCCCAACATGTGGATGTCCTGGGATTGATACCCAGTCATGGCACACAGGGAGGTAACCATCTGCTTCTCCACCCCTCCTGCTTCCTCTTCTTTCTCTTTCTCTCTCTTCCCTTCCCGCAGCCGTGGTTTGACTGGTTAGAACACATTGGGCCTTGACGCTGAGTATGTTTCCAAGGAGCCTCTCCCTCAGACGTTAAAAAAATAGCTCAGTTGGAAGCATGGCTCCAGAAGGGCAGAGCATAGATCCCTGATGAGTGTTTGTGGGTGGATCCCAGTCAGGGCGCATGCAGGAGTCTGTCTTTCTGTTTCCCCTCCTCTTACTTGGAAAAAGAAGAAGAAAAAGAGAGTGTCTACCCTTATTACATGGAACATGGGTAAAAGAGCTGCTTTGAAGTGTTTGATAATTCATTTGCATTAGCATATTTTATTGTCTCTTAGACAATTTAACATTTCTGAACATTCTGAATATGATATTTTTATTTAATATTTTATTCAAATCCTCTGATAAATAATGAGTTTGCTTGTTTATTTGTTCAATAGGTTGTTTGGTTGATGAGTTGGTTTGTTTGTTGTTTTAGCAGCCAATCAATTCATTTAAGTTCAGATTGCAAGTTCTTCTTTACATTCTATGAGAAGTGGTTCTACTATCAGTTCCAAACCATTCTAATGCCTTTTGGATCTACTTCACATATGCATTCAGACTTACTCTGGGTTTTGGGAAGTTTTAAAAGCCTTTCCTGTGCTTTTTGAATATTATTTATATTAGTCTCAAATGTACAGCATAGTGGTAAAATATTTATATAATATACAAAGTGATCCTCCTAAAAACTTTTGTCCTACCTGGCACTGTACATATTTATTAAAATATTATTGACTATAATCCTAATGATGTACTTTACATCCTCCTGACTATTTTGGAAATACCAATTTCTACTTCTTAGTTCCTTTACCTATTTCACCCAGTCCCTGAGCCCCATCGCATCTAGCAACCGTCAGTTTGTTGTCTGTTTCTGTTTTGTTTGTTCATTTATGTTGGAACCAGCTTCAGTTTAAACTCAGAATCAAGAGATCATCTTTTTCAATCCTTTACTATCCTAGATAGCCCCAGAGTTTCCACTTTTAAGAAGCTTCTTTTCTTGGATCTTATACTATAATACAGGAGTTTCTCTCATAGTTTTATATCTGTGTGCTATTTTAGAGTTCCATGTAACTGGGGCTAAAATTAGAGAAAAGCAAAAAAAAAAAAAAAAAGAAAAAGAGAGAGAGAGAAGAAAAATAAATAATCAGGATTCCCCCTCATATACTTTTGGTCAACGAAGCTTTCTTTTCTTGGTTTCTCTGGAAACAAACATAGGGATTATTTTGCCAACGGGTTTTAGGTAAGTACCACATCATTATACTACTCCAGCATTGTAACTAATGATATCCTCAGGCAAAACATGAAGGAAAAAAAGAGATAGAGGGGAAAAAAAAAAGATAAGGACTTCTCCTACATTCTCCAGACCATTTTTACAGTCCTCTGGCTAGAACTAGGTTACTCAACATGTTTTTGCTGTCCGCATTCAATGCATAGTTCCGGGATATTTACCACCCTTGAGTCAAATCCAAACTAGATAAAAAAAAAGGAAAAATAGTAAACTCATAATTTCACTGGTCATTCTTCAAGTATTTACTTCTCTCCCCATCTACGTATTGCTTACTTTTCAGAGTCTTCAATTAGCTATGTTTTATGTTCTGTCCAAAGTTTGTAATTAATGGGGAAAATAACCTTTTGCAGACTTTTTCAGTCTTGTTCAGCACCACAAGTCCCAAGCAATATCTTTGGGTTGAGGGAAAAACAAATATATGGGACTCACACATATTACATGTATGTACTTGGTTACCTATTTTATGCATCTTCTTCTGAGGTTATAAAATAATCAAATAGAAGTATGAGCAATTATGTATGTAAAAATAAAATAAATCAAGACAGTCAATATTAATATCAAAGTAGAATTCAAGGGAAATAAGACTTATTTGATATAAAGGATAACTTGTTTTTATTACAATGTGTAATTTACAATGACAATATAATGGTAATGAACCTTTACCAAATAAAATAATGTTTCTTAACACAGCATGTGTATAGTTTTAGACCAGTGTGCAAAATCCATTATAAATTCAAGGAGAAATTGAAAGAAACAATTGCAGTGAGTGATGGATGTAGCATATCACTTAATCTTTGATACAAGAAATTAGGACAATCAAAGTACTAGAGAAAATTTGAAAATATAATGTAAATCCAGAAGCCAGGGCCGCCATCACAACAGCCTGGCCCATGCAGGTTTACATTAGATTCGGACAGTCGGTAAAGAAACAATAGAGCCAAAAACTGATGGACCATCTTCTTTATTTCTAGCTTGCACCCGGTGGGCAAGTAAAAACACACACTGGGCTCCAAAACCCACTCACATTCAGTGCTCACAAAGCCACTGACTTATCCGAGTTTTCTAGAATCAAAGGTTTCTAGCTCACCAGACTTATTCACCTCTGTTCCCCATCTCCTTCCTTCTCTCTGCACAAACTCTACACTAACTGGCTTCTCACTCAACACTCTGCCATCTTGGTGCCTCTCCTGGCCTCCTCCACGTGGCCTTTCTCTGCTCTCTGCTCTAATGTTAATCTCAGGAACCAAGAGAGCAAGCTTCTGTTCTGCCCCCATTTTATAGTGTAGAAATCCAAACCTTTAATCCAATATACAAAATAGGGAAGTCTCTAATACAAAGTCACTTTCTGAGGCATGATAGGATTGTACCATCTCACATCAAAAAGGGTGGGAAAGGCCTAGTCCTAAAACCAAGCCCCAGGCTACAAGGATTCTGCCTGCCCACAGCTCGCCCCCAACGCACATTAATATCACCTGGGCGACAGCTTCCACATGGGCAGCGCCATCTTTAACAAAGTGAGCATAATATATTTTATCTGCCCAACAATCCACCCTTATGCTCACTTTACTACCCACAATCTACATCACTGGCATCCCTGTGCAAGGAAATTAGGCACATTACACAAATTACAACAACATGGCAGATCATACAATTTCAACAATTACAAAGGTACATTTCACCAATCTCTGAGCACTTTGCCAAAAGCGCAAAATGTCCTCGGCCTTTTCTCTAGCCATGGGAAAAGCCTCCCGGGACAGGGGAGTGCTTCCAGCAAAGCCACCCCCCACCCCCATCAGGGTATTTCACATTGTCCAAAATCCGTAAGTCCGTTCAGCAAAGGAGCCAATGCCCACTCCGGTCGTAGTCCAGGAAATCAGTCCATTCACATGGGGCGTCAGCCACTCCCCTCATCCCTGCCATCCTGGCAGGTCTTACACTGTCCCAAAGAGGGGCACATGGCAATGGCAGTCAGCATTTCCATCTCTGCTCCGGAAAGTATGTCCAGCGCTATGTCCCAAAATCGCAGACCTACCGGGGCCGTAGTAGGTGCTCCTTCCAGCTGGGCTCTCATCTTATGGAGACTGCAGATTGCAACTCCAGCCCGATTCTCCTCATCCTCCAAAGAGGAACTGAAAATACCAGCTCCTGCTGCTGGGCTTGAGCCCCAAGCTGCCGCCGCCTTCTGCTCCGCAGACCTTGCAGCTCCGGACCCAGCCTCAACTTCAGCTTCAGCCTCAGCCCTGGCCACCTGCCGCTGCTGGCTTTCCACAACATCCAGGGCAATCTGCAACTCACGAACCTGTGAATCCTCCTCCAGCAGCTGCTCCATTTCCAGGCGAATCTCACAAACCTGGTCGGCCTCCTCCTCCAGTGCTTCCTGAAGCTCCAGGGTCAGCATCTGTTTCTCCCACGTTTGCTCCAGCTCCTTCCACTGCTCGGTTTGCAGGCCCCGGGCAGTCTCTTCCACAAAGCTCTCGGTTTCCTCACTCATGGCTGTAAAATCAGCCAACCTGCGGCCCCCAAAAGAACAGCCATGGGGAACCATAACAGCAGCCAGTCCTCTACTCCACCGCTCAAAGGTGGTGGTTGCTCCATACCGAAATGTATCGAATCCTGCCACAGACTACGCCAAATGTAAAGCCAGTAGCCATGGCCACTATCACAGCCGCCTGGCCAGTGCAGGTTCGCATTGGATTCGGACAGCCAGTAAAGAAACAACGGAGCCAAAAAGTGGTAGGCCATAGTCTTTAATCCTAGCTTGCACCCGGCGGGCAAGCAAAAAACACACACTGGGCTCCAAAACCCACTCACATTCAGTGCTCACAAAGCTACTGACTTATCCGAGTTTCCTAGAATCAAAAGTTTCTAGCTCACCAGACTTATTCACCTCTGTTCCCCATCTCCTTCCTTCTCCCTGCACAAACTCTGCACTAACTGGCTTCTCACTCAACACTCCACCATCTTGGCTGCTTCTCCTGGCCTCCTCCACGTGGCGTTTCTCTACTCTGCTCTCTAACACTAATCCCAGGAACCAAGAGAGCTGGCTCCTGTTCTGCCCCCATTTTATAGTGTAGAAATCCAAACCTTTAATCCAATATACAAAATAGGGAAGTCTCTAATACAAAGTCACTTTCTGAGGCATAATAGGATTGTACCATCTCACATCAAAAAGGGTGGGAAAGGCCTAGTCCTAAAACCAAGCCCCAGGCTACAACAATCCTGCCTGCCCACAGCCCACCCCCAACACACATTAATATCACCTGGGCAACAGCTTTCACGTGGACAGCACCATCTTTAACAAAGTGAGCATAATATATTTTATCTGCCCAACATATATATAACTTATGCCTTTGAATTAGTAGGTATACGTCCAATAAAATATCCTAAAAAGACAATACATATTTTTTCCAAAGCTCATGTGAATCTCCAAAAGTTGATCATAATCTAGACAATGGGATCTAACAAACATTTTTTAAAAGGCCAGAGAGTAAATATTTTAGGCTTCCTGGGTCTTATTGTCTCTGTCACAAGCATACAACTCTGCCACCATAATGTGAAAGCAAACATGAAAAGAAACACATAGGCATGGCTTTATTGCAATGAAATTTTATTTACAAAAATAGGTGGTGAGCTAAATTTGACAATCGGCTGTGGTTCACTGACCCCTGATCTAAACCAGTCAAAGAAACTGGAAGCTCTGATGGTTGAAGATAGGTTAAATAAATAAGTCTTAAATCAGGAACAAATTCAAATACTCTCAGGTGTCTTGATAGATAAAAAGTAAACCATCTTTGTAAAAGAAGAGGCAAGGGGTATTTTGATATTAATAACAATGAAAGCACAGGAGTTATAACATTATTAGGAAAATTATGTTACTTCTGACTCTCAGTCTAAGTCTGAAAATGTATTCTTCTAGTTCCTAGGCAAATGAAAGCTAACTCCAATTAAATTTACTAGTCTTTAAGATTTACTAAAGTAACTAATTGTGTCTATATTGATGCAGATAGGTTTTAATGGAAAGGCACTGGATTAAAAATGGATTTAATTGGAGTTTCTGTCACTAATCAGCTACATTTTTTAGGCAAGGTATTTCGTATCTTTTGGCTTCAGTTTCTTCAATAGGTAATAAGGGCCTTGTACTGAATAACCACTTTCATGTTTTATGGTTTTAAAATTATATGATTTAAGTTTTAGTCTGTTATCACTTTAAAATTTTAATAACCTTTGTCAGTATTTAATTGTCTGCTTGGTTATTTTTATGAATTACTTATCTTTAAAGAACAATTACCTTAAAAAAAGTGATTTATCCATTAAACAAGTTATCGTCCAATTCATTTCAATTGCAAACAAAGAAATGGAAATAAAATAAATGGCTCCTTTAGTACCTGACTTAAAATCCCATATCTATAAAGAGATTGAAAAGTACAGATTGGTAGTTACAAAATAGCCCCAGGAATGTAAAGTATATCATAAGAAATATAGTCAATAATATTGCAGTGGCTATGTATGGAACCAGATGGGTGCTGATAATATCAGAGAGAATACTATGTAAAGTATATGACTGTTTAATCATTATTTTGTACACCTGAAACTAACACAAACTAATATTAAATGTAAACTTTAACTGAAAAACATTTTAAATTCAATATCTAAAAAGTAGCAGTAAATATCACAGGGTATAAAAAAACAATAAAGAAGGTAATGGAAGAAAGGTATGTAAGTGGATATGGTAGGCCATGATTGAGAGAAAATGACAGAAATTATTTATAACACCAAAGGTTGTCTACAGAACTATGGAGTCCCAATTGTGAATAGTGATTGTATTTTGTTGAGAAATAAATTCACTGTATGAATAGTTTCTCTTAAAAGTATAAAATAGATTTTATTATATCTGATGCTTTTTGCATTTATTGTTTTCTCCATATGAACTACTTATACATACTACTGCTTTCATTTATTACAATAAATGCATAGAATAAGTGTTAATTTCCCCCACTTTTACAGAAGAAGAGAGGCATACATAGAACAAGAAATGTGCCCCAAACTACACAGCTAAAAAGCAAAGCAATAATTTGAACTCAGGTTTTTCTAACAACAAATGTTTTAAATACTATATTATATTGCTTCAAAAGCCTGAAATTCTCTTCAAAATAATTGCATCGGGCATTTGTGCTGGGAGTCTCACAGGCGCAGTGCTGTTACTCACAGTCGGGTGGAAGCGCAGGTTGCAGAGGCAGTGGAAGTGGCAGCGGCAACAGAACAGCGTTCAATGCATACCGCACCATAGGAACAGTAGCAGCACTAGCAAAAGCAGTGGAGACACGCCCGCCTTCACAATCCCTACACTGGTGCAGCCACTCTCAATCCCTTTGCTTTTCCTCCCTTCCTTGGCACCACGGCTGATCAACTGAAGAACAGATTGCTGATTTCAAAGAAGTTTTGCCCCTATTTGGCAAAGATGGTGATGGCACCACCACAACAAAGGAACTTAGCACTGTAATGAGGTCACTGGGTCAGAAGGGAGCAGAAGCTGAATTGCAGGATATGATCAATGAAGTGAATGCTGATGGTAATGGCATCATCGGCTTTCCAGAATTTTTGACCATGATAGCTAGAAAAATGAAAGATACTTACAGTGAAGAAGAAATCTGCGAGACATTCCAAGTCTTTGACAAAGATGGCAATGGTTATATCAATGCGGCAGAACTGCATCACATCAAAACAAATTTAGGAGAAAAATTAACAGATGAAGAAGTAGATAAAATGATCAGAGAAGTAGATATTGATTGACATTGACAAGTCAACTATTTAGAATTCATACAGATGATGACTGCAAAATGAAGACCTACCTTTCTCCCTCTAGAAGAATCAAATTTAATACTTTACTTACCTCTTGCAAATAATAATTATTATAATACCTTACTCATTCTGTTCCTATATAGCAAAACTGAATGTCAAAAGTACCTTCCTTCCACACACTAATCAGCATGTATTGGTTGGTGGTCCTGTCCCCTAAAAATCAAGTTACACACCAGTTTTAAGAAATAAATCCTTGTACTACTTTAATGATAAGGAAGCACTTAGTGAACTTGCAGTTCTATCTGCTAATGATTAATACACTATTTAGGCTGGCCAGGTTTTCATCCATGCAGCTTGACAATTGAGTTCAGTAGGCATTTGTATTAAAAATGAAAACTGAAAAACCATTTCAAAACCTATTCAAATAGGTTCTAGTCAGTTTGTTAGTATAAATTGTAATATCTGGTTTACTGAAAACAGACACATTTAAAATTAGTTTACCTCAGGATGTGTGTAGAAAAATGGGTGAAAGATAAACTGTCTAGACCAGGAGTAGTCAACCTTTTTATACCTACCACCCATTTTTGTATCTCTGTTAGTAATAAAATTTTCTAACCACCCACTGGTTCCACAGTAATGGTGATTTATAAAGTAGGGAAGTAAATTTACTTTATAAAATTTATAAAGCAGAGTTAAAGCATATAATAATAATTACTTACCAAGTACTTTATGTCGGATTTTCACTGTTTGGCAGAATAAATCTTTATAAAACAACTTACTATAGTTAAGTCTATCTTTTTATTTATACTTTGGTTGTTCTGCTACCACCCACCATGAAGGCTGGAATGCCCACTAGTGGTCATTAGGGACCAGGTTGACTACCACTCGTCTAGACATACCTCCAGTACCAGGATTATCCTCTTGTACATCCATGTGCCCATCCTGTGGTGATGGTGACATACCCTGGTGGCATGCCTACATGTATTGGTTTAAAATTGTCTGCATTGTACTAGAGCAAAATGGGTGTCAAGCCAACACCATTCACATAATTTAAAAGAGCAACTTTTACCAAGGAAGCATCTTTGGACTCTGTTTTTAAAACCATTTGAACCATGACTTGGAGCCAGCAGAGGTAAGCTATATCTGTGGACTTTCAGAACAATCATCAACATTGCTGTTCAAGAAATTATAATTTGTATTCACTCCAAGTTATAAATGCTAGCTTTTTAATTTTTTCAATGAAAGAATATTAACTTAAAAATAATATTTGCATTAACAATTCAAGAACTTACAGCTTGGACAGGCAGTGGCGCAATGGATAAAGCATTGACCTGAGACACTAAGACTCAGGTTCAAAACCCCAAGGTCACTAGCTTGAACGTGGGGTTGCCAGCTTGAGCATGAGATCATAGACATGATCTCATGGTCGCTAGCTTGAGCCCAAAGTTGTTAGATTGAGCAAGGGGTAATTGGCTCAGCTGGAGCCCCCCTGGTCAAGACACATGTGAAAAAGCTATCAATGAATAACTAAGGTGCAGCAACTATGAGTTGATGTTTCTCATCTCTCTCCCTTCTTATCTGTCTGTCCCTGTCTTTCTCTCTCTCTTTCTCTCTCTCTCTCTCTCTCTCTCTCTTTCTCTCTCTCACACACACAGATGCCCAAGAAACTTACAGAGTACATTTTAACCATATTGGATTCAGGGGTAGATCTAATAATAAGTTTACAATCTATTTGGGCTAATAATGAGATATTTTGAATGAGAGAATGACCATTAAAATTGATTTCTTTGAGTAAAACACAAGGATATAAAAATCAATACAGTATTTCTGGGTTTTAAATATTAATTTCTTATCAACTTTATGGAGTAACAATTTAAATACAATAAAACTCTGTGGTGTCAATGACTGATATATATGTAGTTATATAACCACTATGATCACAATTATTATGTAGAACATTGCCATCACTTCAGATAGTTCTTTCTTTGCCCTTGGTATTCAACAACTTTCCCCCACCTCTGAACCTCACAATCTCTAATCTTCTTTCTGTTACTGTAGTTCTGCCTTCTTTTTAATCTAGAAATTAGATTTAATGGAGTGACCTTGATCAATAAAAGTACATAGGCTTCAGGTGAGCATCTCCATGGCATTTGAATTGTTGATTTTATTGCATGTACATCACCTAAAGTCAACTCATTTTCTGTCACCATATATTTGTCCCTCTTTAATCCCATCCCCCTGATAACCATTTTACTTTTATCTATGTTCGTAAGTCTCAGTTTAATATACTACCTATGTGTGAAATCATATAGTTCTTAGCTTTTTCTGATTTACTTGTTTCAATTAGTAAAATATTCTCAATGTCCATCTGTGTTGTCTTAAATAGCAATAGGTCATCATTTCTTATGGCTGAATAGTATTCCACCGTACATATGTATCACATCTTCTTTATCCAATCTTCTATCAAGGGACAGTTTGTTTGTTTTCATGTTTTGGTTGCCATGAATAATGCTGCAATGAACATTGAGGTGCCTTTTCTTAAGTTTCATGTACATTAAAGTATACAGTACGTAATATTCGGAGTCTGGCTTGTTTCACTTAGCATAATACTTTTGAGAATTATTTATGTTGCATGTATCAGAAGTTTATTCATGTTTATTCCTGGGTAGTTTTTCATTTCATGAGTATACCACAACTTGTTTATTCATTCACTTATTGAAGGACAGTTGGGTTGAATCTAGGTTTGATATTTGTGAATAAATGCCCATAAATATTTCAGTACAGATATTTGTATGAATAAATTACTTATTCATACAAATTCTCCATGTAAAAGTTTTCAATATATAGTAGGGTTTAAGTAGGAGGAGACAAGCCCTAGCTGGTTGTCTCAGTGGTAGAGCATCAGCTGGATGTGTGAATGTCCTGGGTATGATTTCTCCATAAAGGCACACAGGAGAAGCAACCATCTACTTCTCTATGCTTCCCCATTGTGCTTCTCTCTCCCACTGTCACAGCCATGACTCAATTGGTTTGAACACATTGGCCTGGACCCTGAGGATGGTTCCATTGATCCTCTGCCTCAGGCACTAAAAATAACTCAGTTGTGAGCATGACCCCAGATGTGCAGAACATTGGCCACAGATTGGGTTGCCGAGTGGATCCCAGTCAGGAACATGTGGGAATCTGTCTCTATATCCCCCCTTCTTTAACTTGGAAAAGAAAGAAAAAAGTAGAAGGGAACCCAAAAGTAAGAGGAAATTCATAATAGAGAAGTTCCTCCATACAAAAAGAAATATGTCCTTTAAATGATATGATAGTCAACATACATACTTACACCTTAACTACATATTCTTTAGTGTATCATATGATTTAGAGAAAGCCTAAGAGGATGACAGTTGAAAAAAGTCATTATATGAAATTATTGTAAGAACAACAGAACATTGGGGGGAATTTTTGGTACAGTTGTGAGAATAGAAACCAGACTTAAAGGAGTACAAATAAGCAGAAATGTATGACAACTGCAAGTATAGCTAATTATTTAAAAAGTATTAGCAGTAAAGACTCTGGGAGGAACACAAAATGGCAGTTTTAGAAAATACTCAATTTCAAGGAAGATTGGGGAGGATTCTAGGGGAAGCTTATCATATTTCTTGGGAGAGAAAAGAGGTTAACATTGAATAAAGGGGATCACTGATGTAGCAAAGTGCCAGAGGAATGTGGCAATGACAGAAAGAAGAGACACCTGCCTTGAAAAAGGATCTCTTATAAGACAAAGACAGAATGTTAAATATTTAGATATTGGTAGTGAGATAGTTTGGAAATAAAACTCTACTCAAAAGGCAATCAGGGAAGGTCAGGGAGCCATATTGAATGGCCTCAATCTTACCCAAGGAGTTAAGGAGTTAAGTAACCATATGTAGAACTGAGATACTAGAGCCTGTATATAAAATTTGGGCATCTGCCACAGGGAATGATTAGAAAGTGTCAAGAAGAGATGAAAGAACTAGCATGCTAAGAACAAAATTGAGCTGAAGTTTAGTAGCCCAAATTTATTATGAATTTAGCCATCATGGTTTTGTGACTTTCTTCAGAAATCACGGTCTTAGAAGTAAAATCAGAGGAATGGAATAACAAAAATTTATTTCCTGGAGTTTCTAGGATGGTGATGAGTAGGTGGACATTCCAACTGCCACCTCCCAGGATCAAATTGGATCACAAATTAATTTAAGAACAATCATCTTGAAAAACCAACTTTGTATTAAAGGAGGAGGAGTCTATAACCAAGGATCACAGAAAAAGCCACACTGAGACTGGTAGGAAGGACAGAGATGCAGAAAGTGCTGCCCTGCTCCCAGGAGCAAGGGAATGAGGGGGGCCTGAGGGACTTTTACTATGGGGAGGTTCACCCTGAGAGGAAAGTCTCCTCAGCTTCAGATCTGGCACTCTAGCCCAGAGCCTAGAAGAGGTACCCATGCAGCACTTTGTAGTAAAAAGAGCTGAAGTTTCTGACTGCAAGAATGAAACCAAGCTCTCAGAGAGGCAGGCTCCATCTTAAATGGCAAGCATAGAAAATCACATTCATATGCACTTACCCAGGGCTCCTGCAGAGGGAGTTCTGAGAGGACTAGAGTTGCATAAAGAGAGTGTAAAGTTGGAGGCCCAGGGAGAAACACTGTGCAGGACAGCTGCTGGAACCCCTGTGCTGAGTCATTCTCCAATACTGCAGTCACCATCTTTCTTGGATGGAGCAGTCCCTTCTGAATAGCATCAGCCTGGGCAAAAGCAACTTCCCCACCTGCCTGAGTCTCTCCTGCCTCACTCATGGTGACTGGGTCATTTTGAGAAGCCAGGAAGCAGGGGGCCCATCAGTGACTTAGTTTTCTGCCTTTGAGGCCAGAGCTTTCCCTTACATGCTCCTGAGTCTGTGACTGATGCTTTTGCCTTATGGGAGACTCAGAAGAAACTGTACAGACTGTGAGATGCCCAGGGCCATACCCTACAGGGATCTGTGAAAAATGTCTGGACAGACTGACACCTGGGGCCAAACCACACTCACAACCCTTCCTAATACCTCAATTGCCACAAGCTTTAGAGTCTACCATAGGTTTTTTTTCAGTGGCTGAGCCCAACAAGCAACCAGCAGACAGAGGCTGTAGGAAGTGAGACTCAGGGAACCTTGGCTTATTAAGCAAACATTCCTCCAAGCCCAGTGTGGGTAAAAGCCACCTTAGGTGTGTGGACTGGTATTTTGATGTGCACCTGGGCACAGCAGATGCAGCCACAATCTCTGGATTGATTGTAGTTGCAAGAAGGTTGCTGAGGGCCAGTCATGGACAGTGTCTCCCACTGGTCTGCACGTGTTTCTTCCAGGCAGGTCCAAGGCTGGTACATCCAGTGGCAGAAGAAGACTCAAGGAATTCATTACACCCAAACCAGTACTTCAAGAATTGTTAAGGGGCCTGCTGGAAAAAGAGAAAAGGGAAGAATAAATTGAGAGAAAGAAAATAAAATGGCAATAAATAAGCACATATAAAAAATAACCTAAAGCAGGGGTCCCCAAAACTTTTACACAGGGGGCCAGTTCACTGTCCCTCAGACTATTGGAGGGCCATACTATAAAAAAAACTATGAACAAATCCCTATGCACACTGCACATATCTTATTTTAAAGTAAAAAAAACAAAACAGGAACAAATACAATATTTAAAATAAAGAACAAGTAAATTTAAATCAACAAACTGACCAGTATTTCAATGGGAACTATGCTCCTCTCACTGACCACCAATGAAAGAGGTGCCCCTTCCAGAATTGCAGCGGGGGCCGGATAAATGGCCTCAGGGGGCCACATGCGGCCTGCGGGCCGTAGTTTGGGGACCCCTGACCTAACGTAAATGTATTAAATGTTCCAATGAAAAGACATTGGGTAGCTGTGTGGATACGAAAACAGGACCTGTACATATGCTGTCTACAGGAGACCCACCGCAGAACAAAAGATACACATAGACTGAAAGTAAAGAATGGAAAAAAAATATTTCATGCAAATAAAAATTTTAAAAAGCTGGCATAGAAATACTTATTTCTGACAAAATGGCCTTTAAAACAAATGCTATCATAATGAATAAAGAAGGTCACTACATAATGATAAAGGGAGAAATCAAAGAGGAAGATATAACCATTGTAAATATTTATGTGCCTAAATATATAAAGCAAATTTTGATGGACATACAGGGCAATACTATATTAGTAGGGGATTTTAATATCCCGTTAACATCAATGGGTAGATCCTCCAGACAGAAAACTAACAAAGAAACAGCAGCCTTAAATGACACACTACATCAACTGGATTTAATTGATATCTTCAGAACCCTTCAACCCAAAGCAGCAGAATATACATTTTTTTTCAAGTATTTACAGTACATTCTCTAGGATAGACCACATGTTGGGACTTAAAACAAGTATCAATAAATTTAAGAAGATTGAAATCATATCAAGCATCTTCTGTGATCACATGGCATGGAACTAGAAATCAACTACAATAGAAAAACTGAAAACCATTCAAACATTTGGAGGCTAAATAACATATTATTAAATAATAAATTACCAAGAGAAAATATAAGTCAGTTGATAAATTTTTATATTTGTCATAGATTAAAAGTTATAGTAAATGTGAAAATAAATAAATAAATAACAAATGGGTTAACAACAAGATCAAGGAATAAATCAAAAATTTCCTTGAAACAATTGAAAATGAACACACAACTTCTCAAAATTTATGGCACACTGTAAAAGCAGTCCTGAGCGGGATGATCATAACATTACAGGCATAGGTTAAGAAGCAAAAGAAAGCTCAAATAAACAACTTAAACCTGCACTGAAAAGAATTTTAAAAAGAACAACAAATAAAGTCTAGAGGAAGTAGAAGGAAGGAAATAATAAAGATCAGAGTGGAAATAAATGACATAGAGGCTAAAAAAACAGTAGAGAAGATCAATGAAACGAAGAACTGGTTCTTTGAAAAGGTAAACAAGATTGGCAAACCTTTAACCAGATTCATCAAGAAAGAAAGAAAAAGGACTCAAATAAATAAAATTAGAAATGAAAGTGGTGAAGTAACAACTGACACCACAGAAATACAAAGGAGTGTAAGAAAATGCTATGAAGATCTATATGCAAAAAAATTGAACAACTTAGGTTGAAAAGGATAAATTCCTAGAAATATACAATCTTCCTAAACTCAATCAAGAAGAATCAGAAAACATCAACAGACTGATCACAATAAATGAAATTGAAGCAGTTTTCAAAAAACTCCCAGCAAACAAAAGTCCTGGACTGGATGGCT
This sequence comes from Saccopteryx leptura, assembly GCF_036850995.1. Taxonomy (NCBI): domain Eukaryota; kingdom Metazoa; phylum Chordata; class Mammalia; order Chiroptera; family Emballonuridae; genus Saccopteryx; species Saccopteryx leptura. The sequence continues at coordinate 103,868,097 of NC_089516.1, read as the reverse complement.
TCATAGGTGAATTTTACCAAATATTCAAAGAAGAACTAGCACTTATCCTTCTCAAGCTACTTCAGAAAATTCAAGAGAAGGAAAGACTTCCAAGCTCCTTTTATGAGGCAAGCTCCTTTTATGAGGCAAGCGTTCTCATTCCAAACCCCAGTAAAGACACTACATAGAAAGAAAACTATAGGCCAATATCCCTGATGAACTTAGATGCTAAAATTATAAACAAAATATTAGCAAACCAGATATAGCAATATATCAAAAGGTCATACATCATGATCAAGTGAGATTTATTCTGAGGAGGCAAGGCTGGTACAATATTCACAAATCAATAAATGTGATTCATCACATAAACAAAAGGAAGGATAAAAATCACATGATTATATCAATAGATGCAGAAAAGCATTTGATAAAATCCAGCACCTATTTTTGATCAAAACTCTTAGCAAAGTGGGGATACAGGGAATATACCTCAATATAATACAGAGTGGAAATACAGGGAACATACCTTACCATAATAAAGGCCATTTATAACAAACTGACAGACAGCATTATACTCAATGGGCCAAAATTAAAAGCACTCTCCTTAAGATCAGGAGCAAGGCAGGGGTGCCCCCTTTCACCACTCTTATTCAACATAGTCCTGGAAGTCCTATCCACAGCAATCAGACAAGAAGAAGAAATAAAAGGCATCCAAATTGGAAAAGAGTTAAAACTCTCATTATTTGCTGATGATAGATACTGTACATAGAAAATCCTAAAGTTTCAGTAAAAAAACTACTAGACCTGATAAATAAATTTGATAAGGTGGCAGGATAAAAAATTTATGTTCAGAAGTCACTGGCATTTTTATACACCAACAATAAACTGTGTGAAAGAGAAATTAAGGAAATAATCCCCTTCACTATTGCAACCAAAAAATAAATAAATAAAACACCTAGGAATAAATTTAACCAAGGAGGTAAAAGACTTGTACTTTGAAAATTATAAGATATTGATAAAAGAAATCAAGGAAGATACAAACAAATGAAAGCATATGCCTTGTTCATGGATGAAAAGAATAAACATCATTAAAATGTATATACTACACAAAGCAATGTATAAATTCAATACAATTTCTACTAAAATACCAATGACATACTTCAAAGAGATAGAACAAATGTTCCAAAAATTTATATGGTGCCAAAAAAGAACACTAATACCCTCAGCAATTTTGAAAATAAAGAATAAAGTGGGAGGTATCACACTTTCTGTTATCAAGTCACTCTACAAGAGCACTGTAGTCAAAACAGCTTTGTATTGGCATAAGAACAGGCATACACATCAATGGAACAGAACAGAGAACCCAGAAATAAACCCACACCTTTATGGACAATTGATATTTGACCAGGGAGGTAAGAGCATACAATGGAGTAAAGACAGTCTCTTTAAGAAATGGTTTTGGGGAAATTGGACAGGTTCGTGGAAAAAAAAAAAAAAACTATGTTGTTAGTATTCAGAGTCTCGTGAAGAGGATCCGCAAATGAATGAGGCAGCAACAATACTGCAAGTGGAGGACCCCAATCTCTCCTGGATTGAGGTGCCTTAAAGAAATCAGTTATCCAATTTATTAAGCAGAAACCTGACATCATGCGTGAGAAACTAACAAGCAGAATACAATGTACAATCTTATTATTTAGTTTTGCAAACCTGATTAGATTTCTCTTGCCCTTTCTGAGACATAACACCACACCCTCTGCTCTCTATTCCTGACTTGCAGAAAGTTCCAGCAGGGCCAAGCATTGTTACCTTGAGTCTTCTCTGGGTGCTACTGCCTTCAGTCACGTATGCTTGGTCTCGACCTTCACTTTCTCAGGATGGGAACTGAAAGTCACTTGTTGTTTTGGCTTTCCTCCAACAAAACTAGACCACCAACTTACTGCATTCACAAAAATAAACTCAAATATGGGTAAAAGACTTAAATGTAAGTTATGAAATCATAAACATCTTGGAAGAAAACATAGGCATTAAAGTCTACGACATCTCTTATAGCAATATTTTTGCCACTATATCTCCATGGACAAGTGAAATAAAAGACAAATAAGCAAATCGGACTATATCAAACTAAAAAGCTTTTGCACAGCAAAAGGCACCATTAACAAAATAGAAAGGCAACCCACACAATGGGAAAACATATTCACCAATACGACTAAGGGGTTTATAACCAAAATTTATAAACAACTTCTAAAACTCAATACCAGGAAGGTAAATAATCCAATTAGAAAATGGACAAAGGAACTGAATAGACATTTCTCTAAGGAGGACATACAGATGGCCAATAGGCATATGAAAAAATGTGAAGGTCACTAATCATCAGAGAAATGCAAATTAAAACCACAATGAGATACCACCTCACACCTGTCAGAATGGCGCTCATTAACAAATCAAGACACAAGTGCTGGCGAGGGTGTGGAGAAAAGGGAACCCTCCTGCACTGCTGGTGGGAATGCAGACTGGTGCAGCCACTGTGGAGAACAATATGGCATTTTCTCAAAAATTTAAAAATGGAACTGCCTTTTGACCCAGCTATCCCACTTTTAGGAATATATTTTAAGAATACCAAAACACTGATTCAAAAGAAGATATGCACCCCCATGTTTATTGTAGCATTGTTTACAATAGCCAAGAACTGGAAACAGCCCAAGTGTTCGTCAGTGGATGAGGGGATTAAAAAGCTGTGTTACATATAAACAATGGGATACTACGCGGCCAATAAAAAAATGAAAATCTTACGTTTTGTGATGGCATGGATCTACCTGGAGATTATTATGCTAAGTGAAATAAACCAAGCAGAGAAAGAAAAATATCATATTATATTTCACTTATATGTGGAATCTAATGAACAAAGTAAGCTGAGGAATGGAATAGAGGCAGTGATGGGGTCACAGGGACAAGAGGGACAGGGGGATTAGATGGAAGGGGGATTAGAGGAAGGGATTAGAGAAGGTGAAGGGATTAGTGAAATTACATATATATAACACATAGGTACAGGTAACAGGACAGCAAATCCCAGAGGGATGGGGAGAGGAAGTTAGGGGGAGGGGGGCATAGGAGGTGTAATGGTGGACACATGGTTGGGGGCAAAAGCATTATATTGAATGGGACACTTGAATCCATGTTAACACAATAAATTAAAATTAATATAAAAAATAAAGTTTCTTTACTGGATTGATAATGGACTTTGCAGATTTAACAAGAGATTGAAGAAATGAGGGATTGGTTATTTGAGTTATTTGTTATTTGAGTTATATGACAAAATAGCTGGTCATATGTCACAGAATGGATAGTCAAGAAAGTTAAAAAAATAAATTAAAATTTTATCAGGAGAGCTGAAGAGACTGGAGATTATTTATGGGGTGACAGGAAAAGGAAAGAAGTCAGTAGGTAAAGAGCAAAGGTAAGGAAGTTAATATCATTGTGCTCAAAGAGGAGTGATGGCTGATCCTTAGAATTGACTTACTGAAGAAACAGTTAAATGGGCTAAATAAAGAACATGTTGGGGAGCAATTTACTGTAAATTGAACTGTTGTCCATCCTTTCTTAGAAATAAGCTACTGTAAGACACAATGAAAGAAGAAATGTGATGATAAACTAAAGATCTATTAAGATAGTTTTATCCTATTCTACAATAACGCAGATTGCCTCCAGAAGGACTGAGGTACCACATCAAATCAAAGAGCAGAGACAAGCAGTTACCAATTCTTTGATTGTATGCTGTTTTTCTCTACAATCCATTTATCAATTTTAGTGCATAGTGCTGCCATGCTTATCCTTTCAATTGCTACTACAGTTATAAAACAGTTGCTATGTAGTACATTTCAACTGTCTTTTACATTCCTCAAGTGTACATTGGCAACTTGAATAGACAAGATGTAATTTTGGTAAATTCAGCTAGAGAACATTGTAAAACCCTTATTATAAACAATGCCAACAAGCTCTTGAGGACTGCTGCAGAAACAATAGCATGAGGAAACAATAAGAAAAACATTCAGCTGCAAAATTGGAGATACAGGATGTGAGTTTAAAATCAAAGATAAAGACAAAGCCCAGTTATATGAATCTGGTGGTTATAAGGTCCAACACAGAACCATGGCAGCAGTTGTAAGATTTGCTTGATACAATGAAAGGACGTGAATATACCAAATTACTTACATAGATTATCTCTAGAGAGTGAAGAGGGGAAAAGGCAGAGAAAGAGACTTTTGCTATACAAATTCATATTTTTTTGTAATGTTAAAGCTTTAGTACCAAGGATGTGTAACTTCTGAATAATGTTCAAGATTGGAGAAAGAAAAAGAGAAAGGGAAAAAGAAATTTACCACCTGTGAAACCTTGGGTAATATATCTAATCTTTCTGACCATCGATCGTTTCTTCAATTATAAAATGGAAACATTAAAAATTATGTTGCTTAATTGTTCAATCAGTCAACAAGTATTTATTGAATTTATTGTCTTTGCTGTAAGTTAGCAATAATTAGTACTGTGAGATATTGAATTAAATGATTCAGATAATGTGTCTGGCACAGAAGAAATATTCAATAGATGTGTTTTTTCTCTCGTTTCTCTAATATAAAAAAATTTGGCCTTAGATTTTTGAGACAAGTTAAAACAGCTTAGGGATTGGTGGGAAATAGGGAGTGAAGAAGCAGAATACTGAGCAAAGTCCATGTGAAATCCATCGAACTCCATGTTGCCTGGATAAACTGACTACTTAGAATCCTGAAACATCCCAGAATTATCACTTCTACCTCAGGTCAGTCTATTTATGCACCAATAAGGTTGAGCTGCAAGATTTTGTTGTAGATTCATCATAATTTCAGCCCATCAAAATTGCAACCTAAAAATCCCTGCAACTTAAAGGTAAATTTATAATTAGTTTAAGTATCTCACCTGTTGAATGAAGGCTTTTCAAGTCTAGGCTGTTCATTTCTAATTCAAAAGATTAAGTAATAGTAAACAGCAAAATTGTAATATTAAAGGATACAAATGACTCTAAAAATTGAATGCTGCTGATGACAAATATTACATGATTTTTCTTCAAGGTTGATCTCCTGTGGAAGGTCTTTAAGGAGGAAGGAGTGGTGCTGAGAAGAGTCAACTCATGATCTATTAATCACCTCATTAAAAAAGGTTACTGTGTGTAATCAAATAAAATCATTTGGCTAATGTGTCTAGCATGGAGTAATTATGCTGGCACACCAATTATTAACGTGAAGATGCCAGATTCAATCAGCTACATATAGTCTCCTCATCAGTTAGTGACTTTATGATTCTGTAATAAAAGACCAGTAAAATCATTTTATTTATTTATTTTTTTTTTTTTTTGCAATCTCATAAAAGCATTTACTGGTGACTACATTTTGGGGGGAAAAATTAAACCAGTCACATGCACATTACAATGAGAACCCATTTTTCTTTTTTTAGAATACTGGAGAGGGCAAAACCTGGAACTGAAATTTTTTATATGCAGGAATTATGTAATAGGAGAATTAAATTTATGCTTTAGATAAATATGATTGAGAAGAAAACTTTTAAATAAAAATATTATAAGAGAATCAAACTGTTAGAGAGATATTACATTTAATTACTTGTTTATGAATGAGTCCACACTGTACTAATGCTGTTCAGTTGGAATCAGAATACATTGATTTCTGATTTGTAAATTCTGGCTCTGCCAACAATTTTATTTACTAGCAATATAATCTTAAATGACTCATGGATTTGTGTTTTCTTCTTGTAAATTGAGGATAGTGCTAACTGACTAGCCTAACTCATGGGGATGAGGTAAAGATTAAATGAGATATTACATGTAAATGCATATGAAACTGTGTAAAGTACTATATAGATATAACCATTATTTAATTTCCCTTTATCTATTACATTCAACCCTTCTATAATTCCAGCACATACCTTTTGACCCTTCTCTGAACATCTAAAACAGTAGTTACCAAATAATTTTAATCAATGGCACACTTTTTAAAGTTTTTCTTAATTTACTTTTTTTTATTAATTAAATTTATTGGGATAACATTGGTTCACCAAGCGATACAAGTTTCAAGTGTACAGCTCAATAAAACACTATCGCCACACTGTAACATGTCCACTCTGCCCCAAGCAAAGTCTCTTTCAGTCCTCATTTTCCTTCCCTTTGCCCACCTACATCTTCCTCATTATCCCTTTTCTCCTGACTATTGCCACACTGTTGTCTGTGTCTACCTGTTAAGTACATATACTTTTTTGGCTAATCTCTTTACCTTCTTTTATTCAGTCCCTTCACCCCCCTCCCCTCTGACAGCTGTCAGTTTGTTCCATGCCTCTGATTATATTTTGTTCATCAGTTTATAATGTTCATTAGATTCTGCATACAAGTGAGGTTATATAATATTTGTCTTTCTTTGACAGGCTTATTTCCATAGCATAATAATCTCCAGGCCCATCCATACTCTTGCAAAGGGTAACATTCCTATCCTTTTTATGGCTGTGTAGTATTCCATTGTGTAAATATAGCATAGATTTTTTTTTTTATCCATTCACCTAGTGAAGGACACTGTTTCCAGACTTTGGCCACTATAAATAATGCTGCAGTGAACATAGAGGTGTAGATAGCCTTTCAAATTAGTGTTAAGTGGTTCATTATATTCTGAGAAGTGGGATCTCTGGGTTAAAGGCAGTTCCATTTTTAATTTTTTGAAGAAGCTCCATACTGCTTTCCACAGTGGCTGCAAGAGTCTATATTGACAGCTCATGAAGGTTTGCTTTTTCCACATCCTCATCAGCACTTGTTAGTTGATTTATTGATGATAGCCATTCCATCAGGTGTGAGATGGTATCTCATTTTGGTTTTAATTTGCATTTCTCTGATGATTAGTGATGTTGAGCATTTTTCCATATATCTATTGGCCATCTGTATGTTCTCTTTTGAGAAGTGTCTATTCAGGACCACTGCTCATTTTTAATTAGATTGTCTTCCTCATGTTGAGTTTTATAAGTTCTGTATAAATTTTGGATATTGACCCTTTATCAGATGTATCAGCAAATATGTTCTCCCATTCAGAGGATTGTCTATTTATTTATTTACAGAGACAGAGAGAGAATCAGAGAGAGGGATAGATAGGGACAGACAGACAGGAATGGAGAGAGATGAGAAGCATCAATTATCAGTTGTTTTGTTTTGTTTTGTTTTGTATATTTCTGAAGCTGGAAAGGGGAGAGACAGTCAGACAGACTCCCGCATGCGCCCGACCGGCATCCACCCGGCACGCCCACCAGGGGGCGATGCTCTGCCCACTAGGGGGCGATGCTCTGCCCCACCGGGGCGTCGCTCTGTTGCGACTAGAGCCACTCTAGCGCCTGGGGCAGAGGCCAAGGAGCCATCCCCAGCGCCCGGGCCATCTTTGCTCCAATGGAGCCTCGCTGCGGGAGGGGAGGAGAGAGACAAAGAGGAAGGAGAGAGGGAGGGGTGGAGAGGCAAATGGGTGCCTCTCCTGTGTGCCCTGGCCAGGAATCAAACCCAGGACTTCTGCACGCCAGGCCGACGCTCCACCACTGAGCCAACCGGCCAGGGCCAATTATCAGTCTTTTGCTGTGACACCTTAGTTGTTCATTGATTGCTTTCTCATATGTGCCTTGACCATGGGCCTTTAGCAGACCGAGTAACCCCCTGCTTGAGCCAGCAACCTTGGTTCCAAGCTGGTGAACTTTGTTCAGACCAGATGAGCCCACGCTCAAACTGGCGACCTTGGGGTCTCAAACCTGGGTCCTCGGCATCCCAGTCCAACACTCTATCAACTGCACCACCGCCTGGTCAGGCTGCCATTTTATTTTGTTGTTTATTTTTTCTTTATTTCCCTCCTTTGAGTATATCGATATATTGGCAAAAATATTGCTAAGAAAGGTGTCTGAAGTTTTAGTGCCTATGTTTTATTCTAGGAATTTAACTAACATTTAAGTCTTTTATTCATTTTGAGTTTATTCTTGTGTATGGTGTGAGTTGATGCTCTAGTTTCATATTTTTGCTGGTACCAGGCTGTTTTCATTACAATGGCCTTATAGTACAATTTGACACCGGGTATTGTAATACTTTCTTCCAACTTTGTTCTTCTTTTCCGAGGTTGCTGAGGCTATTAGTGTCTTTTTAGTTCCGTATAAAGTTTTAGAATATTTGGTCTAGATCTGTGAAATATGCCACCAGTATTTTAATAGAAATTTAACTTAATTTATGTTGAATTTATAGATTGCTTTGGGTAGTATGGACATTGTAATGATGTTAATTCTGCCCATCAATGAACAATGTATGTGTTTCTTTTTATTTATATCTTCCTCAATATCTTTTTTCAATGCCCTACATTTTTCTGAGTAAAAGTTTTGTATATTCTAGGTTAACTTTATTCTTAGATACCTTATTTTTTTGTTATTGTTGCAATAATAAATGTGATTGTTTTCTAATTTTGTCTTTCAAAAGTTCATTATTGGTGTATGAAAATATCACTGATTTCTAAATATTAATTTTGTATCTTGGTACTTTGCAGAATTTATTTGTTAATTCCAGTACTTATTTAATGAAGTCTTTAGGGTTCTTTATGTACACAATCATGTCATTACTGAATAATAACACCTTTACTCCCTCTGTTTAATTTGGATGTCTTTTATTTCTTCTTCTTGTCTGATTGCAGTGACTAGGTGTTCCAGTGCTATGTTTAATAGGAGTAATGGAAGCAGAATTCACTGTCTTATTCCTGATCTTAAGGGAAACATTTTTCATTGTTGGCTATTGAGTATAATGTTGGCTGTAGGTTTGTCATATATGACCTTTTTTATGTTCAGGTATGATCCCTCTATTCCTACTTTATTAAGATTTTTTATCATAAATGGATGCTGAAAGTTCTCAGTTTTTTTCTGCATCTATTGATATGATCATGTGATTTTTAGCCTTCACTTGGTTTATGTGATATATCACATTTATTGGCTTGCAGAAAATATGTCAACTTTAAATCCTCAAAATAAATCTCATTTGATCATGGTGTATGATCTTTTTAATGTATTGCTGAATTTGTTTTACTAATATTTTGTTGAGGATTTTAGCATCTGTGTACATCAGAGTATTGGCTTATAATTCTTTCTCTGTAGTGTTTTTATCTAGTTTTTGAATTAAGATAGTTGCTGACCTCATAAAATGAGCTTTGAAGTCTTTTGTCTTCTTGAATTTTTTGAATGTTTTTACAATGCTTTTGCAAGAATAGGTGTTAGTTCTTTGAATATCTGGTAAAATTTGCCTGTGAATCCATCTGGTTTAGGACTTTTGATTGCTGGAAGTTTTTTGAATACTGCTTCAATTTCATTCATTGTAGTAGGCTTACTGATGGCTTATCATAACTCCAGATTCAGTTTTGGAAGATTGTATGTTTCTAGCAAAATTTATCCATTTCATGTAGGTTGTCCAATTTGTTGGCATGTAGTTCTTCATAGTATCGGTTATAATCCTGTTTATTTCTGTGATGTCAGTTGTTACTTCTCTTTCATTGCTGATTTTATTTATCTAGGCTCTTCTTCTTTTTTTCTTGATTAATCTGATTAAAAGTTTATAATCTTATTTATTCTTTTAAAGAAGCAGCTCTTGGTTTCATTGATCTTTTGCATTGTTTTTTGTTTTTGTTTTTGTTTTTGCTTTTTTTTTAGCCTCTATGTCTTTTTTTCCCTTCTGGACTTTATTATTTCCTTCCTTCTACTTATTCTGGGCTTTGTTTGTTGCTGTTGTTTTCTAGTTCTTTGAGGTTTAGGGTTGGATTGTTTATTTGATTTTTTAGTGTGTGCTTCTTGAGGTAGGTATGTAATGCAGTGAACTTTCCCTCAGAAATACTTTTGCTGTGTGCCAATCATTCTGGGTTTTTGTGTATTTGTTTTTATTTACTTCCAGGTAACTTTTTATTTCTTCTACGATATCATTGTTAACCTACTCATTCTTTATTAATATACTATTTCATCTCCATGTGTTTGAATGTTTTTCAGTTTTCTTATTGTAATTGATTTCTGATTTCATACCATTACGGTTAGTAAGATGCTGGATATGATTTCAATATTATTGAATTTATTAAGATTTATTTTGTGTCCTAACATGTGATCTATCTTTGAGATTGTTCCATGTGCACTTGAGAAGAATTTACATTCTTCTGCTTTGGAATGAAATATTCTGTAAATATCAGTTAAATCTGTCTGATCCAGTATGTCATTTAAGGCCTTGCTAATATTTTGTCTGAAAGATCTCCAATTAGGTGTTAAAATCTCTTACTATGATTACACTGCTGTCGATCTCTCCCTTAATGGCTATCAAGATTTTAAAAATATATTTACGCCCTTGCTGGTTGGCTCAGGGTAGAATGTCAGCCTAGTGTGTGAAAGTTCCAGGTTTGATTCCCAGTCAGGGCACACAGGAGAAGCAAGCATCTGTTTCTCCACCATCCCCCATCTCTCTCTTCTATTCTCTCTCTCTCTCTCTCTCTCTCTCTCTCTCTCTTTCTTTTCCCCCTCCCACAGCATGACTCGAGCAAATTTGGCCCTGGGTACTGAGAATGGTACCATAGCCTCACCTCAGGCACTAGAATGGCTCATTTGTTGAGCAACAGAGCAGCAGCCCAGATAGGCAGAGCATTACCTGGTAAGGGGCATACCGGGTGTATCCTAGTCAAGGCACACGTGAGAGTCTGTCTCTGACTCTCCACCTCTCACTTAATAAAATATGTGTGTGTGTGTGTATGTGTTCCCATGTTGGGTGCATATGTTTACAAGTATTATATCGTCCTGTTGAGTCTATCCCTTTAGTATTATGTAGTAACAATTTTTCCTACTTGTTATGGCCTTTGTTTTGAAGTTTATTTGTCAGACATAAGTATTGCAACCTTGGCTCTTCCTTGGTTTCCATATGCATAGACTATTATTCCCATCCCTTCACTTTCAGTCTGTGTATTCTTTTATTCTAAGGTAGGTCACTTGTAAACAGTACATACAGTGGTATGCAAATATAAGTTTATAGTTGTGAGTACTATAAACACAAAATTTATTGTTGTTATTTTATTTATTAATTATTTTATTATTTTCCATATAAACAACTGTAAACCTACTTTTTTAAAATTAATTTTAATGGGGTGACATTGATAAATCAGGGTACATATATTCAGAGAAAACATCTTTAGGTTATTTTGACATTTGATTATCCTGCATTCCCATCACCCAAAGTCCAATTGTCTTCCATCACCTTCTAACTGGTTTCCTTTGTGCCTCTCCTCTCCCGCAACCCCCTCCCTCCCATCCCTGTACCCTGTAACCCCCACACTCTTGTCCATGTCTCTGAGTCTCATTTTTATGTCCCACCTATGTATGGAATCATATAGTTCTTAGTTTTTTCTGATTTACTTATTTCGCTTAGTATAATGTTATCAAAGTCCATCCATGTTGTTGTAAATGATCTGATGTCATCATTTCTTATGGCTGAGTAGTATTCTATAGTATATATGTACCAAAGCTTTTTAATCCACTCGTCTACTGATGGACACTTGGCTGTTTCCAGATCTTCGCTATTGTAAACAATGCTGCCATAAACATGGGGGTGCATTTCTTTTTTTCAAACAGTGCTATGGTGTTCTTGGGGTATAATCCTAACAGTGGTATAGCTGGGTCAAAAGGCAGTTCGATTTTTAATTTCTTGAGGAATCTCCATACTGTTTTCCACAGTGGCTGCACCAGTCTGCATTCCCACCAGCAGTGCAGGAGGGTTCCCTTTTCTCCACATCCTCGCCAGCACTTATTCTGTGTTGTTTTGTTGATGAGCGCCATTCTGACTGGTGTGAGGTGATATCTCATTGTGGTTTTAATTTGCGTTTCTCTAATGATTAGTGATGTTGAGCATTTTTTCATATGCCTATTGGCCATCTGTATGTCCTCTTTGGAGAAGTGTCTATTCATTTCTTTTGCCCATTTTTGGATTGGATTGTTTGTCTTCCTGGTATTAAGTTTTACATGTTCTTTATAAATTTTTGGTTATTAACCCCTTATCAGATGCATTGTCAAATATATTCTCCCATTGTGTAATTTGTCTTTTTATTCTGTTCTTATTGTCTTTAGCTGTGTAGAAGCTTTTTAGTTTGATATAGTCCCATTTGTTTATCCTGTCTGTTATTTCACTTGCCTGTGGAGACCAATCGGCAAATATATTGCTGTGAGAGATGTCAGAGAGCTTATTGCCTATGATTTCTTCTAAGATGCTTATGGTTTTATGGCTTACATTTAAGGCTTTTATCCATTTTGAGTTTATTTTTGTGAATGATGTAAGTTGGTGGTCTAGTTTCATTTTTTTTGCAGGTAGCTGTCCAATTTTCCCAACACCATTTATTAAAGAGGCTGTCTTACTCCAATGTATGCTCTTACCTCCTTTGTCAAATATCAGTTGTCCATAAAAGTGTGGGTTTATTTCTGGGTTCTCAGTTCTGTTCCATTGATCTATATGCCTGTTCTTATGCCAGTACCAGGCTGTTTTGAGTACAATGGCCTTATAATATAACTTGATATCCAGAAGTGTGATACCTCCCACTTTATTTTTCCTTTTCAAGATTGCTGAGGGTATTCGTGTTCTCTTTTGGTTTCATATAAATTTTTGGAATATGTATTCTCTATCTTTGAAGTATGTCATTGGTATTTTAATAGGAATTGCATTGAATTTATAAATTGCTTTGGGTAATATAGATATTTTAATTATGTTTATTCTTCCTAACCATGAGCACGGTATATGCTTCCACTTGTTGGTATCTTCCCTGATTTCTTTTATCAATGTTTTATAATTTTCCGAGTACAAGTCTTTAATTTCCCTTGTTAAATTTATTCCTAGGTACTTTATTTTTTTGGTTGCAATGGTAAAGGGGATTGATTTCTTAATTTCTCTTTCTGACTGTAAACCTTCTTTTGCTTACACCTGTTGGTTATGTTTTCTTATTCATTCAGGTACTCTATGTCTCTGGATGGGAGCATTTACTCTGTTTACATATAAAGTTATTTTGACATGTACTTGTTTATTGCCATTTAATTCTTTATGCCTATGGTCCCTTTTATCTAATTTCTTTGTTCCTTTCCTTTTCTTAAAGCAGGCCCTTTGAGATTTCTTGCAATAATGGTTTAATGGTAATGAATTCCTTTACCACTTTTTTATTTATTTTATTTATTTATTATTATTATTATTATTTTATTATTATTATTGGTCTAGAAAGCTCTTTACTTCACCTTCAATTTTAAATAACAACCTTGCTGGATATAGTAGTCTTGGTTGTAGGTCTTCGCTTTTTTTTTTTTTTTTTTTTTTTTTTTTGCGAGTGAACAAGAGAGAGGCAGACAGACAGATAGGAAGTGAGAAAGAGAAGAAGCATCAATTTATAGTTGTGGCACCTTAGTTGTTCATTCATTGCTTCTCGTATGTGCCCCGACCAGGGGCTCCAGTAGAGCTGGTGACCCCCTGCTCAAGCTAGCGACCTTGGGTTCAAGCCAGCAACCATGGGGTCATGTCTGTGATCCCACACTCATTCCAGCAACCTTTATCTCAAGCTGGTGAGCCCATGCTCAAGTAGCATGAGCCCATGCTCAAGCTAGTGACCTCAGGGTTTCAAACCTGGGTCCTAGAGTTCCAGGCTGATGCTCTATCCATTGTACCACCACCTCATCTTTGCTTTTCACCACTGCATATTTCCTGCCAATCACTCCTGGCCTGAAGTGTTTTTGTTGAAAAATCAGATGACACCCATATGAGGGTCTTTTGTGGGTAATTAACTGCTTTTCTCTTGCAGCTTTTAAGATTTTCTGTTTATCTTGTTTTTTAAATATTTACCTTATCAATTTTAGAGAGAGAAAAGGAGAGAGTGAGAGAAAGAGGAACATCGATCTGTTCCTGGTATGTGCTCTGATCAGGGATTGAACCTACAACTTTTTTGCTTTAGAATGACACTCTAACCAACTGAGCTGTTTGTCTTGTCTTTAATCTTTGGTGTATTAATGACAATACGTTTTTGTGCGGGCCCGTATGGGTTCATCTTGATTGGGGCTCGCTGTGTTTTCTGAACTTGTGTGACTTTTTCCTTCACCGGTTTAAGGAATTTTGCAGCCATTATTTCTTCAAACAAGTTCTCTATCCTTTGTTCACTTTCTTCTTCTTCTGGTATCCCTATGATGGGGATGTTGTTTTCCTTGATGTTGTCCCAGAGGTCCCTTAGACTTTTCTCAGTTTTCTGAATTCTCTCTCTCCCTCTCTCCCTCTCTCTCTCTCTTTCTCTTTCTCTCTTTATGCTCTAGTTAGGTATTTATTGTTTATATGTTTTATCACCTCTAAACTGCTGATTCAGTCCTCTCCTTCATCTAGCCTGCTGTTGATTCCTTCTACTGTATTCTTCATTTCAGAAATTGTAATCTTCATTTCTCACTTTTTTTATGGTTTCTAAGTCCTTTTTAATGGTTACTATGTTTTTGTTTAAGTTTTCACTGAGATCATCCATTCTTCCTCTAAGGTTCTTGAGCATCCTTATGACCATTGTTTTGAACTCTACATTTGGTATTTTGGTTGCTTCCATTTCATTTAATTCTTTTTCTGTTGATTTTTTTTTTTTTGTTCTTTCATTTGGGATATTTTTTTTCTCCATAATTTGTCTGTGTATTAGGTAGGTCTGCTATGACTCCCAAACTTGTTCTCATGCCATGATGATGAAGGCATCTTCTTGGGCTCAGTGACACAAACTTCCAGCTCACCTGAGTGCCATGCTCCAGGAATGCCTCTTGTGTGTTATGTGCATCTTCCTGTTATATTTAAATCTTCAGTGCTATTGGCTTTTTTGTGGGTGGGTTTAACCTTTCAGGCTGGCTGACTATAAGGGTAAACCTCCACCACTGTTCAGGGGCTTTCCCCTGAGGCGGAGATTTCCTCAGTGGGTTCTGGTAGACTCTCACTTTGTGTCTGCCATTTATGTGCCTAGTTGGATCTAGCTCTGGTATGGCCTGAAGCCCACCACAGATTGTTTTGTTTCTGGGTCCCCTTGGGCAGGGTTTGTGTACAGATCATGTCAGCTAGCTTTGGGCTACCTCTTTGAAGTTACCAAACTATTTACTGTTTGTGGCTGAACCTAATGGGACCAAGTATAAATGAGAGAGTTCAATCTGTGGAAAAAGGTCGGCTTTTCCTGCTTTGAGTGGGAGAAGATCTGTAAAAGTACTGTGGATCCTTGAGTACTGCCTCCACTTGTCAGCTACTCTGCCTCCCCATGAGTTTGCCTGGTCTTTCTACATAGCCTTCTGAAGAAAGACTGTGTAGTGGATGCAGACTGGCCTCACTCCACAGACCCTTTCATATGTTGTGAGCTCAGCAGAGCAGGGCAACCAGAGTTTGTAGGACAGGTCTAATGGGTTCCTTACTTGAGGGTTATATGGTCAGGCACTCACCAAAGAGAAAGTAGCCTCTACTTTGGAGCCAAATCTCTCAGTCTCTACCAGAATATCTAATTCTAGTTTCCCCTGGCTAGCTGTCCCCTCTGCAGGAGCAATTTCACTTGGGCAGAGCCAACAGTCTCAAGGAGACAGATCAAAAAAGTTTTTTATTGGGGGTGATGCTGGCCCTGCATGCAGGTAGAAGCTAAGCACTTTGTCTTGGTCCCAGTCAATAGCTTTGGAGGGACTCACACTTTGAAGGTCTGAGCTCTAAGCCACTCTTTCTTTCCACTCTTGAAACTGAGCCTAATATGGCAGGGAATCCAGGACTTGGCAGGACTGAACCAGTCTCCTTTCGGGGATGTTTCCTGCAAGCCTATAGGAGGGAGTCAGGCAATTCTTCCCCTGCCCAGAATTGTGCAGGCTGAACTTGTAGTAGACAGAGAAATTGCCTCCCCTCATCCTGTGTAGTAGCCACACACCCCAGCCTCTACCCATCTGGTTCCCAGACAAAAGCTTGTCTGGGAGACACACTCTGAAAATCCTGGCTCTGCATTGCACTCTGATCGCCACGCATGGCTAAACTCAGCAGGATGAGGCTGGCCAAGTGATTCAAAAGGTAGGGGGAGAAGCACTAGCTGTGTGCTCAAGGCAAATGAGACTAGCTCTCTTTCCAATGTCACACAGTTTATTCACTTTCTGGGTCTCTGCCAAGTCTCCCAAGAAAAAAGTGTCCCAAAAGACACTGCTGGTTGCAGCTAACACACCCTCTGCAGAACCAAAATGGTAGAGTGGTCCTGCAGGCAATTGGGGATGGACAGTGCACTCCTTAGGCTGGTGCTACAATAACAGAACTGCTAGTCCCTGGGAAAGTGGGGTCTGGGTCTCCCAGGTGGACTGAATCCCAACTGATTTTCACCATCAGATGCTATGTGGTCTTCTCTTTACACTTCTGTTGCTATGGGTTGAGAAACCTGACATGGGGTTGAGATACCATACTCTTGGGGGGAGGGAGCTCTGTGGCCATACTTTCCGTCCAGCTTCTCAGCCATTGCACCTGCAGATGCTAGCTGCTTCTGCATCTCTGCCCTTATTGCCAGTTTCTATGTGGCTTCTTATGTAAATCTTTGGTTATAATATTTTAGTTCAACTAGCCTTCAGTTGGTTATTTAGGTTGATTGCTCTATATTTTAGCTGTAAATGTAGTTTGGGGCTGGGAGCAGGTGTGTGTAGTGCCACTTACTCTGTAGCCATCTTGGAATTCATCCTTAATTTTTCAATTACTGTCAACATTTAATATTATTTTAGTTTCAGGTGTATAGCATAGTGGTTACACATTTATATAATTTACGGAGTGCCTCCCAGATATTTCCAGTACTCATCTAGCACCATATATAGTCATTACAATATTATTGACTATATCGCTTAACTGTACTTTACATCCTCATGACTATTTTATAATTGTCAATTTGTACTTCTTAATCACTTCACTTTTTTCACCCAATCCCCCAATCCCTTTCCCTTCTGGTAACATAGAAGGCTCTCTTCATTCAAGTAAAATAATGAGAAGACCTAAGAAATCCAACATGTAATATAGATAAAAGAGTTGCTCCATTCAAGCTGGAATGTGAAATCTACTGGCTATTCCCAACCACCCTTCTCCACTCATAGTCTGAAGACCCTGCTGCAGGCTCACCAAACACAACCAGAGTACTACTAATATGATTGTAAAATGATCACAGTCATCTCTCACCATATCACAGTTCACTTTTCGCAGTCTCACTGTATTGCAGATTTTTAAATTGTATATATCTAATTTTGTATAGCAGATTTTTCACTATATTGCAAGATTTTGCAGCATAAAGTCATCTTTATATATTTATTATTTTAATTATTTTTGAGGTAAAATAAGCAAAATAAGTGTGGGAAAGATTAATAATACTGTGAGAAAGGTTTATAAGAGTGTGAGGAGAGTTCTGTCTCCATTCTTATGAGACAAAATAAACAAATTAACAAGTGAATGTATATTGTTTCAGGTATGATAAATGATATGACTAAAAGATTAAGGAGTATAAGGTGGAAACTAATGGCAGAGAGTAATATCTTAGATATGGTGGTAAGAGAGGTCCTCCCTGAAGAGGTAGCAGTTAAGCAGAATATTGACTGAAGTAAGAAGACAAAAGGTAACTGCAAGCACAAAGTGGTATTTAAGAGATTACAAAGAGCTCATGGAATAGAAAACTATGTATACATATGGAATAAAGAACTATGGATTTAATAGGTCTACTGTAAAGCCACTGGAGTATTTTGAATAGGGCATTGACATAGTCTTGTTTGCATTCTTAATGCATCACTAATTCTATTGTGTATAGAGATTATAGAGGGGCAAGGATAAGAACACTTAGGAGAGGGTTGCAATAGTTCAGCTGAGACATAGTGGTATCTCAGACTAAAGCTATTAGAGTTTATCAGATTTGGAATATATTTTGAAGGTAGATCTGAATGAATTTGCTGATGGATTAAACATTGCCTGTGGAATAAATAGAAAAATCAAGGATATTTCTCAGCATTTAGCTTAAGCAATTGGGTATAGAGGAGGATAATAAATGAAGAGCAGATTGAGGAGTGGAGTAGGAAAAATATTTATTTCAGTCATTCAAAGCTGTAAATGCCTATTAAATATTCAAGTAGATAGCCAATAATTCAGGAAAGCATCATGGCTACAGATATAAATTTGAAAGTCAGGATCAGCTGAAATCATGTAGATAGCCATTGCAGATAAATGCTCCAAGGACTGAGTTTTGGGACATTCTAACATTTGGATGTTAGGAAGAGGAAGAAGACCTAGCAAAGGAGACATGGTTAAAATGAAAACCAAGAAAATAATCATATCCCAAAACTGAGAAAACAGTGTTGCAAGGATTTACCAACTTGACATCTATATAAATCCAAAGTCCAAAGATTATTTTTACCCATTAACCAACCCCTAGCAATTTATCTCGCAAAAATATCCATGTGTGTGTACAGAGATGTAGCTACAAAAACATTTATTAGATTGTTGTTTAGAGTAATATAATTATATATCACCACATAATGACAAAACTATGTGAAAGCGGCCCTGGCCGGTTGGCTCAGTGGTAGAGCGTCGACCTGGCGTGCGGGGGACCCGGGTTCGATTCCCGGCCAGGGCACATAGGAGAGGCGCCCATTTGCTTCTCCACCCCCACCCCCTCCTTCCTCTCTGTCTCTCTCTTCCCCTCCCGCAGCCAAGGCTCCATTGGAGCAAAGATGGCCCGGGCGCTGGGGATGGCTCCTTGACCTCTGCCCCAGGCGCTGGAATGGCTCTGGTTGCGGCAAAGCGACGCCCCGGAGGGGCAGAGCATCGCCCCCTGGTGGGCAGAGCGTCGCCCCTGGTGGGCGTGCCGGGTGGATCCCGGTCGGGCGCATGCGGGAGTCTGTCTGACTGTCTCTCCCCGTTTCCAGCTTCAGAAATATATATATATATATATAAAAAAAAAAAAAAAAAAAAAAACTATGTGAAAGGTAAAAATCAAAAGAATGTCTTTTTATACATTGCTTTGAATGGATGTTCAAGATAAAAACAAAATAAAAATACATGTTCCACATTTCTATCAGATCAGTCCCTATAATACATTACCACTTTAGAAAAATAAGCTATTGTCTATATGAGTTAAGTATGTGTAGAAAAATATCCTTTAAAAATTGCACCAAAATAACAGTGCTTTTCTTTGAGTGATTTTTGCTGCTTTAAATTTTCTACATTGTCTAAAACTATTTCCATTTTAAGGGAAAAAATCATATGCTCTACTGAGCCTTCATTAATTATACTGAAAGTGAGATGCAGAATCCTTCTTCCAATACACTTACAGATGTTACTTTTCACCACTCTAAGAATTTCCATTTAACTCTAAATACAATGCATATATTATGCTCTTTCTCTGTGTACAACCCCCACTAGAAAGGTTTAAATTAATATAGATTGAAGCATATGAAATTTTGATGTTTAAGCACTTTGGGCCTATAAAAAGAGAAATTTCATGTAGTTAAACCTATTATTTGAAGGCTGACCTAATAGTATGATTCAAGATCTGGAGAATATAACTATAATAGATGACCTCTTAAATAATGATTCTTTCTCTCTGATTTTACCATTCTTAGAGGTTCTGTCCTCAACCAGGAAAAGCAACTGTAGTGTAATAAAAATAATTCTAGATTGAGGGTCAAACAGAGAATTTTTAAGTTTATTCTAGCCTAATTGAAGTAAAACATGCTGTGCATAATTCAAGTGTAACATTTGATTAGTTTTGACACATGTATACAATGATGAAAACAAACAACCATCAAGATTTTTTTAAATTTTAGTCAAGCTCAAGAGGTTACTAACGAACCTCTGCTCCTTCCTTCCACCCCCATTCTAAGACAACTACTGACCTACTTTCTGTCACTATAGATTGATTTGCATTTGTAGAATTTTCTGCAAATAGAATCATACAGCATGTACTCTTTAGGATGTCTAGCTTATTTCACTCACCACAATTATTTTGAATTCATCCATGTTGTTTTGAATATCACTACAAAAAATAAAAATCAGTAGGTTATTGCTTTTTATTATTGATCTTTTATATCAGTGTGAACTCACACATATTTATTTTATATTTTGAGTTATAATCTGACAAATTTTATTTTGTTGCTTATGACATTCCAGCTTTGGTAACTGAGCATCTTTCAGTTGGGTCCTATATTCCTTTAACATATTTCCACAACTGACGGATTTTGTTGCTGTTGTTTGTTGTTTATTTGTTTACTTTCTCGCAGTAGTTCAAAATGGTGCAGGTTTATCTTGTATATTTTATTCCCTGGACCTATAATCAGCCATTTCTCCAGGAACCGTGGTTCCTTTTAATGTAGAATAGTATTAATAATCAAGATACAGGCACTCGATATACTTTCCTTTTTCTTTCATACTGTTCAACTTTTCAGCCACAATTTTTGAAAAGACTATTTTTTTCCCATTTAATTGACTTTAGAACTTTGTCAAAATTCAATTTTCCAAAAAGAAGGAAATTGTGCTATAACATGGATTAGTCGAAGTGACATAAATAAGCCGGTTAAAAAAAGACAAATTCTGTATGATTTGATTTGCATGAGGTATCTAGAGTACTCAAATTAATGGAAACAGAAAGTAGAGAGGCAATTTCCAGGGTCTAGAGCAAGGAAGAAATAGAGAACTGTCGTTTAATGGGTACTGAACTTTGGTATTGCAAGATAAAAACTTTCTGGAGATTAGTTACACAACAATGTGAATGTACTTAACACTACTAAGCCATATACTTAGACATGATTAAAATGATAAAGTATATGTTGTGTGTTTTACCACAGTGAAAATATTTTTAAAATGTGTGAAATAACAAATAAATAAAGGAGTCAGAACGACTATTTTCGTGGGTTTATTTATGTATTCTACATTCTGTATCAATAATCTGTGTGTCTATCTTTACCAATACCCCAAAGTTTTGAGTTTTGTAGCTTTATATATGTCTTAGAATCAGCTTATGTTAGTCGTCTTTTTCTTCCTTTCCAATATTCTCTTTTTTTATTAAATTTAATGCAGTGACATTGATAAATCAGGGTACATATGTTGAGAGAAAATATCTCTAGATTATTTTAACATTTGATTGTGCTGTATACCTCTCCCCCAAAGTTAAATTTTCTTCTGTCACCTTCTATCTGGTTTTCTTTGTGCCCCTCCCCTCCCCTAACCCCTCTCTCTTTCTTCACCCCATCCCCCCTCCCCCAACCACCCGCCCCTGTTGCCATCACATTCTTATTCATGTCTCTGAGTCTCATTTTTATGTCCCTTCTATGTATGGATTCATCTTAGTTTTTTTTCTGATTTACTTATTTCACTCCGTGTAATGTTGTCAAGGTCCATCCATGTTATTGTAAATGATCCGATGTCATCATTTCTTATGGCTGAGTAGTATTCCATAGTATATATGTACCAAAGCTTTTTAATCCACTTGTCCTCTGACGGACACTTGGGCTGTTTCCAGATCTTCGCTATTGTGAACAATGCTGCCATAAACATGGGGGAGCATTTCTCCATTTGGAACCATTCTATGGTGTCCTTGGGGTATATTCCTAAAAGTGGGATAGCTGGGTCAAAAGGCAGTTCGATTTTCAGTTTTTTGAGGATTCTCCATACTGTTTTCCACAGTGGCTGCCCCAGTCTGCATTCCCACCAGCAGTGCAGGAGGGTTTCCTTTTCTCCACATCCTCGCCAGCACTTATTCTGTGTTGTTTTGTTGATAAGCGCCATTCTGACTGGTGTGAGGTGATATCTCATTGTGGTTTTAATTTGCATTTCTCTAATGATTAGTGATGTTGAGCATTTTTTCATATGCCTATTGGCCATCTGTATGTCCTCTTTGGAGAAGTGTCTATTCATTTCTTTTGCCCATTTTTGGATTGGGTTGTTTGTCTTCCTGGTGTTGAGTTTTACAAGTTCTTTATAAATTTTGGTTATTAACCCCTTATCAGACGTATTGTCAAATATATTCTCCCATTGTGTAGTTTGTCTTTTTATTCTGTTCTTGTTGTCTTTAAAAGCTTTTTAATTTGATATAGTCCCATTTGTTTATCCTGTCTTTTATTTCACTTCCCCGTGGAGATAAATCAGCAAATATATTGCTCCGAGAGATGTCCGAGAGCTTACTGCCTATGTTTTCTTCTAAGATGCTTATGGATTCACGGCCTACATTCAAGTCTTTTATCCATTTTGAGTTTATTTTTGTGAGTGGTGTAAGCTGGTGATCTAGTTTCATTTTTTTGCAGGTAGCTGTCCAATTTTCCCAACACCATTTGTTAAAGAGGCTGTCTTTACTCCATTGTATTTCCTTACCTCCTTTGTCAAATATCAGTTGGCCATAGAACTGTGGGTTTATTTCTGGGTTCTCTGTTCTGTTCCATTGATCTATATGCCTGTTCTTAAGCCAATACCAGGCTGTTTTGAGTACAACGGCCTTGTAGTATAACTTGATATCAGGAAGTGTGATACCTCCCACTTTATTCTTCTTTTTTAAGATTGCTGAGGCTATTCGTGTCCTCTTTTGGTTCCATATAAATTTTTGGAATATGTGTTCTATATCTTTGAAGTATGTCATTGGTATTTTAATTGGTATTGCATTGAATTTATAGATTACTTTGGGTAATATAGACATTTTAATGATGTTCATTCTTCCTAACCATGAGCACGGTATATGCTTCCACTTGTTTGTATTTTCTTTGATTTCTTTTATCAATGTTTTGTAATTTTCCGAGTACAAGTCTTTAGTCTCCTTGGTTAAGTTTACTCCTAGGTCCTTTATTTTTTTGGTTGTAATTGTGAAGGGGATTGTTTCCTTAATTTCTCTTTCTGACTGTTCATTGTTGGTGTATAAAAATGCTTCTGATTTCTGAGTATTGATTTTATATCCTGCCACTTTGCTGAATTTATTTATCAGGTCCAGTATTTTTTTGACTGAGACTTTAGGGTTTTCTATATACTATATCATATCATCTGCAAATAATGATAGTTTTACTTCTTCTTTTCCAACTTGAATGCCTTTTATTTCTTCTTCTTGTCTGATTGCTGTGGCTAGTTCTTCCAGGACTATGTTAAATAAGAGTGGTGAAAGGGGGCACCTCTGCCTTGTTCCTGATCTTAAGGGTATTGCTTTTAATTTTTTCCCATTGAGTATGATGTTGGCTGTGGGTTTCTCATAGATGGCTTTTATCATGTTGAGGTATGTTCCCTGTATTCCCACTTTGCTGAGAGTTTTGATCATGAATGGGTGCTGGATTTTATCAAATGCTTTTTCTGCATCTATTGAAATTATCATATGGTTTTTCTCCTTCTTTTTGTTTATGTGATGAATCACATTGAATGATTAACGAATATTGTACCAGCCTTGCCTCCCCAGAATAAATCCCACTTGATCATGGTGTATGATTTTTTCCATATATTGTTGGATCCGGTTTGCTAATATTTTGTTGAGGATTTTAGCATCTATATTCATCAGAGATATTGGCCTATAATTTTCTTTCTTTGTGTTGTCTTTGCCTGGTTTTGGAATCAGAATTATGCTCTCCTCATAAAAGGAGCTTGGAAGTCTTCCTTACTCTTGAATTTTTTGAAATAGTTTGAGGAGGATAGGAGTTAGTTCTTCTTTGAATATTTGGTAGAATTCTGTTGTGAAGCCATCGGGCCGCGGACTTTACTTTGTTGGGAGTTTTTTGATAACTGTTTCTATCTCATTTGTTGTAATCGGTCTGTTTAGGTTTTCTGATTCTTCCAGATTGATTTTTGGAAGATTGTATGTTTCAAGGAATTTGTCCATTTCATCTAGGTTATCTAGTTTTTTGGCATACAGTTTTTCATAGTATTTTCTTACAATATTTTGTATTTCTGTTGTGTCAGTTGTTATTTCTCCTCTCTCATTTCTAATTTTATTTATTTGAGTCCTCTCTCTCTTTTTCTTGGTGAGTCTACTTAAAGGTTCATCAATCTTGTTTACCTTTTCAAAGAACCAGCTCCTAGTTTCATTGATCCTCTGTATTGTTTCTTTAGCCTCTATGTCATTAATTTCTGCTCTTATCTTTATTATTTCCTTCCTTCTACTACATTTGGGCTTTACTTGCTGTTCTTTTTCTAATTCTTTTAGATGCAGAGGTAAGTTGTTTATTTGAGCTTTTTCTAGCTTCTGAAAGTGTGCCTGTAGTGCTATGAACTTCCCTCTTAGCACTGCTTTCACTGTGTCCCATAAATTTTGAGTTGTTGTATGCTCATTGTCATTCGTTTCTAGGAATTTTTTTATTTCTTCTTTGATCTCATTCTTAATCCATTCATTATTTAACACCCTGCTATTTAGTTTCCATGTGTTTGAGAATTTTTGAGCTTTTCTGCTGTGATTCATTTCTAGTTTCATGCCATTGTGATAGGAGAAAGTGCTTGATATGATTTCAGTCTTCTTAAATTTGTTGAGAGCACTTTTGTGCCCTAACATGTGGTCTATCCTAGAGAATGTACCATGAGCACTTGAAAAGAATGTATACTCTGCTGCTTTAGGGTGAAAGGTTCTGAAGATATCTATTAAATCGAGTTGATCTAGTGTTTCCAATAAGTCTGCTGTTTCTTTGTTAATTTTCTTTCTTGAGGATCTATCTAGTGATGTTAGTGGGGTATTGAAATCCCCTACTATTATAGTATTGCTGTTGATCTCACCCTTTAAATCCATCAAAGTCTGCTTTATATATTTGGGTGCTTCTATATTAGGGGCATAGATATTTATAATAGTTATATCTTCCTGTTGGATTACTCCCTTTATCATTATGTAGTGGCCTTCTTTATCTCTTACTATATCCTTTGTTTTAAAGTCCAATTTGTCTGATATAAGTATTGCTACCCCAGCTTTTTTTTCATTTCCGTTTGCATGAAATGTTTTTTTTCCATCCTTTTACCTTCAATCTATGTGTGTCTTTTGTTCTAAGGTGTGTCTCTTGTAGACAACATATGTATGGGTCCTGTTTTCTTATCCACGCAACTACCCTATGTCTTTTGATTGGATCATTTAATCCATTTACATTTAAGGTTATTATTGATATGTAGTTGTTTATTACCATTTTCTTCTTTAAAGGTGTATTCTTTTTTTTGCTATATTCTTTTCCCACTTTGATCTGTCTACAATAGGCCCCTTAACATTTCCTGCAGCATTGGTTTGGTTGTAATGAATTCCTTGAGTTGTTTTTTGTCTGGGAAACTTTTTATTTCTCCTTCGATTTTAAATGATAGCCTTGCTGGATAAAGTAGTCTTGGTTGTAGGTTCTTGTTCTGCATTACTTTGAATATTTCTTGCCATTCCCTTCTGGCCTCAAGTGTTTCTGTTGAGAAGTCGGATGTCATCCTTATGGGGGCTCCTTTGTAGGTGATAACTTTTTTTCTCTTGCAGCTTTTAATATTTTCTCTTTATTGCTTAGCTTTGGTATTTTAATTATGATGTGTCTTGGTGTAGGTTTCTTTGGGTTTCTCTTTAATGGAGTCCTCTATGCTTCTTGGAATTGTGAGAGTTTCTCTTGCATTAATTTAGGGAAATTTTCAGCTATAATATGATTTAACAACATCTCTATTCCTTGTTCCTTTTCTTCTTCTTCAGGAACCCCTATGATGCGGATGTTATTTCTCTTCATGTTGTCACAAAGCTCTCTAAGAGTTTCCTCTGACTTTTTGAGTCTCTTTTCTCTTTTCTTCTCTGCTTTCATGCCTTCATTCCAGTTGTCCTCTAACTCGCTGATTCGATCCTCTGCTCTATCTATCCTGTTTTTAATTCCTTCCATTGTGGTCTTTATTTCTGATATTGTATTTGTCATCTCCGACTGGTTCTTTTTTATACTTGCTATTTCTTTATTTAAGTTTTCAAACTGCCCCTCCATTGTTGTTCTAAGATACCTAAGCATCCTTACAATCATTATTTTGAACTCGGCATCTGGGTTTGATTATTTCCATATCATTCAGCTCATCTCTCAAAGGTGTCTCTTGTGGTTTCATTTGGGTTGCACTCCTTTGTCTTCTCATCATGGTGTTTTATTTGTAGAGTTGGTTGAGTCTAGGCTTGGTGTTGTCTACCTCCAGTTTTCAGTTGTGTTATTTCTAGGTCTTCTTGGGTTGGTATCAGATATTATTTGTAATCCACTTTCGGATTTGGGCAGCTTTGAAGTCTTGATTTGTTTGTTTTCTTAACAGGTGATAGTCTTGTTAACTGATCTCAGCAGGGGGCTTCCTTGAAACTGTAACCAGGAATGCTGTGGGTGTAACCTGAGACGCTGAAGGTCTCTTCCACCAACTAATCTCACTGGGGGCAGGGTTTTTTCTCAGCTTCAGTAGGGGGAGGTGTATCTCAGATCTCCATGGAGACCTGAGTTACTGCCCCTCCTCCCCACTTCTTGTTTTCAGCTGTGTCTTGTTGTGATGATTGGAGCTGGATAGATGTCCGGAGATCTGTGATCCGGAAGCACTTCAGCTCTGTTTTGTGAAAGGTTCAGTCCCTCCCCCAGCTATGGCCGCCTCCAGCACAAATGAGTCAGCTTTTTTATTTTGTTTCTTGCATACCTTAGTCCCTCACAGTCTGACCCTCTCCCTGTCCTTTCCACTGGGGAGATAAGCTGGTCTTTTCAACCCACCTTACTCCCTGGTCGCTGGGTAAGTGGCTGTGAGCAGTAGTTTCTGCTTTTTTTCCTCTGTGAAATCCTCTCTGGGCTCTCAGCCTCACCCCCCCCCCCCTTCCGTTTCTGTAAGCAGAGGAGATTCAGGCACTCCTTACCAGGATTACTGTGGCTTCCTCTTTGCTCCTTGGTTTTTGAGAGCTGTTCTTGCAGTTCAGTGTTGGTTTTTCATGCTGATTTTTCCTAAATTGATTTGTATTCCAGTTTGGTGTTGAGAGCTGGGCGTCTGTGCGTCCGCCTACTCTGCTGCCATCTTATATATGCCAATATTCTCTTGGTTATAAAAAGTTCCTTTGTGTTTCCACAGGCATTTTTGAACCAGCTTTTTTATATCTGCAAATGTCCTGCTATAATTTTGTTTGTGATTGAATTGAATCTATAGATCAATACAAAGAAAACTGAAATTTAACAATATTGAGACATTTTATCAATGTTTAGTAATTTCCATAAAATAGATACACATTTTGTTTAATTTATATGTAAGTATTTAATGTTGTATGTACTGTTTTAAATAACACAAATTTTATTTATTTATTTTTTATTTATTTTTTTTTTTTGGTGGCAGAGACAGAGAGAGTCAGAGAGAGTGACAGATAGGAACTGACAGACAGGAACGGTGAGAGATGAGAAAAATCAATTCTTCGTTGTGGTTCCTTAGTTGTTCATTGATTGATTTCTCACATGTGCCTTGACTGGGGGGGGGGGGGGCTACAGCAGACCAAGTGACCTTGCTCAAGAAAGCAACCTTGAGCTCCATATGGTGAGCCTTGCTCAAACCAGATGAACCCACGTTCAAGCTGGCGACCTCGGGGTCTCAAATTTGGGTCCTCTGCATCCCAGTCCGATGCTCTATCCACTGTGCCACTGCCAGGTCAGGCTAAATAACACAAATTTTAAAATAAAGTTTAATTTTGCTAAGTATATTCACATTCTCATTTTGCCTTGATGTATTA
Organism: Saccopteryx leptura; assembly: GCF_036850995.1. Lineage (NCBI taxonomy): Eukaryota > Metazoa > Chordata > Mammalia > Chiroptera > Emballonuridae > Saccopteryx > Saccopteryx leptura. Next base: position 103,840,390 of record NC_089516.1, on the reverse strand, counting down.
TCATGTTCATATAACACTGAGTTTATTTTCTAATATTTTGTTCTGAGTTTTACATCTATGTTTATGATAACATTGGGCTTTTAGTTTTCTTTAATATGTTTGTCAAATTTTGATATTTGAGTGGTGTTGACATTTTTTTTTCTTAAAGAGACTGTATAAAATTATTTAGTAGAGCCATCGGGACCTGTAGACTTTTTTTTTTTTTTTTGGATGTTTAACTATGAAATCAAAGTCTTTAATAGGTATAGGATTATCCACAGAGGTAGATTAAGGTCAGCTCAGGCCCCAGGTGCAGAAGAAAATATTGGGCCCCTTACATTAGAAAAAGTGTAAAGTTGGGGTTTTGTAGGGCCCTTCAGAAGTCAAAGCCCAAGGCACGCACCTGGTACACCGCTGTTAAATCTACCTCTAACTATCCAGTTATTGTTTCCTCTTCAGTGAATTTCAGTATTTTCTGTTTTTCAAGAATTGGTTCAATTTATATAAATTTCAAGTTTATGATATGCAATGGTATTGGTATCCCCTAATTACCTTTTTTATTTATAAAAATTCTGTAGTGATAACCCACCTTTCATTTCTGATATTGGCAATTTGTATTTTCAATCTTTTTTATTTGTAAAGTATTGCTAGATACTTATTAATTTTAGTAAAATCTTTAAAGGTGCAGGTTTTACTTTCACTGACCTTCTTGTTTTTCTGCTTTCACTTTCATCTATTCCTGTTCTTAACTATTTCCTTCCTTCAGTTTTATTTTTTTAATTTGTTCATCTTTATTAGTTTCTTAAGGTGGATGCTTAGATTCTTATTTGAAACCTTTTTTCCTTTCTAAAAGGTGCACACTTACTTAGTAGAACTGCATTAAATGCATCTTACAGATGTCACAATTTTAATTACATTCAAAAAGTTTTAAAGTCTTTTGGGTCTTCCTCTTTTTTTTCGTTGGTTATTTAATACAATTTTTCAAATAGTTGAAGGTTTTCCAGATATTTTATAATTCTGTTATTAATTTGTAGTTTAATTACATATGGTCAGCAAACATGCTCTGCATTATTTCTATTCTTTTACAACCTTAATATTTTTTTTATGGCTCAGAATATGTTCCATGCACATCTAATAAGAAGATGAATTCAAGTTGGTGATAGTGTTGTTTAGGTCTTCGAGATCCATATTCATCTCCTTTCTAATTTTTCTATCAATTACTGAGATACCTGTATTGAAGACACCAGATACAATCACATATTTTTCTATTTCAGTTCTATTACTTTTTGTCAGGTGTATTTTGAATATCTGTTATTAGCTGCATATGCATTTAAGATGGTGACATCTGCTTGGTGAACTTATTCTTTTATAATTATGCGATTTCCTCTTTATCCCTGGCAACATTCATTGCTCTGAAAGTTACTTTGTCTTATATCAATAAAAGCACTACTGCATTCTTTCTCTCTCTCTTTTTCTTTTTCTTAAGTGAGAGGTGGGGAGGCAGAGACAGACTCTCACATGTTCCCAGACTGGGATCTACCCGGCTAGACCCTACCAGGTGATACTCTGCCCTACTGGGCCACAGCTCCATTGCTTGGCAACAAAGCTACATTAGTGCCTGAGGCTGAGGCCATGGAGTAATCCTCAGGGTCTGGGGTCAACTTTGCTTGAACCATTCGAGCCATGGCTGCAGGAGAAGAAAAGAAAGGGCGAGATGGGGAGAGGGATAGAGAAGCATGTAGTCACTTCTCCTGTGTGCCCTGACCAGGAGTCAAACCGAGGACTTCCACACAGCGGACCAACAATGCTTAATAAAGCATTGATCCAACCAGCCAGGGCTGCATTCTTTCTAATAAAATTGGAATGGTATAATTTTTTCCATCATCTTACTTTGAATCTATATGTATTTAAATATAAAGTGAACTTTCTTTTTAAATATCTATCTTAGGTAGGAAATACCTAAACACATTATTTATTAACTCTTTTGTTTATAAATTGCCATTAAAGTGCATTTTCTAGATAGATATAATTAGGTCTTGTTTTACTATTCAATTTTTAATTTCTGTCTTTAAATTAGTATGTTTAAATTATTTACATGTAGTGTAATTACTGACATGGTTTTAATTTAGATATATAATTATTTGTTTCTTCTTATTCTCCCCCATTTTGTTTTTCTCTTACTATTTCTCTGTTTTTTGTTTTGTTTTGTTTTTGAACTAGTTGAATACTTTTTATTATTCTATATCAATTTATAGATTAGATTTTTGCTATTTCTCTTTGAAATATATATATATATATTTGTATTTTTCTGAAGCTGGAAATGGGGAGGCAGTCAGACAGACTCCCACCTGCGCCCAACCGGGATCCACCTGGCATGCCCACAAGGGGGCGATGCTCTGCCCATCTGGGGCGTCGCTCTGTTACAACCAAAGCCATTCTAGCACCTGAGTCAGAGGCCACGGAGCCATCCTCAGCGCCCGGGCCAACTTTGCCCCAGTGGAGCTTTGGCTGTGGGAGGGGAAGAGAGAGACAGAGAGGAAGGAGAGGGGGAGGAGTGGAGAAGCAGATGGGTGCTTCTCCTGTGTGCCCTGGCCAGGAATCGAACCCGGGACTCCTCCACGCCAGGCCGATGCTCTACCACTGAGCCAACCGGCCAGGGCTATTTTTAATAATTATTCTAAGATTATAATATATATACCTAACCTTTCACAATCTATTTAGAGTTAGTATTTACCACTCCAAACAAAATATAGAAGGCATAAAACCATATACTGTATTTTTTGCTCTATAAGACACACCTGACCATAAGACACACCTACAGTTTTAAGGAAAAAAATAAAAAAAATATTCTGAACCAAATGGTGTGTTAAAATACTTGATAACATACTGTATTTTTCACTCCATATGATGCAATGGGCATTTTCACCTCCACATTTTTGGGATAAAAAGGGCGTCTTATGGAACAAAAAATATGGTAGGACTCTTTACATTTTTACATTATTTTTTTATAAGTAGACTATCTCTTTATATTGGAAATATCACCAGACAATGATATCTTTGATTTCAATAGTAATACTTATTTTGAAGAACTCAGGGAATAAATAATCTGTTATATTTACTCATATATTTACCATCTCTGATGTACTTTCTTCATTCTAAAGCAGGGGTAGTCAACCTTTTTATACCTACCGCCCACTTTTGTATCTCTGTCAGTAGTAAAATTTTCTAACTGCCCACCGGTTCCACAGTAATGGTGATTTATAAAGTAGGGAAGTAACTTTACTTTATAAAATTTATAAGGCAGAGTTACACCAAGTTAAAGCATATAATAATAATTACTTACCAAGTACTTTATGTCAGATTTTCGCTAAGTTTGGCAGAATACATCTTTATAAAACAACTTACTATAGTTAAATCTATCTTTTTATGTATACTTTGGTTGCTCTTCTACTGCCCACCATGAAAGCCGGAACACCCACTAGTGGGCCGTAGGGACCAAGTTGACTACCACTGTTCTAAAGGATTCTACTTTCCCTCTGATAAAATTTTCTTTCACTATGAAGAAATTTGTTTAGCATTTCTTATAGAACATGTCTACTATTGACAAATATTTTTAGTTTTCTTTTTTTCTAAAAATGTCTTTATTTTATTTTTAGTTGTTAAGCATATTTACATAGGATATAGAATTATGGATTAATAGTCTTTTTTTTATAACACTTTATAGATGACTACAGTCTTCTGGCCTTCATGGTTTCTGCTGAGAAATTCACAGAATCACTTTTCTTATAATTATATACATATGTTGTTTTCCTTGGCTGCTTTAAATATATAATTTTAAACTTTACCTTTGATTTTCAATAGTTTGATTATATATGGCTAGCAATGATTTTCTCTGATAATTCTTCTTAGGTTCATTGAGCTTCCTAAATCTGTAAATTTATTTTTCACCAACTGTAGGAAGTTTTCAGCTAATATTCCTTAAAATAGTTTTCTTCATCAATCTCTTTATTTTCTCCTTTTAGAACTCTAATGACATAAATGTTATACTTTCAGATATTGTCTGAAAAGTACTTGAAGCTCTGTTCATCTTGTTCAATCATCTCATCTTCTTGTCCTGGTGCTCCTCAAACTGGACTATCCCTTATAGCTTAATTGAGGCAGAATTAGCAAACTGAGAATTGTATATATTTAAGGTATATAATGTGATGGTTTAATATACACATACATTGTGAAATGATTATCACAATCAAGTTAATTAATATCTCTCAGCTCACATAGTAATATTTTTCTTTTTGGGGGGTATGGTGAAAACACTTAAACACATTGTTCTCTTAGCAAATTTTGAGTATACAATACAGTATTGTTAACTATATTCACCCCTCTGTATAATAGATTTCTCAGAATTTTTTCATATTTTGACTAAAAGTTTGTACCCTCTCATCAACTTCTCTCTATTTTCCCAACTCCTAAGCACTTGGTAATTACCATTTTACTTTTTAGTACTATAAGTTTAACTTTTTGAGATTCAACATATAAATGAGATCATACGATATTTGTTTTATTGGCTTATTTTCTAGTTACAGGCTCTGTGCTCTATTATATCTTGTCTACTTCTTAGCTCATCTAGTGACTTTTTCTTTCAAATGATATATTTTTCATTTCTAAATTTTTAATTCATTTTTAATACTTTCTATTTCTCTGCTAAGAACATCTATCTATCCATTCATACAGATTTTTTTCCTTTAACCTCATGGATCATAAGTATAATTGCTCTTTTAAAGATGTTGCCTGATAATTCCAACATCTGGGTTTTCTCAAGGTTCACATCTGCTTAATGTCTTCTTCCTTGAGAAGGAGGAGGTCATACTTCCCTGGCTCTTAGTATGTCCAGCTTAGATTGTCTCTCAGACATTATGACTATTATGATATTTAGGCTCTGAGTCCTTGGACTTCTGGGTCTTTTGGAGAAATGTTAAGGCTTTTGTTTTATTAGGCAATCATTTCATTAGGACTAGGCCATAAATTCTGTCTTACCTTACATAGCTAGCAGTTCAAACTTAGTTTCAACTGCAGAATAGCCATACACTGCAATACTTCTCATCTTTAAGAAAAAAAAATGCTCATTGTGCTGCAATATAAATGGACTTGGAAAACATTATGTTAAGTGAAATAAGCCAGATCAAAAGACCACATAAAGTATGATTCCATTCATGTGCAATGTCCAGATAAAGCAGATTCATAGAGACAAAGTAGATCAGTAATTTCCAGAGGCTAAGTTTAAAGACAATAATAACTATAAATAGAAATAAGTTATCTTACTGGGATGATAGAAATGGTAAAAGCTGATCTGTAGTTATGTTTGTACAATTCATTAAATTTCCTATTGAGCTATAAACTTAAAACAGGTGAACTTTACATATTAATGTATACCTCAATAAAGTTGCTAAAATATTAAATCTTATTTTTAATTTTCTAAGAATTTTCTCTGCTTATTTGGATCTGTGTGGAGGATTCTAATATGACTTCCATTCTTAAATCCTTTGTCCTGCTCAGTAGGGTCTATCCTATGCATGCTCAGGTTAGGGCTTCAGCGAAGACTCATGCAGAATCACAAATGTTAGGACATTGAAGGGTGAACAGCCCTCTCTGTAGAGTAATGACAATAGTGAAAGCATAAGACTAAGAAGGTAAGTAGTATATGAGGGCAGAAAGGATATTAGTTGTCTGTAACAAAGGTAACAATACTAACTAGACCATAACAACTAAGAGTAATAAATATGAGATAAATATGAGAATGGTTCTTGAATGGTAGACTAAAAACTTTACATGTTAATTTTTGAACACTAGATAGTTATCCACTCGTTAAATCAATATTTATTGAATGCCTACTATATACTATGGCTTACTTCATTCTAAGCACGAGGCTAAGAGCATCAAACATTGTCACATCTACCCCTCACAACAATACTATCAGTTTTAATATCTTTCCACACTTTGTACATAAGGAAACTTAGCCTCAAAGGAAATAAATGACATTTCCAAAGTCACAGAGATAGCAAAAGATACTGAGACCCAGAACTTCTGTCTCTGAAACTCCCACTGATAAAGACTAAAGCATTCTCTATGAGATTTTGAGCAAGAGAAAAATATAATTGAAATACTATTGGTGTCTAACCTGTGGTGGCACAGGGGATAAAGCATTGATCTGGAAAGCTGAGGTCACTGGTTTGAAAACCTGGGCTTGCCTGGTCAAGGTACATATGGGAGTTGATGCTTCCTGCTCCTCTCTTTTCTCTCTTTCTCTCTCTCTCTCTCTTCTTTCTCTTCCTTCTCTAAAAGAAATAAATTAAAAAAAACATTAAAAATAAAGAAATACTGTTGGTAAACTTGGCTTATGATGGCACAGTGTAAAGAGCTCTGACCTGGAATGCTGATGTCATGGGTTTGAAACCTTAAGCTTGCCCGGTCAAGACACATACAACAAGCAACCAATAAAGAACTATAGTGAAACAACTACTTCTCATTCTTTGACCCTATTCTCTCTGTAAATTCAATAAATAAATTCTTAAAAAGAAAATAAATGCTATTGGTAAGAAATTATCTAAGTTATATGGAAGATGAACATAAAAGCAAACTCTATGTTTCTAAATGGCTCATGTAAAATATTAACTGTTAATTTAGTTACAATTAATATAAAAATGCATACAATGCCTCCACTTAATTGTTAAAAAATTAAATACATATATTCTAATGTAAAAGGAGAAAAATTACAACGATACCACCAGTTTCCAATTTCTAATTGTGCTTAACAATGAGAACAACACAAAAAACGTTATTCTCTTCCTGACAGTCTTGAAGTCAATGAGATTTTATGTATTTTTAGGTATTTATTTAAATTTGGTATAACATTGTTGGGCAGATAAAATATATTATGCTCACTTTGTTAAAGATGGCACTGCCCACATGGAAGCCCGTCACCCAGGTGATATTAATGTGTGTTGGGGCAGGCTGTGGGCAGGCAGGATCCTTGTAGCCTGGGGCTTGGTTTTAGGACTAAGCCTTTCACACTCTTTTTGATGTGGGGTGGTACAATCCCATCATGCCTCAGATAAGTGACTTTATATTAGAGACTTCCCTATTTTGTATATTGGATTAAAGGTTTTGATATCTGCACTGTAAAGTGGGGCAAACCAGGAGCTTGCTCTCTCTGGGTTCCTGAGATTAGCACTAGAGAAAAGAGCCGAGTAAGGCCACGTGGAGGAGAGGAGAAGCAGCCAATATGGTGGTGTTGGGCAGATAAAATGTATTATGCTCACTTTGTTAAAGATGGTGCTGCCCACGTGAGGCCATCGCCCAGGTGATATTAATGTGTGTTGGGGATCGTTGTAACCTGGGGCTTGGTTTTGGGATTAAGCCTTTCCCACCCTGTTTGATGTGGGGTGGTACAATCCAATCATGCCTCAGAGAAGTGACTTTGTATTAGAGACTTCCCTGTTTTGTATATTGGATTAAGGGTTTGAATCTACACTATAAAATGGGATGGAGCGGTAGCTTGTGCTCTTGGTTCCTGAGATTATGATTAGCAAGAGAGAGCAGAGGAGAACAGAGAAAGGCCACGTGGAGGAGGCCAGGAGAAGCAGCCAAGATGGCGCAGTGCTGAGTGAGATGCCAGTTTGTGTAGAGTTTGTATCTGGGATAAGGAAGGAGATGGGGAACAGAGGTGAATAAGTCTGGTGAGCTAGAAACCTTTGATTCTAGGAAACTCGGATAAGTCAGTAGCTTTGTGAGCACTGAATGTGATTGGGTTTTGGAGCCCAGTATATGTTTTTACTTGCCCGCCGGGTGCAAGCTAGGATTAAAGAAAATGGCTTATCAGTTTTTGGCTCCGCTGTTTCTTTACTGACTGTCCGAATTCAATGCGAACCTGCATAGGCCAGAAGGCTGCTGTGATAGTGGCCTTGGCCCTGCCTACTGGCTTTACATTTGGCGTAGTCTGTGGCAGGATTCGATACAGATCGGCAAGGAGCCTTTGAGTGGTGGAGTAGAGGACTGGCTAGTGTTAGGGTTCCCCATGTCTGTCCTTTTGGGGACCATAGGCTGGCTGACTTTTATAGCCATGCGTGAGGAAACTGAGAGCTCCGTGGAAGAGGCTGCCCGGGACCTGCAAACCGAGCAGTGGAAAGAGCTGGAGCAAATGCAGGAGAAACTGATGCTGACCCTGGAGCTGGAGGAAGCGCTGGAAGAGGAGGCCGACCAGGTTTACAAGATTTGCCTGGAAATGGAGCAAACGCTGGAGGAGGATTCACAGGTTCGTGAGTTACAGATTGCCTTGGACGTTGTGGAGAGCCAGCAGCGGCAGGAGGCCGGGGCTGAGGCTGAGGCTGAAGCTGAGATCGGGTCCAGAGCTGCAAGGTCTGCAGGGCAGAAGGCTGCGGCAACCCGGAGCTTGAGACTGGCAATGGGAGCTGGTGTATTCAGTTCCTTTTTGGAGGATGAGGAGAATCGGGCTGGAGTTGTGATCCACAGTCTCCAGAAGATGGAAGCCCAGCTGGAAGGAGCACCTACTGCGGCCCCGGTAGGTCTGCGATTTTGGGGATATAGGATGGACGCTATCATGCTCTCCAGAGCCAAGATGGAAATGCTGACTGCCATTGCCACGTGCCCATCTTTGGGACAGTGTAAGACCTGCCAGGATGGCAGGAATGAGGGGGGTGGCTGACGCCCCATGTACATGGACTGATTTCCTGGACTACGACCAGAGTGGGCATTGGCTCCTTTGTTGGATGGACTTACGGATTATGGATTTTGGACAATGTGAAATACCCTAATGGGGGTGGGGGGTGGCTTTGCTGGAAGCACTCCCCTGCCCCGGGAAGCTTTTCCCGTAGGCCGAGGACATTTTGCGCTAAATGCTGAGAGACTGGTGAAATGTACCTTTGTAATTGTTGAAACTGTATGATTTTTGCTGTTGTAATCTGTGTAATGTGCCTAATATCCTTGCACAGGGATGCTGGTGATGTAAATTGTGGGTAGTAAAGTGAGCATAGGGGTGGATTGTTGGGCAGATAAAATGTATTATGCTCACTTTGTTAAAGATGGTGCTGCCCACGTGTGTGTTGGGGATCGTTGTAACCTGGGGCTTGGTTTTGGGATTAAGCCTTTCCCACCCTGTTTGATGTGGGGTGGTACAATCCAATCATGCCTCAGAGAAGTGACTTTGTATTAGAGACTTCCCTGTTTTGTATATTGGATTAAGGGTTTGAATCTACACTATAAAATGGGATGGAGCAGGAGCTTGTGCTCTTGGTTCCTGAGATTATGATTAGCAAGAGAGAGCAGAGGAGAACAGAGAAAGGCCACGTGGAGGAGGCCAGGAGAAGCAGTTTGTGTAGAGTTTGTATCTGGGATAAGGAAGGAGATGGGGAACAGAGGTGAATAAGTCTGGTGAGCTAGAAACCTTTGATTCTAGGAAACTCGGATAAGTCAGTAGCTTTGTGAGCACTGAATGTGATTGGGTTTTGGAGCCCAGTATGTGTTTTTACTTGCCCGCCGGGTGCAAACTAGGATTAAAGAAAATGGCCTATCAGTTTTTGGCTCCGCTGTTTCTTTACCGACTGTCCGAATTCAATGCGAACCTGCATGGGCCGGGCTGCTGTGATAGTGGCCCTGGCCGTGGCTCCTGGCTCTACAGGTGGAATGCTGAATGAGAAGCCAATTAATGCAGAGTTTGTGCAGAGAGAAGAGATGGGGAACAAAGGAGAATGAGGCTGGTGAGGTAGGCACCTTTGATTCTAGGAAACTCAGATAAGTCAGTAGCTTTGTGAGCACTGAATGAGGTGGTTTTGGAGCCCAGTGTGTGTTTTTACTTGCTCGCCAGGTACAAGCTAGAATTAAAGATAATGGCCCACCAGTTCTTGGCTCCGTGGTTTCATTACTGTCTGTCTGAATCCAATGTGAACCTGCACGGGCCAGGTGGCAGTGATGGTGGCCGTGGCTACTGGCCTCACAAACATAAAATCCCAGACATGGGATTTCTTTTTAATATCTAGCAAAATTTTATGGAAGTCAAATATCCTTTTTGCAACAGTTTCATGACAAAAATTAAAACTATAAAAATGAATTGTTCAATTATATTCTGCTTGAAAGAAGAGTTATAGGCTCGTACCAAAGAACATTCACTCTTCATATCACAAAGTTACTTCTATTGCCAATAAGTAGTAAAACATCTAGATTAGAAACTGAAAATAAAATTCTATGGTAAATATCACTGCCTGTGATCAGGGATCATGTGCATGTTTAATTGGTATGCTTCTTTCTACATAGATATACAAGATATGTTAGAATTTATTTAAGATTTTTCAAAAATGATTTGTTAGAAAATTTTATTTCTAGGATCTCAAGTACTAGAAAGATTTTTTCCCATTTATTTGAAATGTCACATAAATTGTTGCCAATTATTCATTATCTGAAGTTATTTTGGTATTTTAATAGTCAACTCCCTTACCTCAGGGAGATTGATCCATAGTAAATATAAGCTTTGACCCTGGACCTCAGCTGCCTCATTTGACAAATGAGCTACTAAAAGGCTTGGAGATAACTAGTTTACGTTTCTAAGAGGGTAGAATACCTACTAAAAAGCTGCTAAAGTTCTCTCCAGCTAAAACACTTTATAATCTATAGAAGGTCGATGAGATATTATTATGTTCTATTTTGTGGTCAATCTTTTGGCTAATGTTTAACTAGTCTATTTACTTTTGTGCTAAAAATTCAACTTACAACTTGAAAGAAACTCCAAAAGAAGAAAGTTTTAAGTTTCTTCTTTTTTTTGTTGCAGAGACAGAGAGTCAGAGAGAGGGACAGATAGGGACAGAAAGACAGGAAGGGAGAGAGATGAGAAGCATCAATATTTTGTTGTGGTTCCTTACTTGTTCATTGATTGATTTCTCATATGTGCCTTGACCGGGGGCTACAGAAGACCGAGTGATCCCTTGCTCGAGCTAGTGACCTTGGGCTCAAGCTAGTGAGCCTTGCTCAAACCAGATGAGCCCTGGCTCAAGCTGGCGACCTCGGGGTCTCGAACCTGGGTCCTCCACATCCCAGTCCGACACTCTAGCTACTGCTCCACCAGCTGGTCAGGCTAAGTTTCTTTCTTTAAACACAATATTCTCACCTTCAAAGAAGTTGTAACACAGAGCATGAACAAAGTTAGAAAGAAAATGAGCATCTCTTAAATTAATGTGTAGCCTATTTATAAACCCAGTCCAGGAAGGAAATTTCTAAATTCTCCTGGGACGAGTAATCTTCTTGAAAGGCTAACAAGATAGTGCCAAATATTTACATTTTTGCTTATACTGACTATACTTTGGCTCCTTGAAAATGTTACCTGTCTTTAATATCCCTGCATTACTTCATGTTGTGCCATGTTTCTGCTAAACTCTTTCCACATATTTTTAGATGCTGATCAACACCGTTATTCAGTATAAGGCTCTGTCGATCTGGAAAACTCAGAGTTCTTGCAATAGAACTTGAAAATAGTTTCTAGTTTCCATTACTGGAGGTGATTGATCTAGTTTATTTTCATTATTGTCGACATGTAGCTTATCAAAAATAATCCTAGCATACAGGATATAACCAAAACAGATCAAACAGTCATTTCAAATTTGAGCAGAGGCAAAAACATTTTTTAAGCTGCTCATTTCCCAAAGTCATGCTGCTTTAGCAAATTGGATTATCAAAGTAATGAAATCATTGTCTAGTTTTCAACATTTTTCAGCTAAAATTGAATCTTTACCTTTTAAATATTTTGTCTCTGACATAATTTATATATTATTTAAATTCAAATGTAGATTTTAATAAATGTAAAAATTAAACCTGTAAATTTTGCATATAAAATAAATATATTCATATCAAATGATACAGATACTAATTACATATATATCTACGCTTATAAATATACACAGATAATTATAAAACAAAGCTTTCAGGTTAAATTTTAAAAATATGCTTTAGCCCCACCTCCCAGTCAAGGCACATATGAGAAAGCAATCACTGAACAACTAAGGAGCTGCAACGAAGAATAGATGCTTCTCATCTCTTTCCCTTCTTGTCTGTCTACCCCTATCTGTCCCTCTCTCTGACTTTGTCTCTATAGAAAGAAAAAAAGACACACAATGGAATCAGAGAGTGTAAGTTAGACAAAGCTGATCAAATCGAGGAAGTCATAAATGTCTTAAATAAAAATAAACTAAGATCTGAATGATGAGTATGAATTGGCTAGAGGAAATGAGGTAAATGCATTTCTAGGTAAGAAAAGAGCACGTTCAAAGGCCATGTGGCAAGATGGAGCATAGAAAGAACAAGAATTAAAGGAAGACCAGTGTAGTCAGAACAAAAAGAGCTAAGGGCAAGTGCAGAGTGAGATGATATTGGAGAGGATAAAAATGGTTTACATCATTCAAAATTTTGTAGGTCCTGTTAAGACTTAAATTTTCCTCAACATCAGTGGCAAGGAGAATTGCATATTCATAACTATTTTCAAATGTCTGCACTGTGGCAAATGGATTAAAATGGGGGCAAAGGTAGATGCAGGAAGACAACTTAGAAGGTTTTTGAAATAATTTAGGTGAGAGAGAGTAATTGTACTAGACTAATGGTTGTAGAACCAGAGAGAAACAACATTGAGAGATATTCAGGAGAAGAAATTGAGTTTTAATGGATTGAATAAGTCAAGGAAAGAAGAAAGAAGTATCAGAGATGACTTTGACTTATATACCAGAACAATTCGTGTCTATTCTGGTAAAGACTTTTATCTTTTGGTAAAGACTATTATTTTGAGAGGTAAATTACAATTTTATTTTTGAACATGGTGAATTTGAATGTCTTTAGGATAAAAAGATATATCACTTAGGCAGTACTAAAATCCTGTAACTAGAAGAATATCCTATTCTAGAAATAAAATTTTGAGTCATCTGAATGAGGTGGTAATAAAAAGTGTTGTACATGGATGAGCTCTTCTAAGGGAAACAGAACAGATTGAGAAAAGAACAGGTTCTAACACTGGCAAGGTAGTATAAGATGAACCTGTACTGAAGAAAAAGAAAAAAGGAAGCCAGCGACGTAGATGGAAAACCACGTAAGTTTTGAATCCAGAAAATTAAGACGTTGAGTTTCTCAAGGAATTAATGATTTCAAATATAGAATGCTAGTAATTAGAATAAAAAGAAGCCAGCACACTTTTTGTTGTTGTTATTGTTGTTTCTGTTCATCATACAAGCTAATTTCTAAATGTTGCATTAAGTTTCCTTTCTGTATCTTTAAACAGTGAAATTTTCATTATGGAAACTCCTTTACTATTCTTTCATTTTATAAGAAAGAGAATTCTGCCCTGGCCAAATAACTGTTGGTTAGAGCATCATCCAGAATCGCAGAGGGTGCCAGTTTGATCCTTGGTTAGGGCACATACTGAAACTGTTTGATGTTCTTCTCTCTCTCTCTCTCTCTCTCTCTCTCTCTCTCTCTCTCACTGAAGTCAATAAATAAAAATTTTAAAAAGAGTCAAAGAAAAATGGACGTTGAATAAGAGACTTCACTTAAAAAAGAGATAATTCTGAGATATAAGAGAAAAAGATGGGAGCCAAGAGATAATGAAAAAGTCTGCCAGAGGGAAAAGGGGGCATGGAGGTGGGGGCAAAGTATGGAAATGGGGTAGAAAAAGACTTTGCATAGGGCATGGGGGACACAATGTGGTGGGTAGAGAGTTTTAAATTGAGTGGAACACTTGAAACCATGTCAACACAATAAATTTGTTTTAAATGTCTGAAAGTTCCTCCTTGTTGATTTGAATATGGGTATCTATATTCAAGTTTCCTATGAAACAAACAATAACAACAACAACAACAAAAACCCTTACGAAGCTGTATTCTTATGCAACTTGCTAGTAGTTTCACTTCTGCTATTTCCATAATTTGATTGCCTCTCTTCTAAATGGTCAACTAATCAAATGGTTGCATCTTAAGAAGTTAAAAGCTGCTGTGCACATTATGATAATCACCAATTAAAGCTAACACAAGTTTTGAGACTGGTTAATGTTCTCCTTCTCTTTCCACACAGAATGAAATAACAATATTAGTTTGAAATCACCATCTATTCACAAAGTTAGTCTGTTTTCCAGTTATGTCATCAAATTCCTAAAGGAGAAAACAAAGAAACATCTCCTATCAGGTAGCTCTAAACTTTGTTTCCTATTAGATAAATTGAAAGTAACAATAATTTCATAAACTTCCAGGTTCTACCAACAATTCTCACTTCACTCCTCTTGCTTTGTGGCCTATCAGTTGTTAGCAAATGTAACTATTTGTTCCCAGAACATACCAGCCACAGTAAGTAACTAAGGGTCCAGATTTCATTTCAGGCAGTATTAGGTCAAAATTTCTCATTCAATTTTTATTCTATTGTTAACTATTATTTAATTGCACACTTGCTATATTCCAGGCACTCTTCTAGGTAGTAACAATAAAGCAGTGAAACAGACATAAATCCTTGCCCAAATGGGGTGTGCCTTTTGCTTTATTTTTATTTTGTGTGGCTAACTTTACCAATATCCCTTGCTAATTAGTTTACCTTTTTGCTTATATGAGGTTATTAATTTTTATTTAATTTATTGGGGTGACATTGGTTAATAAAATTATATGAGTTTCAAGTGTACAATTCTATATTACATCATCTGTATACTGCATTGTGTGTTCTCCACCCCAAGTCAAGTCTCCTTCTGAGACAGACTGAGCTATTCTTTAACGAAGGGGAGTGTTCTTCAATTATTTTTTAAAGCCTCTCCTGGGTAAGTGTAAAGATTCTCTTCAGGCTCCCCAGAGAGCTCTGTTACTTTGTAAGTCAATACCAGCTCACAGTGGGAACCTGGAAAGCAGTGAAATTTACTCTGCGCCTCCTTGAGGAACCCTGTATAAGACAGACTCCAGCATTAATTCAGATACTCATATTCTTCTTTAGTGTATGCTCCCTTGATGCATCAAGCTCTGTTTCTTTCTCCTTTCCCTCCACCTTGTTTTCAGTAAACTTCTTCTTTTGAGTCTATTTTGCTTCTTCTTTTGATTTCTACCTTGGGAAGGGGCAAAAACCCCTTCACTGGTGATACTTCCATCACCATATATTTGACCCCATTTACCATTCTCTGCTTCCCCCGTCTCTTTTCCCTCTGTTAGCTACTATATACTGTTGTCTGTGTCTAAGAGATTTTGGGTATCTTATTTGTTCATTTGTTGCTGTCAGTTTTATATCCCACATATTACGGAAATCATATGGTTCATGAATTTTTCCATGTGACTTACTTCACTTAGCATGATATTCTCAAGATTCATCCATGTTGTCACAAATGGCAGTATTTCATCTTTAATAACTAGTAGAAAACAACTCCTCAAGGACCCTTCCATTTCCCTTCTCCTTTATTGCTTCTACTGCCGGGAACTATATTCTGAGTCCCTTAAGAATTATGACATACAATTATTTGTGTTGCCGGACTCTCTGCATCACTTTTATTCTTTTTCTTCTATCTTTACTCTGTAATTTAAATCAGTAAAATTATCTTTAATTTCTCCATCATGACAATGCCTCTACGTCTTACAGGTTTGTGTTTTTTGTTTTAAGATTTTTTTATGTTGCTGTTTTTGTGGGGGGAAATAGATTTTATCTCCCCTCTGTTTTATTTATTTTATTTTTTTATAATTGAATTTATTATGGTGTCACTGGTTATAGACCTTTTAGTCCCACAATTCTTTTTATTCATTCTAAGCCTGCAATGACATGTTCTTGAGCAGACAGGACTCCAGATAACCTGACTTGATATTTCAGACTCCCAAAATGAACATTTTACTCCATCATGAAAGCACAAAATTAGAATAACAAAAATATAGAATAAGACCAATTTCCCATGTCCTGGCCACTGTGAACAATGCTGCAATAAACATGGGGCTGCATGTGTCTTTATGTATCAATGTTTCTGAGTTTTGGGGGTATATACCCAGTAGAGGGATTGCTGGGTCATAAGGTAGTTCTATTTTCAGTTTTTTGAGGAACCACCATACTTTCTTCCATAATGGTTGTACTACTTTACATTCCCACCAACAGTGTATGAGGGTTCCTTTTTCTCCACAGCCTCTCCAACATTTGCTATTACCTGTCTTGCTAATAATAGCTAATCAAACAGGTGTGAGGTGGTATCTCATTGCAGTTTTGATTTGCATTTCTCTAATAGCTAAAGAAGATGAGCATCTTTTCATATATCTGTTGGCCATTTGTATTTCTTCCTGGGAGAAGTGTCTGTTCATATCCTCTTCCCATTTTTTTATTGGATTGTTTGTTTGTTTGTTGTTGAGTTTTATGAGTTCTTTGTATATTTTGGATATTAGGCCCTTATCTGAGCTGTTGTTTGAAAATATCATTTCCCATTTAGTTGGCTTTCTGTTTATTTTGTTATCAGTTTCTCTTGCTGAGCAAAAACTTCTTAGTCTGATGTAGTCCCATTCTTAATTTTTGCCTTCACTTCTCTTGCCATTGGAGTCAAATTCATAAAATGCTCTCAATAGATGACTGGATAAAGAAGATGTGGCACATATACACTATGGGATACTACTCAGCCATAAGAAATGATGACATCGGAACATTTACAGCAAAATGGTGGGATCTTGATAACATGATACGAAGCGAAATAAGTAAACCAGAAAAAACCAGGAACTGCATTATTCCATACGTAGGTGGGACATAAAAGTGAAACTAAGAGACATTGATAAGAGTGTGGTGGTTATGGGAGGGAGGGGGGAATGGGAGAGGGAAAGGGGTGGGGAGGGGCACAAAGAAAACAAGATAGAAGGTGACAGAGGAAAATATGACTTTGGGTGATCGGTATGCAACATAATTGAATGACAAGATAACCTGGACGTGTTATCTTTGAATAGATGTATCCTGATTTATTGATGTCACCCCATTAAAAAAATAAAGTTATTAAAATTTAAAAAAATAAATAAATAAACTAAATAATAAAATGCCTGAGAATTTGAAATTACCCATTTTCAGTTTGGAAATTATGAGGTATCATAAGGGATGCTCTGTTTGTATTAAAAATAAATTAAAAAATTTAAATCCTTAAAAAAAAAAAAAAAAAGAACAATTTCCCCTTTAGATCTCTTCTTGGTATTCTCAATTCCAAACAGTTATTATGTGTTGATAGTAGAGAACACAAAAACAAAAAGTTTTAGCATGAGCAGGCAGTGGTACAGTGGATAGAACATCACACTGGGATGTGGAGGATCCAGGTTCAAAACCTCAAGGTTGCTGGCTTAAGCAAGGGCTCATCGGGCTTGAGCGAGGGCTCACCAGCTTGAGTACAGGGTCGCTAACTTGAGCGCAGGATCATAGATATGACCTCATGGTAGATGGATTGAGCCCAAAGGTCGCTGGATTGAAACCCAAGGTTGCTGGCTTGAACCCAAAGTCACAAGCTTGAGCAAGGGGTCACTTGCTCTGCTGCAGCCCCCTGGTCAAAGTACATATGAAAGCAATCAATGAACAACTAAGGAAACTAAGGAACTGCAATGAAGAATTGATGCTTTTCATCTCTCTCCCTTCCTGTCTGTCTGTCCCTATCTGTCCCTCTCTCTGTTTCTGTCTTTCTGTCTCTGTCACACACACACACACACACACACACACACACACACACACACACACACACACCACACACAGGCTTAATGAGGAATGTGTTTTCCTCTATCTGCCAAGAAGGAAACAAAATCTTGATATTAAAAGTATGCACATTTTTTAAACTTTTAATATTGTCAATTTCCTTCAGAAATTGTATCTAGTGACACTTCCACCAAGTGTGTGAATGACAATATATTAATTTTCTATATTTGAGAACTTGACCAACTAAAAATAGGTATTTCATTTTAATCTGTATTTTTCACTACTAATAAAATGGAACTTCTTTGTGTGTCTTAACCCTTTGTACTTCTTATTTTGTGAATTGTGTATTTAAGTTCTTTTGTCTTATTCTTGTTATCATTTCACTTCCCACCCACTGGCAACACGTTAGATGCTGCCTCCAACATTTCATTCAAACTGCTTTTCACAAGGCCACCATCAACCTCCTTGTTACTAAGTATAATGGACCCTTTTCAGTGCTATCTTTCACAATCTTTCAGCAATATTTGATATAGTTAACCATTTCCTTTCTCTTGAACACTATCTACCACTAGTTTCCATGGCAAAACAATACCCCGACTTTTTTCTTGCCTACCATTCAGCCGTTCTTCCTTATCTTCAGGATTTTTCTTCCTTTGTACATTCCTTAAATGGTAGAATTCTTTCTAAGAGTTCTGTTCTAACCTTCTCCTCTCTTCTCTTCTCTTCTTTTCTCTTCTCTTCTCTTCTCTTCTCTTCTCTCTACTCTATTATCTTCTCCTCTCCTCTCTTCCCCCTCCTCTCTCTTCTCCTTTCCTCTCTTCTCCTCTCTTCTCCTCTCCTCTTCTCCCCTCTCTTCTCCTCTCCTCCCCTCTCTTATCCTCTCCTCTCCTCCCCTCTCCTCCCCTCCCCTCTCCTCTCCTTCCCTCTTCTCACCTCTGCTCTCCTCTTCTCCTCTCCCTTCCCCTTCCTTCTCCTCTCCATTCCTCTCCACCTCTCTTCTCCCCCTCCCTCCTTTTATTTCCCCTCCTCCCCTCCCCTCTCCTCTTCCTCCCTCTCCTCTTCCCTTCTCTTCTTATGGCAATGTTTTGGATAAATTAATGACATAGATTGCTATATCCACAAGTCCTTTCTCTTTAGTTCCAGACCCATATAACTAAATTCCTTCCAGCAATTTCCATTTTTATTTTTTATTTCCTTTAGTCACCTACAACTCAATGTCCAGAATAACATTCATCATATTGCTTTCATTATTTTTGAGAGAGAGAGAGAGAGAGAGAGAGAGAGAGAGAGAGATGGAGGGGACAGACAGTCAGGAAGGGAGAGAGATGAGAAGCATCAACTTGTAGTTGTGGCTCTTTAGTTATTCATTGGTTGATTTCGCATATGTACCTTGACTAGGAGGCTCCAGCTGAACCAGTGACACCTTGCTCAAGACAGTGACCTTAGTCTTTAAGCCAGCAACCTTTGGGCTCAAGTCAGCAATCATGGTGTCATTTCTATGATCCCACACTCAAGGTGATGACCCCACACTAAAGCTGGTGAACATGCACTCAAGCTGGCAACTTCAAGGCTTCAAACCTGATTCCTCAGTGTCTCAGCTGATGCTCTATCCACTGCGCCAGCATCTGGTCAGGCTTATCATCTTGCTTTTGAAGGCAGTTCTTATTTCTTTTCACCATCATTCTTTTTTTTATTTTTTTTATTTTATTTATTCATTTTTTTTAGAGAGGAGAGAGACAGAGGAGAGAGAGACAGAGAGAGAGAAGGGGGGAGGAGCTGGAAGCATCAACTCCCATATGTGCCTTGACCAGGCAAGCCCAGGGTTTTGAACCGGTGACCTCAGCATTTCCAGGTCTACGCTTTATCCACTGTGCCACCACAGGTCAAGCCTTCACCATCATTCTTGCTATGCTATAAGTCACCAAATTCTGCCAATTTTACTTTCTAAATAAATTTCAAATCCATACACTTTTATCTCTTCTACTGGAGCCCTCCAAGTAGGAACTGAAGGATGTTCAGTCTACCATCATTCTTCTTCTTGTTACAAAAAAATTATTTTAAATTTACTCATTGCTTACTCCAATCCATTCTCCATGCTACAGTCAGTAATTGGCTAAAGCTCAAATCACCTATAGTACCACTTTACTTCTTAGTATATTTCAGTGGATTCCTTAAGAAAATTCAAATTTCTTAACATGGTTTGCAAAGCTTACTTGATCAAAGAAAGTTCTTTCCTTGTACCCTGTGCTTCAACCATAATTTAAAAACTTCATCTGATCCAAATATTCCACGCTTTATCTCAATTCCAGGCCTTTATGTGTGTTGTTTACTGTGACTAAACTACTCTTCTGCCTCTTCATTGCCAGCCCCCTTCTATATATGTCTGTTTATAGTCCACTGATTTTTCACCTTTAAAATTTGGAAGTAACTTTCTCAGGAAGCTTTCTCTGTCGCCCCAACTATGAATTAGGTATCTTTCTTACATATTCTGATTATAGCTTCATCTCATTAAATTTTAATTATTCTGTTTACATAATTGCAGCTTCCACTAAATTGCAAGCTCCATAAAAGCAGGACGTACATTATAATTTTTGTTATTATTTTGTAAATATCCAATAAATAATTTGTATGAATGTTTGCCCATTTTTCTATTGAGGGGTTTAACTTTTCCATTGAATTACAAAAGGTCTTTATATATGGAAGATTTCAATCCTCTGTCATTTTTTCATAGATATTTTCCTGCCAAAGAAACTACTCTTCTCATGGTTTCCATACAAATTATTCTCTTTATTACCTCCTCTCCTCTATACATGCTATTCTCTCTTTTAGGAGTGTACTTACTCTTTATGTGTTAGTTAATACTCAAATGGCATTTCCTTCATGAAGGCTCACCTGACTCTTTGGAAAAGAATTATTCACTCCTTCCTTTATACTCCCATAGCACTTTATACACATGTCATCTTCAAGAACTTAAAGTTTTTATTTCAGTTGTAATTATATTTTTCATGACTTTATCCTCCATTAGACTGCCAACTCCTTAAAATAAAATATTTGGATACATTTTTGTATTTCCTAAGTTTATCATTTTGCCTGAAACATCTTCTTTTTAAGTGATTTTAGAGAAAGAGAGAGAGAAAAACATAAACTTGTTGTTCTACTTATTTATGCAACCATTTGGTTGATTCCTGTATGTGCTCTGACCAGGCATTGAACCTGTAACCTTGGTGTATCCGGATGACACTCTAAGCAACTAATCTACCCTAGGCCAGGGTCATTGTAGTGTCTTTAAACTATGTTGTTAAAAGCATTAATTTAGACAATAATAATAAAAATATATAAATAAATATTTTCTGTGAATAATCATAAATTCAGAAGTTCAGTAAAGTCCTGCTTGACTATTAACGTTTTAGTTAATAGAAGTATTAACTATTATAAATTAAAAAGTCATAGTTGACAGCTAAGGATAAGTCAAAGAAAGACCCAAAGTATACTCATTCTTTGTAATTGTGTATAAAGCATTCAGATAAAAGAAAAAGTGTCAGGTATTAGAACCATAATTCAGAAATTGATAAATCATGTACATTGACTGTAAACCCAGATTGCAAGTTAAACAATTAGAATTCATATAACCAATTGCTTGACTTGCAGTCCTCTAATAAATTCTAGAGCTTACTGCTATTAACCACTGTGGTTTTGAATGAAAGGAAATATAACTGGCAGAGATTTATTCTTGGTTACTAAATTGTGCAAAGCAAAAAGTTGGAAATTAAATGGTTTTGCTAATTACTTTTAAAAGCAGTTTCTAATTGTGTTTTATTAAGAAACTATTTTTTTAATTTGTTTTGGGTTCTTTTTAGAATCACCTCTATCTTGTTAATTTCTAATTAAGCTTTAGTCTTCAAAACCTGCTATTTCTATTCAATAATTGACTTTACAAACTTTTTAGTTATATAACTCTTAAGAAGAATTTACTGTTCTTTTTTAAATTTTTTTCTGCTTAGTTAGAACCAAAGAACATTCTAATTCAACATTGCAGAATCCATATCTAAAGCTAGATGAGACCAGTTATAATAAAGCCTATTCAATTTCTTATATTTCATGAGAAAAACTGTGATGTGGTGGAGAGGTGATGCAAATGCCAAGCAGCACATCCAGGGATAGAACCAGATTTCCTGCCCTGCATTTTCCGGTAAATAACATGTCTTTTTTAAAGTTTGGTCAGCTCTTTAACCATGAGTCAGCAGTTCAATAAAGACTGATTCATAATTCAACATATATATATTGAATGCTTACAATGTGTCAGATACTGTGCTAAGAACATGTATGTTTCTTCTAAACTTTGCAACTGCTCTTTGATATATGCAACAGTCTAATGAAGGTACAGATATATCTCTTCCTTCCCCCAACCCACCCCTAGCTGTCACTTTCACTAACCTTTGTCTCCATTAAAACATTTAATTCTCACTATAAGAGGAGCAATCACTAATCTACTTGATTGGATTCAATAACTCAATGAGCTATGTTCTCTTAGTGACTGAATTTCCTTTGTCTCCAAAAGCAGAAAAGAGACTCTGCTTTGTCTTTTCCACTCTCTGCCTCAACCATGGTTAATAAAGTCAATACCATAACCACTTCTGGGTTCCACTGTCGAAAGACTGTGCTTTCTTTTCCTGCTCTTCACCAGAGTAGGTAGATTGTCTGGATTAGTCTAGGAGTATTTATTCAGGTGGTGAGAAAGTCGAAGGTTCATTTTAATCTCAAATCTAATCTGTATCCTCTAGCAATTTCTCTTGTACTTCAGGGTTATTGACTACTATTCTCTACCTTTTGTGTGTGTGTTTAGTTGGTTCGAACTAAGGAGAGGAGGCAGTGAATGTGAGCATCACTTCAACCCTACTAGAGTAAGACATAATCAACATAATAACTAAAAAATAATTAACTGCAATTATAATAAGTGCTACAAAAGACAAATTCACAATACTACAAGGGCAGAGATTCCAAGGTGGTCACAGAGTAGGCAGACATTCCAACTGCCACCTCCAAGGACTAAATTGGATTACAAATTAATTTAAGAACAATCATCTTGAAAAACCAACTTGAGACTAGAGGAAAAGAACTCTATAACCAAGGATCACAGAAGAAACCACAACAAGACTGGTAGGAAGAGCAGACACATGGAAAGGGCTGCCCCGCTCCCAGGAGTGAGCAGTGGTTGAGGGTCCGGAGGGACTCTCACTGTGGGGAGGGTCACCCTAAGAGACGTGGGTGCTCAGCCCCAGGCACAGAGCCCCAATCTAGAGCCCCTGAGCCCAGAAGAGGTGCACAGACAGCATTTGATGGTAAAAAGAGAAAAGTTTTTGTCTATGAGAAAGACACAGAATACTCAGAGACACATGCCTCAGTCTTAAAGGCCCCACACAGAAAATATTGTTCACAGCCACTTACCTCGGGCTCTGGTGGAGGGAGAGCTGAGAGGACTGGAGTTGCATAAGGAGAGTGTAAAGCTGGAGGCCGAGGAAGAGACACTGTGAGGGACAGCCACCAGAAACCCTGTGCGGAGTCATTCTCCAATAATGCAGTTACCATCTTTCTTGAATGGAGCAATCCCCTCTGAGTGGCATCAGCCTGGGGAAAAGCAACTGTTTTGCCTTATAGAGTCTCTCCTGCTCCAGTCAGGGCAAAGGGTCTTTCTGAGAGGCCAGGACACAGGAGACCCATCAGTGACTGAGTTTTCTGGTGCTGAGGCCGGAACAAATGTCCACCATGCTACTGAGTCTAAGACTGGTGCTTCCACTTCATATGAGACTGAATTGAAACTATGGGCAGGCATACCACACCTCTGGGTCTCAGAGGCCATACCCACTGGACTCCTGGTACCACACCCTATTGAGGTCTATGAAAAAACTCTGGACAGACTGAAAACTGGGGCTGAGGGGCAAAGCCACACTCACCACTGTTCCTATTCCCTGAATTGCTGCAGGCTCAGGACTCTACCATAGGTTTTATTTAGCAGCCGAGACCAAGAAGCAGCCAGCAGACAGAAGCTGCAGAAGGACGACTCAGGGAACCTTGGCCTTTTAAGTGGACTTTCCCCCAGGACCACAGTGGATAAAAGCCAGCCTACATGTGCAACTGGTATTTCCATGTGCATCTGGGCCCAGAATTGGCAGCCACAAACTCTGGATTGCTTGTATCTCCAAGAAGGTTGCTGAGGGCCAGTCACAGACAATGTATTGTGCTAGTCTGTACAGGGTTCCTCCCAGGGAAGCCAAGGTCTGGCATATCTAGTGGCCAGTTGTGGAGATCATCAGTTCAGGACCTAACAACCCTTTCTAGAGTGGTATCCTAAGGAAGGGTTCCTCACACCAGGCCCAGCTGAGGTGAGTACTGCTGTCTGTGATCAGCACTGCCACAGCAGCTCATGTGCATTGGATAGGGTGGAGCTTCAGAGTCAACTGGTCTGGATGCTGGATATCCTACCCTGGTGGGCTAGACTCCAAAGGGGGAAGGAAGAGAGACTTGGAGCATGGACATTCAAAGTGTGAATCCTTGAAAGCTTAGTGTTAGATCTGGTTGAGGGGCTTAGCCACTTTATGGAGGGCACAGTCAGCCCCAGGATAAGACTTTCTCAATTTTTTTCCTTGATACCAGGATCTCTTCAGCTTTAAGAACTTCTGCAGAGGGGACGTCGGCCCCACTCAATCTGAACCTTGCTAGGGAGAAATAAAATTTTAGTATACAGCATTGACTGAGAGATTAGTCTTTGACGCAAGGTCCACAATCCCTGTACAGAGCCACAGCACAAGAGACCAACTAACATTTTATTCACAACCTCAGCTGCCCTAAACCAAAAAGCTTGCAACCTGTAGAGGAATTGGTAGTGTGAGGTCAGTATGGGCCCACATTACAGTCTTTCTTCAGAGAACTCTGGGAAGACCAGGAAGCTGCAAGAGGATTTGGAGGAGCTGAAAAGTGGAGGCAAATCCTATAGAGATTGGAGCTTTTACAGAGATGCTGTCAGCTCTAAGCAGGAGGAAGCTGATCCTAATACTAAGGTGGCCCCTCCCACACTACCCAGACACAGGAAACATAGACACAAACAACAAAAAGAGTAGTAGCTGCAGACAAGTAGCCCACAGTGTGTTATAAACAATAGCTGATACCAACCCCAAAATATCTAGAACCATCACAACTGGTAGCTGGTGGCAAACAGCACCAAACCTAGACTCAGCTACCTACACAAGCAGCATGCCCAAAAGAAGAGTCTATACAGAGACAAAATGGGTAGACAAAAAAATGTGACCCAAATGAATCAACAAAAGAAATCCCCAGAAAAAATAACTAAATAAAATGGAAGTAACCAAACTACCAAATGCAGAATTAAAAATAATGATTTTTAGGATATTCATGGATCTTAGAAAAACAGTGGATGGACATAATGAGCACCTAAATAAAGATATAACAAGCATCAAAAAGGACATTAAAATTATAAAAAAGAACCAGTAAGAAATGATAAGTACAATATCAGAAATGAAGACAACAGCCTGACCTGTGGTGGCGCAGTGGATAAAGTGTTGACCTGGAAACACTGAGGTCGCCGGTTCAAAACTCTGGGCTTGCCTGGTCAAGGCACATATGGGAGTTGATGCTTCCTGCTCCTCCTTTCTCTCTGTCTGCCTCTCTCTCTCTCCTCTCTAAAATGAATAAATAAAAAATATTTAAAAAAAAGAAATGAAGACAACACTATAAGGCATCAACAGAAGGCTGGATGAAGCAGAGGATTGAATCAGAAATTTAGAACAAAAGATAAACCTAAGCACAGAAGTAGAGCAACAAAATGAAAAGAGGCTCAAAAAGACTGAGGAAAATCTAGAATACCTCTGTGACAACATGAAGAGAAACAACATTCACATCATATGTGTTCCTGAAGAAGAAAATGAACAAGGGATAGAGAACTTGTTTGAAGAAATCATAGCTGAAAATTTACCTAAATTGACCAAGGAAAAAGTCACACAAGTTCAAGAAGCACAGAGATTCCCATTAAAGAGGAAACCAAGGAGGCCTACACCAAGACACATCATAATTAAAACACCAAAGTTAAGACACAAAGAACAAATACTAAAAGCTGCAAGAGAAAAGTAGTTCATTACTTCCAGAGGAGCCCCCATAAGGATGATATCAGATTTCTTAACAGAAACACTTGAGGCCAGAAGGGATTGGCAAGAAATATTCAAAGAGATACAAAACAAGAACCTTTAACCAAGACTACTTTCTCTATCAAGGCTATCATTTTAAATTGAAGGAGAAATAAAAAGTTTCCCTAACAAAAAGATACTAAAGGAATTCATTACAACCAAACCAGTGCTGCAAGAAATGTTAAGTGGTCTGCTGAAAAAAGAGCAAAGGGAAAAAAAAGAAAAATGTAGATATAAAGGATAAAATGGCAATAAATAAGTACATGTCAATAATAACTGTAAAAGCCAAAGATTAAATGCTTCAATCAAAAGACACAAGGTATCTATGTGGATAAGAAAACAGAACCCAAACATATGCTGTCTATAGCAGACCCATCTCAGAAAAAAAAAATATACATAGACTGAAAATGAAAGGATAGAAAAAAGGTTTTCACACAAATGTAAATGAAAAAAAAACTAGGGTAGCAATACTTTTATCTGACACAATAGCCTTTAAAACAAAGGCTATCTTAAGAGATAAAGAAAGTAACTACATAATGATGAAGGGAGCAATTCAACAGGAGAATATAACCATTATAAATATTTATGCACCTAATATAAGAGCACTTAAATATATAAACAGATTTTGATGGACATAAAGGAGGAGATAAGCAGCAATATTTTAATTCTAGGGGATTTTAATACCCCACTAACATCAATAGATAGATCCTCCAGACAAAAAAATTTACAAAGAAACAGTAGTCTAAAATAACACACTAGATCAACTGGACTTAATTGACATCTTCAGAACCTTTCATCTGAAAGCAGCAGAATATATATTCTTTTCAAGTACTCCTGGTACATTCTCTAGGAAAGATCATATGCTAGGACACAAAATGAGTCTCAGTAAATTTAAGAAGATTAAAATCCTATCAAGCATCTTCTCTAATCACAAGGGCATGAAACTAGAAATCAACTACAATAAAAAAAACGGAAAAGTATTCAAACACTTGGAGGCTAAATTGCATGTTATTAAATAACAAATGGGTTAACAATGAGATCGAGGAAGAAATAACAAATTTCCTTGAAAGAAATGAAAATGAATATACAGCAACTCAAAATTTATTATACATAGCAAAAGCAATCCTGAGAAGGAATTTTATAGCATTACCAGCATACCTTAAAAAGCAAGAAAAAGCTCAAATAAACAGTTTAACCCTGTATCTAACTCCCCCCCAAAAAACCAACAAATAAATCTCAGAGAAAGTATAAAAAAGGAAATAATAAAGATCAGAGCAGAAATAAATGACATAGAGGCTAAAGAAACAATACAGAAGATCAATAAATCCAGGAGCTGATTCTTTGAAAAGGTAAACAAGATCAATGAACTTTTAACCAGACTCACCAAGAAAAAAAGAGAGAAGAATCAAATAAATAAAATTAGAAGTGAGAGTGAAGAAATAACAAATGACACAACAGAAATACAAAATATTGTAAGAAAATACTATGAAGAACTGCACGCCAAAAAACTAGACAACCTAGATGAAATGGACAAATTCCTTAAAACATATAATCTTTCAAAAATTAATCTGGAAGAATCAGAAAACCTAAACAGACTGATTAAAACAAATGAGATTGAAACAGTTATCAAAAAACTCCCAAAAAAGAAAAGTCCTGAGCCTCATGGCTTCACAAGTGAATTCTACCAAATATTCAAAGAAGAACTAACTCCTATCCTTCTCAAGCTATTTCAAAAAAGTTATGAGGAAGGAAGACTTCCAAACTCCTTTTATGAAGCGAGTATAATCCTAATTCCAAAACCAGGCAAAGACAACACAAAGAAAAAAAATTATTGGCCAATATCCCTGATGAATTTAGATGCTAAAATCTTCAACAAAATATTAGCAAACCGGATCCAGCAATATATGAAAAAAATCATACACAATGATCAAGTGGGATTTATTCTTGGGAGGCAAGGCTGGTACAATATTCGCAAATCAATCAATGTGATTCATCACATAAACAAAAGGAAGGAGAAAAACCACATGATAATTTCAATAGATGCAGAAAAAGCATTTGATAAAATCCAGCACCCATTCATGATCAAAACTCTCAGCAAAGTGGGAATACAGGGAACATATCTCAACATGATAAAAGCCATCTATGACAAACCCACAGCCAACATCATACTCAATGGGCAAAAATTAAAAGCAATCCCCTTAAGATCAGGAACAAGGCAGGGGTGCCCCCTTTCACCACTCTTATTCAACATAGTTCTGGAAGTCCTAGCCACAGCAATGTGACAAGAAAAAGAAATAAAAGGCATCCAAATTGGAAAAGAAGAAGTAAAACTATCATTATTTGCAGATGATATGATATTCTATATAGAAAACCCTAAAGTCTCAGTCAAAAAACTACTAGACTTGATAAATGAATTCAGCAAGGTGACAGGATATAAAATTAATACTCAGAAATCAGAGGCATTTTTATACACTAACAATGAACTGTCATAAAAAGAAAATAAGGAAGCAATCCCGTTTTCTATTGCAACCAAAATATAAAGTACTTAGGAATAAATTGACCCAGGAGATTAAAGACTTGTACTTGGAAAATTATAAAACTGATTGATAAAAGAAATCAGGGAAGATACAAACAAGTGGAAGCATATACCTTGCTCATGGTTAGGAAGAATAAACATCATTAAAATGTCTATATTACCCAAAGCAATTTATAAATTCAATGCAATACCAATTAAAATACCAATGACTTACTTCAAAAATATAGAACAAATATTCCAAAACTTTACATGGAACCAAAAGAGAACACAAATAGCCTCAGCTATCTTGAAAAGGAAAAATAAAGTGGGAGGTATCACACTTCCGGATATCAAGTTATACTACAAAGCCATTGTACTCAAAACAACCTGATACTGGCATAAGAACAGACATATATAGATCAATGGAACAGAACAGAGAACCCAAAAATAAACTCACAGCTCTATGGACAACTGACATTTGACAAAGGAGGTAAGAGCATACAATGGAGTAAAGACAGCCTCTTCAATAAATGGTGTTGGGAAAATTGGACAGCTACCTGCAAAAAAATGAAACTAGACCACGAACTTATACCATTCACAAAAATAAACTCAAAATGGATAAAATATTTAAATGTAAACCGTGAAACCATAAGTCTTTTAGAAGAAAACATAGGCAGTAAGCTCTCCGACATCTTTTGCAGCAATATATTTGTCAATTTATCTCCATAGGCAAGTGAAATAAAAGACAGGATAAACACATGGGACTATATCAAACTAAAAAGTTTCTGCACAGCTAAAGACAATAAGAACAGAATAAAAAGACAAACTACATAATGGGAGAATATATTTGACAATACATCTGATAAGGGGTTAATAACCAAAATTTATAAAGAACATGTAAAACTCAATACCAAGAAGACAAACAATCCAATTCAAAAATGCGCAAAAGAAATGAATAGACACTTCTCCAAAGAGGACATACAGATGGCCAATAGGCATATGAAAAAATGCTCAACATCACTAATCATTAGAGAATGCAAATTAAAACCACAATGAGATATCACCTCACACCAGTCAGAATGGCGCTCATCAACAAAACAACACAGAATAAGTGCTGACGAGGATGTGGAGAAAAGGGAACCCTCCTGCACTGCTGGTGGGAATGCAGACTGGTGCAGCCTCTGTGGAAAACAGTATAGAGATTCCTCAAGAAATTAAAAATTGAACTACCTTTTGACCCAGCTATACCACTGTTAGGAATATACCCCAAGAACACCATAGCACTGTTTGAAAAGAAGAAATGCACCCCCATGTTTGTGGCAGCATTGTTCACAACAGCAAAGATCTGGAAACAGCCCAAGTGTCTGTCAGTGGACGAGTGGATTAAAAAGCTTTGGTACATATATACTATGGAAAACTACTCAGCCATAAGAAATGATGACATCGGATCATTTACAACAACATGAATGGACCTTGATAACATTATACTGAGCGAAATAAGTAAATCAGAAAAAACTAAGAACTGTATGATTCCATACAGAGGTGGGATATAAAAATGAGACTCAGAGACATGGACAAGAGTGTGGAGGTTATGGGGTGGGGGGGAGGAGAGGGAGGGGGTTAGGGGAGGGGAGGGGCACAAAGAAAACTAGTTAGAAGGTGATGGAAGACAATTGGACTTTGGGTGATGGAAATGCAGCATAATCAAATGTCAAAATAACGTAGAGATGTTTTCTCTGAACATATGTACCCTGATTTATCAATGTCACCCCATTAAAATTAATTTTAAAAAAAAGTTAAACGGAATTACTACATGATCCCGCAATTCCACCTCTAGAAATTCCAAAGAATTGAAAGCAAGAATTTACATAGGTATCTGTACACCAATATTAATAACTACATTATACACAATAGCCAAAAGGGGGAAACACAAATGTTCATTGATGGATAAATGGATAAACAGGTGCTATATATGTAAATGAATGTTATTCAACCTTCAAAGAGAGTGAAATTCTGATACATGCTACAAATTGAATGAAAATTGAGAATACTCTGCTCAGTGAAATAAGCTAGACACAAAAGGACAAATATGATTCTACTTATAGATGGATAGAATAGGCAAAATCTATTTTTTGGTAACAAATAGAAACAAAGTAGAGTAGAGATTATCAGGGGCTGTGCTCTGATTCCACTTCTATAAACTTCAAAGTTATTCTTAATGGGGGAGAGACATGTTATGACTAGATGGAGCCACAAGAGAGACTGCTGGGTCATTTTCTATTTCTCAGTCTGTGTTCATTCTGTAAGTTTCATTGAATGTTCAGCCATAATTTGCACATTTTGCTTTATGTTATGCTCTAATTAAAGCCTATCTAAAATTGGAAAAAAAATATTCACTAATCAGTGGCATTTCTATACACCAACAATAAACTTTCTAAAAAATAAATTAAGGAAACAATCACCTTCACTATTGCAACAAAATAAATAAAGTACCTAGGAGTAAATTTAACCAAGGAGGTAAAGGACTTGTACTCAGAAAATTATAAAACATTGATAAAAGAAATCAAGGAAAATACAAACAAGTGGAAGCCTATGCCATGTTCATGGATAGGAAGAATAAACATCATTAAAATGTCTGTATTACCCAAAGCAATCTATAAATTCAATGCAATTCCTATCAAACTACCAATTGTATGCTTCAAAGATATAGAACAAATATTTCAAAAATTTATACAGAACCAAAAAAGAAGACAAATAGCCTCAGCAATCTTGAAAATAAGAATAAGTAGGGAGTATCACACTTCCTAATACCAAGTTATACTACAAGGTCATTGTAATCAAAACAATATGGTACTGCATAAGAACAGGCATACAGATCAATGGAACAGAACAAAGAATCCAGAAATAAACCCACGCCTTAATGGTCAATTGGTATTTCACAAATGAGGTAAAAACATACAATGGAATAAAGACAGTATCTTTAATGAAAGGTGTTGGAAAAATTGGACAGGTACATGCAAGAAAATGAAACTAGACCACCAACTTACACCATTCTCAAAAATAAACTCAAAATAAATAAAAGACTTAAATGTAAGTTGTGAAACCATAAACATCTTGGAAAAAATCATAGGCAGTAATCTCTCCTATATCTCTCGTAACACTATTTTTGCCAATATATCTGCATGGGCAAGTGAAATTAAGGACAAAATAAACAAATAGGACTATATCAAACTAAAAAGTTTTTTTTACAGCAAAAGACACCATTAACAAAATATAAGGACAACCCACACAATGGAAGAAAATATTTGCCTATATGTCTGATAAAGGGTTAATAGCCAAAATTTATAAATAACTTCTAAAACTCAACACCAGGAAGTAAATAATCCAGTTAAAAATGGTCAAAAGAATTGAAAAGACACTTCTCCAAAGAGGACATACACATGGCCAATAGGCATGTGAAAAAATGTTCAACATCACTATTCATCAGAGATAGGTAAATTAAAACCAAAATAAGATACCACTTCACACCTATCATTTGCTCATTAACAAATCAACACACAACAAATGCTGACAAAGATATGGACTAAAGGGAACCCTCCTGCACTGCTGGTGGGAATGCAGACTGGTGCAGCCTCTGTGGAAAACAGTATGGGGTTCCTCAAAAACTTAAAAGTAGAAATGCCTTTTGACCCAGCTATCCCACTATTAGGAATATATCCTAAGAACACCAAATCACTTCAAAAGAAGAAATGCACCCTCACATTTCTTGCAGCATTGTTTACAATAGCCAAGATCTGGAAACAGCCCAAGTGTCCATCAATGGATGAGTGGATTAAAAAGCTGTGTGCTTTGGTGCATATACACAATGGAATTCTATGCAGCTGTGTAAAAGAAAGAAATCTTACCATTTGAGATGGCATGTGTGTACCTGGAGACTTATGCTAAGTGAAATAAGCCAGGCTGAGAAAGAGAAATATCATATGATCTCACTTATATGTGGAATCTAAGGAACAAAGTGAACTGAGGTATGAAACAGAGGCAGAGGCAGGGTCAAAGGGTCCAGAGGGACAGCTGTCAGAAGGAAGGGGGATGAGGGGATTTGATCAGAGAAGGTGAAGGGATTAGTGTAACAATATATATATATTAGTGTAACACAAAGATAGAGATAACAGGACAGCATCAAATCTCAGAGGGGAGAGGGGAGAGAGTTAGTGGTTGGGAGCAAAGATGGTGTAAATAAGGACACAGGGAAGGGGGGAGGGTGTTATATTCAGTGGGACACTTGAATCTATGTTAACGCAATAAATTAAAATTAATTAAGTAAAATAATTTTTTTAAAGGATGCTACAATGGCATACACACCACAGAAAAGTTAATGAGAGTTTAGGTAAATAAAGGGAAGAAACAGGATACAGAGTAGTCCACGCAGAAGCACTAACATGTTTGAAGATTCTGAGGCATAAAAGAGCATGATACATTCCAGAAACTAAAAGGACACCAATGGGTCTAGATCAGACAGTGTAGGAAAGTGCTGTATCACTCACTATTAAAAAAAATAATAATACTTAACTATTGTTATTTGCTAACAATACATGATTTGAAGTTGCAGTAATACAGTTGCATACATATGAATGAAATGAGGGAATTATTAATCTTGTAAGGATACCCATATGTCTGTAGGCTTTTCTGTATAAATGAGTAAATTGAAACAACATTAACAAACTCAATTAACCAAAATGCCCTTATCTCTAACCAAACCGGACAGCTGAGGTTTAAGCCCAAGGTATCTAAATGATTTTCCTGTCAGAAAGCTAGAGTTAATAAAAGCTCTTTCATAGCTCTCTGTTTATCCAGCCCCATCTTCAAACACAAGAATTAATGTCCAATTTATTAACTTCTCAAGATTTTTTTTGTCTGGCACTAATTTTTTTTCCAGCAAGACAAATAGAAATATAAAAAATAATATTTTTTTCTCTTTCATTAACACTTGAAAACCTAACATATGCTCTTTTCAGAAGCCTAGTAACACCTACCATTTTGACTGCACTGATCACTCTTTACCCCTGAATTTTGATACATTTTAATGTTTATCAATAGCCTCTATTTCCTCCTCTTCTTCCTCTTCCTCTTCCTCATTTTCCTCCTCTTCCTCCTCCTCCTCCCCCTCCCTCTCCTCCTCCTCCTCCTCCTTCTTCTTCTTCTTCAGAGCCTCATCATCACTCAGCTTTTGTTTGTCTGAAACAACATCCTTCATCTTTTTTTCAAATTGCTGCAGCAAAAAGCCATTATAGCAAAATTTTAAATTAAGCTATAACTCAGGAATCCACTTGTTTATCTGCATGGTTTGCACCACATACTATTCCCTTTCTTTTAGAAGTTTAAATTTTCACTCAAGACTCTCTTAAGTTATCTTCAGTATTTTGGATAGCTGAGAAAGCTGGGGAAAGGGAAACTATATATATAGTTTTTTTTGTTGTTGTTGTTTCATTCCCCAAAGCAACAAAGCACAGATTCATAGAATTTATTGCTGAATGGTATCTTGGTGACTAGACCTTCTCCTCTCATCCAAACCACAATTCCCTTACTACCCTACATTTTTGCTCTCAGGAAATGATCTATTTTCTTAAAGTGAAATCCCCCTAAAATGTTCTCCCTGATCTACATATCATGTTTATTTCTGTAGTTATTCTTTCCCCTGTCCTATAAATCTTAAAGGAATCAGTACCAATTCACTTTTTCCACTGCTGAAACATCTCTAATTCTAAATGTATTTATTTCTGTCTTCCTTTGGTTGTTAAGGATGATGATGATGATTGTGATGAGGAAGATTGTAACTAACATTTATTAAGTTCTTTTTCAGTGCCCAGTACTGTCTTATTTTATCACCATACCAACCATATGATGTAAGTACTATTATTATCTCCATTTTATAAATGCTGAGACTGTGAGCTTCCTAAATTTCTAGACTTTAGATGATTCATACTTTCTCCCTTGTATTTACTGTATTATTTGGATTGTTTACAAAGAACAACATATAACCTTTAATATAAAGTACAACAAATAAATAAGGTTTTTTCACAGAGGGGAGAAAATAGAGCCATCAGAGCACTTAACTTCTACTCTTTGATTTTTTTCTTTACTACAAACACAAAAGAGCCATTCCAGCCATCAAAAAAAGTTTGAATGCCTACCATGTGCAGAGTGCTGTGAGGGAAACAAAAGCTACGTAAGTGGCAGTTGAGAACAGCTATTTCAAAATAAGTAGTGTTCATGCCACTAAGAGTTTAGAGAAAAAGGAATTCACTGTAACCAGAATGTGAGTAGGTCTACAGCTGGTACTTAGATGTGAGGAGTTTTCATATATCAGAAAAAAAGCAGTTCTGAGAAAGAAAGGAAGCCATGCCTTTATCCTGAGTCTCATTATGGTCTCTAGCCTCCCTCTCCCATGATACTTTGCTCTCCTGATAGAGAAGACAAGACAATAACAAAAACTAGCACTGATCACCTGGCCTGTGGTGGTGCAGTAGAGAAAACATCGACCTGGAATGCTGAGGTCACTGGTTCAAGACCCTGGGATTGCCCAGTCAAGACACATACAACAAGCAATCAATGAACAACTAAAATGAAGCAACTATGAGTTGATACTTCTTGCTCTACCTCCCCTCTCTCTCCTGTCTATGTAAAATCAATAAATAAAATCTTTTAAAAAATAAACACTGGTGTATGATCATAATTGAGAGGATGTCTGAGCCTTGGTTTAATTTTTTTTCCATCATTGGCTTTCTTGACATTTTCCAAATCATAAAACTAAACCTTGTGTTATTTTATATTAAGCAAACTTCTAGCTCATTTTCATGTTTATCTTTATTCATCTGCTTTAGGTTCAGTTTAAAGCAGAAACTTTGAAGACACATTTATAAGAATATTTAACAGAAGATATAAAGTGGTGTCTCCCTCAGAAAAATTGCAAATTGTACTTAGCATAATTGCAAGCACAATGCTGGGCACATTAAAAACAATCACTTTTAAGTTGATTGATCACTAACTTCTAACCTTTAATTTCCTTTGTTCTAACATTTCAAAATAAATTACCAACTCCCTCAAGAGAAGTAATTTATCTTTGTTGAGATTTAGAGATTAAAAAACTAACATTTTTTTAACTTAAGCTTTTTTCAGTACCAAAATAAACTTCAAACCATAAATAAAACCCTTCAGTAAGCTGGGAATCTCACTATCTTGATCCCTTGATATATATCTCTACAAAATATAGATCAATTTAATAGATCAAAACATAAAAGTTTATTCTCTTCTTTCATCAACTATATAAATTCTACAGTGTTAGTTGCCATAGCAAAAGACATCTTAGAATTCCTTAGAGTTAAAAGTTACTTCAATTCCATCATATCTAAAGCTTGAAAAGTGGCTTCTACCTTCCTTCAGTATTGATCTCTCTCATTTTTTTCCTTCAAAACTGGCATTTCAGTTTTATTTTGGAATACTTATATCTAAAGTGAGATTTCCCAGAAAGTCAACATCTGACAGTATCTTTTGCATTAGGTAAGCTCATTTCATGACAAATATCAAAATACTGTAGATAATTTTTTTCTTATAGGAAGATATTTATAATTAAGAGCTATAGATTTGTTTTTATTTATTAAACCCTAATCCCCACTTCAGATGGATGCAAATCTAAGAGCAAAGTGGCTCTAGTTTTAACATATCAATTTATTTACTGAAGAACTTTGAAGAGGCATCATGTATAAGGGTAGGATTCTCACATTGCAAAATTATTAATTTAAGCAATGCCATTTTTCCATGTTGGTAAATAACTAAAGAGTGTCATATAATAATTTTCTAGATTGCATAATAGAGTTAATAAGTAGAGAAATGTATTGAGAAATTTAAAATGCTCGAGGAAGGGCCTTATCTACAGAAGATTCATCCACATAAACTGAAAGTATCCCTTTCTCATTCCCCATGGGTTTAACCATAAGGCTTGATGGGATCATAGCAGCATGGGCCCAAAGGGTATGTGAGGAATAACCATCAGAGCAGGTTGTGGATATTTCATACCTGGTTCCAAATGGCCTCTCATTAGCTAAGAGAGTAACTCTCTACTGTGGACCGTAGCAACAGGTAGTTCCAAGCAGGCAATACTTGAAGCCAAGAGTGAGTGATTCATTCATAAGAGACCTTTTGAGTCAACAAATAGTGGGTCTAAGGAACAGGATTCAATGCTTTGCAGGAGGAGACTAGCAAAGAATGGCCACAGCCAGGCAGAGCATCAAAGCCTCAGGATAACATAGTTTAGTTGTACAGCAGAGACCCAGGGCTAGTAGAAATTGTCATATCTTGAGACAGAGGCTCAGTTCTATTGATGAGGTGGGGTGAGTTACAATTCAGCAGGTATACCAAATGACTTAGAATATGTATTTCTGAGCTTCAGTTTTCCTTATCTATAAAAGAAGGATAATGAATTTTTCTGTTTCATTGGGATAAGGAGTTTTACCCTACCTAAGGGAAGAGGCAAATAGCCCTCTATTTGAATATTTGCAGTTATAAAAACAGTTTTATAACAAGGAAGCATGGGATTAAGGATAAAGAATATAAGAGCAATGAATTTTCTTTTTTTTCCTGTTTAAATAATTTTATTTTTTTAATGGGGTGACATCAATAAATCAGGATACATATATTCAAAGATAACAAGTCCAGGTTATCTTGTCGTTCAATTATGTTGCATACCCATCACCCAAAGTCAGATTGTCCTCTGTCACCTTCTATCTTATTTTCTTTGTGCCCCTCCCCCTCCCCCTTTCCCTCTCCCTTTCCCACCTCCCCCCCGTAACCACCACACTCTTATCAATGTCTCTTAGTTTCACTTTTATGTCCTACCTACATATGGAATAATGCAGTTCCTGTTTTTTTCTGATTTACTTATTTCGCTTCGTATCATGTTATCAAGATCCCACCATTTTGCTGTAAATGTTCCGATGTCATCATTTCTTATGGCTGAGTAGTATTCCATAGTGTATACGTGCCACATCTTCTTTATCCAGTCATCTATTGACGGGCTTTTTGGTTGTTTCCATGTCCTGGCCACTGTGAACAATGCTGCAATAAACATGGGGCTGCATGTGTCTTTACATATCAATGTTTCTGAGTTTTGGGGGTATATACCCAGTAGAGGGATTGCTGGGTCATAAGGTAGTTCTATTTTCAGTTTTTTGAGGAACCACCATACTTTCTTCCATAATGGTTGTACTACTTTACATTCCCACCAACAGTGTATGAGGGTTCCTTTTTCTCCACAGCCTCTCCAACATTTGCTATTACCTGTCTTGCTAATAATAGCTAATCAAACAGGTGTGAGGTGGTATCTCATTGCAGTTTTGATTTGCATTTCTCTAATAGCTAAAGAAGATGAGCATCTTTTCATATATCTGTTGGCCATTTGTATTTCTTCCTGGGAGAAGTGTCTGTTCATATCCTCTTCCCATTTTTTTATTGGATTGTTTGTTTGTTTGTTGTTGAGTTTTATGAGTTCTTTGTATATTTTGGATATTAGGCCCTTATCTGAGCTGTTGTTTGAAAATATCATTTCCCATTTAGTTGGCTTTCTGTTTATTTTGTTATCAGTTTCTCTTGCTGAGCAAAAACTTCTTAGTCTGATGTAGTCCCATTCATTAATTTTTGCCTTCACTTCTCTTGCCATTGGAGTCAAATTCATAAAATGTTCTTTAAAACCCAGGTCCATGAGTTGAGTACCTATGTCTTCTTCTATGTACTTAACTGTTTCAGGTCTTATGTTTAGATCTTTGATCCATTTTGAGTTAATTTTAGTACAGGGGGACAAACTGTAGTCCGGTTTCATTCTTTTGCATGTGGCTTT
The DNA here is from genome assembly GCF_036850995.1 of Saccopteryx leptura. Taxonomy (NCBI): domain Eukaryota; kingdom Metazoa; phylum Chordata; class Mammalia; order Chiroptera; family Emballonuridae; genus Saccopteryx; species Saccopteryx leptura. Next base: position 103,802,121 of record NC_089516.1, on the reverse strand, counting down.
CCAGTTTTCCCAGCACCATTTATTGAAGAGGCTTTCTTTTCTCCATTGTGTGTTGTTGGCCCCTTAATCAAAAATTATTTGACTATTATATATGTGGTTTTATTTCTGGACTTTCTATTCTGTTCCATTGGTCCAAGTGTCTATTTTTCTGCCAATACCATGCTGTTTTGATTGTCGTGGTCCTATAATAGAGGTTGAAGTCAGGTATTGTAATGCCCCCAGCTTCATTCTTTTTCTTTAGGATTGCTTTGGCTATTCGGGGTTTTTTATAGTTCCATATAAATCTGATGATTTTTTGCTCTATTTCTTTAAAAAACGTCATTGGAAGTTTGATGGGAATTGTATTAAATTTGTATATTGCTTTGGGTAATATAGCCATCTTGATTATATTTATTCTTCCTAGCCAAGAACAAGGTATATTCTTCCATCTCATTATATCTTTTTCGATTTCCCTTAACAATGGTTTATAGTTTTCATTATATACGTCCTTTACATTCTATGTTATGTTTATTCCTAAGTATTTTATTTTTTTTTGTTGCAATCGTGAAGGGGATTATTCTTTTGAGTTCGTTCTCAATTGTTTCATTGTTGGCATATAGAAAGGCTATTGATTTCTGTATGTTAATTTTGTATCCTGCCACCTTACTGTATTGGCTTATTGTTTCTAGTAGTCTTTTTGTGGATTCTTTGGGGTTTTCGATGTATAGGATCATATCATCTGCAAAAAGTGATACCTTTACTTCTTCTTTTCCAATATGGATGCCTTTTATTTCTTTGTCTTGTCTGATTGCTCTGGCTAGAACCTCTAGTACCACATTAAATAAGAGTGGAGAGAGTGGACAACCCTGTCTTGTTCCTGATTTAAGCGGGAAAGCCTTCAGTTTTGTGCCATTTAATATGATGTTAGCTGATGGTTTATCATATATGGCCTTTATCATGTTGAGATATTTTCCTTCTATACCCATTTTGTTGAGAGTCTTAAACATAAAATTGTGTTGTATTTTATCAAAAGCCTTTTCTGCGTCTATTGATAAGATCATGTGGTTTTTGTTCTTTGTTTTGTTGATATGGTGTATTACGTTAACCGTTTTACATATGTTGAACCATCCTTGAGATTCTGGGATGAATCCCACTTGATCATGATGTATTATTTTTTTAATATGTTGTATTTGATTTGCTAGTATTTTGTTTAGTATTTTAGCATCTGTATTCATTAGAGATATTGGTCTGTAGTTTTCTTTTTTTGTGCCATCCTTGCCTGGTTTTGGTATGAGGGTTATGTTGGCCTCATAAAATGTGTTTGGAAGTATTGCTTCTTCTTCAATTTTTTGGAAGACTTTTGAGTAGAATAGGAACCAAGTCTTCTTTGAATGTTTGATAAAATTCACTGGTATAGCCACCAGGGCCTGGACTTTTATTTTGGGGGAGGTTTTTAATGTTTTTTTCTATTTCTTCTCGACTAATAGGTCTGTTTAGGTTTTCTGCTTCTTCTTGACTCAGTCTAGGAAGGTTGTATTGTTCTAGGAATTTATCCATTTCTTCTAGGTTGTTGAATTTAGTGGCATAAAGTTTTTCATAGTATTCTACAATAATTCTTTGTATATCTACGGTGTCCGTGGTGATTTCTCCTCTTTCATTTTGGATTTTGTTTATATAAGTTCTTTCTCTTTTTTCCTTGGTAAGTCTTGCCAAGGGTTTGTCAATTTTGTTGATCTTTTCAAAGAACCAGCTCCTTGTTCTATTAATTTTTTCTGTATTTTTTCTGTTCTCTAATTCATTTATTTCTGCTCTGATTTTTATTATCTCCTTTCTTCGGCTGGTTTTGGGTTGTCTTTGTTCTTCTTTTTCCAGTTCCTTAAGTGGGAAGTTAAGTGGTTCACTTGGGCTCTCTCTTGTTTGTTCATATAGGCCTGAAGTGATATGAACTTCCCTCTTATCAGTGCTTTTGCTGCATCCCATAGATTCTGATATGTCGTATTGTCATTTTCATTAGTCTGTATATATCTTTTGATCTCTGCACTTATTTCTTCTTTGACCCATTCGTTTTTTAAAAGTATGTTGTTTAGTTTCCACATTTTTGTGGAATTTTTTTCCTCTTTTTTGCAGTTGAATTCTAGTTTCAAGGCTTTATGATCAGAAAATATGCTTGGTACAACTTTGATTTTTCTGAATTTACTCATGTTGTTTTTGTGGCCCAACATATGGTCAATTCTTGAGGATGATTCATGTACACTGGAGAAAAATGTATACTCAGTCGCTTTGGGATGAAATGTCCTGTAGATGTCTATCATATCCAGGTGCTCTAGTGTTTTGTTTAAGGCCACTATGTCTTTGTTGATTCTCTGTTTGGATGACCGATCTAGAGCCGTCAGCGGTGTATTGAGGTCTCCAAGTATGATTGTATTTTTGTCAGTTTTTGTTTTAAGATCAATAAGTAGCTGTCTTATATATTTTGGTGCTCCTTGGTTTGGTGCATATATATTAAGAATTGTTATGTCTTCTTGATTCAGTGTCCCCTTAGCCATTATGAAATGGCCATTTTTGTCTCTGAGTACTTTTGCTGTCTTGTAGTCAGCATTATCAGATATGAGTATTGCGTCTACGGCCATACCACCCTGAACGAGCCCGATCTCGTCAGATATGAGTATTGCTACACCTGCTGTTTTTTGGATGTTATTTGCTTGGAGTATTGTTTTCCAGCCTTTCACTTTGAATTTGTTTTTATCCTTGTTACTTAGATGAGTTTCCTGTAGGCAGCATACAGTTGGATTTTCTTTTTTAATCCATTCTGCTACTCTGTGCCTTTTTATTGGTGAGTTTAATCCGTTCACATTTAGTGTAATTATTGACAGTTGTGAGTTCCCTATTGCCATTTTATATATTGCTTTCTGTTAGTTTTGTGTCTTGTTTGATCCTTCTCTTTCGTTTTTCTATCTTTTGTTTTTATTTGGTTGTATTCCATACATCTTTCCTCTGTTGCTATCTTTTTTATCTCATGTGCTTCTATGGTGGTTTTTTCAATGGTGGTTACCTTTGAGTAATGAAAAGGGTCCCTACCCTGTTCATTGTAGCGAACTATTTTGTGAGTACTTTTGCACTCCATTGTCCTTTGCTACTGTTAATCTCCATCTTCTCTCCCCCTTTCTTTTTGTTGTTGTCACAGTTTAAATTTGGTTTTATTGTGTTCTTCTTGGAGTTTTTACTTGTGGCTCTGTTTTTTTTGTTCTTTGTATCTGATTGGAGAACCCCCTTTAGCAATTCCTGGAGTGGGGGTTTTCTGATGATAAATTCCCTCATCTTTTCTGTATCTGTGAATGTTTTTATTTCTCCTTCATATTTGAAGGATAGCTTTGTTGGGTATAGTATTCGTGGCTGAAAGTTCCTCTCTTTCAGGATTTTAAATATTGGGGTCCACTCTCTTCTAGCTTGTAGAGTTTCTGCTGAGAAATCTGATGATAATCTAATGGGCCTTCCTTTATATGTTGTATTCTTCTTTTCCCTGGCTGCCTTGAGAATTTTTTCTTTGCTGTTGGTTTGTGTCAATTTCATTATGATATGCCTTGGAGTAGGTTTGTTGGGGTTAAGAAAACTAGGAGTTCTGTTTGCTTCTTGAACTTGAGGCTTTAGTTCTTTCCACAGGCTTAGGAAGTTCTCGTCTATTATTTGTTTGAGTATGTTCTCCATTCCATTTTCTCTCTCTTCTCCCTCTGATATTCCTATTATTTTTATGTTATTCTTTTTGATGGAGTCAGATAATTCTTGTAGGGCTATCTCATTTTTTTTAATTTTTGAGTCTCTTTCTTCTTCTCTCTGTTGTGCCTCAAGTTGCTTGTCTTCTATTTCTCTAATCCTCTCTGCTATCTGACCTGTTCTATTAGCTAAGCTTGTTACTTCATTTTTCAGCTCGTGAATTGAGTTTTTCATCTCTGTTTGATTTGTTTTTATAGTTTCAATTTCCTTGGACATATATTCTTTGTGTTCATTGAGTTGTTTTCTGAGCTCCTTAAATTGCCTTTCTTTGTTTTCTTGTATATCTTGGAGGATTTTTAGGATTTCTATCTTGAATTCTCTGTAATTTAGCTCCAAGGTTTCCAATATATTAAATTTTTTCTCTATAGATTTTTCGTCATCTAGCTGTGTTACCTCTCTTTCTTTTGTATCCATGATATTCGATTTTATCTTCCTTAATGGCATCTGAGGGTGGTTTTGTTGCTAGTATTAATGAGATTTAATAAAGAATAAAAAGGTAAAAAAATAAAAAAATTGAAAAGAGTTGTTTTTTAAAAAAATTAATAATGAAATAAAGAAAAATAAAATAAAATAAAAATTTTTTTAAAAAAGGAAATTATTCACCCCCTCCTTTTTTCCTTTCCTCTCCTCTCCCCTCTTTCTTGAGAAAATCTTGTGGTGAACTGTGAATTATAACAAACAATGCCTGTAATGGAGGGCCTGAATTGGGGAAAAGTAATAAAGGGGCAAAAAAAAAGAGAAAAAAAAAGAAAAAGAAGGAGGTATGGACCCACAAAAAGCAAATAAGGAAATAATTTGGGTCAAGAATAAAATGATTTGCTTTTAGGTGTTGGTTGACTAAGAGTTATGATGAGAGGAATAATAGGAAAACAGAAAAATGGGGAGACAAATTAAAAAATTACTATTGTATTTAGTGGAACAAGAACTAGATAAAATGGAGAGCCAGGGATGGGAGCACTCTAGTGAGTTAAAAAGGTGAAGTAAAAACCCCCCAAAATGCCACAAAGATAAGTTTGAGTCCCAGATAAGATAATTTTTTTGTTATTGAGGTTTGAATGAGAGGAAATGTAAAGGAAAAAGGAAGAATCTAATATAGAGGGAGAAAAGAAAGAGAGAGAGAGAATAAAAAGAGGGAATCACTAAAAGAAGAAAAAAGAAAAAAGAGGAGACAGAGAGAGAGAGTTAAGGGTTTTGTAGTGCAACCCTCATAGAGAGAAAGGAAGAGGAGAGAAAAGATAATGGGAGATGTAGCACTTATGGGTAGTGTAGTTCAAGGAGAGGAGAGAGTAAGACCAGCAGAGAGTTAATCGGCCAAATTGGAGGAGGAAAAAAAATATCAAGAATGAAGATAAGAGAAACAAACAAACAAACAAATATAATAAAATGGGATAGGTTATGAAGTCTGCAGATTATTCTTGATTTTGAGAGGTTATCTTCTTGCTTTTTCTTTTCTCTCCCTCTTCCTGGTCGGTGAATCTGTACCCCGGGTTCTGCCCCTTTGGCACGCTCAGGTAGAGGTTTGCAGTTGATAAGTCTCTATGGCGATGTCATGTATTGTGCTTTAGTCTTGTTGGCAGTCGAGGCTCATTAGCATTTATAGGCTCCAACAGTGAGAGAGTCCGTGTTCCTGGAGCCTTTCTCCTCGTCTTTCCTTCCTCAATTAGTAGCCTGATAATCCAGCTATGGGGTTGTTGCTGCCTCTGCCTGGATAGTAAGAGGCTCAAAGAGCTGGCAACTCCCCACTCTATTTCCACTCAGCACAGGGCTCTGGGTAAGGCTCAGTCAGTCAGAGCTGCTAGCATAATCAGGGTGGGTTTCCGCCCACTCAAAAACCTCTGGCTCTGCCACTCTGTCCGGTAACACAGGCGGGCGCCCACTTCTGGGGCGCTTGGAGGAAACTCTCGCTCAGTATCTGCGCGTGCAGACCAGGATATCCGGCCAGCAGTCTCATGCTCTGTGTGAAACCCCCAACCGCATGGAAAAGTTCCTGCGTTGGAATTGGCTCTCGCTCCGTCCCCATGCGCGGCTTTTGCAAGGCGCTGGGACGGCCCGAGATTCTGCTTTGGCCCACACAAAGGCCCCTGACTCTGTCCCTCTGTGCGATAACACGGGCTCGCACTGCCGAGGCACTCTGAGGAATCTCTCGCTATCTGCGCGCACAGACCAGGATATCAGGCTGGCCACGTTTCCGTCTGAGTGAATCCCCTACTAGCACGGAAAAGTTCTGCCATTGGAATTAGTTCTCGCTCCCTCCCATGCGTGGCTTTCCCAAGGCACTGGGTCTGCCCAGAGATTCTGCTTTCAGCCCACACAAAGGCCTCTGACTCTGCCTCTCTGTGGGGTAACACGGGCACCCACTCCCGGGGCTTAGGAAGAAATCTCTTGCCCACTATCTGCATGCGCCGACCAGGAGATCGGGTAAAATGGGTGCCCCGCTTGTCTTTCTTTGTTTGGGTTTGGCGCGAGTGTTAGCTTGTATTGCCCGGGTTGCCACAGGATCAGTTTTTCCTCGGCTTGGATCTCCGTGCCACAGCCTGGTTCGGCCGTTTGTGCCATGGCCTGGATCTATTCACCCCCTTTGCCTGCCTCAATTTCTATATTCATGGATCCCAGAGAAAGCCGCCTTGTTTAGGTTAGTGAGGAAGGCGGAGCATTTCTTACTCCCTATTTCCTTCGGGGTTTGGTTATATATTTAGCCAATTTTCGCTCGACCATACCTTTGGGTGTATTGCGAAACATCGGGAGGCTCCAAGGATAGGTTTTTCTGTTTCTGGTTGAAGATCTTGTTGAGTTTTGGGGGAGATTTATCGGTATCGCTTCCTACCCCGCCATTACTCTGAGCAATGAATTTTCAATGATAATCAGAAGGAATGGGAATTTCCAGTATAATTAATTACCAGCAGTTTTGGGATTCTTTGGGATTCTTTATACATCTATAATTAAATGTTTGTATATATCTATGTCTGTGCATCTACCATGTTCTGTGAGTCAGATGCTGTGCTAAACAGTGTACTTAAATTATCTTATTTAATTTTACTGATACTTTGTGAGTTACAGTAGTGATTTTTATTTTACCAATGAGGAAACTGAGGCTAATGTAGGTGAAGCTAAAGTAAGGGGAAAGTATATCAAATTAACAGTATTTGATTCATTATTATTGAATACCATTGGTGGGAAAAGTGTTCAGTGACTATGTATTTGTTCCTTGAAAACTAAATTTATTGTGACAAGAATTAAGAATTAAATTTAGCTCAGCATAGTACTACAATGGAAGACTGCTAAGTATGAAGTAATTCGGCACAACCAGTGGCCATTCAAGGTCAGCAAAATGTCAAGAACTGCCAAGGAATAGGTATAAAGTTGCTAACTTGAAAGGGGCAGCTGACCTTGCCAAGAAATGAAACTGGAGAAGAGAACCTGTTTTGAGAATCTTATTCCAAGAAGAGTCCTCATTTTCCCTACAAACAGCACAACAATTTTGGAGTAACATGAAAATACTGTAAAGGAAGAAAATCTGAAATTATTGAACCTTTATTATTTTCCATGGTCTTTACTAACTTTATATATATATTTTCCAGTCAATCTCCTTAACAGCGAAAGATAGTATTATTCTTGTTTCACTAAAAAGGAAACTCAAGATTAAAAAGACTAATCCTTATTTCAATGTTACAGACATAGAAAATGTCAGAGCCCGGACTCAAACTCAAGTCTGCACAACTTCCCTCCAAAAGATGTCACAGGAATTAATGCAAAAAAAAAAAAAGTGAACAGAAACATGGCAGTCAAGAAAGTCTACCATTGAATCCAAAAATAGACATGGCAAGGCTTTCATACTGAAGTGGTATGAAGGAAGAATGGAACCTGAAATAAATGCCCAAAATATAATAATAATAATAATAATAATAATAATAATAATAGCAGCTAATATTTATATTGAAAACTTTCTATTTGCTTGACATTGCTCAAAGCATTTTTATGTTTATTAACTCCTTACAATTCTATAAGATAGATATTATTGTCTCCATTTTACAGCTAAGTAAATAGACACAAGGAGGTTAAATACTTTATTTAAAGGATTAAAAGGCAGAGCTACTCCAGGATACTGGGATTCAAAATAGGGTTCAAGAAAAGTCTGAAAACAACAATTCTGCTTATACAGTTATAAATTATACTGATGTAAAAGAAAAAAAATAGAAGTGAATACCTAAATAAACCAGAAAGCTGTCTGGGGTGATAGATGACATGAGGAAAGTAAAGTCCTTTAAGTTTTATTTTGTTTCTGTCTTCCCTGTCAAAGAGAATTATTTTCAGCCTAAGAAGTGTGATAAAACAACCATTGGAAAGAAATAAGCCTAAAATGGTTGAAGCGATTGTTAAAAAGAAACAAAGAAAGCACATGCACAGTCACACCCAAACAAAAACAGTGTTCTAAATAACTTTCAGTATCCTTCAATGTATAGATTAAATCCAAGAATGTATACGATCAACGATCCTATATTAATGATCTTTGAAGAATCATGGAGAATAAATGAAACCAGAGAAAACTGCTACAGATATATGCTTTTTTCTTTCTTTTTATATTTTTAAAATGAAAAAGAAAGTAGATTTAACAGTATAGGCAAAGTGTCTCCATTCTACTTTTGCTTCCTTTACAATTCATTCTCCATACACAAGAATTAGAAACTTTGAATAATATAATGCAACACTGTTGCTTACTACAACTCTCATTTCAGTTAGAACAAAGTCTACACTCCTTACCATTGATGCTACTGAGTCACCTCCCTCTTAAATTCAATCATTTATTATTATCCCATTGTTCACCACACTTCAGTCACATTAATCTTTGCTCAGTTCTTTGAATGGTCCAAGACTTTTCCACTAAATCCTTATTAACCAGATATCAGCTAACATACCATTCTCTAACAGAGGCCTTCCCTGCCCTGCTTCTGCCCCACTCACTTTTTATCCCATTTCTTATTTTATTTTCTTCAGAGCATTCACCATTTTCTGCCTTGCTCACTGTTTTATCCCCAAATGCTTAGAATAGTTTCTGACACAGAGCAGGGACTATATAACTATTTTTTGAATGAATGATTACTTGAGACATGAGAAAGATTCTAGAATAGATAATATAAAAAATTGCTCATGAGAAAGGAAATATGTGATGGTTAGCTTAAGCTAACTTTATTTCATTCTCTGACATGACCAATAGCCTTGAAAATCAGAGATATATGGTAGGCAGGGTGTATGTATAGAAAGACACTTAGCAAGGTCTTTCATGACATCCATGCTTTAAGATGGAGAATGATTGGCTGGAAAGCATTCAAATAAGGGGATATTTTAAGTGATTTAATGACAGTAGCCAGAGTATTTTTATGCCGTCCTAGAATGCAAGTTCCTTATATTTTTGGATAAGGCATACCTTTAAGAATATGATGAAAGCTATGGAGCTTTGTCCCAGAAAAACACATATATCACACATAAGAACTGCTATACTTGTCTGACCAGGCAGTGGCACAGTGGATAGAACATCAGCCTGATGCTGAGGACCCAGATTCAAAACCTCACCTTGAACACAGGCTCATCTGGCTTGAGTGTGGGCTCACCAGCTTGAGTGCGGGGTCACTGGCTTGAGTGCGGAGTCACTGGCTTGAGTGCAGGAATTGATACTTCTCATCCTTTTCCCTTCATGTCTGTCTGTCTCTGTATGTCCTCCTCTCTCTCTTTCTCTAAAAAAAAATGCTATTTGCTATTGAAGATTTTTAATTGAAAACTTCTTAGTTTTTATTTTTCATTTTTCTTTTTCTTTTCTCTTTCTTTGGGGGGTGGCTTAAAACAACAAAAAAGAATTTTTCCACATTATTTAGGTGAAGAAAGTGAATTCTGATCTGTCATGTTTGAGAATGGCAGAAGATGAGAGAGTAATATGATGTATTAGAGAGCATAACTAAAATTTTAAAAAGGACATAAAGGACTTGACATGATGGATAGTATATCATAGAAAATTTAGATTAGAGTTTTAGTCAATAGTATATATTTGATATGATATAACATTGTGATGTAGCCACTAAAAGCAGCTAATTTGATTTTAGGTAGAATTAATAGAACAAGACAGGTTATAGCACAGACTATTCTGTAAGTGTACACTGCATTCTAGATGCTACCTTTATGTGTATAGACAAATGTATTCAAAGGCACTTGATAGGAATGGCAAAGAAACATGAAATTAGTTCTTACAGGCAAGTATTGACTGAAATGGAAATGTTACGCTAAAATTAAAGATTCTGGTGGAGAAAATATCTTGCCCAACTCTAGCTGGTTCAAACATTTGAGAGGCCTAACAGTGAAAAAAAGTAATCAGACTTTTTCTGTATGGCTATAATCATAAACCTGGGACAAACGGTAATAAAGACGTTATAATTTAATATCAGAAAGTACCTTCTAAATGATAAAAACTGTAGAAAGATGGAATGTGCTGTCTTTAAGTGGTAGAGGGTGTCTATCATATAACTGCATCTGGTAAAAACAGGCCCAGATATTGATTGGCAGCAATGCTATAGAAAGGACTCGAGCATAAAACAAGAGGCTGCAAACTAGATGGTGTTTCTACTTCCTTTCTACTCTAGGAATCTAGTATATTAGGTGATGATGAAGAAAAATAATCCAAAGTGAACTCTACACCTAAGCTATTGAGGAACAGTGAGAATCTGATAGTCACTCCAGCTTAAAATATTATGGAAACTCTCTTCAAGCTTGTTAAGATACTTACCTTATTGAGATTTTATTTCTTTTTTTTTTACCCAAACACAATGTATCAGAAATGACCTTTTTATTTAGACATATAAAAAATGTTCAACTATTTTCACAACACAAACAGAACTGTATATGGTAACACTAGGGATAAAACATAGCATAACAGTATTTTAAAACACAATAATTTCTTAAAAAGCAGTCGCTGACAATTTGATAGATTTGGGGAGAAGAACAAGAATGAATTTAATTGTACCAAGGCTGCAACAATTTTTGTTAGGTAAAGTTCTAATTACAAATTGCAAAACTGCTTCATGTTTCATATCATGGATCATTTAAATACATCACCTAGCAAAAGCAAAAAGAGTTTCAATTAATTGTGAACATTGCAGTGATCTGGTACATTTACTACAATGAAGACAATAAGTGAACAAAATTGTTTCCTAAATATTATCCACTTAATAAACAAAGACATCAAGCCACACAAGACACCTACAATTTCTGAATCTCCAGGGCAATAGAAGGAAGACCTAGTTAGGATACAAATGGAAGAAGGTGAGAAAGAAATGGAGGGAAGAGAACAAAATGAACTAATCTACTAGTTGTAGGCTCAGAGATTTCACATATATTATTAACTTTTCCCCACAAACACGGAGAAATAAAGATTCTTCTTTTTTAAGGCAAAGTAACATGCTTAAAGTAGTTAAGTAACCTGCCAAATGTACACAATTAAGAAATAATTGAATTCTGGCCCTGGCCAGTTAACTCAGTCAGTTAAAATTACAGGTTCAATCCAGTGGTGGGATTCAAATAATTTAACAATTGGTTTTATGCTCTAATGATCATTTTAAGTATTAAAAAATGATATACCAAAGGTAGCTTATTATTTCATACATTTAATAAATAAATAACAATAATTAAAGAGGTATACAAAACTAGATTTTGTAATAAGAGTTTTAAAATATTAATAAAAATATTAAATAATACCTGACAGTGGATAGAGTGTCAGACTGGGATGTGAGGACCCAGGTTCAAAACCCCGAGGTTGCCTTTGGCTTGATCACAGACTAACCAGCTTGAGTGTGGGGTTGCTGGCTTGGGTGTGGGATCATAGACATGACTCCATGGTTGCTGGTTTGAGCCCAAAGGTTGCTGGCTTGAGCAAGGGGTCACTAGCTCTGCTGCAGCCCCCCAGTCAAGGCACATATAAGAAAGCAATCAACTAACAACTAAGATGCCACAATGAAGAATTGATGTTTCTCATCTTTCTCTCTTCCTGTCTGTCTGTCCCTATCTGTCCCTTTCTCTGACTCTCACTGTCTCTGTCAAAAAAAGAAAAGAATATATATAAAATATAAAATTTAGTAGCCTTAAGTGACTTTCAACCATTTTTAGCATACATAGTCTTTGTTCCTGCTTATTTGTCTAGACTTTTTTTTTATTACCCCACTCCTCAAATTCTACAAGCCGAATAAACTAAATACCTTGTGGGTCCCCAGAAGGTTTCAAGCTATCTCAACCTCTTTGCCTTTGTATATTCTGTTCTATCTGATTTATTTTTTCACCTACAACCAGATCCCACTTTTCTTTCAGAATTATATCAAGCCTAACTTTTCCAGAAATCTCTGCTTATCCATCTCAGGCTCGGTTAGGTAACTACCTTGCTTCTGTTATTTCACTGTACCTTGAGGATACTTATATTGCATCCTTTAGCACACTGCATTCTCTCTCTCTCTCTCTCTCTCTCTCTCTCTCTCTCTCTCTCTCTCTTTCTCTCTCTCTCTTTCTCTCTCTCTTTCTCCACCTCCCTCTCTCTCTCTCTCTCTGTCTCTCTGTCTCTTCACTAGACAGTAACCTCTCCAAAGCAAGAAGGTAAACTTGTTTTCACATTGTATTTGCAACATCTACAATAGTGCCTTAAATGTAGTAAAGACTTATGAATGCTGAGAGAATGAATGAATGAACAAATGAAGGAGGCAAGTCCAATTTACTAATAGAAAGATTGCATGTGATCCTCAGTAAAAGAGTGCAAATGAACAATTTCCATATCATTTGGGAATGTTCTCTTAAACCAGGAGTCTTTGTTTTATCTTTGTTAAAAGAAGAGCCATATTCTCTAACTAGATTTGTATCTCTTTCCAAATTGGCCTTCTACCTTATTATCAAGGTTAGTGCACTTAATAAAAAATGGTCCACTTCCTTTAGTATCAGAATCCACATCTTTTAGGCTCTGAGCAATTAATTTAGAAGCAGAGACCCTGACAGCTACAGGCTTGGGTCATCTCTATATTGAGAGAAAGTGATATAATTAAGCAGATGTTTGTTTGCTTTCCCCAATGTATGTGCCTTAGCATTTGGATTGCCTTGTCTTGTTTCCAACTGTTCTCCAGCTTCCTTTGCCTCTTGATCTAGAAACAAAACCAGAAAAAGAAGAAAGAACCATATATATCATTTTTCTATTTTCTTGTGTGAAATCCTGTGACTGCCTCATCTCAATCAGAAGGATATTAGTTCTTTGCCCTTTGATGTGAGCTGAATCGTTCATAATTTTAAAATAATGCAACTGTGGACAGAATGAGTAGTGCCTAGAAAGGAATGCATCTAATATGACCTGGGTTCTTTCTAGTTTTAGCTGTACCACTAGTCAACTGTGACCTTGGACAAGCCACTTAACCTCTCCTGGCTTTGGTTTCTGCATCTGTGAAATTAGGAGATTGGGCTATATGACCCCTAAAGTTCCATTTTGCTCTTAAATTATGTCTTGAACATATACACATAGATATAAAGTAATTTCACCATAGTATAATATAGAACCTTATATTTAAAGGAATTACTGACTCAGCCTAAGTATAGACTTATAAGCCTAGTCTCATTGTTCAATCCCTCTGTTTTCTTTGTTCAATGCATGTTTGAAAGATATGATTTAAACTCAAATATTATATTGTCAGTGTGTTAGAAAGACACTGCTGGAGCCTGCAGCCTTGCTACTCTAATCTAAATGCTGTAGGCTGGCTTCTGAAGACCCTGATTTCTAGAGAAGCCACTGTACTGATCCTATGGGACAGGACACTTCCATCATTTACCTGATCTATGCCAACTTTGTAACTCACCTGACCAGGTGTTTTGTTTATTTCCTTTTTGCTTTTGTTCTGTCAACATTGGAAAACTGTACAGTATAGAGAGAGGCATGGAACTAAAACTAAAGTTTTCATAATCTCTGAAATTCGCAGTCTTAAAGAACTAATAAGTTAAAGGTTGCAGGAGACAATGAGACATAAATCAGGGATTTATAGTTACCAGTAGAAAGCAGTGGGCCAGAAATTAGGTAGCTATGGAAATAAAACCTGAGAAGCATAAATGCCAATGGTTAAAGAACGAAAATGAGGAGTCAAGCCTGAGCAGTTAGACAAGAACCTGACAGGGTCAAATTATTAATGACAAAATAGTTCCAATCTGAGATAGTGGTTGGGGGCTAAGAGAGCTTCCAGAATCTAAAGCATAGGACAAGGTAAACAGAACAGATAAAATTTTTGACTACCAAGAAGATCTAAATTATGATATATGCAAATACTTGCTACTAATAAAAGAATCTTTCCAGAGCATGCATAGGTACCTAGATGAGTGAGGCCATCTGACTAATATAAGCAATTAAAAGTAACTGACATTTAAAAGTAGAGATTATCCACCTGGCTTATGGAAGTCTGTGGCACTATAGTGTCTGGAACCAGTCTCATAACACATAAAGCCTCAGGAAAAAATATAAAATATGTCCACATTCCCATCTAATTTTTTTTTAATTTTTAAATTTTATTTAGAAAATTAACTTTATCAGGATGACATTGATCAACAAGAGTACATAGGTTTCAGTAGAGTTCTATAGCATTTGAACTGTTGATTATATTGTATACCATCACCCAAAGTCAAATCATTTTCTCCCACCTTATATTTGTCCTTTTTTTTTTCTTTTTATAAGCCAAACCTTTTATTCTAGCCTCACACCCGGCTGGTGAGTAAACACAAACGCAGAGAGGGCTCCAAAACCCACTTATTCAGCACTCACAAAGCTAACGTATTTGTCCTTCTTTACACCTTATGCTCCATTCTCCTTCCCCTCCTCATTATCCCACATCCCCTTCCGTCTCCCTGATGTCCTCTTCCCCCTGGTAACCACTTCACTTTTATCTATGTCCATAAGTCTCAGTTTTATATCCCACCGATGTGTGAAACATATAGTTCTTAGCTTTTTCTACTTTATTTATTTCACTCAATACAATATTCTCAAAGTCCATCCATGTTGTTGTAAATAGTACTATGTCATCATTTCTTATGGCTGAGTAGTATTCCATTGTATATATGTACCACATCTTCTATATCCAATCCTCTATCAAGGGACACTTTGGTTTCCATGTCTAGGCCACTATGAATAATGCTGCGATGAACATTGGGCTACATGTGTCTTTATGTACAAATGTTGTTTTTTGTTGTTGTTGTTTTTTTCTGAAGCTGGAAATGGGGAGAGACAGTCAGACAGACTCTTGCATGCGCCCGACCGGGATCCACCCGGCACGCCCACCAGGGGGCGACATTCTGTCCACCAGGGGGCGATGCTCTGCCCCTCCGGGGTGTCGCTCTTTGCGACCAGAGCCACTCTAGCGCCTGGGGCAGAGGCCAAGGAGCCATCCCCAGCGCCCAGGCCATCTTTGCTCCAATGGAGCCTCAGCTGCGGGAGGGGAAGAGAGAGACAGAGAGGAAGGAGAGGGGGAGGGGTGGAGAAGCAGATGGGCGCTTCTCCTATGTGCCCTGGCCGGGAATCAAACCCGGGACTTCTGCACGCCAGGCCGACACTCTACCACTGAGCCAACCGGCCAGGGCCTGTACCAATGTTTTTGAGTTTTGGAAGTAGATATCCAGTAGAGGGACGGCTGGGTCATATGGGAATTCTATTCTCAATCTCATCTAACTTTCAAGGGATGATTCCATCAAAAAGCAGAAAAAATAGGTACCCATGTCTCAAAGGCTAGATTCCTCTCAAAGCCTCCCTAAATGTGATGGACAAATTTACCCTTGTCATAACTTACTAAAGTGAGAGAATCTAGCTGAATATCAATGAAGAGCTGGCCATACAAGTTATGAGCGAGCTAATAGGACTGAACTTATAAGACAGCAGGAATTCTAAGTCCAGGAAAGGAAATCACTTGGAAAATTTGCACCCATTTCTTACTCTCAGGTTTATGGCACACATTGACAGTTAATCTCAACAGGATTTCCAAAGGAACCTGGGAATAACTTTTCAGTACAAAGTTCTTGACAGCCACTTTAATTGATGGATCAATGTTAACACATGAGAATGAAATATATTTTCCATCTATATTGCAATTGTTAGAGCAACTGCAGCCCCAGGTGTCATGAAGCCTCAAAGAGAACTTTTTCAGTGTTGACCTTTCAACCTCAATCTCCAATGCCACTCTACAGTCCTTAGATGGTGCCCTTGGCATTGGGATTAAGAACAAAAATCATCTTACTTCTGTAAGCCTAATACATAAATTCACAATGATAAAGCCTACACAACCATGCTTCTGACTTGCATTTTCTGGTTAACCCCTCATGACCCATAACGATGACCTTAAGGTAATAATACTCGGCAGCACCACTGCCTTGCTGACCCAGGCACAATAGAGATAGTCTACTGTTTTAAATATGTAACATCATTGCACATACTATTCATACTATTTTCCATTTTTCTAAATTAATCCAATTTCTTAGGAAAATTATTGTTTAAGAAATTATTACTTTCTTAGTAATTCTTCATAGAAAATAGTTTCAGAGGCTGGTTGCAGTGGCATCTTTCCAATTGAATGTATAAGTCATAAGGTTCACTTTACTTTTAAATATTTCCTCCTATCAAATAAAACTTTTCTTTTGGAGGTTTTCTTCTGGTCTCTTAGCCTGATTTATAAGCTATGGAAAAGAAATCAAGGAAAAAAGATTTTTAATTTTAGTATTTTAAAGCAAGTTCTAAAAGGAATTTATTTTATGAGGATATATATATATATATATATATATATATATATATATATGAAGGTAACTTTATTTTTGGAAGAAAAAATAAACTTCTATTTCAAAGAATAAGAGTTATTGTTTCAATTAATTGTTTGGCTTTTAAACAAAGTCATATTTCTTCTCAGATACTTTCTGAGTTCTACAGGACTCTCCTCAAAAGTTAATGGTCCTAACATATTTAACTCAGGAGTATACAAGGATGACTCAAATATTTTCTAAACAAGTAGAACAAACATTAACTGAAGCCCATTCAATTATAAAAGAAGTGCTGTAAACTTTGAGATACTTTGTTTAAAATTTCTAGAGTAACTGTAACAACAATTTTAAAAAAATATTATCTGACAATCATAAACTGACATAATTTTTATTTAAACATTTTGTAGGAGTTTATTTCTAGGCTGTATGTTCAGTTCATTGTTTTATGTCTATTTTTACACTAGTATAATACTCTTTTGATTACTACAGCTTTGAAGTATAGTTTGAAATCAGGAAATGTGAGGCCTTTGCTTTGTTATTTGTCAGAATTTTCTTGGCTTTTCATGGTCTTTTGTAGTTCCATATACATTTTAGGGGTTTTTTTTCTTTCTGTGAAAAATGCTATTGTAATTTTGATAGGTATTTTTATTGGCTCTATAGATTCAGTCAGGTAATATTTGAAAGAGAACAAAGAATACTCAGTAGGGAAAGAAAACAATCTCTTCAATTATGTTGTTGAGAAAACTGGATATACACGTTTAAAACAATCAAATTGTACCTGTAACTTATACCACTTGCAAAAAAAATAACTCAAAATGGGTTAAAGATTTATACATACAATCTGAAACCATATAACTTTTAGAAGAAATATAGACAAAAATCTTTTTGATATCGGGCTTGGGAATGATTATTTTCATATGGTACCAAAAGTAAAAATAAACAAGTGGGAAACATCAAACTGAAAAGTTTTTGCAGAGCAAAAGAAAAATCAACAAAAATGTAACCTACAGAATGGGAGAAAATATTTGAAAAGCATTTATCTTCTAAGGAGTTAATATGTAAAAAAATATAAAGAACTCATATAATTCAATAACAAATAAATCTAATTTAAAAATGGGCAGACTAGCAGAATAGACATGTCTCAAAAATATGCAAATGGCCAACAAGTACATGCGAAGGTTGTCAATATCACTAATAATTAGGGCAATGCAATTTAGAACCACAATAAGATATTGCCTCACACTGTTAAAATGGTTATCATCAATAAAAACAAAGGGAGAGAGAGAGAGAGAGAGAGAGAGAGAGAGAGAAATAACAAGTGATGGTGAAAATGGGAGAAAAGAGGACTCTCTTACACTGTTGATATAAATGGAAATTGGTAAAGCACTATGAAAAATAGTATGAAGTTTCCTCAAAAAGTTAAAGATATAACTATCTTATGATCCAACAATCCTAGCTCTGGGTATGTATCCAAAGAAAATAAACACAGGATACTAAACAGATAGCTGCATTCCCATGTTTACTGCAACAGTATTCACAACAGCCAAGATATAGAAACAACCTAAATCTAAGTGTCCATTAAGGATGACTGGAGATAAATGTGTGTGTGTGTGTGTGTGTGTGTGTACAATATCACTTATATGTGGAATCTAAAAAATCCAAAGTCATAGAAACAGACAGTACGATGGCAGTTACCAGGCGCTAGGGTGGAAGAATAGAGGTGATTTTAGTCCAAGGGTACAAACTCGCAGTTTGATGATGAAATTTTGGACAGCTAATGCACATGATTGTGATTATAGTAAAAAAAATACTCTATTATAAACGTAAAAGTTGCTAAGAGACAATATCTTAAATGTTTTCACCAAAAAATGAAATAATAATTATGTGACCTGATGGAGGTATTAGCTAACACAGGTGGAAATGATATTGCAAATATATAAGTGTATCAAATTAACATATTGTACACCTTAAACTCATACAATGTTATATGCAATTACTATACATCCCAATTTCAAAAAAAAATTTATTGTTTTAGAACCATTTTAGGTTCACTCAAAACTGAGGGGATTTCATACCTACATAATCTCCTTCATTGTCAACAATCCCCCCCAGAGTGATACATTTGATACAAATGGCTAACCTACACTGACACATACTGTATTTTTTGCTCCATAAAACACACCTGACCATAAGATGCACCTTGGGTTTTAAGGAGGAAAATAAGAAAAAAATATATACTGAACCAAATGGTGTGTTAAAATATTTAATAAAATATACCACAATAGTATTTCAACAATGTAAACTCAACAGCAGTATTAACAACCATTAGCACTGTTATTAACAAATGAGAAGAGACTTTAATGTTCAAATACTCTTCTAGTTGTCCGGGCACCCCAGGAACTCATCATCGCTAGTGTCAGAATTTAAGAAGATCAGTTGCTCACAATCACTGGTATCACTTTTCTCACTATTTTCATATACGATACCATCTTTAGTGCCATCTAAGGCATTGCTAATGACACATTTTTTGAATGACTACCACGGTTTCATTCTTCACTGACTGCCATGATGTTTTCACCCATTTACAAACTTAGATGATAGTGGGTTTCTTCATTCGTCCAGTTGGTGTCAGATCATGATTACCAGCAGGCATCCATTTGTTCCACTCTTCTCGCATAAAGACTTTAAACAGTTTGTTGATGGAAACATCAAGAGGTTGCAACTGGCTGGTAAGACCCCCAGGAATTGCAGCTAGATGAGTCTTCACTTTAAAAAAAAAATTGTCTGTGTGGTTTTGCTAATATGTGCTCTAAACTGGTCAAGCACTAATGGGCAGCAAGTGACATCAGCACTTCACACAGAGTTGCAACAGCTGCAACACAGCCCTGCACCACTGCAGTGTGCCTCTCACATCTGCCCTTGATGATGCCAGATGAATGTGCCCACACATCGTCCATTGCCTTCCCTCCACTGCTGCATGCAACTGTGGAAACCAGAACCAGGAGATCACTCAGCAGATGCTGGAATTCTGTACGCTGCCGTGGTGGATATGATTACGCTCCCGTTGGCGCTCATTCTACATATGTTTACCAGCTCAGCATCCCGCAGCAGCTAAAAAAAAATGAACATTCGCTCTATAAGATGCACGAGCATTTCCCCTTCCACTTTTTTGGGGAAAAGTGTCTTATGTAGAAGAAAATATGGTAATCACTCAATATCCATGTTTACATTATGGTTCATTATTGGTGTTGTGCAAGATATGGGTTTGGACAAATGTATAGAAACATGTATCAATCATCATGGTATTATATTGAGTATTTTCACTCCTCTAAAAATCCCCTATTCTCCATATATTCATCCCTTCTCCCCACAACCCACCACTTAGCAACCAATGATCTCTTTACTATGTCCATTGTTTTATCTTTCCAGAATGTCATATAGTTAAATTATACAGTAAATAGCCTTTTCAAATTGGTTTTCTTTTTTTTACTTAGTAATATTCATTTAAAGTCTCTTCATGTCTTTTTATGGTTTGATAGCTTATCTTTTTTAGCATTGAAAAATATTCCATTGTCTGGATGGACCACAGTTTATCCATTCACCTACTGAAAGATATTTTCCCTGCTTTTGGCAGTTATGAACAAATGTGCCCTAAATATCCATGTGCAGGCTTTTGTGTAGACATAAGTTTTCAGAACTTACATATTTTTAAAATGGAAAACAATTGAAAGACTAGATTATGTAATAGGCAGATATTTGGAATGTGTCAGCTACATTGTGTTATATTTCTACTTGAAATGATTTAATTTAAAGGTAACATAATTTAGACTATTCAAAGTTAGTGCTTAAACTAAATTCATTATAGAAATAAAATACAGGTGAGGTTTTCCAGATTCAGATATCTAGTAACCTCAGCTATTCAAAGCAAAGAAGAATTCCAAAATAAGAGAAATCATGAAGATAGCTAAGAAGTAAAAGTGCATATTTTATAGGTCATGTTGTTAATGGTTATTTCACTGGCCAGAGAAAAGTTGTAAAACTTCATACAACTCCCCACCTTCTCTTGCCTAGGAAAAAGGAATAGTTAATGGATTTACCTGGATAGGAAAATCCAATCCTATTTCAGCAAAACCAAGAAGAGTTTAGTAGGTTGGAGCATCATCTCAAAAATCCAAGGATGTGAGATCAATCACTGATCAGGGCACAATGGAAATGAACCAATGAATGCACAACTGAATGGAACAACAAATTAATGCTTCTCTTTTTCTCTCTCCCCCCCTTCCATTCTCTATCTCTCTAAATTATTCAATAAACAAAAAAAACCTGAGAATGATAGAAAGGAGAGAGAACATATAAAAACAATGGAAAGGAGGAAAAGTAAAAATAAAAGAGGATTTATGTTATAAAATCAAGAAGAGTAGTAAGCAATAGATACACTGACATCTGTGATCAAAGATAGATCGTAAAAGACAAGAAGCATCTACTAGTGTTCTGGAAGCTTATAGACAAAGGATAAACTAAGCCCTTACTAATAATTGAATCACTGAGTTGGGGAATCAAAAGAAAAAAAAATGAAAGAAACAAATATAAAACTGAATTTACTCACTCACTATAGGTTCATACTGTATTCCAAACTGCAATAGTTTCCAGCAGTTTGGTTTCCGATGCCAAATAATTGATATTTATAAACACCCTGAGCCTATTACATTTAAGAAAACTCTTCACAGAGGCAGTGAAACTTATAACATATTTTAGTAAGCATTCCACCATAAACAATTGTTTTAAAAATGCTTTAGGGACACAATTTCAATTCTCTGAAAATAAATCAGAAACTCAAGACATTTAATAGTCAGATCCTGTAAGACAACTGAATAATTACCCTACCTAGAAAATTCCAAATTGTCAAATATTCTTTGAAGTATTGCTAATGGGTGATTATGGATGGCACTTTGAGAAGTTATTTATCGACACATTAGAGATAGCACACTACAGTGATTAAGCATTAAGGTTCTGGAGCCAGACAGTCCAGGGTCAAATCCTGGCTCTGCTATTTACTCAGCTCTTCTTTGGTGACCTCATACTAAGTAATGGCTTAAGTAAATTTATTAATTATTCTGTGTCTCAGTTTTTTGATATGTAGAATATAAACAACAAATGTTACCTACATCATAGAGTGGCTGAAGTAATTAAATGAAGTAAGACAGAAAAAGTATTAACACAGTTCCCAGTACATGGTAAACAGTGAATACATGTTAGGAATTATTATTATGATGCCAGTGGCAATGTGGTTCTTATGTATGGAGTCACAGAAAAAGCATTTTACAGGACCTGCATTTGGAGATTAAGCTTTGAAGTAAAGATATATCTGGGATTGAAGCAGAAGTTGCCCACAGGTTTCCAATGTCTTATTGCCATCTGTACTGCCAAGGAAATAGTTCAGTCTTGTCTTTATTAAACCCAGATAAAAAAAATCAGAGTCCAAAAATTCTGCACCATGGCTTAGCTCATATCAAAATTTAATCCAGTCCAGAAGCTGCTCAAAGCCTACACTTGGGAAACCGTCCACAGGCAGCTGCCAGCCCAAGAAGCATGGCTGCAAAGAGGGCAAGTGCATGTCCCCAAGCAGGAAGACAGAAAGAAGGGAAGGGCTGGATCTCTGTTAAGCCTATGTTTGTATTTTTGGTCTGAGAAGGACTAACTTTCCTTTAAACTAACAAATGAGTTTCTTTAAAATTTTGAAAGCTTGTTTTGGCTCTTTTTTTTTTTATATATATAATTTTATTTTTTTAATGGGGTGACATCAATAAATCAGGATACATATATTCAAAGATAACAAGTCCAGGTTATCTTGTCGTTCAATTACGTTGCATACCCACCACCCAAAGTCAGATTGTCCTCTGTCACCTTCTATCTTGTTTTCTTTGTGCCCCTCCCCACCCCCTATCCCTCTCCCATTCCCCCCTCCCCCCCGTAACCACCACACTCTTATAAATGTCTCTTAGTTTCACTATTATGTCCCACCTACGTATGGAATAATACAGTTCCTGTTTTTTTCTGATTTACTTATTTCGCTTCGTATCATGTTATCAAGATCCCACCATTTTGCTGTAAATGTTCCGATGTCATCATTTCTTATGGCTGAGTAGTATTCCATAGTGTATATGTGGCTTTGGCTCTTCCCTAAGCATTCAGATCTTTCTTCTAGGCTAAACTGACAGGCCTGTATGACCGCCATTTTGGCTTCTATTACCCACATATTAAAATGGAAGCACAGAGGTACCTCCTCCCATAGTCTCATACCTAAGAAGCTGGAAAAACCAGTTCTTTTTAACTGGCTGGAGATTGAGTCTGTAGGGCTAGGGGCACAACGGACTCTTGGAATGTGCAAAAGAGCCTTTGAATGCTAGAGCTGCCTAGCAAATTAAGCCAATGAAATGCCGAAGTTTCTTACTAGAACAGGTTTTCCAGTTTTATAAAATATAATGTCCAAATGTCCAACTCTCTTTGCTTTCTTTCCCCATCAGTATTTAGCTATCTACCTATGTTACATATCATTTGGACATGCCAAATGATTTGACACTTCTATTCTCTCCAGATTCTAATATTTGCTATACTCTGCCATCACACCAATTTTCTTAAACTGACCTGCTAAAACAAAGTTTGATAACTATTATGAAACAATCAATTCTACATTTTTTGTTTTGAAATTGAAGGCAGTTCACACCCTTCCATAATTTGGTACCACTGTCCTATAATTTATATTAGTTATGTATCAGTTATATCATTCTCATGTTTTTATTTTTTTAAGTGAGAGAAAGGAAGAGAGAGAGATAGACTCCTGTATGTGCCCTTACCTGGATCCACGTGGCAACCTCTGTCTGGGGCCGATGCTTGAATCAATAGAGCTATTACCAGCACCAGAGGCTGACACTTGGACCAACTGAGCCATTGGCTACAAGAGGGGAAGAGAGAGAGAAGGAGGAGAGGGGATGGTAGAGAAGAAGATGGTCACTTCTCATTTGTGTCTTGACCTGGGATCAAACCTGGGATGTCCAAAAGTAAGGATGATGCTCTATCCACTGAGCTAACCAGTCAGGATCTATCATCCACATTTTATAGACAATAAAAAGGAGGTTTATTCAGTTAAGAAGAATATTGCCCTGTGGGACAATTTTACAGCTTCACCTCTAGCTCAACAACCTGTAATAAACTTTGAAATTAAAGTGTGGACAATAACTATATTTATGTCCCAGATGATACTGCTTCCTCTCAGTCTACAAGAACTTTAAGCCATGGAGATGAATCTGAAAGGGTCTAAAGATCCAAATGGTTTTGTATTTTCCATTATTTCTGTCTTCTTGGTGGGAGTTAGAAAGACTTTAAATTCTTTATGATCAACTTCGTGCTTCTATATATTTAATAACATAAAGGAAGAGAAGAATGATTTGAGATAAACAAGGAATAGCACATGAAAAGAAGAGGAACTGGAGCCTGATCAGGTGGTGGTGCAGTGGATAGAGTGTCAGATTGGGATACGGAGGACCCAGGTTCAAAACTCCAAGATTGCTCGCTTGACAGTGGGCTCATCAGGCTTGAGCACAGGCTCACCAGCTTGAGCAAGGGGTTGCTGGCTTCAGAGTGAGATCATAGATGTGACCCCATGGTCACTGGCTTAACCCCAAGATTGTTGGCTTGAGCAGGGAGTTACTTGCTCTGCTATAGCCCCCCACTGCCGGTCAAGACACATGAGAAAGCAATCAATGAACAACTAAGGAGTTGCAACGAAGAATTGATGCTTCTCATCTCTCTCCCTTCCTGTTTGTGTGTCTCTATCTGTCCCTCTCCCTGACTCTCTCTCTCTGTATCTGTAAAAAAATAAAAAAAAGGAAAAGAGAGGATCTGGAAAGGAGACCAAATAATAACAATAAGGAAAAGGAGGAAGGAGAGAGAGTTGTGTCAAGGATGCTTTGATTGCCGTCTGATGCACATTTTCTTTGGTTCTCTGAGAAGACATAGGTAAAATGGCTACAGGTATGCACCCATAACAATAGCTTTCATAAGAGGCACTGGTACACAGAAGGACAAGATGAATATAAGTAAATGTACCTCAGAACTACAGAAAGGTTAGATCCCCATGGTCTGTCACATGCTATTGAGTCATTCTCTTTATGCATTTTCCATCCTCTGCTATCCAGAGTATTCTCTGGGAACTTGATGAGTAAAAAGCCTTTTCTGTTGTTATATTGAGATGAAGACCAATCCCTTTTAGTCCTATATAGAAAATGAAACAAACAAAAATAAATAAACTGTAATTATTGCATTGCCAAAAAAATCTGGGTACCATAAAGTATTATGTGAAATGGCTGATAATTTGAAACAATTTTACAAAACCTTTTTCTTTCCCTGTATTTTTTAATATTAAGCAAAAGTGTCACAGTTACCTAACCAAATCCATGAAAAGTGTACTACTCATTGCTAGATTTATTCAAGGTTCCTTCTGAACATTTTAACAGATATCAATTCAATAGGCATGTAAAAACTATAATAGTGGTTGTTTTCTTTACTCAGTTCATTTCCTCAGAGCTACTGGAGAGGCTGTCAATTAGGTTTGAGTGAAATTTTAAGTTGGAAATCAACTCTGGTGGGAAAAAAATCACACTTAAATTGAGAAACTCTCAAAAATACAATTTGGCTTTTGAAACTGCAGATGATCCTAAATGAAAGAAGGGAAGGTTGTGGTGCCTAAGTTGGTGTCATTATATAAGCAGCTTTCTGGTGAATTATTTTAGGAGGACATTTCTTTACAATGGAAGGAAAGGAGAAGTCACTAGATTTATGTATTTGAAGCATAGATAACATTCTGTAAAATATAGTTTTCTCCCCATGAATATTGTCTGATTGCAATATTCTAATTAGCAGTGTGCATCCAGGTATTTACTAAGCAAAGCAAAGAGTGCTATTTGTTTAACAAAAATAAAAATAATAAACAGTGTATATAGCATTTAACAATATGCATAGTCCTTTCCCGTGAATTCTTTCATTCAGTCCACATGAGCAGCCTTAAGAAAGAAATTACCAATTTCTCTATTTTACAGAAGGAAACAATGAGAGGTCAGAAAAAATGATTGACCTGAGTCACACTAATACAAGGTGGTCCAGAGACAGAAAGCCAGAGCTTCTTGCTCCGAAGTTCATGTTTATTGGTCTTTGCTGTCTCTTTTAGAATGAATGTATTGCCATGCTCTTGAAAAAAATGAGCCTGACTTTATTTGTTTCTATTTCACGTGAATTGACATTTAAAATATACAGATATTAGAATGTTGTTAATTCAAAATTAAACATTTTTATTTTGAGTTAAATGTAGGTTCACATACAGTTGAAAGAAACAGTGCAGAGAGGTTCCATATACACATTAACCAGGTTCCCCCAGTGGTAGCAGCTTGCAAAACTATAATACATCAGCGGTAGAGCGTCGGCCTAGCGTGCGGAGGACCCGGGTTCGATTCCCGGCCAGGGCACACAAGAGAAGCGCCCATTTGCTTCTCCACCCCTCCGCCGCGCTTTCCTCTCTGTCTCTCTCTTCCCCTCCCGCAGCCAAGGCTCCATTGGAGCAAAGATGGCCCGGGCGCTAGGGATGGCTCTGTGGCCTTTGCCTCAGGCACTGGAGTGGCTCTGGTCGCAACAAGATGACGCCCAGGATGGGCAGAGCATCGCCCCCTGCTGGGCAGAGCCTCGCCCCATGGTGAGCGTGCAGGGTGGATCCCGGTCGGGCGCATGCGGGAGTCTGTCTGACTGTCTCTCCCTGTTTCCAGCTTCAGAAAAATGAAAAAAAAAAAACTATAATACAGTATCACAACCAGAATATTGTCATTGATACAGACAAGATATAGAACAGTATCATCACCACAAGGATTCTCCATATTGCCATTTTTTAGTCAAATGCATTTCCCTCTTCTCCAACTCCCTCCTTAAATATTGGCAACCTATACAATGTTCCCCATTTCCCCAATGTTGTGATTTCAAAAATGTTATATGAATGAAATCACATGGTATTTTGGAATTGTTTTCTTTCATTCAGCATACTCTTTTGGAGATTCCTAAAGTTGCTTCATGTACCAATAGTTTATTCATTTTTATTACTGAATAGTATCCCATGATATGAATATATCACTGTTTGTTTAATCATTTGCCTATTAAAAGATTTTTCTTTCCATTATTTAGCTATCACACATAAAGTTGTAAATATTTTTGCATGAACATAAGTTTTCATTATTCTGGCACAAATGCCAGGGGTCCAATTACTGTGTCATGTTATAGTTGCATGATCGTTTTTATATTTGTAGGGGAAGGTGTAAATTTTCTTTTATGAAATTGAATTAATTAGGGTTACATTGATCAATAAAATTATGTATGTTTCAAATGTAAATTCTGTAATACATCACCTACATGCAAAGTCTAATCTCCTTCTGTCATCATTTATCTCATTTACCTCTTCCACCTTCTCCCAACCCCACTTCCTTCACTCTGGTAATCATGATACTGTTGTTGGTGTCCATACGTTTTTTGTTTATTTGTTTTCTTCTTTGTTTGTTTTTCCTTACTCCCTGTAAGGTATTTTTCCCCGCCGAGAAGGAAGGAACAGGCTAGAGCCACAAAGTGTGGAATAGCAGACGGCTTTTTTTTTAATAATTTTATTTTTAGTGGGGCGACATCAATAAATCAGGATACATATATTCAAAGATAACAACTCCAGGTTATCTTGTCATTCACTTATGTTGCATACCCATCACCCAAAGTCAGATTGTCCTCTGTCACCTTCTATCTAGTTTTCTTTGTGCCCCTCCCCCTCCCCCTTTCCTTCTCCCTCTCCCCCCTCCCCCCATAACCACCACACTCTTATCAATGTCTCTTAGTTTCACTTTTATGTCCCACCTACGTATGGAATAATGCAGTTCTTGGTTTTTATTCCATACGTAGCAGACGACTTTATTGAGTACAGAGCACACATCCCACCCAGCAAGGTTCCCTGGCCCCGAGGAAAGAAAGATGGAGGAGAGATGGAGGTCAGGGAAGTTGCAAGGATTAAACCACGTGGGAGATATTTAAAGGGTCCCTCTAGGGAAGTGGAACTACTATGACATGGTAAAATTTCAATGGCTGGCAGATGATTGCTTCTTTCCAAATGGTTCCTGGGAAGCTTCCTTTGGTGGGCTTGATTGTGGGCGGTCCTAGCCAAAGTGGGCGGGCCTGAGTTCCCCACGTGGCCATCCCTCATCCACCGACCTTACACTCCCTTCATCGATTTCATCCAGCCCCCCAGCTCCTCCCTTCTGACAGTTGTTAGTCCATTATTTGGTTCTATGAGTCTATTTGTTTTTTTAGAAAATACTATTTTTGAGAGAAAAAGATGGCAGCTGAGTAAGCAGACTCACAGATGACCATCTCTCACCACCAAACTGGAATAAAAATCAATTTAGGAAAAATCAGCATGAAAAACAAACTCTGAACTGCAAGAACAGCTCTCAAAAACCAAGGAGCAAAGAAGAAGTCACAACAAACCTGGTAGGGAGTGCCTGAATCTCCCCTGCTTACAGGAATGGAGGGGGGGTGAGGCTGAGAGCCCAGAGGGGATCTGACACAAGGGAAAAGAGCAGGAACTACTGCTCACAGCCACTTGCCTGGTGACCAGGGAGCGAGGTGTGTTGAAAAGACCAGCTTATCTCCCAAGTGGAAAGGAAAGAGAGAGGGACAGACTGTGAGGGGCTAAGGAATGAAGGAGATGACCTAAAAAAGCTGACTCATCCATGTAGGAGGTGGCCATAGCTGGGGGAGGGACTGAACCTTTCACAAAACAGAGCTGAATTGCTTCTAGATCACAGATCTCCGGACATCTATCCAGCTCCAATCAGCGCAACAAGACACAGCTGAAAACAAGAAGTGGGGAGAAGGGGCAGTAACTCAGGTCTCCATGGAGATCTGAGATACACCTCCCCCTAATGAAGCTGAGAAAACACCCTGACCCCAGGGAGATTAGTTGGCTAAAGAGACCTCAGAGTCTCAGGTTACACCCACAGTATTCCTGGATACAGTTTCAAGGAAGCCCCCTGCTGAGATCAGTAAACAAGACTATCACCTGTTAAGAAAACAAACAAATCAAGACTTCAAAGCTACCCAAATCTGAAAGTGGATTACAGATAACAGCTGATACCAACCCAAGAAGACCTAGAAAAAACACAACTGAAAACTGGAGGTAGACAACACCAAGCCTAGACTCAACCAACTCTACAAATAAAACACCCAAAAACAGACAATGAGAAGACAAAGAAGTGTAATCCAAATGAAACCAGAAGAGACACCTTCAAGAGATAAGCTGAGTGATATGGAAATAATCAAACTTCCAGATGCCAAGTTCAAAATAATGATTGTAAGGATGCTTAGGGATCTTAGAACAACAATGGATGGTCATTATGAACAACTAAACAAAGAAATAGCAAGTATAAAAAAGAATCAGTCGGAGATGACAAATACAATATCAGAAATAAAGACCACAATGGGAGGAATTAAAAACAGGATAGATAGAGCTGAGGATCGAATCATCGAGTTGGAGGACAACTGGAATGAAGGCATGAAAGCAGAGAAGAAAAGAGAAAAGAGACTCAAAAAGTCAGAGGAAACACTTAGAGAGCTCTGTGACAACATGAAGAGAAATAACATCCGCATCATAGGGGTTCTTGAAGAAGAAGAAAAAGAACAAGGGATAGAAACTTTGTTCAATCATATCATAGCTGAAAACTTCCCTAAATTAATCCAAGAGAAACTCTCACAAGTCCAAGAAGCACAGAGGACTCCATTAAAGAGAAACCCAAAGGAACCTACACCAAGACACATCATAATTAAAATACCAAAGCTAAGCGATAAAGAGAAAATATTAAAAGCTGCAAGAGAAAAAAAGTTATCACCAACAAAGGAGCCCCCATAAGGATGACATCCAACTTCTCAACAGAAACACTTGAGGCCAGAAGAGAATGGCAAGAAATATTCAAAGTAATGCAGAACAAGAACCTACAACCAAGACTACTTTATCCAGCAAGGCTATCGTTTAAAATTGAAGGAGAAATAAAAAGCTTCCCAGAGAAAAAACAACTCAAGAAATTCATTACAACCAAACCAATGCTGCAGGAAATGTTAAGGGGCCTGTTGTAAACAGATAAAAGTGGGAAAATTATATAGCAAAAAAGAAATACACCTTTAAAGAAGAAAATGGCAATAAACAACTACATATCAATAATAACCTTAAACGTAAATGGATTAAATGATCCAATCAAAAGACATAGGGTAGCTGCATGGATAAGAAAACAGGACCCATACATATGCTGTCTACAAGAGACACACCTTAGAACAAAAGATACACATAGATTGAAGGTAAAAGGATGGAAAAAAACATTTCATGCAAATGGAAATGAAAAAAAAGCTGGGGTAGCAATACTTATATCATACAAACTGGACTTTAAAACAAAAGATATAGTAAGAGATAAAGAAGGCCACTACATAATGATAAAGGGAGTAATCCAACAGGAAGATATAACTATTATAAATATCTATGCCCCTAATATAGAAGCACCCAAATATATAAAGCAGACTTTGATGGATTTAAAGGGTGAGATCAACAGCAATACTATAATAGTAGGGGATTTCAATACCCCACTAACATCACTAGATAGATCCTCAAGAAAGAAAATGAACAAAGAAACAGCAGACTTATTGGAAACACTAGATCAACTCGATTTAATAGATATCTTCAGAACCTTTCACCCTAAAGCAGCAGAATATACATTCTTTTCAAGTGCTCATGGTACATTCTCTAGGATAGACCACATGTTAGGGCACAAAAGTGCTCTCAACAAATTTAAGAAGACTGAAATCATATCAAGCACTTTCTCCGATCACAACAGCATGAAACTAGAAATGAATCACAACAGAGAAGCTGAAAAATTTTCAAACACATGGAAACTAAATAGCAGGTTGTTAAATAATGAATGGGTTAAGAATGAGATCAAAGAAGAAATAAAAAAGTTCCTAGGAATGAATGACAATGAGCATACAACAACTCAAAATTTATGGGACACAGAGAAAGCAGTACTGAGAGGAAAGTTTGTAGCACTAAAGGCACAATTTCAGAAGCTAGAAAAAGCTCAAATAAACAACTTAACCCTGCATCTAAAAGAATTAGAAAAAGAACAGCAAGTAAAGCCCAAATGTAGTAGAAGGAAGGAAATAATAAAAATCAGAGCAGAAATAAATGACGTAGAGGCTAAAGAAACAATACAGAGGATCAATGAAACTAGGACCTGGTTCTTTGAAAATGTAAACAAGATTGATGAACCTTTAACTAGACTCACCAAGAAAAAGAGAGAGAGGACTCAAGTAAATAAAATTAGAAATGAGAGAGGAAAAATAACAACTGACACAACAGAAATACAAAATATTGTAAAAAAATACTATGAAGAACTGTATGCCAAAAAACTAGACAACCTAGATGAAATGGACAAATTCCTTGAAACATACAATCTTCCAAAAATCAATCAGAAAGAATCAGAAAACCTAAACAGACCAATTACAACAAATGAGATAGAAACAGTTATCAAAAAACTCCCAACAAAAAAAAGTCCGGGGCCCAATGGTTTCACAACGGAATTCTACCAAATATTCAAAGAAGAACTATCTCCTATCCTTCTCAAACTATTTCAAAAAATTCAAGAGGAAGGAAGACTTCTAAGCTCCTTTTATGAGGCAAGCATAATTCTGATTCCAAAACCAGGAAAAGACAACACAAAGAAAGAAAATTATATGCCAATATCTCTGATGAATATAGATGCTAAAATCCTCAACAAAATATTAGCAAACCGGATCCAACAATATATGGAAAAAATCATACACCGTGATCAAGTGGGATTTATTCTGGGGAGGCAAGGCTGGTACAATACTCACAAATCAATCAATGTAATTCATCACATAAACAAAAAGAAGGAGAAAAACCATATGATAATTTTAACAGATGCAGAAAAAGCATTTGATAAAATCCAGCACCCATTCATGATCAAAACTCTCAGCAAAGTGGGAATACAGGGAACATACCTCAACATGATAAAAGCCATCTATGACAAACCCACAGCCAACATCATACTCAATGGGCAAAAATTAAAAGCAATCCCCTTAAGATCAGGAAAAAGGCAGGGGTGCCCCCCTTTCACCACTCTTATTTAACATAGTTCTGGAAGTCCTAGCCACAGCAATCAGACAAGAAGAAGAAATAAAAGGCATTCAAGTTGGAAAAGAAGAAGTAAAACTATCATTATTTGCAGATGATATGATATAGTATATAGAAAACCCTAAAGTCTCAGTCAAAAAACTACTGGACCTGATAAATGAATTCAGCAAAGTGGCAGGATATAAAATCAATACTTAGAAATCAGAGGCATTTTTATACACCAACAATGAACAGTCAGAAAGAGAAATTAAGGAAACAATCCCCTTCACAATTACAACCAAAAAAATAAAGTACCTAGGAGTAAACTTAACTAAGGAGACTAAAGACTTGTACTCGGAAAATTACAAAGCATTGATAAAAGAAATCAAGGAAGATACAAACAAGTGGAAGTATATACCGTGCTCATGGTTAGGAAGAATAAACATCATTAAAATGTCTATTTTACCCAAAGCAATCTATAAATTCAATGCAATACCAATTAAAATACCAATGACATACTTCAAAGATATAGACCATATATTCCAGAAATTTATATGGAACCAAAAGAGAACACGAATAGCCTCAGCAATCTTAAAAAAGAAGAATAAAGTGAGAGGTATCACACTTCCCGATATCAAGTTATACTACAAGTCCATTGTACTCAAAAGAGCCTGGTACTGGCATAAGAACAGGCATATAGATCAATGGAACAGAACAGAGAACCCAGAAATAAACCCACAGTTCTATGGACAACTGATATTTTACAAAGGAGGTAAGGAAATACAATGGAGGAAAGACAGCCTCTTTAACAAATGGTGTTGGGAAAATTGGACAGCTACCTGCAAAAAAATGAAACTAGATCACCAGCTTACACCACTCACAAAAATAAACTCAAAATGGATAAAAGACTTAAATGTTGGCCGTGAAACCATAAGCATCTTAGAAGAAAACATAAGCAGTAAGCTCTCGGACATCTCTCGGAGCAATATATTTGCTGATTTATCTCCAAGGGGAAGTGAAATAAAAGACAGGATAAATAAATGGGACTATATCAAACCAGAAAGCTTTTGCACAGCTAAAGACAACAGGAACAGAATAAAAAGACAAACTACACAGTGGGAGAACATATTTGACAATACGTCTGATAAGGGGTTAATAACCAAAATTTATAAAGAACTTGTAAATCTCAACACCAGGAAGACAAACAATCCAATAAAAAAATGCACAAAAGAAATGAATAGACACTTCTCCAAAGAGGACATACAGATGGCCAATAGGCATATGAAAAAATGCTTAACATCACTAATCATTAGAGAAATGCAAATTAAAACCACAATGAGATATCACCTCACACCAGCCAGAATGGTTCTCATCAACAAAACAACACAGAATAAGTGCTGGCAAGGATGTGGAGAAAAGGGAACCCTCCTGTACTGCTGGTGGGAGTGCAGACTGGTGCAGCCACTGTGGAAAGCAGTATGGAGATTCCTCAAAAAACTGAAAATCGAACTGCCTTTTGACCCAGCTATCCCACTTTTAGGAATATACCCCAAGGACACCATAGAAATGCTCCAAAAGGAGAATGCACCCCCATGTTTGTGGCAGCATTGTTCACAATAGCGAAGATCTGGAAACAGCCCAAGTGTCCATCAGAGGACGAGTGGATTAAAAAGCTTTGGTACATATATACTATGGAATACTACTCAGCCATAAGAAATGATGACATCGGATCATTTACAATAACATGGATGGACCTTGATAACATTATACGGAGTGAAATAAGTAAATCAGAAAAAAAAAAAAAAACTAAGAACTATATGAAACCATACATAGAAGGGACATATAAATGAGACTCAGAGACATGAACAAGAATGTGATGGCAACAGGGGTCGGGTGTGGGGGGAAGGGGGATGGGGCGAAGAAGGAGAGAGGGGTTGGGGGAGGGGAGGGGCACAAAGAAAACCAGATAGAAAGTGTCAGAAGACAATTTAACTTTGGGGGAGGGTTATACAGCACAATCAAATGTCAAAATAATCTAGAGATGTTTTCTCTCAACATATGTACCCTGATTTATCAATGTCACTGCATTAAATTTAATAAATAAATTAAAAGAAAAAGAAAATGGTATTTTCCATAGTAGCTGTACTATTTTACATTTTCATTAGCAATGTATGTGTGTCCATACCAGAATTTGACATTGTCACTTTTTAAAAAATACATTATGATAGGTGTCAGGATAGCTTATTGTGTTTTTATTTGAATTTTCCTAATAGCTAATGATGTTTTTTATGTGCTTATTTGTCATCTGTGTGTCTTTTCCAGTGAAACATCTCTTCACGTCTTTTGCCCACTTTCTAGTTTGTTTTTGTTTTTTACTGTTGAGTTTTAGAGGGTCTTTATATATTGTAGGTACTAGTCCTCTACAAATATGTAGTATGCAAATATTTCTTCAAAATATATACCTTTCTTTTTCATACTCTTAACATGTTCATTTGCAAAACAAATGTCTAAATTTTTATGAAGTCAAATTTATCAATATTTGTTTTTATGTATTGTACTTTGGGTTTCAAATCTAAGGACTCTGTTTTTCTCTAGGTACCAAAGAGATTCTCCTTTATTTTTCACATTTTACATTTAAGTTCATGATCCATTTTGAGTTAATTTTTCAAATAAGGCATTAGACTTAGCTCAAGGCTAATTTTATTTGTGCCTATGAATAAGCAATTGCTCCAGCACCATCTATTAAAATGGCTAACTTTCCTCCATTTAATAATTTTTGCATCTTTTTGTGTCTATTTCTGAGTTCTCTATTCTGCTTCATTTACCTATGTTTCTATCCCTCCACCAATACTATACAGTCTTAATTATGATAGTTATATAGTAAGTCTTGAAATTGGGTCAATGAATTCCTCTCTATTTTCTTTTTAGAATTGTTTTAGTTATTCTATATCATTTTTCTTTCCATGTAAATTTGTCTATAATTATAGAAAATCTTGTGGAGGTTTTGATAAGAGTTGAGTTAAACTGAAATTTTAATTAGGAAAAATCGACACCTTTATATATTGAGTCTTTCAATCCATGACAAAAGTATATCTCTCTTATTTAGATATTTAGTATCTTCCATCAGTGTTTTGTAGTTTTCAGCATATAAGCATATCTTCTTGTCTAGGACATCCAATGCTATGTTGAATAAGAGTGGTGAAAGTGGACATCTTTGTCTTGCTACTGATCTTAAGGGGATTGCATTTAGATTTTGCCCATTGAATATAATGTTGGCTGTAGGTTTTTCATATATGGGCTTTATTATGTTAAGGTATGTTCCCTTTATCCACACTTTGCTGAGAGATTTGAACATTAATGGGAGCTGTATTTTATCAAATGCTTTTTCAGAATCTATTAATATCATGTTTTATCCTTTATTTTGTTTATGTGATATATCACATTTATAGATTTGCAAATATTGCACCAACATTGTGTACCTGGATATAAATCCCATTTGATCATGATGTTGATCTTTTTAATTTGTTTCTGAATTCGATTTGGTAATATTTTTTGAGAATTTTAGCATCTATGTTCATCAGGAATATTGGTCTATAGATTTCTTTATTCCTGGTGTCTTCACCTGGCTTTGGAATTAGGATAATATTTGCCTCATAAAATGTGCTTGAAATTTTGGGAAGAGTTTGAGAAGATTAGGTGTGAAGCCACCCAGTCCAGGACTTTTGCTTGCTAGGAGTGTTTTGATATCTGTTTCAAGTTCATTTGTTGTAATTGGTCTGCTCAGGTTTTCTGATTTTTCCACATTCAGTTTTGGAAGAGTATATGCTTCTAGGAATTTACCGGTATCTATTTGCCCAGGTTTTCCAATATTTTGGCATATAGTTCTTTATAGTATTTTCCTATAATATTTTGTATTTCTGTGATGTCAGTTCTTGCTTCTTCTCTTTCATTTCAAATTTTATTTATTTGAGTCTGGTTAAAGTTTTGTCAATCTTCTATACCTTTGCAATTATCCAGCTCTTGGTTTCATTAATCTTTTTTTATTTTTTATTTAGTTATTGATATATGTTGGTCTCTGTATTACATACTTCCAGTCCAATCTTTATTATTTCCTTGTTCTTTTTTTTCTTTAACTTTATTGAAATTTGACCCTTTTATAAAATTTTTATTAATTTTAATTTATTGTGTTTACATGGATTCAAGTGTCACACTGAATATAATACCCTCACCCACACCCCTGTGTCCCTTTTTACACCCTCTTTGCCTCACTCCCCCAAGCTCCACCCCCTTTCCCTAGGATTTGCTGCCCTGTTATCTATATCTCTGTGTTATGTATATATAATTTCACTAACCCCTTCACCTTCTCTGATCCTAACCCCTCATCCCCCTTCCTTCTATCATCTGTCCCTCTGCTCCTTGTGACCCCGCCTCTGCCTCTACTCCATTCCTCAGTTCACTTTGTTCATTAGATTTCACATATAAATGAGATCATATGATATTTGTCTTTCCCTGCCTGGCTTATTTCACTTAGCATAATAATCTCCAGGTCCATCCATGCCTTCGCAAAGGGTAAGATTTCCTTCATTTTCACGGCCACTGTGTAAATGCACCACAGCTTTTTAATCTACTTATCCACTGACAGACACTTGGACTGTTTCCACATCTTAGCTATAGTAAACAATGCTGCAACAAACATGGGGGTGCATATCTTCTTTTGAATCAGAGATTTAATATTCTTAGGATATATTCCTAAAAGTGGGAGAGGTAGGTCAAAAGGCAGTTCCATTTTTAATTTATTGAGGAAACTCAATACAATTCTCCACAGTGACTGCATTCCCACCAGCAGTGCAGGAGGGTCCCCTTTTCTTCACATCCTCGCCAGCACTTATTGTGTGTTGTTTTGTTAATGAGCGCCATTGTGACAGGTGTGAGGTAGTATCTCATTGTGGTTTTAATTTGCATTTCTCTGATGATTAGTGATGTTGAACATATATATTTTCATATGCCTAATGGCCATCTGTATGTCCTCTTTGGAGAAGTGTCTATTCAGTTCTTTTGCCCCTTTGATGTTGAGTATTAGGAGTTCCTTACAAATTTTGGTTATTAACCCCTTATCAGATGTATTGGTGAATATATTCTCCCATTGTGTGGGTTATCTTTTTATTTTGTTCATAATGACTTTTGCTTGCAGAAGGTTTATAGTTTAATATAGTCCTATTTGTCCATCCTGTCCTTTATTTCACATGCCCACGGAGATAGGTCAGCAAAAATATTGCCACGAGAGATATCTGAGAATTTACTGCCTCTGTTTTCTTCCAAGATGTTTATGGATTCATGACTTACATTTAAGTCTTTTACCCATTTTGAGTTCATTTTTGTGAATGGTGTAAGTCGTTGGTCTAGTTTCACTTTTTTTGCATGTACCTGTCCAGTTTTCCCAACACCCATTACTAAAGAGACTGTCTTTACTCTACTGTATGCTCTTACCTCCTTGGTCAAATATCAATTGATCATAAAGGTGTGGGTTTATTTCTGAGTTCTCTGTTCTGTTCCATTGATCTATATGTCTGTTCTTATGCCAGTACCAAACTGTTTTGAGTACAGTGGCCTTGTAGTATAACTTGATATCAGGAAGTGTGATACCACCCACTTTATTCTTCATTTTCAAGATTGCTGAAGCTACTTATGGTTTGTTTGTTTTTTTGGTCCTATATAAATTTATGGAATATTTGTTCTGTATCTTTGAAGTATACCTTTGGTATTTTAATAGAAATTGCATTGAATTTATAGATTGCTTTGAGTATTATACGCATTTTAATGATGTTTATTATTCCTATCCATAAACACCGTATATGCTTTCACTTGTTTCTATCTTCTTTGATTTTTTTTTCTGACAAAGACAGACAGAGAGAGGGGCAGATAGGGACAGACAGACAAGAAAGGAGAGAGATGAGAAGCATCAATTCTTCGTTGCGGCTCCTTAGTTGTTCATTGATGGCTTTCTCATATATGTCTTGACCAGGGGGATACAGCAGAGTAGTAGTAGTACAGCAGTCTCTTCACTTAAGGCATTG
The DNA here is from genome assembly GCF_036850995.1 of Saccopteryx leptura. Lineage (NCBI taxonomy): Eukaryota > Metazoa > Chordata > Mammalia > Chiroptera > Emballonuridae > Saccopteryx > Saccopteryx leptura. The sequence goes on along the minus strand of NC_089516.1, from coordinate 103,764,264 downwards.
ACCATGGGTTCAAGCTGGTGAGCCTTGCTCAATGCAGATGAGCCCAAACTCAAGCTGGTGACCTCAGGGTTTCAAACCTGAGTACTCCGTGTCCCAGTCTGACACTCTATCCACTGAGCCACTGCCTGATAAGGCTCTTGATTTCTTTTATCAATGTCTTATAATTTTCCAAGTACAAGTCTTTTACTTCCTCGGTTAAATTTACTCCGAGGTACTTAGTTTATGTATTTTTGTTGTTCTTCCAATAGTGAAGAGGATGGTTTGTTTTATTTCTTTTTCAGACAGTTTATTGTTGGTTTATAAAAATGCCACTGATTTCTGAATATTAATTTTATATTCTGCCAACTTGCCAAATTCATTTGTCAGGTCTAGCAGGTTTTTGACTGACACTTTACCGTTTTCTAACTTCAGTATCATGTCATCAGCAAATAATGATAGTTTTATTTCTTCTTTTCCTATTTGGATGCCTTTTATTTCTTCTTCTTATCTGATTGCTGTGGCTAGGACTTCCAGAATGATGTTGAATGAAAGTGGTCAAAGGGGACATCTTTGCCTTGTTCCTGATCTTAAAGAGATTGCTTTTAATTTCTTCCCACTGAGTGTGATATTGACTGTGGGTTTATCATAGATGGCCTTTATTATGTTGAGGTATGTTCCCTGTATTCCCACTCTGCTGAGAGTTTTTGCCTATAAGTGGGTTCTGGATTTTATCAAATGCTTTTTCTGTATCCGTTGATATTATCATGTGACTTTTATCCTTTCATTCATTTATGTGATGAATCACATTTATTGATTTGTGAATATTGTACCAGCCTTGCCTTCCCAGAATAAATCCCTCTTGATCATGATGTATGTATTTTTTTATGTATTGCTGCATCCGGTTTGCTAATATTTTTTTTTTGAGAATTTCAGCATCTAAGTTCCACAGGGACTAGTGTCTTTACCTGGTTTTGGAATGAGGATTATGTTTGCCTCATAAAAGAAGCTTGGAAGTTTTCCTTCCTCTTTAATTTTTTGAAATAGTTTTAGAAAGATAGGTGTTAGTTTTTTTGTTTGTTTTTTTTTTGTTTTTTTTTTTTTTTGAATATTTAGTAAAATTCACCTGTGAAGCCATCTGGTCCAGGACTTTTGTTTGCTCCGAGTTTTTTGATAACTTCTTCAATTTCATTTGTTGTAATTTGTCTGTTTCAGTTTTCTGATTTTCCCTATTGAATTTTGGAAGATTATATGTTTCTAGGAATTTATCCATTTTGCCTAGGTTGTTCAATTTTTTGGCATACAGATCGTCATATTATTTTCTTATAATCTTTTGTATTTATGTGATGTGAGTTGTTACTTCTCCACTTTTATTTCTAATTTTATTTATTTGAGTCCTCTCTCTTTTTTTTCTTGAGGAATCTGGTTAAAAGTTTGTTAATCCTCTTTACCTTTTCAAAGAACTAGCTCTTGGTTTCATTGATCTTTTGTAATTTTTTTAAGCCTTTATATCATTTATTTCTACTCTGATCTTTATTATTTTCTTCTTTCTACCTCTTCTGGGGTTTATTTGTTGTTCTTTTTCTAGTTCTTCAGATGAAAGGTTAAGTTGTTTATTTGAGCTTTTTCTTGTTTCTTAAGGTATGCCTGTAATGCTATGCACTTCTCTCTCAGGAATATTTTTTCTGTGTCCCATAAATTTTGAGTTGTTGTATGTTCATTTTCATTAGTTTCAAGGAAATTTTTTATTTCTTCCTTGATATCATTGTTAACCCACTCGTTATATAATAACATACTATTTAGCCTCCAACTGTTTGAATGTTTTTCAGTTTTTCTATTGTAGTTGATTTCTAGTTCATGCCATTGTGATCAGAGAAGATGCTTGATATAATTTCCATCTCCTTAAATTTATTGAGACTCATTTTGTGTTCTAACATGTGGTCTTCCCTCGAGAATGTACCGTGAGCACTTAAGAAGAATGTATATTCTTCTGCTTCAGGGTGAAAGCTTCTAAAGGTATCAATTAAATCCAGTTGATCTAGTTTGTCATGTAAGGTGGTTGTTTCTTTGTTAATTTTCTGTCTGGAATATTTATACATTGATGTCAGTGGGGTATTAAAATTACCTATTATGGTATTACTGTTGATCATACCCTTCATGTCCATCAAAATCTGCTTTATATATTTAGGTGCTCCTATATTAGGCACATAGATGTTTACAATGGCAATATCCTCCTGTTGGATTGCTCCCTTTATTATTATGTAGTGACCTTCTTTATCCTTTATGCCTTTGTTTTAAAGTCTATTTTGTCAGATATAATTATTGGTACCCCAGCTTTTTTTATTTTTTATTTGAGTGAAATACTTTTTTACATCCCTTTACTTTCAGTCTATGTGTATCTTTTTTCTGAGGTGGGTGTCTTGTAGACAACATATGTATGGGTTCTGTTTTCTTATCCATGCAGCTACCCTATGTCTTTTGATTGGAGGATTTAATCTATTTACATTTAAGTTTATTATTGACATGTATTTATTTCTTGCATTTTATTCTTTAAATCTACAATTCTCTATTTCTCAATTTTTTTTTTCTTTGTTCTTCTTTTAGCAGGCCCCTTAAGATTTCATGCAGAACGGTTTGGTTGTAATGATTTCCTTGAGTTTTTGTTGTTTTGTTTTGTTTGTTTGACCTGGAAGATTTTTATTTCTCCTTCAATTTCAATGATAGCCTTGCTGGATAAAGAAGTTTTGATTGTATGTTCTTGTTTTACATCACTGTGAATATTTTTTTGCCAATCTCTTCTGGCCTCAAGTGTTTCTGTTGAGAAGTCTGATGTCATCTTTATCAGGACTCCTCTGTTGGTAATTAACTGCTTTTCTTTTGTAGCCTTAATATTCTTTCTTTGTCTCTTAACTTTGGCATTTTAATTATAATGTGTTTTTGTGTAGGCCTCCTTGGGTTCTTCTTTAATAGCACTCTGCGCTTCTTGAACTTGTGTGACTTTTCCCTTCATCAATTTAGGTAAATTTTCAACTATGATTTCTTCCAACAGGTTCTCTGTCCCTTGCTCATTTTGTTCTCTTTCAGGAACCCATGTGATGTGAATGTTGTTTCTCTCCATGTTGTCACAGAACTCTCTCAGAGGTTCCTCAGTCGTTTTGAGCCTCTTTTATCTTTACTGCTCTACTTCTGTGCTTATGTTTATCTTGTCTTCTAATTTCTGATTCGATCCTCTGCTTCATCCATCTTGCTGTTGATTTCTTCTAGTGCTGCCTTCATTTCTGATATTATGTTTGTTATTTCATTCTGGCATATTTTTATGATTTCAATGTCCTTTTTGATGCTTGTTATCTATGTAAGTGTTCATTATGACCATCCATTGTTGCTCTAAGATCTTTGAGCATCTGAAAAATCATTATTTTAACTATTGCAACTGGTAGTTTGGTTACTTTCCTTTCATTTAGTTCTTTTTCTGGGATTTCCCTTGTTGATCATTTGGGTCACATTTCTTTTTCTTCCCATATTGTCTATGTATTAGGTAGTGCTGCCTGACTTTGAAATTTTTGTAGTTTCTTTTTGAGGAAAATGAGCTCTGTGTTAGTGACCTCCAAGCCACCTGTTTTCCTTGTTCTAGGAATGTTTCTTGAGGGTACTATTTGACCTCTTGTTGTCTGTGAGTATTGAATGCAGTTGGACCTTTTTTAGGTATGTGTATTCCTTTAGACTGGATAACTTTAAGCTTCAACCTTGATCATATTACACATTGTACAATGTCCATCTTGTTGGGCATATATATTCTCCACAGTTTCTGGTGCCTACTAGACTCTTCCTTTCAGTGTACTGCTTGTGTAGCTATCTGAGTCTAGGGTTGTTGCTGTCTGCCACCCACTACCAGTTGTGTTGGTTGTAGATCTTCTTAGGTTGGGGTCAGCTGTTGTTGGAAACCCACTATGGAACACCTTTCTGCAGCTACTGTTCTTTTCACTGTTTCTGTCTTTGTTTTCTGTGCTGGGTAGTGTGGGATGAGCCAACCTGTGTATAAGGATCAGTTTTATTCTGCTTAAAGATGACAGTAGCTTCATAAATGCCTCAAGGTCTGACAGATTTGACTCCACTTTTCAGCTGCTGCACCTCCTCTTGCAGTTGCCTGATCTTCCCACAGAGTTTTCTGTAGAAAGACTATAGTGTGGGCCCAGATTGACTTTACCCAACCAATCCATCTTCAGGTTGCAAGCTTGTTGGCTTAGGGTAGCTGAGGTTGGGAATCCAACACTAGTGGGACCTCCTATTTCTGGGGCCTCTTGGTCAGGAGCTCAGTATGGAGAATGTGGCCCCTACTGCAGAGCCTAATCCCTCAGTCACTGATGGTTACTGAAATTTTATTTTTCTCCAACAAGGTGAACAGTAGGTTCAGGTCAAAGTGGGGCCAACAGTCTCCTCTGCAGAAGTTCTTCCAGCTGGTGAGACCCTGGTCTCAGCGAAAAAGTCTGAGAGGGTCCTCTCATGGGGCTAACTGTGTCCCTCCTGAAGTGCCTAAGCCCCTTGACCGGATCCAACATTAGGCTCACAGGGACCCACACTTTAAATGTCCATGCTCTAAGCCTCTCTCCCTTCCCCCAGTGGAATGTAGCAGGTCAAGATATCCAGCACCCAGACCGCTGACTGTGAAGCTCCACCCTATCCATTGCACATAAGCCAATGGCTGATCACAAAGAGTGAAATTTGCCTCAGCTGGACCAGGTGTGAGGAGCCCTTCCTTTAGATACCACTCTAGCAAGGGTTATTAGGTCATAAACCAATGCTCTTCTCAGGTGGACACTGGATTTGCCAGCCCTGGGCCTCTCTGGAAGGAATCTGGCACCAACCTGTGGGCAACCATGCCCATGACTGTACCTCAGCAACCTTCTTGAAGCTAAATCAATCTAGAGATTAAGACTGCCTCTGCTGAGCCCAGGTGTACATGGAAATACCATGATGCACACCTAGGCTGGTTTTTACCCACACTGGGCCTAGGGGAAGGTTCCCTGAGTCTTGCATCCTGTAGCTTCTGTCTGTTTTCTGGCTGCTCTGCCACTGAAAAAAACTTCTACTAGAGTCTGAAGCTTGTGGCAAGTCAAGCATTAGGAAGGGTAGTGGGTGTGGCTCTACCCCTGGCCCCAGGTGTCAGTCTGTCCAGAAATTTTCCAACCTCAGTAAGTTGTGGCCCCAGGAGTCCGGTGGATGTGGCCTCTGAAACCCAGAATTGTGATCTGCCTGCACTCTGGACAGTTTCCACTGAGTCTCCCAGGGTGTGGAATTATCAGTCTTAGACTCTGGAGCATGGAAGCGGTGGAAAGCTCCGGCCTTCACACCAGAAAACTGAGTCACTGATGCATCCTTGCCTCCTTGCTTCTAAGCACCACCTAGTCGCCATGACTGGAGCAGGAGATATTCCAAGGGCAAAGTAGTTGCTTCTCCCCAGGTGAGTGCCATTCAGAAGGTACTGCGCCACCCAAAAAAGATGGCAACTGCAGTCTGGAGATTGACTCAACACAGGGTTCCAGTGGCTGTCCCCCACTGTGTCTTTCCCTGGGCCTCCAACTGTACACTCTCCTCACGCAATTCTCAGCTCTCTCCCACTGGAGCTCCAGGAAAGTGGCTATGAATGAGATTTTCTGTGTGGGCCCTTTAAGACAGACCTTGCAACTCCACAAGCTCCATCTCTTTCTTACAAACAGAAACCTGGCTCTTTTCACAGCTAAATGCTCTGCGGGCACCTCTTTTAGGCTCTGGGTATCTAGGCTGGGGCTTCAAGCCTGGGGCTTAAGACCCACACCTCTCAGGGCAACCCTCCTCACTGTGAGAGTCCCTCTGGACCCTTAGCCACCACTTGCTTCTGAGAGACAGCAGCCCTTTCTGCATCTCCGCCCTTCCTACCAGTTTTGATGTGCCTTCTTCTGTGATCTTTGGTTATAGACACCTGTTTGATTTGTCCAAAGTTGGTTTTTCAAGATTTTTCTTTAATTAAGTTGTAATCCAATTTGGTCCTGGGAGGTAGAAGTTGAAACGTCTGGCTACTCTGCTGCCATCTTTGAATCTCAGCTATTTCCATTGTTCTACTTCCTCTGGGCTTTGTTAGCTGTTATTATTCTAGTTCTTTGAAGTGTAAGATTAGACTGCTTATTTTAGATATTTCTTGTTACTTTAGGTGTGCCTCTTATACTATGAACTTCTTTCTCAGAACTAGCTTTGCCATGTCCCACAGATTCTGAGTTGCTGCATATTCTATTTCATTTGTTTCAAGGAAATTTTTTATTTCTTCCCAGATCTCATTGTTAGCTTTTTAAATAACATATTGTTATTTAATAACATGCTACTTAGCATCAAAATATTTAAATGATTTTATGTTTTTTATTGTAGTTGATTTCTAGTTTCATACTATTATCATCAGAGAAAATGCTTGATATAATTTTCAATCTTCTTAAATTTATTTATTCTTGTTTTGTGTTCGAACATGTGGTCTATCCTAGAAAATGTAACATGAGCACTTGAAAAGAATGTAAATTCTGTTGCTTTGGAATGAAATGCTCTGAAGATATCAATTGAATCCAGCTAATCCAGTGTCATTTAAGGCCACTGTTTTCTTGTTGATTTTTTGTCTGGAGGATCTATCCATAATGTCAATGAGGTGTTAAAATCCCCTGCTATGACAGTATTACTGTTGATCTCTCTTTAAGTCCATCAAGATTTGTTCTATATATTTAACTGCTCCTATGGTGGGTGCATAAATGTTTACAATGGTTTACAATAGCCTCTTGTTGGATTGTTCCCTTTATCATCATGTAGGGACATTCTTTATCTCTCACTATAGCTTTTGTTTTAAAGAATGTTTTCTCAAATATAAGTATTGCTACACCCAGTGATTCTTTTTAAATTTCCAGTTGCATGGAATATTTTTTTCCATCCTTTCATTTTCAGTCTGTGTGTATCTTTTGTTCTGATATTGGTCTCTTGTAGACAGCATATATATATGGGTCATATTCTTTTTATCCATTCAGTTATCCTATGTTTTTTAATTGGAGCACTTAATCCACACATTTAAGGTTTTTTTTAGTATTTTTTTTAGATTTTATTCATTCATTTTTAGAGAGGAGACAGAGAGAAAAAGAGAGAGAGTGGGGGGAAAGCAGGAAGCATCAATTCCCTTATGTGCCTTGACCAAGCAAGCCCAGGGTTTTGAACTGGCAACCTCAGTGCTCCAGGTCAATGTTTTATCCACTGCACCACCACAGGTCAGGCCAAAATTATTATTGATGTGTACTTTTTTAATGCCATTTTATTCTTTAAACCTATGATCCTATTTCTCTCCATTTCTTTTTTTCCTTTTATCTTCTCATAACAGGCCCTTTAATAGTCTTTGCAATGCTGGCTTGGTTGTAATAAATCCTTTAGCCATTTGGTGGGGGGGGGGGAAGGTCAGGGAATCTATTTCTCCTTCAAATTTAAGTAAAGTTTTGCTGGATAGCATAGTCTTGGTTGTAGGTCCTTGTTGTTCATCATTTTGAGTATTTCTTGCCAATCTCTTTGGGCTGAATTGTTTCTGTTGAGAAAGCAGATGATTGCCTTATGATGACTCTTTTGTAAGTAATTATTGCTTTTCTCCTCCAGCTTTAAGATTATTTCTTTGTCTGTAATGTTTGGCATTTTAATTATGATGTGTCTTGGTGTAGGCCAGTTTGGGATCACCTTGATTAGGACTCTCTGTGCTTTCTGAACATATTTGACTTTTTCTTTCACTGGGTTAGGTAATTTTTCAGCTATAATTTCTTCAAATATGTTCTTTATCCCTTGTCTGCCCTCTTCTCCTTCAGATACCCTCATGATGTGGATGTTGTTTTATTTCATGTTGTCCCAAAGTTCTCTTAGACTTTTCTGAGCCTTCTTAAGTCTCTTTTATTTTAGCTGCTCTACCTTTGTAGTTACTGTCATCTTGTCCTCTTAATTGCTGATCTGATCCTCTGCTTCATCTAACCTGCTGCTGATTCTTATAGTGTCATCTTCATTTCAGATATTATATTTGTCATTTCTGACTGGCTCTTTTTATAGTTTCTGTGTCCTTTTTTTTCTTTTTTTTTTTTTTTTTTACAGAGACAGAGAGAGAGTCAGAGAGAGGGATAGACAGGGACAAACAGACAGGAACGGAGAGAGATGAGAAGCATCAATCATTAGTTTTTCGTTGCACATTGCAACACCTTCATTGTTCATTGATTGCTTTCTCATATGTGCCTTGACCAGGGGCCTTCAGCAGACCGAGTAATCCCTTGCTTGAGCCAATGACCTTGGGTCCAAGCTGGTGAGCTTTGCTCAAACCAGATGAGCCCGCGCTCAAGCTGGCAACCTCAGTGTCTCGAACCTGAGTCCTCTGCATCCCAGTCCGAGGCTCTATCCACTGAGCCACGGCCTGGTCAGGCTTCTGTGTCCTTTTTAATGGTTACTATTCTTTTGTTTAAATTCTCACTGAGATCATCCATTCTTATCTTAAGGTTCTTGAACAAGAACCATTATTTTGAACTGTCTGGTAGTGTGGTTGCTTCCATTTCATTTCATTCTTTTTCTAGGGCTTTACTTTGTAATTTCATTTGGGACATATTTCGTCTGACCATTTTGTCTTTGTATTATGTAACTCTGCTCTGATTGCCAAACTTGTTGTGATGCCTTCATAAGGAAGCTGTCTTGTTAATCTCAGTGATACAAACTTCCACGTCACCTCGGCTTTTGCTCTGGGAATGGATTTTTTTTGGACAGAGACAGAGAGAGTCAGAGAGATGGACAGATAGGGACAGACAGGAAGGGAGAGAGATGAGAAGCATCAATTCTTCATTGTGGCATCTTAGTTGTTCATTGATTGCTTTCTGATATGTGCATTGACCAGGGGGTTAAAATGGAGCAAGTGATCCTGTGCTCAAGCATTAATCTTGGGCTCAGGCCAGCAACATTGGCCTTCAAGCCAGCAATATTTGGGCTTAAGCCAGTGACCATGGGATCATGTCCATGATCCCACACTTAAGCCAGCAACCTCACCCTCAAGCTGGTGAGCCCATGCTCAAGCCAGATGAGCTCACACTCAAGTCGGCAACCTCAGAGTTTCAAACCTGACTTCTCCACATCCCAGCCTGATGCTCTATCCACTGAGGCTGTGCTTACAGAAAGGTAAGACTTGTGCTCCTATAGTGCCTCCATACTTCACACCTTCCAACTATCTGGCTCCCAGTTCAAAGCTTCTCCCATGCCAAAAGGCTGTTACTGTTGAGATAAGATACCCCCCCTTTACTAAGAGGCTTAAAAGGCATTTTATGATTTAGACCAAATGAGATTTAGGTTCAGAGAGATATTGTAAATATGGTTTTTATACTTGTGTGTGATTTACACCAGCTCAAGATGGCCAATTGCATTCCTGCTTAGGAAGGGCTATTATATTGTAAATGGAGAAGTTTTCCTACTAGAAGGTTTTGAGTAGATTGAGGAAAGAGACTTGAAACCCCTACCTTCCCCACACCTGTGAAGAAGAAGGTAAACAGCCAGGAAGGTGGAAGGGGAAAGGGAGATTTGAGTAGCCTTTTCCTCTCCCCTTTCTTTCTCTTTAAAATGCAATTTACAAACACTTATCCTCTGACATCATGTAAGCCCCCTCCCATCCTAAAATCATGTGATTGATGTATGTACCTCTAGACAAAGGAATCACAATATTCATGTATGTGAACTTGTGTTCTGTAAAAGGTATATAAGATTTAAGAAATCTAATTTGGAGAAGCATGTGTCTTTGGAGCCACAGCCCCTGTGTGCTTTGCCAGCTTTAATAAATTCTCTTTTTCTCTTATACTTATCTGAGTGTCAATCCTCCATTGAGTTGCTTTCCTGCTACACAATAATAAAATGTCATAGTAATTAAATATATAGAAATATAGAAAAATATAGAAGATATATAGAAAGAAATTAGGATATAATATTAAAAGCTATTAAGGCAAGTGAATAAGGCTATGCCATCTGGACAGGAATTAATCGAGTGTGTACAGATAACATAGGCAGACTCTGCCTTTCACACAGATCCAGTTAGTGTGTGTGTAAAGTTATATATAAATAAAAAGTGGCTTGATGTCATAACTCTGTAGGTTAACATAAACAAGAAGCTTCCCTAGAAACACCTTAAAAGTGGCTTGATGTAACATTTCAGTAGATTAACACATAAAGGACTCCCTGCTAAAAACTCTGAAAAAGGTGGTTTGATATAATAATCCTGTAGAATGACACCTGTTAGAAGGCATAGGCCAGAAAGGGTACTAAAGCTAAGAAGCTAAGGGCCCCCATTACTGAGATAGTCACCCAGACTCCAATGTTGAACGTGGACTGTCTCCAAGCCACTCTGACCAAAGACAGCGAAGAGAAGCACACCAACGGGGCCCCCTTAAGCTGTACCCAGGCACACCAAAGGGATTTGTGAGTAATAAACTGCCTGTGTGATTCTTGCAACTAACTTGTGTGTCAGTCATGTTTTTCCTTCGGGTGGCAGTTGGTGTCAGCACCGATAAGTAGAATCCTCATAGCTGCCTCAAGAGTAGTCTTGAAGAGGTGGCCAGCCTGCTGATAAGCAGGGGTGTTCCACTGTGCAGAGAGGTCAAATTCGGGATGCCTGGTTGATGTAGAGCTGGGACACAGGCACAGAAAATCCTGACTCTGAATGAAGCTAGGAGTTCTTCTCCTTTTTGAAGTAGCCAGGGTTGTGCTTGACACAAAGATAAGAGTAGTGGACCCACAATACCTCCAAACACCCCTGCTACCACCCGTCTGATTTCTGGACAAAAGCTTCTCTGGAGACAATTGTGCACTGAGGTGGGGAGAGGTGGGCTATCTTTTCAGGATCCCACAGTTTAGACACTGTTTGGATTAAAAAAAAACACCAAAAAACAGAAAAAAAAACTTCCCAGAATAAAGGTGCTGCAAAAGACACTTCTAGGATTGAGCACAGCTGAGAACCCCACCAACAGTTAGGGGTGAGATGTGGAGTCCCCTGGCTGGTTCTGTGATAATAACAGTGCTAGTATTTGCGAAAGTAGTATCTAGAACTCTTATTTTCACTACCACATATTATGCAAGCTCCTCTTCATGTCCCTTTTCTTCTGTGTTGGGGATCCTTGCATAAGCTTAAGAACTCCACTCTCCTAGGGAAAGGGAGCACCACAGAGATAACACCCCTCTGGCTTTTTAGCTGCTGCTCATGGATGCAAGGGTTATCCATTTCTCTGACTCTGTCCTTCTTACCAGTCTTTATGTGGTTTCTTCTGTAAATCTTTGGTTAAAATTTTTTAGTTCAGCTATCTTTCAGTTGACTATAATGGTTGAGTGATCATTGTTTTAGCCGTGAATCAAGTTTAGAGTCAGGAGCCAATGAGTGTAATATTCACCTACTGTGCAGCCATCTTGGAATCTCCTATCTATTTTATCTTAATTGAGATTTTGTTGCTTTAACTTTCAAGGAATGAGTCTATTTTCTAACATGTCAAATTTAGGATCACCAAGTTATTCATAGAATTTCTTTCATTACCTTTTGAAAGGCTGCAGGGTCTTTAATAATATCCCCAGCTCATTTCTGATATTGATGAATTGTATACTTTCCATTTTTATTTTTGTCATCTTGCTAGAGATTTGTCTGTTATTTTAATTATTCTCAAAGAACCAGGTTTTCATTTCATTTTATCAATTCTCTTGTTTTTCTATTTTATAATTTAATTTATTTTTTATCTGTACTATTTTTTTCTTCTTCTTCTTGCTTTGGGTTTACTTTGTTCAGTTAGTTTCTTGGTATAAAAATTTAGATAACTAATATAAAACCTTTCATTTTTTTCATTCAGTTCTACATACTTTTTAAAATTCCATTTGAGACTTCCTTAATGATCTATAACTCGTCTATATTTATGCACTTTAATTTCCAAGTGTTTAATGATTTTCCTTCACCTTTATGTTACTGATTTCTTATTCAAATTGGTTGTAGTCAGAGAAAAAAAACTTTGCACAATTATATATTTTTTTATTTTTTGAGATTTGTTTTTATGATCCAGGGAATACTGTATCTTTGTGCATGTTCTATGGGTGATTGAAAATAATATGTATTCTGCCATTTTGGGGTGGAGTATTCTATATATGTCAATTAGATACTTTTGCTTGATTGTTTTATTTAAATCTTTTATATCCTTATGGATTTCTGTTTAGTAGTTCTATTCATTGCTGAGATTTAGGTTTTGAACTTCCCAATTACAATTGTGGATTTATCTATATCTCCTCAGAACACTATCAGCGTTGTGTCATGTGCTTTGAAACTCTGTTCTTTGGTTCATATACATTTAGGAATATTGTATCTTCTTGACATATCGATTTTTTTGTTATGATGCAATGCCCTTTTTTGTTTTATATATAATTTCCATATTTTTTACTTGCACTTAATGGGAGAAATAAGAAAAATATGTCTATTCTTTATGATAAAGAAGTCTTAAAACAGGGGTCCTCAAAGTTTTTACACAGGGGGCCAGTTCACTGTCCCTCAGACCGTTGGAGGGCCACCATCACCAATGCTCCTCTCACTGACCACCAATGAAAGAGGTGCCCCTTCCAGAAGTGCGGTGGGGGCCGGATAAATGGCCTCAGGGGCCGCATGCAGCCTGCAGGCCGTAGTTTGGGGATGCCTGTCTTAAAACTTAATTTTAAACATGAATAGGCATAATTAACTTAACTTATAAATTGTCTTAAAAAATTAATAACTGTTTAATTTTCCCTGGTTGTTTTCAATATAGCTGATGACTATTCTCAAAGGTGCAGAAAGAGGGATGTCAAAGGTTGTCTTGCACAGATTATTGTAAATTTTAACAAGAATCAAAAATAGAGGTAGGATAGATGGTGATGGAGGGTGACTTGACTTGAGGTGGTGAACACACAAAGTAATATATAGATGATGTATTATAGAATTATATACCTGAAACCTGTATAATTTTATTAATCAATGTCACCCCAATAAATTCAATAAAATATTTATAAAAATAAATAAGTAGCCATTAGTAAATGATTGATTAAATACTTTATGGCACATAGTTTATATTTATCCAGCATGCAAAAATGCAGATAAACTGGCTGGTAATATATTAAAATAATTCTAGAATAGCTTGTTACTAGTTTCTTACTTGACTTTCATATAAATTATACACTTTTAGTGCCCCAGCCATCTTGGTTCTTTTTCCAGGACTCCTTGAATCTCCACATGGTCTAAAAACTAAAGGCTTACCACTTGCATAGTGGGAGCTTCAAGGTCATGCTTTACAATTATGACTGGTGCCCACTCTGAATAGTTGAAGTCCATTTCTTACCAGATATTAAATATTTAGTAATAACTCTTTGGCCTATACTTAACACAGACTATCATACAGCTATTAAAAACAAGCAAGGGAAGCTACAGGAAACCACAGAAGATTGAACATATACATTTATCTTTACACCTCAAACCTCACTAAAATGACAACAAAGACTTTTAAAAGTCTTAAAACCAAAAAGACAAAAAGAACACAAGAGGAGATGATAGCAGAAGAGAAATGTCAACACAAGTTTTGTACACTGAAAAGTAGATGGTCAGGTAGTAACTGACTTAGCAGAATAGATGAAACTGAAACCTCAGCCTGAAACTGGGGAGAAACCAAAGAAAGCAAGGAAATCTATGCTGCAGAACCTCAGAATGTCTTGGATTTGGAGGCACTATGAATCTCAAGAGGCAGGCATGTGGGTAAGACTGAATAAAGAATGATAGATTGGCAGTTGGCGAGAGGAGTTTATAGCCCCTCCTCTCAACTTCACTTGTGCACTTCATGTAAGAATTTCCCTTTTACAATGCACGTAGAAGACCAAAATATTTTTTCTTGCTGAAAAAGTTTATATGGCTAAGAAGTGGAGTAAATTGCCACACTGAAAATGAGGATTTAATGTCTGGATATTAAATAATGCAGTCTTTCATCTCTACCCTCTTCTTTTGTATCTCCCAAAATACTAGCAGCCAGATTTCTAACACTTCATAGAAAATGGAATATTCCTCTTTGTGGAACTAAATTGTCCAATAGAAAAGACCTAAAATTATTGACACTTTGAAGAACCCTAGTAAAATAGCTCACCCTTCTCATTGTTTAAATGTGCCTATTCATATACAAAGAACTTCTAATCAGCTTCTTAGTCTCTTATTATTACATAAAAATGAGCCATCAAAAACAACACATCAAGGGAAGAGAGACAAAACAATAGAACATAAAAAAGTAAGCTTGCAGAAAAGAGACAATGCGAAGAACAGAAGAAAACTTTTAAAAAATAAAAATGAATATACAACATTCCTTAATAATTAGGTTTAAATAAAAAGAACATTCACAGCCCTGGCCTGTTGGCTCAGCGGTAGAGCGTCGGCCTGGCGTGCGGGGGACCCGGGTTTGATTCCCGGCCAGGGCACATAGGAGAAGCGTCCATTTGCTTCTCCACCCCCACCCCCTCCTTCCTCTCTGTCTCTCTCTTCCCCTCCCGCAGCCAAGGCTCCATTGGAGCAAAGATGGCCTGGGCGCTGGGGATGGCTCCTTGGCCTCTGCCCTAGGCGCTAGAGTGGCTCTGGTCTCGGCAGAGCGACACCTGGAGGGGCAGAGCATCGCCCCCTGGGGCAGAGCATCGCCCCCTGGTGGGCAGAGCGTAGCCCCTGGTGGGCGTGCCGGGTGGATCCCGGTCGGGCACATGCGGGAGTCTGTCTGACTGTCTCTCCCCGTTTCCAGCTTCAGAAAAGTACAAAAAAAAAAACATTCAGAGAAACAGAAAAATGTTTTAGAAGTTTAAAATAATACAAAATATAGAAGTGTTGAAGTGTAAATAGGAAGAAACCAAGAAACTTCCTGAAACTAGAATTAAAAAAAAATAAACAAAACAGCAGAAGAGATGAGCTAAGGATCAATCTAGGATGTCCAACATCTAGATATGGAAAAAAAGAAAATTATACAAGAAATAATGCAAGAAAATTAAAGTACATGAGTTTTTCAACGGAAAGGGCCCACTGAGTGCCTATAATAAAGAAAAATAGATCACACAAGGACACACCATAGTGAAATTTCAGACTTAACAACAGCACTGAAAGCTAGAAAGCAATGAACTGATGCTTTCAAAAGTTTGAGAGAATTATTTGTAACCTAGAACTCTATGCCCATCCAGACTTAATGATGAAATAACAAAATTTTCAGACATGAACGGTATCCATGCATATTTTGTTTCTCAAATAGCCTTGCACAGAAAGTTCTTAGAGGTTGTGTTCAATCAAAATAAAGGAATAAACCAAAAGGGAGCAAGAATGCCTGGAAAATAGTATTGAGAGTTTTCAGGATTTCCCCAAAGTAGCTGTGAAACCTGTACAAGGTTCCCTCCCACTGGTGGTTCAACTAGGTAAAAATTATTTTAGAAAGAACATGTGGTGGGAAAGGTTGAATAAAGTTGCCTTGATTAAAGGTTAATCACCAAGAATTCTAAGCAACAAGAAGCTTTTCAAGGAAAGCGTTTCCAAAAAAATTGCAGGATACACTAAAGGAAATTTTAAAAGTAGGAAAATGTTAAGACAATTGTATTTTCACTACTTACATAGACAAAATCTAATCCAAGGTAGTCTTGAAAGTTACTCTGGTGGATGGATGGATGGCAAAGAGGCAACCAGGCAGTCTAACCTTATCTAGAAGTCACAGGTAAGGACTGACTTAAGGAAAAATGGGCAATCAGGTAAAGTTGGTATAAGCATCTGTTATTTGATTTTTTACCTGCCTGCACTCGGATTCCTTATGCCATCATGCCTCCCTTACCTAGCTAAAAATTACCATTACTTTAAACAAACTTGTCCTTTATATAATAAACCAATATGGAATCTTTGCAAACTTGCCATCCACCTTAAGAAATATCAAAGCTTTGTCTTTCCAGTAAATGTCAGCTAATTATCAGAAATCTGTTAAATAAATATGTGTCAAGATGTTAATGACAAATAACAGATTTATACTCTACCCATCCAGAGATATTTGCATTTCAGTAAACTACTCATGGACACCAATGAACTAATTTCAAATAACATAGTCAGTGAAATATTTTTTTAAATGGTTGGAGTTTTCAAGTCTCACAACATACACAGCCACCTAATTCACTATGGGCAAAACCAGTTGAATATCTGTTTCTGGGATGATGGCAATGTAATTTCTGAGACCTGGTTCTTCACATAGTTATGGTGAGACTAAATCATCTTCCAAAATAATAAATACATCAAAAAAGTAGAAATTTTTTTTCAGATTATCACATGGTCGTTTTGGCTTGGAGTGAGGGAAGCCTTGAAATAATTTTAAACATAATCTAAGAGACGTTAGAGGTTAATGAATTTGCTACTAAAACATGTTTTACAATTAAATGCAATATGTTTGGAATTAAAGCACTGGGAGATGATCACGTTTACTTAAAACAGTTTTGTATCAGGATGGTGATCTATACAATGAATTATATCAAAGACATAATGTTATTACAATAGAAGACAAAAATGAATTATATACAATCAACTCATTTATATTGGTAATCTAAATCGCATTAAAACATGTAGGCCAATGTATTTGGAAACAGAATTATGCTCAAAATAACACTTGAGTCATATCAGGTCATTCTAAGCACAAACATACTGGACAATTCCATAACTTTGAAATCTAAGGAAAGTGATAGGGGACTGAGGGATTTCAGTAAATGCTGCTAGTATGTATCTCATGTTTAGAGCTATCAAATTCGCATTGTGAACTTTAGCACAAATCTCACTGCAACTCAGGGGACATATTCTAATTCTGGTAATAGTATTTGCCAAAGTGTTCTGAGGACTTCAGTTAAATCCTATCTAAGTCAAAGTATAAAATTTAAATCATGGTATAAGGAAGAACATGAAAATAAATACATTTAGATATATAAGATGAGGACATTATTTCAATAACTTGCAACATATGATGGGGCAAGAAACTCAGTTCAGTATGCTGGGTACAGTGGCAAGAGCCCAATACTAAATGCCACAGTCTCTCAGGGTCAGGAGGCAATGATGCCATGACATTCCACAAATGTCATTTCACACAGTAAAAATATTTCTGACAGTCACTCTGCCCAAAGCTTCTTATTTGTAACACTGTCAGCTGGCGTGTCACTCACAGTGACAGGAAAAGGAGAGAGGGAAAGATGATTGCGGTGAAAAAGATGGTAGGAGTTAAATCACTGCATGGTGAACAAACAAGATTTACCTGAGGTATCCATTGTCACACAGATGGCTGACACACTCCTGTCTCTAAGTGCTAAGGGGGAAAATATTCCACTTGCCTCCAGGAAATAGGTAATGCCAATATTCAAATGACCACAATTAAAAAAAAAAGACATGAAATCCAGCTAAATCAGTGTTGTTTTGTTTTTTAATGAGAGGACAGGGGATCTAGAGACAGACTCTCACATGCACCATGACTGGGAACCACCCAGCAACTCCCATCTGGGGCCCATGCTCTGCCCATCTGGAGCCACTCACAACCAAGCTATTTTTAGTGCCTGAGGCAGAGACTCCATGGAGCCATCCTCAATGCCTGGGGCTGACTTACATGTGCTTGAATCAATTGAACCATGGCTGTGGGAGAAGAAGAGAGAGAAAGAGAGAAAGGTTAGGAGAGGGGGGAGAATCAGATGGTCCCCTCTCCTGTGTACATTGATGGGAATTGAACCCAAGTCTTCTATATGCCAGGCCAATGCTTTATTGCTGAGCTAACAAGCCAGGGCCAAAAATGTAACTCTTGAAGGCCTCTTGGTGGTAGGGGTACTTCATCCAGTAACTTTTTTTTCAGGGGGGAGAACATGGTAGCCTAGCTACACATTGAAACATAGAAGTTCAGTATGTTAAAAAATACAAAAAGACCTATTTTGATTTAGGAGGTCACTTAGAATTCACTGTTCATTCCACATAGCCACCACAGTCATCTCTAAGACATCCCTAAGGAATTCCAGGACTCTTCACCACACCATTGTATAATGGGAGCTCCAACCCCCCCCCCCAAATTATTATGCCCAAGTACTCCTGTGGTGAATTGATATCAATCCAGATTTTTTTCCTAATTATCCCAAGCCTAGGCACAATTGTCAACAATGTATTGTCTGCCTCAAGCAGACAATTGTGCTCCACCTTAGTTTTCTCAAACAAGCAATTGGCATTACCTCTAATTCATTCAGTAACTTCAGCAAATGAGAGAGACTTCACTGTAATGAAATACTTAGAAATACAAACTATACCTCAATGTAAATTATGTTTAATTCAAAGAAGTTTTCACAATGTGAGACCAAACGTGGTCAGTCTTAAGTATAAGATATTTGCTACAGACCTGTAGTGACGCAGTGGATAAAGCTTCGACCTGGAAATGCTGAGGTCGCCGGTTCGAAACCCTGGGCTTGCCCGGTCCAGGCACATATGGGAGTTGATGCTTCCAGCTCCTCCCCCTTCTCTCTCTCTGTCTCTCCCTCTCCTCTCTAAACTGAATAAAGATATTTGCTACAGTATTTGCTTTTATATCCTGGAAAAATTGGTTACCTGACTCAATACAAGCTCTCAAAAATAAAATAAAATAAAATGGTTGTTCTGACATTCCGAGGCATTTCAGAAAAAAATCCATGATGTGCAAAATAAAACATTGCCTTTTTCAGTATGTATAAAATAGATGTTTTTAAGAATTTAATTGTAATTGCAGAAAAAATACATTACCAAAATATGTGTTGCAATTTAGTCATACTAAGTTGTGAACTATGTAAAAATATAAGTGTGACTACCTGTGAAGTTTATAGTCTTTATTTACAACAAACCCAGAGTCTTGAATTTATGTACCTTTGTTTCAAGAGAAAAAAAAATTTGAATGGGTTTCTCTTAATGCATCTTAATGACCAAAAGTATTTCATTGTTTCATTTCAAACTCTGTTCATAAAAGGAGGCAATAGATAAAATTCAGACAGATTACTTTTTCTTGCCATGAACACGTAATAATGGTCTCTTAAGATACAGAATCAGTTGGACTGATTCTGCCTTTGCCTCTGCTCTCCTGTATATTTTCTGAATGACACTCACTTGGCCTGTGGTTAGGAACTTTACAACCACAGAAATTACTTTTCTCTGGAAGCTGACCTTTCTTTGTTTGGGATTTGTTTCTAAACAGCTTGAAAGAAGTTCATGACCTTTATGCTCTGGGCTTTTGGGTTTTGTTTTGTTTTGTTTTGTTTTGTTGAGTCAGAATTGACTTTTGCATTAGTTCTATTTGTTTTTTTGTATTTTTAAATGTGTTTTTTTTCAGTTACAGTTGACATATGATATTATATTAGCTTTAGGTGTACACAACAGTGAACAGTGATTAGGCATTATATAACTTAGTGATCATCCTGAAAAATCTTGTACCCATCTAACACCACACATGGTTATCAGAATATTATTGACTATATTCCTTCTGTCGTACTTTACATCCCCATGGCAATTCTGTTAATACCAGTTTGTACTTCTTAATCCCTTAACCTTTTCAACTGGAAACCATCAAAATATTTTCTGCATATATGAGTCTGTTTATGATCTGTTTGCTTTTTTTTGTCAGAGACAGAGATAGATAGAGAGAGAGACAGATAGGGACAGACCGACAGGAAGGAAGAGAGATGAGAAGCATCAATTCTTCATGTGGCTCCTTAGTTGTTCATTGATCGCTTTCTCATATGTGCCCTGATGGGGGGACTATAGCAGAGCGAGTGACCCCTTGTTTGAGCCAGTGATCTTGAGCTTGGGCTCAAGCCAGTGATCTTGAGCTTCAAAACAGCAACCTTTGGGCTCAAGCTAGTAACCATGGGGTCATGTCTACAATCCCACGCTCAAGCCATCAACCCCTTGATCTAACTGGTGAGCCCACACTCAAGCTGGATGAGCCCTCACTCAAGCTGGTGACCTCGGGATTTTGAACTTGAGTCCTCTACGTCCCAGTCCAACACTCTATCCATTTTGCCACCAGCTGGTCAGGCTTTTTATTTTGTTTTTTAGATTTAATTTTTGATAGATAAGTATTTATTGCTATTTTATTTTTCATATTTTTGATCTCATCTTCTCCTTCTCTTATTCCTCTTTCTTCTTCAAGAAGACCCTTTAACATTTCTTATAATATTGGTTTAGTGATGAACTCCTTTAACTTTTTCTTACCCAGGAAGCTTGTTACATGTCCTTCAATCAACTAACAGTCTTATGGGAGCTCACTTGTAGGTAACTAATTGCTTTTCTCTTGTTGTTTTAAAAAAAAAATCTTTCTTTAACCTTTTGCATTTTAATTAAGATGTGTCTTGTTGTGACCTCCTCAAGTTCATCTTGTTTGGGACTCTGTGCTACCTGGACTTGTATATCTATTCTCTTTATCAGGTTAAGGAAGTTTTCTGTCATTATTTTATTTTAATAAATGTTTTATTTCTTGCTCTCTCTCTCTGTCCTTCCTCCAGCATCCCCATGATGTGAATGTTGGTACTCTTGAAGTTGTCACAGAGGCTCCTTATACTATCCTCATTGGGGGGGGGAGGTTCTTTCCTTTTTGCTGTTATAATTGGGTGCTTTTGTCTTCCTTATATTCTAAATCACAGTTTTGATTCTTGGTTTCATCTACTTTACTGTTTTTCTTTTTTATTAGTGAAAGAGAGAAACAGAAAGAGAGAGAGAAAGAAAGAGAAAGTAAGGGAAAATGATGAAAAGCATCAAATTATAGTTATATAATTTTAGTTGTTCATTGACTGCTTCTTATATGTCCCTTGACTCAGAGGGGCTCAAGCTAAGCCAGGGACCCTTTGCTCAAGCCAGTGACCTTGGGCTCAAGACAGTGACCTTTAGGCACAAACCAGTGACCTCAAGATTATTTTGATAAACCCATGTTCAAGCTGGTGACCCCACACTCAAGCTGGCAAGCCTGTGTTCAAGCCATATGAGCATATAATCAAGCCAGATAAGCCTGTGGTCAAGATGGTGACTTCCAGGTTTCAAACCTAGGACCTCATCATCCCAAGTTAACACTCTATCCACTGCACCACCACTGGTCAGGCTACTTTACTATTAATTTCCCATAAATTATTCTTTATTTTGGTTAGTATATCCTTCATTTTTGACAGATTCTTTTTTATGGTTTCTATATTCGTTTTTATGGTGTTAAAGTTCACTCTACACTTCCTCTAAATTTACTGAGCATTATTATAACCAGTGTTTTGTATTCTGCATCTAATAGATTGCTTGTCTCCAGTTTGTTTTGTCTTTTTTCTAGAGTTTTGTTCTGTTCTTTCATTTGGGACATGTTTCTTTGTCTCTTCATTTTAGCTACCTTCCTGTGTTTGTTTCTATGTACTATGTAGAGCTGCTATGTCTCCAAGGCTTGGTAATGTGGCCCAATATATCAATAGAAGATGTCCTGTAGGGTCCAGTGGCACAGCCTTCCTGTTCACCCGGGCTGGACACTCTCGGTGCACCCCCCTTGTGGGCTGTGTACACTCTCCTGTTGTAGTGGATTCTTGATTGCTGCTGGCATGTCAATAGGAGGGATTTACCTCCAGGCTAATTGTCTGTTGGGACTAGCTATGACCACCATGGAAAGTCAGTGGTGCAGAGACCTACACCATAGATCAGGACTTACTTCATTCAGCAGGGCTCTTATGTCAGCTGAGTCCACCCCTTGTGTGTGTCAGTTGTAGAAGTGGTTAGGCAGTGCTTCAATATGGTCTGAAGCTGTCCACAATGTACATAGGATCTGGGGCCTCCTAGGAGGTACAGGTTAAATTCAGTCACTGCCTGTGGTACACTTGGAGTTACCTGACATAAGCTACCAAGTGACCTACAAGTGGCTGCTACTTTTGCTGTGCTTGGAGATGCCCAGGAAAGGCCAAGTTGTGAACTAAAGCCAAATACAGCTAGTGCCAGGCCTGGGGTTACTTAGTGAGAGGTACAAGGCAAACTGAGGCCAGATACTGCTTGTTTGAAAGATCTTAGAAAAGTCTGAAGCATGAGCTAAGACAAGTCATTCATATGGAAAAGCCACTGGAAACAGGTTGGTTTGGCTTACAAGATGGTGGGGTGAGGTCACAGGAAATCACCAAGGCAGAGTGAATAGTGTGAGCCAGATTGATTGAGAATCAGATATGGTACCAACCAGCCATATCTGTAGGGAGAGAGAGCTCCTAAAAGGAATAATGGCCTCTACCAACACTTCTCTCTAAGAGAAAGTTGCCCCTTCAGTTCTTATTCTGAAGATACTTCAGTTCTTTCTCATATGTTTCTGGTTTCCTTCAAGCCACTGCCCCAGTGCTGGAGCTCAGAGGGCATGAGTCCTAATAATTCCCTTATGTGGGCTCTTTAAGAAGATTACTTGGGACCACAGTAGTCCTTGGATTCACTCAGCCACAATCCCAGTTTGTTCTTAAAACCAGAATTTATGAGAATTTTTACCCCAGCAGTGCAACCCTGGGCTGGAGGACTTGGTGTGGCCTTGGGGGCCCTTGATTCTCAGGGGGGACCTCCACAGCCAAGATATCCCTCTAATTTTTATCCACCATGCATGGGTGTACGACCAGCCCATTCTGTGTTTCCACCCCTCCTACCAGTCTCGATGTAACTTCTTTATATCCCTAGTTGTAAAATTTCTGTTTAGCTAGATTTCAGGAATGATGGTTGCTCTATATTTCAGTTGTGTTTTTATGTGGTTGTGGGAGTTTCTGAGTACTGCATTTGCTTACACCACCATCTTGACCAGAAAGAAGCAGGTCAGTTTGGTATTGATGCAAGGTGACAAAGTAGCTGAAGAGGGTAGGCATGTATATCCACAGTTTTCTGAGAATTTTTTTAGCCCTATGATATCCATCAATCTCAGTTCCACTACCCCATAATAGATAGATAGCTCTTGCTACTTCTACAGGACATGCAGGGTGTTTAGTTCTCTACCCATCTGACCTGCCTGATATCTGAAAAGTCTTTTTACTTTTGGTTGAGTCACAATAAGGTCGACTTATTGTAACTCAAACCTTTATAAAGAAAACTAAAGGAAAATATAACAAGAGATAGTATCTCAGAGCAAACTTGATATTCTAACTTAAAGTCCAATTTAGATGAGTTTGGCTAGGGCAATTTAAAAGAAAAAATCTGTTTCTTTCCTTCTACTCACTCTCGGAAAAGAAGAGTATGTTTGAATAAACTACGTACACTTTTAATCTGATGTAGATTTGAGTTGACATTACTTTCAGATGGGCAGAATCCTTGGTTTCTCTTAGAACTTATTTATATTCCTTTCTGGACAGTAGTCCTCCTTCTCATTCTTTATGATTCTTGCCTATGCTGAACTACCACTTGGAAGAGGTCCAAATTCTCTTGAGTCCTACCTCACTCAGGCCTTATTAGTTCTTCAAAGGAAGGTAAACTCAAATTAGGTCTCAATATTTTTTTCTTCAGCTGCAGGTTGTCAATCATTGATCTTTCATAGATATCCTTGGATATTTCTCTGACTACAGTTTTCTGACTCATTTCTTTCATTCTTGTTCACTTAATTTAAGATATTCACCAAATATTTGACTTCTCTTAATGTTTTAGTCATGTTAGCTCCTTAAAATTATCAGAGACTAATTACTTCTACCCTTTAGAAGAAGCTTCATTCTCTGTCAGGGATACCTACAAAGTTCCATTTGTTCTCAATTCATCTGTAGAGTAAAGATCACTGGCTTGCCCTCGTCCCAGTGGATAGTCAGGATGTTCCAGGTTATCTGGTTTCTACTTGCCACCAGGTGACAATCTTCCAGAAACCATAACCACAATTTTATAATGCCAAAAATTTCTTACATGTTCATTAAACAACTTTTAACAATGCTGATGTTTCTTCATAACCACACTTGTCATTTGATTGAAATTATATAAAGTCACCTAAGCATTTGTTCATTCTTTTTCTATTTTTGTTAGCACATAAATAGCAAGATTGCATAAAAAGGCTGGCTATGAAAATTCATGCAGAGAGAGTTGGTTAGTGTAGTTGGGTATCATATAAGTACCTTCTCAAATCTTTGATCCATTTCCCCTTTGAATAGGCTGTACAGAACTGAATCCAGAGTGAATTGGTCAAAAAGAACTTATGCCCCTCATCAGCTATTCAAAAACACACATAAACAAAATATAAATAATATGTAAACATAGCCTTTGAAATAGAAACTAGTTAAAAGCACAACTTTCAACCCTTTCCAGGTAGCTCATTTGGTTAGAGTATTTCTCCAGTATGTGAAGGTTGCAAGTTCAATCCCCAGTGAGGACACATACAAGAGTCAACCAGTGAATGCATAAATAATTGAAATAACAGCAATGTTTCTCTCTCTCTCTCTCTCCCTTTCTGTCTCAAAAATAAATAAATAGAAGTATTTCCTAAAAATCAAGAAAAATAGGAATGGGGCAAGTTGGAGGTGTGCAAGGTTGGCAGGGGGATGGATATAGAAAGAAACTGCTTGGGGCGGAGGATGTACAATGTGGTATGCAAATAGCATTATATTGAAGCGTACATTTGAAACTTACATGGTTTTGTAAACCAATATCATTCCGGTAAATTCAAATAAACAAATAAATAAAAATTTTAAATGCAACTTTCAGTAAAGTATTTTAACATATTTCATAGGCAAAGATAACAAAGCATGTTGTCATATTTTATTAGCTTTTGAAATACTACTAAAGAAGCATATACATAATTCCTTAAAGAGAACTGCATGTAGGTGTAGTGTAGGTACAACAAAAGATGACAGTTAAAGATGACTTTATTTTACCTTTCAAGGATTAAGTTGGCTATTTGGACAAATCTCTCACCAGCAAGAAATATTATCCAACTTCTTCCAATATCAGTATTTGTAAATATATATATATATATATACACACATATATATATGTATATGTGTGTGTATATATATATTTACATATTTACATATATAAATACTAGAAAGCCCGGCGGTCATACGAAATGACTGCTATTCTAGATATTATAAATTGTAATTAAAATGATTTGTGCAAAGATGTCTGCTAATTCAAACTGAATTACCCAAGGCAGGCGGCGAGGACGCCCCTTTGCTTACTGCCCCACGGGGTTTCTCCCTTCTACTTGCTTAATTGCTTAAAGTAGAGTGCCAAGAAGGAAACCACTGGCAGTACATTTCTTAAGAGCCACCGCTAGCTCAATAAATAAAGGTGATTTAAATAATAAAATGTTAATTCACATGTCAAAGATCTCTTTGTACACAACATTTCTTGTGTAGATCTTTCCATCATTTTTAAGCTTGCGTTGCAGAAGACCATCAATTATTTTTAATTTTACATCCATTCTTTCACGAACTCTTGAACAGGCAACATAAAGTTGACCGTGTCCAAATGCAGTCTCAGGTAAAAAAAATGCCAACACACTTAAGCGTTTGGCCCTGAGACTTATTGATGGTCATAGCAAAGGCAAGTTTTACAGGAAATTGTCTACGTCTCAATTGAAACGGCAACCCTGTTTGAGATGGAGCCAAATCAATTCTTGGAATGATATGTATTTCACCTTTAGAGGAGCCAGTCAAAGATTTAGCTATTATGACATTATTTTTCAATTGGAGAACCTCTAGTCTTATACCATTGCAAAGACCCCTTCTGGTGTTAAGATTTCTTAACAGCAGAATAATTGCTCCAATCTTTAACCTCAATTTATGAGGTGGCATGTCAGAAGGCGGGACTATTTGAATGCTGTGGCAACTTCACCCCATTGGTTAGTACAATTACGCAAGCAACCAATAAGCTATCGGCGACAAACAGACACTTAAGCTGCATATAATAAAGATCTACTATCTTTCTCTCCCAGACTGAAAGCTTCACCAGGGAAGACAATGTGGCTATTTTGTTCTAACAATGTATTATCTAGTATAGAACTTGACACATGGTATGCAACCAGTAAGTATTTATTCATTAAATAAATGATAAGCAAATAATTTTTCCTAATTTTATTGTTCATTAAATAGGAAAAATAAGACAAAATTTGTCATCATAAAGTAAGCACATGATTTTATCCATACTTATAAACTGAGTGCAGCTGTAAAATGTTTCTGAAAGAAATATTTATAATTTTAGATAACATCAATATAAAATATTTCTTTATACATTTGCTTTATAAGAAGAAAGATAATGCAAGGCCTTTTTAAATTTTTATTACTTTTTAATTTATTATGATTACATGGATTCAAGTGTCCCACTGAATATAACTCCCTCATCTTCCACCTCTGTGTTTCTTTTTATACCCTCTTTGCCTCCCTCCACCTAACTCCTTTTCCCATTCCCTCTAGGATTTGCTGTCCTGTTATCTATATCTCTGTGTTATGTATATATACTTTCACTCATCCCTTTACCTTCTCTGATCCCATCCTTTCATCCCCTTTCCCTCTGACTGCTGTCCCTCTGGTCACTGTGACCCTGCCTCTGCTTCTATTCTGTTCCTCAGTTCACTTTGTTCATTAGATTCACATATATGTGAGATCATATGATATTTGTCTTTCCTTGCCTGGCTTATTTCACTTAGCATAATAATCTCCAAGTCCATCTATGCCATCGCAAAGGATAAGATTTCCTTCATTTTCATGGCCACTTAGTATCCATTGTATATGTGTATCACAGCTTTTTAATCCACTCATCCACTGATGGGCACTTGAGCTGTTTCCAGATCTTGGCTATTGTAAACAATGCTGCAATACACATAGGGGTGTATATCTTCTTTTGAATCAGTGATTTGGTATTCTTAAGATATATTCCTAAAAATGGGATAGGTGGGTTAAAAGGAAGTTCCATTTTTAATTTTTTGAGGAAACCCCATGCAGTTCTTCACAGTGGCTGCACCAGTCTGCATTCCCACCAGCAGTGCAGGAGGGTTCCCTTTTCTCCACACCCTTGCCAGCACTTATTGTGTGTTGTTTTGTTAATAAGCACCATTATGACAGGTGTGAGGGTATCTCATTGTGGTTTTAATTTGCATTTCTCTAATGATTAGTGATGTTGAACATTTTTTCATAAGCCTATTGACCATCTGCATATCCTCTTTAGAGAAGTGTCTATTCAGTTCTTTTGCCCATTTTTTAATGGGATTGTTTACCTTCCTGGTATTGAGTTTTAGAAGTTCTTTATAAACTGTGGTTGCTTTCTTTTCAATTTAATGCTTATTGGTTGAAAATGTCTTTTCCTGTACAGACTTAATTTTATATATTGTAAATCAATCTTTTTCAAAATCACATATGTGGTCTTATATACATAGTATATTAAAGCAAAGAATCTGAAATTGGAATTATTTGACTACTTTACATGTAAAATGAAGTTTGCCAAAAGATGACTATGATGTTAAAGTAAAAGTTGTGATAATTGGCCTGACCTGTGGTGGTGCAGTGGATAAAGTGTCAACCTGGAACGCTGAAGTCGCCAGTTTGAAACCCTGGACTTACCTGGTCAAGGCATATATGGGAGTTGATGCTTCCTGCTCCTCCCCCTTCTCTCTCTCTCTCTCTCTCTCTCTCTCTCTCTCTCTCTCTCTCTCCTCTATAAATTGAGTAAATAAAAATCTAAAAAAAAAGTTGTGGTAATTGTAGTAACGACTCCAAGGAAATAGAATTTTGAAATCACATGTTAAAAGATTATTTAGATTAGAGGTGAAATATTTTCATTTTAACCTTAAACCAAAAGAAAGAATATCCAATGGCAGTGCTAACCTTCTAAAGATTTAAGCAGTGGTGGGATTCAAATACTTTAACACCTGGTTCTCAGCCCTAATGACCAGTTTAAGTATAAAAATAATAATATACCGAAAGGTAGTTTATTATTTTGTGCATTTAGTACTTAAATAAGAACAATTAAAGAGGTACACAAAACTAAACTATGTTATTAGAAAGACTTTTAAAATATTACAGGATACCTGACAAAGAAACAATAAAACTGTTATTTAAGATATTTCCATATTGCTTCTTGCTTGGTATACTCACTTGTAATTTTTTTTCACCTATGGACTGAATGTGGACAATAATACAGGAGCTTAGAACATACTTTTTACAGATGAATGTTAAAAAAGAGTAAGGAATGTAAATTTGTGATTTCCATATTGGGTGGTTGCCCAGGCACCTACCTTAGAGAGAATCCTCATTACAAGTGCCATTTTAACAATCAGTTCAACAAATTCAACAAAAAATTATGTATCAGTTTTGCCAAACCGGTACGATCCAGCTGAATCTCACCACTGGATTTAAGGCTATCTGCCAAAATAAGTGGTTCAGCCCTTATTGTATATGCATTCACTAAAGAAGGAGAAGAAAGCATTAGAAAAAAATCTCTGCCCATGGAAACTATGCCGACTGGCTTTTCTTAGGAGCTCATGGACTTTCAAGGACTCTTTCTGACAATGTCTCTATCAAAATAATCAAAGAGCCCAACAGGAAAGCAACAGCTGCCACAACACAAATCCTTTTATTATTGTGCTAACACAGGTCCAAAATGGCACATACCTGATGTACTGAAACGTACTAAACTCTATATTATCATTTTGGAGCTCTATAATAGGTTATATTTATTCCTCTTTTTTAAAAAAAAAGATTCTGTAACAGTACTATACTGTTTTAGCTATTGTAGTTTTTGAACCAGTTTCCATTATTTGTTAGAGCAAGCCCTCCTCATTAGTCTTCTTTTTCAGAATATACTTGTTATTCTTGCCTATATTTCCTTTAGGATGGAATTTAGAATCACTTCATCAAAAGTATAAAAATAATCTATGTGATTTTAATTGTGAACGTTATTAAAACCATGAATTAATTTTAGAGAACGCCCAACCTGTGGTGGTGCAGTAGAAAAAGTGTCGACTTGGAACTCTGAGGTTGCTGGTTCAAAATCCTGGGCTTGCTTGGTCAAAGCACATATGAGAATTGATGCTTTCTGCTTCTCTACCCTTTCTCTCTCCCTCTCTGCCTCTTTCTCTCCCCTCTCTAAAGTGAATAAATTAAAAAAAAAACTTTAGAGGACTCAACTTGAAAAATTTTATATTTTCATCCATTCATGAAGTTTTTTTTTTTTTAAATTTGTAGCTTTGTTCATATAGGTACTGCACATTTATTGTTGAGGTCATTCTTAGATATTTTCTATGTTTTGTTGCTACAGAAAATGGACTCTCCACTGTGTTTTATAATTGGATATTGAAATATTCAGAAAAAAATGTAAACACTTAAACTCTCATTCTAAATGTATTTAACTTAAATTCTCTTGGGCTAGGGAAACATAAAATATGCAAATATTGTGTCTCGTGGTTTCCAGTAGTGACATGTCTTATTTCTGTTATCTGCTTCATTGCACTCGTTAAGAAACTAAAAAAAAAAAATCATACCGATGATAGCAGTTCTTTTTATCTTTTTGTTATTTAAATAGGAATACATATATAGTGTTTTGCTAATTCAAATGATGTTAGCTGTTGATTTAAAATAGATATGTACTATCCCAGTAACAGAAATATATGATATTTTTTGTGAATTGACATGTCATCTTTCCTCTTCTAATGTTCTCCATATTGTTGCAAATTTAACAAATACAGTGGAAGAGAACTATATTGCTCTTTAAATAAAACTGGTCTGCCACATTTAAATGCCTTTTAAACTATTTTGAGGAGAAATGTCAAAAGCATTTTGAATTAGACTTTGATTGGTAGGTACAAAATGGAATACACAGATGATGTAGCTGATGTAGCATAAACTTATACACTTGAAACCTATATAAATTTATTAACCAATGTCACCCCCACAAATTTAATTTAAAAATAAAAAATAAAAAAGTAGGGCTAGTAAAGTTCTGTAGCAGACTGGAAAATATTAAACCTGAAGCATTATTATTATTATTTTTTTTCATTTTTCTGAAGCTGGAAACGGGGAGAGACAGTCAGACAGACTCCCGCATGCGCCCGACCGGGATCCACCTGGCACGCCCACCATGGGGCGACGCTCTGCCCACCAGGGGGCGATAATCTGCCCATCCTGGGTGTCACTATGTTGTGACCAGAGCCACTCTAGCGCCTGAGGCAGAGGCCACAGAGCCATCCCCAGCGCCCGGGCCATCTTTGCTCCAATGGAGCCTTGGCTGCGGGAGGGGAAGAGAGAGACAGAGAGGAAAGCGCGGCGGAGGGGTGGAGAAACAAATGGGCGCTTCTCCTGTGTGCCCTGGCCAGGAATCGAACCTGGGTCCTCCGCACGCTAGGCCGACGCTCTACCACTGAGCCAACCGGCCAGGGAAAACCTGAAGCATTATGATAATGATTCTTTTTTCTGTAAATCTGAGCCATTCACCTGGAAGAAGGGGAAATCAAATGAATTAGTTAGTAACTTGGTTTTTAAAAGAAACTTTTCTCTGATTATAAGCAAGGCATTAGGAGAAAAATAAGCACAAGAGAGAAAGAACCAGAAAGCATTTTTATTTATTTATTTATTTTGCTGTGAATATCAAAGAAAAGAATGCAAATAACTTCCAGTGCCCTTTTAATTAGCATCACTAAGACAGTGTGTTGTTTCCAGAAAGCACAGAAACATAGTCAACAACTTTTGACTTCTGCAATAGAGGGCAAGAGATCTTAGAGACTTGACCATTGTTAGTTTGGGGATTTTTAGTTAAAATAGTTGCTTAGGTGAACTGCCGCTCTTGTCAAGATGCTGTGAAATACAGAATGCCAGACCTTTTCAATACCTGGAAGCATTGTAGTGTAGAATGGCAAACGTTTTCTTGAGCATGGAAAGAAACACCAAGCTTTATTGAAGGTGATTAATAACAGTTGAGCTTGGTGAGAACAAGGTCAGCCTAAGTAGGGGTAGCATTTTTTTTTTATTTCATACATATTACATATCTAAGCTTATACGTACTTGACATGAGTATTAAGTATTTATCCTGATTTTATTTTACTCTTGTGTAGAGATCTTTATTCATTCTAACTTAATATACCATATTTCCATAACACATTTTGGTATTTAAAAGCATTTTCTTATTCCATATATGAAATACTGTTGCTTATGTAGAAATAAGCATTTTAAATATTTAACGGTAGAAGTTTAAAAGCACTTATTAACATTGCCTACATTTTTGTACTATCTGAATTATCATATAGATATTATATTTTAATTCAAAAAATTGGTCCATTTAAGAATATATTTTACAAATAATATGTATTCATTGTAACAAGTTAAAAAACAGAAAAGTGTATAAATAGAAATTTGAAAGTAGTTACCACACCTTACCCCCACTACCCCCAGGTAAAGAGAATTATTAATATAACCATGCTACACAGAATTTCCACACTTCATTTTTTTTCTTACATAACTGAAATCTTTTTATAGATACACAGTAATTTTAGAAGCAGTCATTTTTTTGTAGAAAAAAATAGAGAAACATAAATCCCTACTTTTTTTTCTGTTGTAAGTTAGCCCTGTCTGGGTAAACTTCACAATTGAACCAAACCCGGTACCTAGTAATTAACACCAACCACCTAGTGGCAGTAACTAGAATTGATAGCTCAAGTCTTAAAGTAGCAGCTCTCAAATTTTAGCATGCATCAGTGTTGTAACACAAAATTGTCTCCCCACTCAGCCCTGAGAGGATGATCTATACATTGTTTGAGAGCAGAGCTGTGAAACTGAAAGATTAGGGTCTTTATCTTCTAAGGGGTATTATATATCCTTATTACACAAAATAAAATGCCTATTAACAGTTCGCTAACACAATATAAACTGACCCAAGAATGAACACGTAAACCCTTATTCCAACTATAGCTCAGACCAGTGGTCCTCAAACTGTATAGTGTACACCAAAAATCACATGGAGGGCTTGTTAAAACACATACTGCTGGGCTCCACACAGAGAGTTTCTAATTCTCATGATAGGCCTAAGAATTGGCATTTATAGCAAAGTTCCCAGATGTTGCTGCTCCTTCTAGTCCCAGGATCACATTTTGAAAACCATTGTCTCAAAGTAAATATTCCATTTCCCATCATATTTGACCTAGGAAAAACAAACTTCACAGAACAGAATTCAGCAAAAATAAATAAGTGATTCAAATTAGAATTTCTATATGAAGTGCTCCTTAATTCCCAGTTGTTAAAACTCATCTCTCTCTCTCTCTCTCTCTCTCTCTCTCTCTCTCTCCTGTCTAAAATGAATATTCTTTTAAAAAATTAGCCTGACCTGTGGTGGTGCAGTGGATAAAATATTGACCAAAAAATGCTGAGGATGCCAGTTTGAAACCTGGGCTTGCCTGGTCAAGCCATATATGGAAGTTGATGCTTCCTGCTCCTTTCCCCTTCTCTCTCTCTCTCCTTTTTCTCTCTCTTTCTACTCTCTAAAATGATAAAAGAATTTTAAAAAGTAAAATAAAACCCAACTAGAGTAATAGATTATGAAGCCCTCATCTCTACTCACTGTGTTGAAAATATAGCTTTTCTTTTTTTTATTCAAATCTTCTTATCTCCAACTTAGCTAGGTTTTTTTTATTTTAAATTATATTTAGAAAACTAACTTTAACACATGACATTGCTAAATAAGAATACATAGGTTTCAAGCAAACATTTCCATAGCACTTGAACTGTTGATTACATTGTACACCCATAACCCAAAGTCAAATCATTTCTGTCACCATATATTTGTCCCTCTTTATCTTCCTTCCTCCATTCCCTCCCTCATCCCCTTGCCCCAAGTCCTTTTCACCCTGGTAACCACTGCACTTTTATCTTTGTCCATGAGACTCATCTTTATATTCCACCTATGTGTGAAATCATCAAGTTCTCAGCTTTTTCTGATTTACTTATTTTACTCAGTAAAATGTTCTCAAGGTCCGTCCATGCTGTCATAAATGGTACTATATCATCATTTATTTTTTTTAAGATTTTATTTATTCATTTTAGAGAGAAGAAAGAGAGAGAGAGAGAGAGAGAGAGAGAGAGAGAGAAGGGGGGAGGAGCAGGAAGCATCAACTCCCATATGTGCCTTGACCAGGCAATCCCAAGGTTTCATTCTTTTGCATGTGGCTTTCCTATTTTCTTAGCATCATTTATTGAAGAGGCATTTTTTCTCCATTGTGTTTTTGTCTCCTTTGTCAAAGATGATTTGTTCCTATATATGTGGTTTTATTTCTGGGCTCTTGACTCTGTTCCATTGGTCTATATGTCTGTTTTTCTGCTATAGCTAGGTTTTTCTTTTTTTGTTGTTTTTTGGGTTTTCCATTTATGTTCTATGATTTTTTTTATTTAGAAAATTAAAATTAACAGGGTGACATTGATCAACAAGTGTGTATAGATTTCAGGTAAACATCACTACATCACTTGAATAGTCAGTTTTGTTGTAGGTTTTTCAAATAATGTTGAACATATTATATCTGAGAACCATCACTTTGTGGAAACCTACTGTAAACTTAGAATGGACAATGAAAGCCTAAAAATGATTAATAGCTTATATTGTTCAGACAATGTAGAAGATCCTGTTAAGAAATATACTCTTTAAAAGGAAGCCCTTCTTCACTCCTAACAGTAATCCAGGCTCTTCTTCTACCTTATTGTCCAATATTCATCTGATGAAGTATAATGATGGGGAAAACATTACTGGGCCCCAGTCTCAGCATCACACATGTTACCTGTGTTTCCTGACCTCTCTACTTTAAATTTTCTCACCTATAAAATGGATGTAATAATGACGCTTACTTTACAATGTTAGGACCAATGAGGCAATAGATATGAATCACTTCGCATAGTTCTTGACACATAATAAATGTTCAATAAATAGATATAACTACTAATACATACTATTACTTCATAGTAAATAATTGAAATTATTTACTATGTGGGGTTACTGGCTACATCTCTTTCTTAAACAGAAAGAAAATTAACTGTGTGTTATTAAAATTATTTTAGCTGTAGTGTTACATGATCAAATTTGTTTGTTGAATGATCTTTGTGACTACTGTCTGGAGAATGAATATGGGTATACAAAGATGAAAGTATAAAACTAACTAGAAAACTACTACAATAAATATAGGTAAGAGATGGTCGTGGCTTGGACTAGAATGATATCAATGCAGGGGAATGCAAAATTAATATGAGAGATTCTGAAGATAAAAACAGACTTGGAAATAGATTGGATATTAGGAAGATGAAAGAATTAATATAGCTCTTAATTTTCCACTATAGGCAGTGAGTTGGATAGTGATATAATTAATAGAAATGAGAAAGAAACAAAGATTAAAGGGAATAGGAAGAGAAGTAACATGATTAGAGTTGAGGACAGTCTACAGATCATTATCCAGTATGCCATACTGAAAGTTTTAACAATCCTCTGACCCTGAGCCTTTTCTGTAGCTAGTCACATAAATGATGAAGTAGGTCAAGGCTTGACTTCTTTCCTTTATTCCTCCTACCTCAATGCCCCACTCATATAACAGGCTGGGACCTACTCCTAATTTAGAGCTCTCTTTCCCCCTTTTGCCAACCTCTATTATAAATCTACCTTTGCCACCTAGCTTAGTGTATCCCAAGGTTCTCTTTACCAAGCCACAGTCGCAGAGCAACAGGGAAATGCAACCTGGTCTCATCTCTCAAGGCAGAAGAGAACAGAAGCTCCATCTCCACACATACTGCAGATGGCTTTTCCAGTCTACCTGAATCATTACCAGTTAGTAGCAGCAGTCATTGGGACTTGGATGTGAGCTGCAAAGTATAGAATTGTGACAACAATTCCAGTGTCATGCAGACTTTACCTGGATGTGGACTTTTCCTGGACTCCTGCTCCTTGTGACAGCTCCTAACAGACTGAACTGGGGTTGGGTTGCATTTTTCAGGGATTTGGTATGGTGTTGGGGCCAACTTGGACTTGGTGAACATGTTAAGGACACTACTCTTTTATGGATTCTTGCTGTATTGGCCAAGAGTTTGCTTAAAGGCTTTAATCACTGTAAAAAAAATAGAAGACTGGATAAAGAAGATGTGGCACATATACACCATGGTATACTATTCAGCCATAAGAAATGATGACATCGGATCACTTACAACAAAATGGTGGGATCTTGATAACATTATACAGAGTGAAATAAGTAAATAAAAAAAAAAACAAGAACTGCAGGATTGCATACATTGGTGGGACATAAAAACGAGACTAGGAGACATGGACAAGAGTGTGGTGGTTACGGGGGGTGGGGGGAGGGAAAGAAGGAGAGGGGGAGAGGCACAAAGAAAACTAGATAGAAGGTGAGAGAGGACAATTTGACTTTGGGTGATGGGTATGCAACAGAATTGAATGACAAGATAACCTGGACATGTTTTCTT
Organism: Saccopteryx leptura; assembly: GCF_036850995.1. Classification (NCBI taxonomy): domain Eukaryota; kingdom Metazoa; phylum Chordata; class Mammalia; order Chiroptera; family Emballonuridae; genus Saccopteryx; species Saccopteryx leptura. The sequence continues at coordinate 103,728,837 of NC_089516.1, read as the reverse complement.
TGAATATATGTACCCTGATTTATTGATGTCACCCCATTAAAATTAATAAAAATTTATTTATTAAAAAAAGGCTTGACTTCTCATACCTTTGACAGTATCTTTACAGTGTTTTAATTTTAGCTAGTGAAGATGAGAATTTTTCAAATATCTATTGCCATTTGTATTTCCTCTTGGGAGAAGTCTGTTCATGTCCTCTCCTTATTTTTTTATTGGTTTACTTGTTTGTTGCTTAGTTTTGTGAGTTCCATATAAACTTTGGATAATAACCCCTTTCTGAGCAGTTTTTGCAAATATTACTTCTCATTTTATTGACTGCCTATTTGTTTTGTTGTCAGTTTCTTTTGCTGTGCAGAAGGTTTTTAGTTTGATATAGTCCCATTCATTTATTTTTGCCTTTACTTCTCTTGCCTTTGGGATCAAATTCATAAATTGTTCTCTACAGCAAAGGTCCATGAGCTTAGTACCTGTGTTTTCTTCTATGTAATTTATTGTTTTAGATCTTATATTTAGGTCTTTTATCGATTTTGAATTAATTTTTGTGCAAGAGGACACAATGTAGTCGTTCATTCTTTTGCATGTGGTTTCCTATTTTCTCAGCATTATTTACTGAAGAGGCTTTCTTTTCTTTGTTGTGTGTTTTTGGCTTCTTTATCAAAAATTATTTGCCCGTATACATGTGGTTTTATTTCTTGGCTTTCGATTCTGTTCCATTGGTCTATGTGTCTATTTTTCTGCCAATACCACACGATTTTGATTATTGTGGCTCTGTAGTATAATTTGAAGTCAGGTATTCTAATGACTGCAGCTTCTAGGTTTTTTCTCAGGATTACTTTGTTTATTCAGGGTTTTTTATTTTTTCCATACAAATCTGATAATTTTTTGTTTCATTTATTTAAAATATAACATAGGAATTTTTCTGGGAATTGCATTAAATTTGTATATTGCTTTGGGTAATATGGCCAATTTAAAGATATTTATTCTTTATGTCCAAGAACATGGAATATTTTTTTTTCATTTCATTGTGTCTTTTTCAATTTCTTATAATAATGCTTTGTAGTTTTCAGTATATATGGTAGGTCCTTTATATTCTTTGTTATGTTTATTCTTAGGTATTTTATTTTATTTTTTTGTTACCACTGTAAAAGGGATTATATTTTTGAGTTCATTTTCCAAAGTTTTTTTGTTGGCATATATGAAAGCAATAGACTACTGTATATTAATTTTGTATCCAGCGACCTTCCTGTATGGGTTTATTGTTTATTTCTGTGGAGTCTTTGGGGTTTTCTATATACAGGATCATGTCATCTGCAAAAAGTGAAACCTTTACTTCTTCTTTCCCTATCTGAATGCCTTTTATTTCTATCTCTTGTCTGATTGTGCTGGCTAGAACTCCCACCACTATGTTGAATAGGAGTGGTGAAAGTGGGCAGCCTTGTCTTGTTCCTGATTTTACAAAAAAGTTTTCATATTTTTATCATTTAGTATGATGTTAGCTGATGGTTTGTCACATATGGTCTTTATTATATTGAAGTATTTTCCTTCTATACAGATTTTATTGAGTGTTTTAAACATAAAAGGATGTATTTTATTGAATGCTTTTTCTGCATCTATTGATAAGATCATATGGTTTTTGTTCTGTTGATATGATGTATTGTGTCAATCGTTTTACATATGTTGAACCATCCTTGTGCTTCTGGGATGAATCACACTAGATCCTGATGTATTATATTTTTTATGTGCTGTTGTATTTGATTTGCTAGTATTTTGTTTAGGATTTTTGCATCTGTACTCATTAGAGATATTGGTCTGTAGTTGTCTTGTTTTGTAATGTCCTTGCCAGGTTCTGGTATGAGGGTTATGTTGGTCTCATAAAATGTGCTTGGAAGTATTGCTTCTTCCTCAATCGTTTGGAAGACTTTGAGGAAAAAAAAGGACACAAATCTCCTTTGAATGTTTGGTAGAATTCACTAGTGTAGCCGTATGGCCACTGACTTTTATTTTGGGGGAGGTTTTTAATAGTTGTTTGTCTTTCCTCCCCTGCTTATGCGTCCATTTAAGCTTTCCATTTCTTCATGACTCAGTCTAGGAAGATTTCATAGTTCTAGGAATTTATCCATTTCTTCTAGATTGTTGAATTTGGTGGCATACAGTTTTTCCATAGTATTCTACAATGATCCTTTGTATAGCTACAATATTTGTGATAATTTCTCCTCTTTCATTTTGGATTTTGTTTACATGAGTCTTTTCTCTTTTTTCCTTAGTGAGTCTTGCCAGCGGTTTGTCAATTTTACTGATCTTTTCAAAGAACCAGTTTTTTGTTGTATTAATTTTTTCTATAGTTTTTCTTTTTTTTTTTCATTTATTTCTGCTATTATTTTTATTATTTCTTTTCTTCTGCTGGTTTTGGGTTGCCTTTGTTCTTCTTTTCCTTGTTCCTTAAGATGTGATGTTAGCTTGTTTACTTGGGCTCTCTTGTTTTTGACATAAGCCTGTAATGATATGTATTTCTCTCTTATTACTGCTTTTGCTGCATCTCAGATATTCTGATATGTTGTATTGTCATTTTTGTTTGTCTATATATATCTTTTGATCTCTGCTTTTATTTTATTTGTTTGATCCAGTCAATTTTTAGAAGTATGTTGTTTTATTCCTCATTTTTGTGGGTTTGTGTACTTTTTTTTGCAGTTGAACTCTAGTTTCAAAGCCTTATGGTCAGAGAATATGCTTGGTATAACTTCAATCTTTCTGAATTTGTTGATACTAGTTTTGTAGCTCAACATATGATCTATTCTTGAGAATGTTCTATGTACACTGGAGGAAAATGTATAATCTGACATTCCAGGATGAAATGTCCTATAGATGTCTATTGTGTCCATTTGTTCTAGTGTTTCATTTAAGGCCAATATTTCTTTATTGATTTTCTGTTTGGATGAATGATCTAGAACTGTCAGTGGTGTATTGAGATCTCCAAGTGTGATGTGTGATTATATTTTTGTCAGTTTCTATTTTTCGATCAATTAGTAGATGTCTTATACATTTTGGTGCTCCCTGGTTTGGTGCATATATTTTAAGAAGTGTTATGTCTTCTTGATACAATGTCCCTTTTAACTTTATGAAATGACCACATTTGTCTCTGGTTACCTTTGTTGTCTTGTAGTCAGCATCGTCAGATATGATTATGGCTACTCCTGCTCTTCTTTAGATATTATTTGCTTGGAGAATTGCTTAAAATCTTTTAATTTGAATCTATTTTTATCCTTGTAGCATAAATGTGTCTCTTGAAGCAGCATGCAGTTGGGTTTTGCTTTTTGATCCAGTCAGCTATTCTGTGCCTCTTTATTTGTGAGTTCAATTCATTTATATTTAATGTAATTATTGACACTTGAGGGTTTCCTATTGTGATTTTATTTCTTTTTTTCTGATAGCTATGTGTCTTGTTTGGTTCTTCTTTTTTTACTTTTCTGTCATTTGTTTTTGTTTGGTTATATTTCATACTTCTTTCCCCTGTTTCTTCTTCTTCTTTTTTTAAAAGGTATGTGTTTCAGTAGTAGCACTTTCAGGGGTGTTTAACATTAGGTTGTTAAAAGAAAAATTATCATACTTATTAGAGTCCATTATCTCATGAGTGCTTCTGCACTCTATCCTTCTTTGTTACTGTTGATCTTTGTCTTCTCCCTTTTCATGTTATTGTCAGAAATTATCATTGTTTTTATGGTAGCCTTCTTGGAACTTTTACTGGTAGTTTTGGTGGTTTCTTTTGTTCTGTGTATCTCGTCAGATAACCTTCATGAAGTGGGAGTTTTCTATTGATAAATTCCCTCAGCTTCTCTTTGTCTGTAAATGTTTTTATTTCCCTTTTATATTTAAAGAATAGCTTTGATGGATATAGTATTCTTGGCTGGTAGTTTCTCTCTTTTAGTATTTTAAATGTTGGAGACCACTTTTTTCTGGCTTGTAGGTGTTCTGCTGAGAAACCTGATGATAGCTTAATGGGCCTTACTTCATATTTTATATTCTTCTTTTCCCTAGCTGCCTTGAGAATTATTTTTTTGTCATTGATTTGTCATAATTTTATTACAATATGCATAGGAGTAGCTCTGTTTGGGCTGAAGTAACTCAGTGCTCTGTTTGCTTCTTGGATTCGAGGCTCTAACTCTTTCCACAGGCTTGGGAAGTTCACATCAATTATTTGTTTGAATATGTTCTCTGTTCCCTTTTCATCTCCTGTTCTCCTGATATACCCATTATTCTTATAATGCTCTTTCTGATGGAGTCAGACAATTCTTGTAGGGCTTCCTCATTTTTTTAAATTCATGAGTCTCTCTCTTCTCTTTGTAATATTCCTACTTGCCTGTCTTCAATGTCACTAATTCTCTCCTCTATTTGGCCTGTTTTATTAGCTAAACCTGTTACCTCCTTTTTTATTTAATGTATTGAGTTTTTCATGTCTGTTTGATTCTTTTTTATAGTTTCAATTTCCTTGGTGAAGTACTCTTTTTGTTCATTAAATTACTTTTTGAGATCACTAAATTGCTTTTCAGTGTTTTCTTTTATCTTACTATTTAGTATTTTTAGAACTTCAATTTTGAGTTCTCTTTCATTTAGTTCCAAGGATTTCATGTTATTGAGATTTTTATGGAGATTTTTCATCATTTATCAGAGCTACATCTCCATCTTGTTTATCTATGATATTTGATTTATTTTTCCTTGATGACATTTGAGAGTGGTATTGTTAATAACATTAACAAGAGATATATTTATGCAACTGGTGTGTGTATCTTTCAGGCACACCTGGGTTTTTTTCTCTGCATATAGTTGTTGAATTTGTTGACATTTTAAGGGGAGAGAGTGGGGATATCTCTCAGGCCACCATTTCTCTGATGCCACTACTCCAAATCCTCCTCCTGGACTTTTTAACTCTCATATTAGTCCACACTGGGGATCCAGGAATTTGTTAATTACAGTTCAGGTTTTCTTACTCCATCACTGGTTCTTGCAGAAGTTTCTGCTTATGGGTTTTTGCTCTTCCAAGTTGTGTTTTTTTTTTTCTGTAGCCTCCTGCTTGTCTCTCTGATTTTGCACGTAGTGGTTTGCTTGTAACTTTACTTCTCTAATGGATTTCAGAAGAGTTACTGATTTTTCAGTTTGCTCTACTTTTACTTGTTAGGATGTAGTGGAAAGTTCTAAGGTCTTTAAATGCTGAATGGGCAACCACATGTCTTAGTCTTTTGGAGCTCTTATAACAAAAATATTATCGATTAGCTAGCTTAAAAACAAAGAAATATTTATCACAGATATAGAGGTTAGGAAGTCCAAAATTAAGGTGTCTATAGATCCGATGTTTGCTGAGCCCCCACTTTCTGGTTCATAGATTGACATCTTCTAGCTGTGTCCTTACACAGGGCAGGGGCAAGGGAGCTTTCTGGTGCATCTTTTATAAGAGCAGTACTCCCATTCACAAGGGCTCTTTCTTCATCACCTAATCACCTCCCTACAGCCCCAACCCCAAATACAATCACATTGGGAATTCAATTATCACATTTGAATTTGGGGGTAACATAAACATTCAGTCTATAGAACCAGAAATACTGAATTTTTCACCATACTCATAAACAAAATATAAAATTAAGAATATTCCAATCTAGAGAACATGCTACATTTTCCTCACACTATTACAGAGTGATCAATGGTTTGTCAATGGCTGTGTCCACACATAACATCAACATCCACAAGAAAACCATGTCTTCACTAATTCCAGCATTCATCAAAGACTAAAAAAGCAGCATTCCTTAAAAGTAATATATCCTGGCCCTGGCAAGTTGATGCAGTGGCAGAGTGTTGGCCTGGTGTGTAGATGTCCTGGGTTCAATTCCTGGTCAGGACATACAGGAGAAGCTTCCATCTGCTTCTCCACCCTTCCCCCTCTCCTTTCTCTCTATCTGTTTCTTCCTCTCCTGCAGCCAAGGCTCCATTCAAGCAAAGTTGGCCCAGGCACTGAGGATGGCTCCATGACCTCTACCTCAGGTGCTAGAGTGGCTCTGGTTGCAATGGAGCAACGTTCCAGATGGGCAGAGCATAACCCCCTAGTGGGCATGTCAGGTGGATCCCTGGTCAGGCACATGTGGGAGTCTGTCTCTCTGCTTTCCCACTTCTCACTTCAGAAAAATACAAAAGAAAAAGTAATATATCTTGAAATTACATGGCATACTTAGCATTCATCATGTATAGGTTCCCCAACACACTTTCCTTGAAGCAGAGATACTTTTTGTTCATTGCTTTATTTTGTTTCTATTATTTTGTTTATAAGAAACATTGCTAGAGTTTTTCCAGTGCTAGTCAAGTCATGGGAGAAACCTCCCAGATCCAGAGGCAGAGGAGCTGATCTCATGACCCTTTCCCCACTGTTGAGCAATGAGAAGGCAGGATTTCTTTGCAAAAATAAAATAAAATTATACACACACACACACACACTATTTCTGAATGGGCTCATTTTAACTGGTAAAATACCAACAACTTCTTCTGTCTGAGTGCATATATTAGAAACTGTTTTACTTTTTATTTATTACTTTCTTAGTTTCCATTAAGCTGCCATGTCAAGAGAAATGATTGCTTTAGAAGCAGTTTCATAAAATACCTAACATCCATGTCATGCTACCTTCACCTCTAAAATTGCTTCAGATGTGCCTCACAGCATACGTGTCTTTCTTCCAACTAACTGATGGGAGCACTTCCTTTTGAGCCAGATGCTGTATTATTAATTGGTTAAAAGATGTACTATTATTAGCAAGACTAGCCTTACAGAAAAATGTGGTGTACGGCCTCTTAGTCTTATTTGAGGGACAACAGGAAGGTGCCCTTTGCAACAAATATCTCTCCAGCCTGTTCTCTGAGGCTTGAAGTCATTTAATGAGGACTTTGCATTTTCTTTAAAAATTAGAGATAAAGATGATGAATCAGATAGTCTTGGGGGAGAGAACTGAACTCCCACAGCATTTGGTTCATATCTCAGTTATAGCACTGTACTACGTTTCTTTGTAATTTATCTTCTTCCTTGTCTGTCTAATGCCACAAGGCTATGAATTCCTTGAGGGCAGTAACTATGCTTCACTCATCTCTGACTCCTCAGAATTTTTACCAGTATCTGACAGATAGAAAACACTCAGTATACAAAATGACAAAAGAACAAATTAATACATGATCAATTTTATATTTACTATGTTGAAGGACTGAGAAGAAATCCTTCCCTTGAAACAGAGGTGGAGAAGAAAACAAAAGCACTGTCAGGTCCTCAAAAGAGGTGTAGGGAGAGAATAATGATACTCATGACTATAGAATGTCTATTGTTAAAAAGATTGGCACCTTTTGCTAATTCTGGGTATACTTCCTCCATTTACTTTTCAAGGCATTACACCTATGCTGTTTAGTTTAAGAAAAAATAAGTTAAAGTTAAAACCTTGATTAAATATTTTATTTCTCAAGAAGCCAGAAAGAGCTAGCTGAGTTTGCTTCCCAAGGATTGATGTTTGCTGTTCCTTTAGAGAATTAGCTCTCACTGCAGGAAGTGATTTGTGAACAGTTTGAGAGAAGACTAATATTAATGTCAAACCCTTTATGAAATGAAAGCTTGTCTAAACTCCAGGTCTGTTCTGGAAAAATTAAAAAACTCTAGACTGGCTGGTTCATTATTATGTTATGTTTTTATAATAAAATGTATGTTGCTCAAAAGATTCAACTGCAAAATTCGTGAAGGTTCATGGTAATTTTTATACAAACCAATAACTACAAAGAAAAAAAAAAAGAAAACCTAACCATTATGTTTTTAGCTCATATAAATTACCAAACATTTCACTATTTTTTTCAAGTATTTATTGAGCACTTACCATGTGATAAGCTCTGTGCTAATTACTAGGCATATAATACTGAACGAGACAAATAATGTTGTGTCCTGTCACAGGCCATTATGCCACACATCTGATTCCCAATCCAGGTATGAGATTGAGCCCCCCTAAACCTGAATGATAATAATTAAGAGGTTGATGAAATGAGTTCCAGGAGTGTCCGCAGCATACATTGCTTGTTAATTTTTTTTATTTTATTTTATTTTATTTTTTAACATTTTTTTACTATTATTAAAGTTAATGCAGTGACATTGATAAATCAGGGTGCATATGTTGAGAGAAAACTTCTCCAGATTATTTTGACATTTGATTATACTGCATACCCCTCACCCAAAGTCAAATTGTCTTCCATCACCTTCTATCTGGTTTTCTTTGTAACCCTCCCCTCCCCCACCCCACTCTCTCCTTCCTCGCCTCATCCCCCCCGTTACCATCACATTCTTGTCCATGTCTCTGAGTCTCATTTTTATGTCCCATCTATGTATGAATTCATATAGTTTTTTCTGATTTACTTATTTCACTCCTTATAATGTTATCAAGGTCCATCCATGTAAATGATCTGATGTCACCATTTTGTATGGCTGAGTAGTATTCCATAGTATATATGTGCCAAAGCTTTTTAATCCACTCGTCCTCTGACGGACACTTGGGTTATTGCCAGATCTTCGCTATTGTGAATAATGCTGCCACAAGCATGGGGCGGCATTTCTCCTTTTGGAGCAGTTCTATGGTGTTCCTGCGGTATATTCCTAAAAGTGGGATAGCTGGGTCAATAGGCAGTTCAATTTTCAATTTTTTGAGGAATCTCCATACTGTTTTCCACAGAGGCTGCACCAGTCTGCACCAGCAGTGCAGGAGGGTTTCCTTTTCTCCACATCCTCACCAGCACTTATTCTGTGTTGTTTTGTTGATGAGCGCCATTCTGACTGGTGTGAGGTGATATCTCATTGTGGTTTTAATTTGCACTTCTCTAATGATTAGTGATGTTGAGCATTTTTTCATATGCCTATTGGCCATCCATATGTCCGCTTTGGAGAAGTGTCTATTCATTTCTTTTGTACATTTTTTTATTGAATTGTTTGTCTTCCTGGTGTTGAGATTTACAAGTTCTTTATAAATTTTGGTTATTAACCCCTTATCAGATGTATTGTCAAATATGTTCTCCCATTGTGTAGTTTGTCTTTTTATCCTGTTCTTATTGTCCTTAGCTGTGCAAAAGCGTTTTAGTTTGATAAAGTCCATGTGTTTATCCTGTCTTTTATTTCACTTCCCCGTGGAGATAAATCGGCAAATATATCACTGCGAGAGAGGTTGGAGAGCTTACTGCCTATGTTTTCTGCTAAGATGCTTATGGTTTCACAACTTACATTTAAGTCTTTTATCCATTTTGAATTTATTTTTGTGAATGGTGTAAGTTGGTGGTCTAGTTTCATTTTTTTTCAGGTAGCTATCCAATTTTCCCAACACCATTTATTAAAGAGGCTGTCTTTACTCCATTGTATGTTCTTACATTCTTTCTCAAATATCAGTAGTCCATTGAGCCGTGGGTTTATTTCAGGGTTCTCTGTTCTGTTCCATTGATCTAAATGCCTGTTCTTATGCCAGTACCAGGCTGTTTTGAGTACAATGGCCTTGTAGTATAACTTGATATCCGGAAGTGTGATACCTCCCACTTTAATCTTCTTTTTTAAGATTGCTGAGGCTATTCGTGTTCTCTTTGGGTTTCATATAAATTTTTGGAATATGTGATTTATATCTTTGAAGTATGTCATTGGTATTTTAATTGGTATTGCATTGAATTTATAAATTTCTTTGGGTAATATAGACATTTTAATGATATTTATTCTTCCTAACCATGAGCATGGTATATGCTTCCACTTGTTTGTGTCTTCCTTGCTTTCTTTTATCAATGTTTTATAATTTTCCGAGTACAAGTCCTTAGTCTCCTTGGTTAAATTTATTCCTAGGTACTTTATTTTTTTGGTTGTAATTGTGAAGGGGATTGTTTCCTTAATTTCTCTTTCTGACTGTTTATTGTTGGCATATAAAAATGCCTCTGATTTCTGAGTATTAATTTTATATCCTGCCAGTTTTCTGAATTCATTTATCAGGTCCAGTAGTTTTTTGACTGAGACTTTAGTGTTATCTATATTCAATATCAGATCATCTGCAGATAATGATAGTCTTACTTCTTCTTTTCCAACTTGAATGCCTTTTATTTCTTCTTCTTGTCTGATTGCTGTGGCTAGGACTTCCAGGACTATGTTGAATAAGAGTGGTGAAAGGGGACATCCCTGCCTTGTTCCTGAACTTAAAGGCATTGCTTTTAATTTGTGCCCATTCAGTATGATGTTGGCTGTGGTTTTGTCATAGATGGCTTTTATCATGTTGAGGTATGTTCCCTGTATTCCCACTTTGCTGAGAGTTTTGATCCTGAGTGGGTGCTGGACTTTATCAAATGCTTTTTCTACATCTATTGAAATTATGTGGTTTTTCTCCTTTTTTTTTTGTTTATGTGATGAATCACATTGATTGATTTGTGAATATTGTACCAACCTTGCCTCCCCAGAATAAATCCCACTTGATCATGGTGTATGATTTTTTCCATATATTGTTGGATCTGGTTTACTAATATTTTGTTGAGGATTTTAGCATCTGTATTCATCAGGTATATGGGTCTATGATTTTCTTTCTTTGTGTTGCCTTTGCCTGGTTTTGGAATCAGAATTATGCTCGCCTCATAAAAGGATCTTGGAAGTCTTCCTTCCTCTTGAATTTTTTGAAATAGCTTGAGGAGGATAGGAGTTAGTTCTTCTTTGAATATTTGGTAGAATTCACTTGTGAAGCCATCAGGCCACGGACTTTTCTTTGTTGGGAGTTTTTTGATAATTGTTTAGATCTCATTTGGTGTAATTGGTCTGTTTAGGTTTTCTGATTCTTCCAGATTGATTTTTGGAAGATTGTATGTTTCAAGGAATTTGTCCATTTCATCTAGGTTGTCTAACTTTTTGGCATACAGTTCTTCATAATATTTTTTTACAATATTTTGTATTTCTGTTGTGTCAGTTTTTATTTCTACAGTCCCATTTCTAATTTTATTTATTTGAGTCCTCTCTCTTTTTTTCTTGGTGAGGCTAGTTAAGGGTTCATTGATCTTGTTTACCTTTTCAAAGAACCAGGTCCTAGTTTCATTGATCCTCTGTATTTTTCTTTAGCCTCTATGTCAGTAATTTCTGCTCTTATCTTTATTATTTCCTTCCTTCTACTACGTTTGGGCTTTACTTGCTGTTCTTTTTCTAGTTCTTTTAGATGCAGAGTTAAGTTGTTTATTTGAGCTTTTTCTAATTTCTTAAAGTGTGCCTGTAGTGCTATGAACTTCCCTCTCAGTACTGTTTTTGTTGTGTCCCATAGATTTTGAGTTGTTGTATGCTCATTGTCATTTGTTTCTAGGAATTTTTTAATTTCTTCTTTGATCTCATTCTTAATCCATTCATTATTTAACAACCTGCTATTTAGTTTCCACGTGTTTGAGAGTTTTTGAGCTTTTCTGTTGTGGTTGATTTCTAGTTTCATGCCATTGTGATCAGTGAAAGTGCTTGATATGATTTCAATCTTCTTAAATTTGTTCAGACTACTATTGTACCCTAACATGTGGTCTGTCCTAGAGAATGTACTATGAGCACTTGTAAAGAATGTATATTCTGCTGCTTTAAGTAAAAAATTCTGAAGATATCTATTAAATCAAGTTGATCTAGTGTGTCCTTTAAGTCTGCTGTTTCTTTGTTAATTTTCTTTCCTGAGGATCTATCATCTAGTGATGTTAGTAGGGTATTGAAATCCCCTACTATTATAGTATTGCTGTTGATCTCACCCTTTAAATCCATCAAAGTCTGCTTTATATATTTAGTTGCTCCTATATTAGGTGCGTAGATATTTATAACGGTTATATCTTCCTGTTGGATTGCTCCCTTTATCATTATGTAGTGACCTTCTTTATCTCTTACTATAGTCTTTGTTTTAAAGTCCATTTTGTCTGATATAAGTATTGCTACTCCAGCTTTTTTTTCATTTCCATTTGCGTGAAAATTTTTTTTCCATCCTTTTATCTTCAGTCTATGTGCATCTTTTGTTTTAAGGTGTGTCTCTTGTAGACACCATATGTATGGGTCCTGTTTTCTTATCCACGCAGCTACCCTATGTCTTTTGATCATATCTTTTAATCCATTTACATTTAAGGTTATTATTGATATATAATTGTTTATTGCCATTTTGTTCTTGAAAACTGTATTCCTCTTTTGCTATATTCTTTTTCTCCTTTGATGTGCTTACAACAGGCCTCTTAGAATTTTTGCAGCCTTGGTTTGGTTGTAATGAATTCCTTGAGTTTTTTTTGTTTTTTTTTTGTCTGGAAAGCTTTTTATTTCTCCTTCAATTTTAAAAGATTGCCTTGCTGGATAATGTAGTCTTGGTTGTAGGCTCTTGTTCTGTATTACGTTGAATATATCTTGCCATTCCCTTCTGGCCTCAAGTGTTTCTGTTGAGAAGTTAGAAATCATCCTTATGGAGAATCCTTTGTAGGTAATAGCCTTTATTTCTGTAGCAGCTTTTAATATTTTCTCTTTATCACTTAGCTTTGGTACTTTAATTATGATGTGTCTAGGTGTAGATTTCTTTGGGTTTCTCTTTAATGGAGTTCTCTGTGCTTCTTGAACTTATGAGATGTTTTCTTACCTTAATTGAGGGAAGTATTCAGCTATGGTATGTTTGAACAAAGTCTCTATCCCTTGTTCTTTCTATTCTTCTCAGGAACCCCTATAATGCAAATGTTATTTCTCTTCATATTGTCACAGAGCTCTCTTAGAGTTTCCTCTGACTTTTTGAGTCTCTTTTCCTTTTTCTGCTCTGCTTCTATGCCTTTATTTATCTTGTCCTCTAACTCGCTGATTCAATTCTCAGCTTCAGCTTCATCCATCCTGCTTTTAATTCCTTCCATTGTGTTCTTCATTTCTGATATTGTATTTTTCATTTCTGACTGATTCTTTTTTATTATTTCAATGTCCTTTTTTATATTTCCCATCTCTTTATTTAGGTGTTCATAATGACCATCTATTGTTGTTCGAATATCTTTGAGCATCCTAACAATCGTTATTTTAAACTCTGCATATGGTAATTTGGTTATGTCTGACTCAGTCAGCTCCTTTTCTGGGGATTTCTCTTGATTCATTTGTGTTGCATTTCTCTGCTTTCTTATTTTGTCTGTGTAAAAGAAGGTTTTGGCCACTGGGGTCCACTGGGTGTTTCCTCTGTGTTCCCTAGGTGTGGTCTGTCTGTAGGCCCACCACCCCTCTGCTGTTCCTGCCGAGGGCATTTGGGTATGGGCTGTTGCTGTGGTTTCTGTCTCTCCTTCATGGGAGTGGCTCTGATCACGTGCTCAGGTGTGCAAGTCTTGTTGGCTTTGGCTTTCGAACCTGCCCCCGCGGGTGGCATTATGCTAGGCCCTGACAGCAGGGATGAGCACCTTTGCTCAGCTGCGGGTCTCCACCTGATTCTGGGCTTTTGCCCCGCCCCTGCAGGAGGAGCCTGCTTATGGGACAGCTGCAAGCCTTGGTTCCACAGGCTGGATGGGACTGTGTGCCCATGCTCAGTAGCGGGACTCTACCTGTTCTGGGCTTTTGGCTTTATCCCTGTGGGAGGAGCGAGCTCCCAAGTCAGGTCACAAGCCTGGGTTTTGTGGATGGGGCAAGGCTGTGCTCTTGTGCCCTTGCTCAAGGGCGGGTCTCCACCCCTTCTGGGGCTTCTGCCCTTCCCCCACAGGCTGGATTGCAGGCAGCCCGCAGCTGGGCTTGACCACTTTTGCACGTCCCTTGCTCCCCAGCCGGGCAAGACTGAGCTCACATCTGGGCCTCAGTGGTGGCCAGCAGGCTTCCGCCCCTGCCAACAGAACTGCACTTCCAAGTCCTGCCGCCTTCTGCCTTCAGGCAAGCCCTCAGCCGTGTGGGTGGGGGCGCTGCAGCTCAGACCCTAACACTCACTACTGTAGTCTCAAAACCTCCCTCCTTCTAAGCGACTCTGCTCTGAGTGCTGCAAGAGAGCTTGTTTGGCTGCTGTCCTGCTTCCCTTTGCTGGTATTGCTGTTTCCAGGGGAAATATTCACTTCAGATTTGGGGAGTGACTCATCCCAGGGGTTAGGGTGGCTGTCTCTCAAAATGTTTCTCCCTGTGCCTCCTAGATTACACTCTCTTCCAGCTACTCCAGTCCTCTCCTCTCTCCCTGTCCCCTGGAGCTCCGAGTGAGTGGTTGTGAGAGAGGTTTTCCTCATGGTCCCTTTAAGAAGAATTCTGGGTCTGAGAAATCAGTCTCTTTCTCACAAACAGTATCCTGTCTTGTTTCCAGCTGAATACTGTCCATACGCCTCTTTTAGGCTCTGGGGCTGCAGGCTGAGCTTTGTTCCTGGGACTCAGGACCCTCCCCTCTCTGCTAAACTCACTTCTTGCCACGCGAGTTTCTCCCGGCTGCCATTCACTCCGGGGAGCTGGGCAGCCCTTTCCGCATTTTTGTTTTTCCTACCAGTCTCAGTGTGCCTTCTTCAGTGTTTCTTGGTTGAAGAGTCCTCTTAGTTTAGTCCAAAGTTGGTTTTTCCAGATGATGGTTCTTAAAATTAGTTTGTAATCCAGTTTGGTTCTGGGAGGTGGAAGTTGGTATGTCTGCCTACTGCATCACCATCTTGTCTCCGCTTGTTATTTTTTTTAAAGCAGTGTTTTTAACCCTGTACTTTTATTACAATAACTGCCACAAATTAGCTGTGTCATTGGTAATCAGTATTGGCCAGAAAAAGCACAGAGTTATTTGAGAGAAATTTTAATCTAGGCAGAAGAACCTCTGGCCCTGTACTGAAGGCCTAGATTCTAGTACCGGCTCTATCATTACTTTCTTGGGAGACATAAGGCAAACTACTTAAACTCTATGTGCCCATTTCTTCAAAGGCAAGGTAAGAATAATTTGTCCTGCTAGTTTTGTACCATAGTATGATTTTCATAAGATTTATATTAATAAACAATAAAAATAGTAACCATTGTGGCACACTTAACAAGTGCCAGACATTTACTAAGTTTTTTATATAGTCTCATTCAATGCTTCTAACTCTATAAGGCTATTGTTCAATTAGCTTCAGGTAGATATCCCAGCCCAGGAGGCTTGGTAAGCTGTTCACAATTACAGACAGTACTGGAGATACGATTCAAGCTAAGATTTTTCTGATTCTAGAGTCTGACCTGGATGTGTAAGTCCACATATGACTAAGCTATTTAATATATTAGGTTGGAGTTAAATATTATAACCTTACTATGAACTAATTTATTATATCTTGAGCTATGGTACCTGAAGGAAAAAAATCAGTTAATCATAATATATTTGGTGCTCTGGACATATCCTTCATCCTTCATGTTACTCTAAGCTATCATTGGAAAAAATCTAATCACAAAATTCACACTAAAACACTACTGCCTGATAATTAGTTTACTGTGCTATTCCTCTAAGGGCCATTGAATTATAACAGGAAACATGAGCCACAGGAATTGAGAAGAAGGTATTTTAAGACTTGAGAGTCCTTTTTAACACTCATGTATTATAATCACAAGTGATTGTTTACTAAGCTTACACATAGAATCAACATTACAAAGCTTTACTATATAAATATTTGTATAAGCTGGGACAGAGACTACAGATCAGAATTCGGAAGACTGATTTGAGTTCTGCTATACTGGAGCCATGCCTCATCTGTTTATATAAGAAAAATTTCCTCAGCATCTACAATAGGCAGACTCAGCATTTCATTTGATATCTATAGCTACCCTGTGAGATAGGTATTATTATGCCAGTTTTGCAGATGTATTAAATAAGAAATAGAAAAGTTAGCTAATGTGTCCAAGGCAACATGATAATCAGTGCACAATCTCCTTACAGATCCCCCATATTATTCTGGCAGTAATGTGTTAGACTGAGGTGTAGATCGTAAATTATTTAAACCAGAAATGGAAATCTCATAGCCCTTTACAGTGACTAAAAGTATCTGGGGCTTATTTAAAAAAAAGTGGAAGAAGGAGGCTCTTTTGGTGCCACTGTAGCCTTCTTGCATCCTGCTTTCAACACTGTAATATAATGATGTGATACTTGGAGCTACAACAGCAATTTTCAAACCATAAAATAAGACATCACTGACTCACTGAGAGAGGCAGAATGGAAGGATTAAAGCATCCTGGCTCCTAATGACATCATTAAGGAGCCAGATCTACTCTGGGGCCACCTTACCCTGACTATCTTGTGTTTCAGCTGCTATTAATTAGGTATTCTATTATGTACAGCCAGGAGCATTTTTTAAAAACTAATAAAAATAGAATATATGATATGAGTCAAGTGAATTGTACCAATTAAGTGCTAGTTAAGAGCAGGAAAAGGTCTTGTAGGTTGGATTTGTGAGTGACAGGTACATGTAATGGGACATCTTACAGCTAGGTTTTGAAGAACGGTGGAAATTTTTAAAGACAAGGAGGATGAAAAAAGTGTTTCAAGCCAGGACCACATGTCTTATTCACTGACATAACACTGCTTCTTAGCATAGTTCATAACACATAGCAGGTATTCAATACATATTTGTGAAAAGACTTAATAAATGAATAACCACACAGGGACAAGAAAGCATAGAGCATATTAGACCAGTAAGGAAAACAAATAAGAGTATGTATGTAAGATGAAGTATGGTGGAAGCTAATGCAGGTGGCAGGCAGGGTATAGAGGACTGAGATTGTGTAATGGAAGAATTCCCTTTTCCTTTAACCACTTCTTACCTCCCTAATCTTATAACCATAACAAAATGTTGCAGTAATACAAGGTTATAGTAAGTAAATATATAGAAATATAGAAAAATATGGAAGACATATAAAATAATTACAATATAATATTAAAAGCAATTAAGAAAATTAAAACGTATGCCGTCTGGATAGGAATTAATATAGTGTGTAGAGATATCATAAACAGACTCTGACTTTCACGCAGGGCCCAGTTAGTGTGTGTGTGAAGTTATACATAGATAAGAAGTGGTTTGATGTCATAACTCTGTATGTTAACATAAACAAGAAGCTTCCCATGAACACCTTAAAAGTGGCTTGATGTAACATTTCAGTACATTAACATAAAAAGGGCTCCCTGGGAAGAACTCCCAAAAAGGTAGTTTAAGGTGATAATCCTGTAGATTGACACCTGTTAGAAGGCCTAGGCCAGAAAAGGTACTAAAGCTGAGGGGCCCTCTGCTGAGGTAGTCACCAAGACTCCAACGTGAACATGGACTTTCTCCATGCTGCTCTGACCAAGGACAGCCAAGAGGAATATGCCGAAGGGGTTCCATTAAGCTGTACCCAGGCACACCAAAAGGATTTGTGAGTAATAAACTGCTTGTGTGATTCTTGAAACTAACATGTGTTGGTCGTGTCTTTCCTCTGGTGGCAGTTGGTGTTGGCACTGAGAAGTAGAGTCCTCATAGCTGCCTCAAGAGTAGTAGTCTCTCCAAGAGGCTCCCAGCTCTGCTGATAAACAGGAGTGTCCCACTGTGTGGGGAAGTAATGGGGGACTCCTTATCGATGTAGAGCTCGAGCTCTACTGGGACACAAAATTAAACAGATATTTGACATGGTAACTGACAGTATACCAAGCATACACTTAAGTGACAAAACAAACCAATTAGAATTAGAAGTCATGAATCTGAAGCATTGCAGCGTGGCCTGAGAAACTCAAATATCAGAGGCAAATGTAAATATAATGAATTCAACACCTGGAAAGTACCTAATTCTGTCTCTTTGCCTAGATTATTAAACCCCAAAACCCCACACCAACAAGTTTTCTGGAGGCAAAAAAATATGTGCACCTTAAGAAAAAGCTTTTTTCCTGCTGAGTGATTCTTCTCTTTTGATAGCAATATTTTTGGTAAATGAGTTTTGACACCCTTAAAAGTATTCCTTTGCTGTTGCATATTAAGTGCTCTAGTCTAAGAAAACAAAATAATTTACGAGAAGCTATTATTTGCAAAAACAAGAAAAAACAAAACAAAGAACATTTAGAATTAGCATATCAAGGATATTTTCTTCCCCAATGCTGTCAACAGAGTTAATTTTATAATGTAAAATGACAAGTAGCTGTAGTATAATGAACATCATCTGGAATGTGATTTATCCTACCTGCAGAAAAGGAAAAGTTAAAATTGAACTGGAATGCCATGAGATAGATCTAGTCCTCAGTAAGGAAATTTGGTTACTAACATTTTTTAGCCCCAACTCTACACCCCACCTCACATTGTTCTACCCTCTCTCTAGAATCCTGGCTCAAGAAAGAGTCTGAAACTTGCCCATGGTGAGAAATCAATGACTGATAATAATAACAGCTACCATTTATAGAGTGATTTTCTTACCCTATTTCATTTAATACTCACACTTGAGGAAAGAGAACCATAGAGAGGCAAAATAACTTTTCCAGTATCACTTGCTAAGTGGTAGGGCTTGTGAAACTAAGCATTCTTTCTGAGACAGCTTTCAGCGTGCCGACCATCCTATACTGCCCCTATCCTACATTTCTTTTGCTTTTTTTAATGTCAGAGATATAACCTTAAAATAAAGAAATAAAATTCCTTTGTTAAATTTCAAGTATAAGATAAGAAAGAGGGCATAATTGAACTTGGTATTCTATCACCTTTAAACAATATTGAGTATGCATTAACTCAAAATCCCCTGATTGAGGCCTCCATTTCAGTTTTTTTTAATTATATTTTTTCAAAAGCATTTGGCACATTAATTTTCTTCGTGTTTCTGTGATCCATCTTCTCAAACAACCTATTAAACTGCTTATATGTTGATTGGGTTTGAGTTCATGCTGACTTAGCAAGATATTTTGCAGCCTAAGGTTATTTTTATGCTATTCTCATATTTTCTTGTTTTTTTTTTTATTCTTTTTGAGTTTCTGTTTCTAACAACTTAATTCCATGAATCTCTTTCCCCAGGTTTGTTGAACATGTAGACAGTATAGCCCAGAAGTAAATAGGTCTTGCTACAGTACCACTGCACAAGCAGTACTTTTAGCTTGTCTGGCCACTCTATGGACGAGAGTCCTGGTTACAATTCTCAGAAGATAACACAGGTAACAGACAAAATTCTTAAATTATGACCTACAGGTTGAAAAGCCTACCCTATGGGATGTACTAATTGTGTAATTTAGCAAAACTATCTATACATACACCAATATACAAACAATTCAAAGCATCACTAACAAGAATTTGGGTACTAACTTAATTCTAGTCCTTTCTTAGGAATTCATGAAGCCCTTAGCTAAAAGGCTTCTGGTTTTAGTCCAAGTCATCTTTATCTTTTGTTATCCTGCCTTCATTCATCATCTGTACCTTCATTTCCTTATAGCAAGGTGAATATGAAAATTTCAAATGAGTTTCGATCTCTCTGTAAGCAGTTATTCAAAATTCACACTTCTAAAACTGTGGTTCCCAAACCTGGCTGGTCTTTCAATCTATTAAATCAGAATTTCTGGGTAATAAAACCTAAACTGTGTTTCAAAAAGTGACTCAAACTATTCAATCAAGTTTGAGAACCACTGAACTAAGTATAGTTTTCATCAAATGTAGTTCTATAGGTCTTGCTTTCTATTTACTAATGTAATGATTTTTATAAATGTTCAAAGAACTAAAAGTGGAGAGGCTCTTCCAGCATGTGCTCCATTAAATGTCATCTCCAAAACTGAATCAATTATAACTTTCTGGAAAAAAAAACTTTCTTCTCTCTGTGCTTTTGTGGGTTAAGATCTAAGTAGGGCAGCATTTCTCAAACTGTAGTCCACACAACACTAACATCTTCCAGAATGTTAATAAATATTCTAACAACCAAAAAATAAAAAAGACTCTGTTGTCAGATACACTTAGGAAATGGTAAACTAAAGAAAAGTAAACAAGCCCTGACCTGTGGTGGATAAAGCCTCAACCTGGAATACTGAGGGTGCTGGTTCGAAACCGTCCACTTGCCTGGTCAATGCACATGTGGGAGTTGATGCTTCCAGCTCCTCCCCCCTCATCTCTCTCTCTCTCTCTCTCTCTCTCTCTCTCTCTCTCTCGTCTCTAAAATGAATAAATAAAAATTTTTTTAAAAAAAGTAAACACGTTTCCTAATTTGAGTGATTCTCAACATTAATAATATGCTATTATTTAAGGTAAATACCCAAGAGAAGATTCAGTGTACAGTATTTCCCAAATTAACATTTATTTATGGTAAAAACACATAAATTTCATCATCATAACTATTTTTAAATGTATAGTACAGGGATTGGGGGAAAAGTTGGTCATATGGAAAATAATACACTGATAATAAGTAATAATACAAGAATAAACTCACGTACTCACAATTGTAACCTTACTTTTGCCCCTCCCTGTATACACATTCTTGTGCTGCAGATCTCTAGAACTCTTTATCTTGCAAAATGAAAATTCTACACTAAACTAAAGCTAAAACTAAAACAATATATATAAACACATTGTCTTTATCCATCATCTTTTCATAGATACTTTAGGTTGTTTCCATATCTTGGTTATTGTGAATAGTGTTTCTAATGAACATAGAAGTGTAGGTAACTGTTTCAGATCTGATTTCAAATCCTTTTGATAAATTTCCAGTAGAGAGAGTGCAGGATCATACAGAAATCTTATTTTTTATTTTTTGAGAAACTTCTCTACTGTTCAACATACTAGCTGCTTCATTTTACATTCTTTTCCCAAATTAATTTTAAACATGGAAATGTTTTTTCTTGGATCATTTATTAAATTCTCATGGAATATCAGAATACCAAAGAACATAGTATGGAAGACACTATTATAGGGCATCCTGGAAAAAGTTGACAAGGGAAAAGAACAACTTTTAGGGTGCATGCTATGTCCAAATGTATTATTCCATTATGCAAGATATATTCTGTGCTTTGTAACCAAATATCCTGCTCTTAGGAAGCTCATGGTCATTTGGGGGAGACAGGAGTCATTTACATTAAACAATTACAGTCATCCCTCGCCATATTGTGGTTCACTTTTTGTGGTCTCACTTTATCCCAGATTTTTTTTTTGACAGAGACAGAGAGAGGGATAGATAGGGACAACAGACAGACAGGAAGGGAGAGATATGAGAAGCATCAATTCTTCATTGCTTCACCTTAGTTGTTCAGTGATTGCTTTCTCTTATGTGCCTTAAGTGGGGTGCTACAGCAGAGTGAGTGATGCCTTACTCAAGCCAGTGACCTTGGGCTTCAAGCCAGCAACCTTTGGGCTTAAGCCAGCGACTATGTGGTCATGTCTCTGATCCCACGCTCAAGCCAGGGACCCCTCTCTCAAGCTGGTGAGCCTCTGCTCAAGCCAAATGAGCTGCACTCAAGCTGGTGACCTCGGGGTTTCAAATGTGGGTCCTTGCATTCCAGTCTGACGTTCTATCCACTGCATCACTGCCTGGTAAGGCTGTAACGCGGATTTTTAAATTGTATATGTCTAATTTTGTATCGTGGATTTTCCGCTATATTGAAGGATTTTGCGGTATATATTTTTATATACTTATTATTTTAATTATTTTTGTGGTAAAATAAGCAAAATAAATGTGGGAAAGGTTAATAACAGTGTGGCAAAGGTTTGTAAGAGTGTGGGGAGGGTTTATAAAATATTAAAATATATACAAATAATAAAAGAAGTATAAGGTCGCTACTTCCTGGATTTTCACCTATCATGGGGGTTTCTGGAACCTAACCCCAGCAATTGTCAAGGGACCACTGTATAACAGTACAGTACATTCTATATAATAATTAAATATTGCAGAAAACATTTGCATTTAGGACACTTGAGCAAAACTAAACTAATTTAAAGGCTCTGAACTTGCTTTGGTTCACAGGAAACACAAGCACAGGTGGTCTCCATTATCTAAATGTCCACTATCCATGTCCCTCAAATTAAGAGGATATGAATGGAAGCAAAATAATAATAACGCACATTATTTAGTAATAAACTGACCACCTATAAAATTAGTCTCTACTCAAGCATCTCTTTCTGCTCAGTGAGAGCCTATGTTTATCATTGTCCAGTAGATTTTCTGATATTGCAAGACAATATAATGCGAACCAATTTCAAAGTGGAATTTCAAATCTTGAAAAACAATTAGGATTGCATTCAGTTGGTGTATGTAATGTTGAAGATCACATGCGATATCATTGACAATTCTGGTAAAGTAAGACCAGTAAACAAATAATAAAAAGTATGATACCAGTGTAGACAAATCAAAATAAAATAATTTGATTACCAATGGTTTAAGACAAAATTTTTGAAAAGTCATAAAGACCTTGACTATTTCAGACTTTTAAGCATTTCCCTTTAAAAATAGTACAAAACTGTCTGACTAGGCGGTGGCACAGTGGCAACAGCGTCGGACTGGGAAGCAGAGGACCCAGGTTTGAAACCCCTAGGTCTCCAGCTTGAGCCCAAAAGACCACTCCGTCTGCCTCCCAGTCAAGGCACATATGAGAAAGCAATCAATGAACAACTAAGGTGCCGCAAGGTAGAATTGATGCTTCTCATCTTTCTCTCTTCCTGTCTGTCTGTCCCTATCTCTCCCTCTCTCTGTCTCACTCTGTCTCTGTCACAAAAAGTAGTAAAAAACTATAGATTTTGCCCAAGTTTTGCTATATTTTGGTTAAAATAAACTTTGGTTTTTTTTTGGGGGGGGGTTATATTTTTTCTGAAGCTGGAAACGGGGAGAGACAGTCAGACAGACTCCTGCATGCTCCCGACTGGGATCCACCCGGCACGCCCACCAGGGGCCACGCTCTGCCCACCAGGGGGTGATGCTCTGCCGTGACCAGAGCCACTCCAGCGCCTAGGGCAGAGGCCAAGGAGCCATCCCCAGCGCCCGGGCCATCTTTGCTCCAGTGGAGCCTTGGCTGCAGGAGGGGAAGAGAGAGACAGAGAGGAAGAAGGGGGGGGTGGAGAAGCAAATGGGCGCTTCTCCTATGTGCCCTGGCCGGGAATTGAACCGGGGTCCCCCGCACGCCAGGCCGACGCTCTACCGCTGAACCAACCGGCCAGGGCCAACTTTGTTTTTTTATTATAAAACTTGTAATATGTTGTTACTATCAAGATTCAACTTGTATAGCCATTATCACTAGTCAAACAGAACAGTCCTTTATTCTGCTTGGAAAATAAACCAAACACATTGCATCTTCTCAGCTATTTTGGCAAAGAATGGTTGCACTTGGAGGCTTCTTTATTTACTTCCGTTTGCAAATGTTCTAGGCATTTGCAGGTGCCCAATATCTGAGCCTTAAATAAACAGGGCTGATTCTACTTCATTTATCTCCCTTTCCATATGTAGTAAATGGCATAGTACTGAGCATTTTGTTGGTACTAAAAGAAAAAAAATCGGCCCTGGCCGGTTGGCTCAGTGGTTGAGCGTCAGCCTGGCGTGTAGAAGTCCCGGGTTCGATTCCCGGCCAGGACACACAAGAGAGGCGCCCATCTGCTTCTCCATCCCTCCCCTCTCCTTTCTCTCTGTCTCTCTCTTCCCCTCCCGCAGCCAAGGCTCCATTGGAGCAAAAGATGGCCCGGGCGCTGGGGATGGCTCCTTGGCCTCTGCTCCAGGCGTTAGAGTGGCTCTGGTCACGACAGAGCGATGGCCCAGATGGGCAGAGCATTGCCCCCTGGTGGGTGTGCCGGGTGGATCCCGGTCGGGCGCATGTGGGAGTCTGTCTGACTGCCTCCCCATTTCCAGCTTCAGAAGAAAAAAAAAATCAATGATTAAATAACTTGAACTCCTTCCCTGAAGATTCACAATTAAGAAAGTTTAGTTACTTTGATTTTCCAAGCTTAAAAAAGTCCTAAAGCAGTTACAGATTAATGCTTGTTTGACAAAGAACAGCTAGGCCCTCTCTCAAGTTACAGTCATGAGGACTTTATGCATCCTGCAACCTGTAAGGATGGAGTCAGAGATTCCTGGACAATATGACAGTTTGAATATGTAGATGGGGATACTCTCTAATCTCTTCAGATAGATTAATTAAAGACCAAATCATGTAATTTGTTGTTTAAGATTTATTTTATGTAGAAATAATCTGAATTGGAAATAGTCAAAAGGTTATTATAACTTCCTATTTTTTCAGAACAGTCATGTTATTGCAAATATATGGTATTTAGATGTATTA
Organism: Saccopteryx leptura; assembly: GCF_036850995.1. NCBI lineage: Eukaryota > Metazoa > Chordata > Mammalia > Chiroptera > Emballonuridae > Saccopteryx > Saccopteryx leptura. Next base: position 103,704,679 of record NC_089516.1, on the reverse strand, counting down.
TTACTAAATAAATTATTTAATATCATTCATGAAGTACAACAAATATATAGATTAGTGTTTTCAAGTTTGTTATAGTGTTCTTGATGAAATGTTTGAAAAACTTTTTTATCAGCAAACTTATCACAGAGATTCATGATTACCATATTTACTTTAAAATTTCCCCCTTTGCCTTAGCGGGGTAGTTCAGTTGGTTAAAGCATTATTCTGATAAGCCAAGGTTGCAAGTTCGATCTCTGGTCAGGCATATATAAGAATAAACCAATGAATACATGAATAAGTGAAATAACAAGTCAATATCTCTCTATTTCTCCCTTCTTCTTTCTTTAAAAAAAAATTCTCTTTAAAGAGGCGTTATACCCATGAGAGAAGAAAATATGAAGGTGAAATCTAAAACCACTACTACTCCTAGAAGTATAATTTTCTCCATAGATAACTTTTTATAGCATGATAAAAGCAACAATCATTAAGAGGCCTAAGCAATTATTGTTATCTTCTTTTTACACTAAGCAGAGTTTTTTATACCTTCTCAGCTGCTCTGATATATCCTTCATGGGGTTACTTCTAATTTAAAAAGGTACCTATCGCCTGACCAAGCAGTGGCGCAGTGGATGGAGTGTCGGATTGGGATGTGGAGGACTCAGGTTCGAGACCCTGAGGTCGCCAGCTTGAGCGCGAGCTCGTCTGGTTTGAGCAAGGCTCACTAGCTTGAGCACAAGGTCGCTGGCTCGAGCAAAGAGGCACTCCATCTGCTGTAGCCCCCTGGGTCAAGGCACATATGAGAAATCAATGAACGGCTAAGGAGCCGCAACGAAGAATTGATGGTTCTCATCTCTCTCCCTTCCTGTCTGTCTGTCCCTATCTGACTCTCTCTGTCTCTGCCACAATAAATAAATAAATATTTTTAAAAATAAAATAAAAGCCCTGGCCGGTTGACTCAGCGGTAGAGCGTCGGCCTAGCGTGCGGAGGACCCAGGTTTGATTCCCGGCCAGGGCACACAGAAGAAGCGCCCATTTGCTTCTCCACCCCTCCGCCGCGCCTTCCTCTCTGTCTCTCTCTTCCCCTCCCGCAGCCAAGGCTCCATTGGAGCAAAAATGGCCCGGGCTCTGGGGTTGGCTCTGTGGCCTCTGCCTCAGGTCCTAGAGTGGCTCTGGTCGCAACATGGCGACGCCCAGGATGGGCAGAGCATCGCCCCCTGGTGGGCAGAGCGTCGCCCCCTGGTGGGCGTGCCGGGTGGATCCCGGTCGGGCGCATGCGGGAGTCTGTCTGACTGTCTCTCCCTGTTTCCAGCTTCAGAAAAATGAAGAAAAAAAATAAATAAATAAAATAAAATAAAATAAAAAGGTACCTACCTAGAATCAAAATCAGACAAAATAAAATAATATATAAACCAGACAAAAATACATAATTATGTATTTCCTCATTTTGGGGGAAATTATGAAGGGAAATAATTTTATGAGAAAAGGAAATAAAGATCACTGCTTCTGCCTTCAGTAAACAATTTATGTCTCCATTAAATGTGTGAAACCTTCAAAAATGTTGATGTCCATGCTAGAAAGTTTTATTAAATATAGCAGGTTTTTTTTAATTTGCCAAGAAAAAATAATAAAAACCAAAGTTGCACTATCCCTATCCATTCCCATGTACTTCTGCATTTTCTTCATTCCATCTATATATTCACTTATGCAGCCAGTATCATTTATTGAGTAGCTTAATGTTTATCTGGCATTTTAAACTAGAATTTTTAGATGGTTTAAAAATAAATCAGTGACCAGAAAATTTCTAGTTCTCTAATATATTTAAAACCCTCATGATATTCAGAAGGTGCTTAGAGGTATTTCTTTCTCAGGAAGTTCCTATTGCCTGATATTTTAGTTCATTTTTCACTTATTCATAAGGCATCCAAAGTAAATGTGAATCTGAAAACAGAGCATTTGATTTATATTTCTTTTTGGCTTTGCTGTAAAAATATAATCCTGAGAGGAATATGTGATCAGTATGGCACATGTTGATGAAAAAGAACATTCATCAAGCTCATTTCTGCAACTGCCCCCCCCAAATCATTAAGTTCAGCTACAACATCTGGATAATTGGCCCCAGCCTAGTGGGAGATCACCACACATATAGGATTTCTGGATAATTTTTGATTGTTAGGCATGCAAACTCTCCTCAAGGCTCACCTTGAACTTCTTTCCGCCTTCTATCTTATCTTCTGTGTGTCCCTTTCAGCTGCCCACCAACTATGAAAACGTCTGAAGAAATTTAAGATAACACTATTTGAAATAAGCTCTCTTTAAGGAAAATATAAAACTGTAGGAGTGATATGAAAGTTTCTTTTCTTTGCAGTGATGCAGCTGGTATTCTCTCTGCTTCCTATTCATTACTCTTAAGGATTTAGTTAACTCTTCCCATATAGCTCTTTGAGGCTCAAAAACAGACAAAAAAATTTAAATCTTCTACTTATCATATAAAAAGGAAAACTCAATGCTAATCACTTTTATTTTTACATTTTATTTATTTATTTTTTGCACTAGAATTTTTGAGGTAACATAGGTTAAAACATTATGTAAGTTTCAGGTATATGGCATTATAATTGAATTTCTGAACACACTATTGCATTCTCACCACTAAAAGTCTAGTCTAGTTTCCATTCATCAATCACACATTGACCCCTTTACCCATTTTGCCCCCCTTACCTTCTAATAACCCACCATCTCATCTGTATGTATGAATTTGTTTTTCTTTTGTTTTATTTGTTTTTTGTTGTTGTTGTTTTATATTCCACATATGGGTGAAATCATATTTTTTGTCTTATTCTGGCTAACATTTTACTCAGCATTATACTCTCAATGTCCATACTTAAGTAGTGTGTGTGTGTATCACATCTTCTTTATCTATTCATCCATCAATAAGCACTTAGGTCATTTTTATATCTTGTCTGTTGTAAATGTGTTTTTTCAAATTAGTGTTTTCATATTCTTCAGATAAATGGCCAGAAGAGGAATTTCTGGATCACATGGTAGTTCTATTCTAATTTATTTATTTATTTATTTATTTATTTATTTATTTATTTTGTATTTTTCTGAAGCTGGAAACGAGGAGAGACAGTCAGACAGACTCCCGCATGCGCCCGACCAGGATCCACCCGGCACACCCACCAGGGGTGATGCTCTGCCCACCAGGGGGCGATGCTCTGCCCCTCCAGGGCATCGCTCTATTGTGACCAGAGCCATTCTAGCACCTGGAGCAGAGGCCAAGGAGCCATCCCCAATGCCCGGGCCATCTTTGCTCCAATGGAGCCTTGGCTGCGGGAGGTGAAGAGAGAGACAGAGAGGAAAGAGAGGGGGTGGGGTGGAGAAGCAGATGGGCGCTTCTCCTGTGTGCCCTGGCCGGGAATCGAACCCGGGACCCCCGCACGCCGGGCCGATGCTCTACCACTGAGCCAACCGACCAGGGCAGTAGTTCTATTCTAAATTTGAGAAACCTCCATACTGTTTTCCATAGTAGCTGCACCAATTTACAATTCCAACAACAGTGTTTAAATCATTAGGATAAGAGTTTTCCAACAGCCCCTATTATTTGTCTTTCTATTGCAATAGTTTGTGAGTAAATTCAAGATAGTTTTCAATACTTATATAATTCTAGGGCTTATAAATTCTCTTAGCTCATAGGTCTTATTATAACTAGTACTTTACACAGTGTGTGGTGGCACATAGTAGGTTTGCAGTAAATATATATTGAGCTATGAATGAATGAAAGACTGACTAAAATGTTTTATGATTCATCTGGTGGAAATGTTACAGCCAAGGCTAACATTCAGCTGATATGCACAGTTACAGTGCACAGTGTTAATAGTTTTCAGGACTTATAGAATTGTTTTCAAATGTTGGTTCACATTGTATTATGGTTGTTAAATATTTTGAATATTCTCTTAGCAACAGGATGACATAGAACAAGAGAATTTTTTTTTTCCTTTAAACATGTTTTCAAAGAGTGTTTAGGACCTTCCTTCTGAGTAAAAGTGACTGGGTTTATCTGAGTTTGGAAGAGTAAGGGTACAAGTACAGAAGTGAAACTATCAGGAAAAAACAGGCAAATGATAGTGATGGTGGTGGAGGGTGAAATTATTGTATCATGTCTGGGTTTTAGAAATGTAGATTAGGATGTGGAGTTATAGTTTTCCAGAAGTGAAAGTGTAAGGGACACAGGAAGTCAGAATTAGACTACTACGCATAGGCCAAGAACAAGAGAGGTCAGATCTTTCTTTGAAATCTTGATTTCATTTTCTTGGCATATACCCAGAAGTTAAATTTCTGGATCACATGGTAGATCTATTTTTAATTTTTTGAGGATCTCCGTATAGTTTTTCTTAGTTGTTAGACCAATTTAAATTAATATATTTAAATTCCATTACAATGTATAAGTGACCCCTTGTTCAAGCCAGCAACCTTGGACTTCAAGCCAGCGACCTTTGGGCTCAAGCTAGCAAACATAGGGTAATATCTATGATCTCACACTCAAACCAGTGACCCCGAGCTCAAGCTAGTGAGCCCATGCTCAAGCTTGATGAGCCTCCACTGAAGCTGGTGACCTCAGGATTTTTAAACCTGGGTCTTCTGCGTCGCAGTCCAACGTTCTATCCACTGCACAACTGCCTGGTCAGGCTCTCTGTCTTCTTGATGATAGCCATTCTCACTGGTTGAGTTGACTCTTATTATGGTTTTTATTTGCATTTTCCTTATGATCAGTGATGTTGAACATCTTTTCATGTGCTTTTTAACCATTTTGATATCTTTTTTTTAAGAAAATCTATTCATTCCTGCCATTTTTAATCAAATAATTGTATGCACATCATTAGATGAATAGATAAAAAATGTGGTAAATATACATAAAGGAATATTATTCAGTCATGAAAAGAAGAATATCCTACCATTTGCAACAATGTGGATGGAATTTGAGCAGATTATGTTAAGTGAGATGTTAGGCAAAGAAAGAAAAGTACTGCTTAATATCACTTACATGTGGAATCTAAAAAGTCAAACATGTAAAAAACAAAGAGTAAATAGCAGTTACACAGGGATGGAGGTGTAGGCAGTAAGGGTAGTGTTTTTTAATGATACACATTTGCAATGAGTATTTAATAGGCATAGAGATGTAATATAGAATGTAATGAATATAAGCAACAATTCTGTACTATAATTATCTAATGTGAAAAATACTGTCACAACAGCAATCATATTACAATTTATAAATGTGTCAAAACATGTTGTTTGTCTTCCATTTACACAATGCTAATTATCAAATTTATTCAATAAAAAAGAAAAAGTGTGGTCAGAAGCACAGGCTAAAAAAGAATAGATCATAAGAGGCTCACCCTATCCCCAGGAGAAAAGTCAGGTATGCTGACACACAGCACCCTTTCTCTACCAGGCTAGGTCAAGCTAACCATTTGTTTCCCCATCTCCCTACTTCACAACTTGGGCCTTAATAATATCTCAAATTTAGACTGCCAGCTAAAAAGAAAGTTTTAGTTTGGGCCCTTGAGAGGCTACTATATTTTCCTCTTCCAGGAAGCAAGACAATCATTGTATAATATATGCGTGTTGAGGAGAAGAAATGACATTCTGGTACTAGGTTAGTGTTGTTTCTTTGGCTGCTCAGTGAAGTCAAGTGTGCCAAGCTATTCCATTTTAACTTGAAATAGACATTTTAAGTGATAGAAAGACTCATGCGTTGATTTTGATGATTTATTGACCCCAAACATATGCTAATTTAATGTCTCTCACTTTATTAACTTCACTTGAGGTCAATATATTGTGTAAAATTGTAAAAGTATTAAAGAAGCACATTTCCACCCTTAGTTATGAAATGTAAATATAAAAATCCTAATCAACAGTTCTCAGTGCTTACAACCCTGAAGACTCAATATTGTTTGATGATTTCTTAATATTGTGCAGAATCACCTTGTATATGGAGGACATGGTGAAATTCTTGACTGGATTCAATTTAACATTTTTAATGGCCCAGAAAAAAGTTCTAGACAGTGAAACAGCATTGCTAAATGTGTCCTAAATCAAAAGGCCATTTAATGATATTAACCCTGCGAAAATATACAGACAGAGAGATCTGAACAACTGAGTCAACACAAAACAGATGGTGTCTGCTTCCCCCCCCAAAAAAAAAATCTACAGATCATTTCAAATATATCAACCTCAATTCTGACTCTGGAGAATTATATTAACATTGTGCTTGCTGATTCAGGTTTATAAACTGCATATTCTCAAAGGGGAAAGGCCATTCTTGTAGTTTATCATTCAAAATCTATTTTTTTAAATATTTTTGTGGTATCATATAATTTCTCATTCTTACTTCAGGTAAACATTTACAGTTCAAGGTAAAAAAAAAAACCAGCAACAGAAGTTCTAGAGTATTCAGAAAGTAGACAGCAAGATACTTTAAAATATTGTCATACTTGAAGCAGTACTACACAGTGGTCATAAGTATAAGATGATGTGTCCCTAACTTTTTAAAATACTTTCCACAACTCTGTTTCAAATTATTGCTCTCCAAAGTTATTGACCATCAGAAGTAAAATATTAATAAGAACAAAGTCAATGTGGCTGGAAACTTCCCCGGATATATGTAGTGTGGCTCTTCCACAGAGGTGCTTGCACTTATAACAGTAAGAAGGTGGTACAGAAACCTCTTAGAAAGTGATTAAGAAAACATTAATATTCTTAGAAGTGCTGGTTATAGCAGACAATAACAAATTTCCTAAAGGGTCTTCCAGAAAACTGAGTAGTCACAGGAAGTCTGTGCTATAGACACCATTTATATGTATTTACTTATCAACTGCCTCCTTCTCCCAAGGACTTGAAATCATAAGCATACATAAAAAAAAAAAACTAGTTTAAAGAAATGGGACAAATGGAAAATAATAAAAACCAGGGGGAGATCAACTACCAGAAATGTAGACCTGTGGTCATATAAAGTTAATGAAAATGGGCTGAAAATTTGATTTTAAGCTATTTACTGGCTCAAGTGAGGAAGGAAACTCTATTAGTTATAACATTCACTGTGGGCAGAAAACAGCTATGTGCTTTAAGGTTAAAATTGTTTCTTTATGTGAACAAAATGTGGTAGTGTCTGAGTCTCAGAGAAACTCATCTCCAAAGGGTTATAATAAGAGTGTCTATTTTAATTTTAAATGTATTGTATATAAAGGAAAAATATGTTAAAATGTAATATAAAATCTGTAAAAAAATAAACTTAATAGTTGATGAATGAATTCTCAAAAATCAAAACATCTTGCTTTACAAAAACAAAAATAAAAACCCTTGAAATACTCAGAAATCAAAATCCAGATTGCAAACCACACACAGAAGTTTTTAAATATTTCTTTTGCTGCAAGGAAACAGAATGTAAAGGGAAAAAAATCACAAGCAACTTCAAGGGGAAAAAAAATCAGTTTTGTTATAAACTGGCCAATACAAAAGCTACAGGCTATCCCAGAATTGAACGAGCCCTTGGTATTAAGTTAGATCGAGACCTAAAATGGCAAAACTCACAAAAAATGCTCCCCTGAAGCAAAAGTAAAGAGATCCTGAGGATAAAATCTAGATGGTAAAATCCATTTCACTCTCTATTACACTTGCTGAAAATCCTGCAATGCCACAAAGAAAAAGTGCTACTATAGCTGCAGAAGTAGAAACACCTAGAAATCCAAAGCAACCTCTTATAACAGAAATATCCTTACACAAGGGCAGCCCCCTAAACGCACACACTCTTGCTGATTATAAAATACTGTTGTCAGGATGGAATGAGTATTAAGTATTTTAGAAACCTAGTGTGATTTGTTTGTATGCTAGAGGAAATGGGCACATGATTGTGTAGTTCTTAGTTGTAAGAGAGTTCTATTGCTGAAACTAACTCAGCTTCTTCTTACTACAAGAATCCCAAAAGTCTAAGAAAAATGAATCAAATCAAGTTGAAACTTTTGGTTCAGATTCATACAGATCCTCTCACACAGACATATAGTTAAGCCCCTTATGGGGGATATATATACTTACGAGACAAAATATTTAAAACACACATACAAATTTATTTTAAAAACTTTTTAACAAAGGCTGATTAAATTCAATTCAAGCCCTGGAATCCACAGGGCTACAAACGTGATAGTGACATTTACAAGGTGTGTGCCTATAAAACAGTAATTTACACATTTGAATTATTCTTATGAAAACATTAAACTATGCTCTTCTCCTAGATTTAAAATGTTATTGCCTTACTGTTGAAAGAATAAATGAAATAAAATTAATTACACTCGGCCGAAGTAACTAGTGATAACAATGAACATTCTTGGAACTCAACATAATTTTACACCATTTATCTTAAAAGATCTATCTGTATTTCCTCCAGCTTACCATTAATAGCTAAAATTATTATGAGTATACAAAATATTTTTAGAAAATATTTTAAGTGCAAGAAGGGGAGATAGAGAGACAGACTCCCACGTGTACCCCAACTGTGATCCACTCAGCAACCACTGCCTGGGGCCAATGCTCAAATCAACCAAGCTATCCTTAGCACCTGTGGCTAATGCTCGAACCTATCTAGTGACTGACTGAGAGAGGGGAAGAGAGAGATGTGGAGAGGGAAAGGAAGAGAAGCAGATGGTCACTTCTCATGTGTGCCCTGACTGGGGATTGAACGAGGGACATCTACAAGCCAAGTAAATGCTCTATCCACTGAGCCAACTGGCCAGGGCCAGGAAATCATTTTGAAACCCAAGGAATATATAACACCTTTAGCCAAAAGCTAAGACCAATTGGCTTACTCCTCCATCCCATAAATTAGAGATAGAGTATTCAGTAGAGTTGTTATCAATTTTTTGTTGTTCAAATTTCTAGTACCACTCATCATTTCCAACACAAAAATACTTAGACCACTTGAAGCGAGATTTTTCATGTTCCCTTCCTTTCTATCTTCAAACCACACGTTTGCCACACCATCCTTTTCTAAATCACGTTACTTTTTCATTGCCATCCATCCTTTCCTCCTCTCTTTCAGAGGATAAGATGATCCTTTTCTATTCTCTTCATGACATTCTCTTCTGCCATCCATCCTTCTGGCATCACTTATTCCTTCTTCTGGGACATCTTCAATCTCTCCTTCTCTACAGTTCTTTTTTCTCTATATAAAAACATGCCCGGTTTCCCTATCACCTCCACATTTTAAAAAAGGCCTTTCCTTTATCCTTTGACTTTTTTCAGGTACCATCTTAATTCCCACACCTGTGTTATAACCATTTTCTCAAAGAATGCTTCCCATCATCCAATTTATTTTCCCTTTTGCAATCTGATTTCTGCTATGAAAACTCCATGGAAACTTCTCTTTCCAAAGTTCTTTTATTCATTAATTTGACAAATATACTTTGACTACTTACCATGAGCAAGGCCTATGCTAGGAAAATTAATGAAAATATTGATAAAACTCAATCTTTGCTATCAAGAAGCAACATTTAAACAAAAGGACTTCTAACCTAATCATCCTTGCTTTATCTGCAGAAGTATTAAAAATGCTTGCCTATCTCTTCAAAATGAAATATTCTCCCTTGAGTTTTGTGAAGGTAGTCTAACTCTATTTCTACTACTTCCTCCCCTGTTGGCTTATCTAGATCCTTCTCTGACTCCATAAAAGTGGGTTTTTTTTTCACTGTTCAGGCCTGGGGTCCTTCTGTCCTTCTACACTCTCTCCTAAAGTATTATCTTTCCTCTTTTACACTCATCTCTCACCTCTGTTTAGCTTTCTCCTTAATCTCTTTCTCTACAGTTTAATTACTATGCTAATTTCAAAATACAAATTATTGTATTTTGAAAACAAATTGCTTTCACGACAGAATATTTCACCAGCACATTAAATTCAATCTGCCAAAAAACAAACCCATCATCTTTCCTAACAAACTAGCATCTCTTCTTCCATACTTTCATCTTTCTGCTAATAAAAACTTTAAAAATTATAATAATGGGCCTGGCCTGTTGACTCAGTGGATAGAGCATCAACCCAGAGTGCAGACGTCCTGTGTTTGATCTCCGGTCAGGGAACACATGAGAAGCAACCATCTGCTTCTCTTCCTCTCCCTCTCCCTCTTCTCTCTCTCTTTCCTTCCTGTGGCCAGTGGCTCAACTGATTTGAATGTTGGCCCCAGACAAGGGTTGCCTGCTAGATTGATCCCAGTCGAGGTGTGTGCAGGAATCTGTCTATCTTCTCTACTCTCACTTGAAAAATTATAATAATGAAAATATAATAACAGAAGGCACTTGTTTAGCACTTGTTATGTGCCAAGCACTATTATAAAATTATCTACATTTAACATCATATGCATCTTATAACTGTATAGAATATACACTGTTATTGTCATAATTTTACAGAAAAAAAGTAAAATGTTAAAAATTAAATAACTTACACAAAGTTAATAGTATGTAAGTGAGGAAGGAGGACTTCAAACCCAAATATACTAGGCAGCTAAAATATTAAGGACCAGTGATCCAAGCAACAGGAGTTTGGATTTAAAAAAAAAATAATGATAATGTTATATAATGATTCATTGTCAAATAGTCCATTTTACTGCATGCCAAGGACATCGTGACCCAGCAGCTAGGGTTATAAGAAGTTGACTTAAGAAAGGAAGGTTATAACACTGTTTTCTTTCTTTAATAGGTACCAGTGAGACATTTAAATACATCCTTTATTGTACAATATAATTCATCCATTCATTCATTTCTTTACTACACATTTATTAAGTAGTTCCTATGAGCATAAATTGAACTAGAATTTGAGGTCAATTGCAATTTGCCATGAAAACACGAAGAACCAGACAATTGAGAGGAAAGAATCTTTTATGAACAGGGTCCTTTTGAATTTTCATGACCAATAAATACTTGGCATGGTAACTCAATGACTCTGCTTGTACCCTTTGATCATAAGGGCATTAAGTACTCCCTTTTTATGTCAGTATAAGTAATGATATATGAGCCTGACTAGAAATGTGAAGACATTTCATATGAGGAAGAAAAGGAATACATTGAAATTTATCCAGTCTATGTATATATATCCCACACCTATTCTGTACTCACAAAAGATCCAAGAGAATGGGTCAATAACAAACATATTTTGACTCAAGGTACACAAATAAGATAATAATTCATATTTACATTGACACTCCAAACTTCAAAGTATGTTCACAAAGAGATATAATCTCATTTTATATAAAAGAAAACACAAAGCTTGCCTTCAGCAAAATAATAAACTATAGTATGTCTATCTTTTAGGCATCTGTCCAGGCCCCACAAGTTATACCTTTAAACTGTACCCCTACAACATTCTTTCACATTCTTCTCATTCTTCATATTATCTGGATTTTTTTTCTATCACTACGGTCAATCACCCAACTCAGAAAAATACTGAAGTGAAAATATACTTCAATAATTTATTAACTCAACATTTATAAAAACTCCTACTCAAGCACTATGCTAGAGGTTGGAAATTAAACTGTTTGCAGAATCATACAGTGCCTTCCTTAATTGGGGCTTGCTCCATGGCCAACACAGACCACTATAAATTGACTAGGAGATAGGTGTCCTGGATCCACTTTAATAGATCTTGTATCAGATTTATCCTTTAGAGCACTAATTTTTGCTTGCTCTTGCTCAGATTTGAAGACACAGTTTTTTTACTTGGGAATCAGAATTTGGTTCATCAGCAACTCCACATGTACATGACATCCAGTCTTTGACACCCTGTATTCTCTCAATAATATTCACAAAATCTGTCAATCTGGCTTTGCTATCTCTACCTTGGCAGTAGGAGCCCAACTGGTCTGCAAGTCCATTATGGAAACTAAGATAAGATCCCTGAGTCATTTCATTGACTTTCCACTCTTGCATCTCACATTTGTTCTATTATCCTGTGATCCATATTGACCTCATTTTCCCTTTCCATCCCTCTTGTGTCACCCTCTTTGTCCTGTTGCTTGCACCCTTAAAAATTCTAATAATTTATAGTGGTAATCTCCCAAATCACTTTATGATAAAGTTTGAAACCCCATAATGCATTCCTTAATAAACTGTGCATTTTTCCCAGACTTCCTAGAACCCAAGGCTGACATAACTATCATGGAATCCAGCTTGCCAAACCAAAGAAATTTACTTCAGTGAAGTTTTCAGAGTCACTCAAAGCCAATTGATTTACTTTGAAATGTGGGAATCTTCTTCAGTAGTCAGCCCTGTTAAAAACATTGATTTACTTTGAAATGTGGGAATCTTCTTCAGTAGTCAGCCCTGTTAAAAACATCATTATCCAAGCCATTTGATCTTCATGCTCCCAGTATTATTTGGAAAATGTTTAAGCTCCCTTCATTCATAGAGGTAAAGCTTTGGATTCTGGTCCCCTTCAAGAGGTATTGGAAACCTCCAAAATTCCATGTCAAAGGAAAATTCCTATATTGCCTCTGTAGAAGGCTGGACCCTGTCCTCAAACATCCCCTGGAAACAATGTAATATAATAGAACGAACATTGGATTGGATAACATATCAGAAAATCTGGGTTGTCCCCTTGCTATGCCACTTTGCCACTTGGATTTACTTTAGAGACTTTGAAAAGTTGTTTGTATAGGCTTCTGGTAACTCATATGCAGAATGTAGACACCATTCTAGGTCATTCTATGCTTGTGCCCAGCTCATGATGCCCACAAATCTATTTCAGTAGCTGCTGTAACCAATAAGAAAGACTTCTGTATCCATTGTTATTCTATTTGAAAAGCCACATACTGTTTATAGTTTCCTAAACCAGTATGGCTATATTGGGTAAAACTAAATAAAAACAAACAAAGCAAAAAAACTCAGGATAAAATCCTGGCTGCAGGTACTTCTGTTTTGCATTCAGACACAACCAAATTCCAGAATTGCAGAGTTTGCAGTGGCCAGTGTCATGGAAACTGCCACCTGGGAGTGTTATAAGAATCATCAGTAAATTTAAAGTACCTCTGCTTCTTGAAGATATATAAGTGGAGAGATCTCTGTACAGAGGAGTTTCTCCTTTTAAATGAACCACTCCAGTAGCAGGAACCAAACTGCAAGCTCTCTTAGACATTTAAATGACGTTCATATTATATTTTAGCACTTGAACACCAGCTCCTTGGATACCTAAAATGGGGCTAAGTGAAAATTGGATAACATTTGCTTGACATTGTCACTGGCCTTTCTCTAATGTCAAAGATGGATTTACATAATTATGCTGAAAGCTAGGAAACTGCACACAGCAGGTTTCCTGGCTGGTGTCAGGTTTTAGTCATACTCCAACTGTGACTCTCAGGATTAAGAAAATCTCCTTTCAGAAATGAACACACAGAGCGAACACTTTCTAAGACAGTATAGTAACAGCTTAACGACAATTTAACTTGCATACTGATTTCCAAGGTATAATTAAGATAGGCCTGATAAGCAACTGATTGACTGAATGACCTTTTGCTTGGTGTCACCAGGGCTTCAGAGAAGACTTGATTGAGTCCAAGCCATGTTAACTCATAAACCTCTTCCTCATTAACTTTTTTTTAGGTTGGCCAGATGCCTGATAGAAGCAAACTTCTAAAAAGTGCCATTGTAACAGGTGTGTGTAATTGTGCAATTCTATCTTCCAAGGTCATTGCAGTCATAAAATGTCTCTTTTGAATGTCTACAAGGGAAAAATGTAAAAGTAAGTGAGGCCTTTTGGGTTTCCAACTATACTCCTTCCATGGGGCACTTGATAACCTCAGGCTTTTTCTCAAAATAATTTTTTTATGATCCATTCTTGCTTTTACAAAATGATTTGAAGCTTCTTAGCATAAAGGATACTTTCTTTTAGTCTGTCAAGAGATCATCCATTCTTTTTTAACTTTCAGTTATAATTAACAGGTCTGTGTTTTTATAATTTTAATTTAAACACAAATATTTGCAATACGTTTGGAAGAAAAATTATAAAAAGTAAAAATTTTTAAGATCTGCAATGAAGCTCTTACTAAAAGGTAACATTCAAATTGTAGTCAACTAGTGGACAGACACATCTCTGAGAGCAGGCTCAAATGGCACCTGGGGCCTGACCAGGCAGTGGAGCAGTAGATAGATAATTGGACCGGGATGCAGAGGACCCAGGTTTGAGACCCCGAGGTCGCCAGCTTGAGCATGGGCTCATCTGTTTTGAGCAAAGCTCACCAGCTTGGACCCAAGATCGCTGGCTTGAGCAAGGAGTTACTCGGTCTGTTGAAGTCCCACAGTCAAGACACATATGAGAAAGCAATCAGTGAACAACTAAGGTGTCGCAACAAAAAACTGATGATTGATGCTTCTCATCTCTCTCTGTTCCTGTCTGTCTGTCCCTATCTATCCCTCTCTCTGACTCTCTCTCTGTCTCTGTGAAAAAAAAATGAAAAAAAGAAAAAGGCACCTGGGAAATTTTAACATTTAGATTAGCTGTAAGGTCAGCTTTCCAAAGGAATATTTTTATGCAGACCTGACAATATATTGCACATTGAGATTTCATGCATTACAAAGCCTTATATGCTTTTTATATAACTTATCATATTATAGGTTTTTAATTATTCTATTAAGTAAAAGGATTTTTATACAATGCCTGGTTTACACTATGGAATCTAGAATTATCTAGGATCATTTCATGGGAAAAGGCAAAAATGACAAATAACCCTTTTCATTCACTCACATTACTGACTAAGTTCAAAATGTGATTGTTTTCTTTGTTTGGTTTTTCTTCTTATATGGCATTATTATACAGAATAGACATGTGCAGTCTGTTTTGACCATGTTCTCCAGTCCTGTGTAGAAAGAACTTTTACCAGACTTCAAATGTTGCAGAGCATACCTTCTAGCTTATTTCTGATTGAACCGGAGATTACAGCTTGTGCAATTTGCTAAAAGCCTGAAAGCAACCTCATAAACACAGCGTAGGCAGATAAACTGATTCAGAATTTCTGATTTCTTTAAAGGGCAAGAAGGCAAATGTTTACGTTCTCTTAGGCAAAAAGGCAGCAGCAGAAATAAAAGCCACATCCATTTTAACAGATTATTATTATAACATGGTACTTGGACAACTATTTAACATTACACTTGGACAACATTTGCTGATTTACAAAGCCTTTTATACTCCATTATCTCATTTGATACTCATGCCAATCCTGTGGGACAGGTGTTCATTATTATAGGCATTTGACAGATGAAAAAAAAATTCAGGCACAAAAAGGTTAAGTGACTTACCCATGGTTGCACTGTGAGTTGATATGCATAAGATCAATTGTCTTTTGTGCTAGATAAATGAGGAATGAACGTATTTGAAGAATTCACAATTCTGGCCCCTCATAGCAGTGTGTGACATGCTCATCTTTATTTCAACTGGTGTTTTCAGTATGTTTAAACGTTGTGCAGAAGCAGCAAACATGCAGCCTGCTCGGTGAAATTGGCATGATGCAGATGTGATAGCTTATGTTCAATAAGGAACTCAATTTTATGTGCCAACGAATCAGTGCACAGTGTGGCTTAAATACGATGAAACACTCTAATTAATTTGTGAATTTGCTTAAATTTCATGGTTGTTTATTTCCAGATAAACCTAAAAAGTTAAAATGTACTCCTCAAGCAAGTAAGGGAGTGATTTTCTCTCTCTCTCTCTCTCTCTCTCTCTCTCTCTCTCTCTCTTTTTTTTTTACAGAGACAGAGAGAGTCAGAGAGAGGGATAGACAGGGACAGACCAGACAGACAGGTGATTTTCTCATGACTTGATTTGTATTAACCACCAGCCAGGCCACCTAACAAATGTCAAATATTAGCCTGTTCAATATGCACTGTGAGAAAGTAGAATATCTTCAAACTGAGATATTTTGTGAGTTCTTTTGGGATTAATTTCCAAGATTTAAAATAGTCATGCTCCCCAATCTCTCCAGCTTCTAACAAATATCAATTAACGAGAACACAGGGATACCTTCTGCCCCACTTTCAGCTCAATTTTTTCCAAAAAGAAAAGCAGGGAAATGGAGGTCCTAGCATATTTTATGAAGACAGGTTTTCAAGTATAAGAAATGGGAAATATACAGTATTTGTAGCACATTTTACTTACCTTAGAGATGTTTTTGAAGTAACTTGGTATTTTAAAAGCTACTTCTACAAGGGAAAATATGGTTTGTTCACCAAATTTTATTGTTAAAAATAGCTACTAAACTTCTTAGGTAAAATATGTTTATGTGAAAAGTTGCATTTTGAAGAAACTAATTACTACTTTTATGTTTCCATTGCCACTGCTCAACTCTCATTTTCATCGTTTAGAAAGAAAAACAGGTTTAAATAATGCAGTGCTTATTAGCGTATGAATATGGACCTAATTGTCTCTTTTTGAATCTCAAAAGTAATTGTCAATGTGTTCTGTGCAAGTGGGTTAAGAAATGTGCCAGGCATGCAATTATAACTAAAAACTTTCATTTGGAAAATTGCAACCTTATCTTCATTGTCTTTTAGTAGCACAATAACTGCCTGTCATTCAGTACTTTCCTTAGCAGATCTGTTGTAAGAACATGTGGAGAGCCGTATTAAAAAAAGAAGTATAACCAGTGTATTGAAAAATAGTCAATCAGCCCCTGTAGCACTCTGTAATGCCGTACACATCCAGACTGCATCAAAGCTAAAAGGATAGTTGAAAAATAAAAGCAAATGGATCTTAATATAACCTCTAGTTTTTTTTTTTTTGGTTTTTTTTTTGTTTTGTTTTTCTTTATTGTATTCAGTGTTGTTTTCAACTGGACAAATCTATTCAGGAAGTGACATAGCCTGAATGTTCTAGAAGTTTCTCAGAAATCTTTTCTGTGACCTTTTCTAAGACTCACTGAAAAATATTTCCACCTAACACTGCAAGTTTTTCTCTAAAAGCTTAAAAAAAAACTCCTGCTGCACTTAAAAACATATGCCAGAGATTAACGAGATTTTACTTAAATGTGCTTGATTATCAACACTCATCTTAAAAACATTAGGCTTATTTCTACATACGATTGCTCAACCTGTGAAATTGAAACTTTTTTTTCAAATAACCAGATTTATTTTTGGTTGAGTATTGCCAAATACCAGTTCGGCTAAGAGTGTTTGCTTGGTTGGTTGGATTTTTATCCAGAATGACTAATCAAATTATCATTTCATAGACCCCATATATATGAATTTCAAAATATCCTTGTTTTACACACTTTATATCTCCTAAAACCAGTTTGCAGTGTATTTGTTTTATGTTATACTGACATCTATGGACTCCACAACAGAAATTCAGCTTTTTAAAAAAATGATGTTGGCTGCTTATAAGCAACTTAAAATGTGACTTAACAAGACTAAGGGTCTGAAATCTATCGTGAGTGAGCCACTGCTTGATCTTTGAACCTTATTGCTTAAATCAAAATCATTACAAAACTCTTCTGCCTACCTGCAATTAATACTTGAGAGAGAGGCACTGAGTCTCCAGTAGTGAAAAATTACCATTTCTTTAATGAAGAGTGATACTTATTAGTAAAACAATAGGGAAATCTTGTCAGTGCATATACATTCATTTATTATATTCTTACAATAATATCCATTATTGTAATTATTGTACTGAAAACTACACTAAACACTAGAGATAAAATGATGAATAAATAGACACTGGTTTTTCCCTTCAGGATCTCACAGTCTTATGGAGAAGACAGAAAAATAAAACAGTGAGTTAACAATAGAGTATGGTAAGTACTATGATATGATTTATTTGTTAAGATAGGCTAAATACTATAAAAAAAACCCTCAAGATATCAGTGGCTTAACTCAGTAAAGGTTTTTTATTTACTTATTCAAGTCAAAGTCCAATGTTGTCAGAAAGAAGCAGAGGGACCTCTACTCCAGCCAGTCAGTCAGGGACCCAGACACCTTCAATCTAATAATACCACCACCTTCATTGCATGGCTTTTACAATCATCACGGAGGGTAAAGAAAAAGCATGTGGAAAAAACACATCCACAATTACCTACATCTCCCAAAAAAGACATATCACTTCTGCTCGTGTTGCTTAGGTAAGGACAAATCCGACAGCCCCATATAGAAACAGGGGGACTGGAAGGTAATTCAGCTGTGTTCCTAAGGAAAGGAAACAAGCTTTGTTAACAACTACTGATAAGTAGATGTAACTAGAGGCAACTTGGTAACCTGTTATCTAGAGGTTAATTAGACATAACTAGAAGAAGCCAAGAAACAAAAAGTTCCTCTCAACTCTATTTATTTCTTGTTAGAATAAGTGAAAACTAAAAAAATTAGAAAAAATAGAGAAAGTAATAACTAGATAGATAACTAGAATAACTGCAATAAGCCATGAGGATCAGAATGATACCTTCCAACTATAAATTCTCATTTCTTTCTTGCAAAACTATTGATAATTAAATCTAATTAGTGTTGACTATAACACTAGTTAACGAGACATAACTAGAATAACTACAGTAAAACAAAAAGGTAAAAAATTAATTCTTTTCAAATCTATTTATTTCTTGTTAGAATAGTGAGTGAGAACTATAGAAGACTAGAGATAAATTATATAATTACTTAACTAGTAACAACTTAACTAATGGTTACATACTGTAGAAAACTAGAATAATTGGAATAAGCCAAGAGGTTCAGAAACACACATTCTACTCAATTCTAATGTTCCATTTCTTACTTGAAAAACTAGGGGTTACTAGATATAACTAGTTTTAACCAGGTAAATAGGTAACTAGAGATAAATAGAATAATTTGAGAACACCAAAATAGTGAAAAATCACATTCCTTTCATCTTTAACTTATGCTCATGTTATGAATACTGTCCAACTCTGATGTCCTCATTATTGTAACATGACCCCTATTAGGATGTCCTATTATTTCAGTGTAAACACTGTCTGTTCTTATTTCATACTACCTTGCTGCTGATGACTAATTTCTTGACTGGATGCCCACTTTTTAAATGTCTATTCCATTATCAGTTGTAATATAATATTGCTAGATTGGTGCTCAATGGTAGTGGGACACGAAGAGCCAGGCATAGAGTAGGGTACTGTTTGCACAAAAGGAGAAAGAGTTGCTGGAACACAATATGTATGAGGCATGGAGAGAGCCAAGCAACCAGGTAGACAATAGCACATATGAGAAAGTATGTTTGCAAATGACATAATCCCAAATCAAAATCACTTGAAGAATAAAAGGAAATTATTGGTCCAAATAACTTGGAAGTCTGATGTAGAGCTGGAATATCTGGGCCAGACATTTAAATAATGCCATAAGGCATACTTCTGTTCATCTTTTGCCTTTGTTTTCCTGTTTGTTGATCTCATTCTCTTCTAATAATGTAGATATTTTTTCCTTAAGGCAGAAACAAGGATTGTTTTTAACTCCCTTTCTTCTCCTAGATTTCTGAACTAAAAAACAAGGTATGATTTTTCTCTAGCTCAACATTGAAAATCTCAAGGAAGAACATGAGTTGGCTAAGCTTCAGAGGTTCAACCAAGAGCAATCACTGTGGTTAGAGAAATAAAAACTGGAGGAGTGGGAACTAGGAGTTTTATGTTTGAAGGGGCCTGGATGAGAAGCCCACCCCTGTGGCTGGTGAGATAGGGCATTATGATTAGCAACTGTCTTACCAGATTCACATGATTGGACAGGAGCAGAAACCATTCCGCAAAGGAAGTATGGGTACTAGACAGAAAAAAGCATGATATAACCGCTAGAGGATACAGAACTTTTAATATAATTTGCTGAGTAGAAGAGTCCAAATTCGGATCATTATTCCGATGTTCTCCAGGGGATTGAAACAGATTGTAATTAAGATTTTTCCCCCCTAGGGTATTGCTCTGCTATTGAAATCTGTGCTGTTAGAATCTTTGTCAAGTAGTCGTGTCTAATGAAGACAACAGTGGACATAGTTGGAATTAAAAAATAAAATGGTGAAAAACATAGGTCATGTAGAATAGAGTAAATTGATAAATATTTTATTTGAAAAATATGTAGCTCTGGCCGGTTGGCTCAGTGGTAGAGCGTCGGTTTGGCGTGCAGAAGTCCCGGGTTCGATTCCCGGCCAGGGCACACAGGAGAAGCACCCATCTGCTTCTCCACCCCTCCTCCTCTCCTTCCTCTCTGTCTCTCTCTTCCCCTCCCGCAGCGAGGCTCCATTAGAGCAAAGATGGCCCGGGCAATGGGGATGGCTCCTTGGCCTCTGCCCCAGGCGCTAGAGTGGCTCTGGTCCCGACAGAGCAACACCTCAGAGGGGCAGAGCATCGCCCCCTGGTGGGCGTGCCGGGTGGATCCCAGTCGGGCGCATGCGGAAGTCTGTCTAACTGTCTATCCCCGTTTCCAGCTTCAGAAAAATACAATATATATGTGTGTGTGTGTGTGTGTGTGTGTGTGTGTGTGTGTGTAATCTTTTTTTTAAATTTTTTTTTAATATTTTTTATTTACTAATTTTTTAGAGAGAGAGGAGTGAGAGAGAGAGACAGAGACAGAGAGAAGGGGGAGGAGCAGGAAGCATCAACTCCCATATGTGCCTTGACCAGGCAAGCCCAAGGTTTCGAACTGGCGACCTCAGTGTTCCAGGTCGACGCTTTATCCCACTGTGCCACCACAGATCAGGCTATATGTAATCTTATAAGAAGTCCAGTAAAGGTAGTTAGGCGACCTGCATATTTTGCTACAACAAGTATAGAAATGGAATCATTGCTCAAAGATTTTGGGATGGTGAACAGAAGTTTGATGTAATAATTAACTTATCAAAGATAAACCCCCCAGATCCACAAGGTGAATGTAGGCCACAATTGGAGATTAAATACTCAAGGAGAGATAGGCAGCAGTTCATTTGCCTAAGGATGCATATATCTGTGCATATTTCTGAGAGAATACAGTATCGAAACAATGGATTGTATCATAGCTTCGAAGCTGTGACACACCTGTGATCAAATCCAGAATTATGAAGGTTCAAGCTTGAAACAGTGTGAGAGATATTAAATTATATAATGCATAAAAAGTAGTTAGGACAATGAACACATATTAGTTACACTGTCAATAGTTCTATTACTGTTACTACTATGTTCATGCCATTATGCTGGTTATTTTATATACATTATATGACAATAACCCTATTTTGACAAGTATTGCTACTCTATTTTAAATAATTTGCTAAGATAACAAAATTTTTCATTTGCAGAGTTGGAATTTAAATTTAATCCATCTGACTTCAGTGTTAAAGTTTGTACTCTAAACACTATAGCACAGGCTTCCCATGGAATGCTGGGAAGTGATATTCCCTGAAACCTAGAAAGACTAGTAAATTTATGGTATATTTTTGATGTGTAAAGAATGATGTGGACATTAGTTGTTAGGATCTTTATTTCTCAAAGGATGAGAAACTTGATGTTTGGAAGGTTGAATTGACATTTCTGGAGTTTTTCATGGACTTGATGTTGCCACTATATCTATCCAGAATGAGGTGTTCTATTCACTCAAGCAAGGACATTAGAGAACAACACATTATGAAAAAAGTAGATTGATAGCCCCACGTTGTTCTAGTCCACATTGAAATCTAATGCTCATAAATCTCAGGTTGACTTCAAAGCTGTTACCCAAAGGATCATGAACTGGTAATAACATTATTTCTATTCAGTTGGAAGGTGGCATTCTTCTCATCTTTCTTCCAAATTCATATCAATTGTTTGTCTTTCAGAAAGTTAGGCAATAGAAAATGTAACATAGGAAGTCATGGATAAGAGAGTTCAGTCATCAATCCTAGACAGTGATGGCAATGAAGTCTCAATAATAGTTGTGAAACTGGAGTGGGAATTAAGAAGTACCAGGCTGACTCTGTGTAAAGCAATTTAAAAGAGCTTGGAACTTATGGGTTTAAAATTTAATTAAACCTTTTGGCAGAAATCATCACCCCACACATTTTGGAAATAGTCTAATTACACTTAAAGGTGAGGATATCTCTTTGATTTCTTTCTTATTGAGCCCAGTAGTGAATCCTGCCCATCAGGGATGCTGCCTCAGGGAAGCCTTTGTCAATTGCTGGATAAATGATACAGCCTCACCAAGACCACTGTGTTTCTGGGCTCCATAGCACACAGGATCCCACCACGTATATATTGATGTTGCTAGGGAGAAGAGGAAAAAAGTATGGTGATCAAAATGTTTGGAAAATAGTGATTTAAATGTTTAACAGGTTTATTATTTATTATAGGACTTCTCAGATGTTTTAATAGTTCATATGTGCTATGAATATTTAGAAGTACCTAGTATGAATTGTTTTCTAAATGTAGTTGACCAAGGATTTTTGTTTCTTTTTGATAACTATGTACTTACATATTATAGAAAATGAGTATGTTTCCATGAAATACAGTTTAAAGAATCCTAGGTTAGGCTAGTATAGCAATAACTGTGACATATATCAATTGGTGTGTGTGTGTGTGTGTGTGTGTGTATATATATATATATATATATATATATATATATATATATATATATATGAGCACCAAAACCCTGCCAGAAGTTTCTGGAAGCCAACCTAAAAGTTCTTAAGTCAACCCAAACAAAGCTTGAAACCACAAACATGAATTGCTATTATTTTTAAAATTCAAATAATAAAATAAGCCAGCCAAAAAATGATAACTACTATATAATTCCACTTACATGAAGTAACTAGAGTAGTCAAATTCATAGAGACAGAAAGTCAAATAGTGGTTGCCAGGAGCTTGGGGTAGAGGGAATGGGAGGATATTTTTTTAAAGAGTAAGGAGTTGCAGTTTAGAAATATAAAAATTTTTGAAGATTTATGATGCTGACAGTTACACAACAATATGAATATGCCTAATGTCACTAAATTGCATATTTTAAAATGACTAAGATGGTAAATTTTGTGTTAGATATATTTTGCCATAATTTAACTTTTAATTAACTTTTTTAAAAATTAAAAAAAATATCTTTCTCCCTTCTTTTTGTCTTTCTTAGAAGATTTTAGCTTCCTTTTTGTCTCCCATCCAACTTATTTTCCATAATGCCACTCCAATGTTGAAAATGACCACAATACTCTCCAGTAACCACTATAGGATAAAATACAGTCTTCAGCCTGACATGAAAGGCTCTTCACCTAAAGTCCCTGCCTAGCCCCATCTCTCAACACTGCCCAATTTTATATCTTTGGTCAAGCCATACCAAATGTCTCTTATTTTTCCAAACATATGGTATTTAATGCCTTCTTCTCTCAGCCTAAAATACCTTCTCAGAGTCCTTTATCTGCCTGAGGAGCACCACCTCCTTCAAGATGAGGTTTATTGTCTGCTCGGTGGAGCCTTCTCTGACACACTTCACTCAAGGCCAAGCAGAACACTGCCTCTTTTGTACCCTCACTCTACCTAGTACTGTACTTGATCACTACAGGTAGTACGCTGTAATGCAATAGTTTGTTTACATGTCTGTGCCCTTCACCAGACTGGGAGGATTCCAAGGGCTTACTCATATTGTATCCTCAGGGCTTCGAGCACAGTGCCTGCTACATAGGAATTGTTTAATACATGAGTGAATGAATATAGAGAATTAGGAGCATGGATCTGTTCATTTTAATCCCCCTTTCTACCACTATTATCAATTAAAATCCTTTTTATTTAAATCCTTAGACAATCTGTGTTAGCGCAGCAGGCAGACTTAGTCTGATGATGGAAAAACAAAAGGGGCATAGCAAACTCAAATACCCAAACTCTTCACTTTTCTTGTCTCTTGCTTCTAAAGAAAACACATCAGTTTTGAAGTAAAGAATGTTTCCTTTCCACACTGCCTGACTGATAAAGGATTCAAAGTTAGGGAAGGGGGCAGCAATGGAAAAGAGTCACTGATGAAAAGAAACTTTATTCTCATCTCCCTATGTTGGAAGTGAACCTTTTATTCGTAGAAATGTTATTGTATATATTGTACATACTACTCTACTTCAAGCACATTGTGGGTTAAGTATCCTTGGGTGGACTGGTTTGGGACTATGCCCATAATTTATAACATTGTTTATATGGAAAAAGTGTTTCTCAGTTCAAAAAACAAACCTTTGGAACTTGGAGACTTCCTGAATTCTTTTTAGAACTACAGTATCTCATTAGGAATCTAGAGATATATGAATATGAAGAGTTTTAATAAGGGGGAAAGTTATCATTGCTATATTTAATGGTAATAATATAAGTATTATGACTATATTATGCCAATCTGTTCTGTAGTTCTAAAAATATCCATTATTGCAACTACTATTATAATCTATAACATGGTAATTGAAGAAACGAGAAAAAATGCAGGTGTCTTTTTAACCCAGTCTCATAAAGGTCCATCATCCAACATAACCTATGTGTGTCACACACAATGCCTGCAACTTTGCTTCAGGACACAAGCAGCCTGTAAAAGTGACACACCCTCTCTCAAGCACTTTCACAGTAAAATGTCAGATCATGAAAATGACTCACTGATTTACAGTTCATCATCAGGGTAAAATATTCCCTGAAATAAAAGTCTTCTATGTAGGGACCCTTGGTGCATAAACAGATGCATTTGAAAGCCCATATGACCTAAGTAGCTATTTCTGGCCATTTCCCATCCCACATGCAAATGTTTGTGATATATCACTGCACAGTTGAAGGCTGCAAGGCAATATGCATGATATGAGAGGAAACAGTTCATTTACTGACACTACACAGAAGAGTTGAAGAAAGAGGCTTTCTTCTTTAAAAAAAAATAGAAGCAAGAATCTAAACCACTTTAAAGAATCACCATTTTCTTGTTAGAAAAAACAATCATATAGTTCTGTCAAATACTAATGACAGTCTGTCAATCACACCCCAACCATACCCCTTCCTGTTTTCAAGAACTTGTCTTCTTATTGTAAAACTAGCTTTTAACTATTTCCAAAGAAACAGAATTATATTGCTGCTATGTGTGACTGAAATGTGTGACAGGTTGTTTGGATTGTAATTCCAAGGCCACAGTTATGTATGACCCTACCAGAGAACACACTATCCTCCTTCAATAGAGCCTTGTGTCCACATAATGTCAAACAAATGGTAGAGCACTAAACAAATAATGAGCTGATTCAGTAACCTGTGGAGTGTCTCAGGTCATGCCTACACCTTTGGTTGGCAACTTGAAATTATGCTGAGAGGCTCAGTTAAGCCTTCCCCATAGCAATGCTGAAGTGGTGGAATTGTCTGGGACACCTTCTCACATCCCCTCTGGATACACAGTACTGAACAGGTAGAACACATTCATTCACTAAATATTTAAATGAATAAACCTTAACAAAAGGCTCTCAGGTCTTTCTGAGAGGGACTAAAGTCACCTGATGTTTTTCTCCCTATTTTACCCACTTGATTCATACTCACTTAAAGGAATCACCTACTCAAACATACAATATTTTCTTAAATGTTTCTTCAGGGATATCTTAGGCAAATTAAGGGGGTTGCTTTGGTTGTCTGCTTGTCTGCTGACTCAGGGAAATGGTGAATTCAAAGGAATGGATATATTAAGGGTGGTGACTGTGGAGGATAAGAAAGTGTAGCAGTGGGCTGAAGTATTCAAGGAAGGTGACAGAAGAAATGGGTCTCAGGCCCAGCTTTTTAAGAGGAGTAAACTTGGCCTCCATACTTCAGCTTCTCTCTATTTTTCAATCTATGTTTTCATCCTTCCTTCCAATTTCAAAACAAAATATATACTCAGTCATTATCCAACCTCAACCTTCCTGCCCTCCTATGAACTTTTCTAGTGCTTATTGTTACATTTATCATGAACAGTTCTACTAAATAACACAGCCAGAGACATGGCTTGTCAAGACAACTGCATTTTAATCTACTTGAAGAGAGGGATCCTGATTTCTATTTCTTAAAGTAGCTGTGCATTATTTCTCTTATGGCTCCTGCTAGATGTTTTAACTCGTTCTTCTTTGCTTACCAGCATACAGAGAACCTTCTGACTGGTAAAAACAACAAGAAAAATATGACTCTGCCTTCCCTAAGATTTTATCATCAACCTGTTTCTCTTCATACTATGTTCTTTTCCTGAGGTGATATTATCCAACCTCAGAATTTCAACTATCAACTATGAAGATAATTTCTAAGTGGCCATGCTCAGCTATAATTTTGCCTCATAATACCAGTCCTATCTCTCAAAAGTGAGTGATGACTTAGATAACCTTTTGTCATCTCATACCTGGCCTAGGAACAAAATCCCCCTCTTCCTCCCAAACTGACTTTTGCTCCCTGACACAGATTTCTGCTAAGGGAGTATGAATCTCCAAGTTATTCTATTAAGTTCAGTTTAATTCAACAATTAATTGGGTACTTAACATGAACAAGACATTGAGCTCAGAAAGTATGTTGATATCTTTAAATCTTCCCTCTCATTCTTCATCTTCAGTCTATCCTGAAACGCAGTAAGTTCTTCCTTTGAAATTTCACTCATATCCAAACCTTCCTCTCTATTCTCTTTGCCATCCACTCCAGTAGCCCCAGAATTCATGATCCAAAGCTTACATTATAACAGCCTTCTAGCTGGTCTCCATGCTTGTATCTCCTTACTCCATTGCAGTGGTTCTCAAACTTTGACGTGTATTAGAAATACATGGTGATCTTTTTAAAATCCTAAGGCCCAGGACCTATGGGTTTAGAATTAAGGCATCAGTATCTTGTAAAGCCCCTAGCTGATTTCAATGTGCTTCCAAGTTGCAAACTAGTGCTTATTTCATCCTACTCACGACTGCCAGAGCTTCTACAAACACTGCTTCAATTCTGTAACATGTTGGTTCAAAAAAAATTTCTTTTCTTAAGTGAGAAGTGGGGAGGCAGAGAGACAGACTCCTCTATGTACCCTGATCAGGATCCACCTGGCAAGCCCTCTATGGGGTGATGATCTGCCCATCTGAAGCTGTTGCTCCATTGCTCCGCAACCAATTTATTTTAGCACTTGAAGTGAGGCCATGGAGCAATCCTCAGCACCTGGGGCCAACTTGCTTCAACCTATAAAGAATGGCTGCTGAAGGGGAAGAGAGAGATAAAGAGAGAAGAGAAAGGTGGAGGGGTGGAGAAGCAGATGGTATTTTCTCCTGTGTACCCTAACCAATAATTGAACCTGGGACATCCACATGCCGGGCCAATATTCTACCACTGAGACAACCATCCAGAGCCTCAAAACTTTTAATAAGCCTCCATTAGCCAACTTCAAGGTTCATTAAAATCTGATTCAATTCTACTTCATGAAATCTATGCTTTCCTTCCATGACCATTTGCTGAAATGTCTTTCTTCTGCCTATCCAAATTCTACTCATCTTTTAAGTTCCAATTTATACAAAAATAAGCTCTACCTAAGGAATTCTGATCACAGTGATTACCTAAACCCTGGCACCTATAGCTCTTTCGGCCTATATAGTCATTTCCTAAACATCACCTTGTATTGTCATACTATTTTCTGGTTTAATGTCTCAATTTTTCTAATTAGTTTTTAAGTCTTGAGGACATAGTCTATATCTACCATATGTGCCCACTGTACTTATTCTAGAGCTATGAACATTATATACATTCAATAAATAGATTATTTTATGTTTATCCTTTCATAAGGAATAATCAAACATTTAATTACCTTTCCTGTTTGTGTGCCATGTTGTAATATTATAAAAGTAAGCAGTATGTCTAATCTCTACTATATTCAATATATAGACTGACAGAAAATTAGATAGCCTCATTTTCAGATGGGACTATTTGTTTTACACATGCCTGGGCATAGCTAAGGCATGTAGATATTCTGTACATAATAAATCCAAGGAAGGCTATGAACAATTCAACATTTCCTGTTCATGTGGGAGTGCTAAGTCCATTTATCAAAAAAGGACAGAAACATTGTTCCTTTAGACTGATCCTCCCTTTTTGGCTCCTCAGAGCCCAAGGCTATGCTCTCTAGTGGAGTCAGAGAAGGGAGAAAAACCTCCCACTGACCTTCTGACCACTGGGTCAGAATGTCAGACTGACAGCAAAGATTTCTATGTTCAGAAGTGTTGAGGCCCTAGGTGGGTAGCTCAGTTGGTTAGAGCATCATCCCAGGACACCAAGGTTGTAGGTTTGATCCTTGGTCAGGGCACATACAAGAATCAACCAATCAATGCGTAAATAAATAGAACAATAAATCAATGTTTCTTTCCCTCTCCTTCTCTCTCTCCCTTCCTTTCTTTAAACTCAATAAATAAAATTTTAAAAAAGAAATAAATGTTGAAATGGACCACTTGTAACTGGAGTTCACTGTGGTATAGTGTAAAAACCACTAGACCTTGTGTCAGAGAAGCTGGGTTCAAATCCTAGCTCTGTTACCTAGTTGTCCTATGACTAAGCAAATCACTGAGCCTCAGTTTCTTCATCAGTAAAATGGCATTAGTAATAAATATCATAGTGTTTGGAATGATTAGTAAGATATGTGACTGTCCCTAGAACATAGTAGGCACTCGATAAATATTAGCATAGTTGAATAAAATGCTAAAATATGTTATTTATTTATTTAGCATAAAATAAAAGTATTTTAACAAAGGGGAGTCATCCAGTTCTCAATAAATGTTCCATACATTTAAAAAAATAGTTTTCTTATTTGAAAATAATTTTGAACTTAGGGAAGTTGTAAGAATAAAATACCACATAGAACACTCATATTCCTTTGACCCAGATTTGATTATCATTAGCATTTTATCCCATTTTATTTTATGTAACTATCTAATATACCTATAATCCCAAATATTAGAGAGTAAATTGCATGCATCACGACCTATTGCCCCTAAATTATTGGTGTATAGATGCTAGGTATACTGATATTCTCTTACATACTACAGTGCAGTTAACAACTTCAGTGATTTAACATTGCTATAGTATTTTAACCAATCTACCATTTGTTCTCTACTTTTATTAATTAGCCCAATAATGTCCTCTATAGCATATAGTCCCCTCCCATAAAGGACCCATTCTATGATTGTGTATTTAAATTAATTGTCATTTCTCTTTAGCCTCATGTAATGTTGAAGATTTCCACAGGTCTTCTTGATCGTTTACAACATTCGATGGTTTTTTTGGTTTTTTTTTTGTTTTGTTTTTGTATTTTTCTGAAGTTGAAAACAGGGAGGCAGTCAGACAGACTCCCGTATGCGCCCAACTGTGATCCACCTGGCATGCCCACCAGGAGGCAATGCTCTGCCCATCTGGGGCATTGCTCTGTTGCAACCAGGGCCATTCTAGCATCTGAGGCAGAGGCCATGGAGCCATCCTCAGCTCTTGGACCAACTTTGCTCCAATGGAGCCTTGGCTGCAGGAGGGGAAGAGAGAGACAGAGAGGAGGTAGAGGGGGTGGGGTGGAGAAGCAGATGGGTGCTTCTCCTGTGTGCCCTGGCCGGGAATCGAACCTGGGACTCCTGCACACCAGGCCAACGCTCTACCACTGAACCAACCGGCCAGGGTGTTCCATAAATTTTAAAATCGAAATAGGGTACTTTCACAAAGTATAGTTGTTAAGAATACAGGCTTTTCCCTGGCCAGCTGGCTTGAGCATCATCCTAAAATGCAGAGATTTCTGGTTCTATCCCTGGTCAGGGCACATGCAGGAACAGATTAATGTTCTTGTCTCCCTCTCTCTCTGT
This sequence comes from Saccopteryx leptura, assembly GCF_036850995.1. Taxonomy (NCBI): domain Eukaryota; kingdom Metazoa; phylum Chordata; class Mammalia; order Chiroptera; family Emballonuridae; genus Saccopteryx; species Saccopteryx leptura. Next base: position 103,674,939 of record NC_089516.1, on the reverse strand, counting down.
CTCTCCCTTCTTGTCTTGCTAAAATCAATTAATAAATATTTTAAAGTTAAAAACGGAAGAACAGCCCTGGCCGGTTGGCTCAGTGGTAGAACGTCGGCCTGGCATGCAGGAGTCCCAGGTTCGATTCCTGGCCAGGGCACACAGGAGAAACGTCCATCTGCTTCTCTACCCCTCCCCCTTTCCTTCCTCTCTGTCTCTCTCTTCTCCTCCCAGAGCCGAGGCTCCATTGGAGCAAAGTTGGCCGGAGCGCTTAGGATGGCTCCATGACCTCTGCCTCAGGCACTAGAGTGGCTCTGGTCGCAACAGAGCAACGCCCCAGATGGGCGGAGCATTGCCCCCTGGTGGGCATGCCGGGTGTATCCTGGTAGGGCGCATGTGGGAGTCTGTCTGACTGCCTCCCCGTTTCCAACTTCGGAAAAATACAGAAAAAAAAAAAAAGAACAGGCTCTAAGACTCCAATTTTGCCGCCAATTAGCTGTGCAACCTTAAGCAAATTACTTAATTTCTCTCTCAGCTTCCTCATATGAAAAATAGCGTTGATAATGGTATTTTTAAAGGTTTTTGCACCTGACCAGGCAGTGGCGCAGTGGATAGAGTGTCGGACTGGGATGCAGAGGACCCAGGTTTGAGACCCTGAGGTCACCAGCTTGAGCGTGGGCTCATCTGGTTTGAGCAAAGCTCACCAGCTTGGACCCAAGGTTGCTGGCTTGAGCAAGGGGTTACTCAGTCTGCTGAAGGCCCACGGTCAAGACACATATGAGAAAGCAATCAATGAATAACTAAGGAGTCGCAACGAAAAACTAATGATTGATGCTTCTCATCTCTCTTCGATCTCTCTTCGTTCCTGTCTGTCTATCCCTCACTCTGTCTCTGTAAAAAAATAAAAAATAAAATAAAAAAATAAATTGATACACATATAATACACTGAACAGCACCTAGTGTATGCTAACTGCTCAGTAATGTTAGATATATCCATTTTTCTATGATTCCAATGCCAAATCAAATGTATATAAATTTACTGAAAACTTCTGACTTGAAAGATATTTTACTAAGCCCAAAACATTTACCTCACCATTTACAGAATTATAGAATATTGTACCTCAAAAGTCCTTAAAGGTCATTGCTTCTTAATATTTCTCACAGACCCTTGAGGATCTAGCAAACTCTGTGGAACTCACCCCTCACCCAGGAGAAAAAACAACACTCTAGGGCAGCGGTTCTCAACCTGTGGGTCGCGACCCCGGCGGGGTCGCCTAAAGCCATCAGAAAATACATAATGCATATCAGGTATTTACATTCTGAATCATAACTGTAGCAAAATTACAGTTATGAAGTAGCCACCAAAATTATTTTTTGGTTTGGGGTCACTGCAACATGAGGAATTGTATTGTGGGGTTATGGCATTAGAAAGGTTGAGAACCACTGCTCTAGGGAGTTAAATGGTGGGTCCCTAAAAGAAAATGTTCATGGCCTAATCTACAGAACCTGTGAATGTAACATTATTTTTAAAAAGTGTCTTTACTGCTGTAATTAAATTAAGGATTTTGAGGTAAGGATATTATCCTGGATTATTCAAGTGAGGCCTAAATTCAATGACAATTGTTCTCATAAAAAATACACAGTAGACAAGAGGACGTAATGTGAAGATGGAGGCAGAGGTGTAGCCAAAACTCAAGAAATGCTGGAAGCTCCCAGAAGTTGAAAGAGGCAAGGAATGGAATCTCCTTGAAAGACTTTAGAGGGAGTGTGGTCATGCTGACACTGTGATTTCAGACATCCGGCATCCAAAACTGTGAGAGAATAAACTTCTGTTGTTTTAAATCACCAAGTTTGTGATGATGTGTTACACCAACCTCACTAAACTAATAGAAATACACACACTTATTCATAATTTTATAGGTTTCAATTAGTCTGTAAAACCCAGGTTGAGAATCCCTGCTTTTCTCCTTTCTCATTTACAGATAAGGAATCAGGGACTTAGGAGGGACCAAAAGCAAGTTACTAAACTAGTGGGGGAGGGCCCTGATGTGGGACAGGATACGGAAGAATCCTAAGGAATACAGCTAAGATAGTTGAGCTTAGCAAATCAAGAGTAGGACTGGAACTTCTGTGTACTTCATCAGCATCTCAGTTCCTTCTGCTTCCTCAAGAACCCTCATTTCCCTACTCTCAATATTAGCAAACTAGAGAAAATAAACACATGGTCACATTGAAAGAATTTGAACAAAAAGCACTTTAAAAAGTAAGCAAACCTAACACAATGGGGATGGACATATCATTTATCCAAATGAAGATATTAAAAACACAGCTATTAAAAATATTATACATGTATTTTCCCTAAAAATAAGAAGAAGAAAAAGAGTATTGGGCCAAAGAAAGTGAGAGCTTAGAAACAGTAGAAAGCAAGACTGAAGGTAGGTTACAAGAAAGATTATGTTCTTCAAATTTAATAACCAGAAAATGCTTTTAAAAACCTGAGCTCATTTGAACCTTGTTGTGGTTTGAATTGATTCCCCAGAAAGATATGCTGAAGTCCTAACCTCCTGTTATTGTAAATGTGACCTTAAAAATAGGGTCTTTGCAGATATAATGAAGTTACGATGAGGTCATGAGAGTGAGCCTGAATCTAATATGACTGCCATTCTTACAAGAAGAGAAGAAAAAGAAAGACACAAGAAGAATACACTATGTGGAGACACAGAAACACACAGAAGGAAAATGGAGGCAGAGATTGCAGTTATATTGCCAGAAGTCAAGAAATGCCTTAGGCTGCTAGAAGCTACAAATGGTAAGAAAAGATCCTGCTCTAGAAGCTTCAGAGGCAGTGTGGCCCTGTCAACAACTGGATTTGAATTTCTAGTTTTCGGAAATGTGAGAGAATACATTTCTGTTCTTTGAAGCCATCCAGTTTGTGACACTTTGTTTAGGCAGCCCCAAGAAACTAACACATGCCATTTTTTGGGTATCCATGAAACATTTACTGAATCATTACTATGTTCCAGGCTCTATGTTAGGCACTGGGGAAATACAAAAATAAGACAGGCCCTATTCATGTGTTAAAGCAGACTTCAATTTTATGTGGTAAATTAGGCCATTTCCAGGGCCCCAGAGTTGCCTTTTTCTACTCTGTGACTTTCCAAAAACATTTTTTTAAAGATTTTATTTATTCATTTGAAAGAGAGAGAGAGAGAGAGAGAGAGAAGAGAAGCAAGAAGCATCAACTCCCATATGTGTCTTTACCAGGCAAGCCCAGGGTCTGTGCTTTATCCACTGCACCACCACAGGCCAGGCCACAAAAACAATATTTTATTTTTGTCTTATTTGCTCATATAGGTAGAGTATATAGATGTGCTGAAGATCAGATAACTCCTGGCATTTCTTTTAACCAGAAACATAGTCATGCATACAGCTTCCTCTAATCTATGGTGGCCATAGGAGGAAAGTGGAAAAGGAGAAAGTTTCTAAGAATGATCTCATTTTGTTCCCTGCCCATGTCTTTGCAATGAATCCATATTCCCAATGGCATTCCTTCTGTTCTAAAATGAAGAGCTCCTCATACACTTTATTAAACACTTCGCTGGGACTGCACTGTGGCACAGTTTCATTCTTTAAAAATATAATAATATACACCATTCATTTTATATCACAATATGAGGTCTTCATGTCAGGGTTTATGGTGCGTGTGGGAGAAAGGTACATATCAAATGCCAATAAACTGTCAACTTCAGTACAGACCCTAGGCCTTATCTCTTGGACCTTGCTGCCACCATGATAAACCCTTGGGAAATTGATGAAGGAGGCAGTATTTGTCTTTTTTTACTCCCACATTTATGGTTGGAGACCCCATTTTCTATCATGCCCCACCTTCTCACCTCTGCCTAATCCCAATAAGGTGTCCTTATTGTATCTTTGTCACATTCTTGGTTTAGTTCACTGTGATAACTTTGCCTGCTAAGGTACTAACTGAAAAGTTGTCAGCAGAAAGTGTTACCCCTCAGAGAAGTATTTTAGCCCTCAAAACCAAAAGCAATATAGCTTTAATGAACAAGTGACAAGCAGTGGATGAATCCTTTGAGGCAGGGTTCCTGTACCCTGACATATTCATTTATTCAGTTCCAAAAGACATGCATAGAGCATGTACTCTTTTCCTGATTATACCACACTTTTTATTTCACTCACTCATCTCAGTGTATTCTTCACAACAACCTTGTGAAATAGATATTGACATCTTAATTTTAAGAAAAAACACTGAGAAACAAAGAATTGAAATGACTTCCCATGATCAATGAGCTTAATGTGTAAAATTCAGAACCAGTTGCTGATGCCTGTCTGCCTCCCAGTTCAATATTCTTTTTTCTTTACCACACTGCCTCATTAAACATGTTATAAATCAAAAGAATGCCTCCTTATCTGCAAGATTCTGCTTTGAGCCTTATGGGATGAAATGGAAATGAGTACAGCATGCCCAATATCTCTAAGAACTTAAATTTATTTCCTTTCAATCATATCATGCAATCAGTGCCACAAGATTAGTCCTGCATCCCTAGAATATCTCACAATTTTTTTTTACAAAGATCTAAGGAACTGTTATTCTGAGAGTCACTCATGGTCAGGGAAGAAAGAGGGAGTTGGTTGATGATGCTTTTAGTCAGATACTTTCTTGTAAGCAATAATCTGAAAGTCTTCCATTTATAATCACTATTTTTCTCTGGGTAAGTAGTAGTCTCCTGTTAACTTTCAGCATCCTGCTAACCCCCCAGTTCTCAGAAGTCAGTGGCTCACCTAAATAGGTTGCACTTCTCTGTTGAAATACAAATTCTTACAGCATCACAGCTCTCCCTCTCCAAGGATGGGCAGTTTCTGTGGTACTTTCTCTATGACTTTTTCTCTGCTCATAGCATCCCCTAATGTTCCACATACCAACATCTCCTTGCACCCATATTTTCAATCCTCTGTTACCATCATGCTCTTCTTGACCTGAACCCACCAAACCTACTCTCCAGAAGGGATCAGGTCTCAATCTTTTACATACCATGTGAATATGTTCAAAATCATTAATTCAGCCATTCCAGTAACAAATATTCTGAAGGAGTAATAGTAATGGATAAGCTGAGTCTCCAGAAAAAAGGTAGTAAATAAATAAATGAAGAAGAGGTAAGGATTTCTAGAGAGAGAATTAAAAGGAAAAAGAAAGATTGAGGGAGAAGTTTGTTGGTCTCCTGTGATTCTAATTTGGGTAATTAGACAATAAGGTAAATGGTGGTGCCATTCATGGAATTGGTAATACAGGAAGAGGCACTTGAGAAGTATGAGTAGGAATAGAGGCAGATAATATGTTTGATTTTATACATGTTCATTTTGAGATGCCTTTGTAATATTCATGAGATTTCAGCAGGCAGGTTGATACATAAATCTTATAAGAGATGTGGCAGGTGGTGTTGATTTTGGAATCATCAATCCACACCTTCCCTGTGTGTGTGTGTGTGTGTGTGTCTGTGAGAGAGAGAGAGAGAGAGAGAGAGAGAGAGAGAGAGAGATTATAAAATATTGCCCTGGCTGGTTGGCTCAGTGGTAGAGCATCGGCCTGGTGTGCAGCAGTCCCGGGTTTGATTCCTGGCCAGGGCACACAGGAGAAGCGCCCATTTGCTTCTCCACCCCTCCCCCTCTCCTTCCTCTCTGTCTCTCTCTTCCCCTCCCATGGCCAAGGTTCCATTGGAGCAAAGTTGGCCTAGGCACTGAGGATGGCTCTGTGGCCTCTGCCTTAGGCGCTAGAATGGCCCTGGTTGCAATAGAGCAACACCCTGGATGGGCAGAGCATCGCCTCCTGGTGGGCATGTCGGGTGGATCCTGGTCGGGCACATGATGGAGTCTGTCTGACTGTCTTCCCGTTTCCAACTTCAGAAACACACACACACACACACACACACACACACATACACACACACACACACACACACATCTTTGGCTTCTGATTCCTCAACAGCTGGTAGAAGACATTTTTATTGAAGAAAAACTTCCAGGTACCTTTGAAATATTTTCATGGTCTTGGCCCCTGGCTGGCCTTGCCTACCCAGTTCAGTCTAGCTCCTCTCAACCCAGGATAGATGTGTGGACTTTGGTTGGGAAATATGATTATGTAGTGATTAAGGTAGTATTCTTCAGGGGGTGATGAAAGACATAATAAAATCAAAATTGGTACCTGGCAGTCTTGGTCCCTCACTAACTAGCATTTATACATCAAGGAGAACAGGATAGAATGAATAAAAGGTTTTTATATTCGTGACTTTGGACTTCTTTTTACTGAATGCTTTATAATGTCTTCCTGACTTCTAGTTTGTACATCCTCTAAACCACTCTGTACAACCACCAGGTTATCTTCATAAAACACCACTTTTATCAGTCTCCCAAGCCTCCAAAAGAAACAAAAAGAAGTTCCAATTAGTCTTGTTGTCATTAAAGTTCCTCAAAAATCTGGTCTTAACTTACTGTCAGAAAAAGGTTGTTGACACCAACTGAATGCCAACAGGAGTTGCCAATTTGGGGTGCAGTAAAAGGAGAGCCTCTAGTCAGAAGAACATCTTGTAAACAAGGGAAATGCTGACCCCAATGGTAAGTGAGTGTGTGCTCCCAAAGACAAAGGGGCACTCTGCTTGTATGCTTATATAGAGAAAATACCTGCCCTAATCCCTGACTGGTTTATTTTTATGAAAATTAAAAGTCCAAATTTACATAGTTTGATTAATCCAAATAGCAGTGTCCTTATTCGTTGAAATTGCATGTCCTAATTGATCCTACGGAGGTGATCTAACTGGTGGTAAAGATGCAAATGAGCATATAGCAGCACAGCTCCAATTAGATTGGTAGAAATGCAAAATTACATGAACTCCTTTATAAAGGTGGGCTCAGCCAGCAGGAGCACTTTGCAGGAGGCTTGACAACCCAATCTATGGTTTTCCCCTGAAATACAACATGCATGAGACCCCCTGAAAACATCAGCTGCTAGACTCTGATTACAAATTTGGGCCCAGTTAAACACAGGAGTACATTTTGACAAGTATATTCCTTCTCCAGGTCAACACTCATTACACAGCTGAACTGAACTTTTCTTAGCCTCTACACAAACTGTCTATTCACTTTTACTAAAAACAACCAGTGTTTTATAGATTGTAAACCTGAGTCCTGCTATTATTCTATAAGCTTGGAATGTTCTCTACTAACTTCTCTGCCTACAGTTATTCAACAGATCTTTACTAAACATATACTATATACCTTATTTGCTTATCAAACTTGATTCAGCTCTGTTTCTTACTACAGCAAGCATAGTTACAGCAACCATATATTCAAAATAAAATGACATTTGACAAATATATGTATGCTGTGGGACAATCAGGTGAGGCTGTTTAAAATTGAGGTTATTTCCTCATCTGAATTGTATTAGAAAACCCTTTGCATAGTTATCTTAGCATTTGTCTCTCCTCCTACACTGGAGATTTTGGAGGCCAAGTCTAAGTTTAAACTTCTCTGTACCTTACATGGCACCAATCACATAGTAAGCATCTAATAGTTGTTCAGTATTTGTGTTTGGACTAACTGCTGATATTCTTTGTTTGAGTCTGACAACAGCATTTAGGTGTGCCCCAACCTGTCCCAGTAGAGCCCGAGCTCTACCTCAATCAGGCGTCCCTGATTTGACTTCCCCATGCAGTGGGACACTCCTGCTTAACAGCAGGGCTGGCAGCCTCTTTGAGACTACTATTGAGGCGGCTATAAGGATTCTACTTATTAGTGCCCACACCAACCGCCCCTGGAGAAAAGACATAACTGACACACAAGTTAGTTACAAGAATCACACAGGCAGTTTATTACTCACAAATCATTTTGGTGTGCCTGGGTACAGCTTAAGGGGGCCCGGTTGGCGTGCTCCTCTTGGCTGTCTTTGGTCAGAGAGGCTTGGAAACAGTCCACGTTCATGTTGGAGTCTGGGTGACTACCTCAGCAGAGGGCCCCTCAGCTTTAGTACCTTTTCTGGCCTAGGCCTTCTAACAGGTGTCACTCTACAAGATTATCAACCTCAAATCACCTTTTTGGGAGTTCCTCCCAGGGAGCCCTTTTTATGTTAATGTACTGAAATGTTACATCAAGCCACTTTTAAGATGCTCCTAGGGAAGCTTCTTGTTTATGTTAACATACAGAGTTATGACATCAAGCTACTTATCTATATATAACTTCACACACACACTAACTGGGCCCTGCGGTGAAAGTCAGAGTCTGTTTATCACATCTGCACACATTATATTAATTCCTATCCAGACAGCATAACTATAATTTCCTTAATTTTTATATTATATCTTAACTACTTTTACGCATCTTCCATATTTTTTATATTTCTATATATTTGACCACTATAACATTATATTACTACAACACAACCTCAGTAACTGTAAAGGTAGTCCACGAGGAAAACTAATGAGTAAGATTAAATTCCTGCAGAAAATACATGTTAATAGAGGAGATTAGCCCTTCTGCTGAGTAAACTAAGCTGTAGTAAATTGATCCTGTCTTCTCCAAAGAGCTACGGAAATAATCACCTGGTAGATAAAACAGAGTTAGTCTCCGTTTGCAGGGGTATTTTAAGTGTCTTCCACAAAAAATCTCCCATATTTAACATCTGCTCCATCTTCAAATTACCTTGGGCATTTTCTAAGACTTGATGAAAATAAACAAGGATCTCTCACTTTCCAAGTGTTCACTAAAGCCAAAGGGATATTAATTAGAGGCAGGAGGACAGGGAGCAATCAGCTGGTTTCACCAAAGGAAGTTAGTTTATTCCCTGGAAAAGAAATGAAATATGAGTTCATGAGGTAGAAAAGAAACCTTTTAAACTCTTCAGAGCTAGACTAGAAATTGAATGAAAGAGATAGATGAGATAGTAAAATGTGACAATAAATAAGTCAGAAATTTCCTGTAACTTGGGAGAGAAGGTGATAAGGTCAAAACTGCTTCAAACTCTGTTTCAGATAGTTTGGGACATTCTAGGAGTCAGGAGACTTTTTGTGTAAAGGGCCAGAGAGCAAATATTTTGAGCTTTGCAATCTACAAACCTAGTCTCAGACACACCTTCTCCTTTGTTTCTTTTAACAACTCTTTCAAAATAAAAAATAAATAAAAACATTTTTAGTAGTCGTTTGTCCACCCTTGCTCCAGAAAATGTATAAATTTCAATTTGATTTCAACTTGAAGAATACTTATTGTAGTAAAATCAATTCTTCAGAAACAGAAGGTTGAAACCCTGTAGGGTAAATATGAAGAGGATTTTGAATCAAAGACTAACTGCAAGACTAATTAACCAGGGGTCCTTAGCCTGCAAAGAAGCCAACTACTCCCAGCATGAAGGACTATCTGGAGGAGGGGGCTTGGTCTCAGTGAATATAAGGGTCTATGCAAAGCTACTAAAAGTGAAAAAAAAATAATTGGGTGGGTTGTGTGATCTGAGCTGAGCATTGAGCACCTGGTCAAATTAAAGCTGGAAAACTCCCCCAGAAGCTTTCAGAGCAGACCCAAATGCAATCTGGAAGCCAGGGTCAAGGAGAGGCAAACCTTCAGGGTGTTTTTTTTTTTTTTTTACCACAAAGGCCTGGGCTTTGTATCAAGCACTCAAGACTGCAGTTTGGGAATAAGCAAAGTCTCTGCAAAATATGACTTACCTGCCTGGGATCAGTCTAAAATACCTTATAGGGTAAACCCTTAAGGCTGTTATGAAATGATACCTGAAAAATTGGAGTCTAGAGACCCTGGGAGTTCTGATGCAAGAGAGGAAGAATTTAGAAATGTTCTATTTTTCCCTTCCCCCACAGCAACCACTGTTCACCAGGGAGAAGAAAACAAGCCTGAAGGTAGAAACTACATAGTATCAAAAGAGCACCTGACAAATACGCTTTTGAGAAAACAAGGGAGGGGTTCTTGCTGACGTTGACTGAAAAGACCTGAGGGCAATAAGTCTTAAGCTTAGATCAACTTGTCAAGAAGATAGGAAGAACAATGCTTTCCCCTCACCCACTGCAGCCCTGGGCTAGAGGAGCCTTTAAGACTAAATAAGTGCTTGGTCTGTAATTGAGAGACGGGAAGGGTTAGTATGAGTGGTAACCTCACTAACCACAGGTCTCCTAAAAATAACCATATATTTAAGTTTCCAAGGTGTTTTCATGAATATTGCTTGATCTAAACCTCACAACAAGCCAGTGTGGTCTTTAAGACAAGACAGAGATTATTTTCCACGTTTACAAATAAAGAAATTGAGGGTCAGAAGTCTTGAGCTACTTGTCGAAGTTCTCACACAGCTTGTAAGTAGCAGTGCCACAGTCAAATCTCTCAAGATTCTAAACCCAATGATACTTTTGCACTGCTGTTAGTGTTCTTAGTGAGAAACATCAAGGTGGGACCTCAGCTGGGAGCTGGAGAGGGTGGGACAGAAATGAACAACTAGAAGGTGAGGATGATGGACTTGTGAAAAAACTTAAGGCTTTCAGAAGGCAGTAAATTGAAAAGGCTTAGTTCTGAATCCAGAGTCTGTGTTTCAAGGAAACCAGGAGATGAGTTTTTCAAATATTCAGAGTAACCTGGGAAGGCCAGTAAGATGGGTCTGGGGTGGCTTCAAAGAGTTTCCACATGGTTTAGAAGGATACAATGGAGCAATGAGTTTACCTGCTCAGTTTATCACAGATGCTGGGAAAAATAACTCTGATTTTGGATTTAAACACAAAATAAGATAGAGTATTGAAAAAGGTCATCAATTACTCATTTACACAAAAACTTGTGGCATAAAATACATGTTTCTTTCACCCAACAAATATTTCCCAAGCACCCACTATGTGCCAGATACAGAGTGTGCTAGGTGTTGGGATACATCAGCAAATAAGGCATTGTTTATGACCTCGGGAAATCCAAAAGTCTAGTTGACAATCCAGAGAATAAATAATGACAAAACAATGTGATAAGTAATCTAATAGAGAGAGGAACTAGAATGAGAACTAAGACCTGGGAAAGGGAGCAGGAAGCGAGGGTGCTGCTAGTCTGCAGTGAACCATATTTTCTTAACACATGATCATTGCCTGTCCTACTCCTACAAGAGTGGAGCAGTAATGAAATGCTGGAAATGTGATAGTACATGAAATATGACACCTTGTGAAATGAACTACATAAATTGTGAAATTTAAGTCATGGTTCTATTGCTCTGTAATGAGGCAAAACCTGCAACTGTTTTATCAAGCTAGAAACTATGAACCACAGAAAATGAGAACAATAGAAAACTATGAGAACAATAGTCCCCATTTCTGACTATGCTTCTAGAAAGGGGATTATGGACTATAAGGGTGGGATCTTGAACTTATATTAAAATTTTGGTAGTTAATGTCATGTAGGTAGCAGCATGACAGGAAGGGTTGTAGGAGTGTGTCATGATCCCAGATTTATGCCCTGTGGTCTTCTTTCGATAATGAAGAAGGATAGTTTATCCAAATGGAGGCTAAACCTACTGCTTAGGGCCATCCTGGGCCAATTTTTGCTAGAGATGGAAATGCTACTGAGGAAACCAGAGTAGAAAAAATTGCCACCTAGGCTGGAAAAACTCGTACAAGCCACTTGCTTTTACTGTTTTGCAAGAATTTTGTCCAAGTTATCTATTATCTCTTGTACAGAAATTACCTGCCTTCACCCTAGCTTTGTTTTTTGTTTCTTTTTGCAACCTTTGAATAAAAGTTTGAGTTTGTATAGAAAATACCTGGATTCACAGATGATAATTGCTTTGTTAAAATGTTATACTTCTTCTTCTTATTATTATTATTATAGGTACTATTTATTATAATAAATTATTATTATTATAAATAGATACTATTTGTTGAATACCTGCATGTTCCAGGACTGTGTGGACAACATCACAAATCCTCAAAGATAGTTAAATGTCTACCCACCATTCCCACATCTCTCCAAAATTTTTCATACAGGCAGGAATTTTGCCTGTTTTGTGTACCAGTGTTTCCCAAGTGCTGAGAACAGTGTTGAAAACATAGTGAATACTCAGCACATATTTATTCAACCAATCAATTATAAAATTTAGACCTGAGAAGTTAAGTGATTTAGCCAAAGTTACATAACCAATTGAATATGGGGATCTTATCCCCAGTTTTACCTGAATGAAAAAATCTCTGTTTCTGTAACTACACTAGGCTGTCTTTAGTAAATCTATTCTTGGTTCTTATTATTTAGTAAATCTGTTACAGTTCTAATTGGGGTACAGGAAACAGCATCACCCATAAAGTTATCTGGAACCATCCTCTTGCCATCAAAGGCACTGAGCCAGCCAGTTACATTCTAATCTATTTCATACTGCTCATGCCTTCAGTCTTTCTTCTGATTTCACTTATTCACTAGGTACCAAATAAACATTCTACCTTCTGCTTAAACAGTTCCCACCCATATTCCCTCACTACACTTTAAAACTACCTGTTATACACCCAGATCAAGGAACTGGGAGTCAGGAAGATGTGTCTGATACTTCTAATATAGCTCCCTACTCTAGGATTTTATCAGCACTCTGAAAACTGTCAGCAGTCAAGAATTACAACTGTCCAAATGATGTGGAGATGTTTTCTTTAAATCTATGTACTCTAGTTGACTAATGTCACCCTGTTAAATTTAATTATCTATATAAAAATAAATTAATTTACAAAATGAATTACAAGGAACCCTAAAGATCATCTAGTTCAATATTCCTACTAAGGACAGGAAAATCTATAATGAAATTACTAATTCAGGCCATCTCATGGGTATCCCTAAGGAAGTAGGCAAGAAGGTGCCAGGTATACACAATGCTACAGGATCAGCCTAAAAGCTTTTTTTTTTTTTTGTATTTTTCTGAAGTGAGAAGCGGGGAGGCTGAGAGACAGACTCTCACATGCACCCTATCAGGATCCACCTGAAAAACCCACTAGGCGATGATGCTCTGCCCATCTGGGGTGTTGCTCCATTGTAACCGGAGCCATTCTAGTGCCTGAGGCAGAGGCCATGCAGCCATCTCAGGCCTGGGCCAACTTTGCTCCAATGGAGACTTGGCTGCAGGAGGGGAAGAGAGAGATGGAGAGGAAGGAGAGGTGGAAGAGGAGAGAAACAGATAGGTACTTCTCCTGTGTGCCCTGGCTGGGAATCAAACCCAGGACTTCAACACACCAGGCTGACATTCTACTGCTGAGTCAGCCGGCCAGGGCCTAAAAGCTTCTTTATTGACTAATAATTTTCTTTATGGAAAGACAAACTTAATAATTTTCCTATTGAATAATTTAAATAGAATTTTATATTCAAACCATTTCTGATGTAGCTTATCATATAGAATATACAATTCACATGAATGTTTAAAGGTAAACATGAGACTGTGATAAAGGTTACTGCTCAGGGAATATCTGCCTAAAGTAATGACATTTAAGTTGAGCCCTGAGATATAAGACTGAGTTAGCAAGGTGAAGAGTGGTAAAGAAGCGGCGTGCAGGGATCCTTGTGTAGTGTCATCAGCAAAGAAAATAATATATTCAAAGGGTCTAAGGAAGGGGAAGTGTGGGATTCATAGAGCTAGAGGCCTGAGTGCCCCAGGACCATACTCCACAGTTAAAACATTCATTATCCCAGAATCTCTTTAGCACCTTCCTAGGAGTTCCTCATTTTGTTTACATCTTGCCAAAATACTGTAAAAATCTTGGGTGAGTCCAACAGCCTGGGACTGAGATGCCTACAGATGCCCCAGTACCACCCCAAATTCCTTAGCCAAAACCAAGAAGCCAAGAATACATAGCTGTCATTGCTTAAGGATTTTCAACAGTCTTGCTAAAACCATTCACTAGTTTAGATTGGAAACTGCTTAGTACAAAAAAGTAAACACTTGTTAACCCATTGCATAAAATATTACAAATATCAATATAAGCTAATATTTGCTTGTGGCTGTTGTTTTATCATCTTCACCACCACCCTATAAAATAGGTGATGTTATTACTTATTTTACAAATGAGGAAGCAGGCATCAAATGTGCCCAAAGTCACATAGCTAGTGAGCAACAGAACAAAGACTGTGACAGAAGGTCCTTTTGGTGCTAAAGCCCATGTGCTTAGTACCACATTGCACTGCTGAGCAGGGTTAGTAGGGAATAGTGATTATGAGGGCATTGATCTCTGTAGGCCACTAAGCAGACCCATTGTCTTACCCCCCTGGAATTCCCTAAAAAGACTGAATAAAGGGGGCAGAAAATATAACTATGTTAAGCTACTGCTAAATGCTAGGCACCATGATAGGACCTCTAAATTCTATTTCATTAATCCTCACAGTTCCCCCTCATGGTAGCAAAATATTATCCCCCCTTTACAGATGAGGGTACTGTGACCCAGGGTAGTAAAATAATTTACCTCAGTGGTAAGTACTGGAGCTGTGACTGGAATACAGGCTTGAGTGGCTCCAAAAGTCTATATATACCCTTTCCATCAGAGCACACCAGGGGGTTTAATATTTAACTCTTCCCAGGTTATATATTTGCACTTTAACAGGGATCATTCCTTTGCGAATATCACAGGACCATGGCAGACCTGAAGAGAAGGCTGATTGGGGTCTGCAAGGTAGACGTGCTTTAACTCACACGGGAATGGCATTGATTGACTTTCCGCCTGTAGTTCCTGACGTTGGGCAGCGTGCCAGAGAAGATAAATCTCTACTCCAGTCACATTTTTAATCCCTTTTTTATCCCCCGCAACTTGGGATAACAATACTCAGACACTTTGGCAACTGTAGAAACAGAGAACACCAAAAATCAAGTTTATTTGCAAAGGGTAATGTCAGAGCATGAACTTCTTTTCAATTCTGCAAATTTTGTACATTTAAAGAGTTACTGGTTCAGGGATTTGATTTCTCTCCGACTTGCTTTCAATGATTTGTTTTTTATCATTGACGAATTCACGTTCTTCCTCTCCTCCCACCACCTTTTACACACTTTCAGAGTTCAGACTTTGATGTGTATTCCTCAGTCTTTCTACTTTTCTCTTGCTCCTGTGAAACTAGGGCTTTGCGAACAAACTACTGAGAAGCATGGCCATTCTGGCCCTTTCCAGAAACTCAAGCTGCTGAAGGAGATGCGGTGTTTGGTTAAGCTGAAGTGAAGCCCTGCATAAATCATAAAGAGGCAAAGCCAGGTTACTCAAACAGGACCCTAGGAGGTGCTTGGGGAATACACTTGCAGGCAATTTTATTTTTCTACAGCTGATTTATTTCCAAAATGCTGGGGCCCACAAGTACCCCAGCAGTAACTTGGCTCCCAAATGCTGCAGCAGGTCCTGGCCTTGGAGCGCAGTTCTGGTACTGTTTCCTGAATTCCCACATTGCTGTTTTCCACACATGGATCAGGCTTCAAACTTCCTTTGTCTGGACTGTGTGTGTGCACACACACGGATGTGTGTGTGTGTGTGTGCGTGTGCGCGCACGCGCACGCTTATGCATGGAAAGGGTGGGAAGGGGGATCCAAAAGGAAGAGCATTTACCTCAATGCTTGTATTGCATGTGTCCCTTTGTTCCTTTCCCATGCAGATAAAGCTCCTATTTTCTGATCAGCTGGCTTCTGCATAAGCAGGACTAGTGCCCTCGCAAATTTATAAGAGGTTGAGTTTAAGAACTGTCCCGGAGAAAACTGCTTTTCAGTGTTTGTCTCATACATTTGTTGTTCTTTTTGGGGGGTGGGGTGGGGAGAGGGGCAAGTTATGTAGCTCCATAAATCCGTTGGATTTTATTTTCCCTGGTGTATGTGCTTGCCTCCGCTTTTGTTTCTAAAGGCATTTAAATGATTTAATTGTTCACCAGGAAATTAAATGAAGATATGTTCATTTCACACTCACAGTTGAGTTGGTGGGTGGGTGAGAATGTCATTCAATACAAAGCACTATGGTTTCATGGATTTTTTTTTTTCTAGAACAACTTAGCCAGGAATGGGAATTGAGGAGTAGAGTGTGAGCTGTGCTGTCTTTTCTATTTCTCCTGTACATTGGGAAAAAATATTGCATGCAAAGGGCAAACTTTTAAAATTAAAATATTTATTAGTTGTTAAAATTAAGAACAAGGAGAAGCACATTGAAACATTTAATTTCTGATTTCTCTTGAAATATCAAAGTTCTTGACCACATTAAGCTTACATATCCCACCATGTTGGTCATGGAAGAGCTGCCCCCTTTACACAGATTCCTCTTTCCTTCTTGACAATCTCCATCATTGTTCTTGCCTCTTGACATCAAAGCTGGGGGTTGTTACCTTTTATTATTATTATTATTATTTTGGTAAAATATACATAGCATAAAATTTACCATTTTAAGTGTACAATTCAGTGGCATTAAGTACATTCAAAATGTTGTACAACTGTCACCACTGTATCCAGAACTTTTCCATCTCAGACATAAACTGTGCTCATTAATAATTTCTCATTCCTCCCTCCCCACAGGCCATCATAACATCTATGCTACTTTCTGTCTGTATGAATTTTCCTATTCTAGGCACCTCATAAAAGTAGAATCATGCAATACTTGTCCTTTTGTGTCTGGCTTCTTTACTGAGTGTAATGTTTTTAAGGTAGATTGATTTTTTTTAAAACACAGACACTTTTTTTTATTACATTTTAGTTGAACAAAAGAAGAGAAGGCTGAACAACACAGGTAATTGAGGATGGAGCCTCTTGACTTCTAAGCTTAAAATGATCATTCTATCTATTACCAATATATGGAGGTTCTTAATTCACTTAGGCAACCCAGTGTCTTTACACAGGTGTTTTACAGTTAGTGGGTAATTCTCCTGGTATTCCCCAGAGGCTTCTCCATAGTTTACAGTCATGATACGAAGACATAGGGATGCTCTGTGGATTAGTTAAGTATGTGTGACATAGTTTGTTGTATAAACTCAATCTCTGGAACTAGTTTTCTCTCCCTGCTTTCAACTTCCACAGATTTTACTGTCAATCTCATTCATTTAGCACTTAGAATATGCGTGTTAGTTGTCTTGAAAGCAGGAGCCAAGTCTCATCCTTCTTTGTTTTTTTAAATCTTGTCCATAATAGCAACTTGATCAATGTTTGTTGATATTGGTCTCCCTTCCCCCTTCTTTTTAAGTGGAGCTGGCAAAACATAGCTTTAAATTTAAAATCAGTTAATCAAACTGAAGGGATTTCAAGGTAAAAACAAAAGGAAGTCTTCAGTAGCAGGAGACAAGAAACACCTAAGATACTTAGAAACCTGGGCAAAACCAGGTACCAAAAAAAAAAACCTATTGTTTGCCACACACTGGCTAAGAAGAGACTCTCACACACAACCTAAAACCATAATTAATTGCAGAACTGTTCTCATTCTACTCTATCAAAATTTAAATTTGTAAGAGAAGAGTAATGCCCCAAGGCAGGATTTTAGGAGGGAGTATTAAAAGAATTGTATTTTAGGAGTTTTCATTGTATTAAGGCCCTTTAGCTATGGGGAATGCAGGTTGGAAAAGTCTTGAGGGCAGCTTTAAAGTTAGGGGCAGACATCCTACAAACACAGCCACCAGGCTCTCGCTATTAGAATTTGTTTCCCAGCATTTTCTGTAATGGCAAAAGATGGGAAATGGCTGAAATCATCTCTCAACAGGGTAAAGAGAAAAATAATTTTGGCACATCTATGCAATGGAACACTGAGCTATTATGACAAAGAATGAGGTAAAGGAAGTTATCATGAGATGGAAGCATGCTTAAAAGACATAACATATTTTGAAGATTACACATACGCATAGAGAGAAAGAGAGAAAGGAATTATGAGAATGGAGTTGTAGAAAGGAACCCTTTACTCCTTTTAGTACAGTTTTAATGTTACCATTCAATATTTTACTTTTTCCATTTTAACAGCGTTGTTAATTTTAACAAGTATCCTGTTACTATTCTGAACAGTAGTAGTCTTCAGCATATATCCACTCTGTCTATCTCTGCTGTCCATTCCCTCACCCGCAAATATAAGGCACAAATAATCTTCCCTTGATTCACAAACCAGGTGTCTCTATGTCTTTAATACTCAAAATCTCACCTCTGCTAATGAAAAATCAGCTGAATAACTACCTCACACATAAACAGTATTATACCAAGAATACATTTTGCCCATGCTTCTGCTTGGAATCTTTCAAGTAGCCCTAACAGAGTGCTCTGTCACACTGAGGCTACCCCGCAACATGGCACCAGCCCACTACTTTTCCTGCACTTGGATATATTCTGAGACCTTGTGCACGTGAGACAGTGTTGCTGAAGAGCACAATTCCTCTTGCATGCCTTGATCCACGGCCCTTCAGAAAACATCCTTTAAGTAGGTTTAAATTGGATGTCAATTTCTCGTTGGCAAGAATTTATTATAATAGCATTGTGTTGTCAAGACCTTTACTTTTATTTATTTATTTATTTATTTATTTATTTATTTATTTTTCCATTTTTCTGAAGCTGGAAACAGGGAGAGACAGTCAGACAGACTCCCGCATGCGCCCGACCGGGATCCACCCGGCACGCCCACCAGGGGCGACGCTCTGCCCACCAGGGGGCGATGCTCTGCCCATCCTGGGCGTCGCCATGTTGCGACCAGAGCCACTCTAGCGCGTGAGGCAGAGGCCACAGAGCCATCCCCAGTGCCCGGGCCATCTTTGCTCCAATGGAGCCTTGGCTGCGGGAGGGGAAGAGAGAGACAGAGAGGAGAGCGCGGCGGAGGGGTGGAGAAGCAAATGGGCGCTTCTCCTGTGTGCCCTGGCCGGGAATCGAACCCGGGTCCTCCGCACGCTAGGCCGACGCTCTACCGAAGACCTTTACTTTTAGACTTGCTTCCTCCTAACATTTTCTAGGAAATATGGACCTGTAGAGAATGGTGGTTTTCATGGTAACTGTTCCCTCATATTTGTTTTCTCAAGTTCACTTCTGAGATACACAGCATGATTTCCTTCTTCAATACCAGCACCACAATAGATTTAGGTTGTGGCGCCACTGTACTGCTGTTTTAAAAAGAAATCTCACTCACCCTGGTTAGAAAATGGGTAATTTATTGTTCTAACTGCAGGGAGCCAAGTTCATATCCACCCCCAAAATTGCAGGAAAACAGGTGACTTTTGAAAATATAGTCACAAAACCTACACACATTGGATGTAAATGCTTAAAATAGATGAGCAAAATATTTGATTCTCAAACACATGGAAGACTCTCCACCACTTGGCATGGACAGGGAGAAACACGTACACGTGTGAGGTGCTTTGTGGTTAACAGAGTTTTTACACACAATTCATTTTATTTTCTCGTATATCACTGCCATTAAGTTAATAGAGTTTACCTTAGAGCCTTTATTTACAGAGGCTTAGAGATGTTAAGTGACTTAAAAGTCTCACTAGCTGATAAGTTTTAGAGCCGGATATGAATTCTTCTCTTAGTTAAAAAAAATCCTCGTTATTCTGCTATCCCTACATTCTTCAGATGTAAAGTGGTAGTTTTTTTCAGGGTCCCAGGAAGCTATTCTCACCCCTGTGTTTTTATTTTTTATTGATTGATTTTAGAAAGAGACAGAGGAGTGGGGAGGGAGACAAAAAGAGAGAGAGAGAGAGGCATTCATTTGTTTTTTCCACTTAGTTGTGTATTCATTGGTTGCTTCTCTTATTCACCCTTTCCAGGGATCTGAACCCACAACCGTGGTGTTTCCAGACTACCCGCTAACCCACAGAGCTAACCAATCAGGGCCTCCCCTCACTCTGTTCTTAAGCAACACCAGTCTTTAGCTGACGGGGAAATATGAACACCACCACATCTATACTTCAGGTACTTTACCTCCCCGTGGCCTAATAAATTAAAGGGGAAGTAAAGTTACCAATTCCCAGAGGGCCGGACAATGCCATTAAGGTGTACCGGAGGCAGCCTACACACTCTCTCTTAGGAGACTGAGAAGGCAAGCGTCTCATCTTTCTTTTTTCAGGAGTAGCTAGGGGAAGACAGACAACTAGACAATAGCCTCTTGTTTACTTTTATTAATTTTGAGGGTGGGTGGGACGAAAGGTTCAGATCGATGGTGTTAGTGGCCAATCACAAGCTAAACTTCGACCCTGATTCGCCAATCGGTAGCTGCAAAAGAATGGTAAGTGGGACTTACACTTCCCCGCCCTCTCCACTGGGTTCGTCCCTCCCAGCCCGCCCAAAAGGCGGAGGCTCTACAGAGACATTCCCACACCACCCCCGCCACTAGCAGGGCTGGCCACTGGAAGGGAGGCAGGGACTTGTGGGTGGTGGGAGGTAGGGGGATACAAGGGGAGAGCAGAGTAAGAAAAGAGGGCGTCTCGCAGAGCTGAGACCTGGGCGGGGGCCTGCTAATAGGAAGAAAAAAGGGAAGGAAAACGAACATCCAGAGCGCTGCTCCTTCCTCCGTTAAGCAGGCTTTTTGTGAAGCTGCTTTTCAGCATTTCAATTTTTTTTTTTCCTTCTGCTGTGGGGCTGGAAGCTATACTGTCTCCCACACGACTCCGCTCCGCTGTTGCCATAGATTATTACTGTGGTCTTTGGAAAACCCTTTCCTACCTCCCAGCCAGTCCTGCGTAGACTCTTAGGACTACTGTAACCGAATAGTGCCACGTTAGTGTAAGGACTAGAGCTAGGGCCCCGAGTTTTCGCCGGAGGGGCCGGACCCCGCGGTTCAATTGTTTGAAACTTCCCCGCCCTCTGGCCCCGCCTCTCTTCCGCCGCCGCCCCCCCTCCCCCCCGCCAGCTTTAGGGTCCCGGCAGACTCCCTTTATTCCCCGCCCTCTACTCCGCCCACTCCCTAGTCCATCCTTCCCTCCACCTACTGGGCGGTCCTAGCCGCTCACCACAAGAAGAAAAGCCATCCATTCGTTCCCCTTCCTTACCGCCCATCCTTTGCCCAGGAGCTGCCTTCTTCGCAGTCACGCCCCTTCCTTCCGAGGAGATTTCTGACTGCCCAAGCTGGTAGACCCCCCATCTCCTCTCTCTTTCGCTTTATCTTCTCTTACCTCTCACCTCTCCCTCTACCCCGACCTGCAGTTTGTCTCTCCTCTGTCCATCCGCTGCTCCACCCTCCGGCCCGGTATCCTGCCTGTCCACTGCCACCAAGGAGAATCCAGAGGGAGCAGCGAAAAGGGGAGCAGCCGGCGGTTGGGGCTTACCCCCTGCCCATCCCTGGCCTTTGGCCTGGGTCGAAGCCACTCGAACGAGCAGAGAGTCGTCACCTTGTCTTCATTGCCTTCAGGGGTAGGAGACGCGTGGTTAATTTTCGCGGGGAACTGGGACAGGATCTATAGGTGGCATGAACTTGATTGTGCCCTCGATGTGAATCGATCTACATGGGAGTGGGGATACTGTGTCTTTGCTTTCTTTGCAGCTGGCCATGAGTTTTCCGAGATGTGCAGCAAGTTAAGTGGGTTAAAAAGTATGTACATTTCTAGTCCAATGGAGATGCTAGTGGGTACCACAACTTCAAGGTAGTGTTACTTACTTGCCTCCTGGGGTCCTTGTAGGTACGTCTCTAGATTACTAACACAAAAGGAATTAAAGACCTAAAGGAACTTGAGGTCTTCCTTTAGCTCAGCAGAAAAGTCCATGCTTATCTGAGATTGCTAGATACATTCCTCCTAAATGCTTAGGGTTGGAGTGGGGACTCACACTCCCATTCCCCCAGGGCCTTGAATTCTTGAAGTCTTCAAGTCTGAGACTAATCTACAATGATACACTTTGTGTGTGTGTGTGTGTGTGTGTGTGTGTGTTGGTGAGGAGGAGGTTGCCCCTTATCTGTTTTATATATGTTGGTGGTTAGTTTTGCAGGATCATGAAGGTGTGTTGATGGTACTAAGCTTGGGTCACTCACTGTGTGTTGGTGCTTCGGCAGCAAGGTGGACTTTTTCCATATATGAAAATAAAGGGAAGAAAAAGTGAGAGGGAAAGTGACTGTCTTTGTGGACCGTGAGCAATCCCTGGTAAATTACCACTAATATAATAAAATATAATAATTTGCAGCAAGGGATTAAATGCAATCAACTGAGACAAAAGGGAACATTAGTGACAAATAGCATTTCTAATCTCTAACATGTATTTTAAAAAGAATATTCTGACACCTTGGAGTGTCTAATTTATTTCTTCTTACTCCTGCTCCATCCCTGCGCCACGAAGAGTGGAAGTTTGAAGGCATTTTAAAACTTTCTTTTTCTTAATATAACCCTCTTCCATTCGGAGAGGATGGTAGTCACCATAATCTTCAATAACGGAGAGCTAACGTTAAATCTCCTTGAACTAGGTTTATGAATACTACTTTCTCAGGCCAGCCTTTGTGAAGCCTTCTCAGTTAGACCTTTCGGCACCCTCACTTAGAAGCTAAGAATAGTTTGAGATACCATTTTGGATGCGGGAAAAATCTTCACCCACCTCCCACCTTTCATCAGTTGGACAGGCATGGAAAACTTATAAGAATGGTGGTGTTCAAAGACCCATTAACAAGATGTCCCCAACCCATGGCTTAATTGGGAATAAGTTATTGACTTATATTTCTAAATCATTTCGTTGGTTGATTTTAATGGGGGGAAGGAAAGCAGGAAAGGAGAGAAGGAACGTTACAGGGTGACAATTTTAAAGGCTATCCTGTTTCAAATCAGCTGGGAGGGAAACATTGGCCTGACCAAACTGCATTTTATAACTAGCCTGGGATATTTTAATAGCCAGGTGGTTGTAGAGTAGCTGCATCTATTTACAGATAACTCAGGTTCCAGCTATTCTATATGGGTTTATCGCGGATCATTTACAGACATTTTCTGGCACTACATCATACTTCATTTTAAGATACTTCTTTCTTTGGAAAAACCTAGGTCTATAAAATTAAAAGCGCTTTCCCTAACTTCATAGTCTAGATATGAAGTAAACCTCTGTCCATGCTTGTATGTAGAATAACTTTTATGTGAAAATTGTGGGTCTGTTTACCTATTTAAAAGTTTTTAAAAGGGAATTTTAAATATCATATTGAATATTCTTTTGGATCTGGAAATTGAAATTTCATTTCTGGTTTATGAAGTAGAATTTATTAGACTAATGTACAACCAATGCATTTTGTGGAGTTGGCTTTATCTGAAGTTGTGTAAAGAACGAATCAGACTCTTTCTAGAATGCCTTAAGAACAGTCTGTTTAGAAAGCAAGGGGATGGATGATATGACCTTGAGACCCTCATTGAGAGCCAGAATTCTAAGAGGGTACATCTACCCCTGCGCTTCTCCTAAAAGCTCTCCCAAGAGCTCTCTCCCAGCCGTTGCCTTCTTTAAAAGGGTGTCTTTGTAATTAAGCAGCCCTTCTCCCCCATCCCCCTTTCTTTCTTTGATCCAGCTTTATAAGGTCTTTTATCCATTTGGAGAGAAGAGGAGTTTCTCACACTCTTCAACTCCCTTCTTAAGGTTTCTTTTCCTTTCCCTCCGAAAAAGTTCCCCACAATTTTTAGGTTGCTTAAAAGTTGTTTTGTTTTGTTGTTGGGGGGGGGGTACCAATGAGGTAGAATAGAGGATATATTCCCTCTTTGGAAATGCTTGTGACCAGGAAGTCTCCTCTTTGGAGACTGAGCATTTGCAGTATGAGATAACAGTATATCCTTAGGGACCTTCTGGAAGAAATTGTCCTTTGCACCCATTAAGCCCAGTTAAAAACTACTGAAAAGGGTGGAGAGAGGTGTGTGTAGTCGTGGCTAAACCATTTAGGATGGTAGATGAGTAAATGTTCCCAAATCTCCTATAACATCACCGCTTACCCCCATGGATTCAGTGGGTTTAGAGATCTGCTTGACTAATTAATTAGCTTGGGACTAAACCAATTTGTTTAGAATTGTTCTCCATTGATTTCCTGTCCTCAGGAATTTTTGTTGGTGGTTTACTATGACATGTTATCTTTAGTCTTGCATACTTCTTTGTTGCTTGCTGTGTTTTGTAGACTTTGGTCCAAAATCTAGAGTCCCACCCCTAAGTCAAAGGTGAAAATTTGGTCCCAGGAACAAAGACAGCATTAAACAAGCTGTCCATACACCATTACTCTGCCTCGTGGTAGGGTTTGAATCCCTTTTTTTCAAGTGAGAGGAGAGGAGATAGAGAGACAGACTCCCATATGTGCCCTAACTAGGATTCACCTGGCAACCCCCATCTGGGGCCAATGCTCTAATCAGCCTAGCTATCCACAGCACCCAGGACTGACGATTGACTCATTTGAGCCACTGGCTGCTAGAGGGGAAGAGAGAGAGAAGGGAGAGAGGGAGGTGAAGGAAGCAGGTGGTCGCTTCTCACGTACGCCCTGACCAGGGATCGAACCCAAACCTGGAACTTCTGCATTCCAGGCTGACACTCTATCCACTGAGCCAAACGGACAGGACCTGGATCCCTTTTAACCCAGAAAAAAGAGGGAAGTCTCCCCTTCCACTCAAAACACAAAATCTGAACAAAAAAAAAAAAAAAAAAAAAAAAGAAAGAAAGAAAGAAAAATGGAAACTGAGAGATCATTTGCTTTATAAAAGAATCCACTACAGGTTTCTTTGAAAGAACTAGCTTTCCTACTTAGTATCCTTGACCTATTACTTGGTATATAAAAAGTCACTATAACTGATTATTATCAAAAATACATTTATTGAAGAAAGAAAAACATTAGAATTTTGTTGTAATGATTATTGTTTGAATTAAGTGAGGCCATTAGTTGACCTTAGAAATCTTTTTGCTATATGGGATGGAGTTAATTGTCTAAATCGGTTTGGCTTGTAATAATGCTGGCCAGGTTTATTCCTAGCCTACAACCACTTGTAGAAGGGAGCTAGTATGACTTTCCCAAAATAAATCAGACTTCACAGATTTTGAAAACTATAAGGTGGGATTCTCTCTGCCATATTGGTGAAATATTTGAATGCTAGTTACTGTATTTGAGTAACCCAAGGACACGGAAAATTGCTTTAGGTAAATAAGAGCAACTTAAATATAAGAAACTATGATTAGCTTTCTTTCTTTTTTCCTTTTTTGTGACAGAGACAGAGACCGAGAGAGGGACAGATAGGGACAGGAAGAGAGGGAGATGAGAAATATCAACTTTTCGTTGCTGCTCCCTAGTTGTTCATTGATTGCTTTCTCACATATGCCTTGACCAGGGGGGCTACAGCAGACCGAGTGACCCCTTGCTTAAACCAGTGAACTTGGGTTCAAGCCAGCAACCTTGGGCTTCAAGTTACTGACTTTTGGGCTCAAGCTGGTGACCATGGAATCATGTCTATGATCCCATGATCCATGCTGAAGCCAGCAAACACGTGCTCAAGCTGGTTAGCCTGTGCTCAAGCCAGATGAGCCTGCACTCAAGCCAGTGCCCTCAGGGTTTCAAACCTGGGTCCTCTGCATTCCAGTCCAGGGCTCCATCCACTGCACCACTACCTGGTCCACTGCACCACCACCTGGTCAGGTATGATAACTTTTTTAGTGAGCTTATTGGTGAGAGGAATCTGGGCTCTTGATCCACCTCTAATCAGTTTACCACCCTTGGCAAGTTTCGTCTTCTGTAAATTGTGAGGGTTGGATAGGGTGATTTTGAGAACCAGTTCTCAAAAGTTTATGATTCTCTTCCTAGGCCTCGGCTTCTGGTGTGAATATGAATGATTTTTATTAGAATATTGTACAACAATTGTTAGAAATATAATCATGTAGTCATCTGGATATTTTTAAAACGCCTGTAAGTATATATTAATATAAATATATTCTGTTCTGTATTTTAACAACATATCTATTTGAAAAGCTAAGACCCTACCCAAAACTTCCTCACAAATCCCATAGTCCTAACAGATCACTTGCTTTTATTATTTCTAGCTCCTGACAGTCCTTGTTTTTCAACTTAAGTGAATTTTATATAGAGTCATAGAAGTATCCACTTGCTTTAAAATAAGTTTCCATCTAAGAATTATCTTTGTAAACCTGTGTGGAAGAATGAAGTCAGCACCTGACTGATTTTTTTTTTTTTTTGTATTTTTCCGAAGTTGGAAATGGGGAGGCAGTCAGACAGACTCCCGCATGCACCTGACCGGGATCCACCCGGCATGCCCACCAAGGGGCGATGCTCTGCCCATCTGGGCCTCGTTCTGCCACAGTCAGAGCCATTCTAGCGCCTGAGGCAGAGGATACAGAGCCATCCTCAGTGCCCGGGCAAACTTTGCTCCAGTGGAGCCTTGGCTGCGGGAGGGGAGGAGAGAGACAGAGAGGAAGGAGACGGGGAGGGGTGGAGAAGCAGATGGGCGCTTCTCCTGTGTGCCCTGGCTGGGAATCGAACCCGGGACTCCCGCACGCCAGGCCGACACTCTACCACTGAGCCAACTGGCCAGGGTCTGATTTTTTTTTTGTATTTTTCTGAAGCTGGAAACGGGGAGAGACCGCCAGACAGACTCCCGCATGCGCCCGACCAGGATCCGCCCGACCAGGATCCACCCGGCATGCCCACCAGGGGCATCGCTCTGCCCACCAGGGGGCGATGCTCTGCCCCTCCGGGGGGGGGTACTCTGCCACGAACAGAGCCACTCTAGCGCCTGGGGCAGAGGCCAAGGAGCCATCCCCAGCGCCCGGGCCATCTTTGCTCCAATGGAGCCTTGGCCGCGGGAGGGGAAGAGAGAGACAGAGAGGAAGGAGGGGGTGGGGGGTAGAGAAGCAAATGGGCGCTTCTCCAATGTGCCCTGGCCGGGAATCGAACCCGGGTCCCCCGCATGCCAGGCCGACGCTCTACCGCTGAGCCAACCGGCCAGGGCCTGATTATTTTTTTTAAGTGAGAAGAGGGAAGATAGTGAGACAGACTTTTGCATGAGCCCTGACCAGGATCTATCTGGCAACCTCTGTCTGGGGCGAATGCTCAAATCAGCTGAGCTATCCTCAGTGTCTGAGGCCGACGCTCAGACCAACTGATCTATCCTCAGCACCTGGGCCGACGCTGAAACCAATTGAGCCACTGGCTTTGTGAAAGGAAGAGAGAGAGGAGGGGGAAAAGAAGGGGAAGAGAAGCAGATGGTTGCTTTTCATTTGTGCCCTGACTAGGGATTGAACCTGGGAATTTGCACACTGACCAATGGCCTATCAACTAAGCTAAGAGACCAGGGCTGCACCTAACTGAATTCACATGAAGAATTACATACATTTGTTCCTTGAATACCAGGAGAGACTAGGTGTGATTTAGGGATGTTTCATGTATCTAGCAAGGCTGTTAATTCTATTTCCTTGACCTTCTGTTACCTCTTCATCATTCTTTTTAAACAAAAAGAAAACAATGGTTCACTGTTTGCTTTGCCTAAATCACTAGCATTGATCCTCAAATCACTGTATCCTGATATATCGTCAAGAGGGTACACATTTGAGTAGACTAGAAAATCTCCCAAGTGAGAAAATAAAGCAAGAAAACAAAAACATTTTGTTTTATAACTTTAAAAATAATACATTTAAACTAGACTGAATGTAGTAAGGAAACTAAAGATTTTAGACAATTAAATATAAGACATGTAGGTATAGCAAGAGAACCCACACATAATGGGTTCTTCGTCTGTGACCTTCACCATATAGTGAAAGTTCAGTTACAGGGCCCTTTAATTTTCCTTTGATAGCAAATTTATAATATACAATATGTCTAATCTCCAATTTTGGATGGACTCATTCATGAAACCAGTGGCTTATCATAAATTAGACTGAATTGCTTTAACCAGAATAGGAAGGTGAAGTATGGGTTTTTAGTACATAGTACCAAGTACAGTACAGTGATATTTTTTTATGATATGTGTTCATGGGGAAAATGAAGATGGATATATTTGCTGATATCTCTTAAGGTAATTTTTGAAAATCTACTTTTTAACTCTATTAACTGTCCTTCACATTTTTAAAGTGACTTTCATTATTGACTCTACGATGTGTAGACTGTGTGATTTGACACTAGGAACTGGGTTTCTCTGCCCAGCCTCTCTGACTTACCATGTGACCAGGGGTAAATAAATTAGCTGCTCTGAGCGTCAGTTACCCTTCTGGGAAGCAAGGATATTAATACTTCATGGAGGTG
Organism: Saccopteryx leptura; assembly: GCF_036850995.1. Lineage (NCBI taxonomy): Eukaryota > Metazoa > Chordata > Mammalia > Chiroptera > Emballonuridae > Saccopteryx > Saccopteryx leptura. Next base: position 103,646,818 of record NC_089516.1, on the reverse strand, counting down.
TTTAGGCATGCTTCATATTGGACACAAACTTTGAGGTCATTGGATGAAAGTTGTTAGCACGATGGCAGAGCTGGCTTATTATAGGGTCCTGGGCAAGTGTTGACTTTTAATAAGTTTTGCTTTCTTACAGTGTCCGTTGCTCCATTGCCTTATTGACTATACTTGATTGTGCCATTATTTGTATTATTGACCCTCTTGGTTCTTAAAATAATTAAACATTTTCATTTAGGTAGTAAGTTGAAGTTCTAGTAACAAGACTCTAGGATATCCCAGGGTGATGAAAAATAGCTTCAAAAAAAGACATTAGTTGGAATGTGCCATAGAATTTAGTGAGTTCTTCAAAGCTCTAGAAAACTAAAAAGAGTAAAGCAAATTTCTGTGTGTGTCTGTGTGTGAGTGTGTGTGTGTTTTAAAGGAGAAAGTTTTGAGTAATATTTGCTTGTGACACATACTGATGATAGCCAGTAACTGAAACCCAGCCATTGTAGTGTTTTATACACAGCTGGTTTTTATTAATGATGGAATATTTATGCTTGCTGTACAATCTGTGGCTCATTTCCATGTGTATGTCAGGACTTAAATACCCCCAAAAGCAACATTAAGATAATATTAAATATAAATGTGGCCAAGATGGAAAGGGCTTTTTTTTGGGGGGGGGTTCTCTTTTATTATTATTGGTGTTGCTTCAGATCACAATAACTGCCCCCCCAACTTTAGGCACTGATGCTGATCTTTTCTTTTTCTTTATATAACCTATAGCAAACTTTACATTTTGATCCTTTTGATATGGACAAATGATCTCCCCTCCCTTCATAATGCAGATGAAACTGATGTATGTGTTTTTTAAGAGCACATTTTCCCTGCACATGCTTCTCATTATCCTAGAGGCCTGGACTCAATCAGTAAAGGAGCAGAGAAACCACATAATTGAAAGGAGAATGACGGTGGTGCATACTTGGAATATTTGTGGGAAGGGGATTGCTGACATCAGAAAATTTAGTGGCCTGAGTGTTAACAGCATTGAAGAGAAATACGCTTTCTGTGTTTCTGTGCATTGAGAATTATTTTTAAGGGGATAAAAAGTGGGCCAGGTTTTACATCCTTTTTTGAAGTTTCCTTGGAAATTTTGATGAAGATTGTTATAGAATAGTTCAAGAAAAAGATTCCCCATCTAGAAGCTAATTATTATATTAATCATTTGGGTTGTTTTCAAGGGGCATGGATTTGCATTGAATTAATAATGTTTTTTTCATGTGATAGGAAACTAGATAAAAATCACAGATGAGGAAAATTAGTTAGATTGCCTATATTGAGGATATATAATTTTCTTTTTATTACATTTAGGTTTTCAGTTCAGATTTTTGTTTCACTCTGTTTATATATAGTGATCATATTTTAGTTTTGGAGCCAGTTTTACTTTCTGGATAATGGGCTGTAAACCAAAGCTTATTAACTTGAGTTTCCTGTATGAATTGGAGAAATAAAATAACAAATGACAATAAAGCATTTTATTAAGGTAACATTTGTTTTGTTTTCTTCTACAATTAGTTTCTCTTTGTGTGTGTGTGTGTGTGTGTGTGTTTTGCAGAGGCAATTTTTTTTAAGCAAACAATTTTTGGAGCTAAGAAAATTTTGATGACCCTCTTTACCCTCAAGGACATTCTATCTGCCTCAGACTCTCAGTTAGGCTTCTATTAGGGCAATGTGATGACTTTTCTGACCTGATACATTTTGTGACTAGACTAGCAATTCTCCCTTGGCAGATTGAAGAAGAGTGTTTATTGTGGGAACTGGAGTGCAGGATTCCTAGCGTGTTCATTCTTCTGTACTCCACCATTTTTTAAAGAGAATGTATACTTGCTCCTGGGGTTTCAGTGCCATTTGAAACAGAATAAGTGCTGTGTAACTAAATATGTAATGGAGGCCTGTTGTGGTGTTCCTTTTCCCCATATAACTAGTAGGGGACAGTCATTCTGTACATATATTCCCTGATCCTATACCTGCAGCAGATGCCTGCTCTAGAGTTTTGGAGAGTGGGCAAGCAAGTTGTATGTCCAACCAGTGGGCTAATTTATATGATTTGTAGTTTAACTGATTTCGTTCTAGTCCTTCCTTGCAGGCAAGATCTAGATTTAGTTTTGCAATGGCAACTCAATCAAGATAGGTTCTTGGGGCTTGCAAGTCGGGGTGAGAAGGAGGGGTGTACTTTGGGGAGTGACTCAGGCCCTTTGGTATGAAGATATGAAATGCTGGCTCTTGTCCATGCACCTGCTGGCTGCCACACCTGTAGTCAGCACCTGAGCCCCACTCAGACACAAAAGCCAGACTGAAGGCAGATGGGGCCCCCTTAAAATGCATACAGCAAAACGGGGCCCCCAATTATGTTAGTGGAACACCACTGCAAATTATATTTAGCCTTTCCAGTGTTGGTAAGGGGAACCAGCTTAGATACTTTGTTGCAGGTGCAGTACACAGCTTGCTCAAGATACTGTTGGAGCCCCAAGGGAATCTGCCTTCCTAATGAATTTCTCCTGTGAACTGTCCTCTTAAAAACTGGAGAGTCAGTTCTGTAGAAGTTTGTGTCTAGTAACCTGGCACAGAACAGGAATTCACAAGTCCTGGGGTCTTATCTTGGCCCCACCAGTGAGCCAGAGTGAAACCGTGGTCAAATTAGTTATCATTAGCTACCTGTCCTGGACTTAAGCTTCTGCAGTTGTAAATGGAATTAATCACATCTGCCTTTATTTCCTCACAGAACTGCTGAGAAGGGCAAATAAGATAACAGAAGTGAAAGAGCTTTTGTCTCCTTAGAAGAAAGGCTGAGAAACTAAAGGTAATAGTATTATTGTTATTGCTTTCATTCCTTTTCTTCTCTTTTTTATTTTATTTTATTTATTTATTTTTTTCTGAAGCTGGAAACGGGGAGGCAGTCAGACAGACTCCCTCATGCGCCCGGGATCCACCTGGCACGCCCACCAGGGGGCGATGCTCTGCCCACCCGGGGCGTCGCTCTGTCGAGACCAGAGCCACTCCAGCACCTGGGGCAGAGGCCAAGGAGCCATCCCCAGTGCCTGGGCCATCTTTTGCTCCAATGGAGCCTCGGCTGTGGGAGGGGAAGAGAGAGACAGAGAGGAAGGAAGGGGGTGGAGAAGCAGATGGGCGCCTCTCCTGTGTGCCCTGGCCAGGAATCGAACCTGGGACTCCCGCACGCCAGGCCGATGCTCTACCACTGAGCCAACCGGCCAGGGCCTCCTTTTCTTCTCTTTCTGTTGCCTCTAGCAAAGTCTTTGGGAAGTGCTATTTACTCAGTATGCAGTTATTAGGCATATTTTATGTACAAATTAATGTTTTAGGTGTTAGGAATGACACAGAAAAAAATGACACAGGAAAAAAAAAACTTGCACCAAGTCCATGCCCTCTAAAATCTTGCAGTCTAGCAACTTCCATTTCCAGCTCAACCTATTACAGTGATTTCTGCCTGGGTACTTAGAAACTTAAAGGGTAAGAATTAACTTCTTTTTTTCCTGTCTGTATTGTAACTGGGGAGTTCCATTCCTGGAGCAGTGTATTCCAAAGACTAGATTGAAGGTATAAAAGGAAGAAGGAGAGAGCCATGGGTAAATACAGGAATTTCTCACTCTCACATTTGCTCACTCTGACCCTTGCTCACTTTTTCAGGGACCCAACCTAGTTTCATCTTTGGTTCCTGTGTGCTCCTACTCTTTGTGGACCAGCCCACTCTTTGACCTTAGCAGTTATCCATATGCTAAGGACTCCAAAAGATATGTCTCAACCTATTTTTGACTCCTCCCTTTCCAACTTCCCTAACATCAAGTTGGTTATCAGATCCCATGTCTTTTCCCCTGGGAAGCTTTGCTTAGGTGGCTCAAAGTTTTTTTTCTAGGGTCCTCTGTGTTGCCAGAGCTGTCTGTTCATACCTCTAGTTTCCTGTTGGATTGTGCCCCACTACTTGACTGGGATCTCCTTGAGGACTGGGCACTGTTGTATTTCTCTCTCTCTCTCTCTCTCTCTCTCTCTCTCTCTTATTTTTTGAAGCCACACTAAGACCTTTACAGTACCTGGCTACAGTTTAGTGCTTAATAAATGTTTGTGGAAAATATGGTATGGTACATGTTCTAAATAAGGATGTATACAAAGTCCAGTAGAAACTCTGAGGAGAGAGAATTCGTTTTTCCATATTAAGCAAGCTTAGGGCAGGGGGAAGAGAGAGAAGGATTAGGGGAAAGCCTTCAAAGAGAAGGTGGAAACATGGAAAGCACTGTCCTCTTCTGAGAATTCTTGCTAAGCAACCCAGGAAAGAAATGCAAGTCATGTTCACTTTTGCTAAGGCATCACTAGCCTGTTTCCTACCCTATGTTAGGACTAGATGACTTTTATGGTCAAGTCTGCAAATAAAGCTCTGTCTCATTTATCCACATAATATTAAACGGGTGACATTAAATGTGCCACCTTAACTGGGGCTGAAAACAGAGATACACAGGCTCATTGGTTATGTATACATAGTTCTATATAGCACAATAACCTTTAAAATACATTGAATATTGGTTTCTGAAAATTGAGCAATTTATTTCTGAGAATTTAGCAGGTTGGGTCACTAGAACTGAATGTTTTCAAACTGACTGTCAGACCTTTCCAAGGGCAAAAATGAAAAATGATATAATACATTACAGGCCATGAACCTGTTCTCACCCACCTGATGCTTTTACTAATTAGCTTCTTGGCTGGATGGCAATTTGGGACAAGTGCATGCAAGCTGGATTCACAAGGGAGTCCACATTCCACTCTGCCATTTTGAAAGCCACTGGGATACTACACTGCTTCTCTTGGCTTCTTTCCCTCCCAGGAGTGCTGCTCTGCGTTGGTGGAAAATGTGAACAGGATAACTTTTCATTCAATGAAGGAGAAATTTCATGGGACTTTGATGATTTGGTCATTTTATTTTTTTTTATTTTAGTAGGTTGTCTAAAACAGTGTTTTTCAACTCTCAGTCCACCAGAAATTTCATGCCAGTCTGCGGAACAGTTAAGCACCTGATGTTGTATGGAGATTACAGAGTTTATAATCGTACAAAATTTCTGGTGGACCAGCACCAACCAGTCCACAGACTAGTGGTTGAAAAACACTGGTCTTAACATTTATGCTCTTTGACCTGTTAATTTTACTTTTGGGTTTCAATCATTAGGAAACAATCCAAAATATTGAAAAAGGCTAAATCACAAAGATGTTTTTGTTACATTATTTAGACTAGAACAAAATTGAAAGCAATTTTAATGTCTGAATAATTAGAAAATGGGTAAGTGAATCTTGATAATACTCATTTAATGGACTGTTACACAGTCATTGCAATGTTTGTTATGAAGTCTATGCCACAACATGGAGAAAGTGCTTATAATAAAGTGAAATGTAAGCTCTAAAATTATATGTACTTTCATATTTCATTGCTTTGTAAAAACACAAATACACAATGAAAAAACCTAACAGAAATATTCTATAATTTTAATGATGTTTGGGTTGAGTTGCTAGGATTATGAGTGATTTTTTTTCTTTGTTATAAATATTTGCATGTTGTGCTTATATTACTTGTAAAATAAAGTAAACAAGAATGAGTAGCATGCAATTGAATATAGGATAATGGTAAAGCAGATAGCTTGTAGGTATATTCTTAAACTTTTCTCAGTTTATGCTCTATCTGATTTCATGTACTGCTCATACTCTTTCTGAGGCAAGAAGAAATGGGATGTGATGGCATGATATATTTAATACTCCCTTGGAATAGGTGTGTATGGAGGGAAGTGAAGGGGTGGGGGCAACAGTATTTTCTTGTTACCCAATATTCCACTGCTCATGTACATTTTAGAGTTAATCACTTTTGTTGCCTGTTAATGTGTTCAACTTCATTACTTTATAGTACAGAAAAGTGAAAGTGGTACCAAATTGACCACATCTTTGAGTTGCCATCTCAGAAACCAATAACTGACACTGATCCTCAGTAAGATTTGGAAGTGCCAAGGCCTTACTGTGGGTCCTAAAATAAATTTCTAACCTAATCTAAATTGAGATGGAGATAAGGGCAAATAGGTGGGGTTGACTCAAAGACTTTTCTTAAGCTAGTGCTAGATTTAAGTAAGAGTAAGTACCAAGTTTTTATGATGCTGACAAGATCTAGAACAGGGGCCTGGAAACATCGAGCAGTGGGGGTTTCTGTTATTCTCTGACCTATGTGCATAAGTTGGCCTAAAGAGGGAGATTGTGTAAGATCCTTCAGTCATCCTTAAACTATAAACCCATCTGTCCTACCTCTTTGGACCCTGACCCCTGCCATGATCATTTTATTTCCTATGAAATCGAAAAACTGGTGGTTACGTGAAACCAGGTTTATATTCTCTCAAAACTAGAGTCAATTCAATTTAATAAGTATTAATTGCACATCTTCTATGTGTAAACTAGTATGCTAGATAATATATTTTAGTGGAAGGGTCTATTCCCCGAGGTGTAAAAAAAACCTGTATTCTGGTCCTGGCTCTGAACCCCTTTAAATTCTGGCATCTTTATCTATAAAAGAGGGTATTTGCCTGACCAGGTGGTGGTGCAGTGGATAGAGCATCAGACTAGGATACAGAGGACTCATGTTTGAAACCCCAAGGTCGCCAGCTTGAGCACGGGTTTATCCAGCTTGAGTGCAGGCTCACCAGCTTGAGTACGGGATCTCTGGCTTGAACATGGGATCATAGACATAACCCCATGGTTGCTGGTTTGAGCCCAAAGGTAGCTGAATTTAAGCTCAAGGTTGGTGGCTTGAGACTAAGGTTGCTGGCTTGAGCAAGGGGCCACTCTCTCTACTGTAGCCCCCAGTCAAGGCACATATGAGAAAGCAGTCAATGAACAACTATGGTGCTGCAATGAAGAACTGATGCTTCTCATCTCTCTCCCTTTCTGTCTGTCCCTATCTGTTTGACTCTCTCTCTCTGTCTCTCTAAAAATAAAGAGGTGTTTGGACCACTGTATGGTCTCCCAAAAGTCTTTCTTACTTGCATAGTCACTGATATAAGCACCTCTACATACAGACCAAATTGCAAATAAAGATATATATATGTATGACCTTGCTTTATAAAATTGCTGCCGACTTCTAGGGAAAAAAAGCCATTTTGAAATTATATCTAATTTTTATTGAGCCTTTATTAAGTGCCAGGCTCTGTGTTTATACTTTACATGGATTACTTCCTTCAGCTTTATGGAAACCCAGTGAAGTATGAGCACCATTATCCTTCTTTTACAGATGATGAAATTTGAGATTTGGGGAGGTCAAGACACATGTATGAGGCCAGTGAGCAAGCTATAGATCCAGGATTTGGACTTAGGCAGAGTAACTCTAGGCCCAGGGTCTTAACTATACTGTTTATACTGCCTGCCCATTACGCATTGAAAATTTATGGATAACCATTGTTTCTTACCTCCCAAAGGAAGTGAATTAGTATCCAAGGTTCCAAGACTTTTGGGAAAAGTATTCCCTAGGACACTTCAGGCCACAATATGGACCAACCTGAGAGGACATTAGAGGATTCATTTGCCTGTTTTGCCTCTCTCTTTGTGAGGGAGGGAGTGTGTGTGTGTGTGTGAGAGAGAGAGAGAGAGACTGAGATGCACAAATACATGCACGCAGATGCAGATATAGGGAAAACTTTGAACTGGCTTCTTTCCATTTAGCTGGAAGTAAAATTGTATGAACAAATTGACCAAGATTTAGCAGAGAAACAGGTTTCTTAAGCTTAGATTCTTCATCCTGGTTGGTGGAGTGAGGGGTGGGGGCAGACTAAGAGGAGGTGATAGAAAGGATAGCAAGGATAGTGAGAAGATCTTATAGGCATATTTCAAAATTTATTTGAAGGGTAAGAATTTGATCTGCCCTGGACACCTTGTAATGTTGATTTGCTGGGACTTGGCTTGGTAATCATCTGGGCTCTCACTAATGTGTTTTGGCTCAGCCTCCCAGGTATACCGGGAGAGTTCAATGACTGCAAATGGAATAAGGATTCAGCTTGGCATTGCCACTCTGTTGTTATTATAGAAGAGTAGAATATATAGATCCAAATTGCATTTTTAAAGAGAGAACCATGGATATCTTTCTTCCTCTATCAAATATCTTCAGGGACATTCTGTTTGTCCAGGAGAAACAAGGTTATTTTATTGATTGAAGATGATGTCAGACCCCTGGCAGTTAGTGTGATTAAATTTGTGGGCAAACTAAAGGTTGCAGAGTTCATACTTTTTTTTTGCACATGAGACAGAATATTTTGCTTTTTTTTCCTCTAATAAATAAACGAAGTAATGTTTTCCTTTTTATGTGATTTTTAATATGTAAATGAACATAAGTTCTAAGTTCTTTAAGAAAACAATCAGCAAACTGGAGAGAAATCAGCAAAGATTTTTTTTTTTTTACTTAAGCTGTGCTCTTTTCCTCTTTTAAACAGAAACAAAAAAGGCCAGGAGGTGGGGTAATGGGGAGGGACAATCTGTGTCCTACTGACATAAAATGATGTGGATTTTGAAAAAGATATGGAACAGAGAGGACAAAATTAAGAAAAGGAAGTAAGACTTTGGACAAGTAAAGTTTTCTTGGTGAGGAGCCAGGGCATCAGGAGCAAGACAGTCAAGATTGGCATGAAGAAGCTAAATAGTACTGGCAAAGGATTATATGGTGGTTTCTCTCCAGGGGTTCAAATTTTAAGGCCTTAGGCTGTTTTCTGCATGTTTCAGTTGAAAAAAAAAAGACAACTGTTTTGTTCAGAATTGGACAATAGAAGCACAGTGGTTATTTACCATAGCTCTGTTAATAGTACATCTTTGATTCCAATTAGAAATTGTTCCTCTCTTTGAAATTAGGGGAGACACCCCAAAATAATTACCTTGCAGATTGGAGATGATGATATTGCTTTTGTTTGTGATTACACACTGGGCTGAAACAAGATGGAAAGACAAATTTCCGTGTTTGCTCACTTTATATCTGTTCACTTTATTTTTGGCAGCATTGCAAGGAAATAATGTTAAATTAATCATTGTGTGGTTTTGTGGATTTTTTAAAAACTTGGATGTTTTGGACGTGCTCCCAAATCACAGAGATGCTCGTGCGCTTCCTGTGCATTGCCTTGCTCCGCAAATGATGTCTCTGGTGCAGATTAAAGCCTTTCCTTTAAGTGACATGAGTGAGGCATGGCTAAGCCAGGACAGAAAATAAGAATGTAGGTCATGTGCATGTCACGTAAACACAAACTTCTAAGTTTGATAACCATTTTAGTTGGACCTGCGGGCCTTTTCTGAGGATCTAGGCAGTACTTATAAATGAGGACTCTTGAATCTATAGCTGGTGGGCGTTTGCAGCTAGTCTCTATAGTGTGAGTTTAGCTTTTTCCTTTTTGTGGAGATACTGGGGCTATGGAAGTGCTGAGAAAGTGAATGGAGGGATCTTCTTGAAGGATTGCTGCTATGCATTGAGAAGAGCAATGCCTTTGCTATTGCAGTAAGAATTGAGGAGCCATCAATCAGATTGTAAGCTCTGTAAGGGCAGGAACTATACATTGTGTCTTTTGTATTCCTTGATGTATTTAACATGAGGCTGGCAAATGTCTGGAATAGCCAGTATGCAGTGAATACTTAATGACTTGGTGAAAAATGAGTTTGGGTTTGTTTCTGCCCATCTGTCGTTATAGCAGTTGAATCAGGAGTTCCACTGAGCATTTACCTTTGACCAAAAACCTACTTTCTGAAGACTGCCTTTGCTTCTAGGATGTAGGGCAGTAAGCCTTACTCACCTCCCCAACTACTGATAGCCATTTAAAGGTTGTACCCTAAAGGTGACAGTGGTATGGCTTTCTGCCATCACCTGTCATTCCATCTCAGAATTGAAGCAGTGGATTTTTGGGGCTGTGAGGTTAAAACAGAGCAATCTTTTCTAGTCTCAGACCTGGACATTTCCATCCCCTGGAGACTGGCTGACCTCCAACATACACTGCCCTATAGTGAAGTTGGGTTTTTTTGTTTGTTTGTTGTTTGTTCGTTTTTTTGTGTTTTTTTTTGTCCTGGTGGAAATGGACTCTGCCACTCATATAAAAAGCAAGCACATGGGAGGACAAGTCATTCCCTTGGAAAGACTGGTTTGGTTAACTCTTGGCCATTGGTGGCAAAATAGAAACGACGTTTTTATTTCTTCCCCCCTCCCCCTCCTGAACATTTCAGACTGACCACTGGTTGGACTCTTGGCTGCGCTTAACCTGAACCCGACTGAGTGTTAGGGGAGAGGGAATCTGCCGTTGCGGTTCCTGGAGCTGCTCATAAGCAAGAATTCCCTGTCCTGATCAAGGCTTTAAGCCTAAAAGAAAGCAGAAATAGGTATGGACCATCGGTGTGTGCGTGCGTGTGTGAGCCTGTGTGCCTGTGCGTGCAAGCCTGTGTGCATGCAGGGTGGGGTGGGTGTGGAAGGGGAGGGGGTGGTGCACTAGCTCTTCAGGATCTGGGGCAGCTCAATGTCTGCATTTCTCTGTCTGCAGGAGGGGTTTATAAGCGATTTTCTTGTGACCATACATATGCCTGTTTTCATTGTTTTACCAAAAAAATAAATAAATAAAGCAGTTGGGTAGTCATCTTTCTAGTTTCAGGCCCCCAAAAAGATTTATATGCTATACTTGTCAGCCTATCAGAAAATCCTAATCTAACAGTTTAAATACAAGAGTTCCTGTGGGTCACTGGCAAGAAAGGAAAGGGAACTTAAGGGCAGGTTGTTCAGCCCCTTGGTGTGTGCTTCCCCCAAAATTTGATTAATAAGATTTAAAAAGGGTCTTTGGAAGGTTAACTGTGGGTCATACTATTTTATACAATAATTGGAAACCAGGTAGCAGTAATCATGCAAAAAATGGGAAAGGAGAGCAAATGATCTTTCTCCAACTACCATACACATCTTCTGGATAACTCTCTGTAAGACTAAAGAAAACGGGCTCATATTTCCAGAGAGATGGAGGCCATATCATATAGAAATCAGGGCCTTGTAACCAGGATTTCAGAGTCTCATCTAGGAACCCAAGGGTGGGTTAGGTTGATGTTTATTGTGACTTTATGTGTGACATTATGCCCACTGTTCAGCACTACTTAAGATCCTTAGAGTGAACATTTTATTATTGAATATTAATATTAGATTGAAGTACGTAGCATCAGAGACGGATTCTATCCGAAGATATTTTTGAACCTATAATGCAGGCGTCCCCAGCCTACGGCCTGCCCATGGGCCCAGGCCGCATGCAGCCCCCTGAGGCCATTTATCTGGCCCCCTGCCGCACTTCTGGAAGGGGCGGGGCACCTCTTTCATTGGTGGTCATTGAGAAGAGCACTGTATGTGGTGGCCCTCCAACGATCTGAGGGACAGTGAACAGGTCCCCTGTGTAAAAAGTTTGGGGACCCCTTCTATAATGAGTTTGTGTGTACTACTATACTGTGCAGAGGGAAAGAGAGACAGAGTGAGAAGTCACCCATACTATTTTTTAGTTGGTGCAACAGAAGACAAGAAAAGATGAATCAGTTGTTTAGATTATCCTGTAAAACCGTGACATGCTTAGAATTTGAATTCTGAGTTGTCTTACTACTGATAACCTGTTTCACTCAATCCATATTACTTTCTTAAGAAGAATTAGTGGTGGTGTAGTATTATAATTATACCTTTTCCAGAAGGATGACTTTTTTATTTTTCAATTTCTAAATGCTGTCAGAGGCACACTTCAAGACAAAGGGTTTCCCTTTAAGCTCCTCCAACCCAACAGCAACTGCAGCAGCAACAAAATCTCAAAGAGAATTCCTGGATAGCTAAAAGAGAAACTTTGTCAATAACAATTATCCCAAGCCTTCTCTTACTAAGCCATGGAGCACCCAAATGGACAATACAGAAAAGATTATTTTTATTAATATATATATATATATGTATATATATACATGTATATATTATTTTTTGAATGAGTTTTATGAGATAAGACAAAATGATTTGCATCAAGCAGGGATCATTTCTATCTGGTACAATCCAAGTTCTCTTCGCCTTTTGTTTATTTTACTTATTATTTGGCATTTTATAACTGCCTTCACATGCTGAACTGCTTTACAGATCCTGTCTATGGGATAACTTCTCTCCATTGTCCTGCCCCCACTGCTACAGCTATAAGAGTTGGATTTTTCATTTAAATAAAATACAGATAGATGAACCTTGTAAGTAAGGACCTAGGAAAATTGCTTTGATCAAGACTGAATATTTAACCCATGCTAAAAGTGAAAGAGGAAACAGAGAGCTTTTACGCCTTCAGGCTTCTCATCATATCAATGTTAGAGTCAGGAGTTACCAACAATTAATATATTAATTCTAGAGTCAATTCTCTACTTTGTCTCTGCAATGGAATCCTCACCCCCAAATACCCATTTTCTTCCCCTTATAGAGGAATGATTTATCCATCAACTGGGTGTTAAGCTTCCTGTTTCCCCTTCCTAGGTCAAGGGCAGCCCAAGTGCCCAATTTCTCTCTCTCTTCACAAGGCACCACCAGCAATAGAGATGAGAAATTCTGAAGAACAGCCAAGTGGAGGAACCACAGTGTTGCAGCGTCTGCTACAAGAGCAGCTTCGCTATGGCAATCCTAATGAGAATCGCAACCTGCTTGCCATACACCAGCAAGCCACAGGGAATGGCCCTCCTTTCCCCAGTGGCAGTGGGAACCCAGGTCCTCAGAATGATGTGTTGAGTCCACAAGACCACCACCAACAACTTGTGGCACATGCTGCTAGACAGGAGCCCCAGGGTCAGGAAATCCAGTCAGAAAACATCATCATGGAGAAGCAGCTTTCCCCTCGAATGCAAAATAATGAAGAACTTCCAACCTATGAAGAAGCTAAAGTCCAGTCCCAGTACTTTAGGGGTCAACAGCATGCCAGCGTTGGAGCTGCCTTTTATGTCACTGGGGTCACCAACCAGAAGATGAGGACTGAAGGACGCCCATCAGTTCAGCGGCTTAATCCTGGGAAGATGCACCAGGATGAAGGACTCAGAGACCTTAAACAAGGACATGTCCGCTCTTTGAGTGAACGACTAATGCAGATGTCACTGGCCACAAGTGGAGTTAAGGCCCATCCACCTGTTACCAGCGCTCCCCTCTCCCCACCACAACCCAGTGACCTCTACAAGAATCCCACAAGTCCCAGTGAATTCTACAAGGCCCAAGGGCCACCTCCCAGCCAGCATAGCCTGAAGGGCATGGAACACCGAGGCCCCCCACCAGAGTATCCCTTCAAGGGCATGCCACCCCAGTCCGTAGTATGCAAGTCCCAAGAGTCAGGGCACTTCTATAGTGAGCATCGTCTGAACCAGCCAGGGAGAACAGAGGGGCAACTGATGAGGTATCAGCATCCCCCTGAGTATGGAGCAGCCAGGTAAGAGAGTTCCTTTCTATAATTTTCTGACCTCCTCCCAAACCAGCTTGTGCTGTGTGTTAGGAACTTTAAGGGAAAGAATGGGCAGGTGTTTGGTATAGCAGACTCTGCAGTGCATGGCTGGCCCCCGACTTAGTACATTTCTTGCCAACCTGAATTTCTAACCGTAATTAACACTATTAACATTCCCTGAATTTTATAGGTTGAGTATGGCCTCAACTGCCTAGTGGTTGAACAGGAGCCTTAATTTCAGCAGCTATTTGCTCTCCTGTCTCCTAGGACATTGAAAGAAGTATCAGTGCTCCATCTTGTGAGTTATTAAGCCCTTTAGGAGCAGAAACAAATTATTTTGGACTTCAATTTGTCTGGAATATCCTATCACTTCTACTTACTCCACTATGCAAAACTCTCATTACATATTCTGTGAACACATCTTTTTGCAGAATTACTGAGTCTTTTGGACACTAAACAAATACCCAGATACTACTGTGGGGGAACTATATACGTGCAGGTTCAGAATATAACTTCTCTTGTACTTCCTTTCAGTTTATGAAGTCTGGATTGCATCTTTCTTCTGTAGTGACTTTGATAGTTGCCTCTCTTGGGTTTTTTTAAATTTTTTTAAAGATTTTATTTACTGATTTTACAGAGAGAGGAGGTGGATGGTACAAAGAGTAATTGCTTCACTCTACTGTTCATTGGTTGCTTGTCATATGCGCCTTGACTGGACGAGCCCTGGGTTTTTGACCAACAACCTCAGTGTTCTAAATTGGTGCTCTATCCACTTCACCACCACAGCCCAGGCACCTGTCATGTTTTTAAACAACTAATTTAAATTCACATCATATGATGTAGAAGTTTTGGTCAGATGCTAAAATGTAGAAGGCAAAATACACCCATGACATCTGTATCTTTGGATGTTAGTTCGGGAGTACTGTTTCATATTTATTTTATTTCATTCATTATCATTTTATTTTTATTCATTCATAAACATTCATTCAGTTTTCCCTAAATACAGGAGTAGACAAATGTCGATTTACAGTTGTGAGTTCATGAAAGAGTGTATTCTTGTATCGTTATTTATTAATTATTGTACTATTTATTTGTATTACAACTGTAAACTAATTTGCCCACCCATGTATACTTCTGACTTATGTGAGGGCCCATTGTATCAACTGGAGATTAGGATTCCATTATTCCATTCATTATTTCTATTGTTACTATTGGAACCATGTCTCTGATTAGTAGTATTTCAGCAGAGGGAAGGTTTCAACCATAGGCAACAATGATGGAAATTTTGTGGTATTCATGGCCTCTTACCAGGGGTAATTATGGGTAGCCATGAGGTTTGAAGTGCCTGAACCTAGGGTGACCTTTTCCATAAGGGACCTGCAGACTAGGCTTGTGTTTTCTTTGATGTCTGTCTCTTTGCCTCCTGTCTCCTTACTCCTTTGGGAAAAAAGCATGTTGGCTTGAAGTTCTTCGTTGGGTGACTCAGGATAGAAAGCAGTCAGGGAGTGGAGTAGAGGTAAGGTAAGAGAATGCACCTGGCATTTCCTGTTATTTCATTATTTTCTCCTTCGAGATCCATTATTTAGCCAGAGGCTCCGCCCTTAACTTGATTAATTTAGGATTTTATTCCGCTTTAACTCAAGTTGATATCTTAATCTTTTTTTTAATCTCTGTGCAGCTCTCAAATGGCAGAAGCCTAAGTTCTGAGAAGTGAGTTGGAATAGGAAATGGGGTAACTGACAGGGGCCTCCCGATTTAAATGAGAACAAGAACCCAATTCCCATCTGCCCAGTGAAACTGAAGACCCAAGGAGCAGTTGGTCTGTTGGACCACTGAGCTTAGTGGAAACCCGTCCAAGCCAGCAAAATGTCAATGAAGCTGGGTTTTTGTTTTGTTCTTCCTATTAGTATGGAAGAGTCTGTGGGACTCCCTACCGTTTGTGGATGGGCTGACGTCTGTTGCCTTGTGGGAGGGGAGTATGTTGGCTGGGGTGTGGAGCAGAATCCAAAGCCGTACTCAGCACATGGCCTGCCTTCCCACGAAAGCTATTTTCAGAACTCATTCACCAGTATTGTTCATGATCTGAAATGGCTCCCACAGTGTTTGAAGCTAGATGGAAAAGTCCTTTGATCTGCCTAAATAAATAATAAGGAACCCAAAGAGATTTTTTCCCTTCTCATAATGATTAAACCACCAGAGAAATGTAGCTGCATCTATTTTACAAGAAGATACTTGTATTTTCTCCTCCCTCCTATGTTATCAGTGGCTCTATCTTCCAATCCCTAGAAGCAGCAGGGCCCTGTTGACTACCCTCTCTTAGCAGTATTTTCATATACAGGTTTTCTCTGACAGTTTTTCTTTTTCTCTATGAGAAAGGAATAGGATGCTTGATATGCTCAGTGAATAATCACACTTAAAAGATGCTCTGTGTGAAGTTTGTGTCTACATCAGATTCCAGCAATAAAATGTTAGCAGGGCATGGGAAGAGGGAGTGGACCTATTGACAAATTACTGGCATAGGGAGGTAGTTGAATTGCTTTCCAAAAGTGTACACTTTTAAGTGGTGACACATTTGTCCTCCTTATTTCCTTAACAGTTTGTGAGTACCTTTCCAAGTAACTACTGCTAGCACCAAATAATTAGAACACTAAATTCCTCATTCTTAATCTATAAATTACAGATAGGAATGAAAAGAAAGCTCTTTGAACAAATTGCTGTTCAAAAAAACCTTTGTTTACCTTTCAAGGTACAGTGAAATGCTAGAGATTTGCTGTTACAATGAACAAAATGTTATAAACAATCTTTTTATTACATCATCTTCCCTATGCCCTCCTCCCCACTTAAAAAATAAATATCCTGAGTGCCCTGAACTTCAGGTAGGAAAAAAAGCCAAGCCATATGAAGAATTAAAAAAATTTCTGAAACTTTGTCTTTTTTAAGTGCTGAACTTTGTCTGAATTTTGGGTTTATATATTTATCAACTGCTTTTAAAAATTAAATCTTTTCTGTTTGTTAAGCAGCCACCTCCTTTCAGTTGTTGAAATCATGCCCAGATCTGAGGTTTCTTGAAATCCTTGTTTAGTGGAATCTAAGGGTGACCTAACGCTGTAGTTCATAGCAGAGCCGGTTGTGCAAGAGAAACAATCAAGAATTTGCAGCCCTCTCCAGGATTCACATAGTCATCATCACGGAGCCTGGGAAAGGCACTGTTTCTGTGGGGAGAATAAATTGGGTTCCAGGCTGTTGGCGACGCCTGCTCTGGTGAGAGTGTGAGTGTGTGGGCTTGTGCACATGTGGGCCAGAAGTATACAGTATGTGTGTGGGGGGCAGGGTGTGTGGCTAGGGAGGGCATGGGCTTACATTCAGTGAGATAGCAGGGTAGAAGGTGCTATGTGAACTCAATAGACCAGCTTTTGCTTTCCCTTTGTGTCTTTGCAAGCTGTCTTTCTCTGGCGGGAATTCTCTCTGCTTTGAGGGGAACTGTATTGGCCTCTGTCCTATATATATTTCCTTTCCCCCTTTCCAAAGAGCAGTAGGGATCCAGGTTGTCTTATGAAGGGGCAGGATGAAAGGAGGGAAGGGGCAGGAAGGGAGGTCAGGGCTTCCAGAGGATCATGTGATTCTATTGTCTGCTGGCAGCTTGTTCCTGGTTAATATGTCAGTGGGTGGCGATTCATGTTGCTGTGTTAGGGAATGTGCCGCTCCCCCAGCTGCCACCTTTATTATTACTAATACTCTTATTATTTAATATTGAGTGTAATTTTGCTTCTTCTGACACCCTCCCTTCCAGCTCTCCCCTACCCCTGTCATTCCTCAGTCCCCTCCTCTCAGTGGGAACTTCACAAGAGTGTTAATACTATCCTGCTTTATTGTGGTGGGCAGATGCTGGAGCCCAGATGGAGTTCGTTGGCTGGAGGGCTTTCTCTCCCTTTGCGACTGCCCAATCCTTGCTTCATGTTTGCAAACCTGCAGAAATGGACTGCCTTGGTTTTCCCAACATGACGGTGCACTGAAATCAGCTTCCTTTTCCATCCTGGGGAACCTGAAGGGGAGTTGCCCTTGTCTTCACTTGTCTCTTAGTCACTGCTGAGAATCATGGCTGAGGCCACTACAGTCCGGGGTTTATTTGACACTGGAGACCTTTTCCCACAGACTTATGGTCTTCTCCTTTCTGAGTTCTCCAGGAGGCCCTTAGCTGTGCAGAGCATGGAAGGGCCTTTCAGTCTCTAGGCTGGAGAGAGACCAGTGGCTCAACTGTTTGAGGAGAAACCAAGGTTGCTAATGGGGCCCAGATAATTGGAGGGGGGTGGGAAGGAAGCCCAATTCAGAAGTGGATATTTAGTCTTAAAAGAGAACAACTTCCAGGACTTAGGCTTTCAAATTCTGACAATAAGGATGAAGGTTAATATGATCATATTTCCCCCCTAAATATTGAGAACTGGATTGGAGAACATGAAGCAAGAAATATAAATGTAAGCCCCTCTTTTCTACCCAGGATATCCAAAAGCCCCAACAAATCCCAGGACTAGTGTGTGTGATACAGATACAGATACAGGCACACACACACACACACACACACACACACACACACACACACACATACATATATGTATACATATATAAGTTTTACTCAAAGAAGAGGAAGATCACGTAGTCAATTTTGCCACTGAGGAAACTGAAGACCCACAGTATGGACAATAGAGAAAGACTGTTTCCTAAATAAGTTTGTAAATAGCTCCCAAGCTTTTGATTGGATGAATGCCTTGAGCTCTTGGAAAGAAAGATTATGTAAAGGAGTAACCTTCCAGTTGTAATCATGAGACCGATGCAAATTATTCTATCCACAAATAGCCATCATACGCTTTTCAATGTTCAGTACTTGTTTATAGTGACATATGTATGAAATTGTGGAAGAATGTGGGTATGCCAGAGACATTGAAGGGGCTGAGAGACAGAACGTAGGGCTTGAGGAGGTTTGAGAGCTCTGGTGAACATTCAGGACATCCACAGATGAGTGTTTGGAATGATTTTATAGGTGTAAAATCCCTACTATTGAGGATCTCTTGTAGGGATATATAAATGAACAGTAAGTAATAATTGCAGTCTTGTGGGAAGGATATACTTTAGCATCTGGAATACCAGTTGCAAGTTAATTGCTCCTGGTGAGTTGTCCCAGTTCCACCATGAATTTTATGCAGTTTAGTGCAAAGATTAAATGGATATCCCATAAGTAAAATCACTAACAGTGTCCATCTATCTCACTGGGAGGCATATAAGAGACTATTAGTAATTCCTTTTGAGCTCCAAAATAAGAAGAGCCCAGTATTATTGTAATTCATTTGCAGTGTTACAAATGAAACAGGCTCTTGCAGATAACATAACTTGAACCATGTTATACAAATAGTAAGCAGTAGAAAAGGTCTCAAAACTGTTGGAATCTAAATCCCATATTCTTAGCCATCTGTCATCCCTGGGTTGAGAAATATCAACTTTAGGACAAGCATCCACATGATGTGGGAGTACATGAGGTTCACTGGGCATGGGCTGGGGGGTAGGTTCCAGAAGCTTTTTGTCTTTAGTGTATATTGACAGGTATTCTTTCTAGTACTGGTGATCATGGAAATGACTTATTCACATACTCTGATTTTTCTCTTAAAGGGTAATAGTCCAGTATTAAGTATAAAAATGGGAGCGCTACATTAAACAATGTACCAAATTTCTCTTTCTGGAATTTCTGTAAACAATAGGTCGGGAATCTGAATATCAGTGTGCGGGAATTAATATATTAAGGTAGTGGATAGAGCCCGGAAATCGGAATTGGGAAAAAGGGCTCTACCTGGGCATTACCACTAACTCACTCTGTAATATTTGGCAGACTGCTTACCCTTTCTGGACCTCAGTTCCTCTCTCTGTCAAGTGACAGAGTTGGATTAAATTATTTCATTGAGGCCTTTCCAGTCCTTACATTTTGTGATTCAGTACATCAAAAATTGTGTAATAGTGTTGCCTATTATCCCTTCCAAGCCATGTTATTATTACTACTAATAGGTGTCAGTCAATTATTAATAATTTAATCAATCACAGTTATTTGGTAACTCTAATAAATATCTAGATATCCTCAAGTAATTTTTTTGTGAATATATGTATTATCAATAACAATTGCATGGCCCTGGCTGGTTGGCTCAGTGGTAGAGCATCGGCCTGGCGTGCAGGAGTCCCGGGTTCGATTCCCGGCCAGGGCACATAGGAGAGGCGCCCATCTGCTTCTCCACCCCTCCCCCTCTCCTTCCTCTCTGTCTCTCTCTTCCCCTCCCGCAGCCGAGGCTCCATTGGAGCAAAGATGGCCGGGACGCTGAAGATGGCTCTGTGGCCTCTGCCTCAGGTGCTAGAATGGCTCTGGTCACAACAGAGCGATGCCCCAGATGGGCAGAGCATCGCCCCCTTGTGGGCATGCCGGGTGGATCCCGGTTGGGCGCAGGTGGGAGTCTGTCTGACTGCCTCCCCATTTCCAGCTTCAGAAAAATACAAAAAAAAATAATAACAATTGCAGATAACAAGATGAGAGGTGGTTTTGACTGCTGTTCACTATTTACTTCTAAGCAAGTAGAACATATTTTTAAAATTTGGTTCTTTATGTGTGCTAGACCACATACAGAATGTCAGAACGGGTATTTTTTTTAATGAGCTGAAAAATTACTTTGAGAAGACTCATTTAAAATAATCTGACTTGAACACCAAGTATACAGGCATACTTTGGTGTGAGTTTCACAAAGCAACCTTTGAGATCATCTGGTTGAGTCTTCTATGGGATGACATCTACCAGGCAGTCACAGAAGGTCAGACCTGGATAGGATTGTGGACATCTTTGCAGAGACCCTGTAGTCTAACACTGGCTGCTGATCATGTTGCAGTTGTCTTGGAAGTGTTGGAAACTTTCTCATCTCACTTTCTTGTGCCCTTCTTTCCCAGTGCCTTCAGAGAGAACTTAACCTTAGCATGCCCTCCATGTTTTGCAGGCCAACACAAGACATCTCATTGCCGTTGTCAGCCAGGAACTCTCAGCCTCACAGCCCTACTTCTTCCCTCACGTCTGGGGGCTCCTTGTCCTTGCTACAGTCTCCACCATCCACTAGATTATCTCCTGCTCAACATCCATTGGTTCCAAACCAAGGAGACCACTCAACTCACCTACCTAGGCCGCAGCAACATTACCTTCCTAATCAGGCTCATCAGAGTGATCATTACCGTCTCACCCAGCCGGGCCTGAGTCAGCAGCAGCAGCAGCAGCAGCAGCAGCAGCAACAGCAGCAGCAGCAGCAGCAACAACACCAGCACCATCACCATCATCACCACCAGCAGCAGCAGCAACCAGGAGAAACCTATTCAGCTATGCCTAGGGCTCAGCAGTCTTCTGCTTCTTATCAGCCAATGCCAGCAGACCCTTTTGCCATTGTTTCCAGAGCCCAGCAGATGGTTGAGATCCTCTCAGATGAGAACCGGAACTTGCGGCAAGAGTTGGAAGGATGCTATGAGAAGGTGGCAAGACTGCAGAAGGTAAGGCCCTGTGGTGGGATATCAGAATCTCCTTTAAATCTTTTAATACCAATGTAAAAGTCTCTATTTGTGGGTGTCTGCATGACTTATGGGCAGGTCTTTAGGATAATTATATCGGCAGTAAGTTAGGTATGGGTCAGACTTTGGAAAAAGCCTCTGCCTATCTTTCCAGAAGTGGCATTTTAAATTTATGTGAGGAGGGAATATATATAAATATATTATATATATATATAATATATATATATACAGCTTTTACAGATTCCATAACCTTAAGAAAACTAATTGTTTTAGAATTTCAATAGGTAGAGAAACTTCTTCATAAGGTCAAGAACACTGGTGGTATCTGTGTAGGTAAAGGACCTGCCAGTGTAAAGACTTTGTCTTGATTATATTTCCTCCAATACTGAATTTGAATCCTAAATATAAAACCATAGTTCCTAGAAAAGTCTTACCACTGCAGTTAGATCCTGCCTTGCCTTGTTCTAGAAAGTGCTTAGAGGACTTTACACAAGTGGGAGTTTCCATGGTAACTTTCTCAACACCCCCTTCCCTATTCTCCTTTTTGCTTTTGCCCTTCCTTGCAACTCAAATTCAACATCTGCTCTCTTTCTTTGGTGTGTGTATGGGAGGGGGTGGCAGGATGGACGTAGCACCACAGCTGGGTGACAGGTGACAGCCCTAGGCTGAGGAAGTAGAAAAAGGAATGTATGTCCCCAGTTCCCATTCTTCCCTGGACCCCTTCCGTCTCCTGTGGCTGGGACTTTAGTTCTTGAGTGCCCTAAGCTAGGATCCTTAGCTCTTGGCTTCCAGTAACTGTTGGTGAATAGGGTTATGATCTTGGCAGCCTCCTTGCAGCTTTTGTCATGGTAGAGCTCATGTGGTTGATCTGCCAACAATGTGAACTGTTCAGAGAGATGAGGTTGAAGGTGAGGGAGGGAGAGGAAGTTGCCCGGTATTGTTCAGCAACTCTGTCCTTAGGATACACCCACAAGTAGAAATTTCAGGGGCCTGAATGAAACTCAGAATTTGTACCACCAAATCTGGGTGTTACTGTCAACAGGACTTACTGTCAACTAAGTATTTTTTTTATGTAGTAAAAATAATTCCCCCCAATGTTCCCGAATCAGGAATGGAGTTGTTGGGGTTAAGTGAGAACTGTTTCTCCCTGGCTTTGCCCTCAAGGTAAAAATTTATCCCTTCACTCATTTAATTATACCCCGCATCACATTTGTTTACAAAATGGATCATATTCACACACAAGAAACAGACTAGCTCAGTTTGCTTGATTAGGTTTAACAGTTGACACCCTTCCCCAAGCTCTATTCAGTGTTGCCCTAGCCACATCTTTGAAGCAGTAACTGAAGCATGGACCCCTATCTTCTATAGGCCCTCTTCGCCAAAGAATCCATGGTGAATTTTTTAGAGTGGGAGGGTGAGTGACAGGAAGAAGAGCAAAATAGAGTTTGTGTTGTTTGTTCCCAAGTTGAGGGGAAATGTCTTAAATGAGTGTAATTGGCGCAGCTTGAGTGTTGGGGGAAGTTAAGGCCAACCCAGTGCTGCAGTGGATGAGAGGCACAGGTGAGACAGAAGAGGAAAAGGAAAGAGAGGAGAATAAGGTAGATACTAGCTGGTGCTAGAATAGATAAGTAGGCTCAAGGTTTATGAGGGGTATAAGTAGACAAAATAAGTCTGAAAACTCACCACCATCCTCTCTCCCTTTCCCCTATCATCACACAGATCAAACTAGTGGGTATGCCCTTCTGTAACTTCTTTTCCTGGAAGGTTTTGTTAATGGGCGTACAACTTGCCATTTTAGAGGGTACAGTATCTGCACAGGGGTGGGTAGGAAAAGGGTTGGTACAAGATCTTGAAATAGTATCTGGACAACTTGAGTAGAAGGACTGCCTTCCAGGTGTGGCATTCTGTGTGGGACTGGAAATGGCTTGTACTCTAAAGGCTCCCCAGAGCAGACCAACACTAAGCTGTGCTTTCAAATGGGAATGTTTATTTTCTCTACACAGCACTTGAATTTTACTCAGAAGCTTTATCAGGTTCAAGCCTTGCAGATCATGTCTCTAAATGCCATTAACCAGTTTTCTCCTTCTGTGCTGCTATCTTGGTGCCATCTGCAAGGAGAAAAACACTCTCAAGTCTGCTCTTTTCTGTGGTGTAAGCATTATTTATTTGCAAGCAGTCCTGCATCAGGCATGATTTTGGAGCTGGGGCAGGTGGAATCTGAATTGTTTGGTAACCCCACCTTTCCCCCAGTCTCCCACTGGGGGCCTGATATTTCTCTCCATAAAGCACCCTGAACTTTGTTAAGGAGGACAATGGAAAACTGAGAGGGAATACAGAATGGTTCCAAGACTCAAATTTAATTGAAAATTAATTACTAAGTGCATGAGGTTTATTTGTCTTATACAAATTATATGCAAATATCTCCATGGTTATTATATGTGCAATGAAGCTATACTGGTTCTAGAAGAACTCTGTAGTTTAATTTCTTATTTTCTTCCTGTTCAGGCTGATTCAGGGCAAAAACCTTTCCCTTTGATGTTTTGTGTTATTTTTTTCCATTTTACAAGATTTGCAGGAGTGTCATAAAACACAATTCCAATCATGAATTTCTGTTCAAAAATCTGAACTGGTTTCCCACTGACTATGGGATAAAGTCCAAATGCCTGGCATTAAAGGCCTTTTATGATCTGACTCCAGTCTATCTTTGCAGCCAGATCTCATCAACTTCACTCTGTGTACCCCACAGTGTCCAGCCAAACAGGACTACTCGTCATTCTGGGAATGCATTCGCAAACTCAGAATAGAATACCCTTCCCCTCACCTCTGCTCATTGAAATATGATCCAGCTTTAAGGATCTGACTCTAAATGCCACCTCCTCCCTGAAATTGTCCTCCTCTCCCCTCAATCCCAACCAGGAATAACTCTTCCTCCCTTGTACTTTATAGGACTACTCCTACTTGACCTAACAATATCTCTTTCCCTATATTCTTGATTTGCTCAAAAGCTTTTGAGGGCAATAATAATGTCTTCACTTGTATTTATACACCCCATACTGCTTTAAAGAGTTTTTGTAAATATTTGATTCTTGGTAAGTATTTGTTCAATTGAACTGAACTATTGCATATGAGTCTGAATCCTAGAGTTTTTAGTGGTTTGCTTCTGCCACTAACTTCATGTTGGAAAAGACAATTTAATTCTTCTCTCTGCTAGAATGGGGAGAGGTATTCTTGTGAAGGCACATATCAGGGTGAATTGCATTAAACATGAAAGCCCTTTGAGTGCTCTATTGTAACATTATCTACATACTATATACAGTATTATTTTTGAAATTAAAAAGTTCTTATTCAGATATGAAAGTCAGTTATAACTATACTTAAAATTTTTTCTCTCCTACCACCTTTTCTGAAAGCAGAAACTATTTGTTTTTAACCTGAGGGACTGTCCTGACCTAGCGAGATAATTGCTGAGTTTATGGTGGAATTTAAAGTCCTTCTGGGAAACTTTCTTATCTGTGTTATGCCTCCTGGCCATCTAAAACGTCCTTAGAGAAGTTGTCATTAAGAATTTGCATGGATGCTTTCAGATATCTTCACATTGCACTCCAACCCATTTCCATTATCTTTCCCTTTTTTTTTCCTCTTCAGGTGGAGACAGAAATCCAGCGTGTCTCCGAGGCATATGAGAACCTTGTGAAGTCATCCTCCAAAAGAGAAGCCCTAGAGAAAGCCATGAGAAATAAGCTTGAGGGGGAGATTCGGAGGATGCATGATTTCAACAGGGATCTGAGAGGTGAGGGAGTCACTTCTGAAGCATTGTTGGAGATGATGAAGGAAAGGGCTTTGGAGCACACATTAGGGCTCTTAGGTTTGTTCAGCCCACTAGTATGATTAGTAAATTGCAGGGCATAGACCAGGCCATTATGACTGCAGTAGTACTTGGCCTCAAGCTTGCTGAATCAAAAGTGGAATGAGCTGATGTGTTAATCAGATGGTACCCATACTAGGACTCCTGGACCCACATGGATTTCCCCACAATTGTTGCAGCCTCTATTCCTTTATAAGTTTTGCAGAGGCTGGTCTCTAGGCTGTGCAAGCTTGAAATAGTGATATCCTCAGACTCCCTCCTTGAATTTTTACCTTAACAATATAATATTGAAGAGGGTGGGAAATAACCACTTTCATCACCTGCAAAACTGATGACCTTGCTGGTGTTATTTTCTATTTTTGAATTTAGGTTATCTTATAAAATAATGGGACTGAACTAGAGGCTGCCTGTTGTCCCCTTCACACTGTGACATTACATGATTTTAAATACTTTGTAACTTCGGTGTTTTTTTCCCTAAGCAACTGAAAGGCATGTGTTCGGGGGTTGACTCCTGTGTTAGAATTTTAAATTATGCACTTGGATTTTGTCAGTGAAGAGTGAAAGTATTAAGTTCTCAACTCCTTTTACCCTGCAATGGTCTAGTATTGTTTGGGGATTCACATTTGAAAACTTATGTCTGCATCACCCATTTATTTTATTTTATTTTATTTTTTAGAGAGTCAGAGAGAGAGAGAGAGAGACAGACAGACAGACAGACAGGAATGGAGAGAGATGAGAAGCATCAATCATCAGTTTTTTGCTGCGACACCTTAGTTCATTGATTACTCTCTCATATGTGCCTTGACCGGGGGCCTTCAGCAGACCGAGTAACTCCTTGCTGGAGCCAGCGACCTTGGGTCCAAGCTGGTGAGCTCTTTGCTCAAGCCAGATGAGCCCGTGCTCAAGCTGGCGACCTCGGGGGTCTCAAACCTGGGTCCTTCCGCATCCCAGTCCAACGCTCTATCCACTGCGCCACTGCCTGGTCAGGCACCCCATTTTTTTTAAGTAAGAGGAGGGGAGATAGACTACCACCTGCACCCCAACCGGGATCCACCCGGTAACCCTCGACTGGGCCAATGCTCAAATCAGCTGAGCTATCCTCAGTGCCTGAGGCCCACACAGTCAGACCAACTGAGTTATCTTCAGCTCCAGGGGTCGATGATCGGACCAGTCAAGCCACTGGCTGCAAGAGGGGAAGAAAGAGAGAAGAGGGAAATGGGAAGGGAAGAGAACCAGATGGTCACTTCTCATGTGTGCCCAGAGCGGGCACACAGATCGAACTCAGGAATTCCACATGCTAGGCTGACACTCTATCCACTGAGCAAATCGGTCAAGGCCTGTGTCATCCATTTTTGTGTAACAAGAGGAAGCAGGCTTGTTTTTCCCAGGATCGATATGGAAAAAGCCAATAGCATGTGCATGGAAGTTTGTGTATGGGGCACTGTTGAGTGTGTCTAAATTCCACAGAGCGTCTGGAGACTGCCAATAAGCAGCTTGCGGAGAAGGAATATGAGGGAACAGAAGACAGCAGAAAAACCATCTCTCAGCTTTTTGCAAAAAGTAAGTCTGAAAGCTTTAGAAGAAGATATTAATGTGTCGATGAGCATGAGATATAAGAAAAGGTCACACACTTCTGTTTAGCCTATAATAGCCAGAGCAGAGTGAATGTCTTCTAGGGAATATTTTTTCCTGTTCAAGCATGTAGTTGTGAGAATTTGTTCTTTTCTTTCTAGGCCAAGAAGGCTGCTTGCTCCAACATCTAGTCACATCCACATGGCTTCTTCTCTATTAAACCAGAGAAGTTCCTTGAAATCCATGCCTTTGTCATGTCTAGTTGAAAAAGACTGTAGTGACCATGGGGTCCCTTACTGGTGATGGATGGGATTTGTTGTTGAAGGCTCCATGAACTGGCTGTGGTAGAAATAAAATTAGCATGCAGCTTGATGATTAGTATTTTCAATACCTATCCTGTTCCAGTCAAAATACCTTGTATCATTATATTATTACACCTTGGTGGACTGCAAGGGTAGCTATAGGGGGCCGCTGCTATGGCCTGAACTAGTGATTCTGATTATAGAGTTGGAGGGAATTGGGAAGAGCAGAGCTATGTCTTCCCTATAATAGTATTTCCTTTGTATGGAAATACTTTCAAGACTGGGACAATGAATTAATCCCTTCTTTATCAGTCCCTAATGTACTCCACCCAGCTAGACAATGCCTTATTCTTTCCAACTGCCACAATAAAGCCAGCAATAAAAACTATACAGTGGATTGAGTCCATAGGGAGAATTCATTCAGGGGAAACATGAACTACCCCCACTTCTGCAGATGCCCTTAGTTGGTGTTCCCTACCCCCAGCCTCCCTCAGTACAACTCCCAGCTGGAGTAGTGCTTGGTGGGACTTGTCAGGCCCCATCTATGTTGGGCCTCCACATGACCCTTTCAAGTCATTCCATGCAGCTTCCAGTCAGCTTTTACAAGTTTGTTTGATCTTCACTTGCAATATCCCCCTCCCTTTCTGGGTTGCTCTGTTGTGCTCTGGCTTTAGATCTGGGACTTTTTCTTCCTTGTTTCCCTGAACCTCCTGTTCCTTTGTCAGTATGTCTTAAAGGAAAGAATGGAGTTTTTCTGGTGTCATCAGTACCTAGTGTAAATTGTTGTGAGGTTGCTTTTCTGGTGTCACGTTTACCCTGAACCTAGTTCACTGGTGGAAAAGGTGACAGCCTCCCGGGACAAACAAAACAAAGCAGATAAATGTATGGATTCTTTCCTTGTATTTGCTAGTTGACACCTCCCTGTGTGGAGTAGGTATTTCAGGTATCCTAGTATCTCTGCTACTGATTTATAAAATGTGATAATTTAGCAGATCAAATTTTATTAACAGCAGAGTGAAAGGCTGATAAGTGGTTCTAAGAGGGAAAAGTCTACTCCACCTCATAGGCATGGAAGAGGGCATGACTTGGGGCCCTTTAATTTCTTTTGCCTTTGGACTTTGCTTTTGGCTGAAATTGTGGCAAGGAGCCAAGAAAGCCCTCTTGAAAAGCCTCTCTGTGGAATGTGCTCAAACCATGGTAAAGAGGTGAAAACAACCGGACACTAAGAAAAGGCTGTCTGCTACAGTAAAAAGAGTTTATAACAACTTGGCCTTAAGTATGGTCTCCACTACTTATTTTACCAACTATGGGACCTTGTGCCAGTTACTCAAGTCCTCTGAGTCTCAGTTTTTTTCATATACAAAATGGAGAAGTGAATAATAATACCCTCCTTATACTGTTGTTCTGAGGATTAAGTTCCTATAATACTTGGTACACAGTAAGTGTTCAACAAATGTTTATTTCTTTCCAAAGTACATCTGAATAGATATATAAAGTCAGAGTGGGAAGGAAAGTGGTAATGCCCCATTAAGGTTTACCTACAAACTTAATTATTAAGGTCTCAAGAGGAAGAGTACTCTATCTCCCAATGAGAATCAAAACTGCTCATTTGAGTTTCTGGTATGAGATCTGTCCTAGTTAGAAAGGGAGGGATGTAGAAAGGCATGGTGAATAACTACAGGGGTCTTGGTCATTGGTAGATGCAGTGAAATTATGGATTAATCTCAGTTAAAATATAACGTTAATAAGTAAAGGACGGGAATTGAGGTTTTATACATTTTCTGATATATAATTTTTAGATTGATTTAATATATTTTCATGAGGAAACAATGGGGAAAATTGGGAGGGAGTGCTTCAATTGTTCTTTTGCCAAAACAAGACCATTTGAAGATATAAAATTGAGGGGAAAAGCTACCTATACTTCTGATTTGTATGTATTCTCCTTTGTGTAATACTTTCCTAACAGTTATATCTACTTTTTCATTGCTTCTGCACAACAACTACTGTTAAATGATTGTTCTTAATTTATACAGGAAGTTACCAGATCTTTCTTTCATAGTTCATTTAGCTGTGTGTTAGAACACTAGAATGTTTAGGAATGGGTATGATTGACAGTTGTGCTCAGGTATGGTTTTGAGCCAGCTTCAGAATGGTACCGTTGGTATTTTACACCCTGATAGATAAGGAAAGCCAGCGAGAGAAGGAGAAGCTGGAAGCTGAGCTGGCCACTGCCCGTTCTACTAATGAGGACCAAAGGCGACACATCGAAATCCGAGACCAGGCCCTGAGCAACGCCCAGGCCAAGGTGGTAAAGCTGGAGGAAGAGGTATGTGTAATTTCCTCAGGTAGCTTGCCGGTGGAAGAGCTTAGAAATCAAGGGCACTGGGGGGCTCCCCATTTTGATGAGCTAGCAGTTAGTTGCACAGTCCCCCAACAGAAAGGTACCATCTGCTACTTTTAGTTATAGCTATGCTGATGTGTGTGGCTCTTGATTTATTTTTCTTGCAAGTTCTTTCCTCTTGCTCTAGAATAGAAAATCACCAAGACCAAGGAACAGTTTCCATTTGCCCTTTCATAGAATAAGCTAACACATTCCCCCCAAGTTCTTACTATGTACCTAGCCCTGCTTTAAGCCTGTGACCTGAGATAGATACATATATATATGTATATGCGTGTGTGTGTGCACGCATGTTCGTGCGCGCACACACACACGTCTTTACAGAGCTTTATTTTGGAAGGGCTAGAAAATGATTTCAAAGTGCTCCAAAGATCTTGACGTCAGAACATTCTTTGTCTTCCCATGCTCAGTGGGATAATGATCCCCTCAGGAAAAATAAATCATGATGGCTCTGCCTCTTCTTGTTGGACCAATTTTGCAGATTGATTTTAGGATAAAAGCAACCCAGGAAGTTTAACAGAAGATGGGACCCAAGAATACTTTACATTTTATGGCAGGCCAAGAGTTGTGTCTTGGTTTTTACTGGCTAGGTTCTAGAATGTAGGTATGTGGCAGAGTGAAGTTGTCAGTTATTTGTGTGCAAGATGGAGCCTTCCCTTGATAAAACAGAGCATATAATTAATATGTATCTGATTAGTATTGATATAAATGTCACTTGATTTCAATTCTAAGCTGTGTTCGTGTCAAATAGAGGGAGCTGTGCTGCTAGCTTGTCATTAATTGATCTTGGATGTCAATTGTCATTGTATTGAAGTACTACTAACTATTAGATATTTTATACTTCAGGGAATTGTTGTGTTTGAGTCAAAAAAATGATGCGAAAGTATAATTTGGTAAAGAAAATTTCACATTGCACTAATTTATCTATTATAAAATTTGAATTTTTTAAAGAGAAAAAGTAGTCTCCATTAAAACAAGTTGAAACTTGAGAACACGTGTTTAGTGAACAAGCCCATCTGGCCCTTGTATGTGAGGTATCTTTGTTACCTTCACTCACTGCCTGCTTCCTTTACTTCTCAGTAAGGATGAGTCTAGTTCATAGAGATCTGACTTACAGATAGTGTTTGCTTCCTTTCTTGAGTAGTAAAATGTTTGTTGGAGCTGGGATATGGATTTATACTTTTCCAGCAGGTAACAGCATCTAACTTGTGATGTCCTTTAACCTGAGTTGCTTAACTGCTATAAACTTCAGGTTGTATAAAATCAGGCTAATGCTCTATTTTGTGAGTTATCTGCATCAGATAACTTTGTTGTAAATGAGGAATACTTACTTATATATTCCTGGTGTCCAAGTCTAAGGGGCTTAGCACACCCTTTAACCTTTTGCTATACCTCATATATTTCCTTTCTCCTCCTTCTTGCAAGGAAATCACAGAGTAAATTACAGGATGAGGATAAGACTGTATTCTTTTAGAGATGGAAAAACTGAGAGACCCACTGAGAAGAAGTAGCTTGCTGGTGGTCACATGGCAAGTATTGGGTAGAGCCAGGAATTAAACTGGAATCTCATGACTTTTCATTCCCTAGACCCTGTTTACTTGTCTCTCTGTCTGAATCATCATTTGATTACACTCTCAAAAAGAAATTATAGGAGCTTTTTCATATTTAGTAACCTCAGCATCTTTTAATTTAAAAAAAAAAATTGCTTTACCCGTTGGGTCCCTCTTTTTCAACAGACTATGAGAAGCTTAGCCAGACTACTCTGAGGTTGAGGTGTACAAAAACAACCTTGCCCTACTCCTCCAAGAAGGGTGTCCATCTAATTTAAGATAAATGAGGACAAAGACTCTGTAACCATCTTGGTTTGCTATGTTTGAGGCCTTGGTGGTAACTGGTTATTGATTATGAAAATAATACCTATGCATGGAGAAGATGTTAATCTGCAGTTCCCACTGGACAACCTTCACTGGGACAGTTGCCGGAAATATATTTCTGCTCTCAAACATATGAGGCTTTTCTGGGCTTTTTGTTCCAGAGATTTTTAGTTGTTCTCCAGGACCCTACCCCCCAAATACATAATTTACAATTTATAATTTAAAGGAGAAGTCCTCAATATTTGCCTAGTATTGAATGATGGCATCTAGTAGCTAGATATCTCAAATGAGCTCATCAATTATTGTTAATGTTTTAGTCCTCAGCCAACTTACACTTTTTCATGGAGTCTAGTTGTTGGGAAACTCTGAATTGTTGTAGCTGAAAGAAGTGGAATTTTTGATGGGAAAGACAGGAAAGGGAGCCTTCTCTCTGACAGAATCCAGAGTCAGAGGCCATGTAATGTCTTTCAGACTCTCAAGCCAGATCACCTTTAGCACACAGAGCCTTGAAATCATGTCTGAGGGAAAATACACTGATTCTTATTTTCCTTTTTTGTTTTAGCAGCCTATCAGAGCAAAGTTTGCTCATAGGTGGTATTAGTCTTATCTCCTCTATAACATGGAAAAGGAAACATCTTTCTCTTATCCTGAAATATAAGAATTGCTAATTGAAGTTATGGTTTTCTGCTGTGACTCAGCCCCCATTAGGCCTTGGTCTTTCTGGAGTAAAAGTGTTTTAAATATGAAACATTAGAGAGGTATTTAAGGTGAATTGGTAGCTCTGGAACTAATCTAGTAAGAAGTCTTTATTATGATTTCTTAACAAAACTGGTAAATATTTCTAAATCAAGAAGACTGTCATGAATAGAAAATGTATCCCTCTCTCTGAGATGGCTCAAGTAAGGTCATGTTTGAAGGCAGAGGAGTATGTCTGATGCCTGCCTATGTCTCATAAACAAACAATTTGGTTATGGCTTACAAATGGCAACATGAATTTTCCTCAGAAGTTCTTCAAAGGAAAACCTCTTTAGTCTACCTAGCAAATGAGAAATAGGGAAATGTACCCAAATTAAGCCTTTTATCTAGCGAATATTTTGTTAGCCTACTAAGTATAAGGTTACTCTGGTAACCATTTGTACTATATTAGAGGGTCAGTTCAACATATATGTCAAGTCATTACATCATACACCTGAAACTAATATAATGTTATATGCCATTTATATCTTAATTAAAAAAGAAAGATGGTCAAGGAAAGTTTGTGACTACTTTAATGGTCTGAGGACCCTTGTGTGCATTTATGTCTTTCTCTCTACAAATTCATTATTTAGATGTTTTTCCTAAAATCCACTCCATCTTTCTAATCCCACTAAATCTCTTGGCTATGATACTCTATTCCAGGGGTTGGGAACCTATGGCTCGCGAGCCAGATGTGGCTCTTTTGATGACTGCATCTGGCTCGCAGACAAA